>NC_090670.1:10480248-11844925 GCF_013368605.1 Nyctibius grandis
ATTTAAAACACAAACAACAAAAGCCAACAAACCAACTAACATAACAAACAACTCCAAAAATACCTACATCTACCAACAAGAACGCTATGAATAATCTAAGTATCGCCACGGTCGCAGCAGGAGCACTTCTTCGGCGCAGCGCGGCGCCTCTTCCTGGGGCTGCAAACGGTCTGTAAATCAGAGAGCCTTTATTAATTTCTCCTTCTCTTCACAAAGGCGGAGAGCTAAAGTAACAAACGAGCTTCAAAAAATCTCAGAACGCGTCACGTCCTCCACAAAACTCCACGGTTTAAAGTGGAGAATTACCGAGCGCCAAAGTTACCCAGTTTCTACCACACAAAACAATATTTCTGGGCACTAAATTCCTGTTCACGGGCAAGGAACGTTTTAGCAACCCCCGTGCAGAGCCGCGTCGCCGGCAGTTCCTTTGACAGAGCGCCAGGGTGTTACAGAATATCCCTGAAAAATCATCGGCATCACGGTGAACGCGAGCAGGATTATTAACGTTAATAAATAGCTGGGAATTATCTTATTTAAATCAGCAAGGGTGCCAGCACTAAAGACTGTCTGTGGCAAGTAACAGCACACTGTAGTAACAGTGCTGACTATGAAATACTGCGTCGTTGTTTCCAAGTTATTCCACAGAATAAAGTTTATCAAAGCAGCAGCAGCAGCAGCGTAAAAGCAGAACCTCTCCCTGGGCAGCATCTGCTGCACCTTTCACAGGGCACCAGGAGATGGGTTCATCGCGGAGCGGCATCTCACACAAACCCCCAGCAGTTTTCCTACCTTCTCTTCGCCCTCCTCCACCTCATCCCCGACCCGCTGGATCTTCCTTCTTCTTATCTGAACGTAACGCCGGTTAAATCTGATCTTTTTCTTGGAGCTGTAGTAGAACTCCACGCACTGCGCCACGCTCTTCGTCTGAACCTATCGTGAGAAAACCAGAAGCAATCTACAATAGAAACGCTGTAGGAAAACACTTAGGACACAGACACACAACAAATCCATCCAGGGTGTTTTTTCTCGCCCCCATTCTCTCCGGTTACCCACAACGGGTGGGATCAGACAGAAAACCATCCTCCCTCTTCCAAAAAGGCCGTTAAGAAGCGCTGGATGGGCAGAATCGGACGTTTCACGCGGGCGGTCAGCACAACGCTTCGTTATTATTTTAATCTCTCTGGTGTTTTGTACCAGAGGCATTAAATGTCCCGTTGTAATTACGCGCGAGGGCAGATAATGTCTCGTACCAGCGTATTTCGAGCACCCAGCAGCAAACACCAGGTTCCAAAGAACCCGATTCCAACACACAACCCAACACACGACTTTCTGGGTTAAAACGCGCAACGCTGACAGCCCCGGATCCACCCCGCTCTAACGGCTTTACCTGCTTCTGGATGGCGTGGAAATCCTTCCTGTGCCTGCGAAAGGCGTTTTTGAACAACTCCTGCTCAAGGGGAGTCCACGTGTCCAATTCTAGTAATAAACAGCAACATGCAAATTCTTAGATCACTCGCAGCCCAACGGGAACCAGCACAATTTATTATTCACGTAGTATCTCTCCTCCTTCAGAGAGCGATTAGCAAACACCGCCGTGAATTCATTAGCAATAGTCATTATCGCTGCAGATAAGCCCCACACGCGGTGAAGCCGGGGCACAAGCAAAAGGGAGAGCGTTCCCACGTCAAAAAGCACCGCAACCAGATTAAAACCGGAGGGCTTTGCTACTGCTTTCCCCGCCCCAAAGAACACGAACCGCTGTTCACGTGGGGTTTTTTTAAAAATAAATTCTTTAAATCAGAGCACGGGAAGGGAACCGCGGTATCTGTCAGCGTTGCGGGTGAAGGGACAAGCTCTACTCCCACTTTACCTGCGTAATGATAGTCTGCCAGCGGGTGGGATTCGGACTTGGGAATCTCCCCACGAAGCAGCAGCTCCCGAGCCTCCTGCAAGGTTTAATATAACAAAGGCTTTAGATTCCCCCTCACAAGGGGCAAAAAGGTAAATTTGTGCTTTCAGCTATTTTGCTGCTTCACTGGAGGAAGATTTTGCTCAGGCAATGCTTCACAACAGCGCTTCGGGATCACCTCAGCCCCCTGAAGCGTAGGGAAATATTTCCTCAATCCACAGGAAAACAGAACCTCCGGAGATCTCCGGGGTCCAAGCTGCGGGACCCCACCTGCCACCACCTCCAGGACAAGCTTTCTCTCTGCTGGAGCCATCCTCGGCTCGTCACTGCCGCAGCAGACGGGCTCCTAGAGCCTCCTCGTGGAGACGCAGCGGGCGCCGAGCCCTCTGCTACATTTCAGTGCTCTTAAATCCCTTCTTCGAAGGGCACGGAGCAAAGCAAAGCCACACGGGGCTTAAGCAGGGCCTGGCTGGAGGCATTTGCTGGGCAAGGAGCACCTGGGGATGGTGCAGTTGTCGAGCACAGGGTGTTTATCTGGAGCAGACCTCGGGTTTTATCCAATATGGCAACTCCTTCATTCCCAGCTTTCGGGGCAGCAGTACTTATATTCCCCAAATCGTCACGTAATTTACAAAACAAGCTCTTATTTATGCACCAGGACAGGGTCTGTAACCCCAACAGGCGTTAACGCAGACGTTAACAGGCTGCACGCGAGAACGCTGCGTGTTTAGCCCAGAGACCAGATTCCAGCCTGTGGAGCAGGAAACTCGGAGCAGCTCCCACCAGTACCAAAGGCCGTCCCAGTCCGTTAATAATGGTGACCGATAGCTGTGGCTTACCGAAACATTGCCCTGGGCTTCGTGGAGGCAATGCAAGGCGAGCTCCAGGTTCTGTCCTGTGCCTGGGGTGCTGCTGGAGGAAGCGGTTTGCAGCAGTTCAGTCACTACAAATGCAACGAAAACCAACAGAAAGTCAGTTTGTGCCCAGAAAATGAGAAAAAGCACGACAGGAGGCAGAGGGAAAACAGAACAAGTGCACCAGAGAGGCTGTGGACCAAGAAACGGCTCAGACAAGAGTCAGATGTCCCAACTACTCGGGTATCACTGTCTCTGCCTCGAGAGCGGCTTTGGGACCGACAACCCCAGAGACAAATCTCCCCTCCTGCAGATGAGGGGGGACGGCTGCAAACGCTGACGGCTTCTCACAGGGGATGTTACCGAGAGCGTAACAGCTATTATTTGGTCGCTGTTCTACCAGAACTGAGCAACCTCCTTCCCCCACGCGTGAAGGCGGTCAAGAAAAGAAGGGAGAGAATGAGAACGTAGGAAAAGCCGCTGTGAAAACGTGGCCTTTTTGAACCCTGGTATGTTAGGGGTGGCCTTGGGAGAAAAGCGTTCAAGAAACCTCTGTCCTCCGTCTCCGGGTCTCCCCAGGGCTTCCACACCAATGTCGCTCCCTCCTCCTCCTGCTCCAGTTCGGACCTATCCCGCAGCTCTGGGATCTCCGCCTGGAATTGGGGTCCAACATTGATGTGCCTAAATGAGAAAGGGGAGGTGAGGAAGGCAAGTTGTGGACAGATACGTCGCGACGGCACGCACCTACAGACGCACACACTCGGGAAGAGGGGATATGTGACGAGCAAGGCTCAGCTGTGACAAATACGGCACGTGTACAAGACGCGTTTCCCAGCAAAGCATTACCAGCTCTCCTCTAACAACTTTCTTAGCACTAACAGCATCACCGTGCTACCCCTGGGGGCCTTTTGTCCCCAAATCCAACGAGAAAGTTTCTTCTCCCTTCCTCAAAATTTGTGAGGTTCCCTTTGAGGCTCATAGCGAGCAGCAAGAGAGAGAGGAGGCTGCGACCACGGACAAAAAAACGACGTCTGAACGTCACGTGGAACGAGGGAGGCAGGCAGCTCTAGCTGTGACGCCAGCCTAACTAGTGAGTGAAGCCAGCACGTCACTGGGATAGCGCTGGGCATCGCGTTGGAACTTCATTCTGGCCAACGTGTGGTACCACCCACCCAAAAAAAATGTTATTAGTGTCACCAGCGTTGGGCCAAGCGACATGATCGTGGGAGGGAGAAGGTCAATGTCGCCTTCGGAGCCCACACACTTGAACCACCCGCACACCGGCTCCCAAACTACGGGCCCCTCGCCACCCGTTTGCCCAGTGTTTGCCGTTATTCCAGTGGCTGTGCCACAACTCACGGCTCAACGCTGACTGCGGCCACCTTCCTCTTCCTCCTGCGGGGCACACAGTCCCCGTCCATCCTGCCTGAAAGATATAAAAACGCTCAAGATGAAAACCATCCTGCCGAGACCACCCTTTCGCCTGACTTCCCATCCTCGTCGTCACAAACCACTAACTATTCTCTCAGAATTCCCCTCGTTTCAGTGAAATTGGTCATTTTTTCGCGTGGAAGCTCTCGAGATGGACCATCCCATCTCACAGCTGCACCTGACCACGGGTCAGAAGTCAGCCATGCAGGGACCCAGCAGCTCTCTAGTTTTTACTAAGTGGAAGCCAATATCAGGGCAAAACCCCGACAGGCTGTTGACATCCCCTCTTCCCCACCAGGAATCACACAGTAGAAGTCATCTACTTGCAAAAAGAGCTTTCAAGCCTCTTGGGAAGGGACGAGCAGAGCTGTACGTGTGGTCATCACTCCCCAGCTGCCTCCGAGTGGCCAGAACCACATAATGCTTGGGGTTGTCACCTTGGAGACCACCTAGTTCCAACCGCTGGGTCATCGAGTTGCCCCCCGCAACCATGCCACTACCCCAGGATGCTCCAAGCCCCATCCAACCCTTCAAGGGAGGGGGCACCCACAGCTCCTCTGGCCAACCTGCACCAGTGTCTCCTCACCCTCACGGCAAAGACTTGCTGTGAGGAGTTACTACAGGTGACAAAGCACTGAGCAGAAACCGAACTCAGAGGAAAACACGGCTTCCACCGAGCTGTTGCCCCTGACACGCAGGATCGGCTTCTGCAGCTTGACGCTGGGGTTGTTTTGGTGTAACCGCTACGTATTTTTAATACGTAGAGATTAAGATAAATTTGTACAGCAAATGGGTACAATAAAATCATCAGTTATGAGTAACTTTACTACACGTGAATGTCCATGTTTCCACTGGCCTGCAGTAATTTCATAGAGTGGTTTGGGTTGGAAGGGACCTTAAAGATCATCTAGTTTATCCCGGTAATTTATCCTACGGGAAGGTGGAAAGCGTTTTAATTTATAACCCATCTTGGAGAAAATGACTACGGGTCAGTTTTCTCTCTCTCTGTAGTCCGCGTGACGGCCAGCTTGATTCCTTTCCTTTGCTATTACCTGTTGAGCGCAGACATGAGGATTTTATCAGCTAAGACAGCCCCCAACAGCTGGTTGAGATCCCCACAGAAGCCGGCTGGGCTTCGGGGGCCGGCGGAGGTGGGACAAAAAGGGCTTTGGGCCACGTTTGCCTCTTTCGCCTTATCTGGTGCAAGCTTTCTCGGAGGTCCTTCCCAGCCAGGCATTCCTCTTCGGTGACCTGGGCAAACAATTCAAACAAACCATCAAATCCCTGTTTATCACAGAAAAGAAGCGGGTCAAGTTCAAGGCGCTGGAAAACACATAGACAAAAGCTTGAAATGGCATGGGATTTTTATCTGGTTTTCCCCTAGACTCTCGGCGTCATGATTTATTATTCCGAGCTCAATAATAAGCACCAAATTCCAGTCAGAGAGAGCGCTGAAAGGGGAAAAAAAGTAAATTCTGAAATGTCTTGGAATTCTTTAAATTGCCTAATAAAATCCCAAGTGTTTTCCTAGGCTTTATCGCCACGTATCTGTCCTGCATCACGCTGTCGACACTTCCCACGTCACCTTTTATTTTCACGCGACTCAAGGTGATCAAGGGGTTACACATTTCCAGTAAATTACTCAGACAGACCCTGGAGCCTTTACCGAGTCCGTTCCTGTCCCAATTCCCACCAAGTCCATTCCTGTGGTGTTATTTGAATGTAATTTGGGGGCTTTAAGGGAGCCCTAACGCTAAGCCAGTGGAACTCGCACACTGGTGACCAGTTGCTCAAAGCCAGCCAACTCCAGTGTTTTCCCTAAACCATTAAAACACTCGAGGGATGCAATCGCCGCCCACCTCGTTCCCTGCTCGCGAGTTCGCGGCCATCACCAGTACCGAGACGGGACTCACCGGAGGAGCCACGGCGACGTCCTCTGAAGGCGTCTCGGGTTTTGAGGGACAGTTTCCACCTCCTGCTGCCTTGAGCGCCAGTTTCTGAGCGTCGACGTCTCCCGCACCGCACACCTTACCACAAACACAAACAGGGGTACGAGGTGTCATCTCCTGGCATCGGCCAGCTCAGCATGTCAAAGCGCTTTGCTTTAGTCTCTCAAGTCACTTCTGTTTCTCCATTACATAAAATAATGATGATAGTAAAAGCTACTACGCTGAGTAAGTTTCTCTAAGCACAACGTAATTTCGCACAAGCCCAGAACAGGAATACTTATCGCACCAATTCCTTATGCTTATTTTTACTTGAGCTCACGAGTTCCCAGGTGGACATTTCTCACTCGCGCTTCACAGCTGTAGAGTAAGAAACGTCGCTGGACACAGCGGCAGCTTACAAAATAGTACAATTATTCAAGAATGTCTGCGATGTAACGCCCACCCAAAGGGCTTCGACAGCACCGTGGTTCTGCATCCCACTCTTTAACTCACCTCAATTCTCAGCACAAAGGTGAAGTTACTCCACAGCTTTTATCCCCGCTCACTACAGGCAGGTTTTAAAGAATCCTCACGACCTTAATTCAAACCCTTGTTAAATAATAAGCACCGAAGGGTTCCGTTTCCCTTTACCTGCTGTTCCTCCTTCCTCTGCGGTGAATGCCATCCTCACCACAAAAACACACGCGGCTCCCCAGGCCGTCCTCGGTATAACGCGGCCGACCGCGGTTCTTGGGGAGAAAGGCGCTTTCACAGCTGCTGCCATCAGTCGGAGCAGCACCGGTCTTGCTGCCAGGTGAAAAACCGAGAGAAAGGGGTGGAAAATTAACATAATTAACAAAAAGAAGAATTGAATCCCTATTGACGGTAGATCCACGCTCGCATTTCCCGCTGTAGGGCTCATTTCATGTCACCGGGAGCAGCACCAGGACACACCGGGAGGCACCGGGATGCACCAGGAGCAGCACTGGCATGTACCAGGGTGCACCAGGAGGCACCAGATGCACCAGGAGCAGCACCAGGATGTACCAGGATGCAGCAGGATGCACCGGGATGTACCGGGAGCAGCACCAGGACACATCATGATGCACCAGGACACACTGGGATGCACCAGGACACACCGGGGTGCACCGGGAGCAGCGACACATGGTGCTTTAAAAACACCACAGGTTGAATGCCTCAACTTCACAGTTCTGGCTCGCCGCATGGGGGTGATGCCAACGGGCACCAGATTGCTTCAAGCTGGATCCTTGCGGCATCTATGTGCGCCTGCGTACGCACCCACCACAGCGCCTGTGACCCGGGGGGCTGTGCAGGTCCCTGCAAGGGCAGGCACTGACCCCCGTGTGTGTGCACAGCCTGACTATCGATACACGCACATAGAGAGCTGCACGTGGGTCGTGCAGGGGTGCGTGCACGTATGTACAGCTCTGTGTGGGTACGTGCAGGTATGTACAATCACACGGCAGCGTGACCTTCGTGTGCGAGTGAGTCGGTACAGCGATACACACGCTTTGTGTGTCTGCACGCTTGTGCCTACTGCGGGGCCGTGACGGTTTGCCTGAGTGTGCACAGCTGTGCCACAGTCCCCACGCCTGTCTGCGACTCTGGCCATGCTTGAGCCCATGTGTGTGGCAGATGTCTCTGCCTGTCCTGGGCTCCTTCTGCTGAGCCTGCGGCTCTCCCCGCCCAGCCCCAGCCCAGCTTTTCCCACCAGCCATAGCCCCACACTGAGTTAGCTGGCCTCAGTATCCCCCGCATCCTCTTCACTCCCAACGCTCACTCCCATGGCAAAAGCATCCCAGTGACTCATAGCAAGAAGGAAAGCCACCCCAGGGTCACCTACCTCTCTCAGCACCTCTCGTCTGCTCCTTCCCCTGCTGTGACAGCGGTTCCTGCTCTCACCGGGGCCCCTATAAGCCCTTGGCTGCTGACGACATCTCTCACCATGACAAACGTCCTCCACAGTTTCCCAGCTCCTCCCATGTGGGCTTGATGGGGTTTTCCCCTTCTGGCCCTGGAAAAGGGGTGCATTTTGGAGGGGTTTGTCCTGATGTAGGCTCTTCAACGCACCTCATGCACCCACTTCCCCAAGGAAGCACTGGCCACGGCAGCAGCTCATGCGAATGAGCCAATTTGGAGAGAGCAGCGGTCCGGCCGAGCGTGGGCTCTCTCTCCAAATCAGCTCATTCACACCAGCATGGGTCAAGCCACAAGCTGAACCCGATATGCCTTGTGAAAGCACCCCATGCCACGTCATCCACTGCCCTCGGGGACCACGGGGGATGCCGGCCACTTAGGGGAGAGCTCAGCCCCAGGGAGATGGGGCACGGCGGTGTGCCACCGCTCACGGCTACCCCACGGCGTCAGAGCTGCGAGCGTGGGTCTACGCTGGCAGAAGGGGACTTCTCCCAGCTTTTGCCCATGCCAAGGGGGAAGCGATTCAGCTGGAAGTCCTTGAAGCCTCCACTTTCCTGGAGACCCCTGGCCTGATCCTGCACTGGCTTCAGCCCTGCCCAAATGATATTCCCAGCGTTGCCTCCACCAAGAGTCTGTCTGGGGCCACGTGGAGACAGACCAGAGCTGCCAGGGCAGCTCCTCTGGGCATGAATATTGCACAGAAGGGGGACAGACGGCTCATTCCCCAGCCCTCATCCCAGACACCGAAAGCACAACAGCCACATGCATGGAGCAGATCATTCCGTAAACTGTTTCCGCATTACTGGATTTAGCTCTCAGAGCAGCGTGAGGTGCGCCCACGCAGATGCAAATAGCCCCGGCAAACAGGGGAGGAACAGGCAGGTGATGGCAGTGGAAAGGCAGAGAAGTAACTGTAGACGGAGAAAGGCTGGGAGGTTTGAAACTGCATTTCTACAGCATCAGCTGGCTGGTGTCAGCCACTTTCAGACATATCCATACAGGTAAGCACACCGCTGCACTCGTGTCCCCCGTGTTCCTGCCCAGCCCTTCAGCAGTGACTCAGCTCCTGGAAGGGCCCAGGGACGGAGCCGGGTGGAGCAAGCTCCTGGTTCCTGCCACCCTGGGTGGGAGCCACGAGGGTGTAAAGGAGAGAAGTGAGGCCAGGCTCGCAGGGAGGGACGTCTTCTATTAGACTGGCTGGTACCACTGGGATGGCACCAGCCTGTGCAGCCCAGTCCGGAACAGAGGGTGGCAGAGCAGAGGTGTTTACTGGAGGAGCAGGAATAGTGTCTTTAGTCCTGAGGATGGGGAGTTACTGCCTGTGCTTGGTTTCATGCGCAGGAAGCACACAGTGACCCGCAGCTCACAGGCCATCTTGCAGCACAGTGAGACGCTGACAGCTGGTGGTCTGCGGGGCTGTTGTGAGCTGGTGTTTTGTGAGCGTTGTGATGCCGCAGCATCATCACTCACTGGGGGAATTTGTTCCTCATTCTGAAGAGTCACAGGAGGATGAGCTGCGTTATCGATCACCCTGCAGTTTCACTTCCCAGATTTGCAGTACCTGTTGTAAGCACTCTGGCATAGGCCAGAGTGGGTTTTTCTTATAGTTCTGCTTTGGTTTTTTTATTACACGACTTGAACTCTGAGCACCAACGTGAAGTATTGAACTTGAACCTCAGTTTCAGGCATTGACACCCACGCTGTCCTTTGGGACTAAGCTTTTACACGTGCTGATGGACACGTGTAGGAGAGTGCCTATGCCACAGCAACCACATGGCTGCTCTGAGCTTGTTCAGGACAAGCTGAAAGTTGAGTGCCGCCTGCCACCAAGCCTGTGCGATATGATATTCAGGACTGGGGAGAGAGCAGGAGGGAGGTCTGGCTGCAGAGGACCCCACAGGGCTCCCCAGCCACGTCACCTCAGCTCACGGTGTGGGTGCAGTTTGGTACATGTGCTCACACGGGTAGAAGTGTAAGAACAGCCTCTCTCAGCCAGCCCAAGGGCCTGCCCAGCCCAGGACCTTGCCTCCAGCAGCGCTGTAAGGAGATGCTCAGGAAAAAGCAAGGAGGCAAGCACGCGTGATACTTCCCGCACCCACTTACTCTCTTGGGTACCAAATCTTTTCAGCGCTGAGGATTTCCCGAGTCAGATGCGGTTTATCTGTTCAGGAACCCCAGGAGCTCTCTTGTCCAAGTGCTTATCTGTCACCCTTTGAGCTCACCTAAAATTCCTGCCCCCACGCCCCCTTTGGCCCAGAGCCTCACCCACCCGCTACCATCTGGGTGAACTCTTCTTGTTTGAACCTGGCTGCTGCCGGCTTCACCTGAGAGCCCTGGCTCCCGCTCTCCCCTCTCGTGCCGGGGTGCGGAACCGCAGCCCCGCTCCGTGCCTGGCGGGGCCGGCACGGCCAGACCCGCCAGCCAGTGGGCGGGGCGCGCCGAGACCACGCCTCCAGCTGCGCTAGCCACGCCCCCGCCCCGCCCCGCCGCCCGCGCGACCCCGGGGCGGGCGCCGATTGGCCCGCGCGGCGGGGCGGGGCGCGGCGGGGCGGGGCGCGGCGGGCGCGTCAGGTCGGCTCCGTTGCGGGCGGCGCGCGATGCAGGCGGCGGCGGGCGGCTCCGGCCCCGGCGGGGCGGGCGGCTCCGGCCCCGCGTCGGGCCTCGGCGGGGACGGGGACTTCCTGTCGCGGTACCGGCTGGTGTCGGCCAAGCTGCGGCGGCGGTTCCTGCGGAAGCCGAACGTGGCGGAGGCGGCGGAGCAGTTCGCGGCGCTGGCGCGGGAGCTGCGCGCCCAGGAGAGCCTGCCCTACGCGGCCTGGTGCCAGCTGGCCGTGGCGCGCTGCGCCCAGAGCCTCTTCCACGGGCCCGCCGAGGCGGCCGCCCTGGCCGAGGCCGCGCGGCTCTTCCTGCGCCAGGAGCGGGACCTGCGGCAGCGCCTGGGGCTGCGCGGCGGCTTCGGCGAGCACGTGGCGGCGGCGCAGAGCTGCGGCGCCTTCGCCGCCCGCCTGCACCTGGAGCGGGGACAGCCGGCGCTGGCGGCCGGGCCGTGCCTGGAGCTGGCGGCGGCGCTGCGCGAGACGGGCCGGGCCGCCCGCGCCGCCGCGCCCCTGCAGCGGGCGGCCGAGCTGCTGGCGGCGGCGCGGCTGCCGCTGGAGGCGCTGCGCTGCCTGGCCGAGCGCGCCTCCTGCCTGCTGCTGGGCCGCGACTACGCCGGCGCGCTGGCGGCGCTGACGCGGGCGCAGGCGCTGGCCGGGGCCGGGCTGGGCGCTGGCGGCGGCGGCGGCGGCGCGGCCGGCGGCGCCTTCGTGGACGTGCTGGCGCGCTGCGAGGTGTCGCGGGTGCTGCTGCTGCTGCTGCTGCAGCCGCCGCCCGCCAAGCTGCTGCCTGAGCACGCCCGCACGCTGGAGCAGTACTGCTGGGAGGCGCCGGAGGGCGGCGCGGCGCCGGGGCCCGGCGGCGGCCCCGGGGCGGGCGGCGGGCTGCCGCCGGCGGCGAGCTACCTGCCGGCCGAGCTCTTCCTGCTGTTGCAGTCGGCCGTGCTGGCGTGCCAGGAGAAGGACGCGGAGGCGCTGCAGGCGCTGCAGGCCGAGCTCTGGCCGCTGCTCAGCGCCGAGCAGAACCACCTGCTGCACCTGGTGCTGCAGGAGATGCTCAGCCCCGCCGGGCAGGGGCTCTGAGGGCCGCCGCCGTGGCCGGGCCCGGGCTCG
This sequence comes from Nyctibius grandis, assembly GCF_013368605.1. Classification (NCBI taxonomy): domain Eukaryota; kingdom Metazoa; phylum Chordata; class Aves; order Nyctibiiformes; family Nyctibiidae; genus Nyctibius; species Nyctibius grandis. Next base: position 10,492,016 of record NC_090670.1, read on the forward strand.
TTGCTCGAGGCGCAGCCCGTGGCGGCGCGTCCTCCCGTCCGTTACGTGCGTTTCGTGTGGATTCTGTAACAGAAGCGAGTGACAGTGGGTGGGCGAACGTGTTCGTGTGCTCATTGATCTTGTGTCGTAGTAAACCCCTCGCTGTACGTATGGAAAGTTGTGCTTGGAAACGTGCCGTCCCGAAGCAGAAAGGGCGGCTCGAGGCAGAACGGGGCTGATCCTTACAGAACGGGCTGCGCTTCGCAGGCAGGAAAGCAGTTGCTAGGAGGAAACCGCCCTGGGTACGTGTGTTGTAGGGTTTGCACATGTAGGAGGCAAGTGTTGCTGGAGCTGCCTTTTGAAAAAAACACGCTGAAGTGAGATTTTCAAAGTTTTCCCCTCCTGAAAACAAAGGACGCTTCAGCCAGCGTGAGGCCGTGTGTTTGGCTCTGGCAGTGGACAAAGGGAGGTGGTCACTGGACTGCAGGTGGTTGCCTGGGGACCGGTGGTGGTGGCCTGACTATGTTTTCTGTAGAGCAGCTGGTAACCTCGAGAACTGAGCCTGCAAGATGGGAAATCCGCTACAGCAGAGGATAACCAGGATCGAAATCAATGGTGGAGAGGGAGAAGGATGAGTTACTGGAACGGACTGTTTGCTCAGTTTGCTTCAGCTGCTGTTCTGTCTGCCACGGGGTGCTTCTAGCTCTGTGGCTTTCTGCTCATGGGGACCTTTGCCAGTATTGAGGTGAAGAAGGCTGGTCTTGAGATCAGAAAAGAAATGAACCTGCTGTTTTTGGTGCACCCAGCTGTTGCCTACAGGCCTAGCCAAAATTCTGCAGTGTTAAGATGCAGTCTCAAGAAGGGGATGCTTTATTTGGTGGTCCCCAAATAATTGTGCCTGTCGCATAAATGAAGAGCAATTCTAGTACACCCAGCTAATGGTAAATGAAACAAACGCTTGCAGCAGACACTGCCCTGAGACCCCACAGAAGGCTGAGGCTTTGGGGGAGAGAGCAACCCCGTTTGCACGCCTGGGAGAGAAGACAGAGGCAAGAGATAATGCTGGTATAACAGCAGTGTTACATGTACTTCTGATTTTGATATTTGGGTCTAGAGACAGCAGTTTTTTCAAATGCTTTTTCGATGTTTATTTTTCAAATGGTTTTCAGGTTCCACACTTAAACGAGGAACTTGCAGTTTTCCTATCTGAAATGCAAACGTTCATTCCCACAACATTTACAAAGACTTAATTACCACAACACTTTTTTTTGCCTCGATAAAATTACAGTTGATAAATGCTTAATTCAGATTTTGATATTATTTTGTAGTTGTTAGGTGTGGACATGCCATGCAGTGATGCAAAAATAAAAATCCATGTATCAAAAGTGCTTATGACTCTCTCCTTTTCAACTAAAATAGATGAAACTGTTACTAGAATATTACGTGGTGGTTATCCAGAAGAAGTGACTGTTCTACTCACTTTTGAGAGGCTAGAGCAAAGGCTGTGTAGAGTTAGTTCCCAGGCAAGGGATGCCTCCAAGAGGCCTAGATTATGTGAAATCAGAATGCTTAAGAACTGCATAGAGATCAGTTTTGGTCACTGTTGAGAACCTTCCTCAAGGCAGCAGGTCTGAGAGCGACCGTAACTACAATAATTGGAATTTGTGCTGGCAGAATGGAGCAGACAAGCTCTGCTGTAGAGCCCTGTCTGCCAGCAGGACCCCGGGAGAGGCTCTGGGGTCTGTGCGGGGGGTGTCCCGGGGCAGTTTCCTTTTCCTGCGGTCCCGGGAGCTACAGGGCTGCTCTTTTGCAGAGCTCTGTGGGAGACTTAGATCCTGGGACAGAACGGGTCGGGGCCTGACCGCACCCGCTGCTGCTGCCTTTGTTTCGGGTGCCTAAATGGGCAGAGACCATTTGGGGTGAGTTACGGTGAGTTTCCCTTGCCCTGTTCTCCAGGGTGGTCTCGTGCCCTGCCTGGCTGCCGGCATCCTCCGCAGCGTTCCCCGAGGAGAGGCGCTCCCGGTGCCGGGCTGCCGCGGAGCTGCCTGGGTGCGTGTGGTTGGGCACGGGCAAAGGGCTGCGGCGTGCGGGCCTGCGGCCCCGGGGTTTGCCGGGGCTCCACACCGCGAGCACGGGGCTGGCGTGCGCTGGGCACGGCTCGCTGCCCTGGGACGGCGCAGGGAGCGGCTCGGGCAGCACAACCGCCCCGGGAAGCGCAGGGTGCCGGGCTGGGGGGCTGCGGCGGTGCTGGGGGGCCGTGCCGGCAGGTAAGGCACGGGCCCCAGGGGCGCGGCGGTACTCGCCACCGAGCAGGAGTGCCCGTGGGGTGGGGGAGCTGGCCCCGGCTCCCTGGCAGGGGCTCGGTCACCTCGCAGCGCGGTGGGCAGCTCCCCGGCCCGGGGAGTTTCTCGGCTGTAAACGCTGCGCAGGGCGGCAGCAGCGCATCTTCCCGCATCCCCCACGCGACACCGCACGCCCGGGGAGGCGATCGGCCGCGGGCGGAAGGAGCGAGCTCGTCATCGCGCGAGAGCAGAGCGGAGCTGTGAACGCAGCGGCGGGGCCCGGGGCCGGCAGGACGGGCAGCGGGCGCTGCTGGCCACCCCCAGGGCCGCCGGCTGCCGGGGGCCGGTCACCCGCGGCCGAGGAAGGAAACTCCGCTCCCAGCTGCCCGTTCCCTCCGCGCTTCCCGTCCGGCCTAGGCCAAGGGCACTCGCTGCGCTGCGGGCACCGTCCGGCAGCTCTGAGCAAAGGGAAAATGCACCCGCTGGGTCAGGCCGGCCGTGGGTATTTTTAAACTGAGTGGTTCCCTTTCTGGAGCGGAGCTGGCCACGAGCGTGGTGTTTTTCTGAACCTGTCTCCAGGTGCGTAGCTGAGGTGCAGCTTTCTGGGAGGCTCACGGCGGGCTCGCTGCGCTGCTCGCAGGGGTGCAGCCCCTCTCCTTCCCACCATGGCTCTGTCCTGCGCATTAAGGCTCCTGCGCCGGCACCTTCGCCCTTTGAGTGCTCTCCAGAGCAGCCTGCCCGGTCGGGACCGCAGCCTGGTGACGGAGAAGAAGACAGCAGCAAAGTGGAAGGAGAAGAAAAAGGCCAGGGAGGGCTGCAGCCTGCCAGGTTCCTCCTGGGAGGAGAGGTATGCATCTCCCCAAATGACCAAGCGCTCTTCCAAAGCACCAAACACCTGAAGCGGTTAGAGCAGTGGGTTGGGTGTTTCACTTCCACGCAGCTCTCCACAGTGGACTAGAAGAGCCAGGGCTCAGCTGGTTTCCCTGGAGCTTGGCCTGGAGATAGAAATAATGGAGAAGAAAAATGAAAAGGTGTAAGAGGAGAGGGTCAGGAGCAGAGCAGTTGCTGTACTGGCAAGCAAAAAGTAACAGTCCATTTGATTTGCAGTTCTGTGCCTGAAAGCAGCTGGCACTGGGTGCTTTGGAAGCAGCTCCAGAAATCCCCGTGCACAGTAACAGCAGCTTGCCCAGCTGTGGGGCGAGGTGCTCCACGGGCTCAGTGAGGCAGTAGCTGATGGGTAGATATGATATGTATTTATGAGAGTTTGGGTCATCCCTTACTCCTCTTTTTTTTTTAGTCAGCTTTTATGTGTTCTGTTCTTGCTCGCCCTGCCTCAGATAAAAGTACTGGCAAGTTCTGAGATTTATCTCTGAACTGCCGCTGCATGCGTGGCCGGGTCAGTGAGAGTGGGCAGCTGTAATTTCCTACCTGCTACACACATTTCATTGTGGTGGATTTAATCTAGTACAACATTAGCAAAAAAGATGTAGTGTGGCTGGAAGTGTGAGCAGGTAGATGATGCAGGATGGATGCCTTGAGTGAGGAGAGAAGCATCTTGCTCTTAGGGGAAAACTCCAGGGAGATGGAACCTGGACTGGCCTCACAGCAGCAAGGGATGGCCAAAGCCTCTGATTCAGTGGGAGAAAGCAACAGAGCCCATCTGAAGCTACAACATGATCTCTTTCTTTTTTTTTTTCCTTCTCTGCCTGCACTTTGGGTTTCCCCCCCAGCTCTGACCCCAGTAACATTTGAATACTCATTCCCCTGGCTTTGCCAGCCTGCAGTCAGATCTCACGCAGGGCCCCTCTGGGTCCCTCGGTGGGGGAAACACTGCTCCTGGCCCTGTCCTCTAAAGGGGGGTCAGGAAGATCCATGGGTTACCCAGGACACCCAGGCATCGCTGATCATTCTTCTGCCAAAGGCTCAGCCTGTCCTCTGGAGAGCTGGTCGTTGTGAGTCCTGGGTCCCTTTTCCACCACAAGTATTCTGCACCAGGAAGGTGCCGTGAAAAAGGAGTTTGGATGTTCACAGCCATCTCTGGTGCAGTGTCCGAACCAGAACGGTCCTGCCCGTGAAGCAGCTGGCAGGGATGTTATGCCGTAAGTATCAGGAGGTGAGTAGCTCTCGGCATGACTGCAGTGTTGTGCTTTCCAGGTTAGCGAACACGGCGACTCCACTGTGGAGACTCCCCTATCAAGAGCAGCTGCAGGTAAGATGTGCTTATGTGGACTTTTCTCTGTCGTGTTGCCCCAATTGTCCCTCCTATCCCCCTTGAGCAACAGCCCCTAGCATCTTAGTCACTTAATGCTGTAAACTCTTCAGACCCCGTTTACTGCTGCTTTAATTCTGCAGTTATTGTGAAGGATGGAACTGGGAGGCTCCCTGGGGGTGATGTGTGTGATCACCAACAGCACAGAGGATGGGCACTCGCACAGTGATCCTGTCTGGTGCAGGACAGCTGGTTGACTTGGGGCTTCAGGTTGGACCAAGTGCTGCAGGGGAGCTTGGGGACCAGGGACACAGGGTTTCTCTCTCTCTCCGTTGCTCCAAGCAGCTGCAGTGATGAGAAAGGCAGAGTTCCTCTGGGGCTGTATCCCACTTTCAGTATTCCCTCCTGTTGGCTTTCCCAGAGGTGGGTGATGAAGAGCTGCCCACCGTCGTGTGGTCCTGTGGGAGTGTTTCTGGCTTAGGACTCCTCTGCAGGTGAAGTACGAAAGCCAGAGGAAGATTTTGCAGACACTGACATCTCATCTTGAGGAGCTGGGCATAGATGCACAGAAACCTGGTGGGCTCTGCTGTCCTCTCCAGCCTGTAGTCCCTTCGGTGAGTATCCTGTGGGAACGCTGTCCCCTCTGAGCCACTGAGTCTCTCGCTTGACTCCCGAAGAGTCTCATGCTGGGGATTACCTGGCTGCAGAGAATGTGTCTGTGGCAGTCCTTGCTAGCGTCTGCTTTGCATCCTGTGCCTGCCGGAGAGTGAAACAAGCCCAGGGATTAGGAACCCTTTTTTGTGCCCAAGCCTTCCCTGATAAACCTGTCACCATTCTGTCACAGAGAGCCATTTCTTCTTCCCAAGGGGAAGTACTGGGGGTCTTGCACACAAGCTCTGTGTCTGCATTTCGCATGTTCGTGTATATCTTCCCATGTTGCCAACATAACAGCCAGGCTGGGTTTTGGCTTTCCTCCATTACTTTTAATCCAAGGCTTCACTTTTACTTCTTTTCTCCCTCAGCCCGTCATTAATGGCTACCGAAACAAATCTACTTTCTCTGTGAATCGAGGACCAGATGGGAACCCCAAAACCGTGGGGTTGTATGTGGGAACTGGCAGAGGTCAGCACACAACAAGGACCTGGGCAGAAAACTGCTGGCAGGGGCTGGGTTGGGGCAATGCTGTGCTCTGACATCCTCCACCCAAGTTAGAAGCCTGAATACTGGGGGATGCCAACAGAAACACCACCAAGTCTGGGGCAGCAATTTTAAAACCTCAGTTCATTAGCTTCTTATGAAACACCAGCTTCTAATTTGCTAAATACAGCAGAAAGGATGACAGCTGTGGTAGCAGCCCCTCCAGGATTTAGCTTTGTTATTCTTAATTATGCTGTTCCCGTGTTTTCGGCGTGCTCCAGGAGCCTGTGCTGAGCAGGGAGAGCGTGGCGGGGTATGCACATCCATAGGCAGCAGAGCAACGCTGGAGCATTCGGGATGTGTGAGGCAGTTTGGTTTTGTGCAACGCAGATGTGAGCTGTGTGCTCCTTGCAAGCTGCTCAATGGTGAGCTCATTCACACCATCGATACTAGGTTTTGCTTCTCAACATGCACAGCAAGAGGCGCTGGAGTGGTGGCTGTGTACTTTTCTCCTTGAAAAAATTAATTCCATGGATGTATTTTACCTCTGACAGCAGAAGTTTAGCATTTCAACTGAAGTGGGAAGTTGTCTTCCAGGCAACGTAAACTGCTGTGCTGCTGTAAGCCCACACCGTTATTCTCCAGTTAGAAAACCAGCTTGCTCTGCTCTGGCTCCCTTAGTTTAAGAACGGTGCAGTGGCTCCTTTGGGAGTTGCTAGAGGACATTCAAAAAGCTCCTGGAGCTCCAACCTTTTCATGGAAGTTAGTGACAGTAATCACTGGCAAAGGGAATTGTGGCAGGTCCTGCAGATTGCGGGTACCCAGAACATCACAGGGTTTAGTGGGGCTCTTAGATACCATTTTTTAATTTTTTCTTTTATTTTTTTTTTTTGTGTACAATGGGAGAATTCAGGGGAAAGACCTCTCCACAGTTTATGGTGTCAGATGCTACAGTGGTTTACATGCCCTGAAACAAAACAATTAAATCCCGTCTGTCTCTCTCCAGCAAGAAATATTGTCTGTGTGAAAGCCAACCACATGGAGAACATACCCCCAAAACACAAACAAGTAGCCCAGGTAAAAAAGTCATCTCTGTCCCTTCACTGTGGAATAGAAGGACTGCCATAACTCTTGTTTGGGAGAACATTGTAATTCTAGTTATGCTGGTTTTTCAAGTCCGTTTTCATGTTCTGAAAAGTTTTGGGCCTGACTCTGGTTGATAGATAAATATTTTTTTAAAACTTGCATGTTAATATTGCAGCCTCTAAACTGTCCCAAAGAATTAAGTTAATCAAGTGACAACTCATGCCAATCTATTAAAATACATAAGAATCACAAATTTAAACTATTAAAATGTCTTGTCTTCCAAGAACTTGGAAAGGGCTTTCACTCCGTGTACTGAAATCAAACAAAAACCAGATTATACTGGTGGAAGGGCCACCCGTTTGGGGTGCCCAGAATTATGCTAAGACCAGGGCAGTTGTCTTCACTGTCCTACAAATGCCATTTCCCCTCTGCTCAGTGCTATGAGGAATTCATCCGTCGCTCCCTCCTGGACCCCTGCATCCTCTTCCATGAAGGTGGACACTGGCGAGAGCTTGTGGTACGCACCACCAGCCATGGCCACACCATGGCTATCATCACCTTCCACCCCCAGGAGCTGGGCCAGGTGAGCATTTGGAGGACAGGGCCCTGGCAAGAGGCACATCAGGTCTCTGGCTGACCTGAGCTTGCTGGGTGTAGTGCTGGGGAGAGGTGTCTCATCAGATTACCCAAGCAGCCAGGTTTTCTCTTCTCGCTCTTGACAGGAGGCACTGGCCACTCAGAAAGCATTGCTTAAGGAGTTCTTCACATGTGGACCTGGAAAAGTCTGTGCCTTGACTTCACTTTATTTCCAAGAGAGGTATGTCTTGACACAGGGAAAGAGTGGAAACAAAGCCACCTCCTTTTTCTCCCCCCTATCCGATCAAATTCAAATTCTACCAGTTCAGGGAGTGCTTGAAGAGAATGACAGATGGTTGGATGCCTCCTGCAGATGTGGTTTTAAGATGGCCACATCTTTTGTTTTTCCAAACCTGAAATACTTGAATATGCTATGGCTCTACCTCATGTAGTTATGAGCCTGGGAAACTAAAGAAAAAAACCTACAGTGACTTTCTCAAGACAGTAAATCTAGCAGCAAAACTGGGGAACAGACCCTGGGACTGCTGCCTTCTGCAAAGTCATTTTGATCCTTTTCATGAGTTCTAGGCTGTGCAAGTTACGGATCTCTTACAAAGGGTCAAAATTCTTTGGTTGTTTTGGAAGGCTCACATGAAATAAAAGTTGGTGGGGGGAGAACCATCCTCCCCTGCACCTGAGCACCCTGGAAGTGGAAATGGCAATCAATCAGCTGCCTCTGTGCTGCCTTCTAACAGCTGGTTTTTGTGTGCTCTGCTAGCACCATGACACGCTGCTCCCACGAGCAGGCCCCCTTCCAGCTCCTTCATGGAGAACCACACATCTTTGAAGAAGTGCTCAGCCTGAAGTTTCGCATCTCTCCAGATGCCTTTTTCCAAGTAAACACGAGTGGAGCAGAAGTTCTGTACCAGGCGGTTGGGGAGCTGAGTCAGGCTGGTGGGGACACTGTCCTTCTTGACATCTGCTGTGGAACAGGTGAGCAATGGCTGTGTGAGCCTGGCTCCCAGGGCTGGTGCTTTGCATGCCAGAAATGGTTCCCACTACCTAAAGGCCTGATTCTTCAGCATGGATGTATGGAGCATTTTTGTATCCCTCGTTTCCAGGCACAATTGGTCTCTCTCTGGCTCACCAAGTATCCAAGGTTATTGGTATTGAGGTGGTGGAGAAGGCAGTAGAGGATGCCAGGTGGAATGCAGCATTCAATGGTGAGTTCAAACTCGCCTTGGCAGAAGGTTTCAAACTAACTGCTAAAAAATCGGAAGCAGAAGTGAGTGGAGGGATCCTAACAAGTTGCCATGCAGCAAAGAGCAGTACTTCATGTTATACCCAACGTCTGGTGAGACTGACTCTGCTCGGTTCATGTGGTTGCTTTTTGCTTCACAGGAATTTCAAACTGTGAGTTTCACAGTGGAAAGGCAGAGGCCGTGTTACCACAACTCCTGTCATCGTGGGAGGATGCCCAACCCCTTGTTGCTGTGGTGAACCCATCTCGGGCTGGGCTACGTGAGAGAATATGCTAGTTATTTTCATCTTGAAAACAGAATTTTGAACAAGTTTTGTGAGACCTGTTATACTGGCTCCAAACTCTCTGCTCGCTTAGTCTCTAGTTTCTTACCTTGTTGCTGACAGCAGCTGAAATCCCATGGAGTCTGCTGTTTTCAGTGCCTTTATCATGCTTTCTCTTCAAAGCAGACAGCTTTAATCTTTTTCCGTCTTTCATAAGCTTATAAAATTATTTAGGAGAGAAGGAACCTCTGGAGGTCTGTGGTCCAATCTCCCAACTAAAGCAAGACCAGTTTCAGAGTTGTGTAAGGTTGCACAGGGCTGTAAAGCCCAGTTGAGGTTTGAATGTGTTTCTCTCCTGAAAATGTTTTCTGTAGTATATTTAATCAGGATTTCCCCTTGCTGCAGTGCATCTGTTGCCTCTCATCATCTTCTCATGCCCCTCTGAGAAGATTCTGGCTCCATCTTCTCTGTAATCCCCCATGAGGCCCCTGAAGATAGCAAATGGGTCCCGGCTCACCTTCTCTTCCCCAGGCTGAAAAACCCCAACCCTCACACTCTCCTCCTGCATGCTGTGCCCCAGCCCTCTAACAATCTTAGTGGTCTCTGCTGGACTCACTCCAGTGTGTACCGGGAAGTCCCAAACTGGTCCTGGTGCCCAGATGCGGTCTCACAAGTGTGTGTGGAAGCTTTTACATGCCTCTGCTTAATTAAGTAACAAATTTTCTGTCATCCCTCATCCTCCTGGGAAGCAGAGGGATTTCTCCCACTGCTCTACCCTGCCAAACTGGCTGAGCTGTTAGCAGTATGGGTCGCATCCCTGCCTCCTAAGAGCCTGCATCTGAGACAGGACATGGCAAAATGTATATTCTTTTTTCCCCTATATTTTTGACAGTTCAGTGCAGTTCTGTGGTGCTTGCTGTGCAATCATTCCTTCTGGAGAGCTCACGACGGTGGTGGGTCACTGGGAAAGCACGATATCTGTTTTTGCAGATTACAGGGTTGTGCGAGCCATCCGAAACTGCAAGGCCATCCGAAGGCTGCTCTACATCTCCTGTAAGCCAGAGGGTGAAGCCATGAGGAACTTTCTTGAGTGAGCACCCTCCTCTCTTCCTTTCCACTGACCTTGGTGACAGACCTTATTATGTCCAGACAAGGCCATAAATATCTTCTGACCTTGGCTTAGGAAGCTTTTTGTTGTGACTGAATTTCACTGGGTGACTTCTGCAAGTGTGATCCAGGACTAGTCAGCACATTATCAGAAGTGGTTTATGCTTCTGTGTTACTTTGGGTCTACCTGCAAGCTGCACTCGCTGGTTTAAGGTAGTGGGTATTCTTTGGGTTTTATATTCCAGCAGAATGCGTTAGTGCAGTAAGGAATAGAAAATAATGCAAACATGCTATAATGACATTGTGCATCCTTCCCCAACAAAAGAGCACATCTGGCTGTGGGATAGAGAGTCCACTGGGTTCACTGCAGGAAGGCTGACCCCTAGCCAATGAAGTGAAGCCAGGGGGATTAGTCACCTGCTTAGGGTTAATCATATAACTAAGTCTTTATCTGGGGCAGGCCCATTTGCAGGTGATAAATCTGCAGGTGACAAATGAAGGTAGGGCAAAACTGAGGATTATTTCCTAAGGGCATTAAGTGTCTTTCAGCTGGGATGGCTTGTGAGAAAGGGAGCTGTAAACCTGCCAGACACTTCAGCTTGTCCATGAGTTTTTCAGAGCTGGTTTGGGATTCAGTATTGATGGTTCCAGACCTCAGCCAGTGTCAGCAGCAGACTCTGAGGGATGTTAGCCAAACCAATACCTCCTTAGTGCCTCCTCTGTGCTATTGTGCTACTGATAGTGGTAGGAAGGCTTCTGCTGCTGGTCTAAAGGATGCTCTCTATGCTTTCCACAGGCTGTGCTGCCCGCCTGACCCAGGGAAGAAGCTGGCAGGAGAGCCATTTGCCCCCATGTTGGCTATACCTTTTGACATGTTTCCTCATACTGTTCATTGTGAGCTGGTGCTGCTGTTCACCCGCTGACAAGGAGGCAGGTATACCATCTCTGAGAGCTTGGGAAGCAACTTGCTACTGTACTGAAGACTGGAGTCGATGGAGTTAGGATTTTAACTTATTTTCTTGAAAGTTGTATAAAAATAAATAATTTTGGTTTTGCTCTTACTTTGGGTTTCCTAACTACATTGTTCTGTAAGGAAACACTCAGATTTCTGGGGTTAAGGGTTCTCTGTAGTTTTTCATCACCCTTCACTCCCCTGCAAACCTCTTCTTGGGCTGCTGGTTAAAGCAGCCTGGAGAATACCCTCTCCCTGGTGTTGTGGGTTTTCACCATCAACATGTGAATAAAATCCACTGTATTTTCTAATACTGCCAAGCCATTAGTTCTCGGCTTCCTTCAAGGATATTTCAGGTGTTTTTCAAGCTGATAGTGAACTTACTATGAAGAAACCGTAGGAACTAGAAATCCTCATGCTTCACTGGGAAAATGCTGACTTTTGGGGCCAGGGAAATATTTCCTATACAAACTTCCAAACCCAATATTGAATTACTGTCAGTCATGTGGATAAGTTGGAGGCTATGGGAAAGATTTTTCTAGAAAACAAGATTAAGAGAGAACAGATTTCAGTGTCTGTCCTTCCACACCTGCCTCCTCCTTCTCCACTAATACTTGCTGATACCTAAATATGAAGTGCCCTGTGAAAATGTCAGCAGCAACAAGTTATTTCCTCATCAGGTTGCTCTGCAATAGCTAGTTCAAAAATTTTGTGTGTTTTGTATCTGTCCTGCCATGCTCACTGACTGGCAAGCTGTGAACTTCAATGTTATATAAAGTTCTCTCCAGCTCTTCAAAGGATGGAGCTGCTACAACCTGGAGGTGGGTCTGAGTGAGCAGAATTCCATTGTGTTTTGTAAACTCCATTGTGTTTTGAGGGCTCCTTTTATTTTTATTTTTTAATTTTTACTTTTATGTTGTATTGAAGTTACCTTTTGGTTTATCCTGGTCATCTAGGCCAGACCAGTAGCAGAACACATTTCTACAGTCAGGCTGTTAAATTTGACGCTTTCCTCCAAAAGATTTCTTTATCTGATTTGGGTGAATCAAGGCTGACAAACTCCCAGGGAAACAGGGAGAGCTGCCTGTAGTTTTCAGACTTCCAAAGGAACCCTGAGCTTAAATAATAACAACCACCAGTTCTCAAGCCATGGGGGCTTAAAATACATGGATTTAGGACTTGAGACTTACTACACCAGAAAGGGAGGTTATGGGGAGATTCCTGACAGACATAGCAAGTGTCACTCTTGTACTATCCCACGAGTGTAGGATTTTTGCACACTGTTACAGCCTCTTGTTTTCAGTTTATAGCAAGGGATGCAGTTTTCCAGCAGTTCTGTTTTGTATAATTATACCTTGGCTTCTCACTGCGAGATCGGAATGGATTTCTGCTTAGCCTGGCTATGCGTTTGTCAAAAGGAAATTTGTTGCAAATTAGAGGGGGAGAGATAATGACTTAAATCAGAAAGTAATAGAGGATCAGGAAACCTTTCCACTAGTCTCTGGAGAACTGAACATACATGACAGGTTTTATCTGCAATGGGGGAGGGTGGCACAGTGGCCTCACTGTGCCTTGTGGGCATCAGGTTCCAGCAGAGCCATGAGGGCAAGACATCTTTTTTTTCTTTTCTGGGGCAAGTATATTAAGCAATATGTTGTTTGCTGTGTATTAAGTGTCTGAGCATCTGAAACTGAAAGCTGCCTATGTACAAGAGACCTCTGACCGCTTTTCCTCCATAGCAGGTCACTCCCTCTGCTAACATGTCCTCATTTTCCCACTAGCAAGTGACTGTGCTACCTGTTCAGCTGCCATCCTGCATCCCTAGAACTGGCTCAGTGTCAGCTTTCTGTGGGTAATCGTCCTGGTTTCTTAGGGATTTGGTTTCAGTTTGTGGCCCACCATGGTGATCAGGGCCCTTAGCAGCTAAATCCAGGGCAGCTGACCCAGGCTGGCTCACAGGTGTGTTCTATAGCATTGACAATCAAGTTCACTATAAAAGGGAGGGCTTGGTAGAGAGAGGTGGGGTTGGTTTTGCTGTCCTATCTTCTGGTCTGACTTTTTTCTCATTGCCAATGATTAGTATTCCTGGAACAACCTGCTGCAACTCTGTAGCTAAGTATACTTTTTAAATCTGTTTAATTTTAACCCACAAGTCCCCTCTTTTTCCCAATTTCCTTCCTCGGTTGGGGAAGGGACATTGGGTGAGAGAAAAACTGTTATTGTTTAGCCCCGGGTGCGGACTAAACGAAGACAGTAATTTACGGAGCGTGCAAGGAGACAGAGGATGACGTGACGGCAGGAGCGGTGGGGAGGCTCCTGGCCCCGCAGGCGCTGGAGCTGCCTGGCTCTGCGGGGCACTAGGACCCGGCGGCTGCGGGGCGGAGGAGGCCGAACCCCCCCGCTGCCGCTGCAGCTCCATTCCTCATCCCCTCCATGGTGGCTGGTCCCCTCCCGCCCGGGCTGATAGCCAGAGCGAGCAGGCCTCGCTAGGACCGGTTCCCAGCACCGGTTCCCGGCGGCTCCATGGCATCTCCCAGGACTGTCACTATCATCGCCCTCTCGGTGGCCCTGGGGCTCTTCTTCGTCTTTATGGGGACCATCAAACTGACCCCTCGGCTCAGCAGAGATGCCTACAACGAGATGGTGAGTAGGGCAGCTGCAGCACGGAGGGAGACGCGTCAGGGCTCTCTCCCCTCAACCTTGCGGCAGGAGCAGTGTTTGCAGGGGGATACACGGAGGGTGACGGCTCTGGAGCCCTGAGCGATGGGAGGGAGAGGGAGGAAGATTATCCCTCTCCTTGTCTGATGGACTATGCTGTGCCGAGGACATCCTGGCAGCCCTCGCCTGGGCTGCGTCTGAGCCTATGCATGGAGAAACCTCTTGTGCATAAGGATGGGGAGGGAAGGCGAGGAGCCGGGGTAGCACAGCACACCGGTGCCTGCAAGAAGATGGGGACACAAGGGTCTCTGAAAAGCAAGGTGCTAGGCATGTACCAGGCAGGTACAGCTTGATCCCTGGGAGAATATCTGCCCCCTGGACTGGGGGTAGGAAAAGCAGTCTGCTTTGGCAGCCACATAATCATCCTCAAAATTCTGTGCTTTAAAGCAAGGATAATGATACTGACTGTCCCTACCTCACCAGACTTGTGCAGGGATTAATTCATGGCCGTGAAATGCTTTGAGATTCTTAGCTGGCAGAAGGAGGTGTTATTAATAGTCACCTTATTATTCTCTTTAGCCTAGGAAATGAGCCTCTCCTCCCCTTGCCTGATGGGAAGGGGGTGAGGAGAGGAAGGAGAAGTAAGTCCCTGTGTGCATTTCTCAGCTGGTGAGCTAGTTTGTGCTCCTCTGCTCAGGGCCAACCCTGCTGCAGAGCTTTGCCAGCTGCGAGCTGCAGGCACGCCAGGGACCGGCTGCCACGTTTTGCTTCCTTGTCTACGTTTGTTTAGTCTCCTGCTGCCCTCCCCCCTGGCCACCCCCCCCCCCCCCCCCCGTTGTATTTATTGTAGTGGCTGAAAAGCATTGGTATAATTTTGCTGTCCCTAAAAAAATCGTGCTGGAAGTTTCCAGCACATTCTGTTCTCTCCCTGTGCTCCACCTGCCCAGCTGCTTTTCCTTAGCTCTCAAATAACATCTGAATCGCAGTGCCTCGCCTGCAGCCTGGCACAGGGATCTCACAGAGAAGAATCACCGAGAAGTAACTCAGGAGCAAGAGACTGAGATGAAATGCCCAGAAAACAAAGCTCTTAAGCTTCTGCTACATAAGGGACAGAAAAAAGCACTGAGACTAAAGGATTGCAAAATCCTTGCTCTGCAAAATCTTTTGCTTCTCTGTCCCTTTCTGCTTTACCAAGAGTCAGGCCTACAGGTAGGAATGATCTCTGTTTTTACAGAGAGAAAAATGGATATTACACAGCACCATCATTCTTAATAGCCCATATTCCAACGTGTTCATGGCTCATTAGGCATTTGTGCTTTTGCAGTGCTTGCGTACCAGGGTGGTCTGTCATGTAATGGAGACCTAGTAAAAACCTGATCTTGCCAATCACTAAGTATGGCTTTGTGCCCCGAGCAAATACAGAACCTCTCTTATCTACACCACCGAACTTGCAGGTTTTCATTCAGCAGAAAACAGACGTGCTAGTTTGTCTATTAAAATACTTAAAATACCAGAGTACTCTAGGACATTTCTTCATAAAGCTGTATTTTTCACAACTGTTTAAAAATACTCCGAGGAGAGGTTTTTATTCACTGAAGGTTTAAAATGCATCCTTACAGTGCATATGCTTAGAGTAAATGTGTCATGAGATCTTCAGTTATTTAGTAGCAAAAATGACAATACTGTGTATTTTTTAACCCCATATGAAGTGTCAGCTCCTCTTAGAAGGAAGCAGCAAAATTTACAGAGAAGTGGGGAAGTTCTTTGTGCCTGTAGTGCAGGTTTCGAAAATCACGTAAATCTACAATCTGTTCAGCGCCTGTGAGCGCTGAACCTGAGATTTGGCTTCCATTTACCTCTCCCTGATTAGAAAGCAGAGAGCACAACAGCAAGAATATCTGCAGGGATAGTATACTCAAGTGTAAGTGGAAATAATTTCAGTGTCTCCAATAACTAGGAGCTTTATTAAAATATATAAAAAAATTAAATGATTGAAAAATAAAAAAAAAAACCACACAAAACAAAAACCATAAGCCTGCAAGCACCTAATGTTCAAATGCAAGAACTTGAACATGTGTAAGAACAGAGGTTGTTTCTTCCCTGAAACAATGAGGCAGCTGTGTAAGGAGGCCAAGTCTTGCAACTTATACTGCTTCTAAATCCTGCATAAACCAGGGAGCAAAGGATGTCAAATGTCAGCTTGTTTTCATTTGAGGAAAGAAAGGATCACAAGGTATGTAAGCACAGGATAGGGTTGGTGAATCTCAGCTTTGATGTATAGTCATAAGATTGCACTGCCCATAAACACTGGGATATTGTAAGTTGCTTTGAGGTGGAAAGAGACTTCTGTTGTTACTTGCTGTGCCTTGTCTTTCCAGGGACTAAGTGTGTTATTTAATTATAAAGGACAAGCTACTCTTAGAGAGAGGTCCTTTTTATTAACAACATGATTCTGCATTGCTAATTCTAGCAATTGTAACTTCAGATTTCAGGAGAAAGGTACATCTGGCCTGGTCCTAGCTCCAAAAATGGATGCTAGGTTGCAGAACTGTTTCCTAGTGAGGAGACAACAGCTTATAAAGGGGAAATTGCAGGCTGATGGTGTTAATATCCCTCCGACAGAAGCTTTAGTGGTACAGGTTAGATACTGTGCCAGAGGGGTCTGTGATGACTGAAGTGATCTTTAGGGCATATTGCACATCAGTCTATTTCAATGGAAGTCACCTTTGCCTTTACTTTCTCATGTTGTGGTATTCTATGCTATTACTGCTTGATTTCAGAAACGAGCATACAAAAGCTACGTGCGGGCCCTCCCCATGCTAAAGAAGATGGGAGTCAGCTCCATCCTTCTCCGCAAGAGCATTGGTGCCCTAGAAGTAGCGTGTGGCATTGTCATGACACTGGTGCCTGGTCGCCCCAAAGATGTGGCCAACTTTCTTCTCCTCCTCCTCGTCCTGGCCGTGCTCTTTTTCCACCAGCTAGTGGGGGATCCACTCAAGCGTTATGCCCATGCCCTAGTCTTTGGGATCCTGCTTACCTGTCGTCTGCTGATTGCCCGCCAGCCTGAGGAGCAGCCACCAGAAAAGAGGATCCTGTCAGTGAATGGGGATGAGCAGCCACTCATCCATGAAGCAGCTCCTGAGAAAGGCAAAATGAAGGTATCCTAGTTGAGTGCGTGTGAGAAATACGGACCCTCGAGGCAGCTCTCTCCAAAATCACCCAGAAAATTTGTTTTTTATTTACCTATTTATATTCTTTGTCTGTCTAAATAAAGTTGCACTTGTGGTCTGAGAGACACATGGTATGTCTATACTGTAGTCTTGCTTTTGCTGCTGCCCTATAATGTGGAAAAAATACAAGCTAGCTTTCACCAGAACAGCTTGGAGGCAGGTAGCAGCCTGGCTGGAGTAGTGCTGGCCGCAGCAGGAGCTGCAAAACCAGCCTGAGAGCATGGGCAAAGACCTGGGCAGCTAGTCATGCTAACTTGGCACTGCTGCAGGGAGTCGGTTAGTCCCTGAGCATCAGCCCCGAGCCCCATGGCAGCTGAAACCTAGCCTGGATGCACTTCTGCTATGTGGCAGTCTCCGCAACAGCGGCTGGGTAGAACATATCCAGAGTGTCCCTGTGCTCGTTTGTGCAGCCCCATCCGCAAATCTAAGTTTCCTTTTCCGTAGTCAAGGGGGAAAAGGACCCTACCAAGCACAGAAGTGCTGTTTGTTGTGTTCGAGAGAGAGATCCCTTAGCCTTTGCTGCCTCTGTGCCCAGTCCCTTCTTTGGACTGGTTATCCAGGGAAAACATGCATCTTCCTCAATTTCCACACTTTGAAGAGGCTCTAAAACTGGGACAATGGCCTGATAACAGTAATTTTTTGCCTGCTTCACACAAGGCAATGGCATCTCCTTACCTCTCTTGGCAAAGAGTAAGGATCCCTGGTGAGGGGATGGGGAGCAGAACTGCCCAAAGAACTCCAAAATAAGTCTGCTGTTGGCAAATAGCATCAGGCTCCCGATTTACTTACAAGAAAATAATCCTTTTTTCTGCAACTTCATAGAATTGTCGGTTATTGCTGATAGAGGAGGGTCTGAATGTGTCCAGGTACCTCATTGTTCATCCCACGTACAGCTTCGGTGAGCTGGGGGAAGTCCTGTCACCAGAGCCTGAATCTCTGTATGTTCTATCTGAAATCTTAAAGAGCGTCGTAAGAAGCATGTGTTACCTCTGAGTTTGTTTTTCTTGATGTTTGTCTGTTTTCAGTTTTTCCTTATTTTCTTAATTATTCATGAAAATAAACTTTTTGAAATTTGGAGAAAAATGTCTTGACAGAAACAAATTTCTTTTATGAGAGACATATCTGAAAATATTTTTCCTCTGCTCAAATGCTGCACCTAAAATGGGCAAAAACACATCAGGGGAATTTCAGAGAATGATAAGGTGATGCAGGATGGAAGCCATCTGAACGCTTCTGGGCTATATATTAATAACCACAGGCATTTAAAAGAGATGTTTGAACATTTTCTGAAAAAGTCTCAGATAAATTTCTGCTTCAGTACAATGTGGCAGTGAGAAACAGTAAAATGTCAGTATTATATCTCTATAAAAATTGATGATGGATGTTCATATGCAGTATATCCAGTTTTCTCATGTTAAGTTTGCTGCTGAAACAGATGTAGTCCCAAATATATATATGCCGAAAAATCCTCCTCCTCGAGTCCCAGAGTGACTAATTATCTCTTATCAGATGTGCACCCTGAACAAAAGAAACTACCAACAGGCCACCTTTGTTAGGCACCCTTTCATCTTTACAGACTGTCTCAAGGTTGCCCCAGATGTATATAGAATTTGCTTTACTTCCCAAAAGACATGCCATCTACCATGACCTGACTGGAGTTATTAATCACTTCTTAATTCAAAACCAAATAAAAATACCACCAACTCAAAACCACACCATGATGTGTATTCCTATACAAAGTACTCAACTGAATTGCAACTTTTCGTCCAGCTGTGCCTCACAGGTGCATCTAACTCGGTAAACTTTTGGGAAGAGGTGTTTGTGTTTGTCTTTTGTGATGTTCTTCACCGAAACCTGTATAGATGCCATCATAATAAATGTAAAATATTCCACATAGCAAAGCTTATCTGTGCAAAAAGACTCTTAAGAGAATACTGAAAAATGTCCCCCTCTTTTCACATTTGCAACAGTATGAATTACTGATCCGTAGTAGTGGCTACATGTTCTTTATTACAGAGGAAGACAAGACTCTTCTTAGAGTCCAGTAACAAGAATTCTGTGTTTATCTATATTGGGTTGACCTCTATCATTGCCCCCCAGCATCAGCAAACTATTTAACTATTTTTGGAAGTGTTACCCTGTCAAGCTGGCCTTGTACCCTTGTAAGATAAATTGCTTGTGGAGCTTGCAAAACCAGCCTTGAAGTTTGCAAAGACAGCCTTGGGACTGTTGCCAAATCAGCATTTGCTAAGGGAAAAACTCTCTAACAAGAAGATAACAAGGGGCCTCATCTCCTGGAAAGCAACTAAACTGGCTTAAACCTGTAAGAAAACACTGGCAAGATGTACAACCAGCAGTGACTGCCCATGCTCTTTCCTAGAGTTCAACTAAAGGACATAGTGTAATGATCACCAAAGGACACTAGAGACGCTTCTAAGACCACCGTAAGACCACTGCTTGTTAACTTTGCGCATGTGTATGCAAGTATTGAGATGAGTTCCCAGAAGTGACTACCCCTTTCCGAGAAATGTAATTAATATGTATGATGATACTAGATAAAAGAACCTGTTTCTTGTTCTCGGGTGAACACGTTGGGTGGAGTGATCCCCCATGTTCCCGGCGCTGTAATAAAGAATGCCTGCTTTCTAAATCTCCAGACTGCATCTAAGAAAGTTCCTTTGCACCGGCTTTCACAGTAACATTTTGGTGACCCAGATGGGACACTACTTCTAGACCTCGACGGAGCCTGGGATCGCAGGACCTCCAGCAGGCACCGAGGACTTCTCGGGGAGAACCTCCGATCCCCGGACCAGAGAGCTCGGAGTAAGACCCCTGGTAAGTTTTAAAGGCATTCTTAACTTTGGTATTTGGATTGTTTGCCTGCCCGTAAGACAGAGGCGAAAGCCCTGCAGGGCTGGGCTAAAGGTACCTGGAGGGGCTGGAGTCCCCATTTGGATTTGAAACTGTGGTATTCGGTCTTGGCTAATTGGCCTAAGGTTTTTGATTTGGTTATATGTATATTTGGATTAGGTAACTCAGTTTGCTCTCTGTTTGTCTCGTTAGTTTAAGGAGCTCCGTTTGCTCTTTGTCTTACTAGCTGTTCGTTTGTTTCTAATATGGGTGCGGGATTAGCTCACAGGGGTATCCTAAAGAAATCTCCATTAGGATGTATTTTGAAACATTGGGGACAAATTGGTGGGCCTCCAGGAGGAATCGCAAGGTGGGATAATTTAATTAAATATTGTAATCAATGGTGGCCGCTATATAAACTAGACGATGGGGAGAAATGGCCTGAAAATGGAACTCTGAATTATAATACATTGTTACAACTAATGTTGTTTTTGAGGAGGGAAGGAAAATGGGATGAAGTCGTGTATGCAGAAATGTTTTTCACGTTGCGGAACCGCTCGAAATGGCAGAAAGAATGTGGTATAAATCTTGTGCCTAGTGATCCTCTTGTTTTGGCATGGGAAAAGGAGAAGGGTAAAACTTTAAGGAGATGATGTTCTGCTTGTAGTATAGGACAGAGGTGCTTGAAGCTGTATGAACAAAAAGGGGAAGAGGAGGTTGAATTGATGATAGCCCCTGAAAGACTCTTGAGACCCCGAAATAATGAACAACTTCTTATTGTCAAGAAGACGAGTCTCAATCAGAATCAGGGGCAAGTGGCTTTAACGGAGCAGATGGGTTTAGCCCAATAGCGGGATGCACACCAGGTAGACAACGGGAAGTTATACAGGCTCCTTTACGACAGGCAGTAGGAAACGATGGACCAGTGACTGTGAAAGTACCATTTTCAATTACTGATCTTAACAAATGGTGGTAGGGAATTATAGCAATAACTCAGATAAAGCAGTGAATGCTTTTGAAATTATGATTAAAACCCAGGATCTGGATTGGAGAGAGATTGAATTAATTATGCTGGTATTATTTGATAGCACGGAGAGAGAAATGATCCGTCGGGCAGCAAAAATACAGGTTGAAGCACAGGTAATCTTGGGAACCTTACAAGGGACAGTAGAAAAACATCTCCCCTCTGTGGACCCGAACTGGGATTCAAATGCTGACGGACCCCGACAGCTCTTAATGCAATACCAAAAGCGGATTTTATTCAGTATTCAAAATGCAATGCCAAAGGCAATTAACATGTCCAAATTATATGAGATTAAACAAGATAGAAAAGAATCTCCTACTGATTTTCTCAATACGTGAAAAGAAGCGGCTCACAAATATACTAACATTGATCCAGAATCAGAGGAGGGCAGAAGTCAATTGGCTCACATATTTGTGGGGCAGTCCTCCGACGATATCAGACGAAAGCCACAGAAGTTACAGGGAAATGATGCTCGTAATCAGGGAAAGTTATTGGACACTGCTTGGATTGCGTATAGGAATAGGGACTATCAAAAGGAGAAGATAAATAGTAGAATGATAGTAGTGCTAGGAGGGACTCCTAGAGGAAGAGGTGGTTCTCGAGGGGGTTATCGAGGAAGAGGACGTGGAAGGGGGGTGGCTTTGCCGCTGCGAGCAGGGGTAGGAGAAAATCAATGTGCTTATTGTAAAAAGGAGGGGCATTGGAAGTGTGAGTGCCCCCTTTTAGGATCTGAACCCTAGCCAAACCCCCTGCTGTCAATAGAACCTGAGAACTGAGGAGGACTGGAGGAATCTATCCCAGAAGAACCTCTGGTTAAAATTAAGCTGGGAGGGGGAGAGATAGAATTCCTAGTGGACACGGGGGAAACTTATTCTGTTTTAAATATGTTAGAAGGTGAAATCAGTAACGAACATGTATAGGTTGTTGGTGCGACTGGGAAATGCGAAACAAGGCCATTTTTCGGACCGATCAAATTCAGATTGGGAAAACAGTGGATGGTTCATCAATTTCTCTATTTGCCAGATTCTCCAAAACTCCTTTGGGGAAGAGATTTATTGGAGAAACTGGAGGCAGAAACTAGATTTAAAAATGGAAAAGTGGAAGTATTGACACCTGAATCTAAATATGTTGAAGCGACAGCTTTATTGTTACAGGACACAGGGACACTAGGAAAAGGAATCCCTCAAGAAACAGAAGACTCAGTAATTCCAATTGTAGAGGCTGGAGAAGTACCAGGGAGATCGAAACGTGCTGAGCCAGTAAGAATTGAACTTAAACCAGGATCAATACTGGTAAGGTTGGAACAATATCCTTTAAATTCAGAATCTAAGATGGGATTAGTTCCTATCATTCAGAAATTTCTTAAGTATAACTTGCTAACAGAATGCGAGTCCAAACATAATACCTCAATATTGCCAGTAAAAGAGGCAGATGGAAAGAGCTATAGGTTAGTTCAAGATTTGAGAGCAATCAATAAGATTGTTCAAGATATCCACCCAATAGCAGCCAACCCATATACCCTATTAACTACACTTACTGAGGATCAGGGCTGGTTTACAGTTTTAGATTTGAAGGATGCCTTTTTCGGCATACCTCTTGATTCGGACAGTCAGGAGCTATTTGCTTTTGAACGGGAAAACCCTGAAACCAGAAGAACACAATACACATGGACAGTGCTTCCACAGGGGTTTAAGAATAGCCCCACTATTTTTGGAAATCAGTTAGCCAAGAACCTGGAATTATGGAGACAAGAAAATAAAAACGGGACTGTGCTACAATATGTAGATGATATCCTAATTGCTGCTGAATCTCGAGCATAGTGTTTAACTCTGACTATCAGTTTGTTAGACTTTTTGGGACTGAGCTGATGCAGAGTATCAAAGGAGAAGGCACAAATTGTACAGGAAACTGTAACTTATTTGGGACTTGAAATTCTGAAAGGGCAGAGATGACTGAGCACAGAGCGGAAAGAAGCGATTTGACGTTTACCAGAACCACAGAATGGTCAGGAATTGCGAACATTTCTGGGAACGGTCGGATGGTGCCGCCTGTGGATCGTTAGTTATGAACTGCTAGTTAAACTTTTGTATGAAATGCTGAGGAATAACCAACAGACTTATTTGGAATGGACAGATAAAACCAGAGTTGCCTTTAAGAAACTTAAACGAGAATTAATGACAGCTCCTGCTCTCGGACTTACTGATCTTACTAAACCATTTGAACTGTTCACTTTTGGAAGGCAAGGGGTAGCTTTGGAGTGCTATCACAGTCTCTAGGGGACTTAAGGTGAGCCGTGGCCTATTTTTCCAAACAGTTGGATCCCATGAGCCAAGGATGGCCAGGGTGCTTGAAGTCCGTAGCGGCAACGGTACTGTTGATACAAGAAGCTCGTAAGCCCATCCTGGGTCAGGAAATGACAGTGTATGTTCCACATATGGTCCTGACAGTATTGGAACAAAAAGGAGGGCATTGGTTATCTCCCAACAGGATGGTGAAATACCAGGTGGTGCTTTTAGAGCCCGACAATGTTACACTAAAGACAACTGCTATTGTCAATCCAGCAATATTTCTTCAGCTAGGCTGATAGAAGGAGAACTGGAACATGATTGCCTACAGACTACTGAAGAGACCTACTCCAGTAGGCTGGATCTAAAGGATGCTCCATTGGAAGGTCCGGATTGGGAATTGTACACGGATGGCAGCGGCTTCATATGAGAAGGAAAACGTATGTCAGGATATGCTGTGACCACTATGGAGAGAGTGATTGAGGCAAAGGCCCTGCCACAAAAGGCATCAGCACAACGAGCGGAGCTTATAGCCCTCACTCGCACATTGGAACTAAGCAAAGGAAAGGATGTGAACATCCGGACTGATTCTAAATACGCATTCAGAGTGGTACATGCACATGGAGCCATATGGAAGGCACGGGGATTGTTGTCAGCAAAAGGGACCGAGACATGCTGATCAGATAATGAAGCTATTAGACAGCGTTGGACTCCCTAGAAGAGTAACTATTATGCATTGCAAAGCCCATCAACCAGAAAGAACCATTCAAACTAAGGGAAATCCATTAGCCAATTTAACGGCAAAAGAGGTTGCAGAAAAAGGCATTGAAGTAGGTATTGAAATGTTAGCTATAATTCCAGAAAAGAGGCTTTTCCTAGGTGAAGCACCAAGATAGGACCCACAGGATCAGAAACTGGTTGATACTCTGCTAGCTCAGATGGCTGGGCAGTGTCTCCTAGTGGCCAAATAGTGATCCCTTATTTTCTTAGAGAAGTTGTATGGGAAGAACATAGCAAGGTACACTGGAGAGCTGAAAATTTGTTGAAATACTTACAGAAAACTATCATTAGCCTAAATATGATGGAAGTAGTGAAATCCATCACTGAAAGATGTGAATTATGTTGCAAAAATAATCCTAAAACTCAAAACAGAATTTCCATGGGAATACACAAAGAAGGTAATTTACCTGGAGAATATTGGCAGATAGATTTCACTGAACTGCCAAGAAAAGCAGGGTGGAAATATTTGCTTGTCCTAGTAGATATTTTCACTAATTGGCCAGAAGCTTTCCCATGTTGCACCAACAAAGCCAGGGAAGCAGTAAAAGTATTGTTGAAAGAAATTATTCCTAGGTTTGGGATCCCATTAGGGATGTCATCAGACAAGAGTACACACTTCCTTGCCATTTGTATCCTCACTTGTAAGATGATTCAATGTCGTAGTTGGTGTACTCAATTTTGTTTCAGGTATAAATATAAAGGGTTGGTGTAAGGCTTTTGGATTGTGGAATCCAAAACCCTCACAGAAGAAGGGGGCACTTGATACCCTGTCAAGCTGGCCTTTACCCTTGTGAGATGAATTGCTTGTGAAGCTTGCAAAACCAGCCTTGAAGTTTGCAAAGACAGCCTTGGGACTGTTGCCAAATGAGCATTTGCTAAGGGAAAAACTCTCTAACAAGATAACAAGGGGCCTCATCTCCTGGAAAGCAACTAAACTGGCTTAAACCAGTTTGTAAGAAGACAGTGGCAAGATGCACAACCAGCAGTGACTGCCCGTGCGCTTTCCTAGAGTTCAACTAAAGGACATAGGACACTAGAGACCACCGTAAGACCACTGCTTGTTAACTTTGCGCATGTGTATGCAAGTATTAAGATAAGTTCCCAGAAGTGACTACCCCTTTCCAAGAAATGTAATTAACATGTATGATGATATTAGATAAAAGAACCTGTTTCTTGTTCTCGGGTGAACACATTGGGCAGAGAGATCCCCCGTGTTCCCGGCACTGTAATAAAGAATGCCTGCTTTCTAAATCTCCAAACTGCGTCTTAGAAAGTTCCTTTGCACCGGCTTTTACGGTAACAGAAGCTACCAGTCATCTTTGCTTGCTAGAGGTGGTAAGGTGCCAAGACTGATTTAATCCTTTGTGAGACCATGACGCTAATTTACTTTTTTTTTTTTCCCCCTGCTCTTTTCTTTCTTCTTTTTATCTCCAAGCCCGTAATTTCATTCCCGTCGGTCTCATCCAATTGCTGCCGTGGCAGACACCTTCCAGCGCCAGTGTTTTCCCAGCTGCAGCTCGCCGCGGGTTTGTCAGAGGAGCGGTGCCTGCAGCGCGGCCGGCCTGTCCGGCGGGCCGGGCCCAGCTGCGGCCTGCCTGAGGGCTCACCGGAGCCGTCCACGGCACCGCAGGACCTGCCTGGGCACCGCTGCCTGCCAGTTCAAAGAGGGATGACAAGGACCTTTGCGTTCCACCCACCCCACGCTAGTTCCAGCCCTTCAGGCCCCCCCCACCCCCGGCCGTCCCAAGCTACACCCCCCAGCCCGGCCCCTCCCGCCCCACGCACGCTGAGGCCACTGCGCACGCGCCGCCGCCGCCAGACTGCGCATGCTCAGAACCACCCGGGACCGGGCGGAAGCGCCACCATTCTCACCCTCGGGGCGCGGCTCTGCGCATGCGTGGAAAAGGAGGCGGGGGCGCGCCCGCGGGCCGCCGCGGCCGTGCGTGGCGGGCAGTGCGCATGCGCGGGGTGTGGCGCGGCGGTTTGAACGGCGGGGCGGTTGGAGCGGCGCTGGCGGGAGGTAAGTGTGGCGGGGCTGCAGCCATGGCAGCGGGCCCTGCGGCCGCGGGCCTCCCGGGGCGGCTTCTCCCTCGGGGTGCCGGGCCCTTAGCCGCCGCTCTTGGGGGCCTGGAGCCGGCGTGCCTGAGCGCGGCGGTGGGGCTGGGCCGGGAGGGCCTCGGCTCCCTCCATTCCCTCAAGACCGCTCCCCGCCTCGGGCGGGCAAAGCATCACCGGGGGCTCTGCGGGGGCGCCCGGGGAGGCCGCTGGTGGGGAGCTGGAGGGAGAAGCGGGAAGCCGTGCGTCGGCTGCGGAGGAGGGGAAGGGATGTTCTGCCGAGTATCGGTGTGGAAGTGCCTAGTACCGAAGAGCTGTGCAATGGCGGGCTCGCTGTTAGAAGGGGCGTTCCAGCCTGTCTGTTAGTTTGGCTTTAAGGTCTGGTGGCGATCTCGTCCCCACCAAACCTGTCTGGTAGAACTCCTGCTAGACAAAAGAAAAAAAACCCAGTTAGAGCAGGTGCTAAGGAATCTGTGAGAAAGCTGCTGTTGTGCTCCGGAGGACTGTCAGCTCGATCTGCTTTCTGAACCACTTACGGCGTGCTCAGGTGATTCAAGATGCAACAAGCAAAATTCCAGAGTGTTTGGGGTTTTCTGCAACTTTTACATGTCAGTCTGGCTCACGACAATCTAACCACACTACCACTATCCGGAATCTTCACTGTTTTGAAGCATGTCAGTTTTTGTTAGTCACCATTGTGCAAAGGATCTTTGTGGTAGTTCTGATGTGCTTGGTGTTGTCCTTTAATACTGAGGGTACATTTCACCTGAAGTCGGTAGCTTTCATTTGTAGAAGTGAATGCCCTGCGTGTGTATATCAGTGCGTGCTTCAGAGGAGGTCTTGACATAGCTAGCCAGAGATTTGTCCTTGGTATCCTGCACAGGGAAGTTAGTGACAAACAAACCTATAGGAAAATAGGGATGATTCTAACATCTTAAGGAAGTGAGAGCTGAAGAGGGAGTATGAACTGAAAATCGTTCTGTTTTATTGTGTCAGGAAAGCTGGGAAGCAAAAGATAGGCTCCAGCAATCCAGGAACATGCGTGCATACTCTACCAAATCCAGGAAACTGTAGCAAGATTTCACATTTTGTGGGTAAAAGGTTGATCTCTCCAGCATACTGTGGAGAAAATGCCACTTTTCACGGTTGTGTTTCACTCAGAGCTAGGCAGTTTTGCAGTGTTGGTAGCTCTTGTGCTTCACTTGAAAGTTTACCAAAATTTCTTTTTTTTTTTTCAGTTGTAGCTGCTAGGTAGAAAGGCTGCAGAAGATTCTAATTTTTGTAAAATAGGAAGGTAAGTGTTGTTATGATCCTCTAAAATCTGCATTACCTTGCAGAAAGTCATGACCTATTGACTGATTCCATTGGCATACACGATACAACTAATGAAACTGATGATGCACAAAATAAACTCAGAAGAAAATTGTTGATTGTGTTTTGCTAACTTTCTGGTTATGTTAGTTTTTGGATCAAAATACTATATAAAATTTTATTAGTTAATTTTTAAATTGTGTTAATTTTTTGTTTGTATTAATTTTTACTTGTGAATTTTTTCTTCTCTTTTTTAATGAAAGAAGGAATGGTGTTTTGATACACTGTTGTCTGTGCATCTTCTGAGTATATTGTCTGATCTTTTTGGGGGTGGGCAAATCTAAATTATTTCCTCTGAAGGTACTCTGTTATGTTATGCAGGATCCCTCTGAAATCTGTTTGCCAGGAAAATAATTTTTTCTTTTCTTGCAGGGGACTGGCTCTCTGATGTTCTTTGGCTGTTGGAGGCTGATCTATTTTCTTGCCTCTTTGTAATGAAGGGTTGGAACTCACATAACAAATGAGTAAAATTCTTGAGTCTCAGTTGGGAGTCTGAAAAGATGCAGCGGAGACAGAGTTCTAAGACCCCAAAGCAGCCTCCGCAAGTTCACCATAAAAATCAAACTGATCTCTCTGCATGGCGAAAAGGAGGGAGAACTGACCCTGAAAAAAGTGTCCAGATTCATCAGTCTCCTAACTGTCAGAAAAATGACAGCAAGCAAGACTCCCTTGAGCAAGCTTTGAGATACTTTGAGAAAGGTATGAGCAGTTTTAAGGTTAGCTACCTAGGATTAAAAAGATAATAGCTAAATTCTTAATAATAATTAAAAAAAATCTAATTTTACCTGCCTGAGCTTTGTAATATTTCTTTAATTTCTTAAAAGGTTTTCCCCTTTCTGTTACTATGTAAAGAACCCAACAAAAAGGAATATATATAGGGACAGTTCAGAGAAGTTTGTTAATTTTCAGTTCAGAAGTTGTTTCATCCTTGTGTTTGTTGTTGGTGGTTTTTTTTCCCCCCTAGTTCAAGACCGTGTTTCACTGAAAAAGAGTGATGTTCTGCAGAAACATTTGACTACTGTGGAAAGCATTGCCCTGCAAAGAGGGTTACCCCCCGAAGGATTTGATGTATTGCTAAACGTGGCACTCAGTGGCAAACTTGGTAAATGTTTATATACTGCTAGTGTGTCTTCTGTGAACGTCTCTTTCCCCTCTAATCAAACCTGCTTGAGATAAAGTGTTTATGGTGACTGTATTGTTAAGTACTTTAGTGTAAAATTAATCTTTCTGGCATGCTTCAGTGTAATTTCTGAGTTCCTGCTAAAATTAACCTCAGTTCTTGCTACAGGGGAGTGATACCCAGAAAAATATTATGGCTTGTTACAAATATTTTTTGAAAAGCTTATTGCCTTTGTTCGTAATTGCAGGTCTCTGAAAGGCTTGAAGTGTGTCCTTAGCAACCATTGTGTCTTTTCCATGTTGTAACTGATTGTGTAGGTTTCTTTTCCCCAAGATTAAAATAATTGAACAAACTGACATAGTTGTATTAGTGAAACTTGCTAAAATTAAAATGTCATCCTAACAAATCAGTTCATCAGCATCAGTGCAGCTCTCATGCTGCTTTCTTAGAAATGGTGGCCACCATTTATACTTCTAAATAATTAAATAGTCAATGAAAAAAAACCCTAAACTTTTCCCTACTTCCAACTCAAGAGGAGCACACAGGATTCTTTCCCCATTATGCAAGGGGTTTAGTGCTTTTCTTGACTTAAAATTACTAGTTTATCTCCAGATCATTAATCTGTGGATGTTTGGCTGGCAGTCATATAGTCTTTTGCTGAAGGAATTGGTCGTTTAATATTACCAGAAATTTGTGTTACTTTTGGTTGTCTTGCCAAGAGTCTAAAGACTATTTCAGTACCAAAATACTGAATATTCCATTTTCTTTCTTTAAGCTGGAAAGAAATATTTCTCATAATTTTTTGAGGTGTAGGTAAGTCCTTACTAGGTTCTTGTGCACTGTTAACTTTAAGCAATGAAGCTCTGAATAATCTTGTCCAGAAGGAATTTTGACCTAAGCTGCAAAACTATGTCAAAGAACCTGGTACATGAGCACCATCTTATTTTAAATTGTTTTCCAGCTGATACAGTGAATACTCGCTTACTGAAGAGCCTGGTTCCAGCCTCAGTAATACCAGAAAATTCTGTTGTTTCATCTGTATCTTGGCTCTGTGTCAGCAAATGTTCAGGCAACGTCCAGGTAACTTAGTTAAATGTTTACAGTAGTTATTACTTCTGCACAGGAATGATGACTACAGATTATTTTCAGGAAGCAAAAATCCTGAGGTTTTAGTGTACAAGGTTCTGCCATAAGATACTGTCTGGAATGACAGTGGGAACTGAGGAACACTTTTTAAGTGTAAGTGGAAATTTGCATAGTTCCTGCTTGTCTTGTATCTCTGAATTCCTTAGGAATGGTTTCTCCACCAACAATTCTGTGAAATGCTTCAGCTACGTGAGGCATTCTTTACCAACTTCAGCAAGGTATCCCTATGTACCTTGGCCATGACAACATGACTTAATGTTAGCAAAACAGTCTTTTTCATCTTCATGTAGTCTGCTCAAAGGTTTACATCATAGAATCATTTAGGTTGGAAAATATGTTTAAGATCATTGAGTCCAACTGTAAGCCTAACACCACCAAATCTACTAAACCATGTCCCTAAGTGCCACGTCTACACATCTTTTAAATACCTCCAGGGATGGTGACTCAACCACTTCCCTGGGCAGCCTTGACAATGCTTTCAGTGAAGAAATTTTTCCTAATATCCAATCTAACCCCTGCCCCAGCACAACTTGAGGCCGTTTCCTCTCATCCTATCACTTTTTACTTGGGGGAAAAGACAGAGTCCCACCTCGCTACAACCTCCTTTCAGGTAGTTGTAGAGAGCGATAAGGTCTCCCCTGAGCCTCCTTTTCTACAGGCCCCAGTTCCCTCAGCCTCTCCTCATAAGACTTGTGCTCTAGTCCCTTCACCAGCTTCATTGCTCTGCTTTGGACACGCTCCAGCACCTCAATGTCTTTCTTGTAGCAAGGGGCCCTCGGATCATACTTAAGGGTTAGCAGATACTCAGAACTGAGCTGCTTTTTCCATTCTGATATGGCAGTTGGTGCTCTTAGCAGGTTTTCTTCCACAGCTGAATTATCCCTGTACTGTTCACCTGTAGTGATCTGGTTGTCCTTGAGAGTGGCATGTATCCTTAATGATTGTATCTCTTAAATTGGCTAGTGATGGGTATGTCTTGCTTTTGCCCATCACTTAATGTAATATGGCTTTTTTCCTGTCTGCAGCTGCTTTTTTTAAGATGGCTGATCACAGTGTTTGACTTCATTGATCACAAGGAACAACTTCATGCCCTCTATGGTTTCTTCTTTTCCTTCCTGCAAGATGAGAAGATGGTAAGGAGAGCTGAAGAATATATGGAATTGATAAAATAAACCTAAATGTTCATTAGTAGTATGCATATTAATGCTAGAATTAGTCTGGAGTAGCAGTTGGTTAAAGACCATTTTCTGATGGCTGGAATTTATTTTCTTTTTTTTCCATTTTACATTCTAAGATTGCCAGGTAATTTAGATTCAGAAACAGGGAAGTACTATAGGATTATTTTAGTTTCAGTGCTGTGGTCTGGTTGTTTAAACATGTTTCCAAGAATTGCTCTTTTGCATCACAAACAGAGTGACAGTATATTCTGTCTAAATTCCCAAGAGTAACTATGATGCTGCAGTCTGGGGGGTTGCCTTTGATGTCAGACATCCGCAGGTGAAGTCTCCTGCTCCTGGGGAGAAACTCTCTTGCATACCTTGGGCAAAAAAAACCCCAAACCCTTTAGAGCAATGCTTATTTAAAGGTGATAAACTCTAAATGCTGTTCTACTTAACTGATTTGAAATGTAGCTTAAATGAGAGCAAGCGATCAGGAGATTTCTGCTATATGGCAACTGTAAAATCCAGGTGCTGGAATATTGAAGTGTTTGGATTCAGTTCATATTAAGATGATCTTGGCAGTCATGTTAGATATGAAATGGTCAATATTCTTTTAGTTTAGGATATTTTGTCGTTAAGACTTTTAAAGTTCCCAAAGTTCTGAGTTACATTTCTTGCAAAGTTTTTAATGGTTTTGGGTTAACAGTTATAATCTTTTCATAAAACTGGATTTAAGTTCTTACTGCTTAAAATACCATTTTCAGTCATGATGGGCCAATTGGAAAGTGCAGCAGAGTTGGTGTGAAAGAAATTTAAGGCCCTTATAGCCTCAACTGTAGTTAGAATCTCTAATAAATTATTTTGATTCAAAGGTGCCTTTCTTTTTGAAAATGTAATTGTAGTTTCACTGCTGACTCCTGAAATACCTAGACCATGTTCCAAAAACCACGATCCAAGCTCACTGAATAGCTTGATTACTATAGGGACTGCTCATAGTGCAGACAATGTTTCTAAATAAAATTGACATGTAACCTGTAAAAAACATGTGACTTCCTAAGGGAAGTAAGGTATGCTCTGCTGCAATGGGGATGCAGTGATGACTTGAGACAGCCAACTGAAAGAAACAATATTAGCTTGTGAAGCCTGTATGTTGCTTTTAGTATATCCTTGTTAGCAATCTGCACCAGCAGGATAATTCATTGCTGCCTTTTCTTTGCAGTGCCCTTATGTCTGCCACCTGCTCTACCTGCTGACCAGGAAAGAAAGTGGTGAGTCTATCCAGTTGTATGAGATTGAATATCATTTTGTTTCTTATTCTGTTTGCTGGCACTGCCTTTTCTTCCAATGGAGCTAATGCAATGACTAGCCAATATATTGCTTTTAAGGCAAGGAAGCACGAGTGGTAGTTCAGCCTGATTTGTGTAATGCCTTCTGAATTGAAACGTAGAAATAAGACTGATTGGTTCTGCTTGCTTTGCCATGACTTTCTATAATAAAAGCGATATTGCATTTTTGCTTAAATATCTGATACAGTGGTTTTTAAATCCATTATGTTCTTAACTGTATTTCCAGTCAAGCCTTTTCGGATTAGGAGACTGCTTGACCTCCAAGCAAAAATGGTGAGTTTATTTCAAATCTTGTAGAGTTTGAACTGTGCTTAATAATGCAGCTTGTAAGAGTAATGTCCTTACAGGATGGAGAAGACTGACTAATGTCTCAGGACAGCGTTAGACTTGGAATTGTAGGCTGTAGTCTTTGTAGCATCAGAGCTTGTCTATCTTGCATGTGCATCGCTAATTTTCATTTGTGTTTTGTGAGCACATGCAATGATATGCACAAAGCTATATGTTTTGTGGCTAGGTGTGGTAAAATCTCTGAAGCAAGGGGCAGCTTAACTTATCTGTTACTATCTTTAATGTTCTATTCGTCTTCCTTTTTCAAATGATATCAAAAATGGCTGAGAAATATAAGATTGTAGATGATCTTACTCCCTTGTTTGTAAGAAAAAACTAGCTATAATAACATGGTTTTAGAGCAATTTGACAGCAGATGACTATTTTTCATACTTTTGATAAATTCCTTTTTATTAGAGTTATGACTACAGAAAGTTCCTTCTTCAGTCCCCTTTCTATGGTATTTCATTGACACAGTTTCTGTTCTTCCTTTAATTTTCAGTAGTTCATCTATGATTACTTACTGACATGTAGCTGTAGAAAGCTTTTAGTAATCACTGGAGTTTTTTTTTCTTCTAGAATACAGTATTCAGTTTCTATGTTAAAAAGATACCCCACATGTTTTTCGTATTGTTCTGCTATTTGACAGGGAATGCAGCCTCATCTGCAGGCTCTACTATCACTTTACAAACTGTACTGTCCTGAGCTGGTGACCATAACCCTTCCTGGGAAAAAGAAGGTAAGGAATTAGATTTAATCTATTTGGAACCAGTACTTAGGACAGTATTTGTACCTAGCTTTCCATTTAAGCTATAGCGTGATTTAGTGGTGAAGATTAATTCTGTTTCCTCTCTTCACTGAGTAAAATCATGTTTAGATGAGGATTCCTTGCCTTGTATTCCTCTTCAGCACAATGAGGTGACTTGAAATGGACTGGCATCTACCTTTATCTTTATGAGGATTACTTTAATCCTCCTTTTGGTGTTCTTGCTGGTTTTGACTTGTTCCACACAATTTTAAGTTCTTCAGGAAACAAACTGTGTTATTTATACAATACACTGTTCATATTGCTGACTTTCTCAAGTACAAATAACAATGGAAGTCAGTAAGTAACTTCCCACTTGGAAAGTCTACATCATAGGAAAGAGAAAACAAGTGGGGAAAAACGCGGTAAGCTGATTTGTCAGAGCCTCAAGGTGATGGAAAAAAATATGACTTCGCTTTTAGAGAGCCTATGTGTATGCTTAGTCCTTTAACCAAGTAGAATATATGTAGCAGAAACTGAATATATAACAGAAAACAGCAGCAGGTGAGACCTAAATTCTGCAACAAATTTTCTTTTGGTACTTCAATGGGATAGACTTCTCTTTAGAAGAGATATTGAATTTATATGTAGGCAAGTTGTGTTTCTAGAAAAGAAAATTTGTTTTATTTCTATCTGCTTGTGTACTTACATTGCTCTATAAATTTATACTTTGCACACAGTCATCTGTTGGAAAACATATTTTGTGGCATGCACAGAAGCGAAGTAAATAACTAGCAACTAAAACCCAAATACGTCTTCAACTGTTTTTATGAACACACTGTGTTAACTTGTATGATAAAAGCTTGATTACCTAGGCCCAAACCAATCTGAATACTTTTGTGATGGTTTGGCACTTGATTAGGGTTTAAAGACTGATTGCAATTTGAAGTGACAAAAAATAAGTTTTGTGCAGAAACGGTGTTGGGTTAATTTTTTCCAGTTTTCTTTTTAACTGTAGTATCTACATTAATTTGAGAATCCAGTTACTCATTGAATTGTTCTGTTTGGTGGATATCACTGATGTGAATTGTGTTTGGCTTCTTGCACAGATGTGTGATTTATGTTTTCAGACTTATTTCAAGAATTCAGAGGGCCCATGGAAAGCAGCAATCAACGCAGTAAGGCGAAGAAACCAGGAAAGCTCTCCAGTGTCCCAGCCACTCTTTTTAGGCACAGCCCAACCTCAGTCACGAAAAAGGGTAGGTTATGGGCTTAAGGTAGATCCTAGAAGGTGCCAAGCAGCTATTTGCATTATGAATATCGGTAAATAATGGGAGTCAGGCTTTATTTCAGCACTCAGAAGGGCGGAATAGCTATATAGAAATGCAGCATTCCCATTATAATGAAAGCCTGGATACCTTTTTTGCAAAACATGGTCTTTATGGGAACACTGGTCACAAGTGCGGTTGATTGCATTGGAAACCAAGTCATTGCTATTCATCTGTATTTTCTACAGAAATGGAATACCCAGTTGATTATACCTGCAAGCAGTACAAACAGAAATAATTTAGAAGAGGACAGGGAAAAGAACCGTGTTGATCTGTACAGTACGAATGAGTCTCTTCCATTGGAGCAGCTGCAGACCTTTTCTCAGCTACTACAAAATATCCACCATCTAGAGGTGAGTTTCAGGAAGGTCTCGGTAAGCTCACTGAATGTTTTGAGAGATCGAAGGATATTCCTCTATGTCCTGTTTATATGTGAATGGTGTATGGGCTACCTAGTTCTGACAGAGCATCTAGTCTTTCCTGAGGGTGATGAATGAGTCCTGGAGATGGTCTTGCTGCTGGTAAAAGCATTAGACAATTCTGACAGAATGAGATTCTCTGGCAATTTGCTGATGTAAATACTAAATAACTGTTTTCTTGATTTCTCTTGCAGTTTCCTTCCCAGATGGGTTCAGTGCTAACAAATCCTTTATTACTTCACTACATGAATTGCATCAAAGATGAATCTGTTTACCTGAGGCTCTACTATTGGATGGGCCAGACTCTTCGGGAGGGTAGGAACTCAGTGTTACCTTGCATGGTAGGGAGGTAGAGGATGTCTGAGGCTTTTCACCTTTCAATAATGGTACTTTGCTATTGAGATTTACAGTGATAATCAACATAGCATTAAAACAACTACTGAAGGAGAACTGAATTTTGTTTCCGATTGTGCTTATTCTTGCTGTGCTCATATTCAAATACAGTATTCTTTTGTGTTTAGAATGCACCTGGTGTGTGGCTGATAATAACCAATATGAAGAAGAATTCAAGGACTTCCTGGAAACTGTCTACAAGACAGAGTGTTTCTTGCAGGTAAGTGCCTGTTTTGTGGAAGCCAAGGGTTTCTCAAAGTTTTTCCTTAAAGTACTTTTGGGACTTACCTGTTTCCTGTAGTATCTTTGGGAAGTGACAGTGTCTCAAGTAATAAAAATACATATTTCTATAGCAAATCAATATTCTGGAGATGGCCTTGTTTTCTGCAGGAAAGATAATTTGAGAATGATATTGAGAATGATAATTTGAGTGTCCTGGTGAATTGTATGGCAGGAAGGAGGTGTAAGCCTCTTTCTTTCTTCAGGGTGATGTGATCATGGCAAGGTACAGGCATGTGAGATGAGTTTTTGAATGTTCATCTTCTGTTTTGTAGGAGGGATTTTCTTCCTGTGAAGAATTCCTGTATAAGAGCCTTCCTCTCTGGGATGGCTGCTCCTGCCGATCACAAGTCCTCAGACTTGTGAGTTGGATCCCCCTCAGCAGCTTCTCTGGTATGTGGTGCTAATGCTTTGGGTGAGGCTGGACAGTATCTGATCTTGGGGGACAGAATGTGTGCACAGATATCATGCTGCTTTCTCATTTGTTTCAGAAATGAAGTCTCATCTCTATGATCCGCTGGCACAGCTCTTTTTCACATCGTCTCTTTACTTTAAGGTAATTTCACTGAGTAGGGTGGCTGTTTAATTCTAGTTGATATTGCTTTCTGCACTTGTGTCAGGTGTAGCAGTCTGAGGGATTGTATAGGGGACTTCTTTTGGGGAAGTCTGTGTCCAAATGAGGGTAAAATATATACTTACAACATAACTTCTTTGGGAATTTGAGTGCATTTATGATATTTTATTTTCTGACTGGAATTAAACTGGGGCACTGGAAATAAAAAAACATATAGTACACAAGACAATAGTTGGTTTGTTTTATTGCAATTTTAACTCAGTATTTGAAACACTCATTCTCCAGGAAAAGCTATGTAATGCATACATTCAGTTCAAAGGGCCATGCAATTATCTCACTGCTCTTTGTGGTCCTGAGAAACTTGATATCTTTCCTTGTATATGTCAATTTTCATGGCATTTTTTTGTTTAGTATTATTCACTTATGTAAATTGGCATCAACCTCTTTTCTTTTTGCCTCTTGCAGTGCAGTGTTCTTGAGAGCCTGAAAGAGCTGTTGCAGAACTGGTTGAATTGCCACGTGATTCATCTGGATTCAGAGTCTGACTCTCAAGTCCATTCTTTGTAAGTTTGTCTGAAATAATGCACAGAACACTGTATTGCATTTGTTCACTGTGTATTTAGGTATATATTCTAACCCTATTACCTAGCATAAAGACCGACTAGATGGTTAATAATGCTGTAATGTTTGTGCTGTATTGTAAGCTACCTTGTCAATCCTGTTCTTTCTCTTTCTTTAAAAGTTTTCTGTTGACACTGAAAATTTAGACGTCCAGAATTCAAAATCCTTGTAACACTGACAGCTGGGTCATGTTTGTAACAACATTGGTAACAATATGTTTCTGGGTATACCAAGGAACAAATACATGTTGCTGAATGCTTGGTGGGGCAGGAGGATAAACTTCAATTTCTTTTTTACCTCTTTTCATTTTTACCATTTGCAAAGAGGTGTACATACTAATGTTGTGTCATGTCACTGCTGCAGGAACACCACCCTTTCTGGACTAGTGAACGTGGTGGCTGAACTGATCCACTTTGTGGGATGGATCTCTACTGTTGCATTGCGTTTGGAAAACAATCCTACTTTCTTGCTGTACTTCATCCTGGATTTCTATGAGACCGTATGTATCCCATTCATTTTGGCTTTCAAAGTCCCAATACTCTAAGGCTGTTAGCATTTTTTTAAGCTAGAGCATGAAAACACCTTCCTCGTTATAGTTTACAGAACTTTGTGATTTAAATGCAAGAATGTTCCAAATACTTGGTAGATCTACAGGTGATAGCTGCTGCTATTGCGTCCGTAGGCAGAACTCAATACGCTGCTAGAAAGTGGTTGCTCTTAAGTCAGAGGTGAACTGTGGAAGAGGAAGTAGCAATATGGCATAACATGCTTTTTTAATGCTAATTTATGGAAAAGAACAATGTTCGGTTCAATTTTAAACAACGTATCCTGATTTTTTCCTTGAATGTTCCCTTAAAAAAATGTTTTTTCCCCAGTTTGTCCTGTAGACAAACTAAGCAGCACCAAATAAGCTTAAGCCTATTCTCTAGCTTCCTCACATCCTTTCTGTAGATGTGCTTACTGCCACTTGAACTCCAGCCATGCTGCTGTTGCTCCTACAATTTGGATAAAATTGTGAAGAGTTGAAAAAACAATGATAGTTCTGGGATCTACTTGTAGCTAAAATGTCCATTAAAAATGCACAAAACTAATGGGCAACAACATTTGCAGAAGATAGTGTGTTTAAGTAAATGCTCATTTTATGGGAGTATACAGAGAATCATGCACCCTTTGATAGATGATTATTGGTACTCCAGCAGACAACTAGGATTTGAATTTTTTCTTGCCGTTTTGCTTATGTATTCAGAACTCCAGAGATTTCTAAAATCATGCAGCTGCAATATTAAGAGTCTGGATTTCTGGAAATACCAGTAATTGAGTTACATACAAGTATCTGCCTATACCTTACATGGTATAGCTGTACTGAGGGCAAGAGGAAAGGTGAAGGTCTGGCAAACAGCCTTTAGTGACAAGTCTGTTATGAGATTAGGGGAAGGAGTCCTAAAACAGTTGTTGTGCCTAATTTAAGAAAATGTA
Source organism: Nyctibius grandis (assembly GCF_013368605.1). NCBI lineage: Eukaryota > Metazoa > Chordata > Aves > Nyctibiiformes > Nyctibiidae > Nyctibius > Nyctibius grandis. The sequence continues at coordinate 10,530,055 of NC_090670.1, forward strand.
AAAAGTATCCATCTGCAGGGTGGTGGGCTGTCACAGCTTGATTGTGGCTGTCACAGCTTAATTGTTTATGTTCTGTAGTAACTAGAAATGCATATTCTTAGACCACTGCTCTTCTGAGAATGATGCATGCCTTCCTGAAGAGCATACCTTTGGGAAGAGTTACTGTGGCTAAGCCATAGAGGAGAGTAATGTGTTAAGTTACAGCAATACTGCTTTCAGTTATTTATCCATACTGTAAGACTGTCATTATAGGTGAAGATCTTGTTAAATCTGCAGAAATTTTAAAATGTCTTTTTTACTTGAAACTCAGCCTTAAATTCTAAACATGAGTCTGATAATAAACCCATCTTTTCTGGCCATATCATCTTTTCTTAGAGCAAAGCTTTATTGTGTGTTCATGCAATTCCAGCAAGGTCAAATAGAAAGATTTAATTTCCTAGTTGAAAGAGATGTATGGTCTGTTTGGCTTGCTGGTATCAGCAAACCAGGCTAGGACCAAGGTCAGGTCTAGTGCAATCTCAGTTACAGGTGTCAGAATGATCTAAAAGATTAGAAAAAAATAGCTGCTGCTTTTTTACAGGGATCTGGGTAGATTTGACTCTGCAAGTAACCATGTCAAAACATATGTGTCCTCGTTTAGCCTGCACTCAGGGCTAAACAATAAACAGTTTTTCTATCACCCAGTGTCCCTTCCCCAAATGAGGAAGGGAATTGGAAAAAGGAGGGAGACTTGTAGGTTGAAGTTAAATGGATTTAATAAAATAAAGAAATCAATATAAATGACAACACAAAAGAGACAAAACTATACTTATCTACAGAGCACCAGCAAGTTGCTCCAGGAATCACAATCACTGGAAATGTGGAAAAGGGAGAAAAGGGGAGGAGAGCAAAAAGAGCCACACCTCTTCCCAGCAAGCCCTCCCTTTTATAATGAACTTTGATGTTAATGATATAGAATACACTTGTGGGCCAGCCAGGGTCAGCTGCCCTGGATTTAACTGCTAAGGGCCTTGATCACCATGGCTGGCCACAAACTGAAACCAAATCCCGGTGAAACCAGGACAATATGGTATACCTAAATGGTTGAATCAGCCTGAGGTGGGAACTGATGAATATGTTTCATACTGAGAAGGAAACAAATGGAGTTGCTTCACCCTGGCCTTACTTCCTAGGTGAAGTTGATGGAGCTGGCTGGAATACAGTGTCATGACCTCTTTTGCTCTTAGATGTGTCGGAGTTTGTTAATGGCAGTAATAATCTGCCTGGATTTGCTTCATTCCTTCAGGTGTGTGACATGTATCTGAGGTACAATCTGCCTTTATTGATAATGCCTCCTGCTGGAGTTTTCTACCCAGCGCTTCTCAGCATGGATTCTGTCAGCTTGAATCAGCTCTGCTACATTATGTACAGGTACTACAAATTGTGTGGGCTGTAGGGACTCCTTGTCTTCTTTCAATCTTTTGGAAATGAATTACTTTTGTGTAAAATCTGAAATCTACTTTCACCTTTGCCTTGCATGGTAAGAAAAAGTTCCAGTTGTTCCCAGCTTTCATGATACAGGATTTTATAGCTGTAGTTACTACTCTTTTTTTCGCTGTTATCCAAAATAGCAGGCTTCTGTCCTCTTTCCTAGTAGTATTTGCATATCTTTGATATGTGAAGGAAGGAGTTCCCATACTGTTTTCAGAGAACTTAAGGCAGACAGCTGGAATCACTAGTAGTTAACTACACAACTTCTCACTCCTGTGCTTTGACCACTAGACTTGAGCTTTTCCTTACAAATTCTGCAATGTGCTGAGTAGGAAGCACTTCTGCCACCTCCAAACCTGGTCAGAATTTGGGACTGCCTCCTGCTGCCTGCAGGTCTGAAGACAGCACTGTTTAGCTCTCTGCAGGATCCACCAACATGGCTGCTGTTCTTGGCCTTGTTAGTTCCAGTGGTTGCATCTGAGAAGAGTAGCCAATTGCTGACAGCTGGCACAGGGCTTTCCATGTGGCTTTTTCTCTAAGGAGTCTGCAGGGTAATTAAAGTGACATGATGGTCTCTGGGAAATAAGAGGAGCTAGTGCTTATTATATAGAACAACTGTCAAGTTGCATTACTTCCGGTGGCTTCTGTTTCTCTGCTTAGTGAATGAAAGTCTCCCTTCTTAAAAATACACTACATTTTTCTGCTGATTTTAAGACTGTATGTCAATTCTCACATATTGCCTTTATGAAGGTGACTGTCCCAGGCAAACCGGTCATGTCTTAATAATTTAAGAGATGAATATTATCAGGTGTCTCCCTGCTCTTCCTGGAAAGGGTGGGTCTATGCCAAGTGATAAAGTCCCTTTGAATTCTTTTTCATGTCTCTCTTTTTTTACCAGTAAAGTTTGATGATCTATCTCATGGAGGAAATAAGCTTTCTTAATACATTCCTCCAGCTTTTTTCAACACTGGTAGGGAGTAAAAATTTACAGGCACCTAGCTTTCTCTTTTGTTTGTTTTTTTCAGGTATCGAACAAACTTGGTGGCTGCAAAAGAAAATGAGTTGAGTAAAAAGGTATTGTGGACAAATCTGCTATGTGCTAGAATGGACCTTAGCAAGGAGTTGGGTTGAATGGAGGGGAGGTGTTCTTTTAAGGACTGGAGCGAGCACACAACTGCTTTGAGGATGCTATTTATTGATTTGTTTTCTTGTCCCTCAGAGAATACTGCAATTCAAGTTCAGTAGCCAGACATACCAAGAGTACAACCGGTACATAATAGCTATGGTGGGTTGTCTGTGGACATCCAGTGCATTCCAGAAAGATATTCATCCTCAAGGTCTTCAGATGGATGATGAACTGCTGAAGAAAACCACAGCGCAGGAATTCAAAACCAGCTTTAACATTGTCTACCACCCAGCCATGATGGGCTATGCTGTCCTCTTCCTGCAGCAGGTAATGGTGTAGACCAACATTTGTGCCTTTGGCAGCACCAGATGTTCTGTCTTGACAGTTTCTCTAGAGAAGTGTCTCTCTGTACTGGCTGACTTGTACAGTCAACTGAGCTTTCAAAAGCTGGTATGGCATTCTGCGTTTGTGTCAGACCAGTGGCACAATTTGAACAGTCTTTGTTTGCATGGTATGAAAGCATGAATGCAACAGTTCTAGATGTGAATTTGTGTTTATGATCATTTTGAGGATAGATAAAATAGATAGCTAATGAAATAAATTACTAATTCAGTAAAAGCTTCCCAGTAGTACATCCTGCCCCACAAAATATGTAACATGACCTAGGCATTTAAACTCCAGAAAGTCAAGAAATGCATAGTTAAATTGTGTACAAGTGCACACAGTAGAACTTTAAGCAGTACTTTCTGCCTCTTGCAGTAGCTTTTGAGAACGGCTTATTAAGAAAGAAATACAAGTAGCTACTTCAAGTGCAGAAGTAAGATAATATGGTGCTGGACTATATTGTCTGATATGAGTTCTGCTAGTAGTTGTCTTGAATTCAGAGTGCTATCACATGTTCAATACAGCTACTGAATAGTGGAGGGAGCAGCTTGCCAGAGTTGTTATTGTTCTGAGGTGTGCATGCTGCTCTGAGAAGTCAGGTTTTGTAGGCTATCGAGGGGGTGCACAAAGATGCTGTTTTGTTGTGAGGAATGCTGGCAGACTGAAGGCGTGCGTAGCTGTGGCTCCTGGAATGAAGCAAGGGAAACGGGTTAAAGTTGAAGCAAAGAATGCTCGTTAGGAACACTTCACAAATTTGCCTTCGTTTATATACTCACTGTCCTGAATCCAGGTAGTTTGTCTCTTACTGCTGATTAAACCCAAGTTTCATCTTTGCCAGAAGAGGCTGTTTTATTTTTGATATATGCAACTTCTTTTCCTTGGTCTTTTTCCTGTTGTAGCAGGATTAGTTTTTAATCTTTTGTCTAGATCCTTTCTATTCTGAGGCTTCCTGATTCTTCTTTGTACCTTTTGTAAGTTAAAAAAACCACGAAAAAAACCCAACAAAACCAAAAAAAAAAAAAAACCCAAACAAAACCAACCCAAAACCTTCTGGTGGAGAATTTTTGCATTCTTCCTACTGCAGAACCAAGAAAGAGATTTTGCTAAGCAGCTACCACAGATATGTCTTAAGACAGGAAAAAAATATTTAGCTGCAGTGCCATATTTTCTTAAACACTTCAGTGCTGAGCACCAGAGGGCACTGCTCTGCAGCACACTCAGAGAACACAAGCAATAATCTAAATGTTGGTAGGTTCTCTCCTCTTGCTCTTTCTCATTGTTGGGGATTATCCATCTAATGTTTTGAAGGGGTAGCTTTTACACTGTAGAGAGACAATGGTTAAAGATACCTATAGATATTCTCTGTTGCTATCCAGTAATGTTGCAGCACAGGGCACAATGGTCTCCTCCTTGTCACCTGTGGATGCAGTATGATGCTGGAAGCCCATTCTGAAGCATGATTAAAAATCTGAATTTTTTTGCACACCTGCAGTTCCTAGTTTAGGAGGGGACTAAGCAGAGGCCCAGCAACTCTGGACATACTTTTGATCTGACTTGACACTCTTTTTATTCCCTCTCCTTAAGGCTCAGCCAGATGATACCACCTTGAACTTCAGTTTAATTAAGGTAAGATTTCTTGTTTCAGTGAAGTGAAAACAGGCAATTTTCAGCAGCTATGTAGAAGAGGATGATGTGATAATATTCACCAATTCCACAAATGCTCTATAAAAATTTTGAAAGGGGAAAATTCCAGTTGTAGACTTTGGTTCAGTCTCTTAACAGGGCCAAACTTCAGGACATCAACAACTGAGAAGTTACCTATCTAGCCATCCATGAGTAGTGATCTGAGATTTTTATATATTTCCTCCACGAGTCAGTGCAGTATCAGGACAAGGCTGTTTATTTTTCTCTGCAGGCTCCAGAAAAAGTTATATTTTTGGTGTACTTGAAGTAGGATTTCTATTATCAATGAATTTAGGATTAAATTTCTGAGATGGATGTGTAGCTTTGTTATAGCTTTGAATAGGGATCCTTCACTGAGCAAGTACAGTGGCAGTTTGTTCCCTTTCCTGTATCACAGTGTATTTCAAACCTGATCTGGAGGAGTCACCATTAGTGATGGAAGGAAGGCTTCAATATCCATGTTCATTTGGTTCCTGACATCTTTGCTCTTGATCCAATAGACTTTGCTCTTTTTAGAATTGGGATTTATAAACACCTTCAGTATTAAAAAAAATCATGGTTTGTCACGTTCAAGCTAAGAATGTGTAATACATAAGTGAAAAGTTCGGGCATTTGGGAATAGGACATGACCCTGTATACCTGTGGGTATTTACAGACTAGGATGGATGTTGTCAAACTGTGGAAGGTGATATTTGCAGACCTTTTCAGATTGGCCTAAGAAAGAGACAAAGCTATGTCCTGCACATCTGACTCTTCTTTCTGGTTTTGCAGGGAAAGAAGTGGGACTGGTATCTGAAATATCTCTATGCACAAGGTTTAAAGGGCCTGAAGGTCTTTATTGAAAGCAGCATCAATCGTATTTCCCAGGCCTCTCACAGTAAAGCAGAGAATGTGCAAGTGTGACCCTGGGACTCACTGGAGCCTTTTTATCATCTGGAACAGGAAAGCAGAATATAATGGACTGTTTCACTAATTCTTCCTTCCTCAGAGGAAAGAAACAGAGCAATTACCCTTCTCTGCATTTTTGTACTGACGTCTATTTTAGGAAAGTGAAAACACAGAAGGAATGCTTAGGCTGACTTGGTTCACTGACACTGAACCCGTCTTGTCCCTGCTGAACTTCTCTGGTCTGAAGCTGCTGAGCTCATATGTTACGTATCATCCACATTTTTCATCTTCATTTCTCTCTGTTGGATTATCTGCTGTGATTGAGAAACGTTTTCCATCTCAAAACTGCAATGAGCAGTGCTGCTTCATTTATAAGTAATGTTGATCCCTGACCTGCTTTGCCTTCCTCGACAGTAGGTAATGAGAAACAATTTAATCAGCCTTTCAGGGATACCGTATACGATTGGAGCACTACGAGTTTCCCAGTTCCCTGTTGTACCATGTATATACTGGCTTTTAACAGGCTGACCAAACTGACCTTCCTGAACTTCATTTTCATTATGAAAGAGATTTTTTGCTAACATTGCTTATAATGTTCTTCTGATGCAGCTGGAAAATTTGGTGCTCAGTTGATGGTTTATTGATGATTTGAGCACTTGAACAATGTCGCCACCAGCTCACCATTTTCTATTGATAAGTGCAAATGTAGCTTTTCTTTTTGTGTGTTTAGCTCTGTATCTGTTGTATATTATACGTGTACATATATATAATTTATATTGTGTAAAATGTTTCCAACATGCCATTTTGAAGGAACTTTTGCTACAAAATGTATCTTCTCCGGTCAGTTCATTTTAACACTGAGTAGAAGTTGGGAGAAGCTGAACTCAGGTCTCCAAAATTTGAGTGAACTTTTTCACTGCTGTAAAACGAGGTTGTAACAACTTGAAAGATGGGTCAGAGTATAGTGAATTTTGCATTGTGAATCTGTACTTTGATCCAGTAAAGGAATCAGTCCTGTGAGTGACTCCAGAGCCACTAAGGATGTGTTTGGTTTCTTCATCCTCTCAAAATCAGAGTGGCTCTAGGTTAAGTACCATACTTCTTGGCTCAAATAGATGATCTGGTTAATATGTGTGTGTGTGTGTATATAGATAAATATATATATTTATATGTGTATATGTATTCTCTCCAGAGAATAAGAAACTAGGAAAAAAAGATGACTTTGAAAGAGAGAGATTTGCAGAGAGATCTGCTTAGACTAAAGCATTGCCCTTTCTCATCTGGTTGTGTTATTCCAGCTAATATAAGTGCTACTTGCTAATTTCTGTCAAGAGAAACAGATCTTCAAAAATCCTGATTACATTTCCTCAACAGGGGAAACTCCACAAATTACGAATTCCTCCAAGTGGATATGTTTCAAGACAGGGCCCTAACATATAACTAATTATCTCCTTTACAGGCTGGTACTGTTGTTGTGGACCAACTCATCTTGTTGGCTGAGAACTATCCCAACATCACTGGCTGTCAAGCCCTATTGTAGTGTTGCCTATTGTTTGTTAGACTCCTTAAAGGTTTCACCTAAGGACCCAAGCAGGAGAGCTCTGTAGCTCCATAGTTGTTTTTATAATTTTTCTATGAAACTACTTTCAGAAAGGTATTGGAAATGCTAGCACTTATGTGTACTGCAATCCTTAAGGACAACTTAATTGTCAGCTTTTGTCCTTACACCATGCAATTGTCTTCAGATGTTGACCAGACTTGTACTTCCATATTGCTGCACAGGGATTCTGTATAGGAATAGGGCTGGAGGGGTTGACAGCCCTAGGAAAACATGAGGTGAAGACATGGACCCCGTTACAGATCTGTGTATGGCAGGCTCATTCAGTGGGGAAAAGAGCAAATGCAGAACATCTCAAAGAAGCATTTAGTCCTAGCTGGGAAGACAGACTTCATGTTACCTGGGTGCTGTTCAGAGTTTATGTGGAAGGAGCAGAGCTCCTATCAGACTGGAAGGTGCTGCCAGAGGCTTCATTTCAGTTATGAAAGGTGCCTAGATTCTTAAGAGTGTGTGTGATATATGTAAATATATTTGAAGAGGCTTACAGCAGAATCCTTTAGAATATACTGAATGTTTTATAGTTATTGGTCCCTGAGATCAGTTTTCCCTTGAGGTTGGTGTTTGGTTGAGAAAACACAGAATCATGTTATGGAAGACTGTTGTCCAGCATCGCAGGTCTTTTATTATACCCTGTGTTACAAAAGTCTTTAAACAAATTGTGTACAGCTTTGTCATTCAAAATGACAAATCCTGGACAGACTTAGAGGTGCAGAAATAAAGTAACAGGGCAGATAACTTTAATGTCAGCTTTGTTGGTCAAGATGGCTGTTTAAAATCCTTCCCATGCACCAATGATGTGCCTACTACTACTGGGCACTTGAGACAACTTTTAGCCTCTTTCCATGCCTTGGTAGTTCTTGTCTTTCACATCTGGACATTTTTTCTTCTTTATTCTCTAAATATCTGACTTTACTAGCATTCCACTTGAAGGGAAGAATGATCCTTTTAGGGAGGAATGTGCTGCTGTACCTCTTCCTTCCCACCCCTCCTCCGCTCACTCTTTACCATCTCATCACCATGGTAAATTTTGTAGACCACAGCATCAGCTCTGAGGACTAAAATGGAGATAGTCAAGACCCGTCCACTTCCTGGTAAGTGACAAACCAGTGATTTACCTCTAGTGCCTGTTTCTGCCCGATGTAGGGTGCTGCCTGCATGTATACACTATGAAGCGGTAGCAGAAACAACTGTTTTGTGGTACTCTTTGCTAGGAACAATGCAGGATGAAAAGTTCATTTAAAGCTCACGTTCGTGTTGTCAACCAGCACCCCAGAATATTTAAGTTTAGGTCTGCCCTGCCACCTCCCTCTGAGGGGGTTATATCCAACACAATTCACTAGAAAGAAAGTGCATGCTTTCATGTCACTTGGCTCTGCCCTCGCGTGTGTTTGTTCTTCCTAGAGGATGCTGCTTCAAGGCCCAAATTTCTAGTGTCAGCTGCTCTCAGGGCATGCTGCTTTGTGTCCTGTCTCCTAGTGAGTAAAAGTTGATGACTTGCTCCAATTCCTGTCTGGCCTCCCTTCTTGGGAGGCTTATACATGCTTTCAATTTAGGAGTTTTGTAATACTACAAGCGGGCCAGGGCAGTGGTCCCTTCAGCTTAACCACATTCTGCAGCTTTTCTAGTAACCTGTTCAGATGCTTTCAAAAAGTGAGGCCTTTCCCTTTAGAAAAATCTCTGAGTGGGTATTAGATAGGATTTCAAAGTACAGGGCCAGAATCCTATCTGGTGTAAGCAGGCAGAGCTCCGCTCATTTCTAGTGGATCTATGTTGAGTTGCACCAGCTGAACATCTGGTCCACAGTTCACAGAATCAAAGCCATTTACCCTTCCCCTGTCAGACATGTTGGCCTGAGCACTATGCATCTAAAAATCCAAACGCCTCAGGCCAGGTTTAAGCTGAGTTCTTTTTCTGAAGCCATGTTTGCTTTGTGTTTCTGTTAATCGTGATTTTTATTTTGCAGGGAGAGACTCATTTTGTGCATTTTTATGCATCAGGCTGTCTTGTCCTTTCAGAGAGAGCTTGCTCTGAAAGAGTTAATAATTTCAACCTGTTTTCAGCTGGAATGAAGAAACTGGTTCCTCTGTGTCCCTGCTTTCTATTCTCTTGTTGGCCTACTTCCCTCTGCTTGCATTTTGCATTCCTAATGCCATGAATAAATCAGGACCCAAGGATTTAGAAGGTGGTACAGCTGTATCCACTCAGAAAATCGAACCTCTGAGGCCTGTACTGCAGCTCTAACTACCGCCAGTATACGTGCTCCTGAACTCTTCTAATAACATTTAACCAGTAACAAAATAAAATTAACTTTGCCCTTTTTAAATAATGTTGTTTTTTGTGCCTCTACCCAACGTCTCCTCACTTATTTCCCTTTGTCTTTTAGATAAAGCTCAGTTATAAGCCCTTTAGGGCAGGGCAATTGCCTCCCGGCTGCTGTGACAAAATGGTTTATAACAAATCTTTGCACAGAGGAGAAAAGAATAAGGGAAACTGAGGGATCCGACCTGGTTAAGGGTTCATCTTCTCTGTGGAATCATAGCACAGTGAAACTCCTGTCTGGCTGTGGTCCTAGATCCTATGATAGCTTGAAATTAATAATACACACTGGACTGCTTTTATTTGTAGCGCTGTGGCTCCTGAGAGTGTGTGAGGGAGCTCTTTATGTGCTCTTTAGTCAGAGGATACATCCAGTCTGGGTGAAGAACTACAGGTATTGGTAATAAGCTTGCTCTGGAGGATGAATGTCTTGAAAGAACAAAGTCTCCAAGTGTTTTCTTCCAGGAAAGATGATTTATCTTGTACCGATGGCTTTCCCTCATAATGGCTGTTTTTTAGAATAAAAGTGATAATTTTGGTCTGATGGTGGTTTGATTTCACCAAACTTTGCTTTTGATTAAGAAGGGTTTTTATGCCCTTCTTAGCACATGGTGACGTGGTTTTTGGCACATCATTCCTGAGATCTGTATCTAGCTGTTAGACCTGCCCAAGTAACTCCCAAGTAATTATAGTTGGCAAGGGAGGTATTGAAGTACACAAATAATGTTCGGTAAAGTGCGTATCTTGTGATGCTGCTTCATTCCTCTGCTTCTCAGTTTCCTGTCTTCTAGGAGTAAAAAGTCTGTGTAGCAGAGGATAAGATTTTTTAAAAATGCCTTAATTATTTTGGTATCTGATTTCAATTTTCAGGCTCACTGCAGTCTTGCACAAATGTAGAAACTGAAACAGTTGGTCTTCAAAAAAAGGTGCAGGTACCTTGACACAGGCTCTAAATACGATTTTAACCTTGACAGCATTTAGAAATCTAGGCCCAGACGTTATCCCATTCTGCAGCTTAATGAATGAACATGCACCAGGCAAGCTTTGGTACCTGCCAGAAATGTGACACAAAATGGGCTGTGGGCTGTTCTAGTACAGGCTAGGTGATGGGGTATTAAGTCACCGAAACGTGGCTGAGCTCCTGAGCCCCAGGCCCTGGGTTTAGGTGCAAATTGCAACAGATACTGTTGAAAATTTTATTCTCTGCCTAAATCATTTGGGCTCTTCCTTTAAAGAATTCAGTGATAAGCTTCTTGTGCGTATGTATATTTTTATACGCAGCTGTATCCCCATGCAGTTTGACTCGTTCTCCTCCAGTATCTGTGCTGCCTGTAAGTCTTGAGTGTGATCTCTGTGGGAAGGGGCTGTTCTCTGCAGGTTTTCAGCCAAACCTCTCTCTAGAGTCTCTAGGCCTGTAACACTCCCATCATGGTTTGTTGTACATGGATCACTAAGCAGTTTCCTTTCTCTTAGGGCACCTCTGTCCTGTGTCGAAGCGAATCTTCAGCAGCTCCTGTGTGATTGCTTTCCTGCTCCTTTGTGCACACAGCCCAGTAAATAAGGGGGGGGATGGAAAGCACACTGTAAACGTGTTGACAGCTTTTGAAGAACAAAACGGCCCCTGAAAACCGCCTGGCTGCCTTTCCCTTCTCTCCTGCATGTTTTTGCTTTCTTTTCTGCCACTTTCTCCTTTCCCATCTCTCCCCCAAATTCTTCTGCGCTCTTTTAACACCTACTCCTAATTCTTTTGGTGCTCACTGCTCTGAAAAGATTTCCTCTCTCCCCTATGGTCATTCTCATTTCTTATTCAGGGGGACTGTTTCAATCCCTATGCAGGAACAAATGAAAAGGGGGATCCGTCCTGTTTCCGAGTGCATGTCAGCTGTCTGCTTGTATCAGTTCTCCACCCGTTCTTCTCTCACACCCCAGGTACCGTGCTTTTAGAAAGTGTCCTGCTGTTTTTCTAAATGCTTTCGGCAGGGTAGAATCTGTGCTTGGAAGATTTTTGTGCTTACTGATGCTAGCAAAGGAGGTGCAGCTATTTATTTGACATCAGTTATTTAAAAAAAAGGAACAGGATGGTACAATATCTGGGCAACCATTCTTAGATTCTTTTGAAGCTGAATTTAGGGCCCCTAATTCTAGTTTTGTTCCTTCTTGTTGAAAAGAGGCTCTTTGTGCTCTACTTACAAGCGTGCTTGCCTATCTAATGTGCTGGGACTGATGGGCAGGTCTGACCCTTTGTGCACAATCTGTTCCTTCTGGCTTTCCCTTCACAGGTAGGCACAGCATAACCACTGAGATAATGATCATGCATCAAAATCAAATTACTGTCGTTTTGATATGAATGGCAGTGTGAGAACTCAGTCTCATCTGTTACTTCAATTAGGAGGAGACCCAGATGAGGGAGCCCTGTGTCTCAGGAAAACAGGGATTTGTGGGCTCTGGGGGAGAAATAGGATTTCTTCAAGCCATAAGGGACCTTGTCCTGGCTCACAAGCCTTTCACTAAACCCTTCTTCAGCAGCTGGATCCACAAGGACACTGTTGGTGTATGGCTCTAGGGAAAATGCTCTTTTTTTGTCTCTTCCTATATTCTTCTTTTAGCGAGGATGCGCTTTCATATATATTCTTAGTCAGAGTCAATGTTTATCTCTGTTCTTTGGTTTAGGTGTTTGGGGTTTGGAGGCTGTTAGGATGTCAACGACTTGTTCCTGCATATAGGTACTTCACAACCTCCAGCAGCTCCTCTGCTTGAAATGCCGTGTGGGTTCCCCATCAGATGTTGCTTGCCAAAATGCAGCAGCACTTTGTGCGAGGCAAAGATCAGTTGAATACAGGTGTATGAACATGCTCTAACCAACTGCCTGCCTTGCTGCTGCTGCGTCGTGCTCCCTGAAGCCTTTCTTCACTTTGCATTCTCTGTGTGTGTTCTTGGTAGTGTTCTGTATGAGGGATGTTTGAGAATTTATTCCACACTGGTAAATTGTAATCTTCCTTGCGCAATCTACATTCTAGGTTCCTAGGCAAAGCATCATTCTCTAAAGTACTTTAATTTGGATAAATTGACAAATTTGAGCTTTACTCAGAAAGGGAAAGAGTCTAGCAAAGTTTCCAAATGATGGTAACAACATTTCCTCTTCTGTACAAGAGGGAAGATCATCCTCCTCTTGCAGGAAATGTGAGATTTCAAGGGAGGGAAGTTGCAGTGTTTGAAGAGGAGAGAGTCTGGGCATTTTGGGAAACAATCCTCTGCGACAAGGACTATTTTAGAAGTTAATGGGCGGGAGGTTATGGGAAGCAAAAAAAAAGTAAATGTAGTAGCCTTTAACTGTATCAACACCTGAAGTATTGTGTTGAAAATGCAAATGCTAGAATATTAGTTAATGTTTTTATTGGTTGGTAATGCAAGATACTTAGTGTTATGGATGTTCCAGCTTACAAGTGATTTGTCCAAATTAATACTGACTTTAAATAAAGAGGAAGTAATAGAGACTTTAGGGTCAGGCCAGACGCAGCCCCTACTTCTAGCTTTTTAAAATTTTCAAACTAAAAATGCTGTTAGTATATCTCCATGTAGTTTTCACCAGTCATTTTCAGAATTTGTATTCAGGGTATTCTGCATTTTGTGGCTTTGTATGTGTAGTCAGTGGGGCTGATTCTGATTTGACAAGTGTAAACTGGAATCTGTTTCAATGGTTTAAATTGATTTAAACTCCGGTGTTTTAAAGGGAGTGATTCTAGTGTAAATCAGAATCCGATTTCAATTTCATGTTCATGCCCTATAAACCCTGGCTTGATTTTTATCTGTTGTATGTTTGTATGCTGTATCTAGCATTGTGCATATTGAGGTGTCCCTGTTGGGTAGACAGAGATTCTTAGTTTTGCTAACAAGGTATATATTTGCCATTTAGAAAAACATAAAATGTCTGAAATATTTTGTTCGGGAAAGGCATATGGTAGGTACCACTGTGTCTTCTGGAAGCTGTGTTCTTGGAGTTCATTAGGAGATTTTTTTGGATTAAGTTCTCTTCAGAACTGAAAGCACACCAAATTTAGCATCCTGTCTCATAAACCTTCCCATACGCTTTAAAAAGTTGTGGGGCTTATGTGAAAGGCTGCGTTTACGACAAATCTGAGTTTGTCTCCCTGATTTCCTTTGAGTTCTGAATTGCTCAGCTGTTTGTCCTAATTATATCCTTAAAACAGAAGGTATCGTGGGACTTAAGAAGATGCTCCCAGCCATGGAAGCAACTCTTTCACCAGAGATTCTCATTTGTCTCAAAATTTCAGCTAAGCTGACACAAGAGATTTTTTTCCTGCTGCATTTTGCTTTCCCTAAACTATCAATAATTTAGGATGCATGTACTGCAAAGCTCCTTGTTTTTGTGGTTCGTGCTGTCTGTTAATGTCTCGGTGCTGATGTCTGTCTCGTGTGCATGTGTAACTTGGCTTGATATATACTCACTTTGTTTATCCATGTTGTCATGTCCCTTATAGATACTGTTGGTGACAGATGCATGCTGCAGTTGGATTTGGTCATGTTTCTCTGTAGAATGGTGTGTTTGGAGTTGTCTGGATAGCCCTTCCAGCACTCTGTTGTTTTTTCCACCCTCACTCTCCTTACTTAACCCAGGACTTATTACTTGTGTGTGTGTGTGCACAAAAATATCCCAGCAGAAACTCTGCTCATTTCTGTCTTCCTATCCATATCTATTTTTTTTTGGTCTAAATACAAGTTTTCAGAATGAGCTTTATTGTATCAGCACAGCTGTTGTGGAAGCAGAAGCTATTGAAGAAGCTTTTAAAAGCAGAAGGTGTGTGGAGTGATGTATTCTCGGGTTGGTACTCAAAAGTATTCCGTGTTGCTCCTTTTGGAACCAAGTATAAGGAGGTTGCTTTTTAAAAATCTCCTCCTTTCAGTGTAGTTACATGAGGTTTCTGTGCATCTTGCCTCACTATATGCTGATGGGCTCTGCTCCTGACTCCTGGTTCACCTACCTAGGATGAAAGGAGAGGTTCCTCTGGGTCAGCCACCTACCTGCTGGAGGTTCTAGCTGGTACCACCATGAGGAGCGCACTGGTTTCTTGAGGACTCTCTCAAACATATTTTACTGAAGGTCAACTATCTTTTGACTGCCTTCTCCAGGTTTAAATTGGTGACCCAGAAAAGCTTTTGACCCGTTCACACCCACGTTCTAACAATGGTGTGGGGTTAGAAAGTTTTGTTCTTAGGGTCCCACAACTGGCTGAAAGCTAGACTTGGCCTACCCACCACGCTGTCCACAGCAGTGGGCAACAGAGGCAGATTGGGCACTGCTGCTCTATGTGACAGCATTTCCTGACTGACGTTCCTCAATGCACAGCCCACGGGCAGCCCTGTGCCACTGCGAGTAGTTTGTCTTGGCCAGAAACAATTTTCAGAAATGTAGTGGAGTTGTGAAGCTGTTGTTACATATCCATTCACTGGGTCTGAATGAGCCAAGTGAATCCATGTTGAGGTACACCTGACCTACCATTTGTGAGGAATAAATGTATGAAAATGGGCAACCTTTATAAACAGCAGTGACATTTCTGTAGAACATGACTGTATGAGTAGAAAATTAACATCTTTAGTCTGTGAGCTCTGGGAAAAGAAGGGCTTAGGCTCATTAAAGGTTGTTCTGACAAGAACCAGGAAGATCATGTTTCCCAAATTTTAATTTTCCCACGGAGAGGCCAAGACAGTCTAGTGGCTAAAGCACAGGGCTGGGGTCAGATTTGAATCCTCTTTCTGGCCAAGTCACTTAACTATGTTTCTTTTTGTGTAATATGGGAATAACATCACTGGCATCTTGAGCAGTTTTAAAATCCTTGGGTGGAATGATCTGAAGAACTGCAAACTATTTGTTATGTATTGACTGAAATCCCAACTCCAGGTCTGCTTGTGTCCTCAGCCAAGTTAGCAGCTCAAATCCTTCTGTTTCTTGTGAGCTGAGTGAGATAAGATACCCTGACATTTAAAAAATCTTGGATCAGGATTTCTCCCCAGCTTGGAGAATTGGCTCTTCCTTTACTTATTTTTATTTTCTAAGAAGAATAGGAAGCATATCTGCAATTAAGCGATTATCCTATTTTTGCTGCTTAACTTTAATTTTAAAATGGACTATTTTTAAGTTATTAAATCTTATGCCAGACACCCAAATTGCAGTTAAGAAAGGAGGTGAATGTGTCTGGCATTTTCCAGCGCACGTATGGCCATATCTAACCTAAAATGAGAGCCGCCAGTCTTGAAAGGTGGTGGGGAGATGTCAGCAAGCAGCGGGAAGTGTGTCTGAGCCTTGCAGCCAGTGTCAAGTCTCTGGAGGTCAGACCACAGCGCCTTTTGTGCGTTTGTATTTCTCCCCTCCTCCCTTTTCTCTCTCCCTCTCCATGTGTATTTTGTCTCCTCCTCCTCCTCCTGTGCGTGTGCCTTTCTTTGCATCTCCACTCTTCTCCCTCCCCTCCTCTGGATCGATTGCTGGCTGAGGAGATCTCCAAAGGGCCGGGCACTTTGTGGGATCGTCCTTGCTCCTCCTGCATTTGCCGAGTCAAGGGTATCTCTTTGCAGGCTTGGAGAGATGCTGTTACTCCTGGTGATGTGATTGCATAGCAACACAGCAGCACGGGGCGGTGGAGGAGGAGAGACAGGGAGTGTGCAGCCAGCAGCGCTCAGCCTCAGCATGCATCCCTGTCACAGGGACTCCTTTGCTGATTCACAGAGGCAGCCCCAGTCCCTGCTCCCAAAGCCCGGCGGCCGCTGCCCCCGCGTCTCAGACCTGGTGGACTCGGAAGGTAGGCCATGACAAAATTTGTTTCCCACTCAGATCCTGGCTGGGCTGGAAAAGGGGAAAATATCAATGGATGGTTAACCTCAGAAATACGCTCTTTGGGTGTGTGTGCATGTGTATATCCCTCCACAGTAACACTGTCCATGTATGTGTGGGTGAGGAAACTTGCAGAGAAGAAAAGAAGGGTGTTGGGGTGATACAGTGGGAGCAAGAGAGAGGGCCAAGATCATTTCCGCAAGGGAGAGGCTGGGAACCAGTAAGCGATGCGGATTCCCAAGGCAAACAATAGTAGCCAGCATCCCCGTTTCACCAGCTTTGATTCTTTGCACACTGAAGGCTTATTTGCCCTGGCAGTGTTTTTGCCTGAGCTGAAGGGCTGCTCTGGGCAGAGTGTGTGGTGGCCTTCTAGCATCCTCCTGGGAGGACTGAACAGCAGGTCAAGGCAGGGACCCAAATATTTCTTGAGTAGTAAGCTGGGATCAGACTCTAGTCCCAGCTCTGCCCTTTTCATTCACTAGCTTGACCCGTCCACCCTTGCTCCTTTATGTGTCCACCCTCCCCTCCCCCAGCTTCTTGCCAGTCCCTTTCACTCATTCCTCCTCCTCCTCTCTCAAGGCTGTATATTGCCACTGCACACCCTCCCTGTGATGCGGGCAGCCCTGGCCGGCTGCAGAGCTGCCCGCAGGAGGCTCGGGACATTTCCTGCTCCCCAGGGCTCAGCACTCTGCCTCCCTCTCCATGCCAGACAGGGCAGCCTGGGCAGTGGTTCACCAAGATTTAGTGCCACTTTGCAGAACAGATTATTACCAGTCCCCAGTCCAACCTGTTCCCTTCAGTCTTCCCTCCAGCACGGCACTGCGGGCATAGAGCTCCGCTGGTGGAATTGCCAGCATCGTATTCATGGAGTCTCAATGCTGAGACTGCCCACGTGCAGTGACAGGGGTGTGGAGCAATTACTCCCACGCTTTTAAACGCTGTGCTGTCTGTGGGAGAAACTGATGTTTGTTTGGGTTTTGGTTTTTAGCGTTGAAAAAAAATGTATAGTCAAATCTTTGTCAGTCTGTGTTTTACCTGTGCCCTAATCTGAGGTTCTTCACACCTTCTCTCCTTCTGCTGCTCACTGATCTCTCTGGAGCCATGTGAGTTCTTGCTTGATTATTCTCTTTAATGGCCTTTATTGCCCGATCATAGTACTCTACAGCAACATACTGTGCGAAGTCCCAGCCACAAGGCTCGGTCGCGCCGGGAGGGTTCCCGTTTTTCTGGCAGCCGTGCATACAGCGTGTGCTTGCCGTGGCTCTGGTGCCATCTCGCATCCTCCCTTACCAGTTGCCCGTGCTGAAAGCTGCTTTCTCTGCTGCTGTGGGGATGGCCAGGCAGGGCTCTGGTGACAAGTGTGTGATGGCACTCCGGGAAGGGACCAGACTATAGACTTGCAGTTTCAAACTACCTTCTTTTGCAGCACTGTGCCCAGGAACGTGTGTGCCTGGGATGCTGGGACGTGAAGGCGTAGGAGTGGGCGCTCTGATGTGATGCTGTGTTCAGGTCCTCTTTGTTAATTGAAGAAATTGAGGACCATCTCTCTCTGGATTAATACCTGAGATGATAGATCAATCCTACTCACTAAAATTGGCCAGGACTGTAACTGTGAATGGATTGCTCACATTGGAGTGACTCTTTTCAAAGCTGAACAAAGTGAGACAGGGAAGGGATTAAATGAATGGGTTCAAACAAAAGCCTTGAGTTCTGGAGATGTATGGTGAATTTCTGATTCTAATACTATTTTGAGAAATATATTCAAGGCCTCCACTTTAGGCTGGACGGCTATGGTAAAAGCATAAAAGAAGAATTGTAAGTCTCATGTAACAAGACATACTGACCAGAAAGAATTCACTCTTCAAAAAAACGACATTTTCACAGCTGTATAAAGATGAAACTGAGCTTTTCAGAATTGAGCCAAAATAGCTCCATCCCATTTTTCTTTGCTGTTTCCCTTAGCATAAGAATAAGGTTGCTCTGATGTATCTCAAGAAAGGAAAGGAAATGCGACTTCATGTGGCACACAGCCTGCTTATAAAATGCATGGCCTCCGAAGGCCAGAGAATTCTGTACTTTGGCTGGGAGTTTATTATAAAGACAAGCTTGTTGGGGGCAAGGCGGAATATTCAGCACAGAGAAATAGATATTAGTTTGACACTGAGAATGAGAAACAAAGCGTCAAGGAAGCCAAAAGTTAGCACAGCGTTACCCTGGCTGTCACTGTGTGGTGGGCGTGCTCTTCCCACTATTGCTGGTCGGTTATATAGTGTGGCAAATGGGTGAAGTGTTTTCCACAATGCAGCAAGACTCATTTCCTGCTTCTAACAGCAGGGAAGGGAAAGCTCAGGTTCTTAGAGGAGAAAGCCAAAGACAAGACTCAGGATTTTTAGTGGGTTTAAATAAGCTGGTTTCAGGGCTACAGGACACAACGGAGTCTCTGAAGAATTGGGTTCAGTTTTTATGGTTGGTGCAACCTTCTTGCTGTCATTAGGCAAGTTATTGCCCCCCGCTGTCCCTTTTGGGAGGGTGGAGGATGATTGCTGCTTCCCCTGCTCCTTTTGTCTGTCAGGTCTATCAGACTGCAACTTCTCTGTGTCCAGCGCAGCGGGGCTGTGTGTTTACAGCTGGGTCCTCAAGGTGCTCGGGTAATTATTTGTAGTACTTGTCTAATCGAAGGAGGAGGAGAAGAGATGGGAAGAATTCCCAGGCAAAGTGAGTTTTGGGGAGAGCAGATTAAAACCCAGCTGGGAGTCTAAAATGGCATGTGAAAGAAATTTAGATTTCAATCTTCCTAAATAAATCCCCATAAGTTATTTTTAAGCAGAGAGAGGAGCAGTCAGTTCTGCATGGCCTTGTTGTGGGCATGCACCCACACTCACCTGGTTAGCTGGGGACATCATCATCCCGGTTTCCTGGTGCAAGACTAACTGGTGAACTTTTTCAGCTTGAGTTTTTGTGTGCACGTGTGTATTCTTTTGCTTGGGAAAATGGAGAGCAAGCGAGCCAGCGGAAGAGATGCTGCTTCTTTATTGGGACCTGTGGCACCTATTTATCCATTGAATTAAAATAACATTTTGGTTATGAGCTCGAAGTCTAAGTGGTCATTTAAGAATGCAGCTCATTAGATGCAAGAGTGCCCCAATTCACCCACCCTCAGTGAAAAAGGCATCTTCTGTGCCACTTGCTCACTACCAGATACCACAAAGATTTTATGTCACTTCTTAAGGACAGCTGCTTAATTGAATGGCCCTTCATTCTAATTAATGAAGGGGACCTGGTACTTAGGTGGAAGTGCGGTGCGAAGTCCAGCTGCAGCTTTGGCATCTGGGTCTTTTAGCCCTTGGATAACAGGGTTGTAAATGCCCGCTCAGGTGGAAGATTGCTGATAATCCTTTTCCCCTGTCCTCATACACAGGAGCAAGTGGGAACCAGGAGACTGTTGACGCGGCTTTTTTTAAGGAGTGTGTTTGGGCATCTATTGCTGGTTTGTAAAGAGATGGAGACTAAGGGCCCATGCTCTAAGAGGGAGTCGTGTTGTTTGTACACTTGATCCCAGTGGGACAAAGACTCCTCTTCCTTCTCTCTCACCAAACCTTAACCTAGTGGGGTCTTGGGAAGTAGGTCTGCTGGCTCTCGATCTCAGGCTTAAACTATTTACTTACACGTGCAGAAAACAATTTTTGCTGGAACAGTATGTGCTACTGCACTGTCGAGGGAGTCCTGCTGTCTGCCAGCTTGGGAATGCTCGCTTTGTTAGCATATACATGGGAGCTGAACTTTGAAATATCCGCAAGCCTCCCACCTTTCCCCTTAAAGGACACTAAGCATGCTGAGCTAAAATGTTATTACTTCTCTTGTACAGTAAGTTAAACAACAACAAAGTCATTAACATTTCCAGCAGCAGGGAATGTGTTTATATTTCCATTCCCCTCGTGGCATAAAGTCTAAGCTGCCCTACCTCAGAATGTTGCCATATTTTTTCCTTACAGGCCAAGATCTGAAGTGGAAAGTTTTAGCCCGGAAAGAATGTTTTGGAGGAAATTAACAATTCAAAGCATAAGCCTTGTGATCGAGAGACCTCTTGACCTATATGCTGTGTTTGCTGCTGTTATATGTAGTAGAGAGCCGGAAATTCAACATCTGACATTGGACTCTATCTTCCTGGCAGGTCCCTAATCCTGGGGGTTGCCTTTAGCGATGCAGCTCAGCTGCAGTGTGAATTTCATTGATGTCTGGGAGAGTTTGGATCTGGGTTTGTATCAGAAGGAATTGAAACAAGCGCGGCAAAATGGCAGAAATACGCTGTGCAGCATGTGCACTGGTGGCAAGCTGTCATCTTACTGCTGGCTGGGATGGAGAAGAGATGCTGCAGGAGATGGGGCATAGCCTGTGCACCCCAGCGTTGCCTCTCCTGCCAGACAGTGTTGCTGCTGCAACAGATCCGTAAGCAGGCAAAGTGCGGAGACGACAGAGCATAGCAGTGAGTGGTGTGGTGGAGCTGAAGCAGAACTGGTTGAGCAAAGGCCATTCCAGCTGCCTTTGTCAGACTGCCTGGAAAGCAGTGCAGTGAGCCAGGCTCTCCAGTGCTGAATTTGTAACAGGTACAGCTCATGTAGGAAGAGGAAAAAGTCAACTACTTTGTTTTTAATACACCAAGCGTTCAACTGTTGAAATGTAACATCACGGTTTTTGGCTTCCTTATTTTACAACTTAGAGGATCATCACGGTCTCCAACTAGGCTAAACAGTTGTGGCTTGTTACTAAAGTGTTTGGAAGCTGTAACACAGCACTGTGAAACCTCTAATGCTTTGTTTCTTAAGGTGTGTACTAAGAGCAGAGGCAAGTGTTGGGTGCTTTTCATGTGGGAGGATGAAAAACAGCATCACGTAATGCGGTTGTACCTGATCCTTCTGAGGAAGGATCTAATCACCTTTGGGCCTAGAGTGGGGACCTCCAGCAAAGACCAGATGAGACACACCAGTAGTAAAGGTTTCACTCCTTATTCTCTCCAGTGTGTGGGTGCAGTGCCCCAGTGCCTGCTTCATGGTGACTATAAGACTGCTTCTTGTGATGTCCTCCTGTGGAAATTCTCATCTGCTTCTGCTCACATGGCCCTTAATGTTTTTCCTTCTTTTACAGAAATGTGCCCAGGGGATCAACCTCACTTTAAATCTGGTTGGGCTGCCTGACTACATTGCTCTCTGAGTCCTCCAAAGGAGGATTTTTCAACTCCTTTTCAATTAGAGGCTTGTAGTAGGCTGTGGGGATGGTAGTTTTAGTTGTCAACATTTAAATCTTCTTTGACTGATGTTGTCCCTTGGCTGTAGCACACTGGGTCTCCAGCATCAACCTAGAGCAGAGTGCAGAGGGTGAACGCTGGTGTAGGAGAGGCAAGGTGGATCACAGGCTCAGTTCTTGACAGGTGTAGGCAGCAGGCAATAGACATTTAGCCAGGAAGCATCCACAAAATGTCTGCTCCACATGCTGCACTGCCCAAACACGGTGCCATAGTGAAGCACTAAAGTAAAAAGGGCAAAAGTCAGAGCTATTTTGTGTGCCATGGCAGAGGAGCAGAGCAGATCAAAAGAATTTCTCCTTGCCTGGTTCCTGTAATAGCAAGGAATTTGGCAAGGTATCGTATGTAGCTGTTGGTTTTCTTGCAGTTGTGCCTCACCATCTGGTTGTCTCTCTCTCCTGCTGAATGTCCTCCTTTGTGCTGGCTGCTGTGCAGCTGAGTTATTTCCACAATATCTTGGGTTCTCCACATCTGGGCTTTGTCTTTGCTATTGCTGAGTGGCAAAGAGCATCTGAGCCATTGCCATCAAACCTGCAACAAGGTTCCTGTGTCAGCAAGGTATCGCACAGGACATGCTTGAGGTAGTGGCCTTTGCTGGCACTTAGCATTCCAGCTCGGTCTTGTTCTTTGACTACTGCCTCAGACAGGCTTTAGTTCACTTGTGTCATGGCTCTGTGTCCTGACCCATCTTGTCATTGGTGAAGGAGTTCAGGAGCCTGGCACTCAGGAGGTGAAGCAAGGGCTGTTCCTATTTCCATAATGCTGGCAGAGAGCATGGAGACCCACCATGTCCTACACATGGATAGCCATAGGACATGGTTTACCCATCTCTGTCTCCAGCACCACACCTGCCCTGTGCATGGAGACTTATCCTTGAGCAAAATGCAGTAAGATCAGAGCTACTGACCTTCCCAGTATTGCTCCCATTCTACAGCGCTGGTGGGAGGAACAAGAGACCAGACTGTGCTGGGAGGACTGGGAACGAAGGGCCTCTGTGTGTGGTGTTGGAGGGCTGGCTGAACCTGCCTGGCCAGCACACATCATGCAATTACATTGCACTGCACCGCAGAAAAACTGAGGCCTCAGGATGGCAGCTGCAACGAGATGTTGCAGAACCTCATCGGCAAAAGCATTTCCCAGTCGTGTGGTAGAGCTCTATGGCATTCCTCTGATGGAGGCTTTGAGGCAAAATAACTTTTCATGCCCTGAGAATTGTATCTCTGCTAGATTGAGCCTCATCTAGAGGTCATTTAGAGGATCAGGGACAGCTCAATCCCCAAATAGCTCAAGTATTGGAGGAATGGGATGTGGTGTTATCTACTGTCAAAGACAGAAATCATCCCCTGTACTCTTGGAGTTGCATGAGGTGAATTTGCCCTGCAAGGCTGGGGGGCCTTGAAGATGGTGGAATTTATAACTATTAATGTGTCCTGATAACCCTGCCTGCACAGGCAAAGGAGCAGTGTGAGGGTGCTGCAATGCACTGCCTGCGATGTTCATTTGTGTAAATGGGCAGGAGGGGTAGAGGAGGGGGCCTTGGATTATCGGCATGTTGGAGAGCTCAGCACAGGCTGTTCTGCTGGAGAGGGAGAGAATTATGGCTGTAGAAATTGCTAAGGGATTAAAAAAATCGTAACAGGACAAGCTGTTCTCTTAATGTGTGTAATGGAGAGGGGAGAGGCAGTGAAAGCTCAGGCAGGGGAGTGAGGGATGTGAAAGCATGAGAGGTGGGCAGCACTACCAGGGCCTGGGGGCTTTCTCCTCACCCAGCTGTCCAGTGTGATTGCTGGCTGTGCAGGACACGCTGCCTGCTCCTGCCCTGCCAGGACCAAGCAGGAAGTTTCTCAGCTGGTCCAAGTGATCTGGGTGTGAAGGAGCCAACGACCTTCTTCCAGCAGCCTTGCTCTGTCTGTACCTTGGAAGCAGCCCCATCTCTGCTTGGCCAAGAGTTCTGGCTGCTGGAGCCAGGTGAGAGTTTCATTCTAAAAGCAGGAAAGTGATCACCAAGTTAGGCAGTGGGTTGGGCAGGAGACAGCGCAGTCCCTCAGCTCTGCCTCTTGACCCATCACAGGCAGTGTTCAACCATCACTCTTGATTTGCTCATCTGACCTCAGATGTGCTGAGTCTGGTCTGAGCAAAGCCCTGTGTAGTGTTCACAGCTGTTGTATGTTAGATCTCCATCCTGGTGTGAACATGTTGGTGCTCAGCTCCTTTCATGGCGCTGCCACTGGCCAAATGTAGAGTTGTGGGATTGTGCTTCAATTCTAGAAATTTGCCAGATTCGGGTAAATATTACCTTGCACCGTTTTCTCTGGGCTTTATTTTCTCATGGCTTTCTGTGAAGCTGATGGTGCTGGCAGTGCGATAAATCACTATTTTAGCTTATTCACAGTCCAACCAACAAAAAAGCAGTGTTGTGACCAGAGGTTGCATTTTAGATCTGTAGAATAGACAAGGGGACACTGCTAACTGGCTTTGTGGGTCATAGAGATTTAAAAATGGAATTAAAAAGGGAATTTTATAACTCATAATGAGTAAAAACTCATGAAAAGGTAGCTGATAGTGTGAGATTCCTGTATGGGGGACTGAGGCTCTAGGCAATTTTCCTTCTGAACATAAAAGGAAAAAATAATGTTTGAAAATATTGACTGTAATGAAGATATGTCTATTATGTCTAAACATAAGTGGTCATGACAGTGAGATCATCTCTCCCCTATTCCTTTAAACCCTGGGCATCTCCTACTGTTCAAGAAACCCAACCCCTTTTAAAAATGCAACATAATCTGTGGGACTCGCTAACACAGGATAGCATTACAGTAAATTGTATAACTAGATGCAAAAAAAGAGTTGGACATTTAGGTGAAAAAAGATTGCAACATTAGTACAAATATATTAAAATAAATGCATCCTTTTAGTCTTCAGCCTTCGTGAAGGCAGCACACTAGGCAGCTGGGAAGGGGGTCAGCTCCATGAGGAGGTGCAAGCTGACTCAGGGACTCTCATGCTGCTTTTCAGGTGCTCGTGCCCAGAGTTGTCTCCATCCTCATGAACATCGGTTCTGATGCAGCCCCTGGTGATGCAGGAATGGCCCTGTGTCCTCCCACAATGTCCTGAGTGGCACGTCACAGAGCAGGCACAGCACAGCAGCACTGCCCACCCGCTGTCTCAGGTAAGAGCTGCTTCTGGGAGCCTTTCTCATGGTAGCTTTTTGTAGTCATTGCAAATGTCTGTGGAGCAAACCAGGACCTCTGTTCCTGGTGGCAGAGAAAGCTGTTAGCTCCAGCCCCCCACTGGTTTGCACTTAATGAGAGAGTTAGCTCTCCTCGAGCGTTTTGCCTGCAAAGTGTTTCCCAAAGTAGAGCAAGAGACGCAACCTGCAGAGCTGGATTTCAAGCTTCCTTCAAAATAAAGAGCAAGAGGCCGTTAACGGCTCTTGTGTATTTGGTTGGGTTTACTTTTTTCCTGGAAACTTGGAAGAACATCAGCTTTTGCTGAAAATGTAGGTTTCTAATCTTCCTGGTTGCAGAGAAAAGCTTGGAAATAAGCCCTTGGCAGATGCTGTGGGGCAGAGGAGTCCGACCTCTTTCTAGTCTAGTTATCTTGAGGAACAGAGAGTGGGTGCTCACACTGCTGGTCTCCCTGCTCCTTCCCCCAGGGTCTCTGAGCCAGCAGGCCAGGCTCTTCACTGAAGCCAGGCAGAGAGGTGAAGGTCTCCAGCATCCCTGGGTAAATGGCAGGGCAGAGTGGAGAACAGAAAGGTGTGCTGGCAACTGCAAAGCTGCCTGTGCTCTGCACCGAGCTGTCACAAGCTGGTTTAGCACCTTGTCCTGGGTCACCCAGGACAGCAAGGCTGGGGAAACGCTGCCTCGGCTCTGCTAGACCATAGCTTCCCCTTTGCCTGTAGCTGTTGGCCCCAGGGTACCTCTCACCTGACAAGAGACTGATGGACGGTGTCAAAGTTTTCCTTGGGCGCTGGCAGTGTTGTTCCCAGGATGAATGAGGTCCCTGGCTCAGTCTTTTCCCTTTTCATTGTGCTTCAAACATGAAGAGCAAAGGCTGAGCCTGGGGTTCCTCCCTGCTGTGGCTTGCCATCAGCCTGGACCCATCCTGCCCCAGAGAGCCAGGGTCTGAAGGAGGAAGGCCAAGCTGTCTCTGGAGCAGCTCCAGCATGCAATGATGAGGCTTGCGGCTAGGGCAGGCTCTTGGTAGCTGAGTCAGGGCTTATTGGCCCTGGGGTGGCTGTTAGGTAGCTGCTACTGGGCCAGCACATGGGTGGTTAATGAACAGCCCAGCAGATGAAGTGAGGAGGGAGAGGGATAGAACAAGATGAGCAGACAAATGCCCTCCTGAGCTGCATGAGCAGTCCAAAGCTCTGCGAGAGTGTCAGAGCCCTGTGGGGTTTGCTGGGAGAGGGGAGGGAAGCTGGGGCAGGACGCTCTGTGGGACCCACCATCACTGAGATGCAACATGGCACACGGGGAAGGTGCAAAAGTCCTCAGGTCAGGTCATATCCACCACAGGTTTTCCCCAGTCCCTGCCTTGCTGAAGCCCCCTCCTCCAGTCTGGGAGCTGGTGCTGTGTCTGTCAGGGGTCCTGCATCTGGGAGGTGGTGGGGAGAGGAGGCTGGCCGTGCTGGTCCCAGAGGGAGAGACAGCAGCAGTCAGATGTGCGGGAAGGATGGGAAGAGAGAGAGAGATACAGAGAGCTTTTCATTCCCTCCTTGTAGGTGGAGGAGAGCATGGAAACAATGCTGGGCGGTAGGACTGTGGGGGGCACAAGGAGCCAGCCCAGAGCCTTCTGGCAAAAACAAACTATTTGCACCCAGTCCAGGCAGGCAGGGACATCTGTGCTGGCACCCAGCGCTGGGCTGGGGCATGTGGGGAGCAAGGAGGGCATCTTTGGCTTCTTGGGTGTTAGGTCTCAAGGACCTGACTATTTAACTTCTCAGTGGCCAAAGCTTGCTGGGACCATTCCCTGGGTAAATATCTTCCCTGGCAAACTCCCCTGTCTGCCCTGTACGTGCTCCAGCATCTGAGGGCAAGGTCTCTGCTGGTCACTGCATCCCAGCCCACCATCACCTTTGCCATGCCCTTGCAGAGGTGGATCCTCCCCAGTGCCCGGAGCAATCCCTCTGTGCATCCCGCAAGGGGCTTTCCCACACCGGCGTGCCCTGCAGTGGGCAGATCTCTGCCTGCTTTGTGCTTTGCGGGCAGCCACGGTGGCACCACCGGGGTTAAGGCAGGTTGGAGGCTGCTGGAATGCCACCGGACAAAGCTGGGATTGAGGCTGGCTGCGAGGCACTGCCGCCCCCCTCCAGATTCCTGGGGGGTCAGTGCTCGGGGCGCCCCGTTCTGCGAAGCACACGGCGCTCACCCGCTTCCCTGCCGGGTGCTGCTTGGCGGCACCCGGAGGGGTGGGAGCCATGCCCGCTCCTCCAGCGAAGCTGAGCGGCCCTGCGGTGGATCTGTGGCTAAGCACAGGTAGATGCGCTCGCCAGAGCCTGCGTGAGTGTTCTGCGCCTGACAGTAAAGCTGTTCAAGGGTGGAAGGGGAATGCAGATTCAGGCTGCTGCTGCTGGGGCTCTGGGGAAGGGATGCTTAGGGGATGCTCAGAGGGAAAGTGCTGCTTTTTCCCTCTGCTTGCTCGCAGGGGCTTTGTCGTAGGGGAGCAGATGTTCAACACCTGGCCCCTGCTTGGCCACAGTCACTGGCTCATCTACTGGGCATGGTCTGTGAATCACAGGCTTGGTGGGCTTTTAACTTCTTAAACAAGGCTGGGAGGACTGTGTTGTCTGCTGAGATGTGCTGCAGTTGCACTTGCACCCAGGTAGAGCTGATCCCCTCCTTTGGTATCCCCTGGGATGGAGGGGAGGTCTGGAGTGTTCCCTGGCAGCGCAGTGGGGCTAACCTACTTCAGCGTCATGAGGATGTGCACATGTAGAGTATTGATTTTTCTATGTGCAAGCGGCAGTTTTAGCTTGAGTGCTTTATTATTCATGGCCCCAAGATTCCTGTGAAGTCTATGGAGGATGGTTTTCTCTGTTTCCTTCATGCTCCTGGAGTGGCAGGATGGGGAGGCAGAGAGCAGCCTGGTGTTAGATGGTTTTAGATGAAGCAAACTTAGCATAAGTCTTGGCGATCATTTGATTTCTTTCTGAGAACTGGTGTGGAGGGGGTATTGTTTTATCTGTGCAGCCAAATTCCTTGTCTGGTGGTTTCCTCCTGTCTGTTGTTCTCCTTGGCTTGGCTGGATCTGTCCCATGGACACCTCTGTGAGCCCTTGGACAGGACAAGTATCTGCACATTCCCCTTGGAAGAGCTGCTGCTTTCCTCCAGAGGTGGCTGCCCTTCTCTGGCAAAAGGTGCCTGTTGTACATGCTATTTAGAAAGTGCTAATGCCGTTAATTATGGTTGATTGATCACCTGGGGATAATTATAACAAATAAACTCTAATATCAAAGTAGCATTAGATCGAAATGCTGCCATTTCCCCAACAAAGCGCATCAACGTCTCACTTGTGGATGTAACGTGTCCGTGTGTTTTGCACATCAAACTATGTTTTCCGCAGAGGTAATCCCCTCTCACTCAGAGACTCATGTGAGATGCTTCCAGTCCTGCTGGTGTGTGTTGCTGTCACCAGCAAGTGCAAAATATCTTCGCTGCCATCATGAGCAGGAGCATGATACGGTGCTAGAGGCTTCAGCAAGGCTTCCTTTCCCTGTCCACCAAGGATTTGCTGTCCAGGGATCAGCACCCAGTTGTCCAGGCTGAGTGGCGTGCTGCAAAGTGTACTTCCTTCATGTGGCTGGGTTAGGATTTGCTGTCCTCTGCTCCATGGCCTCTCAGAGCATCCTTCCCACCACTGCTTGTTCTGGAGAGGTGCAGAGTTGAAGCAGCATCTGCAGAGTAGAAGCAGCATCTCAGATTTGCTGTGCAGGCAGGGAATATCTTTGTGCTTCTGCAGAAGAGCAGGTGGCAGCTCCCAGTACTGGGGATGGTGTAAAGGAGGTTTGGCAGGTCCCCTTGGTCCCTAGGAACAACAGGACCCATGGTGTTCGCCTCTTCTCAAAGCACAGCAGCCCTGTATGGTGTGGAAAGAAATCACCGTTAGCCCTGCAGGGACTGTGACACACAAGGGCCAACTCTGATTTAATACCTAGCAGTGAGATAAGTTCATTGCTGGATAACTGAGGAGCACAGAGATCCTGCAGAACAGGAGACGTGCAGTAAGTCCTTCCTTCAACATTTGCTCTTAGTGCTGCTGGAGCTGGCACTGCCTCATTCCTCCAGGCACGGCCACGAGCTTCCCTGGAGCTGCTAACAGACCCCTTCGGGAGCAGAGCAGCCCCCTTGTGAGTTGAAAAGCCGGGCAGGGTCAGGACAGAGGGGGGTGGGTTTCCCCAGGCAAGTGCCCTAAGCACTGGGCAGCGATCTCTGAATGCAGCGTGGTTCTGATTTTGCCCAGGTTGAAGCCTCGCAGCATGGTGCAGGACCTTCGTGCGTAACCCCCCAGGCTCTGAGCACTGTCGCTGGGCCCCAGGCCCCTCTGGAGATGAATCTTTGCTGGAACGAGATCAAAAAGAAATCCCACAGCCTTCGGTAAGAATCCCTGCCTGGAGCAAGCTCTGGGGCTGGCCTGGCCTTCCAGCCTTGCCTGCTGCATGTGCTTGTCAAGAGGTTTTTGAACTTGTTCACTTGATGAACCACACGAATTCATGGTGACCTTGGCTCAGTTTCCCCTCTTGTCTACAGCCCTCTGAGTCTTTCTCCCTATGCTGAAAAGCATCTTCTCCATTTCCACCTATCCCGTCCTCCTCTCCCTCCTCTCCTTCATTCCTGCTTGCTTTCTGCTGCTTTCTCCATCCTCTGCTGCTGTTGTCTCTGCAGCTTTTCTCTTTTTTGCCCCACGGCCTTGCTGCCGCCTCCTCTGTGCTCGTCCCTTTTGCTGGGAGCCCTCTCCACTGCGCAGGGAGAACATGCCTTCCAGACTGTCAGAAGTTGCAACTCCACAGCCAGCATGATGAGAGCTTAACTGGGGCGTGTTAATTGTCTCCTGCCTTAATGCAAGGCTCCTGGAAGCTGCCCAGTCATGTTAATGCTGAGCCAAGCCCCCGTGCTAGCCAGAGCACAGCCCCAACCTGCAGGCAAATGCGGAGTGACTCTGTCCTCTGCTCAGGGCTCCAGGGTGATGGTTTCAGGCTCCAGTTCCTCAGTTTCCTCTCCCCAATGCCTCCGTGCTTCACCCCACCTGGCAGTGCAGCATCTGTGCTGGCTGAGGGTCATGCAGAGCCCATGCTGAGGCATGCTGCCAGTCACTGGTGGGGTCCTGTGGGTGCCTGGGGTCACCACCCCGGCTGCGGTGCTCTGTGTCCCCTCCCCGGGGAACCTACTCCTCTCCTGTCCGTCTGACCACCGTCCTGCTGTCCTCGCTCTCCTGCCAGGGCTCGGCTGGAGGCCTTTTCCGACCACAGCGGGAAGCTGCAGGTGCCTCTCCAGGAGATCATAGACTGGCTTGGGCAGAAGGATGAGGAGCTCTCAGCACAGCTGCCCCTGCGGGGTGACGTCCTCTTGGTGCAGCAGGAAAAGGAGACGCATGCGGTATGTTCCCTTGCACCTCCCCTGCCCCCGTTCACTGCTAAGATGAGCTGCAGGTGGGCAGCCCTGCCTGGGACCCCCGCCTTGTGTCACTGCCCATGCCCACAGCCTACGACTGCACCAGTCCTGGCCCATCTCCATCTCTGCTTGCCATGGAAAGGTAGAGTCCCGGTCCCATAGCAAATACTCATGGCACACAACAGGCGGAGACCATCTGGTTTTAGACAATAAATCTGCATTACAGCCTCAAGTAATCTGCAGGTGCTGCAGCTGGTAGTAGGCCCCATCACTTCTCTCCTAGTTTCCTCCTTACATCCTACCTCTGCAACAGAGGGAAATGCCTCTCACTGGCCTCTGCTTTTGGGATCCTGGGGCATGAGGAGGTCGGTTGGTCTAAAGGCAACCCAGTGGTCGGGATGTGAGTGATTCCTGCAGTAGCACATTATCATCATATCTGAAACTGGGGTAAACCCAGACAGGTCAGAGTTTCCTGCTTCTCTATCAGAGCACTTCCTTCTCGCTGACAGTGGCTATGGGGCTCTAGTTGTTTTTACCTTGAAAACAAAACTAAACTGCTGCTTACTGTTGCTGTCCCTCATCCTCGCTGGAGTTAGCCGCTTCCCTGGCACACAAATAGCCGATCCGGCAGACAGCACCTGTGGGGGGCTGCAGTTGGAGAGGAGGAGAGGACATCCTAAACCAGCCTGCATCTGAAGTCTGCCCTGGCAGTTGTGCTGCTTTGGGGCATCCTGCTGTTCCCCTCCTTGCTCCTCCAGCAGCTGGATCTGTTGCTGAACAGCTGCTGGAACGACTGCATGACCATGCTCTCGCTGCGTGAGTGAGGAGCATCCCCAAGCCGTGCCTGAAAGTGTCATCAATAAAACAGTTCCTCTTGCACAGCCCTGGCTCAACGCACCTTTCTGGGCTTGCTGTTCTGCCTCCCCCCTCCAGCAAAGCAGCAGTCCAGACCTCTGCAGGAACCACCTTCTTGCAGGTGGTCATTCCTTCCCTAGACTGCAAAAATGTTTCTCTGTTAACTTCTTGCTGTGTCTCCAGTGAGGTTTGGGTCCTGGAGTGAATAATTCACTGCAGCCCTTGGTGAGGAGGCAGCAGGGCACAATTCTCCAGCTCAGCTTGCTGTCTCACCTCTGTGCTCTGCTCTCCAGGCTTTCATGGAAGAAGTGAAGTCTCGGGGACCATACATTTACTCTGTCCTGGAGTCAGCACAGGCTTTTCTTTCCCAGCATCCTTTTGAAGAATTAGAAGAACCAACTTCAGAAAGCAAAGGTTAGTGGAGCTCCCCCTTCCTTGCTCTCCCATAGCATAGCACAGATCCTCCTGGGCTGGACTGGAGAGGATGGAGTGGAGGTGGTTGGTGTGGCACAAAGCAGCACGTCAGTGCTCTGCCTCGCACCATCATGCAGCAGGCTGATTCCAATCCTTTGGCCAAAGGTCAGACCGGTGCAGAGCAGTGCTTCTGTCCTGGGTGAAGGCAGAGGCTGCTGGTGCAGCCCGTAATGGGGTGCATCTCACGAGACAGTATCAGATGTGCTCTGGGGTAGGTTTTTAAAGGGCAGCAGGGCTTCTGCCTGTGAGGACAGACAGAGAGCAGACAGGTCTGTGGGCAGGCTGGATGCCTAGAGGAGCTGGTGCAGAGGAGCTGGTGCATCACTTGGTTTCCCTCCCTCTTTCCAGTTTTCCCTAGATATTTTTCAGTCTCCCTTTTCCCTGCCCTCCCTCCATCTCTTGCCCACTCTGCTCTGGGCTGGGCTCTCATTTTTGCTCTCCGTTCCCCTTCTGCTTTGTCTTCACAGATGTCTCTCCCCGGCACCGGATCCAAAACATCAGCCGCTTTGTCTGGAAGCAGGCGAACGTGGCCAGTGAGCTGTGGGAGAAGCTCACGGCCCGGTGCGTGGACCAGCACCGGCACATTGAACGGACACTGGAACACCTGCTAGAGATTAAAGGGGCCATGGAGGAGCTCAGCACGACACTGGACCAGGCTGAAAGCGTGCATGAAACCTGGGAACCCATTGGTGACCTCTTCATTGACTCCTTGCCAGAGCACATCCAGTCGACCAAGGTACTTCTGGCTCTGAGAAGGCTCCAGCCTTGGCCCCAGAGGTGATGAGATGCTGCTTCCCAGGAGGGCAGCGCTGCTCCTCCTGACTGCTCAGTCTGATGCAGCCTTGTTACTTGGGGTCTCAGGGGCCAGATCCTCCCTCCGAGAGTCCCCTAGCTTTGTGAGGGTGGATTTGGCCCACAGTGTCCTGAGCAATTGGCTGTGCTGAGCACCTTGTCATGGCACAGACCTTACACAGGTACAGTGGCTCAGCATAGATGAGCCATTGTCCACGTTCCATTTCTCAGGAGATTTGAGTAATCTCCAGCCTGGCTGGTTTGTTTTTTTTTTTCCCCGCTAACGTACCCTTTGGGGGAGGGTTTGTCAGCAGCATCTTGCCAGCCACTCGCTCACCCTAGCTTGTAGCAGAGTAATCAGATCCAAGTCCTAACCGCTCACCTGCTTCTTTTCCTTCATCCCCTGCCCTGTGCCTGTTCTTCTGGGCACGGGACTCCAGCTGTTCAAAGAGGAGCTCTCCCCCATGAAGGATGGGGTGAAAGCGGTCAATGATCTTGCACACCAGCTTGCCATCTCAGATGTCCACCTGTCCATGGAGAACTCCCGTACACTGGAGCAGATCAACACGCGCTGGAAGCAGCTGCAGGTGGGAAGGAGGCGGGACCAAGCACTGCAAATAAACCACAGGCAGGAGGATGCTGGGGAAGAGCTGTCACTGCTGAGCTTCAAGAATGATAAAGTAAGGCTTGGCATAGCAGGGATGGTATAGCTGGTGCTCCTGGAGGAGGAGAGCATCAGTTCAGTGTGAGGACAGTGGCTGGTAAATCTGTAGAGCTCTTGAGCAGAAAAAGGCAATGGGAGGAACAAAAGATGCTGTCTGAGGAGAATCAGGATCTGTACCAGCTGTGGCTTTGATGTCTGTGAAAATATGGATACAGGTGAGCTGTAGATGTGGCCTGTGCTGCCTCAGCCTGTGGGAGGAGGTATAGAGGGCTGAGCATTTGGGGAATGCAAATACCAAGGCAGGTGAGGAACGAAGAGGACCTGTGTGGATGGCACTTCCATCCACAAGCCTTCCTGAATGGGGCTTCAGTCTGAAATGTCTGGTGGGCTGCCATTGAATTCTTCTGTCCCATTCTCCAGGCCTCCATCAACGAACGCCTGAAGCAGCTCCAAGACGCCCACCGGGACTTCGGACCAGGATCCCAGCACTTCCTCTCCTGTATGTGAGCGGGTCCTCCTGGTTTCCTGCCGTGAGGCTTCCTCTGCAGAGTGGCTTGGCATAGGCTGTGACACAGGAGAATGGGGTGCAGAGTCCTGTTGCTGCACCCAGAGGCCCTAGAGCCACACACGCAGCTAGAAAAGGGCCGAGGCCAGTGCCTGGTGCACAGGAACCAGAGCAGGAGGCATCTCCCAAAGTTGGCGCTGTGCTGCCTCACCTTGTGGGACCAAGGGTGGGACATGAGTGTGGCTCCCTTTCAGAGCGCAGAGCTGTAACACTTGCAGCAGCAGCTCCCAGGTGATACTGGGACTATGCCAGCCTCAGAGACTGGGTGGGAAAGACAACAGATGGTAGAAAAAGGCAGTCCCCCATATCCCATGTTAGTCATTCAGAGGCCAAAAATGCGCACATTAAGGAGGTTTTCATTCACGTGGCGAGGCAGAGGGAAGCTGTTCCTACAGAGCTGAGCTGCTGCTGGCTGTTGGCCCTCAGACCTGCAAAGGATGGGCAGCAGGTTGTGCTCCAGAGTCTGGGGTCCGTCCTCAGAAATGCTGAGCCCTGCAGGGTCTCCAGATGTCAGTGGGGTTTGTTGGCCTGTGTTTCTCTGCAGACCATGTCCTCCTATCTGAAAGGAAGAGCGACTTTTCCAGTTGCTGGAATTGATAAGCTGCCTGCGACAAGGGAAATTAGCTGAGGGTCATAGAAGGGCTTTTGTCCTCTAGATAACAAACACAGGGTGGCAGGCAACTGGTATGGGATGCGTCCTCATCTTCCCAAGATACTGCAGCAGACACACAAGAGCATGAGTAATGGGAACAGCAGATGCTGTGGGTGCCCAAGCCTGGCCATAACAGGCAGTGCTGTGTGTGTGCCTGAATCCCAGCTGCTGTGAGCCCTGCCCACTGGTGACCACAGCATTGCCTTGGGCATCATCAAAAGCATCAGGAAGTGTCTCTTCCTGAGTTCTGAGCTCAGACAGATTCAGAGCCCCTGTCTCAAGAGAGGCAAGATGCCTCTGACAAGACCAGCAGTCTTGTGCCTCTCTGACATGCAGCATCCACTTGCCCACTCCAACACCCTCAGCTGGTGATTGGGGAAGGCACAGCTTCCTCAGAGGCACCCGCCTGCTGGCACAGTCTCGCTGGGCTCTCAAAAGAAACAGCATCAACCTAAAGGAGCGTTTGGTGTTGACCAGACATCTGTGTCTCTCTCCTTGCAGCCTCTGTCCAGGTCCCCTGGGAACGAGCCATTTCCCCCAACAAAGTGCCATACTACATCAAGTGAGTGTGCTCCCAGCCACAGCCCGTGGTCTTCTCTGGCCCAGTGGGAACAGGAATTGGGGACCATTTAGGAGTGGGGGGCAGTGAGCGGAGTGGTCTGAGCACTGACCTCCAGCGAAGCGTGTCGCCCCCAGCCTGGCAGAGCCAGGATTTCCCTGCCTGCCAAGATGCCCCAGATGAGGGGGGACACTGGCTGGAAGGACGGGGGGCTGGCAGCCAGTGGGGACATCCCCCTGGGGACATCCTCCATGCTGCTGTGGCTGGGGAGTGTGCTCACTGGGGTGCAGCAGCCCCAGCATCTGCAGGCACTGAGGGATTCGCTCCAGGGCCAGCTGGGTCCTTTTTTTAAACTCCCATGGCAGCTGCTTCATTCCCAGCTTGACTCTTGGTTTCCTTCTATTTTGCTTCCAGCCACCAGGCCCAGATGACATGCTGGGACCACCCGAAGATGACGGAGTTGTACCAGACGCTGGGTAAGGAGGCTGCCACAAAACCGCTCGAGTAGTATCTGCCTTTCCGCAGCGTGGGGTGCTATGTGAGGTCCTCCTCGCCCACCTGCTCCCCTCTGTGGCACAGAGCCCCCCAAAAGCGATGGGGTGTGACCCCCTGCCAGGCTCTGCCCCTCCTCCTCCCGCATGCACTCTGCTTCTGCTGGTGGGCCTGGTGTCTGGGAACTGCAGCTGCTGCTTCCTGCCCTGCAGATAAGGATGTCAAGCTGTGGGTTTATTCCTCTTTTCCTGTGTTATTGCAGCGGATTTGAACAACATCAAGTTCTCGGCGTATCGGACGGCTATGAAACTACGACGGGTGCAAAAAGCCCTGCGATGTGAGTGCGGGAAGTATCTCCCTCCTGCTGGGTCTCCCTCAATAAAGGCATTAAACTAACACAGGCTTTTATCAGCACATCAAAGGCAGGAACCCACCAGGGGACAGGTAGCTGAGGTGAGAAGCGCTAGGAAGATGAGCCTGCAGCTGGACAGCTGAGCAAATCCACCAGTGAGGTGTCTGTGTCAGCGCCTTTCTTTGTAGGCTTAGGGTAGAAATGCCTCAAGAGCAGGTGTTAGTCAAAGGAATTTGAGAACAAAGTGATCCAGCTCAGAGTTACAAAGGTGTGGGATCAGTCAAGGGCTCACCCAGGAGCTCCAAGGGAGCCCAGAGAAGCCGTGGATGTAACCAAGAGCAGAAACTAGCCTCGCTGACAGGGGCAGAGAGGGCTCCAGTACTCAAAGGGGAGGAAGGGAGCCAATAAACCTGGCTTCTGCATTGTTGGTAAAACTCCAGTTAAAACGAGGATTAATAGCAATATGAATATGATGTGATAGGAGTTCAACACACTGCGTGGCTCTCCAAGAGGCAGCTGTTCCTCGGAAACTGCTGAGGAGTTTCCTGGGGAATTGGTGAGCAGGGGGATGGGAGTCTGATAGATGTGGCATCCTCAGCTGCTGGAGAGCTTTTGACAAGGCCTCTTGCCAAAGGGGAGGAGACGCAGCCAGGCGGCAGTGGGGTCTCAGACAGATCTGTCCTTGACGTCTTGTGAAAGGCCTGGAAGAAGGCAATGAGTGAGGGTGAGAGGAGGTTTGGTAGTCAGGGGAGTTGAACCCTGGCTGTGGAGTAGTTTCATGACACTGTGGTGACGAGGCTGTCCCATACCTGGGGACATTCAGGGCTGATGTAGTGCAAATAGGGGAAAGCAGCAGTTAGCTTTCGCCGTCCTGCAAAGATGTCCATGGAGCAGCAGCCACAGAAACACCAGGCATGGTGAGGAAAAGGGCAGAGAGCAAAGCCGAGCCCTCTGTGACCTGCTTGTGCTTCTTTGGTTGCCCATCTCTTGCATCTCACATGCTCCACTGGCACTTTCTTCCCAGCCCAGAAATGACATGAAAGCACGTGAATAAGTGCTTCTTGTTCAAGATGTATTTGAGAAGGGCAAGGAGGCTGCCAAGGCAGCTTCCCCATGCTGAGAGGTTTGGTGGAGTCAGTGGCCATGTAGGAAAGAGGCAGCATGGGACATGTCAGAGCCATATGCAGTCATGGGCGGTGTGGACATGAGGGTGAGCAAGAGCGATACTCACCAGAACGTGGATTGGGGGTCCCCAGTGCAATTGTCAGCAGCTTGGACAGGAGAAGGGAGCACTTTTCCACAGAGTGAAGTTACAGTATGGAAATGGCACATGATCCCCTGGGGAACTGAGAACGTAAATGGTCTCAGAAATGGGAAGGCTTTCAGGAAAGAAAGATTGGCTGGTAAACACGGTAGCACATACAACCTGCAGCCATGGAAATCTGAAAGCAGGGGAGCCAGGGTAGCTCACACTGTCCTAGCCCCGTTTTAGGTTTGTGCCTTGACACCCGCTGCCGGTCAGAGCTGGAGACAGGAGTGCTCCACCTCTGGACAACTTCTTGTAGGGTCTGTGTGGCTCTGTGCCCCCTCACCTCCCC
Source organism: Nyctibius grandis (assembly GCF_013368605.1). Lineage (NCBI taxonomy): Eukaryota > Metazoa > Chordata > Aves > Nyctibiiformes > Nyctibiidae > Nyctibius > Nyctibius grandis. Next base: position 10,567,298 of record NC_090670.1, read on the forward strand.
ACGCCAGCCCCACAGGGACCCGGCATGCGCAAAGGCCAGCTCTGAGCACCTGTGGCTCCGCACAGGGCCTTTCATGGGCAGCGTTTTCGTGGCCATTGCTGGTTGCAGCAAGAGGGAAGGAAAGTCACACAGAATGGTGGCTCAAGTTGACTATAGGTGGAGATGTGGATACTTTAGGAGGGGTTTACAGGTGGGAGAGCAATTCTGGGAGCTGTGCCCATCCTGCAAGCATCTTGCCCACGTCAATGGGGCTGAGACTGACGCAGGTCAGGGCAGGACTGCATCTCCCTCTTGGTCCTCACGTCTCCCATTTTCCTCTCTGCCTCTGATCCCTCTGCCTGTGCTTTCTGTGCAGTGGACATGGTGACCTTGGCCACAGCCTTGGAAATCTTCAATGAGCATGACCTGCAGCCCAGCGACCGGGCAATGGACGTGGTGGAGGTCATCCACTGCCTGACCGCCCTCTACGAGAGGCTGGAGGAGGAGCGGGGCATCCTGGTCAATGTGCCGCTCTGTGTGGACATGAGCCTCAACTGGCTGCTGAATGTCTTTGACAGGTACTGGTCCCTCGGCATCCCCCTGAGCTGTGGGGCTGCCATGCTGTGGGGCTACCATGCTTGGAAGGAAACCTCCGTGCTGCTCTTTCAGCTGGCAGTGCTGCAGAAAGGCCCTGGCCACTAGCGAGGGGGGTGCCTGGTGCGGGCTTGCCTTGCTGAACCCCCATGTATAAAAAACACCCTCCAAAACATGTGCAAACATGTGCAATGTCTTGCCTTGCAGTGGCCGCAGCGGGAAGATGAGGGCTCTCTCCTTCAAGACGGGCATTGCATGTCTGTGCGGGACAGAGGTCAAGGAGAAGTTTCAGTGTGAGTCCCCTGTCTCCCTTCCCCCAGGGCCTGGTGTGGAGTAACCTGGGGAAAGCGGGAGTGTTTCTGTTTCCTGGCTTAGCCCTTCTTTGCCCAGAAAGAGCAGAGAAACAGCTTTCCTGCAGTGACTAATCTGCTTGCATCGCCACCCCTCCTTCCCTCTCTCCCCAAGCCTACGCCGCCTAAATTAGGAGGCATTTTTGCAGACTGACTGGTGCTGCGCTGATCTTGCTTGCATGGCACTATAAGGAACAGTGCAGAGAAGGCAAACAGGCAACAGTTATCCAGTGCTTCCCAGAAGGAAGAAACCTGGGGGTGCATGGCTGGGAAGTAGCATTCAGACAAATTAAAGGAAAACCCTTTCCCCACTGCACTTTAACCATGGTCTTCTCTGCCACGGGAACCTGCTGAGGGGTTAGCGTAGGAAGGACCAAGGGGTTAAACAAAGGTGTTGGGCACATTCACAGAGGACAGGCCAGCTGTGGCTGTTAAAGAAGTGATGTATGTAACCTCTGTCTCAAGAAGACTCTAAACTCAAGGTTATTGGGAGCTGGAAGGATTCCAGTAAATGTGATTTAACCATAGCTCAGTTTTTTCCCTCTTGTTTGAGCTCCCTGCTGAAGACAGACAGCGGGCCCCTGGTCTGACCCACACACCGCTCCCCCATGCCTGCGTCCTGCCTGGTGTGTCGAGACATCAGCCATGTCTCTAACGGGGCTGTGTGTCCGTCCTGCCGGCAGATCTCTTCAGCCAAGTGGCGAACGCCGGGGGACTGTGTGACCAGCGGCACCTCGGCGTCCTGCTCCATGAGGCCATCCAGGTCCCACGCCAGCTGGGGGAGGTGGCGGCGTTCGGTGGCAGCAACGTGGAACCCAGCATCCGCAGCTGCTTCCGCTTTGTGAGTAGGGTGCCGTGGCCCGTGCCATCCCCTCCGCAGCAGCCGTGCCAGGGAGAGGCTCCTGGAGGTGGTGAGGAGCTTGCACCCCATCACAGCTGGGTCCCAGCTCTGAGCAGCCCCTTCCTCTTTCCCCTCCCTAGAGCAACGGGAAGCCTGCCATCGAGGCGTCACAGTTCCTGGAGTGGGCCAACCTGGAGCCGCAGTCCATGGTGTGGCTGGCCGTGCTGCACCGGGTGACCATGGCTGAGCAGGTGAAGCACCAGACCAAGTGCTCCGTCTGCCGGCAGTGCCCCATCAAGGGCTTCAGGTAGGGGTTGTGATATGGGACCTTGGCCCACAAGGGAAGTGCATGGTGTCCTGCAGGAGGGAATTTGCTCTGTGCTGTTGGGGGAACCTAGAGCTCTGCAGCAGCAGTGTTTCAGGCAGGTCAGACCAGGTACCAGCAGAGGGGAATGAGCAGGATGCTTTTCTGGGGACTTCAGCCATCAGCACTGTGGGTTCGGTGGGGTGGGGGATCAACACAGACCATCTCTGTCCCCTGGTGAGTTCTCCTTAGGCTCCAAAATGTTATGGTTTTGCTGACTCTCACTGTCTCCCTATGGCCTCTTGATCTCTCCAGATATCGGAGCCTGAAGCAGTTCAATGTGGATATCTGCCAGACTTGCTTCCTCACTGGGCGAGCCAGCAAGGGCAACAAGCTGCACTACCCCATCATGGAGTACTACACCCCGGTATGGAGCTGGGCTGGGCTGGGAGGGTCTTGGCTCACAGCAGGTCCCCATCGATGGCAGCAGCCTTGCAATGTTTAGGCTGGTGCAGCCCCAGAAGTGAATCCCTTGTATGTTTTTATTCCCCTCTGCGTGCTGGAGGTTGCCTGTGTCCCTGCTATTCTGGGGCTCGTGGTGAGTGGGATGCGTGGCATCCACCAGTGCCCAGCTTAGTTTGTGCCAGGCCCCATGACAGGCTGGCAGAGCTGCTGTGTGCCCTCCTTGCTTCCTCGGTTGTGTCTGCCTCTTCTGTGGAGCTCGTGCCCAGCCTGAAGGGACTTCTTTCCCGTGGATGCTGACCTACGGTCCCCCACATTTCATTAAGCAGCACCTTGGTAATGTTTGTGTCTCTGCAGACCACATCTAGTGAGGACATGAGAGACTTTGCCACGACGCTGAAGAACAAGTTTCGGTCCAAGCAGTACTTCAGCAAGCACCCGCAGAGAGGTTACCTGCCCGTCCAGTCCGTACTTGAGGCTGACTTCTCCGAGACGTGAGTTGGCTGGGCCCCACGCTGTGCCTTCCAACCCTGCCTGATACGTGGGCTCCACGGATGGAAGTGGCATCTCAGCTGCGAGACAGGGCTCACGTAGGAGGGATGGAGGGGGCACTTGCTCTGGGGGTGATCCGGCACCTAGCTCTTGGAGGAGCAGAGATTTCAGTCTCCCTCTCTAGCCTGTCCCTGGCTCTTCTCAGCCCGGGTGAGACCAGGGCAGCCTCTCCAAGCCTTAGTTTTGAACAAGGACTGCCAAGCCTTGCTGACCACTGTGTGTCTCTTCCAGACCAGCCTCCTCCCCGATGTTACCGCATGCTGACACCCACTCCCGGATCGAGCACTTTGCCAGCAGGTATCACTAGTGGGCACTAATGTCACACCAGGGCACAGAGCATGACTCCGATGGGTGTGGAGGGGTTTTGGGGCAGACGCATGGTGAGCTCCTGAAAAGGAACCCTTGAAAGGGTTGTCAAGCAGTGGAACAGGCTGCCCAGGGCAGTGGTGGAGTCACCATCCCTGGAGGTATTTAAAAGACGCGTAGATGTGGTGCTGAGGGACATGGTTTAGTGGTGGCCTCGGCAGTGCTGTGTTAATGGTTGAACTTGATGATCTTAAAGGTCCTTTCCAACAAAACGATTCTATGATTCTATGATTCCTGCTGCCCGCAGCCCCCTTGATGCTTCTCAGCATACTGCCTGGCAGGCAGAGGCTGGCTGCAGTTGCTCAGGCTGCGGTGCCGTTGGGAAGAGGCAGCTGCAGGCCAGGCAAACCTGCCTGCACCACTTTGCTCCTGCCTGGGACACGGCTGATGCCACGCAAATTGGCAGCAAACACCATGCATTTGACAGCAGATGTCTTAGTGATGAAGCAGCCTCCCTGTACCCTTCTGCTCCTCCCAGTATGAGCTGCTGGTTGGATTCTCACCAGGCAGATCCCTCAATGTCTTGCTCTGCCTGTGTGCCCACCAGTGCTGCTTGCATGCTTGCCATTGCTGCTGCCCTGTGGTTTGTCATGCCTCTGCCCTCATCACGGGTCCGGGCAGAGTGGAGACCCAAGGAGAAGAGAAGACATTCAGGGTGTCTCTGACCATATCTCAACCTATTTCTCTTTCCTCCAGGCTTGCAGAGATGGAAAGCCAGAATTGTTCCTTCTTCAATGACAGCCTGTCCCCTGACGATAGCCTGTGAGTTCTGCCTCCTTTCCCTCCTCCTCACCTCCTGCTGAGTCAGGGCTCCTGTGGCTCCATCCCTGCCTAGCCAGGGCACAGAAATGCTTTCCTTCCTAGCTCCTTTGAGTCTGAGGCTCATGGGCACCTCCAGCTGCCCAGGGGTGCTGAGCCACTTCTGAGCTCTAGACCTGGAGCAGCCAGAATGAGCTCACATACGAAACCACCTCCCTCCAGGCTGTCCTTCCCCAAGGACACAAAAGTGCCATGAGACTGATGTTCCTCACTAAGGTGTTTCTGCACCTGCTGCAACAGGGACGAGGACCAGTACCTGCTGCGCCATTCCAGCCCCATCACTGACAGAGAGCCTGGGGGCTGCCAGCAGGTTCCACGAAGTCTCAACATGGATGACAAGGGAGAGCTGGAGCAAATCCTGGCCCACTTAGAGGATGAAAACAGGTAGGGGCATGGGCAACTCTGAAAGTGGAGTTTATAGCCTAAAGGGAAGGGGCTGGAGATGCCCGGCAGAGGTCAGAGTGGAGACAGGGGTAGCTGCTGGGGCTGGAGGTGGGGATTGGAGGAGCCGAGTGGGCTGGTTTGGAGGGTGTCTAGGCTGAGCCCTAAAATGCTCATGGGAGCACTTGGTAAGGGTGTGCTCTCCAAGGAAGGGAGAAGACGCTGTTCCCCAAAATGTTGCTGCCCCCATCCCCAGAACCTGTTCCCCTCCTGAACCCCAAACTGGTTGAAGTGAGCCCAGGGCACTGCTGTCTCTCTTGTCCCTGAGCCCCTCACAAACAGTGGCGGTGCTGCTCTGGACCACATGAGGTGAGGCTCTGGGCAGGGCAGCTTGGCTCAGGAGGAGGTGATGATTTTCCCACCCTTGTTCTTAGCCTCTTAGGAAGCAGTTGCATGTCTTTTTGTAAACGCCCGAGTGGGGTAGAGCTGTGGACAGGTCACCCTGTGGTGCAGGGACAAAGTCCAGGACTGTGCTGGTCCTCAAGTTCAACATGTGGCAAAAGCTTCAGGGGCATTTTGTCTGAGTGATGGACCATCCCCAGTGCGCAGCTATCGAGTGTTTGCAGCATTCTCTAGAAAGGAGAGTGGTGATGCTGACCTAGGCTGTCTCACAGGATCCTCCAGGGAGAGCTGAGACGTTTGAAATGGCAGCATGATGAGGCGGTGGAGTCTCCAACCTTGGCTACAGGCTCCCCCGAATCAGTGCAAGACCCACGTAATGATGAGCTCCTGGCAGAAGCACGAATCCTCCGGCAGCACAAGAGCCGCCTGGAGACCCGCATGCAGATCCTGGAGGACCACAACAAGCAGCTGGAGTCCCAGCTGCACCGGTTGAGGGAGCTGCTGCTGCAGGTACTCTCAGAGCAAGGGTGTGGGGAAACCCATCCCTGGGGTGGGCTTTGCCATAACAGAGCTGTGGCGGTGGCAGAAAGAGATGGTCAGAAGGTGGTGGGGAAGGACAAGGACAGAGGATCGTGACAATCCCCCTTCTCTCTCCAGCCTCCGGCAGAGTCAGATGGCAACGGTTCAGCAGCCTCTTCCTTGGCTTCATCTCTGCATCAGTCTGAAGGCAGCCAGGCAAAGGACAAAGAGCACAACACCCCTGACACCGAAGCTGCAGGTGAGGACTGGGGTTGGGCTGAGCTCTTGGCCTCACTCCGTTGCTTCAATGCTGCAGGAAGCTCCCTGCCATCCTGCAGAGATGCTGGCCCGCGAGGCAGATGCCCAGAGAGCCTGCTCACGCTCCCGGCCCTCTTTTCCACTGCAGACGAGGTGGAAGACAAAACCCAGGAAGTCAGTGTGTGCCTGGAAGACATCATGGAGAAGCTGCGGAGCGCCTTCCCCAACTCTCGAGGTACTCGAGTGAAATCCCCCTCTCTCGCCTCTTACTGCTCCCTCAGATGAGGTTTTCCCCATGGAGCCCTGCCTCAACCCCAGCTTCCCTGCGCCGGCCGATCCCCCGCAGTGCCTACAGCCAAGAGCTATGCTGCCGTGGCACTGTTGGGACTGGTGTGTGGCCTGGGCACAGAGAGGAGGAGGAGGTTTCACACCTGCAAGGAGAGGCGATCAGAGCTGCCAAGAGTATGGACCAACTAGACCCCCCCAGATGAGCTGCAAGGCAGCCGCCTGCCTTGCTTGGGACCCTGCACCCTGCGGGGCTCCCCACTGCAAAGATGGACAGACCTGCCAGCATCGAGATTGCAGCAATCACCTTGAGCCATCTCCTTGCCTCATCTCTGTCCAGACCCCTCTCCAGGAGAGGCTGAGGCCCCAGTTACCTGGCAAGATGGAAGCAATGGTGCAAGCTCTCCTAGCTGCTCATGGATGTCTCTTCCCAGGAAGGATGGGGACTGGGGGATGCGTGTATGGATGGTGCTGCACTTGCCCAGGGGGCTTGGCTTTGGTCTTTCTCGTGTCCCTGTGTACTCTAGCCCAGGAGCAGCACTCAGACCCTTGCCCAGGCTGCCCATATGCATGCTGGGGGTAGACATTGCTTGGTGCCAGCACTAACACGAGGCAGGGAAGGTCTTCTCTGTCCACGCAGACCCTCACCTACTTTCTGCCATCCCTGAGCAGGATCCTCTTGGCTCTGCAGCAGCCCTGTTCTAACCAGGTGGCTCCAGATCCTATTTTCCTGACCTCTCCATTTCTCTTTCAGGTATGACCTCCCTTATCTAACACCTCCTGTGAGCCAGAGGCTTTTCCTAACCAGCTACCTGGCTGCTTTCCTCCCGCTCCTCTCCTTGCCATGTTCCCTGTGCTGTGGCAGACCTTGCACAGACTCGCTGTGAGCCGGTCGTGCAGGATGTTTGCCAGCTCTAGAAGATCTCAGGGGAACATAGGTCGTGCAGGAGCAGGACTGTGGGGTCCCCAGGAGGCTGGCTCAGTCACTCGGACACAATGTCCAAGCCTGGGTGGAAAGGTTCAGGAGAAAGAACTGAAGCTGTGGAAGCTGCCTGTCTCCCCTGATGCTTGCAGGCTGCTGCCTTTGACCACAGCCCTTGGGGGATGCAGAGCTCAGCATCCTCCTCCTCTTCAGTTGTGCCCAGGGGCCTCCAGGTTTATGGGCACCAAAACACTCCTGGAGACACACAGTTTTTAAAAGAACTGTTTCTAACAGCATCCAGCTGCCAGCCTTGCGGATTGACTCTCTGCCACCCAGAGCTCCACAGCCAGCCAGGCACATACTGTCTGGTGGGGAGAGTCTGCAAGGTTTATGGGGTAGGGATGAGTCCATGTTAGAGCTCCAGCCCAGCTAGTAGCCTTATCTTGAGAGGGTCTTTATAACAGAGCCTTATCATTTAATTTGCATATATTTCTATATATTATATATATATATTCTGTACTTAAATACTCTCATGGACTCACTCCATTAAATTCTAATACTGTAAGTGCAGCTGCCCTTCGCTTTCAGTCCAGCCCAACATCTTCTCCCATGGGGACCAGCACCTTCCCCATTTCTGGTGCTGCCTTGGAGCAGGGCTGCTGCGAGGGGAGCTCAGCGGAGGGCCGGACCAGCAGCAGCTACTCCGTCCTGCCTGGTTTCCTGGGCAGCTGGGCCTTTGCTGTGGCACAGAGAGCCTGTCCTGCCCGGACCTGGCTCCATCCCTGGGGGTCCTCAGCTCCTGCAACCACTCATCCCCATGGCGCTGTGGGAAGGGTTTTCTCCAGCCCTGGGGCCACCAGGACGTTGGGCTGTGATGCAGGAGCACAGTGGCGCAGGCAGGTAGCAGGACAGGCAGGGCACCTCCTTGCCACCCCCAAGGAGTAGCTGCCCTGTTGTCCCCCAATTTGAGCTGGCTGAGGGGCTGGAGGCACTCGTTGGGAGCAGGTGAGTCCTGCCGGGCCGTGGAGGAGGCTGTTCTGCAAGCTGGCAGGGTTAGCTTGGTGGTGGTGGTGGCTCCTGGTCCCAAAGGCTCCCTTAGGCTGGCTTTCTCATGCTGTGTTACGTCGAGAAAGAGGTAGAGTCAGGTGCTGCGGGGTGCACCAGAATGGAGGCTGGGACGGCCCTGGTGCTCAGGGGCCACAGGCTGCAGAGGGATGAGGTGCCTGAGCCCTCGGGGCAGGGCAGGGTGCAGGCAGGGCTGTGTGCTGGTGTGAAGCAGGGCTTGCTGCGAGAACAGGACTGGGGCTGTTGTGGCTGGCTGGGATGGGATGTGGGTGAGCTGTTCGGGGAGGTTTGGACCAAGGCAGCTGTTAGGGGAGATTTGGACCAAGGCAGCGTGCGGGGCACAGGGCTATGCGGGCGGTTGGCTGGGGCGTGCTGGCAGAGGCGCGAAGCAGTGCGCACACTGGGGATTGGGCGGTGTGAGCCTTACGGCCGGCTGCTCGGGGTCTCGCACGGCCGTGTCCGCTAGCAGCGGTGGGGGTGGCCGTCCTCACAGTCCCCTCTCACGCCCGGGCAAGCGGCAGGAGGGCAGCGTGGTGGCACTGGTGTCAGGCTGGCTGTAAGCACGCTGTGCGGCGGGCGGCTTGTTTGACCGTGGTGAGGGACCACATGCCAGCCCGCGAGACATGGCTGCACCCCCCTGTTATCCCAGTGGCAGGATGGGGGGAGCATGGGGAGGAGCGAGGTTTTGGCCTGAGGATGGGGTCAGGAGTACCCAGCCTGGGGGGAGCTGGAGGGAGCAAAGGCAGGACGAGGGCAGAGCTGCTGGCCCCGGTGCCAGGTGCGGGGAGCAGCAGGGGCCAGGCTGGGTGCTCGGGCTGTCGGGTACAGAGTGAGCGTGGGCTGTGTTTGGGAGCGCACTGCGGCAGCGAGGGGAGCGGGCTGGCTAATGCTCTGGTAACCATGTACTGTGGTGCTGCTTTGTGCCATCTCTGCTCTGGAAAGAGAATAAATTTGTATTTATACTGAGACGCAGATCGGTGCTCTGGCCTCTTCTATCTGTGCACCTCAGCCGAGTCAGGGCACCCCCAGCGCTGTGCCACCCTGGCACCGCTCCTGCAGGGCTGCTTGGGACACGGCTGTCCCTGTGCCCTGTGTCACCCTGGCTGTCCACACCGTCCGAGGCAGAGCAGAAGCTGTGAGCAGAGCCCCTGGCCCCCCAGACACAGGTGCATTCCCCAACCACCATCTTTCTTCGCTCTCTTCCAGCAAGGTCTTCTCAGGGCTATGCGGCAGCCTGAGGGACGGGGGCTGTGTGGGGACAGTCCCTCTTCCTCACCTGGGAACTTCTGCTGTAGGAAGCCCTTCAGCCCCAGGAAGGATGTAAGCAGCAGTGGGATGCCAGGCAGGCAGTCCTCTCCCTCCGTGCTTTCTCCCTGGAATCCCATTAGGGTGCCCGTGCCCAGAGGTGTCCAGGCGCCTTTGTCCCAAGAGCTGCCCATGTTCCCTGTGTCTCCATGGCACAGTGAGGGGCTCAGCTGAGGACTGGCCCAGGACAAGGCTGGGGACCCTCAGGCCCTCCCTGCCGCACAGGGTGCAGCCCAGCCCCAGCTGACGGTGAAGCCTGCCCATGGCCGATACCTGTAGGGCTGGACCTGCTCTCACCTCTGCCTGGAAGGGCTGGTGGGGCCGGGCAAAGGCCTGACATGGTGCTACTGCAGGGAAGTACGGGGACAGCTCTCACAGGAGAGATTCAGGAGCTTAAATGGGGGTGAAATGCAGCCTCTTTAACCCCCCCCCTCACGGGCAGAGCAAAATGCCCCATCCCCATCCCTGCACCGCAGGCTCCAGGGCAAGGCAGGAGATGCGGGCTGCGATCAGGGACGCTGGTCACGTCCAGGAACAAATCCAGCACACGGTGCCAGGGAAGAGCTTTTATTTCTCAGCCAGAAAAGCTCAGCAGGGCCCCGCTGAAAGGCGCTGGAGCCGATGAGTCGGGGCAGGGAGGCAGCAGGCGCTGCTGCACAGCGGGGCTGGTGGTCCCGGAGGCAGCAGGGTGAGGACAGTGTTGTTCCCATGTCACTGCAGGGCCAGTCCCCAGCCCTGGGGCTCCCTCCCAGGGTACAGCAGCCCCACTGCCTGTGCTGTGCCTCCTTGTTGGTGGTCTGGCCGCCTTTCCCTCACCCAGGGGTAACTGGCCCTGCTCAGGGCTGGCTGTGCTCCAGGGTCACGTCCCTGAGCTCTCTGCTATCGCTGCACTGCCCTGGGGGTGCATCACCCCCTTCCCTGGCTGCTATGGGGCGGGGGGAGGGGACTTCTGCCCATCTGCCCCCCTGAGCGCCCAGCCTGGAGCACTGCCCCAGCAGTGAAGCTGTCTGTGGGGCGGGGGGGAGACGTTGCCTTCCTCAGCGTTTCCTCGGCTTCTGCTTGCTCCCTGCTCCCCGCAGCTCCCCTCTTCCAGCGCTTCTCCGGGTGTTTCGTCCTGCAGCTCTGGGGGGCCCTTTGGCTGGCCCCAGCCCCTCGCTGCAGGGCTCTGGCTCTGGGGCTCTGCCTGGCTCAGCCCCTGCCATGCTCCCTGCCCCAGCCTCCTCTGCCCCACCGGCTCCCTGCTCCAGCCCCTGCCCAAGCCCTGATGCCTCTGTCCCCCCTGCTGCCCCACAGGGACAAGCTGGCTGTAGGGCAATCTCTGCTGCTGGGCTCTCTTCCGCTTCATCCTGCTCTACTTTCTCCTCTACCTTCTTCTCCTCCTCCCTCTCCTCTTTTTCTTCCTCCTCCACCTTCTCCTTCTCTTCTTCCTCCTTCTCCACCTTTTCCTGCTCCTCCTCTTCCTCCTTCACCTTCTCCTCTACATTGTCCTCCTCGCTCTCCTCTTTTTCTTCCTCCACCTTCTCTTTTTCTTCCTCCACCTTCTCTTTTTCTTCCTCCACCTTCTCTTTTTCTTCCTCCTCCACCTTCTCCTCCTCTTCTTCCTTCTCCACTTTCTCCCCCTCCTCTTCTTCCTCCTCCCCTTTCTCCTCCTTTTCTTCCTCCTCCACCTTCTCCTCTTCTTCCTCCTTCTCCACCTGTTCCCCCTCTTCTTCCTCCTCCCCCTCTTCCCCCTCCTCTTCTTCCTCCTCCCCTTCCTCTTCCCCCTCTTCCTCCTCTTCTTCCTCCTCCCCTTCCTCTTCCTCCTCCTCCTCCTCTTCTTCCTCTCCCCCCTCCTCCTCCTCTTCTTCCTCTCCCCCCTCCTCCTCCTCTTCTTCCTCTCCCCCCTCCTCCCCTCTCTCTGCTCCCCTGCTCTCTGGCTCTGCCCCACTGGTGCCCACGTTTGCATGCCCCAGTCTCATCCTACCCCTCACCTTCACCTTCATAGGCTGCCCCTGGGCTGCTTCTCCTCCTTCACCCCAGGCCCCAGGGGTCCCTTGTTCTGCTTCTTTGGTCCCTGCACCCCACTCTCCCTGCCCAGGGGTCTCTGGGACCCCAGCCTCACCCTGGGGTGCCTCCTCCTGCCCCTTCCTGGCCCGCCGCTGCCGGGGTGGCTGGAATATCCCCTGGTAGCACTTCCGATCCTCTACATCCTTCTTCCTCATCCTCTCCCCCAGCTGCTTCAGCTCTTTCTTCACAGCAGCTGCCATGGAGGGGTCAAGTTGAGACACCCGCAGGAAGTCCTCCCGCGCCTCCCGCTCATTCCAGACAGCAGCGTGGGCCTTTGCCCGCTTGAAATAGGCCTTGGCGTTGTCTGCCGGGAGAGGAGAGCCCCCAGTGGGGGTCCTGCAGCTCAGGACCACCAGCCACAGGAGCTGGAGCCCCTGGGAACCCAGGGGATGCTGAGCACAGGTACCATCATAGGTAGGGGAACATGGGGTGGACACGCTTGTAGGTAGGCATACCATAATGGACAGGGGAACCTGGGGTGCAGGGATCATCATGGGCAAGGGGAACTATGGTGGGCAGGGGGATCTGGATGACGTGGGATAACATCGTGGGCAGGGGGACCTAGAGGAGACAGGGTGCAGGTGCCATTGTGGGCAAGGGAAACCAGGGACATGGGCAGTGTCATGAGCAGGGGGACCTGAGACACAGGGTCTGCAGTGGACATGGGGATCCAGATGACATAGGTACCGTCGCAGGCAGAGGGACGTGGGATGGGCGTTGTCTTGGATGGGGGATCTAGAGGACAGAGTCCCCAGGGGCCGTGGGCACAGTGGGAGGGTGGGATGCAGGGCACAGGTACCGTTGTGTTTCTGGAGGAGCTCCGTCGTGTGCTCCAGCACCTCATAGAACTCGCCCAGCTCCAGCTGGCACTGGCAGTAGTTGAGCACCAGCGGTGTGACCAGGTTCTCCAGCTTCAGCCAGCCCTCCTCCCACGGCTTCTCCTACCCCAGGGAGTCACAGTGGGTGGTTCACAGCTGTGGCTATCCCCTCGTGGGCACCCAGGGCCCACAGGGGAGTGCTTTGCTGAGGAAACCCAGGCAGGGATGACAGGAGGTGGCCAGGTCCTGCTCACCTTGGCCTGGAGGTTCCTCAGGCAGATGACAGCCTCCTGGTACTTGGCCGCCGCCTGCTCGAACTCCTTGCGAAGGACGAGGCGGTTGCCCTCTCTGTGCAGCACAGGGACTGCTGCCAGCTTCTCCTCCTTGTTCATCGCCCAGGTGTCACGTTTGTATGCTGAAGGCTCCTCCACCTGCACAGACAGCGGGAGCTGAGCTGCCTGCCCTGGCCAGCCCCGCGCTGGCAGCCATCCCCGCCATCCCCCTTACCCGGAACAACTCCATGATGAAGATGAGGGGCTGCGGTGTCCGCTGCAGCTCGTCCAGGTCTTCATAGCCTGTGCTGTGGTAGTCAAACATGTTGCCCATGCCACAGCGGTGCTTCTGCCCTTCCAGGGGGTCCCGGCCCTCCGCGATCCTCCGCATGCCCCTGGAGACCAGGGCATACATGCCCGTGTGCTGCAAGGAGGGGGAGCACCCTGCTCAGCTGCATGGGGCGAGCCTGCACCCCCTTCCTCTGGGGCAGCCCCCCTGGTGCTGTGGCTAAGTGCCACCTGTGCTTGCACCAGGCAAGGCTGGAGTATCTCTGGGGTGCATGGTCCTGTGCTCTGGCACTGCAGAAAGGAGGGGAGCGGGCACCCACGAGCCCCTCACTCACGATGGCGTCGCACCAGAACTCGGCCACCTCCCCGGTTCTCATGGAGCGGAGCAGCGTCTCCCAGATCTCCAACTTGAACATCTTGCCCACGATGAGCTCCATGGGGATGCCAGCTTCCCGGCTGTCATCGATCACTGTCCGCTCAAAGTTATCCTTCAGCGTCTGGAAGTGGAAGGTGATCTGCCCCGGAGAAAGCTCGGTGTTGAGCCGAGGTAGGCACTGCAGTAAGAGCCCTCCATCCCCTCAACAGCCCCATATCCCTCTACCACAGGACCAGGACACGGGGCCAAGCCTGCCCCTGGTGAGGTGCTGGTTTGACTGGCAGCAATCCATCCACAGCAGGAGCTCGTGCCTCCTATCAGCTTGTCTTAGACAGCAAGCAGATGGTGGCGTGTCTTAACGCCCATCAGTGTTATACCTTGCTGCTCTCTTTGGATCCCTCTTTATAACCCAGTACAAAGAGTGCTCCCACAGCACACACCAGGCCCTGGTGGAACCCACACTGATCTGCCCATACCCACAGGCTGGGGAAACTCAGAAACCACTAAGAGCTCCCCATTTGGCACCCCTCACTCCTGTTAGACACACATCAGGAAAGGCAGATTTCCAGCAACCTATCGTTGCTGGAAACAGCACCAAAGCAAGGTGAAGGCAGTGGGCAATGTCAGCCATCTGTGAGGGCAACGTGGCTGCCTGTGCCCAAAACAGCCCTTCCTGCACCCCCCTTGCGAGAGATCTCCTGGAGATGGGATCTCCCCCTACCACACACCTGGAGCTCCGCTTGTGAGCAGGGAACCTAACTGTAATGGGCAGGGATGGGGGTGTCAGACCCACTCCCCTCTCCTAGGGCTTTGGGGTAACAACTAAGACGACTTACCTTGCTCCCATCCTGCAACGTCGGCAGCTCCCCTTGGCCTCCATGCAGAATCTTCTTTTTGACCCCTTCCACGTTCAGCAGGTAGGTTTCCTCCATGGCCGCTCCTGCCAGCCTCCAACAGCAGGTCACAAGCAGACAGGCGTGCTCTGGCCCTTCCCAAGCTCCACGTCTTCCTCACGGTATCTCCCTTTCTTGACTATCTGGCCAGATGTCATGTCCCAGGGCTGCTGCTGGCTGTTTGTTTTCCGTGGTGGGGGCAGAGCTTGGAAGCCTTCTCCCCTTCCCCTGCCCTTCAGGTTGCGGGAGGGGCATCCCTCCGTGGCACACCCTCACTGAAGCCCACAGTGCCCTCCATTGCGTTCTGGAACCGCCTTTCTAATCCTCTTCCCACCCTGCCAGGTTAATCTGGGATTTGCCTTCTTAGTTTGTGAAGAATTAAAGAAACTCCCTGATCAGGAGGCCCTCGTTCTTCTCACAGAGTGACAGCTCACGGGGTCCCCTTCACATGCAGTCTCCCTTTGACCCAGCCACGCAAGGAGCATTTCAGCGCAGGAGCCCAGCAGTGCTGGTGTGAGCACCAGGCAGGGGCTGTGTGTAGTCAGGCACAAGAGGCAGCGCTGGTCTGTGCTCCAAAGACCACAGGGAACAGACCAGGGTTGGAAACGGTACTTTATTGTTTGGTTTGCAGACACAAGCATTCCCCAAACACAAGAGCAAGCTCCTACAAGGCCACAGCCCATCAAGTCCAAGACTCAATAAGATGCAGAAAGCTGCACCACAGTGTCCCAGGGAGAACTAAAATCCTCTGGGAGAACGGTGCTAAATATTTACAGCAAATCCAGTGTTCTGGCTGCTCTCACAGGCATAGTCCAATCCTTTAGCTCCACCAGCCAAGCCCAGTACAATGTATGTGAGAGCAGCTCTGGACACGGAGCCTCTAGCACTGCCCAGCAGCACACCTGGCAGCAGAGGTGTGTGACTAGAGCAGACTTCAGCAAGGCAGATGAACAACACTTCCAGCTCTGCTCGCAGGTACAAAGACCCAGGCCCGCTCCTCACTTCTCCATGAGGGACTCCAGCTGCTCCTGCAAGGACGTCATCTGGGAAGAGGAAAGCATTACAGTAAGGCACGGCTGGGACTCCTGGAGAGCTCCAGCCCAAGCACTGCCGTGTTTCTGCAGATCTTCCACGTACGCCAGTGGCTGCTTTGCCTGTACGTGGCACAGAGCCGTGCCTGGGCCCCTCTGGGGCAGAACTCGGCACTGCCCACAAGGTGAAGCCGCACAACAGGAACCTGGGAGTGCGAACCTCCTGCCTTGGTATGTGGCTGAAACTCCGCAGAGCTGCCCAGGCAGGAAATCTGCCAAGACCCTCCAGCTGCTGCCTTTCTTATACCTGGGTGCTAGTGGGTTTGTGTGTCATGTTTTACCCCAGGCAGCAATTCTAGCAGCCCTGGACTGCTGACTAGCTGTGTTCTGGCTGACTACTCCTCCAGAAAGCAGGCTGCAACCAACCCCATTTCCTATACCTCCCGGTGCCTTAGGAAGCTCCATGCAAGTACAGATGAGGTACAACCACACCTGACCTGTAACACTGGAGTTCAAAGCAGCTGGTGTGGTACAAGATTCAGGAAACACTGTCAAAGATGAAGCCTAGAATCGTGTTGTGCCCTGGTTCTTCCCACTCTTCTGTGGGAGTTTCCTCACCTGCTGCTTCTCTCGCTCCTCCTGCTGCTTGAACTCATCCAGCACAGCCTGGAGACGGGTCTGCAGAGACAAACATGCCAGACCACAGTTACCAACGTGTTCGCAGCTGAACGGGGTGCTGGCACAACACGTCAAATGGTGCAGCAAGCCCCAAGCGGCACTGACAACCAGCCCCCTTATCTCCTGCAGTTTCATGGATTGCTTTGCCTCCACAGGGAAACGCTAGAGTATGTATGGTCACACTACAATTATTTGTAACCCAGCAGGCAAAGGCCCCTGGCTTTTCCAGGGCAGCAGCTGAATCAGGCTGCTGGATCTACCGGCAAGCCAGTGCTAAGCAGAAGACTTGAAGGGACCTCAGCAGAGCTCTCACCTTGAGGGCTAGGTTCTCCACTTTCATGATGAGATCTTCCTGGCGCTTCCTCCTGTCCTGGGTCTCCTGGAGCTTACTTTTCAGGTTGTCAATCTGTTTCTGGATGCCCATGACTGGAAGAGAGAGCAAGCTCAGACCCAGAGCAGCAGCAGAGCTGGGCAGCGCAGCCTGCCTGGCACCCCGGTGATTCTGCTGCGCTCTGCCACCCACTCACCTATCTGATTGGACCCCTCATTCTCCTGTTGCTGCCCATCAGACTCATTCAGCTTGTCCTGCAGCTGCCTCTCCAAGTCCTCCTCAGTGTCCATGATGTTCAGGTCTTCATCGTCATGATGATCCCTCTCATCTTCATCCTCACTGCTGCTGCTGATGTCATTAAATATCTCCCGCAGTTCATCATGTTCTAGGGGGGTGCAAAAGGGAAGAGGAAAAACACAGCTGACGACCTCCCAGCACCCTTTGCCTGCCAGGTACCACATCAGTATGGGGTGCCTGTCTCAACGCCCTCTCTCCTTTGCTCTGGTTAGGGCTTACCCCAGAGAGAACGGGCCCAACTGCTTACTTAGTGGCTAGAAAGAAAACAACATCGTTCTCCACTGCACCTGAGGAGCCGTGGCCTTGCTTATGTCCCGACATCCCTGGGGAGGAGATGTCCAGGCTGGTGAGTGAACCATGGTTGTCTGCTTCTTTTGTTTCATCTTCAGCAATGACTTCCCAGCCTGACAGCAGGAACAGGCGAGTCAAGGGAAAAAGAGGAACATGAAAGTTGCAGTACGACGAAATAACGCTAAAAACTGCAGGAGATCACTGCCCCTCCAACAAGTCTGGCCTTGCAGCTAGGGATATCCACCACCCCAGCCTCCTTTTTGATCACTTCTCCTCTGCTGTTACTTAAGTTCCTGCTCCAGTACAATAGTACAGTCCACAAGGAAGGTCAGCAGGAAGAAACAATGAGCTTTGAACAAGGCAAAGATGAAGCTCCTCTTGTGTGCTTATCTCACACCCACCCAAAGCTGAACTTGTCTTTCCTTTCCACAGCCCCCAGGTCACATATAGTGTCTTGTCCTCTACTTGAGCTTTTTTTCTCCTAAAAGGATACGGACACTGACAGCTTCAGCATCTGTGCTCAGGAGACGCTTCACCTCTTTTTCCACATCAGGAGACTCAATATACTGGGCCAGAGAACAGAGACACTGTTAAATGCCTCATGCAGGCTGCTGGTGCTGGTCAACTCCATCCCTCCACCTCTGGACAGAACCCTGTTTCAAGCCTTTCTTCTCTTATGCTTTCTGCTCAGACCTTGCTCATGCTCACCCTAAAAGTAATTTATGCACCTCCAGAAAGCAATCCATCTTTTTTCTACAGAGCTCCTTGGTGGGTTGTATACTCTCACTTTTCTACTTATACTGCTTATGAAATTACACTTTCCACGTGTATGCAAAAAGTCCTTGAGGTTCTGTTTCCTGATGAATGGTCAACTCCACTCCTTCCCATCTCACTCAAAAGGTTTAATTTTTCACTTTTAAATTAGCCAGGAATCTTAGTGCAGTGACATCAAATCTCTCCTGTGGGCTATAAGAATGTCTCAAGTAATTTGTTTGCCAAATGTCATCCAAAATAGCACTCCATCCTGTTCTCAGAGACTGCAAAGCAGAGAACAAGTCTTCCCAGCCTCACGGTGCTGCATGTCTCCAACACCTTGCCTGGCTTGTGCATACGCACAGAGACAGTCTCTGAGCTCCATCTGTTGTCACTCCCCCAGCTGACATGACAGTTATTCTATTTGTAGTGCTGCTTGTTGGGGAAGTGAACAGGCCATGCATAGGGAGAAGATTTCAGCTAGGAAAGCAGGAATGAGTGAAGCCTCAGTTCCATGCGAGTCTTCCTTTCTTCTCTATGAGCAGGAAGAGATGTGCCATGGCAAGGCAGCCGCAGGAATGGAGTCCAGCAGTTCTCTGCACAGAGGATTTTCCCCTCAGGAGCATCTTGGAAAACATGGAGGAAGCACCCAAAGAAGTGTTTAAATCTACTACCCTCCCTTCACCCTCATCTTGGGCAAGGAAACGTGAAGCAATGTTAAGAAATTACATGTTTTCTTGACTAACAGACAGTTACGGCTCTAATGTCTCTGCCTTCCTATCCCTTGGTTATTGCATCTGCGTGAGAAACAACTCACCTTCTTCTTAGCTGTCTTCCGGAATCGTCTCTTCCGTACATTTTTCAGGGGAAGAGTGACTGTGACAGAGGAAACAGATCACATGTGTCAGGCAGATGGCCTAATGGGAGAGCTGTGTGCCAAAAGGGAGAAGATCCCTTCAGGAACAGAGAGGGAGCACTGGAAACAGAGCAGCAGCACAGCCAGGACATGGCAGTGGTGAGTGCCCTGCACAGCTGTGGGGACACTGGGGTGGTGGGATGGAGGGGTTTGGCACAGCCTCTACTCACTGCCATGGTTCCAGATGAATTTCTTCTCTCTGTCCTTGTCCTTCTTCTTGTTTGCCTTGGGGTCAGTGCTCACAGTTTGTTCTTCCAAAGGGGGGTAGAGATCACCATCCACAGTGCAAACGAGCATCTGGAATCCCCACACAAACACAAAGCAGGCTTATCGTACCGCAAGGACAAAAGGATGTGAAAGCTTTTCTGGAGAATGAACAGTGACTGCCCACTGCATGTTGTGAGCCAAAGGGATTCACGGGCGTGGGGTACAAGAAACACAATGTTTCACACCCAGCTCAGTTCATATCTAAACACAGCAACAGTTAAGCTGTTTCGAGGACAATCACATTTCATGCTCCAGAAATAGGATTTCTAAACACCAAGCGGAGTGGGGAATTTTAAACTGACAATATTGTGAGAATACAGAAACTGGCCATGTTATACTGGGTGTCCACCTGCCAAAGCGTACAAGGGTTTTCCTGGAGAGGGAAGCAAGGAATTAAGCTATTGGGGCAGGCAAGGACAGCCCATACCTGGCAAATATCTGCTGTCTTATAGAAGGTTTTCTTGTCAATGGTTTTTAAGCTCTCGATGATGCAAGGCAGATCCACCAGCTTAGCAGCCAGTGGCACCCGGTCTACGCGGACAATCCCATGGCGCCCATCCGCTGCGGAAAGCCACGGGACAGGTTAGTGCTGTTGCTAAACTGAGCAATAAATTCCTGGGCAGCAGAAATGTCATGGGAAAACACATGCAAGTTGCACAGCTTCACTTGTGGACAGTCAGAGGAGTTTTAAGATGCCCTTAAGTTGCTCACTCACCGTGTAGCTCAATGGTGAGCCTGTCCTTCAAGTTGACATTCCCGGACTGTACCGCTCGCCGCACAGTGGAGGCATATTCCTGGGAAGGTTGAACAGACTTATGTCAGGACTGGGTGTGATTCCTCTGAGAATCACTGAAGGCTTCAGTCCAACCTACCAGGCTTTAAACACCGCTGCCATCCCAATGCAAGAAAACAACTGCAAGAGCCGTAATGAAAACTGCACCCTCCTCCCAATACCACGCATTAACCCTGTGGCTCTGCTGTTCCCAGCGCCCTTCACACCCCCCGACACGATACAGCTGTGACAGTGGTGTGAGGCCCCGACAGACATACCCTGCCAGGGGACCCCAGCTCTGGGGGAAGTTACAGCTCCCCTTACCAAGCTCTCATGGTCTCCGCAGGCCACAGTCTCAGCTGTAAGCATCTAACAAAGAGCATCCAGTGCACTGCAGCCATAGCAACTAAGGACCCAGCGCTCGCTGCAGCTCTGCCCTTACAGAAATTCCTCCCTGACGCTCTAAGCTGTCCTTCCGAGCCCCCCGCTCTGTCTCGCACGAGCACCTCTCGAGAGGAGACCGTGGTTCAAACGAGTGGGAACGAGCTACCCAAAAGCATCCAGCTGCTTCCCCGTCCCTCGCCAGCTCCGCAGATTTCCCACCGACTTCACTGGCCTCGCTGATCCCTCTCCCAACCCCCCGATCGGGACTGAGCTGCGTGTGGAACGTGACGGCGGCCGCTGCAGCCGCCCCGGCCCGAGCGGCCTCTTACCGGCGGCAGCCGCAGCACGAACTGGCTCTCCAGCTCATGCGGAGCATCGTCCTTGCTCTTACTCATCCCTTCTCCTCCAGCTTGGAGAACAAGACACAACCGCCTCGTCGCCAAGAAGGCCCCTACCGGGTGCCCCCAAGGCCAGGCTCTCGCCCACGGCCGTCCCGCACAGGGGCGGCGGGGGCAGCTGGCGCCTTTCCGGGGCCGCGCCGGTGCCGGGATGAACCCTCGGCAGGGCCCGCCCGGCGCTCAGGAGCGGCTGCAGCCTCCCTGGCCCCGCTCACCCGCGGCCCCGGGCGGAAGCCAGGCCCGGTGCGCCGGCACAGGCTCCCCCCGCCCGTTCCGCCCCGCCGGGGGAAGGGTGTTGGCGGCGCACCGGAAGCGGCGGCGCGGCCATGGGGGGCGCGGGCGGGCGGCCCGGCTTCTACGTGGGGCTGGGGCTGGCGCTGGCCTCCAGCGCCTTCATCGGCGGCAGCTTCATCCTCAAGAAGAAGGGGCTGCTCCGGCTGTGCCGCCGCGGCCGCGCCAGGGCAGGTACCGCCGGGCGGGGGGGGCTAACGGGGCGGGGAGAGGGGCGAAACGCCCCGGTGCCGGCCCTGCGAGCGGCCCGTCAGCCCTGGCAGGGAACCCCCGGGCTGCCCCTGCAGCTGCTGCCCCGCAGGCGCGTTCCCCGGGCACTGCGGGCCGCCTCAGCCCGCACCCGGGGGCCCTCGGCCGCCCCTGCCCTGCTTTTGGGGCCTTTGGGTCTAAAAGTGGACTTTCTCCTTAGGGTCAGCCAGCCATCGCCGTAGCCAACAAGGACACGTTCTGTAACCGCTCACGCGTTGTTCAAAGGACTGTCTTTGAAACGCGGGAGAAGCTGGGGGTAAAATCTTTGCTTTTAGGGTGAGAGAATCGGTGCTTGCCCACGTCTGGGTGAGGCCAATACATGGCAGGGCAGGCAGACCCACGGCAGCCTTGCACATGGAGGAGACCAGGCTGCTCCCACTTGCTTCTCCGAGGCAGTTCTGGCAGAGAATGAGCCTTTCATGTAGCTTCATCTGAGGTTTCTTGTTATTGTATCTTCCTTACTTAGGGCAAGGAGGTCACGCGTACCTGCGAGAATGGCTTTGGTGGGCAGGGCTGCTGTGCAGTAAGTACCTGCTCTGAAACTGTAGCAAGACACACTTAAGAGCGTGTTTGTCATTGTTTCCAGTTGCTTTCATGTTTTATTGTGATGATTGTTGCTTGACTGCTTGATTTTTATCTGAGTGTCTGAGGATGTTGATTCAATTCTAATTCTAAAATATTCTAAAGTCTCATGCATTACCAGGTTTCTCTGCTAAACAGGAGTTGAGGAGCTGGTCTAACTGCATTGGGTTAAGTGCTTCTGAAATGGCCTGCCCAGATGATGTAGTTATAATGGCACATCCAGCACCGTGGGTTTAGTGCTACAGCGATTTCAGCAGCTCTGTTTTACACTTTTCAACGTTAATAACCAATTGTACTTGATTTACCCTTTAAAAAGCTGTAAAAGCTGTTCCAGGAGAAGAATGTGACTTAGAAATATGAAACGCATCAAAACTCCTTTCAGCTTTGAGAACATTATGGAAATATTTTTCTGTGGTTGCTGCTCAGCTGCGTAGCCCCGTGTGACTAAGGATCACCACATGTAACCACGAGCCTTCTAGTCCCAAGAGAACCTTTATTGGGCTTCTGCTTGTTCTTGCTGGTGCTGTTCTTTCCTGGTTGCACAACATACCTCAGAAACACAGGATGCTCGGGTGGAAACTGAGGCTCTCGTATGACTGCACTCAAACTTGTATTATGCTGAATTGCTCCTACTTTGATGCTCACCTGACAGAGCTTCTCTTGCAGTGGGAGTTGGAGAAGCAGCAAATTTTGCTGCCTATGCCTTTGCGCCTGCAACACTGGTAACTCCACTCGGTGCTCTAAGTGTCCTTGTTAGGTAAGCAGCCTCAGAAACACCCTTACCTCATGTACCACCCCTTAGTGGTGAAAGCAGTTGCTCTGCATTCCCTTGTCTCTTCCCTCAGGTACTGCATACCTTGCCCTAATTGGTTTGTTTTTTTTTTTTTTTTACCATCTTTCAGTGCAGTTCTGTCTTCCACCTTCCTGAATGAGCAGCTGAATGTTCATGGGAAGATTGGCTGCCTCCTGAGTATCCTGGGCTCCACGGTGATGGTGATCCATGCTCCGCAGGAAGAAGAGGTTTCCAGCCTGGAGTCAATGGCAGAGAAGCTGAAAGATCCAGGTACTTAAATAAAAGGGGTCCTGTCAACTTCAGGCTTTGAAATGACTGTAGAATGTCAGCTACAGCTTGGCTAGATTGGGAAGGACTGAACTGAAGGGTAATTGAGCTGTTTCTTGTTCTGCACACCAGTGGAGGAAACATGCCCCTGTGTCCAGGATAGCTTCCAAGTTGCCTTCTGTGGCAGAAAAAAGGCTGGGGTCTCCACGCTCTAAATGTGAAAGATTGGTGGCAGTCAAACAGCATTGAATGCACGTGCTCAGAGGATTTGCACCTTATTAACTGGCTCAAAACACAGGGGGACATGTCAGCTTCAGAATGGCTTTTTTTAGGACTGTCAGGTCCTCTTGGCCCCAGATGAAAGAAGCAGACAGGGACCCCACTTTACAGAGAGGGAGTCTGGTGATCCTTCCAAGTCACTGGGTCTGTGCCAAAGCAAGAATGAGAACTTGGGTCATTAACAGTTATCCAGTGTGCTTTTTTTGTACTAAGAGGTATAGATGCAAAAAGTGAAGAGCATGGGAATTAGCTGCAGCTGTCAGCAGAAGGAGAAGGCCTGTGGCAGTGCTGGGATAGGAGAGGGACTTCCTGTACACGAGGGAGGCAGGGGTGTGGCTGAGGAAAGACAGAGGAGGAACTTGAGGCAAAGATGAATGAGCGATTCGAGGAGTTACGCCCAAGATCAAGTAGTCCTGATATTTATGTTACAGGATGAATCAGGTGGTAAGGATATGATTTGGGCAGTAGCATGAATGGCAGAATAAGCCACAGGAGATGGAGGAAGGAAGCACAGGGAGAAGAGCAAAGCAGAGTAACAGGTAGATGCTGCCGCTCCTTAGAGGGAGCACTCTGGCACGGCCTCGTACTCCTGTGATGTGGTGCTTTCATCTTGTCCCACCACAGCCTGCAGAGCTCAGCTAGGGCTTCCCAAGCCTTCTGCCACCCTCCTGGGCCTCCTGCAGAGCTGTGCCCCCTCGTCTTCCTGGTCAACAATTCCCCCTCCCTCTGCTAGTGCTGTAGAGCCTGGCTGTGCCCCTACCCCTCCGGCATGGGCAGCTGTGTCCCCTGACAGGCTGACTTGTGGGGCAGTGCTGTGATCAGCACTGTGAACAGCTGCTGTCGTCTCTGCAACTTTGCTCAGGCTGGAGACCAGCTCTGCTTCCCAACCCTGCTCCCTACAGGTGGAGGCTAAAGAGACAGACTGATGGGGCAGTTACCCACATTCTTCATCTCTACTTGCTGTTCAGTTACGTCTGTCACTGGTGCTACTGTTCTCTGATAGAGCTCTTTTAATTCTTCTTTCCCCAAGGATTCATTGTATTTGCTGTGTGTGTCCTGGTGAGCTCCCTTCTGCTTATCTTTGTGGCTGGACCCCGTTACGGACAGAGCAACGTCCTGGTTTATGTTTTGATCTGCTCCGCCATTGGCTCGCTTTCTGTGTCCTGCGTCAAAGGCTTGGGGATTGCCCTGAAAGAACTGTTTTCCGGGAAGCCAGTACTGAAAGAACCGCTGGGCTGGGTGCTCCTGGTGTGCCTGGTGATCTGCATCAGCGTCCAGATCAACTATCTGAACAAAGCCTTGGACATCTTCAACACATCTGTGGTCACACCCGTTTACTACGTGCTGTTCACCACAGCAGTCATGATGTGCTCTGCCATCCTCTTCAAGGAGTGGCAACACATGGTGCTAGACAACATCATTGGCACCATCAGCGGCTTCCTCACCATCGTGTCTGGCATCTTCCTCCTGCATGCCTTCAGGGACATGCCCTTCACCCCCAACCTCCTGCCCCTCTTCCTGCAGCAAGGCAGGGCAGACCCGCATGCCTCATGGAGGAGTGCAGACAGACATCAGTCATGTCAGCACCAGCCTCTTCTGCCCTCAGAGGACAAAGGCTCTCAGAGCGCAGAGGAGGAAGAGGAGGAGGAAGGTGAAAGTGTGTGAGGAAGCCTCTGAACTGCTAGCTTTCTGCTGTCACTGCTGAGCAGCTCCCCTGCAAGGCTGAACATGCTGCCTCAGCCACTGCTAGCTACTGCTGCACTAGCAGGAGTTGGCAGTTACCATCTACCTGCCGCAGGTGTGAGGTGGATGACCTGCCACTGCCAGGAGGCTGACAGGGACAGCAGCCTCCGGCAGCTAGACAGGAGCCCTGGGAGCCGCCCAGCTCCTGGGATCTGGTGACTCCACTGTTCTTTTACATGAAGAATTGATCTGCCCTTTGTCAGGACACAGGCTTCGGCTGTGCAGAGGCCCGCAGCGCTAACGCAGTGCTAACCCTTACTGAATGCAAAGACCACACATCTGGGGAGGCCTCACAGCATTTTTTAAAAATATACTTAGAAGATTAACAGTTACAAAATAATCTAACATGGTGCTAAGATTACACGGAGAGAGGATGGATATCTGGCTTTGAAGATGACATACCCAGAATGTTCATTCAAAAATTCCTCTGTCAAGTACTTGTTTTGCTCACTCTGCTAGAATTTATTTACAGATTCACATCCAAGAACAGAATACAGCCAAAACTGGAAAACTTCAGTGGTGCTGCCACGTGCTGCTGTGGCTCTTACGGAGGGACAAACCTCTTCACACAACATCTGCTGTGCAGGTTGATGAAGTATCTTAACTGTATTCTATTAAAAACCGGTATGTTCAGTTACCGAGTGGCTAGTGATACATTTGTACCGAGAGCTTGGCCAGCACTGAAAGGCCTGAAGGATTACAGGGGTAGGAAGAACCGTGGGGATGTTCGAGAGAAACTCAAGGTAGGGACAGGAGAGGGAATTGCTTGCTGTGGGAAGAGGAGTGACCTAAGAGTCCTTAGCTGCTGAGGTAAGTTTCTGAAAGATAACTAGACAGCTGTGTCCTCATTTACATGGGTTTGTATCTGCATAGCTCTGTTTAACACATCCTGAAGCTGTTCCCAGGAAGGCTGCTGGCTACAAGCCACCCATGTTAGGCACTCATATGCCCTGTCCAGCCACCCGTGGCAAATGGACGTGTGTAGAACTGCTTTACCAGGTTCCTGTGTAGAACTCCAAGCCACTGTCAGTGGGTCACTGGCAGGCTTCCCAGAGCCACGCTGTACATAAACGCTGCTGAAACGCTATGCTGCCTTTCCAGAGGGTGGATCAATGGTTGGTTGTTTTTCCAGTTAGATGCTCTTCTCTGTCCTGGGGGCAGAGGTCCAGAAGACACAGCCATAGGCCTCCCTCCAGTGCTCTCCACAGGTAAACGTGCATGAGGTTATGAAGTAGCTGGTTACTTATTTCCTGCATTTAGTCTCTCTGAAGAAACTATTCCCTTACAGGACAGCAGGAGCTATTAACCCTTTGGGGAAGAGGAGGAAAGGCCACAGCCTCTCCCAGAAACAAGACTGATTCATGGGACCAAATTAATTGAGCAATAAATTGGAATTCAGAGCAGACCTTCCAGCCAGAAGACAATGATGCCCCCTCTCTACTAATTTTGCAATAAAAAGGATCGCTGGGAAGGAGGGGGAGTGATAAGAAGGCCAGATTTTCAATTTTCAGTGGCCGTCTGCCTGAACAAAGGAGAATCTCATGTTAAAAATTGACCCAGTTAGTATTTATTACATTGACCAGGGGAAAGCAGTTAACGGAGCGAGTCAGTATTGACAGAATTGTGCTGCAATTTGAAAATTTGGCGACATGATTGATTTACCTATGGAAGCCTGAAAGTATTTTCCAGTAGTGACACTGCCTGGGATGATCACTGTGCCCAACAAGCTCTTCTCACTAAGAGTACCTGTACCAACTGCCCAGCGATGGCGCCTGCAGGGCTCATGAGCATCTACCCAGGAGGGCTCGTTTTGTGCAGCACCGTTTAAGGCAGCGGTCGCAGGCCGGCCTCGCCCAGAGCTCAGATTCGCATCAGCGCTGGGAGCACCCCCAGATGTGAGCATCACCACCCCTCCGTCCATCTGAGCGGGTGCGTTCCAAACGCTCCCTGCGTAGCATCGGTAGCCCCGGAGTCCCAGCACAAAGACGGCTGCTGGCCCGTGGCGCCGGGAGCAGCACGTCACCCTGAGGAGGCGCGACCTTGCCTCTGCCGTGGGCTCTCATCTGGCTGCAACTTCCCCAAGACTGGCCTTTAATTAAACCATAACCCCAGAGCTGATCCTGGCTCATTCAGGCGGCAGAGCGACCAGGAGCCGGCGTGGCGGAGGGCCCGGCCTCGCGGGGGGCTGGCCGGCGTCCCCCGGGCGCGGGTCCCGCTCAGTCGGACAGGCTCTCCGAGAAGGCCGACTTGGACTTCTGCGTCTGCTCCAGCCGGTTCAGGATGAACTGGCTGGTGTCGATGAAGCGCTCCACGCAGTTCACGAAGCACGTCTCGGCCCGGCTGTCCAGCTTCGGGCCCGGCTTGTCCATGCACTTCTCCTGCACACAGCGGGGGACCCGTTGGTCCCGGGAGCACGCGGCCCGACCCACGCCCCCCACCCCGAGCATCGGGGCCGTGCCTCCTGGGCTGCTCCAGCCCTCGGGCACACCGGCGTCATCCCCCCTCAGGAACCTCATTCTCTCGGGCGCATCCAGCCCCCCTCCCCGCCCCGCCGGGGCTCTTCCCGGCTCGTCCCCCCGGGTGCCCCCCTTCCCCGAGAGTCCCTCCCCCGGGCTCACCGGAGCTGGGACTGCTCCCACGGCGGCTCCATTTTGTCCCCATCTCCCTCCTCCCCCTGCGGGCAAGGGTCAGCGCAGCGGCCCAGCCCGCCTGTCCCACCACCGCCACCCCCCGCTCTCCCCGCTCGCCGGCGGCCCCGCCCGTACCCAGCAGAGCTCGGTCATCTGGTGCACCAGCTGCTGGAAGCGCTGCTTCTGCGTCTCCACCTCGATGAAGCGCTGGAGCTGGGGGTCGGCGCCGCCCAGCCCGGCGGCGGACGGCGCGTCCATCCCGCTACCGGTACCGCCGGTCCCGCCGCGACCTTCACGTGCCGCGCCGCGCCGCCGCCACCGCGCACGCGCCGCGCCCGCCCCTTCCGCGCGCACTGCGCGTGCTCGCCCGCCCGCCGCGCGCCCCCTGCCGGCGGGGCGGTGCCGGTGCGCGGCGGCAGCGCGGGAGGCGGTGGCGGTGGGAAGCCTTTATTGCGCGCAGGCCCGGCCCGCCGCCGCCTGCGGGGCCCGGCACCGCGCCTCTGTCCTTGGCTGTGAGGGGCCCTGCCGGTGACAGGGGCTGCCGTGAGGGCCCCTCAGGCCCCTGCTTGCCCGGGGGGCGGCCGGTGCCGTGGCCGTGACAGCGGTGCTGAGGTACCGTCCGGCGCGCAGGTCCGTCCCGGCGGGCGGTGGGGCAGCGCCAGCCCAGCAGTACCGGCCACCAGCACCAGGCAGGGGCCAGCAGGCCGGGCCGGCCCAGCCCGGGCTCAGGGCTCCTCGTCCGTGATGTCCAGGATGCTGCCCAGCAGCGCGGTGAAGGTGGGGCGCTCCTCGGCCTTCTGCCGTGCGAGGGGGAGCTGTGCTGGAGCCTGCTGGCCGCCCCACCGCTCCCCGCACCCCGGGGGAGCGGCAGAGCCCTGTCAGCCCCCCGGGGCAGCTGGGGGTGATCACCGAGGGTGAGAGCCACTCACCTCATGCCAGCAGCTGTACATGATGGCGTAGACCCGCTCCGAGGCCTGCTGCGGCCGGTAGAGACGCAGGCCTTGGATGACGTGCTCTGTTGTCTCGCTGTTGTTAAACCTCTCGTAAGGCATCTTCCCCAGAGAGTAAACTTCCCACATCAGAACGCCTGTTACAGGAAATGGCAGGGACAATTCGTGGCACGGGAGCGCCTGTGCCTGAAGCTGGTTTGCAGAGGCGCTCGCTGTTGTCGGGGCACCGTCTCTTCCCAACCTCCCAAGTCATTAATGCCGTGCTCTTACCAAAAGCCCAGACGTCAGACTTGCTGCTGAACTTGCTGTACAGAAGCACTTCAGGGGGAGACCATCGCACTGGAAACTTTGACCCCATGGAGCTTGTATACTCATCATCTAGAACGTACCTGCAACAGAGAAATGGATCAGGGTGACTGTCTTGGATTTTACATTTCACTCCTCCGTGCAACCAACCAAGCCCAAAAGGAATCAACAGCTCTCAGAGTGACCAGAGGTTGCACTCTGCATGGGTTTCAACAGGTAGAAATGTCCCTTTGCAAACAAGAATATGTTAGTCAAGATTGAGGAAGGGATAGGGTGACACAGAAGCATAGCAAAAAGGGGATGTGGAGAGAAAGCTGCAGCCAGGAGACTGGAGGTGGGGGAAAGAAGCAGCAAAGAGAAGGGGAAAAGGGATGGGGGAAGTAAGAAAGGGATGGTGGAAAGTGGAGAGGTAGAAGGTTGAGCCAGATAGATGAAGTGGAAAGATGGGAGAAGGCAGAAGAAAAGCAGAGCTGGAGGATGGTGGGAAGAAAGACTAAAGTGCAGAAGAGACTGAAGGAGGAGATGGGGGATTGAGACAGGAAGGTGACACAGATGTATCTACCAGACCTGGAAAGGCCAAAATCTGATACTTTCACAATTCCTTGGTCATTCACCAAACAGTTGCGAGCAGCCTGTGGATGGAGAGATGGAAGCAGTTACTCCTACCTGCTCCTGCCTCTCCCAAACCCCTGTACCATCTAGAACTTCATCTCACCCCCACCCACTTAATACTTTGCACCACTTTGTCCTGCAGGTTGCCCTGGCTGGGGGCAAGCTACAAAGTCCTCAGCAAAGATAGCAAGAGACGCCTCCAGGCATCCTGTTTATCTGCGGAGGGGTGACTTCCCTGTCGGGATTTTGCCTGAACAAAGCAGCCCCAGGAGGAGATCAGGTACGGCACCTAGCAGGACTGCAAGCTGGCAATGCCAGCTCAAGGCCTGACAAACTGCAAGCTCAGCTTTTCATGGGGGTCCAGAGGTCCCTTTTCATGTCTGAGCCAGCGCTGCTGCCTGTGCTGCCTAACGCAAGCCCTGCCCTAGCCACAAATGCATTTCTTGTTCCTGGGAAAACTACCTAGTCCTGCCCTTTCTGCAGCCTGCTAACGCGCTGCAGAGCAGTGACTTCAGAGCATCCCGCCCATGCTGAGGTGGGCAGGGGAGGGATGTTCTACAGAGAAGGCTGCAGAGCTGCCTCTCCTCATGTTGATGAACTAGCTGGACCCTGTCTAGGACATGCTGTGGCTGTCGCTGAGCTGGAGATGTGTCCTTCAGCCACAGCCCTACCAGGTCTCGGTGCAGGAACTGCTTGGATTCCAGGTACTCCATAGCTTCACAGACGTCCTTGCACATCTCCAGCAGCTCGGCAGGCTGGAACCGCCGCCGAGTTTCCCTCAGGAAGTTCAGGAGGCAGCCATTGGCCATGTACTCGGTGATGATGAAGATGGGACGCTGCTTGGTGCAGACCCCATAGAGCTGCACCAGCTTCTCATGAGACAGGTTCCTGGGTTGGAGAGAAGAAGGGCAATTCCGAGCATCTAGAAGGCCAAGCAGCAAAAGAAGCATCTGTGACTAAAGAGCGTTTGGGAAGGGAAGGTGCTCCTGGCCCAGCCAATGGTGGAAAAGCTCACTGGGAATCAGCACAAAGGCAGTAGGTTCTCGGATGCATTTTGCGGAGTGTGAGGCTGCCCGAGACTGTCCCTCCACACCCCCCAGGAGCGCAGCTATTCTGGCAAGGCGTATCCAGCACTGCCCTGCAGGCTGCTCACCACTTACATCATGACTTTGGCTTCATCAATAAACTCATCCTCTGACATGGAGCCTTCCCTGATCATCTTGATAGCAACGTCGTACTGGCCTCTCCATTTCCCATACTTCACCACGCCAAACTGCCCCGTCCCCAGTTCCTTCAGGAAGGTCAGATCCTTTGGGTCAATCTCCCATGACCCTAGGACAGAGAGTGCAAGCATAATGTGGGTGCAGGTGACCTTCCTGCAGGGTGCTCCCAGTCATCTGATCTAGCAAGCCCAAGAAGAGCTCACGAGCATGAGCTGCCTGAAAAAAACACCCCAAAAAATCCATGAAATCCAAGACCTGTTCCTCCAGGGGATGGGGAACAAAGTAGCTTGTGGCGTCTCTTGGTCAGTACTGTCACCAGAGGGCCAGTGAATGTTGGGAAGTGATTCCTGGGAAGGCTGTGAGCCCTGCTGCCATGGGACAGCCAGGATCCCAGCCCCAGAAAGTTACTGCCCCGGTAGAGACAGGCCCTGCAACCAGGGAACCGTGAGGTAGCCCAGGCCAGCTTACCGTAGCCAAGGCCAGC
The DNA here is from genome assembly GCF_013368605.1 of Nyctibius grandis. NCBI lineage: Eukaryota > Metazoa > Chordata > Aves > Nyctibiiformes > Nyctibiidae > Nyctibius > Nyctibius grandis. The sequence continues at coordinate 10,597,922 of NC_090670.1, forward strand.
TGTGGAAGGAGCACTTTTCTGGTGTTGAGACACAGGGTACTTCAGTCTGGATATAAGCCCTGAAACACAAAAAGGCAGATTGCCACACCATGTTTACTGCCGCGTTCCAGCACAGAACACAAGCCTCCTGCCTTCAGCGCAGGAAGGTGAGGATACTGTCATGTCGGTAAAAACACGGCTGGCCTCACTCTGTCCCCCAAACACCGACCAGCAGAGTTGTGCTGATGGTACGTGATGAGCTCTGGGATGGTGTTGAACAGGTGCTTTTCTGCCAGGTAATACTGATTCTGGGGGGTGCAGCATACAACGTAGTGGCGGATCATGCCCTGGGGATCTCTGGAGAGACAGTACGTGGGGTCAGCAGCATGGGGAGGACAGGCAGAGGGTGAGGGGTGCCTAGAAGGGCCCTCTGAGGTAGGAACAAGCTGTTCTTAGATCCACTTACAAAGAGGACTTGGCATAGACGGAGACAGTGTATTTCCCTGTCTTGCTGGTGGAGTCTCGGACAATGAAGCCCCCTTCCTTACCCTAAAACAGAAAGGGGAGAGGGGACAGGGTGGTTGTTAGGTGGCGTGACTGTAACAGGCAAGACTTAAAGTGAGTGAAGATCACAGCATGGCTGGAGAGGGTGCGGTAAGTCAGAGGAGTCCTACTTCCAGTCCCTGCCTGGGAGGCCACCTCCTGAAGTGCCTGCCAGGAGGAGGTGACGTTGGGGTAGAGATGGTTCCTGGGACTGTTGGGGTGACACTCCCAGCGCAAGCCAGGGTTGGTCCCACACAACATGACAGCAGCCCACGGAGGGCTGGTGTGTAGTAAGGACCCAGTCTCGGGAGTCAACACTTGCCTCCTGTTTCAGCAGTTGCTCCGCTTGGCTCCGAGTGATATTCTTTGAGTACCACCTGGAACAGGGACACAGCTGTCAGGGAGATCACCGCAGCCACCACTGTCCCCAGCCTGGTCTCACCCTGGCCTAGCCAGGACAGGCGGTGCAGGGAGCAGGGCTGTCATAGGGCCGGAGGCTCTCAAAGAGTGTGCAAGAGGGAGAGTGACCCAGCCAGGCTGGGCTTGCAGGCTGCGTAGGTTAACAGAACTGAACATAAAAAGTCTCTGAGCAAGCGCAACTCGCCACATCCCTGCGCCTTCTCTTACTCACTCAAAGATCTCCAGGGAATTGCTGGTTTCAGTGACATAGTTGCTGGGGATGTATCCTTCCCTCCTGCAGGAGAAAAGGGGCTTGTGACACACTGATTGAGGAGGCCAAGGGGAAAGCAGGTTCCTGTCCCAGAAGGCTCAGTAGAAATGGGCTCAAAAACCTTGGCACAACCTCATTTGGGTTCAGTCTTGGGGTGGGCTGATGCCACAGCCTGCTTCAGTCTCCCTCACCCTCCTCATGTGCCATCCCACGCGGGAACCCGCAGGCAGGCAGCCTGTCCTAACCCCCGTTTCGCTGAAGAAGTGTGTTTGCCCACCAGTGCCTTGGCAGCAGGAGAGGCCACTGTTGCAGGGCGGGCGCCACGGGCAGTGGGAGCTCTTACCCATTCTTGTCACGGGCTTTCCACCAGGGCAGGTGGCTTTCCTCCAGGATGAAGTACTCCTCACCCTTCTGCAGTTGCAGGTCCTGTGCGTTCATTGGCAGGTAGTTGTAGAGGGCCACCACCTTCTTCATCTCACCTGCTGCGCTGGGTGCTGGCTCAGGGGGCAGGGGCTTCATCACCATCTTCCCCAGAGTGAGGAAGAGAGTGGGACGTGGTGAGGCTAGCAGACACACTGATTCCCAGGTGAGACCCTCCCCAGGCCTGGCAGGGCAGTGGGCTCAGGCCAGGTCAGCACAGCGTTCGTCTCAACTCCCACATGAATCTCCATCAAGAGATCAATACTCCCTCAGCGTGTTTTATTGCAACATTTCCTCCTTGGAGACCTGTCCTCACAAAAGAGAAGTGTTTTCTCTCGACCTTTTTGCTTAACCCGTGACTCTTCCACCCTATATCAGGGCTTCTCTATCCTCCCAGCTCCCCCTGGGGAACCTCAGGGGTGAGATCATTTGTCTTTCCTCCAGGCTTTTGGGCTCCATGCCCTGGTTCAAGCTCCTTCTCCCTTAGGGCACCATCCTGACATCCCTCTCCAGAGCAGAGCCCTGGCCTGTACATCTCTGAGCAATGCCCTGTCAGTCATTGAACATGTTGGCTTTTCCCAGATAGACCTTTCCTTAAACACCTTAGAGCAAACGCACATGCTGACACTGGCCCCTACCTGGTCCTCCTCAGGAGTTGGGGGAAGAGGCTTCTTTGTCTTACGATGCGACCGCCCAACTTTTAAACCTTCAGAACACAAAAGGGATTAAGGTGAGAAGAGATCCCTGGCATCATGCTGTGGTGGTCCCCAGGGGCTGGGGATGGGGCAAGGGGAGGATGCCCAGTGTCTTACTGCCATTCCTGCTCTCCAGGATCTGGCAGCCCATGGCGTTTTTGGCTGTCTGGGAGCAGCACAGGTACTGGCCATCGATCCAGAAGCAGGGGTGATACTTCTGCACCAGGTCGCTGTTGTACCGGATCACTGTGGCAGAGAAAGGGAGATGTGTGTGACCTGGGGCTGTGTCCCCAGCCCACTGCAGAGAGCTCTCTGCTCCCTGAATGCAGATGATCAGCCCCATTAAATCATTTCACCCTCTTCTGTGGTACTGATACACAGTCGCATGGCCCTGCTGCTCAGGTTTCCCTCAGCTCATCGCTCGTGTTTCGGTGCTGCAGCTATGCAAACCCTGTGCCACAAAACCCCCAGCTTGAGGAGGGCCAGGCCTTTCCTCTCAGATTTGATCAAAGCTCTTCAGCAGCTCTGTAAGGGGACACGAGCATGCTTGGAGGGCCAAGGTCCTGCTGTGACCGGCCATCCTGCCATCTGGAACGTCCAGCACCCCCCAGGCTGCTGAGGCCCATGGTTCGCAGCTCTTTTGAACCCTTTTTTTCAGAAGTGGGGAGGGAGGCCAGTGCTGTGCCTGGCTTGTCCACAGGGAGAGCAGGGCACTGCCACCATCCCCTGCCTGCTCAGAGACTTCCCTTGCTGGGAGACTGCTGCCTCGACAGGCAGGCGCTGACCGGCTTCCTCATACTTCTCCCCAAGCTGGAGGGACAACTGCATGTGCCTAAACACCACCGCAGCACGGTGCTGGCCCACAGCAGCACAGGGATAGAGAGCCCCTTCTTTGGTGGAGCAGGATGAGGGCATCCTGGCAGCAAAAGCCCAGCATTTTCTCTCCCCTTTTCCCTGTGCCACAGCAACCCCCCTCCCACAGCAGGGCAGCGGGGAGAGGGCTGGCTGCCTGCTGGGGCAGAGCAGCGGGGCTCTCATGAAATAACCGACTTCCCCGTTATCAGCTTGCTCTGCTTCCGCCTCGCTCAGGCAAACTTCCCTGTGTCAATTCGAGCAGCTAATCTCACCCCACCAGCACAAAGCCACAGAAAGATACACATGTGCCAAGAGACACACATGGGCAGCTCCAGCAGATTTGGGCCGACTGCAAGCGCCTGAGCCCCCCTGCGCAGTGCTGCTGCGACACGCTCTCAGCTTGAGAAGGCAGCACCCTTGCAGCTCAGCGTTAGCTCAGCAGCACCAAGCGAGGCTCGGGGTGGGCTGGAAGAGAGGCTCCCTGGCTCCCAGGAGGCTTTTTGTCTGTGTTTCCTAAAGCACTGGGGGCTCTACCCTCGCCTTGCATGCCAGTACAGCTGCGTGGCCACATCTGCTGTTTCCTCTTGCCCTCAACAACTTCTGAGCCTCCTTGAGCTAATTTGGAGCAGGGTTGTGAGAGAGCAAGAAGCCTCAGCCGAGGTGGCTGCGATGCTGCAGAAGTCAGAGGATGACAGAGTGTCCACCTCCCCCAGGCAGGAGCGGCTGGTGTCAGCTCGGGGATGTTAGGGAGCGCGCGTGTCGGGGCATGGCCTTACGAGTGCACTCATCACGGTTTCTGATCAGCACTCGCTCTTACGTAGCCACGGGATAACGTAACCACGAGATAGCGAGCCCCCGGAAACCTGGTGCTCTGGGCCGTGCCACACGCAGAGTCGATCGCTCATGTTTGCTTTCCGAGGGAGCCGCAGAGCCCCCAAACTCACCGCTCTTCAGCTGATGGATCCAGCGTTTGCGCAACTCCTCCGTCGGAGAGAAGACGTAGAGGGGCCCTTCATCATATACCACCTGCAGGACCACGTGCCTCAGCGCCCCGGCCGGGGGTCTCCCGGGGAGGGCAGGGGGAGCCGAGGCTTGTGGCCACCCGGAGCAGCCGGTGCAGAGCACAGCCGTGCCAGTGGGTGCTGGCCCCACACGGTGCTCGCGGGACCGTGACGGAGAGGTTATAAATAAGCCCCCTCCCCCGAGACTTTCCACTTCCTTCTCTGACTTTCGGTGTGTCGGGGGCCACGCTGGCTGCCAGCAGGGGCCGGCAGCTGGGTTGGGGGCTGAGCAGGCAGCCGGCAGACAGCACCCCTCCAGCATCGGCCAGGGGACCGAAAGGGGCAGGACAGAGCTCAGAAGCAGGTCTCCATCTAAGCAGCCCCCTTAAATAGAGCTGCCCAATTCCTCAGGGCTCGCAGAGCCTCACCTGCCTGCCCCATGCAGCGCGGACAGCAGGAGGGCATTCCCAAACGTCTGAGTGACACTTGGTACTGGGGCAGCGATGCCGCGTTTGGCCCCAGGTCCCTCTGGGGTCCTCCCCCCTCCACCCTGCAGCTGGGCAGAGCAGACTGGCAAAGGGGGTGCAGTGAGGTCTCACCTGGAAAGGGTAGGGGAACCGTTCGATGATTGAGATCTGCTCCATGTTGTTGTAATCCTCTCCTTTCCTCTGGAAGAGAGAGGCAGAGATGGACACTGGCATCTCCCCTGGGACCCACAGCCTTTGGTGTCCCCCTGCTCCCCCTGCCCTGCATCAAGCCAGCCCCCTGCTATGGTACTGGCTGTGGGTACCCATGCCAAGCTGTCCCCCATTCCCACCACCCCAGGGCAGGGTAACTCTCCCTACTTCCCCAGCGAGGGGACAGGGGGACACAAGTGGGAACCCCAGGACCTTCCTCACCACGACCTGCCGCTCGGGGGGAGGGTTGTTTTCAGGCACCACTGTCTCCACACAGGTGATCTTCTCAACGTCCACGGAGCCCTTCTTACTGCCCCGGCGCTGCAAGAGAGGGGGTTGGTTTGAACGATCGCCAAGGGGGAAGACCCGGGGAGACTCAAGCAAACCACCATTCCCGTCCAACCACGCCTTAGGCTGGGTGCTGGCGAGGGACAACAGGTAACACACGGGCACTGCCACGGCACAGCCCCTGTGGCCCTGGGGCCACCGACTCACCCCCCGCTCAAAGTCATACTCGTAGTAGGACAGCTTGCTCTCCGTCAGCAGGAACAGGCGCTTCTTGAAGTTGAGGGGAGACGTTTTCTTCTTCTGCTGCGAGCGCTTCAAGAAGATGCTCTCGAGGATGACGCTGGCCATGTCGGCCCCCCTGGCCTCCTCCACGCCGTGCTCGCTGGGTTGCTGTGGGCAGGACAACACCGACACAGCGCTTGCTCAGCCGAAAACCAGCCCGCTGCTGGACTTCACTCAGGCACACTCTCCCCCCTGCCTGAGGGGGAGCCAGGGTGTGCTGGGACCCCCATGGGGGGAATCAGCTGCAGAGGTGTGTGGGCAGGTCAGTGTAGGGTATTTGTGATGTGATCTTTCCCTCTCCTGTCCCCTGTCAGACGCCAGGCTGCAGAGCAAGCCACCACCCAGCCGGCTTCGGCTCCTGCTGGATGCTGGAGGGGCCCCCAGGGTGTGCAGACGGACAGACGGACGCAGACTGCTGGAGAGGGAAGGGGGAGGTGGGGAGGCTGTGAGAAGTGTAGCCCTGGGGAGGAGCGCGGAGCCCGAGCAGTGACACCCAGCAGTCTCCCTCCTCCCCTCCAACATGGTGCGTGTGTGTTTGTGTGGGCCGTTTCCTCCTGCCACACCGCAGGCGCTTCATGCCGGGGATGTGCTGACTTAACAGCGTGCAAGGGACAGCCGCCGGAGGCCGGTCCCTAAAAAGTTGTGGGTAGGTCCTGGCCCCGAATAGCCACAGTGCCGTGCTGCCAAGAGCATGGAGTAGCCCTAAAGTCATCCTTCCCTCTGTGTCCATGGAGCCTGCAGGAGTGCAGGGACGATGCTCAACCCCCTTCCCTGCCCTGTGTGCAGCGCTCGCCGGAGGCCAGGCTCGAAGGGCTGCCTCCAGCCAGCAACCAGAGGGGTTAAATCCTCCCCCAGCCCTCCTCAGCAAAGCTCTTCTCCTGAGCCTCTCCAGGGACGGTCTGGGCAGGAAAGGGCTCAGATGAGAGCCCCGTGTCCCACTGCTGCCCTGCCTTCAGGGGGTTGGAAATCTGCCCTAGCCCATCTCTTGGAGCAGCCCATCCATTTCGCCCTGTGCCCCTCCATGCTGCACCCAGGCACTGTGACACCCAGATGGTTCCAGAACCCCACAGAGCTGCGCAGTGGAGCTGTGGGCTTCTCCTCTGAGGGCTGTAACCAACACCCGACTCCAATGTGGACCTAACTGGGAGCCGATGAGCTACGTGGAGCCACTGATGAACTGTGATCCCCTGGAGCCCTCCTCCATGTCTCCTGCCATGACCACCTACATGCCCTACTCCCCCTTCACCTCCACCTTGTTTCCTTTTTTCTCCTACAAACAGCTCTGGAGTGCAACCTGGGAGAAGCTGTTTCCCTCCCCTGCTGCCCGCAGCCCACCTCCTCCCAATGAGGCTCAGAGGTGGGCCAGGGTCAGGGGCTGAGCCCCCCGCTACTTGGCCAGGCAGCCCATCCGCTGCCCCCACGCAGGAGGCAAGCATTGGTTCACTCACAACAGGGACCAGGTGGGGACCAAAGATGCCAGGAGCTGGTCCCACCTGCTGTGCCTCTCTCGGGGGCATGCCCCAGCCCAGGGGCAGGAGCAGGGGCGTCCCCCCATCCGCTGGTGATGCCCAGACCCTCCAAGCGCAGATCCTGCTGCTGCAATCCTGACCCTGCCCCACTGCAGTGGCTATAGCCAGAGAGGCTGGGGACAGGCTGCGTTCCCCCCTCCCAGGGTCCCCCCTCCCCTTGTGGCCCTCATGGCTCAGGCCTTTCCATCTTGTTTGAATGGTTTAAAAAAAAAAAAAAAACCCCTTAAAAAATGAGTCGTCAGGGTCTTTTAGAAAAACCAGCAGCCTCCGCTGGCTGATCCAGGCCTGGGGAGGAGGGACCTGGGGTCCCTGCTGGGGACAGGGCAGGTGGCTGGTGTGGCCACCGACCCCAGAGCGACCCCAGCATCTCCCTGTGGCCCTGTGCCTCAGTTTCCCTGGCTATAAAATGTGGCTGCTGGTCCTGTGTCCCAAGAGCAGTAGGGCCCCCATTGCCCACCCTGGTACAGACACGGGGGCTGAGCAGAGCAGCCCCGGGCTCCAGCCGACCCCAACTGCAGTGCTGGGTCCCCAGAAGCTTTACCTTGAGTCACAACAGCTGGGTCACTGCCAGCAGTGCCAGGCAGATGGGACACGTCCTTGCTGTGTCCTCTGGGACAGTGCTGCCAGAGAGGAAAGGACGATGAGTATCTCAGAAGGCTGTTCTGTCCCAGCATGGCACAGCCACCCTGTCCCCAGCACAGCCTCCCTGTCCCCAGCATAACCTCCCTGTCCCCAGCATGGCACAGCCTCTCTCTCCCTGGCACTGCCACCGGCCCCGCTCCATCCCTACCTGTCCTTTGGGGTGGTGGATGCCCCGCAGGACTCACCTCTGCAGCCAGCCATCGCTGCTGTGCTGTGATAGCAGAGGTGGCGAGTGGGTGGGTGGAAGCATGTCCTGTGTGTCCTCCCCCCAGCTAATGTGACTTCCTGCCACTGTCACACCTCAGCCAAGCGTGCTGTGACACCACCACCGGGCCCGGCACACACCACTGGCCCCGCGCCACTGGCCACTGTGCCCCACCATGGTCCCGGGGCCACCTCCCCACAGACAGACTCCCTGGCCCCTGCCCATGCCCTGCTAAGGAGCTGAGCCTGCCTGCCACTGCTGGTTAATGGAGCTGGTGGGGGGCTGGCATGCTCAGGGCAAGTGGGAAGGGTGACGGGTGTCTGGGAACGACAAACTCCACAGCCCCCGTGTTTCAGGTGCACCCTGGAGGGTGACAAAAATGAAGGGTGGGAGGGACAGAGGAGGGAATCTCCCGCACGGGAGAGATTTGGGAACAAACCCAGAGTTGCACCCCAGCAGTGCCCACTGCAAAAAGCAACGAGCAAGGAGTGGTCACAGGCACTGTCAGCACCCTGACCCCCTGCTATGGAGCACCCCTGGGGCCCCTGGCACCCACACACCACCCCGATCCTGTGCTCTGCTGCAGCCCCAGAGCCCCTGGCACCCACACACCACACCACCCTCCTGCTCCAGCACACCCCTGCAGCCCGTGGCACCCACCCCCCCCCCGCTCCGCTGCACCCCCACGGCCCGTAGCAGTGTGGCCCACGGCAGCTGTCCCACCCCCGTCAGACGCTGCCTGCGCAGCGCTGGCCAGGCTGCGGGACACGGCTGAGCCTTCCCAGCGCGGCTCACCCACAGCTTGGCAGCATGTGGCCGGCGCCCGGGCTGGCTCTCCCGCCCGGCATTCGCCACGGCCCCCGGCACCGCCGAGGAGGTGCGCGGAGGTGCGAGGCCACGAGCAGGCGCCGCATGGACGCTCCTGCCTCCGGCGGCCATGGCTCCCCGCCAGCGACGTTAACGAGGCCGCGCTGGCACCCAGGCCGCCGCCGCCCTCGTGCTCCCCGCCGCGCCTCTCCCCGCGCCACGCGGTGCCGGCACACGGCTCCCCCGGGCCCTCGCGCCCCGGCGCACTCACCGCGCCCACCTGCCGCCGCTCCGGCCTGCCGGGGTCCCGCTGCGCCCGCTGCCCCGCGCCCGCCGCAGCGGCCCAGCCCGGCGGGTCGGGGTGGCTGTGGCGCGGGGAGGCAGGGCGGCGCGGCGGGGTCGGCCGCGCGGGGAGGAAGGACGGGGCCGGCCAACCCCACCCTTTCGGTTCCCCTTTTTTTGGTTTCTGACTCAAAAGCAGCAGCTGTGTTTCCTCCTGGAGACAGCCGGGCCACCTCCGCGGGGCCGCCGGGGCTCCGGCCGCGGCCAGGCCTGCGCCGCACCGAGGGGACGGGGGGCCTGGACGTGGCGCCGGGTGTGAGGGGCCAGGACGTGGGGACCGGGGTGCGGGGCCGGGGCTGGGGCCGGGCCGTGGGGCCGCGCCATGTTCCCGCTGGCTGCCTGCCCCTGCACCCACGCCCCGCACCCTGCGCATACCACAGACCCCCACCCCGGTCACCCCAGCACCCCCACGGCCACGTGTCCCCACCGCCCATGCCCCGCACCCCCCGCGCCCTCCGCCTGGGGCCGCCGCCGCTCTCTCCTCCCACCGGGAGGGGGCGCTGCTCCTCCCTGCGCGCCTCCTCTCTATGATCCCCCGCTCCCATCTGCTTCCGTTTCCGGCGCGCTCCTTCTCTTCGGGTCGACAAGATGGTGAGCGCTGGCGGCAGCGGGCCCGGTTCCATCTGCCGCCATCCGCCCCGGCGGCAGCTCGCTCCGCCTGCTCCAGGCGTCGGCCGCTGCTGTGGGCGCTTGGCAGGCCGGGGCTGCGGGGGGAGGTCGTAGGCCGGGGATGGTGGCGCAGGGCCTGCCCGAGGGGCGGGGAAGGGCGGCTGGGCCGCGCTCGGCAGCGCCGGGGCGAGGGGGCCCCGGAGCGCGGCGTGGCGTCTCTCCAGCTCCCGGAGCGGCTGCTGGTCGTGCTGACCGACTCTTCCCTGCCCCTCCAGGTGAACGTCCCGAAAACCCGTCGGACCTACTGCAAGAAATGCGGCAAGCACCAGCCGCACAAAGTCACCCAGTACAAGAAGGGGAAGGACTCCCTCTACGCCCAGGGTAGGGATGAGTGTGCTCCGGGGCCCTGGCGCACGACCCGGGGGAGGTTGTGTGGGGCCCGGGTGGTCATGGCCCGCGCCAGAGCGATGGTTATGGGCCGAGCACGCGGCTGTGGGAGAAAGGGGGATTGCTTTGATCGATTGTGCAGCTGCAGGCTGAGGTCTGCCAAGGTTTGGTAAGAGTGCCAGCTGCGCTTGTAGCGTGTCTTGAGTTGTTGCCTAAACAGAGCCGTTTCCTCCTGTAGGAAAAAGACGCTACGATAGGAAGCAAAGTGGCTATGGGGGCCAGACAAAGCCCATCTTCCGTAAGAAGGTGAGTGCTGCTCCTGGAAGGAGGACCCAAAGCCTTATTGATAATCCACGTGCCCAGCTGAAGAGGGACATTTCAGCCTCCTGTAGCCTTGGGGCGGTCCTGTGCTCAAGCCGTGCTATGGCAGCTCTGTGCTAGTAGTACTGTGTGGGGAGTGTAAGTTCCCCATCCACATCTGCTCATCTTTCCTGCTGCTCCTGTTTCATGTAGATGCTGCTTTTTTTTCAGGAGTGATGTAGCATGTGTTTGCACAGCAGGTTCTGCAGGGAGCCTTGATGCTGTAGGGGTGTGGGGTCTTACTGGAAGTGATGCTTTTAACGAAAGGAGTGTTTTCCTTATTGCTTGCCAAAGGGGAGGAGTATGGCAAAGGGAAAGGGAGCCCGCTGCTTGCTTTCCTTATGTTCTTAAAGTGTCACTAGTTTATCACTGGAACTTTTTGCAGGGTTTGTGAGGCTCTCTGTATAGCGAGGCTGCCTTCACTGACAAGGGCACGACAGGAGTGAAGCGTGTGCAACCCTGGGGGTACCACAGAACACGATGTTATTTTTTGCAGTCTGCTGTCTCCAGGGAAATCCATATCGCTGAGCCAGTAAATGAGAGCTGCTGTGTTAGGCCTTTCCTGAGAGTCGTAAAGTAGCGTGGAAGGGCAGCAGTGCATCCTGTTAGAGATGAGTTGCAGAAACTTGCTGCTGTCATCTTTCCTCTCCAGTGTGGTACCTGGGACTGTAGTCTTGCAGCATGTTTTCTCTCTGTGCTTCTGTGTACCTCCTGGTAAGGAGTTGGTGGGCGGTGGGGGGGCAACATCTGCGGTATTTACAGCAGGGAAGCAAAACCTGATGTGCTGATTAGTTATAGTTTTTGTGTGAACTGTTTAGTTACACTTACAGAGCTATTTGGCTCGTTGCTGGAAGGCCCTGGTGTTCTGCTGGAGACATTCAGGAAGTCTTCCAGCAAGAAGAAAAAAATGAGACCTCAGTTTTTCAAGTTGACTTTCTGCCAGGAGGTGGGGAGACCTTGCAGAAAATGCTTCTGCAAGCAGGGTACACAAAGCAGCTGTACTGCTCCGCAGTTTGGCCCTCTCCACCTGTACACTGCCATCCCATTTCTGTTTCTTCCCAGTCAGCATTGTATGGATGATTGGCTGAGGCTTGTAACTGGTGGTTACAGCTCTGTCCAGCTGCTACAGTAGCCTTGCAGCTTTGGTTTCTTCTCTCTGTAGTCTTTTGCGTTTCATCCAAGTTCTTAGTAGCTGCAGGTCTGCATTGGGCACGTTGTGTCGCTGCTTCTTCTGGGGAATGTTTGTTAGTCGTGCTGCTTTCAGGTGTTTCTTCTGCCTGGCTTTCTACTGAACTTCTCCTGAGCAGTGTCAGTCTGTTCTCCCACACTGCAGAAGTGCCTGTTCCTTGGTGTGTTCACTGGCACAGACTTTCTTCCAGCGTGGCTGATCTCGGCAGGGGACTAGCCCTGCCCCACTGAATGCTTTTGCCAGTGTCCTTCATTGTGAAGGTACAGATCCACTATACTCCTGTACTGGTCCTTAAGGTGCCGCCTTGTTTTTAATGGAGGGAGCCCGTGTTGGTGGTCTTTTTCTTTACACTTTGAGAACAAGCTGCTGAATTTTCAGGAGCGCAGGTAACAAGCTTTTCCTGAGAGCAGCAGTTTGTCTGCTTGTAGACATTTTGTTCATTGACACGTGCTGCTCCACTCCTCCCAGGCTAAGACCACGAAGAAGATTGTGCTGAGGCTGGAGTGTGTGGAGCCCAATTGCAGGTCCAAGAGGATGCTGGCGATTAAAAGGTGCAAGCACTTTGAACTGGGAGGAGACAAGAAAAGAAAGGTATGTTTGTGTACCTGGAGTGGCTGAGAAAGGGTGGTGACATCCGGTGGTGAATAAACTCACTCTGTCTCTTCCTCCTTACAGGGCCAGGTGATCCAGTTCTAAGCTCCATCCTCCTTCGTTGTTACGGACCATATTAAAGTATTTGGAAGTGATCTGTTGCTTGCTTTTGTGTATTTTCTCGTTGGTGGGGTGGGACTTGTGAGTACATCAACCCAACAGGAAGGTGTTGCTTGCAAAGCTGCTTAGTGAAGGAATTGTTTGTAATCTGAAGGCTTGTGAAAAAACCCTGCCGATGGCTGGGATCTCCTTGCTGTGTTACCAAGGGGTGTTCTAGAATATATGTAGAGCTTGAGGCTCTGATGGGTTTTTGCACCAGTGGCTTCTCTGCATGAGTGTTATGCTGCTGCTTTTCTCCAGGCTTATGAGCTTCCATGGTAGAAGGCTGCCTTCAAAAGGGCCTCCTCTAAACTGCAGCTTCTTTCATTTAAAGCAGTTCATGTCTCTGTTATAGCAGTTCCATTTCAGGAATGCTATGGTGAATTTGAGTTTTTGGTAGATGAAGTAGTGGTTGAAAAAAAAGGCAGCAGAGCTGCCTGAGTAGCCTTTTTCCTCTCCAAGCCCTTGCCTGAGAGGAGAGGCAGGTAAGATTCCTTGCACCCAGCAATGGTTTCAACCCAGTTGGGACCACAGTGACCGGAACTCCGCCGAACAGCCCCTGTGCTTGGCTGTAGGCCCATCCTCACCAACGGGGAACAGTTGTACAGCCCTAAGGGGCAACGCATGAGCAAAGGCCCTGGAACAGCCAGTGTGTTCAGTACCAGGGGCTTCACCTGATGAAGCGTCACCTGCAGCATTAGGTGGTGGTTATGTGCTGTGCCTCAGCTGTGACCTGTGTGCAGTGGCTGTGAGTTGTTACAGTAGCTCAGAGACAGGAGAGGGACAGTTTTGTGGCCACGGTTCCCCCAGCTGCCTGCTGTCACACTGGAAGTGATGGTGTGACAGCCCTCAGCTGCCTGTCCTGTGTCTGCTGTTGGCACCTCTTAAAAATTTTCCTTAAAAGAAAAATCCCCAGCACAGCAGTGTAGTTTCAACTGAGCGGTGACTGATGGGCAACTACAGAGAGCGTGGTACGTTATGGGACAGCCTGCCCTGGGCTTTCACGGGATCAGATGCTTGAGGCAGCAGTATGCAGCCTCTGAGTAGGAAGTCTGCTGTCTGCAGGTGCTGGGAGCATAGTGCAGAGTGCTCTCAAGATCAACTTTCTTGTAGTGGCAATAGAGCTGGAGGATGGAGAAATGCTTCTTCACATCTTCACAGGGACTGTGAGTGCTCAGTTACTGAGCAGTAACAGAATCTGCATTTTTGCTCATTCAGCACTGGCTGACATGACTGGCGTTTTCAAACTGCTGCTGCTTAAGCTGTTCCCAGCAGTGGCTCTGGCCTCTGCCTGTGAGATGGACTGTATGGCAGCATCGTGTTAGCTTTACTGAGCGCTGTTTGTAGTAATCATGACAAATTTCACAAGAACTCAGTGACTGGAACAAACTGGCCTTGTTTTCTAAAACCTCATTTAATTTCAGGTACCATCCTGTACTGTGCAGTGGAACTAAGAAAAAGCGTAGCCTTTTTAAGGGACACTTTAATCAAAGTGCTGAATCACAGAATAAGAACAAATAGAGATACCCTGCTTGTGTAGCAGGCAGAACATACTTGTACATGATGGCTGCATAAGTCATCAAGAATCCTTCTCCTGTCACAGAAGGACCTGTGTTATTCAACCTAAAGGCTACTGCCAGCAGTGGAAAGCAAGCACACAGGGATTTCTGGAAAGTGGCTCAGTGAGGAAGGGGACCCCAGCGGCCCTGTGAGGAGTGGAAAGGGAATTGTCATCTAAAGGGAAGGGACAGCCATGGGTGACAGGAAGACTCCTGGGGTAAGGAGAAATCCTCAAAAGCTGAGTCCTAAGGCATGATACTTGATCACATTTATACCAAGCACACAGCTGTCAAGAAAGCAGTTGCTAACAAGCACAGTGGTTTAGGCCAGTCCCTGAGTTGTCAGAAGGTGGAAGTAGATGTCCACGCTCTGAGGATAGTGTTGGGTTTCTTCAGCAGGGGTAGGAGCAGCTTTTCTTGTTCTTGGACTGTGTGCCCTCGCCTGGCAAAGCAAGAGCAAGGCAGACAGGGTGTTTCCCTGTTGCCCCTGAAATGCCCCAGGAGAGCTGTAAGATGCTGCACGTATCCTTTGTGTTTCTTTGGTTGGTAGTGGCGGTGGGCGTTAACAGGAGTTGCTGCCCTGCTGAGGCCCTTACAGCCCCTTGGAGAAGGAGTTAGGCGAGATGCCAGAGAAAGGGTAAACAGAAGGGAAGCAGCGCCCCTTTCTATTATCTCTTGGGGATGGAGTGATGGGTATTTGTCACTTTAGGCTGCAGGTTCGAAGTCCATGTAGAAGCACTTGAGTAGTCAATGCCTGAGGAGAGAACAAAGGCACCCCACTTGGAAGGAAGGAGACAGGCTTCTTGTCACAAAAGGTTTAGATAGTCTGAGGCTTATGAAAAGATTGTCTTTGTGCCTCCTATAGTGCCACCACCTTCAGCAGCACGGTGCCGGTTGGGTTCACCTCCACGCTCAGGGAAGAGACCCAGCTGTAAACCCCCCAGTCCCTGCTGGCTGGCAGGACCTGCCGGACGGAGCACGCTGGGTTGCAGGCCAGCCCGTTGCCGAGGAAGGTGAGGGAGAAGGTGAAGTTCTGGGGTCCCCCAATCTCCTGCTGGTTCAGCACTGCCACAGCGTAGGCTCGGCCAGCCAGGGGCCGCTCCCACAGCTGAAAGTTCTTGTCCTGCCAAGGAGAAAATAAACCCGGTGCTTACGTTAGGGGAGGCAGAACTGATGGTCTTCATGCCTGTCTGTTTAAGCAGCCTTCAGGAACAAGTGGGCTCACTGGGCTCCTGTTTCCAAACCCTGAGCACTCCTCTATACCCTGTGTGTCCCCTTTTCAAGGAGGCTGGCTGCCTGTGCCCCACGCCCAGCCTGGTCCTGCTGTACCTTGGTGATCTGGTATCCCTGCTTGCCCAGTGGATCCTGGTTGATGGCGATCACCTCTTTGTTCTGGAGCAGCCACTTGGCCTCAGGACTAATGTGCCGCAGGTCGTTGGACATGAAGAGGGGAGCTGCCATAATAGCCCACATTGCCATCTGTGTCACCGCCTGGTCCCAGCTCAGCCCAAAGTTTCCAATCACCAGCTGTGATAAGAAAACAAAAATGCCCAGTAATGCTGCCTGCCCAGGAGAAACTGGGCCACCAACCCGAGCGCTCGTAAATGACAGGATGCTGAGGGTGGGACCCCTATTTGGGGACTGGTTAGATAGGCTGAGGGCCAGGAGCAGGACCAGCTAGTTGGGAAAGGCAAGGCATGACTACTGTGGCAATTTAGGATGAACCACTGGTGGAGGTAAAGAAGGATCCTTAACTGGCTAGGTAGCATTTTAAGAATGTGCTTTTGAATGCAGCTGTTCCCTCCTTGCAATGCTGGCGCCCAGCCTGGCACCCAAGGGTTTTCCCTCTGGTGGGAGATCAGCACTTCAGAGACTGTCTCCCACTGCCACACCTGTGTTCTGAACCGGCACTGCTCGTACAGGCTGCGTTACACAGAGACAGTGCTTCCTTGGCGCTGTCCGCAGCTGTAGTTCTCTTTCCCTTTCCAGCCAGGGACCCTCTCATCAAGTTCCTGATCCTATGGCCCCACCAGAGCCCTTCCCCTCAATGTTTCTCCCCCAGTTTTCTCCCTCCCCATCCTTCTCGGCCTACAGCCAAGGAAAGTATTTTTTGCTGGTGCTGCAAGGGAGGTGGGTGTTGCTCTACTTGCCATGTCAGGATCATTCCAGCCCCCTGGCCCAGCTATCTTCACAATGCTGTCCTGGTGAAGTGCTGTCCAGTCCAAGATACTCTTGATGCTGCTCCAGGAATCATAGACATCAAAAAAGTTCCTCCAGTGATTGCAGTACTGTTTGATCTCCGTGTAATTGGGCTGCCAAAACAATGAGTGTGATTAGCCAGAAAGCCTGGCTGTATAAAAACAAGACCATACACAAGGCTAGACTGGATCAGGGATAACATGGGGGAGAACTGTGATTAACACCTTCCATCACCAGCTAGCTGGATGATCTAGTGCATACTGGGTCCCTAGGACACCTTGTCTGCCATGCTCCAGACAACACTATTGCTTCCCTTGGGAGAACAGTTTTGGCCACCCAGCTCTGTTGGAAAATTCCTTTCAGTGCTGTTTTACTGAGGGTGTGACAAGGCCAGTGAGATTAAACTGTGACACTGCAGTAATTACTGCCATTTCTTGGGTTTACACCCTTTGGTGACTAATGCATTTAACTCCCAGGGGAAGGGAACGGCAGCATCCCGTCATGGAGGTGCAGGGAAGTCAGCTATGGGTGGAGAGCAACATGTCAGTAATGGACCCTGGCTGCCAGAAATCTTTTGGTAAATAATGTGGAGAATTCCTATTAAATAGGCTGTCCTAAA
Organism: Nyctibius grandis; assembly: GCF_013368605.1. NCBI lineage: Eukaryota > Metazoa > Chordata > Aves > Nyctibiiformes > Nyctibiidae > Nyctibius > Nyctibius grandis. The sequence goes on from NC_090670.1 coordinate 10,614,529, forward strand.
GTCTCTCTCCTTGTCCCTAGAGGTGACTGTAAGGCTGAGCCTGCAGCACTCTGTCCAGGAGGAATAACACCAAACTCTCTGCTAGCTGTGTGTCTGCACTGCCAATGTTTTGTTGCTTGGTTCCTTGGAGACAAGAAAGCAGACAGATGCCGCTGTGTTCTTTGGTGTGCTCCAGCTGGGCTGTGCCTTCATGCTGCAGGATCCTACTCAATTCTTTTCAGCAGAGTAATGACTTGCCTCAGGTACACTTCAGGGCTCTAGAGGAATAAGTGGTTTTCCTCCACCTTACAGTCTTGTTCTCTGTCAGACCAGAGAGCAGCAAGTTTCTTGAGAGGCTGTTTTGCAGTCTTAATGCTTTTCTGGTCTTCCCACTTTCAGCCCCAGGATAAGCCTTGAGAAACACTCCTTACCTGCTGCACAGGCCTCAAGTAGAAAGGCCATTCACAGGAGTACACAATGCTCCTTCCAGTCTTGTTCAGGGCCAGAGACATGTGCCTGTAACCTAAAGGAAGAGGACAGACAAAGGTTAAACAATCTCCTTGGTCAAACAGAGGAACTAACCCAGTGTCACAGGTTCAGGTTTCAGTTCAACTCTTGCAAAATCAAGGCTGAACGCATTATCGTGGCTGAAGGGAGGACAGGGGAACTTATAGTCTGCAGCCAGGCTCCTGCCTCCCAAGGACAGGTGAGCTTCTTCACAGCTTTGCCACAGCATGTGGGCAGGCTTATTGCTCGAGACTGCCGATCTGTCTGTACAGCCCTGAGAAGAGGCTGCGGTTCTGCTGTGTGTCATTTTTCCCTCTAGATGCCTGGCAAATACAATGTCCTTGTTCCCAGACAGCCCTGTTAAGTCACTTAATCAACAGAGGAAACGAAAAGTCTGCTCTCTCCCCTGGAACTGCTTCAATACAACCGGATTGCATCTGGGTTACACACATGATCCAACAAGAGCTTTCTGCTCAGCTGTCACTTATGGTGCTGAGCTGTGCTCCTGGCTGCGGCAGCTGGCATATGCCCCCCACCTGGCTTGGATGGGATTGTCACTTGGGCAGGCTCTCCCTTCCAGGCAGACCAGGACAGCGTGCAGGATTCCTGCTGCCAAGCACCGTGGTGCTGACTGTGCCAGCAGCGAGAGCCCAGTCAAGAGAAAACCGCCTTCTGAGTTGCATCATTCTTCCCACAAATCTGCTCCTGTGGCACCGGGATTTGCAGACAGCCTGTAGCCAAGCCCCCTCGGCACAGCAAGCTACTGAGTTTTCAGCTCTTGACTTGCCAGCCTGTGCACAAATAACTTCTGAACTGGCATTTACACTGGAGTGCTTTAAAATGAAAACCCCAGTAGGATTTTCATGCCAGAATTCCCTTCATTTTTTTCTCTTAAAAGCCCTGATAACCGCCCTTTTTACAGCTGACACAAGCTGTTCTAGCTTCAAGCTGATCTGCGTTGACATGGCCTCACCAAAGGGATTAAGGGTTAAGTATGTGAAATGCTTTGAGCTCTCCAGTAAAGGCACCGCACAAGGGCAAAGCCTCTGCTGCGTTAAGAGCTGAGGCAGCAGTCTGCACAGGGAGCCCCTAGAGTATGCAGTCAATGTTTCTATGCTCGGCATGATGCAGCCTCTGGTGTGAGAAAGCTGCTTTTTCAAGCTGTGCACACCAGTGAAATCTCCAGGAGGCTGAACAGGTAAAAAACACTTGGGCCAGCAATACTCACTACCTTGGGCTTGGGAACAGAGTCTCATACCTGCTTTTGTAAGCAAATCCCTTAAATGAGTGTGCTCAGGGAAAAACAACTCCCTGGAGCCCACCCTGTGCCCAGAATTGCTGCTGCCTGCAGAATATTCCCACCCTATGGCGCAGAGCTGCCTTGAGCCCACGCCTACCTTCTGCCAGCAGCTCCAGCGTGCCAGAGTTGCAGCCGTCAAACTTCAGCAGGTCCACGCCCCAGGAGGCGAACGTTTGGGCGTCCAGGTCATAGTAGTTGTAGCTGCCAGGGAAGCCAGCACACGTCTTGTTCCCGACATCGCTGTAGATTCCCAGCTTCAGCCCCTTGGAGTGGACCTGCGCTCGCAGACAGAAAGAGAACTGGGGATGGGGCAGGCAGGAGGAAGCAGAGCTGGGCCGGCAAGGGAAGCAAAACCCCACTCCGGCAGGCAGGGCCGTAGTTCAGCAGCCACGCAGCCGCCCCCCACCCGGCTCTCCCTCTCCTCCCCTGCTCCCAGCGCGGCTGCAGGGCGGACCCTCGCCCGCCGCCACTGCCCCAGGCCGCGGAGGGTGGCACTCACGTAGTCGGCCAGCTTGCGGATCCCGCTGGGGAACCGTTTCGGGTCAGCCTGGAGCCTGCCGTGCTCGTCCCGCGTCGGGGCCATCCAGCAGTCGTCAATGCAGACGAACTCGTAGCCCGCGTCCCTCCAGCCCTCGGCAGCCATCACGTCCGCCATCTCCACGAAGAGCTGCTCGCTGGGCACAGGGAGGCCCATTGCTAGCACATCGGGTGCCCGGGGACAGGGCCACAGAGCATGGCACTCTGTCCCCGGCCCTGCCACCCCCAGCGCCGGTACCTGGGCTCCCCTGGGGCCGGTACCCCCCACCCCACCCCCGGGGCCGGGCCGTGGGCACCCCCGCCCGCCGCCGCCGGTACCTGACACAGCGGTGCGGCTCGGCGGCGCAGTCGGTGACGCAGAGGAAGCGCTCCCAGTGCAGCCAGCCCATCGACGGCGTCCGCGCTAGCCCGTTGTCCAGCGCCAGCGCCGCCGCCAGCGCCGCCGCCGCCAGGGCCCAGCGCAGCGCCCGCCGCACCGCCGCCGCCGCCATGGCCACCGCCGAGCCGCCGAGCCGATGGGCGGGCCGACCGGCCAATCGCCGCGCCGCTCCCGCCACGCCTCCGCCAATCACAGACAGAGCGGGGCACCGCGGCCCGCCCTCTCCCGGGCGGTCACGTGGGAGTGGTGGTCACGTGAGCGAGGCGGAAGGGCTCATGGCGGCGGGCTGGGGCACCGGCTGGGTGCCCGCCGGGGGACGCGTCGGTAGGGCCGGCCTGGCCTGGCCTGGTCTGGCCTTCCCCGGCTGCTGCACCGAGGCTCCCGTGAGGTTCTGGGGGGCTGTGCCCAGAGCGGGAGCCCACGCGTGCGCCTCCTCCCTGCTGCTGGGCTGCTCCTGCCGCAGCGCGGCCCCGTGCCCGGGCTCGGGGGGCTGCCGTGAGCACCGGGGCCGTGGTGTTAGTGCTGACCGTGTGAGCCCAGGGTCCTGTGGAAGGGGGGTTTGAGCCCCACGGGCCCGGGGCTTGGTTTTGGGTCCGGTCTTCAGCCCTGCCTCAAAACCTGTGAGCAGCTCCCGAGTGAACCCTCTGACGGCGCCTTCCTCCTCGGAGCGCCTTGTCCCCCCCGTTCTCTTTCCTCTTCCCTCGCCATTACCCTCTTAACCCGCCTGGGTTCCTACACCCCTCTGAGATGCACTCGGGGTGTGTCCCCTCTGGGGCACAGCCGGGTTCCCCTTCCTCACTTTCCCTTTGCCTTGAGCGCTAGCGCTCCTCTGGGACAGCTTGTCCGACATCCACAGAGGAGGAGAGGTTTGGTGCTACAGCATTTCTTTAGGCAGCATCTTGCGGCCTGGCTGTGTGGGGTGTTTGGAGCACAGGGCTCAGGGTGCCTCGGCTCTGCTGAGGAGCTGGCAGGTTCTCTACTGCGAGCTCAGTGTGTTTTATGGTACTGTAGGCTGGGAGGTAAGGAAGGGGAGCGGGGTCTCCTCAGAGCCTGGCTCTTCTCTTGCAGCGTTCAGAGGAGCAGAGTGAAGCCTGGGGCTGGATCCAGCACTCTCCAGAAGCCGATACAGAGCGTGGAGTATGGCCAGGCTGTGCGCTGCTGCTCTGCCTGCTTGTGGGGGTCCCTGAGAGGCCGGATCCAACGTGTCTCTGCCTGGGGTGCCTGTGTCCATCCAGATCCTTGCACTCGGATTGTGGTCTCTCTTCAAACAAGTTCAGCCATGAGAATAAGTCGTAGTCACTGGGCATTGCCCCTTCTGCACCAGTAAAATCAGCTTGAACTGGGGGGTGAGATGAGAACCTTTGGGAAGCGGCAATGTCAGCAGGACCCAGAGAGCTCTGAGGGGCACCCGCATCCCAGTCAGCATCTCTGGGGTGAGTCCCAGATTTAATCCCTGGTTTTGCAGGAGTCACACAGCTGTGAGCACTGCTGGGCCTCGTCCTGCTGGAGGTATCAGCATGTGTGGCCTGTCTGGGAGGCACAGAGGCTCTCACTGCTAAGGTAGCAATGAGAGCAGTGGGAAATGGGAAACAGAAAATGAGGAGCTGCTTCTTCAGCACTGTGCATCTCCCCCAGGGCTGGATCAGCCCCTGCAGCCCTGCTGGAGCTCTCATCGTGGGCCCTGCCGCAGCAGGAGGAGGGGAGCAGGATGGGACCACTGCAGGGCTGGGCTGCCATGGCGCGGGCTCTGGGTGCTGCTGGTGTGCGGGGCCATCGAGGCATCTCGCTAGGTGTCCTCCGATCTCTGCTCTGGCGCGTCCAGGGAACAAAAGCTCTTCAGAGCCCGTGGTTTGATAATTGCTCCTTGTTTCAGTGCTGAGGTCCTCCCCCTGCCCCTTGAGGGGCTGAAGCGCAGAGGCTTCTCAAAGTGGGACAAAGCAAGCCACTTTGGGGGCTGGAAAACCTCATCGCTTTGTTTTTTCTTGTGCAAAACCACAGCCCAGAGCCAGGCAGTTATCCTGTATTCCCAGGGCTTGGGAGCGCTGCAGGGCTGATCCCTGCTTGTCTTCGGGCTCCAGGTGTCCTGCCTGCCCCCCAGGAGTACCTGGTTCACCCACACCCCTTGGGCTGGGCAGCATGTGGGGTGCCCCGTGGCTGCGTGTGCTGGCTGGCTTACCCTGAGTGGTGCAGGCTGGTCCCGAAGTGATGCTGGGGGGGTTGGATGTGGCCGTGGGGACATGGGGCTTGGCAGGGCGCCTCAGCCCCTCTGAGCGGGCAGAGGTGGTGGGCTGTGGTGTGATGCTGCAGCTTAGATGGCAGGGGTGTGCTGGGGGCTGAAGTGCCCCTTGGCTCCTGGGGCTCCTCTGTCCTGGGGCAGTGCTGGCAGAGCTGTGCTGAGGGCTGGGGTGCCGGCACAGCCACGCTGCCTGAGCGCCCCACACCCGGACCTTCCCTGTGGTGGAAGGATCCTGCCCTCGCAGGGCCGGCCACGGCAGGTGTGCGGTCCTGTGAGGGCCCTGTGCATGGCTGGGTCCCAGCAGGGCATGCTGCCGGTCCAGCTCCTGGTGCTTTCCTCATGCCTCAGTTTCCCCATCTGTAAGGAGCAGCCCTGGCCTGCTCAGGACTGGCTGGCTGACTTTGGAGCTTCATATTTTCTTCAAAAAAATCCATGCCCGGGCAACATGCAAAGGGCGCTGAATACTCAGAGCCCCGGCAGGGCTGTCGCCTGTTCTTGCAGCATTGAACTCGCCTGGCTCTGAACCTGGTGTCCCAGACAGCGTAGGACATGCTGTCCTGCGGGCATCGGCCCATCCGGGCAGGGAGGTTTGCTAAGCCTTTGGCAGTTGGTGTTGCCCCAAGGCAGCTCCACTGGGTGCAGGCAGGAGGCCCTGGTGAGAGTCGGGGGAGGAAGGGAAGATTTGGCACCCTGATGCTGCCGTGCGCAGTGTCAGAGCTCGGCTCCAGCAGGATCAGGCCCTCTGTGGTTGGCGGAGCAGGAGCCTGGCTGGCGTGCTGTCACAGTGCCCAGCCAAGGGCACGTTTCCTCGGTCCCGCACAGGTGCCCCAGGGAGCCCTTGGGGCTGGCAAGGGGCTGTGCTGCCCCAAGCTTGTGTGTGCTTGTGGCCGCGCAGCCCTGGGCATACTGTTGGCGGAGTATTGGGAAGTTGCCAGTGCTGATGATCATCATTTCACTGTCTGGGAGTGCCATTAACCCGGTGAAACTCCATTCCATTTAAACAAGCAACTAACTTGGCCATGGCTGTTGGTCCTGTGCCCATCGCTGCTTCCCGTGGCGGCTGGGTTGTGTCCCCCAATGCACAGCCTGGAGCAGGAAATGGAAAACCGACTGCATGTGAAGGCCGTGGGCTTTGCTGGGGGACGGAGCTGCCTGGGCTGGCCCCTGACCACACTGCGACCTGCAGGGAGGTGCAAGGCTCAGCACCCCCAGCCTGGGCACTGCCACTGTCCCCAAGATGTGAGGGACTCACTGGAGCTGTGTGCTAGAGGGCAGTGACAGCCCTGCAGCGTGTGGGTGTCCCAGCAGCTCCCAGTCCAAACTGGGCTGCTGGGAGGACTGGGGCAGGGGGCTGAGTGCTGCTCCTGACCCTGAACTGCTCCTGGGGACACCCGAACTGCAACGGGCTGTGGGGCAGCGCTCCCCTCATGCCTTTGCTAGTGTGGTGCCAGTAGCGAGGCCCTCCCCCACCTTGCTGTGACCAGCATGTGGGACTCGGGGGTTTTAGCTCAGGAAGGATGTGTTGGGTTTTTACCATCTTCATGTTTCTGGGACGCGCCGGTTCCCGGAGCCGGGTGGCTCAGGGCTGACCGTGGCGTTTATCTCCAAACAGATGCCGAGTGCCCAGACCTGACGTTCGGCAAGGCGGAGAAAGGAGAGCAGGGATTGAAGAACCGGGCACGCTGCGCTGGCCTAAAACGGCTCCTGGCTCTCCCCTTGACCGCGTCCTCTCTAGGCTTGGGGTGGGGGCAGGAGAAAGACCTCGGGCGTGTTTGGTTTGTCCCATCTGAAGAACAACCCCGGCACCAAAACGGCGTGGGTGCACCTCACTTTCTCTCCTCCCCACCGCAGAAGACCCCAATGGGGCCGGGCGGGCGATGGGGCTGCAAGGTACCAACAGAGACGGTCTGTGAAACTTGGCTGGGAGGACAGAGGGAGATTGATGTTTGCTTGGGCGCTCAGCCCTCAGCTGTGGGCTCTGCCTGCCCCCGCGCCAGCTGGGGACAAAAGCGCCGGCCCCGGGTGGCACCGCAGGGCTGGCGTAAGCCCCCTGGGACAGCTGGCAGCTCTGTAAGGCTGGCGCCCGCCCAGTGAGCCGGCACGAAGGGGCCACGCGGGGAGGCTGGCCCGTTGGGGTGCTCGCCCGTGTTCTGGTGTCTGAGCTCCACCGCAGAGCTGGAGCCGCCCCAGCCCCACATCTGCCTCATCTTGGGTCCTGGGCAAGCCTGGATGGGTTGGAAAGGAGCTGGGGTGACCATGGGGAGCACCCCACAGAGCTTGGGGGGAAGGAGAGTGATGGGGTTTGGGGCTGGGAACTCGTGGGGGGCTCCCACCCAGCCCTGCTGGCATCTCCCACGTGGGAGATAAAACCCGATGGTCACCACCAGTTATGTTGGAAAAATCATCCGTGGAGGTAACGATACCCAGGTGTAATTGCAGGGCTCCTGTCCCCGCAGGGCTGTTGCGCCCTCGGCCCCACGTCCCTCCCGCACACGGGGGGCCCTGCTGTGCGCTGGAGCTGGCCGCAGGGTCCTTGGCAGAGACAAACCCCCAGCACACCACTGAAAAATCCCAGAAAGGCTTTATTTGCGTAGGAAGATCGATGCTGTTTAAAACCCCACCGCTGCTAGAGGGTGGCTTGGCCGCCCAGCGCCAGCGAGTGCTGCTCGGGCGCTGGCACCTCCCTGTTCGGCGCTGACTCGAGGGGCCGGGTGCCAGGCGAGACGAGGAGACGAGGTGCCCCCCTTCCTCCACCTCCAAACGGGGCCTCCCAAAAACAAGTCCCGAAAGCCTGGCCTGGACACATGGTGGGGCCCTGCAGGGACCCCCATGGTGGGGAAGGCATGCACGGCGGTGGTGGTGGGATGGAGCTGGATCGGCCCATCCTGGTGGGTCCCAGCTGTGACCTGGGGCCAGTTCTCCTCCACTTGCCCTGTCTGTGAAATGGACGCGTGCAGCTGAGTGCTCTGCGGGGTTGGGTGGGCTGGGTGGTGGGTGGGGGTTGCGGGGCTTTGCTCCCGGTGAGTCGTGTGAGGGGGAGGGTGATGCCTGCCCGAGGAGCAGGGCCAGAGGCCATGGTAGGGGTTTCTGCCTGGATCTGGCTTCAGCAGGCAGTCATGGCCTCCCGCCAACGTCCCCCTGCCCTGCAGAATCCCTTTAGTCATGACAGGCGGGTCACCGGGGCCCTTGCCATGCCATAGTGGCACCACAGCCTCCAAGGAAAGGGGCGAATCCCATTTCCCTCCTGCACTGCCTGGAAGACCTGGGCCCTCTCCTGCGCCTGGGGCCATGGGGGGAATGGACCCCACTGGGCTGTGAACTCCCCTGGGCTGGCTGTGAGCAGCGGGAAAGGAGAGCATCAACACGTTTCTCTCTGTAGGACCTACATAAACATCACCTACTGCTTTTATTTCCTGCTAAGCACGGAGGATCTGGAGGGCTGGAAGCCTTGCTGAGCTTGTCCTGTCGAGGTTTCGGATGCTCTCCTCACTAGTGGAGGAGCAGCAGGGGTGAACCTGCCTGGGGGATACCGCGTCTGGGCGCCGGGGTGGGGAGAAAGCTGGGGAATGGGGTGGTTTTCACCTCCGTCTCTCTGCTGGCACTCTCGTGCTGTGGGAACTAGGCAGTCTGGGGATGCCACCACTCTGCTCCTCCAAAGGGATCGGCCAAGCTGCCCCCACTACTGTCGTCATGAAAAATCTCCCTTGGAAGACGGGCTATGGGCCCTACCCTGTGGGCAGTGCAGGCTCCCCGGTGCCAAGCGGCTCCCGCCTGTGGCTGCAATGGCCATCTGTGCCCCGTCACCATCAGCGGGACTGGGCTCACCGGCTGCCTGCCCCGGGGCTGGCGTTTCCTTGAAGGAAATGGAGGCTTCTGCCCAGTGTCCACACCACAGTCCTGCCTGTGGCCACGGGCATCATGGGCAGCAGGGAGGGAAGCATCCCCGACCTGCTGCTTTGCTGTGCGTTGGAGGTGGCTGGGGGTCGGAGGGGCCCTGCCCGTCGCTGGGCTGGGGCCTGTGGGGCCATAGCCAGCACCCCACACAGTCTGGGTGCAGGCAGGGGTGCTGACTGCCGTTCCCTGCAACCGAGCTCCAGGACAGGGGAGGAGAGAGGACTGCAGCCTCTCGCCTGGCTGCTCATGGCCCACAGCTCAGTAGTGCAGCATGGAGAAGCAGCAGTCTGACATGGAAGGTGCGGAGAGGTGGAGGGTGTTTGGCTGGAAGGTGGTGTTCCCTGGCCACCAGCTGGGCAGCATCCCAAAGTACCGGGGACTCCCCTGTGCCATGGCAGGGCAGCACCCCGGGTACCTGGGGCTCCCCCAGCAGCACAGCATCCCTGGGTACCTGCGGGTGACACCATGCAGGAGGCAGGAGGGGTCCCTCTCTCCAGCTGACCGTGGGAACCTGGGGTTGCTGATACTCCTCCTTGGTGCCCAGCATCTGAAGGAACATGGGGGCTGCTACATGTCCAGGCTCTGAGACCCAGCCCAGCTGTGCCACTGCTCTGGGACAGAGGGAAACGTGGTTCTGGCCAAGCTCATGGTGCCCGGGCTCACTGCGGGGGTCAGACTGAGAGGCAGCCATGCTTTTCCGGGCCTCAGGGCACCGAGTGGATGTCCTCGGAGCGCAGCACTTTGTAGACGACCCAGTAGAAGATATTGAAGACGAGGAAGGTGAAGGGGAAGACAGCACGGGAGATGGTGTCGATGCGCTTGGCCCGGTCGATGTAGCGCCTGCGGAGGCTCTCCCCTTCCCGCAGCAGCATGCCGGCCGGGGGGGAGCTGTAGATGCTGGGGCCCTCCCCAGCCCCGTCCTTGGGCTGCAGGCAGTGGCCCAGCCCGTAGCCTCGCAAGTAGAAGCGGCTCTCTCGGACGAGCTCTTCCTCCTGGCGAAGGGAAAGGCTGTCAGCCGGGGCACCCCGTGGGCACCAATACTACAGGTATTGGTGTATAATAAATAATAATTATATATTATATATTATATTATATTATTATTATACTTGTATAATTGCAAGTATTGCCAGCAAGCAGGCATTCATGGCTGCGTGTCCTATACACCCCTCCACTGGGCAATATGGCCACGTAAGTGCCCAGCGCAAGGTTAGGTGCTTTTTCAAGCCTGCAAAAGTGCCGTGAGAGCCGGGTGCCTGCCCTCACCCTCCGGTTGCAGCCCACAGCCATGATTTGCAGCACAGCCCAGCTCACACTGTGGCCCCTCGGGTGCCGGCCAGCAGTGTCCACACTCCCCTCCACTGACAGCAACTCGCCTCATCCTGCTCTTTTATCCTTGGGGAAAGCTGCGTGTGCAAAGATTTGGCAAGGGACTGGCACGTGCAAGCCCGGGCTGCATGTCTGGCTTCTCACCTAGCCCCCAGGCCACTCATTTGGTCTCTGTGGCTCATCCTCTCTCTGCCCCACCGGTGCCATCTCTTGCTGTGGTGGGTCTCTTCTCCGGGGGCCCTTGCCCATCACCTTGTGCCATGCCCGCACGCAGCCCGGGTGCCGGATCCCCAATGCCATCTCTGACCGGCCCTGCCCTCCGAGCGGCGGAGAGCAGCCTTCTCGCTGAGCTCAGCCTGCACGGGGCTCTCATGCAGAGAGCTTGCACCCTGGCATCTTTATTTAACTCAGCAACCCGCTGGCTAAGCAAGGTTTCTCAGTGAGAAGAGCAGCTGCGGCTCGAATTGCTGAGATTAGTTCTCATTTGCAGTGGAGTTTTATTCCCCTGCCCCAGGCTGAGCGCTTGCGGCCGCCCCGGGGGACGCGGCGGAGGGGAGCCGGGGTGCCCTGTGTGCCCTGGGCAGCAGCAGCTATTCCCCAGCCGGGGAGCCAGCGGGTCCAGGGAGGGCGTTTGGGGTAGGAGATGGCAGACTGGGAGTGCTGGTCCTCCCAGCTGCGTCCCTCTGGGCTGGAGCAGCCCCAGGGCTCTTACTGGGGGTCGCGGCTGGGTGCAGGGAGCTCCCTGGGCCCGGCTTTGTGGGGGTCTGCGGGAGGGATTTGCCGTTGGGCTGCGGCACCTGGCTATGCTGCATCAGCGGGAGCTGCAGGCAGCGGGGCTCTGCTCCGGCCTCTGACCAAGCAGCGACCCGGGGTGCTCCCGGCTGCACCCAGTGCCCTGCCAGCAGCACCGCAGTGGCTCTGCAGCCTCCACCTCAGGGCACCGTGGTCTGTTTCAAGCTGGCAGATGGTTCCTGGGTTCGGCAGAGCCTCCCGCTCCTGCCGCCCCTGGGTGGGTGTTCATGTCCAGGGGTCCGTACTCAGGGGCTGCGAATGGCAGGGAGTGAGGGACTGTGCTGGGGGGAGCCGGGAGTCTCTTCCTGGCCTCCAAGGGCTGATGATGGTGGAGGGGAGGCTCAGGGCAGCCTGGCTGGGCAGGAGGCGAGGATGTACCAGGCCTGATCTCCTCCCTGGAGCTGCGGTCGTCCCCCAGCATCTCCCCGACAGCTTGGGAGCCTGCCCTGCCCTACTGCTCCTCTCTGTGCCTGGAGCTGCAAAGTGCCCGTGTGCCCTGAGCCCCTGCCCGCACTGGAGTTACTGCAGGCAGCTGCGACTGCCTCAACCCTGCCTGCGCCAGGAAAGCTAGGCAGGCAGAGCCTTCACCCTGCCCGAGGTGTGGGCACAGCCTGGGGAGGTGGGCAGCAGCCCAGGAGTGGCCATCGCTCTGCCCTGGCATCACTCATCCCTCGGCAAAGGGGGCTGCGCTGGTCCTGCTTTAAGGAAGGGGAAACTGAGGCACGGAGCGGGGGTGTCACCAGGGCAACCTGCTCCATTCCCGTCCCTCTCTCAAATCTCTTTTCAGCCCAGGGAGCGGCAGCTCCATTCTGTGGGCACGTGCTCTGTGCAGATCACTGCCCTGCTCCTTCCATGGACTCTTGCTGGCCCCCAGCAGCGGCTCCTGAGGGGCTTGCTTTGGGGAGGGGGATGAGGCTGGCTGGGGGTGCGCTGCGCTGTGTGGGGGCTGCTGGAGGGTTGTGCTTTACCCGGGAGCTGGAGAGCTGCGAGAGCGTCGCGTAGGTGTGCTCGCCGCCGTGCCGGCCGCTCAGCTGCCGCAGGGACTCCAGGCTGGCGGTCCCGCTGCTCAGGCCCTTTTGGCATCCGACAGTGCGCACCAAACAGAAACAGGACAGCGCGTGACTGATGGCCCTGCCCCGGCCCCGGGGACAGCAGCTCTGGGCACTGGGATGGGGACGGCGGGGGGACAGGGGCTTGGCATGAGGGGGAAAACCCCCCCAGCAGTGCCCGGGCACCAGGATCCATCTTCAGCACATGCCGAAGGGATGTGGCTGCACGGGGCACTGCGAGCCTGCGCGATGGGTACGTGTACTCGTGCTGTCCACGGAGGTCTGGTGCCTCGACGGGTGCTAACGGCAAGAAAATGAGAGCGGGGCAGCTGTGTGCCTTCCCTGAGCATCTCGCAGGCCTGACGCCTGTGCCGATGGGCTGACAGAGCGGAGGGCTGTCCTGCGAGCGTGGGACCCTGCCTCTCCAGACCCTGTCCCTGGGTGCCACCAGGTCCCCTCGGTGCTTCACTGCCCTGACACAGCAGTGAGCCCCTGTCACTGCTGCGGCACAGCGAGGAGCCCGCGTTTGGGGCTGCAGGTGAGGGGAAATGCCATTTCCCCCACCCTCGCTGTTGATTTTTCTGCCTTTTTAGAGGAAGCAGAGCCCAAGGTTGTCCTGGCAGGAGGAGGACGGCACCCTGGCCGTGTTTGTGCTGGCAGGGCCCGGGGCACCCATGGGTGCTGTGCACTGTGCTGCTCAGGCAGGCAGAAGGACTGCGATGCCCGCGGGTCCCTGATGTGCCGGAGGGACCGGCCACAAGCCCCGGGCAGCGCGACACAGCCCAGTGCTGAGCCCTGCCCTGGCGGCTGCTGAGAAACTGGCTCTGCCGCCCCGGGGTGTCCCCTTGGCGGCTGAGGACGGGCAGACATCGTGACAGCGGTGGCGGGAGGGACTCACCATCCTCTGCCGCCGCTGGCGCCGGCGCAGGCGCATGAGCTCCCTGTGCTGGCGGGAGACGAAGTTGACGGCTGCGTACTCCAACAGGGCGGCAAAGACGAAGAGCAGGCACACGGCCATCCAGATGTCAATGGCCTTCACGTAGGAGACCTGTGAGGGCGAGAGGGGGCTCAGGGACCCACTGCCCCCCACCTCGGTCATCCCCCCCGCAACTGCCAGCTTCACCCTGCTGCCAAGGGGCACAGGAGCACCCCGGGTGCCCCGGGCAGGCTGCAGCATGGGAGCCCAGCATGGAGCCAGCACTGACCTTGGGCAGGGAGGCACGGGAGCCGGCGCTCTGCGTGGTCATGGTGAGCACGGTGGTGATGCCCAAGCCCACCCGGGCCGGTGCTGCATCCATGTTGATCCAGAAGGAGACCCAGGAGAGGATGACGATGAGCAGGCTGGGGATGTACATCTGGATCAGGTAGTAACCCATCTGCCTCTCCAAGTGGAACTTCACCTCGATGCAGGTGAACTTGCCTGAGGGGAGAGATGGCCCCGAGGAGTGAGGGGGACCCCCAGGCCATGGCAGCGGGGTGGCAGTGGGTCCCTGGGGTGCTCACCTGTGTTGTAGTACTTGGTGCAATAGCCCAGGTCCTTCTCATCCCTGAGGATGAACTGCGGGAGCGTCAAGCCCTCTGCCACCTGCACGGCCTCCTGCTCCTCCAGCCACTCGAAGATAAGGTCGTTCATGGTGTAGCCAACTGGAGGGGACAGAGGGACCCATGGGACAAGGGGGACACACACCCTGTTCATCCCCACCCTGAACAACCGCTGCTTCCTGCTGACCGCCCTCAGAAGCAGGGAGATGTCAGCCTTTGGGATGGGATGGGATGAGGGGGATGAAGCACAGCTTGAACCCCCCTAGGTACTCACAGCTCTCTAGCTGCATGGTGCATGTCTGGATGTCCATGGGGAAGTTCTTGAGGTCCATGGGACAGGACAGGATCAGCGTGAGCCTAGAGGAGGCAGAGGAAAGGAGGGGGTTGCTGGGGGCTGGGGCAGTTGGGGGAGAAAATCTGCCCCACAGGAGGCAAGAGGAAAGCTTCGCCTCCTGACTCAGGCACTGCACCGAAGAAGGGTTCTACCTAATGCTGTAGAGCACGTTGCCGTTCTTGAAGATGCGCAGCAACTTGTTGTCGGTGGTGACTTCGTGGAAATTGGCCCCTTTCTCGTTGGCGAAGAACAAGTCTGGCTTCCAGATGGAGTCGAGCATGGAGGGGTCGAGGTCGAGGGAGTCGTCGGGGTACTCGCGGTAAGCCAGGCGGGGGTCGTTCCACTGCTGCCGCAGGAAGACGTTCACCCGGTAGTCCTGGGGCAGAGGGCACCGTGTCAGCCGGGAGCACCCCACGGTGCCCAGGGAGGAGGAGGAGATGGAGGAGGAAGAAGAGATGGAGGAGGAGGTGGAAGGGGGTCTCTCGGCTGAGGCTGAGCTGTGCAGGTGCTGCCTGGCTGACACTGACCACGGATGGAGCAGGGACAGCCAGGGGAAATTAAAAAGCCAAAGCCGCAGCAGCTGAGAGGAGGAGGACGAGTAGCTGCTGCCTGCAGCATTCCTCGCAGGGCTCTGTGGCCCTGTGAGGGGTTGATGTGATGGTTGTTGGTATTAAGGCTTTGCAGCAGCACAAATGGGGAATTTTTAGCCCTGAGGCTTCCTCAGAGGAGTTCCTCATGCCCCCGAGGAGGCTGGGGATGGCAGGGACACAGAGCTTGCTTGTGCTGTGTGGCACCTGCCGAGCCTGCGAACAGCAGGGAACTACCGCTGGCTGCCCCGCTCCGACCCTTTGGGGTGTTTCTCCCAGCTCAGGTGTGGGGAATGTGGCCCACACAGCCAGGCTCTGGTTAACTGACCCCAGAAGAGCCACAGCCATTTTCTATGGCTCTGCATGTGCCCACCGTGGTGCCAGGGCTGGCTCCGGAGAAGGGCTCACAGGACCCCCGTAAGAAGAACCAGAGGCTCGGGCACCAGGACCCGCACACTCCCCGGCAGAGCCACTGCCAACCCTGAGGCGCTGGGAGAGGAGCCCGTCACGCTGGCGAAACCCTCACCATGGTGGTCTCGGTGACGGAGCCGAAGCTGTTGATGAAGATGTTGCACGTCACATTGACGGGCGGACCTGGAAAACAGCGTGAAGCCTCCTCTGGCTGCTGCCCGGGAAGACACGCGCACCGCCCAGGCACACGCGAGGACACCGCTCCCAGCACACGCAGTGCGGGTGAGTGCGCACCAGCATCCCCCTGCCCTCTGGGGTCACCCTGCAGCGTGCTGAGCTGAGCCCCCCACACCCTGCCAGCACTGCAGCCACCCGCACCGGCAGCCAGGACTCTGGGGAGGGTGTTGGGGTGGAGGATGTAGGTCATGGTCCTGCCCCCAAACTCATACCTACCCGTGCCCTGGTTTTGGGCAGCCATATGTGTGGGTCGCTGCCAGGTTTGGGAGCCTCACGTCCTCCCCTTACCTTTGAAGTTGGGTCGAATCCGGGCATCATACCCTGACGTTCGTCCCATCAGCTTGTCCAGGAAATCAGAGGGTGACATGGGCTGGGGCGAGCCTCGGGAAGCAGCTTTAATCTCCTCCCGCCCTGAGACCAGCCTGCGGGGCAGAGGAGGCCGGTTACCTGCCTGCTGGCACCAGGGCTCTGCAGGCACATTTTGGCACCCCGCAGGGATTGCCAGCTGCCGGGGGAAGTGGCTGTGCCCACATCACATCCACTCCAGCACCGAGTCAGTGTGCTGACCCCAGGACCCCTTCCTCCTTCCGCTGTGATCCCAGTGGCTTCCCCCCTCACCTGCCACAGCCTGAGTGCCAAGTGCCTGCGTTATGCCTGTCCGCCTGCTAGCAAAGCCCCTGCCTGCCGTGTCCCCTGGCACGGCATTTGGGGCTGGCTGCCTCTCGGCTCCAGGGCTGCAGTGGGGACAGGGCACAGCGGGCGACGGCCTTGTGCACGGCAGCCGGGGTATGTGCCAGTGCTGGCGGGGGAAAGCGGGAAGGGTCCCTCCTGGGTTCAATTACCAGCCCTGGCCTGGGTTGCTGAGCAAATGTTCGTACCCTGCCTGGCATGGACTCACGGCTGGGGGGATGTGGGGGACACAACACCCCTGCCCCGAGCTGCGGGCTGGCTTGGCATGAGCGAGGAGGTGCCCAGGAGCACAGCTGGGGTTCTGACACCGTGCCAGGGGCCAAGACGACATGGCAGGAGAGGAGCAGCAAAGTCCACCTCTGCACTGGCCGTGGAGCGGAGCTGACATGAAGTCTCCCACGCAGCGCTCCCAACGATGATGGAGACTTATTTAAACTGACCTTGGAGCGGATATTTTTGTGAACGCATCTTAGCCTGCCAGTTTCTCTCCTTCCATCAGTCTATAATGATCATTTCAAGGAACAATGCGGGAGACGTTTGCTCACCACATTGCCAGCCATGTGGCTGTGATGAAGAGACCTCCGGACATAAAGGGAGCTTTGAGCATGCTGCTGGTGCTGCTGCCTCATAACTCTGCCAGGTCCATGCCCAGGTGGGTCCCGCTCCTGCTTGGAGCTACAACCCCGTTATCACAAGCAGAGGATGATGCTGAGAGCTGGAACCCCCTGGGCTCCTTTTTCCTACCTCCTTGTTCCTACCAACACACCTTATTCCTACCTCCTCTCAGGGCAGCGGGATTCACCCTTGGGTGGCTTATGTGCATCCTTGCCAGCTAGAAATGGCCACAATGGCCACCCCAAAATGATCCAGCTGGGCAGGCTTTCCCTTAATTGGAGATGGGCAGCAGAGAGTATCTGAGACTGGTCCTGGCCAAGAGCAAAAGGCTGGGAGAAATTCCCCCTCCAGGAGCTGCATTAGAGAGGTGCCTTAGGGAGGAGGGCTGCGAGAGGCCAGGGTAACAAGGAGTTAAGTCAGGCCTCTGCCTGCCACATAGCCCGAACCAAGTCCTCCTCTGCTGGAGAGAAGGATGAGGGTTCTCCCCTGGAGCATGTGGGAGGAAGGCTCCCTTGGGGCAGAGACAGCCAGCTCCCTGAAGAGGCTCAGCTAACCGGCCAAGCAGCAGCGGATCTGCAGCCCCAGTGATGCTTGGACCTTGGGGATTGCAGGGGGTGCAGAAATGCCCCGGGTGCAGCCACCTCCAGCAGCATCACTGGCAGGGCCATGCTGGCACACAGCCCCTGGGCACAGCCCCTGGCTCTTCTCGAGGTTTGGCCACAGCTCCCCTGTTCAGGCACTGCCTGCCCCGGGGGGACTCTGCCACTAACCTGGCCCGGGCACTGCAGGGCCCTGGAGCTCAGCACCTTCATGGAGCGAGGGGATGGTGGGGCTGGAAAATGCCCATGGCCGCCTGAAAATGTCACCCTGAGACAAGCAGTTTCCGCATGTGAAGCGATGACATTTTGATACAACTTCCCCCCATCCCCACCACAAATGCTGCGGTTCCCCCCCGACGCTGCTCCAGCCATACTGGCCGAGTGGTGGGAGGGGGAGTCGGGGCAGGGAGCGTGCTCAGCCCAGGGGCACTGCTGCCCCCCAACCCCTCCCTGCCTGGCCCGCTCTCCCCTGCATCCCACCTTGTCCCACATAGTGTCCAAGGTGGACAGAGACGGGGAAAAGGGACCTGGGGG
Organism: Nyctibius grandis; assembly: GCF_013368605.1. NCBI lineage: Eukaryota > Metazoa > Chordata > Aves > Nyctibiiformes > Nyctibiidae > Nyctibius > Nyctibius grandis. The sequence goes on from NC_090670.1 coordinate 10,632,077, forward strand.
CTTTGCATTTTGCACCCAAGTGGGCCAAGCGTTGTTCCTGTACCCACGGGACCTGAGGCACCCACTGGCCTGGGTGACCCAGGGCCTGGGTCGGGGATTGTCCTGAGCCCCCTTCCCCCCCCATATACCCTGAGCCAGGAGAGGGTCTGGGCATCGCAAGGGGCTTTGCAGCACTGGAGAAGTAGCTGCCTGGACCATCACCTGGCTCCGCTCGCCCCTTCTCCCCCTGTGGCAAGGGTCCCCAGCTGGCCTGGGGCCAAGGGGACCCAGCACTGGGGCAGGGGCTGCTGGGGACAGGCAGAGCCCGGCTGTGTGCAGCTGGGGATGGAGGGGGAAGGTCTGGTGGGTGCCCGGGGTGCTGGGTCTGTGTCCCGGGGAACGGGGGGGGGGGGTGAGGCCAGACTGGGGGGAGCTCCAGCAGCCTGCAGGGAGGTCCGGACTGGGGCTGGGAGGGTTCTGGCTGCGGGGAGCAGCCCCCGGAGAGAGGTCGGGATCGGGGGTGGGGTGCGGGTCCCGGGGCTCCTCTGGGTCTGGGAGGGGGTGCCCGGGTCCCGCGGGAGAGACACATCTCCGAGAGGGGGTGCCGCCCGGGTCCCGGAGCGGAGATGTGCCTCCGGGGGTCCGGGTGCCGGAGGAGGCGGTGTCGGGGGCGCGGAGCGGAGAGCAGCGGCCCCCGCAGCCCCCGGCCCGCGCAGGGGGCACCGCGCCGTGCGCTCACCTGGGCGGGCCGCGCCGGGGCAGGAGGCAGCCGAGGAGGAGGAGGAGGAGGAGGAAGGCGAGGGCGTCGGCCCGGAGCGCGCCCATCCCGCCGCAGCCCGCAGCCCCGCCGCCCCGGGCGCACGGGCATGACCCGGCCGGCGGCGGCGGCGCCTCCGCTCCCGCTCCCGCCGCACCGGGGCCGCTGCCGCCGCCGCCGCTGCCGCCGCCCCCCGCCCGCCCCCACTCCTCATATTCCGGGCGAGCGGGAGCCCGCCGCGGGGTGGGTGCCGGCCGGCTGCGGGCCCCGGGAACCGGGCGGAGCCTCGCCCGCCGCGGCGGGGAGGAGGCGGGCACGGCTGCGGGGAGTCCCCCTCCCGCCTCCTCCCCGCTGCCTCGGGAACCTCTGCCGCCCCGTCGGGGCTGTCCTGGAGCCCCCGTCCCCCCGTGGGGGGCTCCTCGGTGCGGGGCGGCAGGGTCCTGCCCCGGTGCTGGGGAGGGAGGCAGCTCCCTGCGGGGTTTGCGAGGGTCCAGGGGCGCACCAGGGTCGGGGGGTGCGCCGGGGTTTAGGGATGTGTCAGGGCTGATGGCTGCGCTGGGATGAAAGGATGCGCAGGGCTGAGGGATGCTCCGGGGACGAGAGATGTGCTGGGATCAGAGGATGTGCAGGGCTGAGGGATGCTCCGGAGACAAGGGACGTGCTGGGACCGAGGGCTGTGCAGGGGCTGAGGGATGCCCTGGAGGTGCTGCCCGACCGAGCGGGAGGAAGCGGCGGGGAGCAGCTGGGCTCCTTCCTCCCTCTGCCCGGCCCGGCGGTGCCTGCCCCGGGGCAGCAGCTCAGGGCCGGCCCGCAGGCAGGCTGGGGCACAGACCCCGGGGGGCTCGGCCCTGCTGCTGTGACCCCTGCGCTTGCCTGTCCCAGAGGCTCAGCGGATGGGCAATCCTGTCCCTCGGGAGGGGCAGGTAAGCTCCTTGGAGAAGGATGGACTGTCATGTCTGCATGATGTGGGGAGCTGCAGTGGCTGCCAGGGAGAGGGAAACCAAAGCAGAGGTAGAGGAGCTGCTCATTAACCAGGACGGCACAGGCAGGGCTGGAACTCGGGCTGCTCAGCTGCCTCTGCCCTCTCCTCTGGGGCCACTCGGCTGAGCCGCAGTCGCCTCTGGTCCTAGGCAATCTCTGATTAATTTGCGAGGAAGCGAATAGTATTATAAAAAGGGAAAAGCGCAGAATAAATGATTCCCGGCAGATATGTCATTCAGGTTTCCGTTCACCCTACTGTGGCTGGCTCATCTCGTTTATTTGTATTAATTACAGTTTCGTAATGGCTAGAAGCTGCCTTACGGAGCCATTGCTGCAGGGGTCCTCAGAGGAGGATCTCAGTGGAGGAGGAGGAGAGCATGGTACCTCCTGAGCCCGCTCTTGACAGGGTAAGTGAGGGGCTCGGGTCTGCGCTGGCTTCTCCTCAGCAGAAAGCCAGCACAGGATTTCGAGAGTTCCTTGCTGAGTTTGCTGTAGGGAGGCAGCGTGAGTGAGGGCTGGCTGTGTGAAGCCCAGCCTGGGGCACCTTGTCCAGCACGGGGAGAGGGCAGGGGGCTGTAGGCAGTGAGCACTTAGCTGCAAGGTAGCGTGCAGGAGTCCTCGTCCCCACTCATCAGCTCTCCCAGCACCAGGAGCTGGGATAAGTCTCCTCCGATTACCGTTGCCATTAATGTTTATGGGGCTGCGGTGCTGGGAGGTTCAAGGCAGGATCTGGAGCCCCGGAGCGTGGAGCTAACGCACACCACACGACAGCTCCTTGTCCAGAGACTGTCCGAGCTAAGTGGACCTGACACCGTCGGGAGGAGGGGAGCCAGCCACATCCTCTCCTCCCTCTGGGGAAACTGAGGCACCCACGTAGTGTGCCTGAATCCACCGAGGGCCCGGGGATGGTTGGAGTGGCCATGGAGCTGGTTCTGCAGGCGGCCATGAGCACGGGCTCTCAAGAGCTACAAGCCTTGGCCACACATGCTGTGGTCAGCAGGGCACCGGGGCTGAGCTAACGAGGCCCTTGGAGAGGCCAGTGAAGCCAATGTGGCAACGCAGCTCCCTGACAGGCTTGGCTGTGGGGGACAGTGCAGCCGTAGCCCTCCTGCCTGCCTTGCAGCTCTGCAGGCAGCCAGCGCTGTGAGGAGTGAAGCAGTGCTGGAAATAAGCTCTGAGAAAATGAAGGCAGCGAGCATCCCATCGGGAAGGCAAAGGCAGCGCTGATTTGTTGCCGGCCAGGTCGTGGGGATGGAGCAGGAGCTGCGAAGGCAGAGCCCAGCCATGCCCAGGGGACCCCAGCCACTGCGCTGCATCCCAGCCAGGGGATTTTGGGGAGTAACAAGAACAGGCTTCTCCCCCGCGTTCCTCACATCAGAGCGTGAGGTGTTTTTTTCTGTAAACGGCAAAGATGCCAGCCAGCAGGCAGCTGCCAGCGACAGGCTCCCGGAGGCAGGCACCCACGGCCAGGCTGCCCTGCGGCCGCTGTCCCCAGGGGCAGCAAGGCTAGGGAGGCAAGGACCACACTATGGTCCAGGGTGTGGGCAGCGGCTGCCAGCCTGGTGCAGTCCCCAGAGCTGGCATTGGCATGGCCCTCTCTGGGGATGCCCCTGTCCCTGCCCTGACGCTGTCCCCGTCACCGTGCCAGGCTCTGCTAACGGGAGAGACGCAGGCAGCAGAGCCTGGGGTTGCTAAGACAGGGAGAAAAGCGTGGTGTCTTTTTTTCCCTTTCCCTCCGCTACCTCTGAGGCCGCGTCAAACTGTTCCATGGGGCCGGACTTTTACCTGCCACAAATCTGCCTGGATCCAGAGCCTGGAAGGGTGCTGTGCCAACCCACACCACCTGGATCCTGACCCTCTCTGCTGCTCAGCCCCCACATTGCCACAACTATATATTTAATCCTGCCTGGTAAACCCTGTAGCACATTTGCAGGCAGCACAATCCCGAAGAGCTGAGTGATTCAACCCCTTGAAAACAGGTTTGTTTTTTTTCCCAGACAAAAGGTTGAGAGGTGCTTAAGCTTGATTTTGGGATGAACAGTTGCCTGGAAGATCAATTTTGTGCTGTTAGTGTCGTGGGAGGGAGTGGGAGGGAGAGCAGCGGGCGAAGGAGCATGCTTTGCTCTTTGTAGGACCACAAAGACCCCCCTGGGCTCCCCCCCACCAGCAGCCCCACTCCTGGGGCCAGGGGCTGGGGTGCCCACGCTGCTCCTCGGTCTGTCCTTCGGAGTCAGCTCAGAGCTTCGCGTGTGCCCCGGTGCCAGGAGAATCTGCAGCACCAGGAGGGGCAGAAGCTTCAGGCGGGCACAGGTTTGTGGCCAGCGTTAAGCAACCTGCTCCAGCTCCCCGCCAGCAGGCTCGGAGGGCGGGGGGCTCCAGGGGGGTTTGATAGCAGCTCAGAGGCAGCTCCTGTTTTGGGGGGCACCATGTGCTCTGCATCCCACAGCCCCAGTGAGGGGCTGGCACGTGGGCCAGCATCCCACCAAAGACAGGATAACGACTCTGCAATTAATCAGGGGCAGAGGCAGATGCTGTAGGAGACTTATTTTAATTAAAGAGCACCACACAGCAGACACCTCCATCCCCTGTTTCCTAATTCCCTCCTGCCTACCTTCCCCTCTCCCAGGGCTCCCAGCCAACCCAGCCAGCTCTGGACATCCTCCTCTCTCTTTTGCCCTAGGACTGGAATCTTTTTTTTGCAGAAACCAAGGTGTGAAACAGAGATGCTGGGTGCAAAGGGCTCTGCCAGCTGGCCGGCATCAAGCGCCGCTGCGCGCTTCTGCTCCGTACCCATCGCTTAAATGCTTAATGAGCGCTGGGGAGCAACATGCTCCTTGTGAAAGATTCAAGGCCTCTGTGCCTTCAGGTTAGGGCTATGCCAGCTCCCCTTTCCATTTTTTAATCCTCTGACTAGCGAAAGCAAGCGAAAGCGGACACAGCCTCCTCGCTGTTTCTAGGGGAAGCAGCAAAACAAACAGGAAAACCCCACGTGGCTGCGGTCGGGGAGAGGACAGCCCCTCTGCCCCAGGGTGGACACGGTGGCAGGCTCCCTGGAAGCAAACATTTCAAGGCGACTAATTGGATGTGAAATTAATGCCGGGGAAAACACATTCTCAAGGGTGGCTGTGCATGGCCACCAGCCCACGGCTCTCCCTGGCTGCCCAGCTCGGGCGCTTCATCCTCATTTAACGGCACATTCGTCTGGTGCCCCAGTGTCGTGCTGGTCCCTGTCTTTCCCTAGAGAAGCTGTATAATGGGCTGCGGGGTGCTTTCCTTTCCCAGCAGAGGCAAAAAATCATCTCAGGGCAATAAATGTACGGCTAAGGGATGAATAACTGCTGTGGTGCTTTGGTGGGGAGGCTGGGGCCTCGCTGGCACCGGAGCATGGGCAGAGAGCCCAAACCTCCACCATGTCTCAGCAGGGCAAGCGGGCACTGGGTTCAGGTGTAGCCGCCAGTGGGACAGGGCAGGACATCCCCTCCAGTGGCCCAGGAAGGTCATGGGGTGCGGAGGAATTTGGGGCTGCTCCTAGGGGAAGGTGGCACTGAGACATGGGAGGAGGGGACAGGATGGTGGTGGTCCTGGGGAGCCCAGCAGGTGTTTGGTGCTTATGCGGCAGTGCCAGGAGGATGCAGTGCCTCACCGAGCTGGGCAGGGTGACTCGGAGGAGATTGCAAGGTGAACCGAGACGTTGGTCCCAAATCCAGCTAATGTTGCTCTATGATTTTGTGGCACTTTTCCAGGCTAAAAATACCCCTGCTGTTGGTGCGGCACGGGGCGGGCGCTGCGTGCAGCAGCTGTGGAGGGGTGCTCCGTGCTGCAGGATGGGCCACGGGGAGCAGGCCGGTGGGGCTGGGGTGGCCCCGCAAGTGGCCGTGGGGCTGGCCCTCCTGCTCCCTGAGCAGCCAGGCACAGAGGTCACCTCTTCTCTCCTCTTGCTCCGAGGTGACCTGGCACCTCTCTCCAGGGCTGTGCCAGATGTAACCACCCAGCCAGCAGTCCCCAAAATACCGTGTGGGGGGAGAGCATCCTCAGTGACCACTGAGCTGTGTTTCAGCCCAGCACTGGGTCCTTTGCTGATCCTGGAGGGTCACACTGGCTCCTCTGGGTGCTCTTCGGGGTGTGTCCGGCCCATCTGGGGACCAGCCTGGGGGTGGGATGCTGCAGCAGGGCTCATTTCCCCAACGAGCGGCAGCGAGGCTTGAGGAGCTCAGCCCATCACTGTGGCTGTGGGGCTGCTGTGTGTGCTAAGGCAATGTGCCCCCAGCCCCTCCCTACAGCTCGGGGGTGGCATCGGGCCGAGGGACCTCACCTGTCCCTGTGAGTCCGAGCTCCTGGGGAGCTTAGTTTGGGACACATGAGCAGGTGGCCGGAGGGGACAGGGTTGACAAATCTCTCCCAGGCTTGGAGGCAGTCCCAGCACGTCAGGATCCAGCTGGGCCAGCCCCATCCACCTTCACTGCCCTCCTTGCCACGGGGCCAGCTCAGCCCTGCGCCACTGCTGTCGCAAGCAGATCTCTCAGAGCCGCCAGTGAGCAATGAGCAATGCAGGATCTGGCCCTGGGCTCGTGTCTGCATCCGTGACAGGACTTTTCAGGGTGATCCATAGGGATTCGGTCCCCTCTGCAATCATGCAGCCTTGGGGTATGTCACACTGGAGCGAGTCCAAAGAAAGGCAACGAAGCTGGTGAAGGGTCAGGAGAACAAGTCTTATAAGGAGCAGCTGAGGGAACTGGGGTGGTTCAGTCTGGAGAAAAGGAGGCTGAGGGGAGACCTTATTGCTGTCTACAAGTACCTGAAAGGAGGTTGTAGCAAGGTGGGTGTTGGTCTCTTCTCCCAAGTAACAAGTGATAGGAGAAGAGGAAACGGCCTCAAGTTGTGCCAGGGGAGGTTTAGATTTGGTATCAGGAAAAATTTCTTCACTGAAAGGGTTGTCAAGCAGTGGAACAGGCTGCCCAGGGAAGTGGTGGAGTCACCGTCCCTGGAGGTATTTAAAAGACGAGTAGATGTGGTGCTTAGGGACACGGTTTAGGGGTGGACTTGGCAGTGATGGGTTAACAGTTGGGCTTGATGATCTTAAAGGTCCTTTGCAACCAAAATGATTCTATGATTCTATGATCCTGGGGACCTCTGTGACAGAGGCCATGTGGGCAGAGCACGGCTGCCATCGGGGCTGGATGCTGTGCCAGGTGGGAACTAGCGGGGCGGCCGAGGGACGGCCGGGGCATGTTGCAGCAGCCCCGCTGCTGGTGGCTGTGCAGCTCAGAGCTGCCTTGGGGAGCTCCTCTGCGCTCTGTCAAGTTAGTCGTCGCCTGCACAAAGGCTGCCCGAGCCCTGCCCAGCATCCTGGAGCCCTTGGACATGCTCCGTGCAGGTTGGGGGGTGTTTCGGATGTTGCTTTCCCGAAAGCTATCAAAGAAAAGAGAGTCCAACGCTTGTTCTTCAAAACCAGTCCCTCATCTAACGGGCGCTTATCCACACATGTCAACATATTTCTGGTATTTTATGGCAGGTTCTTAAGAAAATATTTCATGTACGTCCCCCCCATCATGTATGAGGCAGGGGACTCCCAGCCCAGCCTGAAGACATGACCTAGATGGTCCTAACTTGCCTTTTCCCATCCATGGACTGTGGACCTTGTGCCTCCTGGCACTGACAGTGCTCTGTTTTGGGCAAACTACGTGGATCGTATTTGCAGATAGAGCAAGTGCAGAGGGAACTGCAGATGGAGGGAAGACTGGAGCAATGGTACCGGCTGATCCCGTGACCTTGGCAGGCTGGGCACGCTGAAGGGGGAGATTTAATTTAGATAAGTGTCAGGCAAGACTCTTTGGGCCAGCAGCAAAGCCTGGCACAGATGCCAAAGCCCTCAGTGGGTGCCTCGCTCCCCCGGGGTGACCTGGCCCTTTCCCATCTTCGTGTCCCTTCTCTTTTCCCATGGGTCATCCCCATGCTACCTGCCTTGTCCCCAAATCACCCAGTGGCGCAGGCTGGTTCCCTCCTGAGGCTGGGGGTGCGGGAGGGGAATTGCAGGGAGGAAGCCTGGGCTGGAGCAGAGCTCACTCCTGGCTGAGGATGCTCCCATCTCTGCTCCCACAAATGACCCTGCTTGGTGAGGTCGGCGATCAGATGGGGTTGGGATCTGCTGATGGGCTATGGGGAGCAATGCTGGGGGCGACAGCACTGGCCTGACCCCTGCTCCAGTTGCCTCCAACATTTCCATATACTCTGGGGAAAATCTACTGGATTTTGACACTGCAAGACCTCCCAGCCCCTAACCTCTGCCTCCACTAGCCAACCCCTGCAGCTCCTCACCCTGCCTGAGCCTGGGAAGGAGAGGAGCTGCGGTGCAAAACCGATGCCTTGGCCAGTGCCGGGCTGAGGGGTGTTGTATCAGCAAAGGCAGGTGGGGGATGTGGGACAGGGTCAGCGTGGTCCCCCAGCCTCCTCCCTGCTTTGGGGTACCCGTCCCTGCACATCCTTGGCCACGGTTGCCATGGCGATGCACATCCCTCGCTGCGGCAGGAGCGCTGGCAGGTTTGCTGAGCTCTGTTTGCTGTTCTCGCCTCCGCGGCTCTCCTGCCTTTGGCCCCGGGGTCTCCAAGCACGAAGGCGGAAGGAGCTCACCGGGAGCAGGACACGCGGTAGCACTGTGTGGTACTGACCGCAGGCCGCCTGCCTCAGCCTAATTGGACGGGATTTTTTTCTTTTCTACTAGAGACCCCCCGGAGGGACAAGTTTGGAAAACGAAGCGTTACACATATCCGGCATCAGGCAGCAAGCAGGGGGGAGAAGGAACAAGAAACAAGCCCCCCTGCCCTGTGCCCCCCCACTGCTTCCCCCCCGGCACAGCTGCCATGGTGGAGATGAAGGATTTGTTTAATTAGATGGCAAACCCTCCTGCTGCTGCACAGATCAAACAGCAGACGCTCAGGCTGCGGATGCTTTCCAGGTGAATCTCAGCTGCATGAGTCAGGGTGTGGGGCTGCCATGATGGCACCTGCATCCCTTGGAGCTGGTGGGTGTCACAGCATGGGACAGCATGCTGAGTGCCACCCTGCTGGTGGTGCTCATGTGGCTGCAGAGGATGGTGCCGTGAGGAGCCCAGTGTGACCCCAGGTTTGCTCCCCCACTCCGTCCTCTGCCTCCCACGCTGTTATGGGCTCTGAGGTGGCTGTCCTGGGGTCAATGCTGCAAGTGGCATCCTGGCAAAGGCATCTCATCCGTCCCTGTGTCTCATCACCTTGCCAAACCCAGGGAGCGAGGCCGATTCTCCCTGTGCAGCTGCCGGCACGGAGAGGCTGCACAGCAGCATCATGTAAGTGAACGTAACAACTGGAGCAGCAAATGAGTCCCTCGTCCCCAGAGCCAGCCCGGGAGAGGAGCCTGCATGGTGTTCATGGGCTGTTTCCACCTGGCTCAGCTGCAGGGGGGATGCAGGAGGGTTGTGCAGCAGCTGCTCCCCAGGCGACCCTCCGAGAGCCGCCTGCGTCTGTGACTCTGGGGAGGAAACGCCTGCACCCCTCACACCCACCTCTAGGTCCTACCATTGGATTTGCTCTCTGGGAAATGTTGCAGTGTGCTCTCTGAGGCTCGGGCACGAGGTGCCATGGCAGTAATGCCACCCCGAGGGCTCTCACTACTGTCCTTTTGCCGCCCAGCCCAGCCATCACCTCCCCAGCGCCCACTTCCTCGTCCCTCGGGAGAGCCCTGCTGCAGCTGGCACTCGCTGGCCATGGGAAGGGTCCTGCCAGCCCGGGGACAGGGCTTGGAGCGGCTGGGTCAGACCCTGTCCCCTGGTCCCTGGCGAGGTCATCACCCCCCAGCACATGTGGGCAAGCTGGGGCTGGCATGGGGGCGGGCAGGAGGAGAAGCATCTTCCTGGGCTCTGGAGGGAAATACAGGGAAAATCTCCCTCTCCGGGTAGAAATCCAAGAGAAAACACTGCGGGCACAACCTCCGCCACTCAAGGACCATCCTGGCTAACCAGGACCTCCCTCAGCATCACTCTCCCTCCTCTGGGCTCAGGGAAAGCATGGGACAAGTTAGCAGCTCCATGGCTGTTTGGAGGCACGTGAATGCACCCAAGCCTTTCAAAATGGGTCCCATGGGCAGCAAGAAATAAATGGGGGTGCCCCAGAGCTGAGCCTGGCCCCGATGCTGCCTGCAGCCTCCCTTTACAGAGCCCGCTCTGGCTTCGCAGGGGCAAATAGAAACATAATGATCCCGGGCTTTATTTGCTCTTCTCAGGCACCGTCAGCTCCAAGGAGGCAGAATGACATTTGTCTTTCCCTTCCAGGATTTTCTGAAAGGTAAATGAGAACAGTTCAAGAATATGACCCCACGAACGGCAGAGTGAGAGAGTAATGAACAGCCTGGAGAACATCAGCGTGAGGCGTCTGTTTACCCTCCTTTAGGAAGAAAACCAAGGAGAAAGGCAGTGGATGTGAAAGGCAAATCTGCCGGAAAATCAGCCAGGGAAAAAAAAAATCACCTTCTCCCCAAACCTGTAATTAACCCGGGGGACTCGCTGCAGTGGGCGAGGAGCTTGGTGAGAATTTTGAGGGGAAATTAGAAACTAGAATAAGATGTTTGGACCGGCATATTGTCCCCAATTTCTGCAGCAAATAACAGGGCTATTCGGTGGGTAACAGGAGCAGTGAGCAGCCAGCAAGTCCTCCGGTGCCTGGGCTGCCTCTCACGCCAGCTGGGCCCCAGGTTGTGCTGCCAGCAGCTGCCTGGCCCCGATTCCCCCGGCCATGGGCAGCCGTACCGCACGCCCGCGCCGCGTGGCCCCGCCACCCTGGGCGTCACAGCCCGCGAGAGGTGCGGGGACAGCGGGGCGGCAGCGGGGCTCCTGCAGCGTCGCCTCCGGGGTGCCGGACACCCTGCCCTGAGAGTGAGGGGGGCTGGTGGCCCCCTCTGCCCCCCAGGCTCGCGCTGCCCCTGCACCAGTGAGCCCAGGGACGGTGCACTGGCGGGATGAGAAGACCTTCCAAATTTTAAAACTTAGTATTTAGGAGTAACGGTTTTAAAATGAAAGAGGGGAGATTTAGGTTAGATATTAGGAATAAATTCTTCACTGTGAGGGTGGTGAGACACTGGGCCAGGCTGCCCAGAGCAGCTGTGGATGCCCCTTCTCTGGCAGTGTTCAAGGCCGGGTTGGATGGGGTTGTGAGCAGCCTGGTCTAGTGGAAGGTGTCCCTGCCCGTGGCAGGGGGTTGGAACTAGATGGTCTTTAAGGTCCCTTCCAGCCCAAACCATTCTGTGATGCTGTGGTTCTAAAACAATCAGGCTCCTGCAGGGGAATACATCAGCCAGGCACACGCAAAAGGAGGCACGGGCATCTGCCCATCTTCTCTAAAGGGCGACTAGATGAGGAGATGAACTCAGCTCGGGTGTAGTCTCAGCTGCCCGGCACCTCCGTGGCTGCCGCTGTGGTCCGAGATAAGAGTCTGACAGCTGGTGGAGGCAGGAGACGGGGGCTGGTGCCAGGGAGGAGGGCTCTGCCCCCGGGTTATCCGGCAGGGCTTTGTCACACTGCCTGCAGCCCTGCCTGCTGGGGGGGTCCCGAGAGCCTTGGAGCATCCCTGGGGGGCTCAGGATGCAGACTCCCACTGCTGCTGACTCCACGCCCAAGGCTGGTACCCATTGCCCAGCTCTCAGCTGAGCCCGACAAGGGCTCCTCTCCCAAACAGCCCTTGCCCTTCCCCTGTCATCCTGCGACACTGGCCTGTCCCTCTGTCCTTCAGAGTGCCTCCCCTGTCCTCTAACAGCCTCTGCCAGTTTGTTCTTTTTTAATTTAATTTTTATTAGCATGTTTTGCAGCCTGGGAGCAACCCAGGAATACAAATAGGACAGCCAGTGCAGCCAGGCCCAGGCAGCGGCCAGCAGGGCTGGCTCCGGCGGGCGTCCTTGGCACCATCGGGAGGAGGCAGCTGGGCAGATGCTGCTGGTGCCACCGCGACCTTCCCGCGGTCACCGTCTCCTCTCTGCTTGGATGGGGCTGCCTGGAAGAGCAGGAGATTTTGCCTAGCAGAAAAATCCCTGGGCAACCCTGGCTGCTGTGGGCAGCTGCCTGGCTTGCCCTGGCTGCAGAGCTGCCCTGGGGCACTTGATAGGAGGACACGTGTCGGGCTTCCCGGCCGGGGTGTTTTTACCCAGGTGATGGGTGAATGCAGGCAGCGAGGCGGGTGAAGGAGGACAGAGAAAATCAGCAGCAGAAAACGAGAAGTTCAGCCTGGCCGGGGAAGCGGCTGCCTAAAAATAGCAGTGAGGTTCTCAGCTGTGACAAGGTGCACCGGGATTTCTCCCGCTGCCCCATGTATAATGGATACGGGTGCTGCGCGGGCTGGTGTCAGCTCCTCTCAGGTGTACCGGGGCTCTGCCTGCGTTTGGGGGTGCAGGGTGCAGGGGCTCTCTGTGTTCTGCAGGGTTGGCACCCACTGAAGTGTATGATTTTGGCCACTGTGCATCTTTGAGAACCCGGCCCCATGCCCAGGGCAGTGCAGAAAATGAGTCAGTGGGGACATAAGCAAAGAAATTAATTAGGGGGGAAAAAATCATCCTCCCTGAAACTGCGGAGCTGCGGCGGCCGGGAGCGAGCAGGAAACCTTCTTCTCCCAGCTGGCCCCCACTGCAACTGGCCTCCCCGCTGCCTCCCGGCTCGCCGCGGGGAGGGCTGCCCGTGTGCCCAGTGTGTGCCGGGGGGCCAGGGCAAGCTGTCCCACGCCATCAGCGCGAAGGGAGCGGGTGTGACAGGCTGTCTGCTGTGATTACGGGTGAAGTGGCTGCATATGGGGACGGGGACAGGGAGGATGCTCTGGTCCTCTAGCCCATATGCTCCTGCTTGCTTTCCCGTCTCGCTTCTTTGCCCTAATGTGATGGAGCGGTGCAGATCGGTGGTGCCTGGGTGGCTCTCCCTTTGCCATTGCTGTCACCTGCTTGTCCCTCCAGCCCCAAACTTGCCTTCCCCATGGCCCAGGGGAAGCCTGACTCTGAGCCACAGCTGTGAAGCACCGAGGACAGAAGAGAAAAACCCACAAACATCCCAGAGAGGCTTTACCACCTGGGGGGGGGCGGGGGGGGAGTAGGGGCATGTGTGTATTTAGAGACATACGTGTGTGTTTTCCTCCAAATACCTCATTTTGGCGCAGCCCATTTCAGTGTCTCAGTGCAGATCGCGGGTGGCTGGGGAAGAAAAGGCTTCTCCATGTCTAGCCCCCGGCACGCCTCACATGGAGCAGCGTGACGGTATTAATGAGTGCAGGCAGCTGAGCCCTTAATTGCCCTGTGGGGGGTGGTTTTGGACATAATCGGCCACTGCCCAAGGGTCAGAACAAATCGCAAGGTGATTCGGATTGATTTATAAGCATGTTTATTGTTACCAGCCTGGCACGGCCCTCTCCTGGCTGGCAAACAGGGATGCGTCTCCTCTTCCTCGCCTGAGAAATAGCAGCATTTTCTCTGTCAGGGACAAGCCGACAAGGAAACTTTTATGCAGGCTGGCAGGCTCCCTGCAGCCGCACACTGCCCTGGGGCCTCATCCGGGAAGGGGCTGAGCTGCAGGATTGCTCCAAGCATGCGGTTACGCACTGAGGATTTGCAGGAGAGGCTCTCACAACCTCTCCAACTGAAATGCAAAGGGAGAGGGATGCAAGAGGGCCTTTTCAGCATCCCCGAGGCCACACGTACCCCTCCAGCGTGGGCAGACGGTGCAGTTTGGGGTGTGCTCTTGGCCACCCACCCAGCTGCTCAGTGCAGGGTACCCACCGCGCTGGCAGAGGAAAGGCAACCCCAACCCCTTCCCTGCAAACTTTCTTCTCCCTCAAGCCTTAGAAATCCAGCGAGGGCATTTCCCTCTTTTCCCCATCTCCCTGTTTTGCAGCTTGGTCTGGAGCACCCATGGGAGCACTGCCAGGAGATGGACCTGTCCCTACTGCCAGCGGCAGCGCCGAGGGTTTTCCATCCCAGGAGGGAAACGCTTCCTGACAAACAGTGCCCGATCACCAAGAATTTTAAGCCACTTTTTGTGCAGATATCACCGTCCCTCTTAGTTGCCCACCTTCTCCCCGATAGCATAAAGCTGCCGCTCCCCCCTGGGGTGCTCAGAAATTGCAGAGTCAGCAAGACTGGTATTTCTACGAAAAGAAAAAGAAGGGCTTATATTTTCTCCCCAATGACATTTAATTTTTTTTTTTATTATGTTATATTTTATGTGTTAGATTTATGTTTTTTTTTTTTTAATGTCAAATTTGTTCCTCCTGGTGGCCAGGGATCCCTTGCGCTGCCCTGGGGCGCAGGCGGGGCCCTGCTGGTTTCCAGTGGCCGTAGGGGTCACAGGTTATTTCCAAAGGGACGTTGCAAGGCTGTCACTCTTCCACGGCCATTACGAGGTGACCATGGCCTGGTGGCATGGCTGCCAGGCCACCTGGTGCCACCTGGAGGGCTAAAGGATGTGCCCAAGGATGCCACCTGCAGCAGTGGCAGAGGGTGTCCCCACTCCGTTGTCCCTCCCCAGCCCTTCCTGTCCCATGGCCGACTGGGGACACTGAGCAGCCCTCTGCCACCATGCCTTGCAGTGGGAAACCAAGGCAGGGAGTGGTGCTGGGGGGCCAGGAGCTGGGGCCCACCCATGTGGGGTGCAGGCCTGGCACCATTTGCACAGCTGCCCAAGTGGTGTTTCCCCCCAGCCCATCTGCAGGTAAGCCAAGGGGCAGCTGTTTGGGTGGGCGAGGAAGGGGCAGGGGTCCCTACAAAGTGGGACACTCTGCTCCCGGCTTGCCGCAGCCCAGGGACCGCCCCCCAGACCACCAGTGTTCCCAGCCCCAGGGACAGCCAGGCCCTGCCACCTCGCTGCCTGGCACAAAGCGGGGCATTGAGGGACACAGCGGGGCTTTGTCCGCCTGTGCCCGCCGGGAAGGGGCTGGTTGCCCTCTGCAGGCTTCCCCGGCCCTGTGCTGGCTCCACAGCTGCAGCACCCATGGGAGCTGTGGCACCGTGGGAGTTGGGAGCACTCATGGGAGCTGGGGCACCTGGGGGAGCTGTGGGCACCTGTGGGAGCTGTGGGCACCCGTGGGAGCTGGGGGCACCCATAGGAGCTGTGGCACCCACGCGAGCGGGAGAACCCAAGGGAGCTGGGGTACCCATGGAAGCAGGAGCACCCACGGGAGCTGGCTCCATCTGCTGCAGCCCTGGAGCCATCCCCGTCGCTTGGGGACCCCACGGCTGTGCCCACCCGAGCACCGTTCCCCCACGGGGGCCAAGGGGCCAGGGTAAGCAGCCACAGAATTCCCATCAAAAGGGGGAAAACTCCCGGTTTGGAGCCCCCAAGGCTGAAAGCATGTCCCTGGGACAGGGGACCCCTGTTCCCCACTGGTGGCTGCTGGGGGAGGTGACAGAGGGGCATCACTGCTGTCCCGTGGGGCTGGTCTCCCACACTGCCGTGGTAGGCAGCCCAGGGCAAATACAGCCCAGCCAGACCTGTGGGGTCCCCAGAGCCACCAACGAGGGGACACCCCCTGAACCCGCCCAGCTCCCCAGGCCACTCTCTTTCTTTTGCAAAAGCCTTTTCCCCAAAAGCCCTGAGCGGGGCCGTGGGGCAGCTCTGCCCACACAGCCGCCAGGCACCCAGGAGCTGGCAGCCAAGGGGTGCTGCTGGGGGGGCCAGGGGCGGGGTCCTGTCCCTTTAAGGGGGGTGGCTGTCACTAACAGAGCCCTTTTCTTTGCTGGAGAGCAGGACAGGCACCCAGAGGGGGAAATACAAGGCGAGGGACCGCCAGGCAGGCGACGGCTCCTGCAGACAGCACCAAAGCAGCCGAGTGGGCAGTCAGGGGAGTTGACCAAGTCCAGCGCCATGGGTGAGTATGGGGTGAGGGTGGCGGACACCCGGAGAGCTGTCACTGGCGGCTCTGGGGACCCTGTCCCAGAGCAGAGCACCCTGAAACTTCCCTCTGGCACCCTGAAACTTCCCTCTGGCACCGGTCAGGTCCCGTGGCCCCGGTGTGGCCGTGCCAGCCATGGGAGCTGCCAGGGGAGGGTGCCTCAGCACGGCAGGGATGGTGTTTTCTTTCCCAAGGCAGTTTTCCATTCCTGTGTGCTCATGCGCTGTCGTGACAAATGCCATCCCCATGGCTGGTCCCACGCAAGCCCTCCTCACACAGGCTGGAGATGAGAGCTCCTGCCCAGGGCTGGGGGGAGCCGGGAGGTCCAGGCAGGGTGCTGAGACCTGCCACAGCTCATGCCTCTTGTATGCCCTGGGAAAACGGAGGCACTCCTTGTGGCTCAGTTTCGCTACAGATACAGCAGAGCTAATGCTTACCAGCACACCCCACTGAGGCATCAGGGCTGAGCTGTTCCCAGGGGTGCCACGGGCTGCCGGCACCCTCCTGCCTCCTCCTCCTGCCTGCAGTGTATTGTTTGGCTCCAGCAGCAGCTGAGCCTGGGTACAAGGCCCGGGATTGTGCAGCACAAGGGCTCTTTCTCTCCTCCTTTCCCCTCCCCAGGCTTCCCCAGCGTGGCTTCCCAAAGCCTGAAAGGCCGGAGCTGTGGCAGGGAGCTTGCCAGACCCTGGCACATCCCGGGACCCACAGCCCTGCAGGAATGGGGCCATGCCCTGTGTCCCAGCCCCAGGCACCTGCCACACCATCTCCCAGGTGGCCAAAAATAAAAATAAAAAAGGCGTGTTTGGCCCAGTACCCTGCTGGGTGCACAGGGCCGTCCCCACGGGTCCCAGTGAGGTTTGGGGAGCACCGCTGGCCGGGAGGAGGAGTGGGAACCCCCCTGGACCTGCTTCGTCCAAGGCAAACAAGCAGGAGGGGCCCCAGCGCCCCCCCATAGAGCTGCCTTTGTTCCCTGTTTGCTCTCGGCATGGGGCAGCCCCCGGGGTGGCAGTGCCAGGACAATCCCCCATTGTCCTCAGTGCCACCGTGCGACCTTGCTCCCTGTGGGGAGGGGAGGGCACTGCTGGCCAGGACCCTGTGGCTTGCTTGTCCTTTGAGGGAGGAGATAAGCACTGTGAGATCCATGGTGGGAGCATGGGTTTGGGAACGCTTCCCACGGACGCCTTTTTGGCATTCAAGGCCCAAATGCTGTGCCCAGACGGGATGTGCCCAGGCAGCTGCCGTACCCGGGACAGTGGGGTGCCGGTGGGGCCAGGGCAGCAGGTTATCACAGCTTAGCTTGAGAACTGATGCTCCGGAGCCGGGTGCCGTTGGGTGCAAACCCACCGGGCTGCCCGCTCCCAAACCGGGCAGGAGAGCGGCTGGCTGAGCACCTCCAGCCCCAGCTCATCGGAAACCTGAGCTAACGATCCTGCACGTTAGAGCCCCGACGTGCAGAAGGAGCAGGTGCCCATGGCCCCACTGCTGAAAAAAAATCCAGCATTTAGGCCCTCCAAGCAGCACGCTCGCACGCGCCCTCGCTTTCCCTGCCCACGCACAGGTACACGTGCTCTCTTGCCAAATATCTGTCCCGGAGGACTGATCTATTACACAAGTGCTGATGTTCGGGGAACCAGCATGGCTCCTCTCCATCAGCACATCTTCCCGTGTAATGGGGCTGCTGCAGCCTGAGCTGCCCGCGGAGTGCCAGGAGAGGGGACGAGTCCACCCTGCCGTGCTGCCCAGAAGCCCGGGCTGCTTGGGGTGCGTGCCCGCTCGTCCCGGGCTGCCCCGAGGCCAGCCCACACTGCTGGGTCTCCGCTGTGCCTTGTCTCTGTGGAGCTGCTCGCTTCCCCTCCATCTTCGAAGGCAAAAGAAAAACGCAGGCTGCGGGTGTCACGGTTGCCCGCAGCTGGGCTGTGCCGGCAGCGGGGAGCCCATTAGCAGCTTGTTTGCCGGGTCCCGCTGGCATTACGCTACATCGCCTTCGATTTCCATCTTGTTCCGCACGGGTCGGCACGGCTGGCTCACCTCGGCTCCCTGGCCGCCTCACACCAGAGGCTGCCTTGCTGCCCCGGTGCCCCACACTGCGACACCCCCTGTCCCTGGGTATGCTTGGGTGCGATCCTGCCCGGCTGCTTAGAGAGAACTCGGGGAAGCTGCTGGGTTTGGGTTTCCAGCACCGCAATGAATCATTTCTGGGTTTTGCTTCAACCTCCTTCCCTCCTCCCACCAGGCACCTTCCTGCTCCTGAGCTGGGGGCTCCCAGTGCTCCCCGTCCCGGCGGTCCTGTCCCACCTCACCTCTCTTCTCCCTAGGTTTGCTCGAGTGCTGTGCCAGATGCCTCATCGGGGCACCCTTTGCTTCGCTGGTTGCCACGGGCTTGTGCTTCTTAGGGGTAGCGCTGTTTTGTGGCTGTGGGCACGAAGCCCTCACAGGCACGGAGCAGCTCATTGAGACCTACTTCTCCAAAAACTACCAGGACTATGAGTATCTCATCGACGTGTAAGTACCCCACTGCGGTGCATCACCCTCACGCCGGGGCCCCTCGTGTCTCCGTCTCGCTCTGTGCCGGGAGGAGGTGTCTGGCCGGGGTGATGCTGTCACCCCGGCACCATGGAGACCCCAGGCTGTGTTTGCCGTGTGCCGGTGACACGGCCGCATCGCAGGGTCCAGTGGCCACTTGTTTCCTTTTCACGGCTGTTTTTATCTGACCCTCGCTAGGTGCCTGGGCTAGTGCTGGACCTCTGCACCGGGTAGGTACGGAGGGCGTGGGGGAGCCAGCAGTGGCCGACAGCTTTGCTCGCCACGGCTTTGCCCCAGCTCGCTCCTCTCGTGGCTTCACCCTCCATTTTGGTCCCCCTGGGGTGGCACGGGGAGGGTAGTCACCGCAGCCAGCCTGCCCCGGCCATGCTGCTCGCGGGGCTGAGCTCCCCAGCACCGCCCCAGCACCTGAGCATCCCTGCCTGCTCCTCTCCCCGGCAGCATCCACGCTTTTCAGTATGTCATCTACGGCACGGCCTCCTTCTTCTTCCTCTACGGAGCCCTGCTGCTGGCCGAAGGCTTCTATACACTGGCGCTGTCCGGCAAATCTTCGGGGACTACAGGACCACCATCTGCGGCAAGGGCCTCAGCGCAACGGTAACCGGGGGCCCGAAAGGGAGGGGAGCGCGAGGCCCCCAGCGAGCTCACTCGTTGCAGCGGGTGTGTCAGTGTTTGGGAAAGTGGCTAGGACATCCTGACAAGGTGATCTTAACCGGGGTTTGGCACCCCTGCGCGCGCCCGTAGCGGGTTTGCCACGCTCGCCGTGGCCGAAGGGCAGGAGACTGCGGCTGTCCGGGTTTCGGGGTATCCCAAAGGGAAGCGCAGCCCAGCCCGCCCTCCCCCAGGCCTGCCGTGGCCCCGGGGACCAAAGCAGCCCAAATGGCCACATCTAACCAAACCACCTCATGTTTAAGCATCAGTGGGGAGAGCCATGAGCATCCCCGCGGTGCCAGCAGCCCGAGGCTCTCCAGCACCCGGTGCCCCTGGGGTTGTCCTCTCCACTGTGCTTGGGGACAATGACAAAATGCTGGCAAGGGGAGCCCATGGCCTGGGGGAGCAGAGGGGGATGGCTGCGGTTCCCTCAGGGGCCGGTCGGGGTGGCACCACGGAGGGAGGGCAGGAGAGCCACATTTGCACACCAAGGCGGGTTCTGCAGCTGCCCTCCCGCAGAGGCCAAACCCGGCTTGGCCGTGGCCGCGGTTTCTCCCCGCTGCACGGGACGTGGCAGCCACTCTGCTGCCACCGCCGGTCACCCCCACGCACGCGTAGCTGGCTGGGAGCCTGTGGCTGGTGCCGGCCCCGTGAGCCACAGGGGTGCCCAGCTCGGGCTGCTGCTCTGGGCTGGCTACTGGGGTTACACTGGGTTTGGCAGGTGGTGTGGAGCTGGATGCAGGCAGCATCTCTGTCCCCTGCCTGCCCCGCGCCCTCTCCTGCCTGGGGACCCTCGCGCTCCCCTGTCTGTGTCCCTGGCCGCTCGGTAACCATGGCTCTGTCCTGGCTTGTCCTGCCCCTTGCAGTTTGTGGGCATTACCTACGTCCTGAGCATCATCTGGCTCCTGGTCTTCGCCTGCTCTGCGGTGCCCGTCTACATCTACTTTAACACTTGGACCACCTGCCAGTCCATTGCCAACCCCAGCAAGACCTCGGCCAGCATCGGCACCCTGTGTGCGGATGCCAGGATGTACGGTGAGTATCAGATTCACCGCCCAGGAGCCAGGGCTCAGGGTGGAGGAGAAGGGATGGAGGAGAGGGCCCAGGCAGATAGGGCTGGGTAAAGCAGGGACAAGTGCTGAAGAGCCCCAAAATGCCAGGGTGTGCGTGACACACGTGGCTGAGGGAGGCTGGGCAAGGCAGCCGGCTGGCAGCTGTGCCTGGCTCACCCAGCTCCCCGTGTCTCACCAGGTGTCCTGCCCTGGAATGCCTTCCCTGGCAAGGTGTGCGGCTCCAACCTGCTCTCCATCTGCAAGACCAGCGAGGTGAGCACCTCCTGTCACCCCACATGCGCTCTCCTCAGTGGGTGGCCTCGGCACTGGCCTCCCCAGCTGGCACACGTGACCCTGGGACCTCACACCCCCTCTTCCCTTGCAGTTCCAGATGACTTTCCACCTCTTCATCGCGGCCTTTGTGGGGGCGGCTGCCACGCTGGTCTCACTGGTGAGTGGGTGCTCCCCCTGCCTGGCCGTTCTCCTCCACCCAATGAGGATGTGAGGGCAGAGGACAATGGAGGTGCTGGGCATGGATGTGACAGAGCCTGTGCTCGTGTCATTTTCTGGCACTTAAGTGCAGACAGTGAATTCAGGCCATAAGAAGGTAGAGGTGGCGGCTGGATGGGATCTGAAGAGGCTTTAGGAGACCACCAGAGAGAGGTCCTGCTGCCCATGCACTAAGTCCCCTGCCTTTCTCCAGCTCTCGTCTTGCTTTACACCAGCGAGGAGACACTGCAGTGTCCCACCGGCGCAGTGGGGCCATAGGGGCTCTGCGGGGCAGCTGCCCTGTTGGGGTGCTGGGCTGGGAGATGCCATCTTGGGCATACCCCACTGAGGAGTCCCATCCTGCTTGGCCTCCTCACCCACCGGAACTTCGTTTCTCCTCCCCCCCCCCAACTCACTTTCTTTCCACCCACAGCTCACCTTCATGATCGCCGCCACCTACAACTTTGCAGTCCTCAAGCTGATGGGCCGAGGCACCAAGTTCTAGCCCTTGCGGTGGAGCCCAGCCAGACCAAACGCCCTTCTTTTCTCTAACCCCGAGGCTTTAACACTGCAGCCACCCGACACCAGGTCTCCTGCGTTAACTCTGCCTTCGCCTCTGACTCCCCTCCTCTTCTTCCCTCGCATCCATCGTGCTGAGCATGACCAGGAAGGAGAGCTTCCCACCAATGGACACCTCTTCATGCACTTTTCTCTCTCTGCTCATCTGTAACCAGTTCGCTCTAGGGCCAAGCCCATCAAAACCAGCCAGAGAAGAGGAGGGACTTACTCCAGTGTCCCGATGTTGCCTGGGGATGAGCAAAGGCCTTCATGCTCCTGGGAGGAGGAAATCCATGTAGGTTGCTCCATGAGTAGCAAGAGGCTACCTAGAGAGAAAAGGAAGTTGGCCCAGTCCTGGTACCATTGCTAGAGACTCTCCTGGAGCTGTCTGCTGTCACCACCCGTGGATGGAGAATAAGAGAAGGATTTTTTTTTTTCCCCTTAGCAAAGAAAGATGAATTTACCCCAAATTGCCTGCTTCAGCCAAGGCAAAGGGAGTTCAGGGCAAGGATCTTCCCTGTTGCGGAGAAGAGAGTGCTGACCCCAATGCTGATAAAGCCCTAACCCAGCTGCCCCTATTAAAGCCTAAAGGAGTTTGGTGTCTCTGTAGACAAGGAGGACTCTTGGCTTTACCCTCCAGGCAGCAGAGAGGTGGCAGATAGGTTTGACTGAGAGGGGACATCTCTGCACCATACCCCAGGAGTGTAAAGCCAGAGCCATCCCCCCATAGGCAGGGGATGACCCTCCGGACTGCATGCCTTCACCGCCCCGCCAGTGCCGCGCTCGCCGCACGCTCTCGTCCCTTCACAATGGTGCTCTTCTCTGGGGTGACGTCTGCTTCGCTAACCTCCTCTGCGTCGGAGACCTTGATTTGTTTCTCACCTGTGTCAAACGTAACTTTCCCTCGTTCTGTCCCCCTTTTCCCCTCACCTTTTTTCCCCCGCGTTTCCTGCAAATCAGGACAACTGTCTTGTGTCTGCCTGGGCGGAAGGCACTGGCAGCATCTTACTTCCAGTTGAAATCCATGAAGGAGTTGAGGAGAGAAGGAAAGGCAGCGGTTTGGGGGTCACGAGGTGGAAACACTGCCTGTATCTGCAAACCAGATCCTTTCTGGTGCCAGTTCAGTCTTTTCCCATGGAGGGGGGCAGCAGGGCAAGGGGTTTGGTGGAGATGACCTCTCCCCCATGATTGCTCTCCATGGCAGCTGGAGGAAAGCCCTCTGGCTGGGTAGCGTGGGTCCAGCCAAACTCACCAAAATGCTGTTTCCAGTCTTCCCCGCCAACTGGTATTCTGGTTTGCTCTTCCCTGCCTCTCCTTAATGCTAATCTTAGTGTTTATTTATTGGAGAAACTACTTTCAGTGGCAGACTGTAGCTCCATCTTGCATGGATTTTTTTTTTGTCTGTATTATTATTATATTTTTTTTAAGTGCCGATTTCAGCAGGGGCAAGGATAAAGGAGCAGATCTGCTGAGCAGAGCGTTCGGAGGATCCTTGCCGCCAGGAGTGCTGAAAGAGGTTGGCCAGGCTACCAACGCACACAGGCTGGGGAGGGTGGAGATGCCAGGAGGGACGGCAGGGTGGGGAGAAACCAGTCAAGATCTGGAAATTCACATCGACGCTATCTCTCTTGGGGGTTTGCTGGGGTTTTTTTGGTATCCATTTAACAAAAAATAACCAGACCCTCCTTCCCACCCTTGTCCCCAGACCCCAAACACACACACACGCACACATGTGCGCGCACACACACACATGCAAAAAGAGAGTTAATCAACTGAAAGTGTTTCCTTCATTTCTGATCTAGAATTTCAACTTGTTAACAAGCAATAAAAAGGAGCAAGTTTGTAGAGACTTATCTTACAAGATGTATTTTATAAAAATTAAAGAAAATAAATTAAAATTAAGAACATTCTGAACAAGGTATACAACTGTCTGTCCATTTGTTGTGCTGGCATTCCCACACCCAAAGAAAAGCAGCGAAGGGGTGGCTGCAGAGGAGAAGGTCCCAGAGGAGCAGCGCTCGCCAGCCCCACGTGTGGGCCAGCTGCCCCCACGGGACCCTGCCCACCCCTCCTTCCCACCCCAGCCATGAGGTTCATAACCCTGACCTCAAGATCTTTGTTCCCAGCTGGGGAGCCCCTAAAACCCCTATTTCTCCTCCAGCCACCCAGAGAGAAGCTGGGGTCTTGTAGGAGCCGCTCGCTCGTGTTTGGTGGTGTGCTGCTGCCCTTTAATAGTCAGCCTACGTGGTGACAGCCTCTGCAACGTCTCCTAATGTAGCACCTACAGCACGACCACAGCAAAACTAATCGGCACGGCTCAGGCAAAGCTCGCCAGCTCACATCAGGCAATGCATGTGGTACGAGCACGCCCAGAGCCACTCAGGATGCATGGTTCTCTCACTTGTAGAGATCCCTGTGTGAAACAGGACAGTCTCATTTAGGCACGAGGGCAGACTCGACTGTCGCAGGGCCCTACATGTCCTGTCTCTGCACTCTGTGGGCGGCTGCGTGCCATTTGCCACAGGGTCGTTAACAATTTGCACAGCGCTGGTGCGTGGGGAGGTCATGGGCTGGTGTCTTTCTGCCCCTGATCAGACAAATGCTGCCCTTAGAAGCACGTTTCCACAGCAGCTACTCAAAAATTATCAATTCAAATGTTGCTTCTCTTGGAAACTCCCCGCCAGGAGCTGTGCTCAGGAGCCTCAGGGGAGCAAGGCCACAGAGGGATGCTCCCAGCCCCACACTCAAACCTCGGCACCGCTCCCCTTTGCAGCAGATCTGCCCAAGAGGCAGGTTTCAGGCATGGCTGGGTGCCCACGAGCAGCAGGGCAGGCTGAGAGCTGGCAGGCTGTCACCGACCCACGGCCAGGACCTTCGCTGCTCTTCCTAAACGGGACTCTAGCCCAAATCCCACTCTCCCCTCTCTTCCCCCAGCTCTAGCTCCCCTCCAGGCAGGCAGCAAGGCTTCCCACGCAGCCCGGCCAGGGGAGGTTTAGCTCACGCATTGCTGCTGCCCCAGCTCTGTGCACACTGTGCCTGCACCCCCAGCCTTGCTCTGGCTCACAGAAACCTGTGGGGCTGCGCTGCCATCAATGGGGCCCTTTGTTCCCTGCTTTCCCAGATGCCATCGCCCTCCTCTCCCCATGCTGAAAGGGCCCTGTGTGTGCACAGTCACCCGCTGGGCAGGAGCGAGCCGGGGAACAAAACACCATCTCTTTCCCCTGGCAGAGACTGGTGCCCCCCGGCCGGGGTGAGGGCTGGGGACAGCAGCGCGAGGCAGTGTGTGAAAGCGGCCAGCGTGGCCAGGACGCTGGGCAAGTCCGAGGGCCGAAGGACACATGTAGCCTCTTGTCAGGGGTGCCCTTGGCTGTGTCCTGCTGCCACCCCACCTGGGGACATGGGACCTGCCCTCACAGCTCCTTCCCTGGGCACCCAGTGCCCTCCGGGAACTGGCTGAGAAAAGACAGGGAATAAACCCTGCCTGGTACATACCACATCCCTGTACGCTGGCCCGTCGCGAGAGCTCCAAGGAGGGGAGCCAGCGCCATCAAAACACCCTCCCCGGGTCTGGCGGCTGCAGTTTGCTCCCACCAAGGCTGGGCCAGAGAAAAGGACCCTGGCGCAGGTCCCGCGGGCTGGCTTGCTGGCCAGCAGGCAAGGCGACCCCCCGCCTTCATCCCACGCCCTGCCACCCCGGGGGACGGCCCTGCGCCGCTGCCAGCGAGGGACACGGGGCAAGGCAGCCCTTGGGACGGCGCAGAGAAACCCCCCGAGCAGTGAAAGGTGGGGAGGGGGGGCGGCACCCAGGGGTGTTCGTGCAGGGCCGGCCCCGCGTCCCCAGCCCCTCACCGAGGCGCCCCCGAGGGCCGGGCCCCGCCGGGCCGATGCTCCTCCCGCATCCCCGGTGCTGCGGCTCCTCCCCGCGGCCGCCGGCCGCAGCTGCCCGGGCTGCGCGGCGAGGAGGGGCGGGCGTAGTGCCCCGGCGCCTCCCGGCCCCCGCCCGTGCTGCCCCGGGGCAGCCCTCCCTGCGCAGGCACTTCTGCTGCCGGGGGTGCCCCGGGAGCCCCCAGCACAAAGCCGGCCCAACGCCAGCCCGCGGCCACGCATCAGAACGGGTAACCGCCGTCCCCTCCTAGCGCCCGCGTTCACACCGGGCACGGTCCTGCACAGCCCAGTCAAGGGAACAGCAAATAAAAACTACACGAAACGTTCAGATGCTGCCACTACAGCCCGTCTGCAAGCCCCTGCCTACACAGCAGATCCCTCTGAAGCCACACAGGCCCCTGCCCTGCTCTCTTCGCAAAGGTTCGGGCTCAGCCGTGGGGTGAGGCTGTGAGGGACGAGCAGGAAGGCTCAGGGAAAGGAGGCAGCGCTAGAGGCAAACCCAGTGGCTGCAGGCTGGGCCCCAGCTCAGCCCTCCATCCCTCCACCTGCACCGACACTCAGCAGGGCGGACAGCCGGCACACCAGCCGTGGCAGGGCACACTGATGCTGCTCCTCACCGGCAGCTCCCCCAGCCTTGGCTTCAGTTAGGGCAGGGAAAGGGCTGTGAGTGGCGAGCGATGCCCTGGCAGGGGTGGCAGTAGCTGGCGAGCAGCCCTGCCTGCCAGGGCTACAGCGTGGTACTGCCACCCATCTGCCCTAAAGGAAAGTCTCACCTGCCACCTCTCAGGCACCCAGCTGGTTTCTCTCCATTTCTGCACACAGTTTAGCTCTGCTGGGGAGATACGTGGGGACAAGAAGGGAATAGCAAGTGGGAAGCCCTCATAGAAAGGACTGACAGTAGCACAAGCAGATGCTGTACTTGGCTGCTCACAAAACCAGGAGTCCTGCATCTCCACGCAGCCACATGCACCAGCCCCTGAAGGACCCCTTGAAGCCATGAGGAAAGAGCCGCTCCACCAGCTGTGGAAGCACTGGGGTCAAGGGGTGTCTCTGTCCATCCCCGACTGCTTTTGCTCGAGCAATCACCTCAGCAGGTAAGCCACCATTTCACGGACTTCACAGATTGTCCCAGGCCCCAGTCTCCCAGTCGAGGGACTCTGACCCACCTGAGGCCTTCTGGCAATTGCTGTCAGAGCTGCCATCGCCTCCCACTGCGTCCCTCCTTGGCAGAGCAGGGAGCGCTCCTTACTCCAGAGCGGAGCACACCAGTGTCCCTGGCTGCAACCAACTCCCTGTTAAAAGCTGGAGTCTGGAGTGAGGTTCAGAGGCTCCTGAAAGGGCATTTTTAGACTCTGTGTGTCTTTTTGCTCATCCTCAAACACGTGCAAGTACATGCAGTCCCCCAAAAGTACACACAATCTCCCCCAGAGATTGTGTTCCCATAAACCTCCTTACAGCTGTACTGCTGTGAGGAGCCAGCCTGGGGAGCTAGGGAGGAGCTGCACCGGGAAACACACCGTCTGTGAGCAGCCTTGGTCACCCAGAGAGCAACCCCCGGGCATCTGCAGCCATTCAGAGATCCTCAGCTAATGGTTCCAGAGAAGATTTCGATTTCCTCAGCCCACCAAGCAGCTGCATGGCCTTACAGCTGCACTGCCTGACCCAGAGCAGCACAATCCTCAAGATGGCTGTGGGAGAGAAGGATGGATGGGACCAGGAGATGCCCCCACAACATGCACCCTCCTTTGCAAGCACACAGGGATATACTACAGCACCTGCTCCACACAGCAGCTCCCTGCTTTCCTTTGTAGACACTCCTTTGCCCTCCAGGGACGCATCCTCTCCCCAACCCATGACAAAACCCACTGCGCCCTCCGCTATTGCTTGCGGTGGCAAAGTGGGGAATGAGGGAACAGCCTCACTACGGCTCCTGCCCCTGCCCTGCATTTTCTTCCAAACATCTCACATCAGGGGGGTCAGTGGTCCTGACGGTTTTAGACAGACCCTTGCTGATGTGAGACAGCCTCACCTAACCCCTGCGACTCTTCCAAGGCTGGGACCATCTCCCACCAGGTGACGCTGGCTGGCTGTTTTCAGCTGTGTTTTGAAACAGCTGAAGCAAGATGCTGGAGGCCCCCAGATACTCCAGCTCACATTTAAAAAGCAGGATTTCCAAGGACTTGAAACCCTACGCTGCCTCAGGAAGCATGGATAGGCAAGCAGACGTGAGAGAAAAATAAACTAAAAGGTTCTGCCAACAGAAGCAGCAGGCACAGACTCTGCAAACACAGAGAAAGCTTCTCAAAATAAGCGACCATCCTGGCAGGACAGCGGAAGAGAACAGTCTCCATATGCTGATTTCTGTCTCAGCGTCCTATGGAAATCCTGCCTGGTTACAACCCCCTGCAGCCTGAGGGACCAGTTCCAAGACTGCAGGAAGAAATCAAAGGAAAGTACCTGGCTTGCTGCTGAGAGCCCAGGCTGAAACTTGAAATGCAGTGACAGAGGGAAGCAATGGGGAATATTTTTGTTATGAAAGTGTTTTCTGATATACTCTTGAAAAAAAACAAACAACTGGTCACTGGATTCAGCTGGTAAATAAGTCATATTCTTTCAGCTACTGGTCCAGCTAGGTACATTCAGGAATAACCAACCCCTTTGATCCCTTAGTGACTTCTCTCCACCAGATGCTGTAACCAACCCAGTTCCACATCCCTCAGGAGAACAGGAGCCAGCTTGAACTTTGATAAACCAAGGAGGCAGCAACTTCCTGAATTCACTTGAATACATCCATGTTTTATTTGCTTAAATAAAGGCAGAATCTCGGTTTTACAACTCCAGTTCTGTAGCAATAACAACAGCCACAAAAGCATGAGTGGACACAGGGAGGGGATAGTTGTTGGCGCTGAACTTTGCAACAAAGAGTTTAAAATCCTGGCTCCTTTGGAAATTGTGCGTATCATTTAAAATAAATTAAACAATTTAAATATATTACACTATACTTTTTTAAAATGAATTTTTAAAACACATAAGTCTAACAAAATAGTTTTTTTTTTAAAAAAGTCAATGATCCAACATCTGTTAGGAATAAAGGATTCCGTATAACACCCTCCGGCAATACATACCTTCTGCACAGCCTGTGCACAGTGAGGCTCTTGAGCTTCAGCTATCAGCATCGACACACACCCGGGGTACAGCAAACAGCATGCTGCACCCACGCCTCCTACACCGCGGCTTGTTCGGCCTCTGCCTTCTCTCACACGAGGTGCCAGTCCTCACACAGACCCCACGAGACCTGCTCTGGGGAAGCGGCAGTTTCACCTTCGGGGAGCTCCCTCAGCAGCCCCTCTGGCAGGGCTTGAGCCTGTTCCAACCCCAGGGCCCCTGTGCAAACCAGCTGTGGGGGATCGTGCCTGTTCAGAGGTGTAAATCGGAACCATAGGTCACAGAGTCTGGGATCTTAAAGGAAATACCAAACAGTGTTAAACTGAAGAAAAATCTAGAGGCCTGGGGAGGTCAGACATTGGTAAATAAAAAGTAACAATAACTTTAATATCCTGCAAAAATCTGCTGCACCTGCGGAGGCAGAGCCTTCTCTTGTACCTCAAAGGACCTGGTTCCAGAGGCTGCAAGCACTCCCCATGAATATGAGTGTTCAGCCCTGTTTAGAAATCAGATCCCTCTAAAGCACTTTGCATTAAAGCTTCGGTCCCTTCCACACATGGCTGCCCTGCAGAGAAGGGCAGGATCACCCTGAGCTCCCCCAGAGGAGACTCCCTGCATGCTCAGAGACTGCTCGGCAATGAGGATTAGCTGCCACCAGCCAGCACGAGGGCTCTAAAGCACAGCGTAAGTGAGGCCGCTCGATTAGAGCTACACCATGTACCAGCCAGTAGCTCATCACAGTGGGAACCGCATTCAGCACCTAGCAGATACATCCTCGGGGAAGCTCTGCCTGTGGCAGGCTCCTATGTGCTTAAGGGCAAAGTCAGTTTCAACAAACACTTGCAGGGGAAGTTGCAGGACATGAGGTTATAATGGTAAAGACGGCGGTCAGCAAGCACCCACCTCTTTGCTACACAGATAGCTTAGGACTAACACCTAGGAGGGGGCAGGAGCTGAGACCAGTAAAGCCTGGTGTCCTTTTCTAGAAGGTTCCCTGCCCCCACCATACCATTTTTTAGCCACCTTGAACAGAGGTGGAACCAGTGCAGCTCTCTCCCCAACAGGCTGAATGCAGCAGCCATAAACACAGGCCAATTAACTAAGTGGATATCCTCTGCCAGTAAAGTCTGTTATATGAATTACAGATAAACCATACTGGATTCCCCGTTATGGAGTAAGGGCCAGGACAACGGCATGAGTTAGCTGTGCTCGGCAGCACTGCACCTGACACAACGAGTAATGAACTGAATGGTTCTATGTTGCAGCATCCAGATGAGAACATCTGTGCTAAAGCAACTGAAGATGCTGATCCACCAGCTAATGAAGCACAGTGGTCACCAGCCCTGCACACAAATGAGTGGATTTAACAGCTGACCACGCCTGACTCCCCAGCCACCTGCACACCTAGGAGACAGCCCACCCACCTACCATCGGTCTGCTAGAGCATATCATCTGGACACAGTGATTACTTGTGACAGAAACCAGCTGAAGTTTCACGCTCCAGATCTGCTGAACTCCTGAGTAACTCTAAACCCTTTGACATGACCCGGCGAGTGTCCACATAGGCGTTTTTCATCCAGGGCTTCAAGGTATGAGAAGCGAGATCCGGCGCTGAGCCTCCAGAAGAGACAAGGAAACGTATATTAAGCAAGACGCAGACTGTCTCTCCACAAAATAACACTCACACAAGACAAAGTTAGAGGTGAGGAAAAGCAGACCAGAAATAGGCAGCTACAAAGAAGCGATGCTGCCACATTAAAATACAGGTCCATCTCTCCTTCGTATGTTGCTTCAGATCAGAGCTCTAACAATTCTAAGCACAGTTCAGTCTCAGGACACAATGCACTTATCCCAGACAACAGATACACACATCTCAGCCACTCCAGTATTTGACATTCTCACAGTTGCATGGGCTGGAGTCTCTACAACAGGTTTCATTCAGTATGCTGAGCAGACTTTCCTTTGGCAGTAAGGTCATGAGTTTAGTGGGTCTAGTATTTTTTTTTGAGTTCAGGACTAAAATACTTCAAAGAGTGTCTAGAGCGCTCTCAGCTTTGTTCCGCAGGCAGTTCTTGGTACAGATCAGACCATTACTGTCTTTAGTGAATTTAAAGGACTTTAACCCAGTCCTTTAAACCCCCTAAAGCAGGCAGAGATGGAAGCAGGACTACTCTCGCATGCTCTTTTAACAGCTCCCTTGTGCAGATACGTGCTCTGTGCCCAAAAACTCCAGCCAGAATTCAGATGGCGAGGCTACAACTCCCCAGTGAGCAAACCACCTATTGTCCTTGTGGCCACTCTCCTCAGAGTGACCCAGAGCTGCCCACGCTTATTCTGATCCAGCCGCTGGCTTGAGCAACCTTCCTGAAGCAGCAGCCGCTCTTAACAACAGGAAGACCCTGATTTGGAGCTGGACTGCAGGTCAATGGTGTGGCCCAGCATGCAGTGCTCTAGCTGCTCCTCAACCGCCAGCACCTGTCGCACAGCCTCCTCAAAGGCCACTGCCACATTGGTGTCATCTTTGGCACTAGTCTCCAGGTATGGATAGTTACCGTTTTCCATGCACCAGGCCTGGGCCTCCTCTGTGCTCACTTGTCTCTCAAGTTTGTCTATCTTGTTGCCCAGGACTACAAACGGGAAGTGTTCAGGGTCCTTCACGTCAGCATAGTAGACAAACTCCTTCTGCCAGTTACTGAGGTTCTCAAAGCTCTGCCGATCGTCCACACTGAAGGTCAGCAGGCAGCAGTCCGCTCCCCTGTAAAATGGGGTTCGCAGGCTCTTGAATCTCTCCTGTCCTGCAGTGTCCCAAATCTGGAGGGTCACAAAACGTCCATCCACCTCCAGGTCCCGGTTCAAGAACTCCACACCAATCGTGTGGAAAGCCTGCGAGTCAAACTTGTTGGTGACGTACCGGTTCATGAGGGAACTCTTCCCAACTCCACCATCCCCAAGGAGAATGACCTTTAAGAGCAAGGACTTCCCACTCATTGCAGCAGGACGGAGGGGTAAAGTACCAAGGCAATCTGCAGGGTTCAGAAAGAGTACAAAATAGCTATTTTAGCTTGTGGATTCTACAGAAACTCATACATAGAATAACAGAATATGATATTTCCATCCCCGTTTCTGAACAAGTTTTGTATATAGGAGGTAATCTCTCTAATAAGAGAGATTAGAGCTGGGAATTGGACAAGATTTCAGGCACATAAGTCCTCCATCAGGTCCAAAAACGGACGCAGCAGGTCACCACTGTCAGTGCAAGCTGAGAACAACTGTTGAGAGTTTAGTATCAATTGTACCACTTTCAGTGAAAACCCTGTATCTGAAAGCTTGTCTAGTTTTTCCAAACATACCATCACTAGTTAAATATCTCTTCTGGCCTGTGTTCTCAGGCTATCACAGAAACAGCAAAATCACCAGGATCGCCGTCACCAGGCCTTCCTTTCCACTGTACAATCACCAGCTATGTAATTTCTCCTATCTGACTTGCTCTGCTGGAAGGATGTAAAAGATGTACATGCCTAAGATCAATACAAGTCATCTAGCAAACCAGCTCTTAATCACCCCAAGAATGCTGACTCACCTTACAAGCGGAGCTGCGCTTGTTTCCTGCGCATGATCTCCACAGCTCAGAAGGGGTTTCCCAGGCACAGAGACCCAGATTCTCTGCTGCTCTTTTCTGGCAATGCTTATCGAAAGCCAGTTTGCTAGGGCACAGGTGCAAGTTCACACTGCAACAACCCCGACACCACAGGTTCCTTAGTCAGCAGTCGCAAGAGAAAGGCCAAGTGACAACCAGTCCTCCCCCTCCCAGGGACATTCTGCAAGCAAAGGTAAAGCCCTGACATGGAGTAAGAGGTGTGTTTGGCTGCTCTCTGTACTGTACCTGCTCTAGGAACACAGCGCTTCTGTCTCCAGGACTGTCCAGGGAACACCTTCCTCCAGCATAACAGTCACTAAAAAACAAACACCAGTCAGTGAGGTTACCAGAGCTGCACTCGATGCACTGCCTTCCAATTTGCAACGTTGATCCAGGCTGGAAGAACAACAGCAGAGCTCTAGGAAGCTGAAAGTGCAGTACTGATGGCTGGAATAAAACCGGCAAGAACAAGAGGCTGAGGACAGAGTTTCCCTTGCCCTAAGTAAAATGAAACACAGCCCATTTCTGACCAGGACAGAGGCAGTACATGATGGATGCTAAACCCAAAATAAGAAAAGAATAATAAATTGAAGGAGCTCTGACATGAGTGCACGGGCTGTGTAACCCATGTCTCCCCTCAATACAGGGGATGTCGATAGCTGTGATCTGCTTGGCCTGGCTACCCACACACTCTGGAATCTGATCTGACTGAACATGTACCTGAATCTGCTAACCAGAAGAGTGAGCCAGCTGGGAAGAGCCTGGTATGAAAAGAGATGGGATCTGGCTTGCTTACACCTGCTACCAACATTCCTGGGAAGGGTGTGGACATGTTGTGCTGCTTAGCGGTGACACCACCAGACCAACCTCCAACCAACCGGAACAGGAGCAATCGACACTGCTCAGATCAGCACTCCTATTCCTTCCAGATCAAAAATCACTTTCTGCATTAATCGCAGGGGGCCCTGTTCAGCTTTGTTTCTGCACTTTTTGCAGCTCTTTCAAGCAGTGCTTACCACAAAGCCAAAACCAGAAACTTCTGCTTCTGCTTCCAGTTAAGTTTCTGCAGAAAGTGCAGAAACTAACTAAAGGCTCACCAATTTCACTTCCCCTGCACAGAAACACCCCAAGTCAAGCATGGCTAAACTAACTTGATGGGCTACGGGACATTTGAGAAGCATCTGTGCAACCCAGTGGTTCAAAAGCAGAGAACAAAATGCAAATCTCTCAAGAGACAAACAGGAATTGCAGCACAGCTCCCCCGGGCTGATGGCTTTGGAAACTCTCCCCTGAGCAGCTGAGCAGCTCAAAGCCCTTGCTCTTCCTTTTCCAGATCCTTGCTGGGGGGGGCTTTAAGATGGTCCCTGCCCCCATCACCAAAGCCCTTCCTGACACACGCCATCAGCCCTGACAAAAGTTTCCGTTCAGAAATGGTTTGTTAGCCGGTGACTAGCAGAGGTTTTTAAAATGACTAACGGGTTACACCAGGCTGCTCTGGAGCCTGGCAGGTCAGCAGACTACCGACAGACACGACACAGAGCCATGACACCGGCGTTAGCAATGCTGTCGCAACCCGCAAACACTGCCGAGCCCTTGGCCAGCCATTCCGGAGGCCAGCCCCGACCTGCGGCGGGACGGGGTCCCCTCGCGCCGGACGCCAGCACCTGTTTGCGGATAAAAACAGCGGGGTGCGAGGGTGGGAGCTGCACGCCGGGCCCGGCGCTGCTCCCCAAGCCCTGGCTCCCAGCTCGGCGGGAGGCGAAACCCTCCGGCGGGCCCTTGCCGGGCTGCCGGGCCCTCGCCCGACCCACAGCCGGACCCCCAGGCCGGAGCGGCCGAGGGAAGGGGGAACGCGGCCGAGGAGCTGCACCCCGCGAGGGGAGCGCGGGGCCCCCCACAGCCCCGGAGCGGGTGCCGGAGCCCCTCGGAGGGGGCCGGGGGAAGGGGCGGCCCGCAGCCCCCCGGCCTCCCCGCCCGCCCTTACCTCCCTCCGCGCCGCCGCCGCCCCAGACCCGCCGGGCGCAGGTGCCGGCTCCACCCGCGCCTGCGCAGCGCACGCGCCTGGCCGGCGGCGGCTGCGCGAGGCAGCGGGGCGGGGCCAGGCCAGACCTCGCACCGCCCCCGCCGCGCCGCGCCCCGTCCTGCCGGGGCGGCGGGGCCTGGTCGGTGCTGTCACGCGTGTCCGCTCAGTGCCCACTGCTGCCCTCCGCTTTGGGCCCCGCCGGGCCCTCACTCCTGTCCCCTCCAGCCCCCTTCTGTCCCCTCACTGTCCCCTCACTGTCCCCTCACTGCCCACCTCACAGTCCCCTCCTGTCCCCTCACTGTCCCCTCACTGCCCACCTCACAGTCCCCTCCAGCCCTCTCCTGTCCCCTCACGGTCCCCTCCTGCCGCCCTTCTGTCAGTTCATTCCCCTCTCCTGCCCCCCTGCTGTCCCCGCACCAGCTCCCCGCTGCCACATCACTGCCGGGAGGGCAGGCGCAGCGGGACCCCCACCCCGGGCCAGGCGAGCAGTACCGCGCGTGTCCCGTCACAGCGGTGGGGCCTCCATGGAGCCCGTGTGAGGCCATGGCACCCTCCCTGCAGAAAGCCCCTTACCTGCCTGCAGAACACAGTCCCCTACACAGTGTCACCACAGGCTGGCAGTGGTGGCCGTCCCCAGTCCCGGCATCCCCCTTCCAGTTCTGGCGTGCTGGGAGCCCTGTCCCTCACCCTGCCAGCAGGAGCCCAGCTGCTGCGCAAGGGGGACGTACAGAAATAAATTAACAAATACCCCAAATGTCTTCTCCCTGATTCCCCATTTAGCGCTGAGGCAAATGGCTGGCAGCTGCCCGAGGAGTGTGGCTCCCCCCACCCTCACCATCACCGGTGGGACCAGGAGGGAGAATGTCTTAAAGAAGGAGGTTTCTGGGGAAGAGCAGCAAATAGAAATATTTCTGATGGTTGAAAGGAAAAATAGTGGGAAGTTCACCCCAGCCTGGGGCGGGCAGACAGCGAGGGGCGAGGGGAGAGGGAGACCAGACCCCTGGGTGGCTGCAGGGGGATTTGGGGGAGCAGGAGCCACCTGCCCCCCCTGGGCATCGTTGGCTCTTCTTCCTGCCAGTGCCTGGTGCCCACCCAGAGACAGCTCCAAAACTTGGGGACACCTCTTACTGGGGACTGCAAGACACCCCAGGCACCTTCCTCGGAGGAGGAAGAGCAGGGACTCCTCGTGTGGACACCCAGGGCTTTTTGGTCATCTGAACCCGGCACGAGCCCCAGCACTGAGCAGGTGCCATGAAAGTGCATCGATTCCCTCCTCCCTCCCGGAAAAACATGAGATGGGAGGAGGATTTAAATTAAGCTGGGGATTATAGTAATACCAGCCTCTGTGATCTGGCAGAGGAGATGAGGAACAAGAGAAGCATAGAGGGGTGACGAGGCAGGGCAAGGGCCCGAGGGTGCACGATCTTGGCAGCCTAGGACCAGGGGAGCCTGGGGAATATGGGGGTGCTCCTTGGGCACGTATTTGGGTCACCAACGTACACGCCAGCACCAGGGCCATAAGCGCAGGGTGCTGCTGGTACAGGCGGCAGACACAGCCCCACCACCAGCTGGGGCTCACTCCAAACCAGCCCAGGTCCCCGCGCCAGCCCTGCCAGGGCCATGTGCCACTGGGGTGAGCTTCTGAGCATGGCACGCCTCCCTCTGCCACCTCCCTTTGCCTGGCAGCCGTTTAATCCCATTATTCGTCATTACTTATTTATTAGAGATCTAATTTAGCGTGTAAGAATACCAAGGCCAGGAGGGACGAGACACCTCCTGAATGAGATAAAGTCACCAGGACAGGTCCTGCTAAGGCATGAGGGGCACAGGGCTCTGCAGCAGCACCGTGCCATGCCCTGGTCCACCCCAGGCAGAGCTGGAAAACACCAAAGCCTCAGGGAATGCTTCTTGCAGGGCTTAGGGAGGGCAGCATGTCCCTGCAGTGCGGCCAAGGACACCAGAGGGCCAGTGGCCCCAGCTGATCGTGCTGGCGCTCAAGGGGTCCCCATGTTCCCCTGGGCTGAGCCGCGGGCACCAGGAGCTGTTGGAGAGTCACCTGCCCATCTGAGCAGGGACGTGCCTGGGCAGGTTTGGCTCCTGGCAGCTCTGCAGCTTGGCTGCCTCGCTGAGCTGGGCGACAACCTGTTTGGCATCTGTAGTGGGTTGACCTTGGCTGGATGTCAGGTGCCCACCAGGCGCTTTATTAGTCCCCTTCTCAGCAGGACAGGGGGCAGAAAACAAGATGGAAAAGAACTCGTGGTTCTTCAAGATAAAGGCAGTTTAATAAAGCAAGATTTATTCTCTACTTCCCATCAGCAGGCGATGTCCAGCCACTTCCCTACAGGGCTTCAGTAGGCATAGCTGTTGCTCTGGAAGAGAAATGTCATAATAACAAATGCCTGCCCCCCTCCTCCTTTCTCTGAGCTTTCACTGCTGAGCCGTCATGTGGTGTGGAATCTCCCTTTGGTCACTTTGGGTCAGCTGTCCTGGCTGTGTCCCCTCCCAAGGTCTTGCCCACCCCCAGCCCTCTGGATGAGGGGGGAGCATGTTGGAGAGCCAGCCCTGATGCTGTGGGAGCACTGCTCAGCAGCAGCCAAAACACTGGTGGGTTATCAGCACCTTTCCAGCTACCAATACAAAGCATAGCAGTGTGAGGGCTGCTAGGGGGAAAATTAACTCCATCTCTGCCAGACCCAGTACAGCATCTTGGGGAAAAATACATTTTATAAGTGGAAGGAGACCTGTGAGGAGACTAACTGTGGCTTGATGGGTTGTCGACAGCATCACAGCCACTGCCCCATGGCTCCGCCACCCTGGTGCATTGATACAGCCTGGCAGCACAACCCGGCACAACTTGCTTGGCCGTGCACCGGGGAGGGGGGTCCGGACCCTCTCCTGAGGACGTCTGGCAGGGAAAAGGGGAGACATTGGAATGGGCTGCCCGGGGAGGTGGTGGAGTCACCATCTCTGGATGTGTTTAAGAAAAGACTGGACATGGCACTTAGTGCCATGGTCTAGTTGACATGGTGGTATCAGGGCAACGGTTGGACTCAATGATCCCAGAGGTCTCTTCCAACCTGGTTGATTCTGTGATTCTGTAATTAAATAGGAGGCGAATTGCAGAAGTGGGGCTCCCTGCTGAGCCCTGGGAAGAGAGGAGAGGGAGGGAGGCAGTGGGGAGGTGCTGGGAGGGCTCGTGCTTCCCACGGTGCTTGGGAACCTGAGCCCTGGGCTCAAGGGTGAAGGAGGAACAGGCTTATCTGGGCGTGACCTTGGGCTTGCGGGAATCCTGCCGAGAGCTGGGATCGCCCCAGCACTGCAGGCAGGACAGGACCTTGCCTGTGGCTCTGGGCACTGCCACCAGTTGCTGCAGAAGGATTTGTTTGGAGATGGGGATGTTGCCCAGGAGCCATGTGCTGGGCAAGGAGTGCTAGGGCAGTTGGGGCAGCACCAGGGCAGAGGGGCTGGGACTCTGCAGGGTGCTGGGCTCCTGGAACACAAATGGTTTTGCTCCCTTGGGCTCGGCTGCACCCCTACCCAGAGAGGCTGCAACACACGCGCCCGCTGCCTGGCTCTTGCTCCCAGCTCTGGGTGTTACAGCAAACATGGGGAAGCCCGTGCCAAGGTAGGGAGCCCTGATACAGCCTCGTCCCTGCTGCCAGCCCGTGGCCACCGAAAGCACTGCCAGCTCGCATCCCAGTGAACTCATCACACGTCCCACGCTGCAGCTGGGGCTTGGGCCTCTTCCTTTGTTCCAGCCCCAGTGCCCGGCGCTGCAGCTGCTTCTCCAAGGCCTGTATCCAGCAGCAGCTCCAGCCCATGGCATCTGCTCTGAAACACCCCCAGCACATGCCCCTCCCCAAACAGCCCTGCCATCCCCAGCCTTGGCCACCCCCATTTCCCCTGAGCCCATGGCTCTGAGCACTGGTTGCCAGGCACGCTGGCACCCATTTTGCTCCCCAGGACCAACATAGTCAGAGCAAAGCTGGGGAAGGCCCCCCCACACATCCCCCTCTACCCCACACAGCTCAAGCTGCCCCAAAGAAGTGCCCTGTGCAGTTTGCGTGAGCTGGGCTGAGTCCTTGCAAACTCGACACTCACCAGCCACCACACAGGCAGCAGCAGCTCACGGGTGTAGCAGTGTCCCCAGATAGCGTCATCCACAGTGGCAAGACGTAGCTGGTGACTGGCTGGAGACGGAGCGGCTGCCAACACTGCAGGGGAACTGGGACCGTGGCGGCAGGGATGGGAGCTGCCTCCTCTCCGTCTCCTCCCCGCCATGGCACTGGGATGCGGAGGTGCTGTCGGAGCCTCCCTGCGAAGGCTGCAGCCCCATGAGGTCCCTCCCTGCTGAGCTGGGAGAGGCAGTGGGGAGAGGAATGTGCCTGGGCTCCTCAGCCACCTCTCCGAGACACAACACTGCAAGCGGGGGCTTGTCCCAGCTCCACCGCAGCCCCGGTGCCAGCAGCGGCCGAGCCGCGTGCCACCGCTGCAGCCTTCACCCTTGCTGGTCCCCAGCTCATCCCTGGAGCCCCTCAGCTGGTTATCAGGGACAGGCTGGGTGACAGGGTGGTGGGGCAGGTAGCATCACAGGAGGAAGCACCAGCCACGATTTTACCCTGATGTAGGTGCTCAGGCAGGCTGGGGCTTTGGGAGACAGCACGAGGCTTCTGTTGCAACACCCTTATCTGCTGTCCATGGCTCCTGCGCTGGCGCCTGGAAAGCTGCAGAGGTGGCTGGCAGGCGGCCGGCTCTTGGCCTTGTGGGGGGGGCTCAGCCCCTGCTGCAGTGGGGTCTGCTCAGGGACTCACAGGAAAGGCTTCGTGGCGGCAGGGACAGAGGGGCACGTGTCAACCCGGCTGCCTCTTGGCAAGGAAAGTGCCTGGGCAGAGGGCCAGAAGGAATCACAGAATCATGGAATTGTTTTGGTTGGAGAGTACCTTTAGTATCATCAGGTCCAACTGTTAACCTAACACTGCCAAGTCCACCACTAAACCATGTCCCTAAGCACCACATCTACTCGTCTTTTAAACACCTTCAGGGATGGTGACTCCACTGCTTCCCTGGGCAGCCTGTTCCAATGCTTGACAACCCTTTCTGTGAAGGAATTTTTCCTGATATCCAATCTAAACCTCCCCTGGCACAACTTGAGGCTGTTTCCTCTCATTCTATGGCTTGTTACTCAGGAGAAGAGACCAACACCCACCTTGCTACGACCTCCTTTCAGTAGACAGCGATAAGGTCTCCCCTCAGATTTTGGGGGAAGAAGCAAAGGGCCGTATTCCCATGCTGACCCCCGGCTTGTATCCTGCACCGCACCCTCTGTGCCCAGCTCATACCCTGCACCGCGCTCTCCGCACCCAGCCCGGCTGTGGTTCCCTGTGGGCAGCGGGATGTTCCCCCACAGGCTCATCCAGGGAGGTCTGGAGCTGTGACAACACAAGGTGCCACCAGCACCGGTGGTGGGGCTCCTGGGCTTGGGGACAGCAGTGTCCCTGGGGAGAGGACACCGACATCTGCCTTGTCCAGACAAAGCGAGGCGACATTGCCTCAGGTGACACCCACCACGGAAAGGCTTTGATTTTGTTTTTTTGCCCCTTGGTTTCCTCACATCATGCAGGCGCTCACGCAGTCAGTAGCAGTCTCAGGTGTCCCTGGCAAACCCCGGCCGGCCGTGCCGTGGTGTGGGCACTGGATACATCCCTGCTGCCATCACTGCCATGGGTTTGAGCCCCCACCTTGTCTCACTCCAGCTCCCCGGGGTGCCATACCCCAGCTGCTGCCTATGGAGAGGAATAAATGACTATGCATTGGGAGCAGGGGAACAAAATGGCTTTTCATGCCATAATCCTTTGTAATAAAGCACCAGGGGAAGAAAGACGATAAAACAATGTCTCCTGTGTGAGCCAGTTTCTTCCAAAAATAAAGCGCTCCTCTCTGCTGTCAGCTGCCCCGGCTCGGGCACAAGTGCGGGCGCTGCTGCACGACACCGGAGCCGCGTCCCCTGCGGGAGCACGTGCTCCTGTGGCTCCCGGCACGGCCGCGCCGGCCCGTGGGAATCTGCAGAATGCAACTGAGGGGGCCAGAAACGAGCAATTAATTTTCTGGGCGCTCTCAGGAGCAGGCTGCAGGCCACCGAAGAGCTCGGCACCCCTGGGTGCCAGCGGCACGTGTGCTGCTCGGCAAAGCTGCTCCCACCGGCGCCCCGCACCAGCAACGACCCGAGCGAACACAGGGAGCGTGGTGGGTTGGGGGGTGGCTCAGTGCGTAACTCCCCAGCTTCATTTAGACCTGGGTGCTGGCAGGAGCCCGACCCTCACCGGGGCTCTGGAGGAGAGGGCAGGAAGCTCTGAGCGCTCCTGCTTCATCACTGCTGGAGCTGAGCCCTCGCAGCGGGGGATGAGTAAGCTCCTGCTGGTAAACCTGAGCTCCCGGGCGTTATTTTGAGAGCAGCGATAACTTCTCTGCTGCTGGGGAGGGTGTTGGGTGTGCCGAGCGTGGCAGCCCGTCTCTGCCAGCCACCGCGCAGCCTGCAGGCAAGTTTACCAGTGCGGGTGTCCGGAGGCGCCTGGCTCACTCTGCTCGTGCCTTTGCACCCACTGGGCAGGGACGGTGGCTTCCCTGCCCCATGGCCACGGGGGCTCTGGCACAGCGCTGCTCCCCGGCGCAGGATGGGGACAGCTTGTCTGTTAATCCCCCCCATGTCGCTGAGTGTCCCCAGGGGATGGTCTGACCTACAGTGCCACATCGCACACACTCCCCCACCCCGTGGTGGCCTCCCATCAGCTCCATTCCCAAAGGACCATGGTCGCCAGCTCGCACAACACTTTCATTTCCCCATTACTGCTCAGTCTCTTCTGCTTTCCCCTTTTACAGTCAAACATATAACCATCCCCGTGCACGCACACACGCACATATCCTCCCCAACAACTCCCAGCCAAGGTTTTCCCTGGCAGCTCGTGCTTGTTGTCTGCTCGCCACCACTGCCACTGTGGGGTCTGAGCTCTGCGCACGGCAGTGCATCCACCTGGGCAGGGGAGACCTGGCAGGGAAAGGCTGTTTGGACACGCAGCCTGGCTTCGCCTTATCCTGTTTGTTCTGGTGACAAACCCACACCTTCCAAGGGAGTGTTCACCTGCACTGACCGCAGCGTGGGCTGCAGCTGGCAATTTCCTGCTGCCCAAACCCGGGAGCTGCCCCAGGCCCTGCTCGCTGCCACCTCTGGGCTCTCACCACCTTCTGCCACAGCTCCGGGGGCTGACAGAGGGAGAGCGGCCAAGGGAAACCCCAGCTGCTGGCGTACAAAAGCCTCCCTCGCACTGGGCAACCTGTGCTGCAAACCAGCACGGTGCTGCGGGGTGCACAGAGAGTGCGGCAACCTGGGGGGGGTTGCCTGGCTGGGAGAAGGGGGACACGAGGGTGCCCGCTGCAGGGGCACGCACAGGCTGGCTCAGGCGCCTTCTGCAAGAGGTGGGATTACCATCCTCCACACAAGTGTATACGGGGCCAAATCCTCTCCTGGCTGAGTCAGAGGGGCTGGAGCAGCGGCGGGGGCAGACGCCCATCCCAGCCACAAGCCCTGATCTGAACTCACCCCGTGCTGCTGATCACCAGGTATTTGCCCAAATTCCTCCTGCCAGTGACTCAGCCTCCTCCTCCCTCCTCTGCGGCGCCGGCCACAGCTCCCAGCCGGATCCAGCAATAGGAGGAAACCGCCCGGGAGCAGCGGGATCAGCCCTGGCCAGGGAGAGACCTGGGTATTGCCAGGAGGAGCTGACACGTATAACTTCCCTGGTGCCCGGCAAGGGAAGGAGGCATCGAGCCCTGCCAGGAAGACCCCACTCCCGGGATGGCATCCTCAGGGCATGGGTGGCTGCTAGGGCAGCCCGTGCTGCTGAAGCTGCCACGTTTCTAGGGGACATCAGCCTGGCAGGTGTCCTGGCCTCCCACACCACTGGCAGCCGCATGCCCATGCGTGCTGTGGTGAGAAATGGAAGGTCCAGAGCAGAGAGGGAGGGAAAGTGTTGGTTTAAAGGGCTTTTCTGTAATGGTTCTCCGCTTGCTGGCTAATCCTCTGCTGGCAATAGGGACATTTTGGGCACTGGGTTGCAAAACGGCTTTCTCTTTGTCCTCACACCTGAGGATACAGGGTTTGGGCAATGTGTCCAGTACTTCCCCATGCACCATTCTGTCAGGGATGTGGGTGGGACAAATGGCCTGGTCTGCCCTCATTTTGGGTAGACAGCCACAGCGGCCATATGACCCACCGAGATGGGTTTGCTGGGGCTGGAGAGCTGCCCACAGCTCCAACTGATGTCCCTGGGGCTGGGCTGGGGCTGCCAGTCCCTGGAGTGGCATCCTTGGGACACAGACCCAGCTGTGCCAGCACTTAACCCCATGCCTAACCCTGCAACACTATGTTCCTGGGGTGGCCACGGTGTAAAAGCAACCCAAACCCAGGTGCGTTGGCACCCCTGTCCTCACCCCGCGGCTCCCTGGGATGCGGCAAGGTGGTCCCATGGGCCGGTTCCACAGGCCTGGGGTGAATGCTGGAGCATCACTGGCTCCTGGCAGCAGCAACCTGGCCATCTGGGGCAACCACTGGGGAGCCACAGCCCTGGCCCTGGCCGGTGAACTGGTCAGCCTCATAGGAAGTGGGTGTGGGGTCAGCAGGTACCTGGGGTACCCAGCACCCCTGGGCAAAGTCTCTGCTGCCCGTGTGTGTGACACAGGGCGAGGTTTTTGTGAGCACAGCAGTGCTGGGGACGGGACACTCCTGCCATGACCTTGCAGAGGTCCGAGTGACTCAGGGAGAGATAAGTCGGCCGGTGGTTTTCCATGCCCGCAGAGCGGCCCGTTGCAGCGTGACTAAGAGCGTGCAGGAGGGAGAGGCACTAGGGCGGTGTCGGGAGCAGGCAGGGTGCTGTGGCAGCCACCAAGACCTCCCTGTCCCCAAAAGCCCCACTGAGGAGAGGGGATCAGCTCTGCCACTTCGTGTTTCCATCCCGAAAGCTTCACTTGGTTCAGCCAGTGCTCTGGCTTTCAGGGATGGGGAGAAGGCTCAGGCTGGCTTTACCTCTGGGTTTGACCCAACTCCCAGCCTGGGGACATCAGTTGGCCAAGGGATTGCAAAGCCTCTCGGCAGGAGGGGAAATGCTGAAGCAGCGAGAAGGTGCTTAACCTTTAGTGGTCTGCAAGCCCTGCCTGCTGCTCCCAAGCCCAGCTCTTGCTGACATGACCTTTTCTACCTTCTGCTTTCACAGCAGGGTCCGAAGAGGCCCCCTACCCCCTCCCCAGCACAGGGCTGAGCCTGCCCTACCCTGTGAGAGAAACCACCCCAAGAAGGGACAAGCCCTTCCGAGGGCGATGAGCAGCTGCTGCCACCCCAGCAGCCCACCCCAGCAGTTGGCACTGGAAGAAGAATTCCCATGTCCAGGACCAGGATATCAGGGTGCTGAGGGGATGCAGCCACCCTGGCATGTGCTGAGCTTCCCAGTGCTCAGCCCAGCATAGCAGCAGCCCCAGCTGGGCCTCAGCATTGCTCCCCCCCCGCCCTCAGCCCACGGAAAACCCCACGCGCTGCCCTGACAGCACACAAACACCAACCTCTTACCTTCAGCTCTTTCAATTCTGCTTTTTAAGGGGCGAAGGCAGTTGCAGCCACACCAGCAGCGTCCTTTGCAGCCCTTACAGGCAGTGTGGGTGGAGGTGCTCGGCAGAGAGGCACAGTGTCCAGACAGGCACAACAGCCCTGTATGTCTCCAGCTGACCAGGTGCACTAGGGACATGGGCTAAAACTGTTAGTTGGCAAGTCTGCCTCCACCTCCTGCATGAGCAGCCCATTCGGTGACCCTGCAGGCCAGATGGACATGAGGAAATCATGGCAGCACCTTGCAAGCCTCAGCATAGACCTGGAGGCACTATCAGACCCCAGCTCCCCCTTGCCCACACTGTGCCAGAGGCTGCCTGCAGGACATGAGATCTCCACATGTGCAAGGCAGGGCTGGGATCAGCCTAGAGGGTACCCAAGGGGTCTACTGCATTAATCCATCCTTACAAGGCTGCAAAAACCTCCTTCAACCAAAGGCAGGGGCAGAGGCTGGCTCAAGGTGAAGAGAAAGGCTGTGCCAGGCAGTGAGGGGAGAGCTCTGCTCCAAGAACCAGGTGAACAGAGCTGGCCTGGGTCCTGCTGGCACTACAGCCAGGCTGGCTCTGTCCTCATTGCCAGCACAGAAACCTCCAGCCGTGCAGGTGAGGAGCCAGCCCAGCTCCACAAGTGATATTTTAGGCAGGGGACACCAACCTCTCTGAAGCAGGAGGCTCAGCCTTCAGGTGGGCAGGAAGGCCCAGGTTAGCCCCTACTTGAAGATGCACCAAGAAACCACTATGGCAGTGAGATTGCTGGAGGAACACAGTGGCCCCAGCCAGCTGAGCCCCCAGCTCCACACCAGCAGTGGTCCCAGCTCTGGTCTCCCCCAGGCTACCAGGAACTGAACCCTACACAAGACTCACCCTGCAGGGAACCATCCCATGTAGCCCTTTGAGCAACACCAAACCACCAACACTGCTGCGGCACCAGGCAGAGACCTTCCTACCCCCCAGGGCAAGCCAGGCTGCAGCCTGAACCTGTGCCAGGGAAAAAGCCACAAGCCATAGGTAGGTCATTACATTTTTTATTTTATAATAAACTTCTCATTTTTCCCCCAAGGAAGACAAAAAACTGTGAGTGAGGCTACAGAACACCATCAGTGAAGAGTATGAGACAGACCCAGGCCAGAAAGCATCCCCACTCCCCCAGGCAGAAGAGGCCCATC
Source organism: Nyctibius grandis (assembly GCF_013368605.1). Taxonomy (NCBI): domain Eukaryota; kingdom Metazoa; phylum Chordata; class Aves; order Nyctibiiformes; family Nyctibiidae; genus Nyctibius; species Nyctibius grandis. The sequence continues at coordinate 10,676,492 of NC_090670.1, forward strand.
ACTAGGAGCCTCCATAGCCCTTGCTCATCTCCCCACCGCACTGGAGGAAGATCAGCACTGTCAATGGGAGTTGGCTGAGCAGCCCAGATGGGGTTGGGTCAGGCTATTGATGGACTGAGAGGGCCATGTTTTGTTGCCCCCACCCACCAAAGCTGCCAGCAAAGTGAGACAGTGGGTTAGGCGATGCAGCTGTTTTCTATACATGTAGATGATTAAATTTAAAAAAAACACATTATTTAATTCAAAGCAAAAAAATCAAGTGGTAGCTCTTCCTGCCAGGCCATCTCACTCTAGGAAGACTTCACACATTCCTTCTCCTGCTCAATAGCTGCAAGAGAAGAGAGGTCCGTCAGTCTCCAGGGCTTTTTTGTGGAAACACCCACAGGAGAAGGTTGCAGAGCCATCACTCAAGCCCTGGCACCCAGTTTTATGGTTTAACCCCAACCGGTGTAGACAAACGCTTTGAGTTAGAGGGTGACGAGACACACACATGGGTGGCAGCAAGTTGGGCACCTGCCTTCAGCTCTCATCAGGGAAGCCATGCCCTGAAGCAACAGCCCTCGGCACACAATCGTGCCCATCACACCCACTGCCCCAGAGGGCCGTGCCCTGACCCCTCGCCTCTCGGTCAGCGGTTTGCTCTGGGTCAGAGCCTGCCTGCCCCAGGCCGCCTCTCCCCACGGATGCTTCGGCAGTGAGGTCAGCACCCGCGGACACCCGCTGCAGCCAGCACGTGCCTCCCGCACGGCCAGGCCCCAGCCAGCCCCTCGCCCCCGGCCGCACTCACTCTCCTTGGAGGGCAGCGTGTTCTTCTCCTCCGTGTTGGTTTTCTTCAGCTTCTTCTTGTCGAATTTCTCCACCTCCGAGAGGTCCGGCTTGTCGCACATTTTGCCTGCGAAACCCCCCACCCCCGCCCCGAGGTCAGCCGAGGTCCCCGGGGATGGGGATCGGCAGACAAAGGCGGCCCCCGCCGCGGACAATAGCGCAGGGCGGGGCGCGCCGCCGCCCCGGGCACCGCGCCGCTCCCCGGCTCCGGGCAGCCCCGCACCGGCTGGGCGCCCCCCTGGGGCACCACCACTTTGCCCGCACCCCTGGGGTAGACCTGCCCGCCCTGGCCACCCGCGCCCCCCGCAGCACGCAGCCCGTCCCCCCGGGACCCTCCGCGCCGCAGCCCCCGCCCAGGGGCGCCCCTCCTTGCACCAGCCCTGTGTGCAGCCCCCTCCCCAGCACAGCCCACACATGCAATCCCGCGGCGAGAGCCCTGACCCCGTACCCGGTGCCGTACGGTGCTGCCCCGTTCCGTCCCGCTCCGCCGCGTGTCCAGGTGAAGCTGAAGCGCGCCGTGTGGGGCGGCGCCTTATATACCCCGGCCACCGCCCAGCCCGCGCGCCCATTGGCTGCCCGCCGCCCGCGGAGCCTGCTGGGAAGTGTAGTCCGCCCCGCCAGCTGCCCGGCCGCGCGGCCCCCGGCAGAACCGCCGCTCCCAGCGTGCCCCGCGGCGGGGCGAGCGGAGCGGGGCGGGGCGCTGCGCGGGGAGGGGGAACGGGGTCCGCGTGTGTGGCCGTGAGCGGGGAACCTGCTGCGGGGGCCACGGGCACAGCTCCCCCCGCGGCTCCGCACCCGGGTGCCAGCTGTGAGGGGCAGCGGGGTGGCCCTCAGGGGACGGGGTGACGCCAGGGCCACCAGCCCCGCCCCAAGCCCTCGCCAGAAGCAGGTGCCCCGCAGCCATGGGGGCAGCTGTGCCTTGTGCGTGTGCCCGGGGACGCATCCGCCGCTGGCCACCCCCCGCCCCGCTGAAGCAAGCCCCTGGGATGAAAATAGCACCGTATAGTCACAGCTGTGGGAGATGCTTCGCCGCCGCGCTCAACCACGGCCACGCTGGCTCCAGCCGCGGCGTTTCACGGGGAGATGCGGTCACTAAGGCAGCAGCAGCGTGTGCGGGCACGGAGCAGACCGCGTGTGCAGGCAGGGGCTCTCGCTTGGCTGTAGCAAGGCAATAGGGTGCAGAAAGCCGCGGGGGGGGCAGGCAGCCCTGACCAGCTGGGCTGGGCTGCGTGTGGAAAAAATCCCTTTGGGGGGACAAAGCTGAGTGCGAGGGCAGGCAGCCTGTCTGCTCCCGCTGGGCTGGGCAGCAGGACGGGTAGTGGCGGCCCAGGGGGCACCTGCACGCTGGCCACCAGGATGGGGAGCGGTTGGAGGGCCAGGATGCCTGCAAGGCCTCGCAGCAGGGCGCTGTAGGTGCTGGAGAATGAGGAGAAAAAAAAAAAAAAGCATCCTGACCCCCACGCCAGGCTTGCCAAAACCCTCCTGCAGAAACCCCAGTGTCACAGCAAGTGGGAACCTGCTGTAGGGTGCCAGGAGTAGCAGCTGCACTGCAGCAACTCTCACACCCGCCTCCACCTCCTCCCGGCCTGCCAGCCTTTGGGTTTCTCTCCAGGCTGATTGGAGATTTTGCAGAGAGAATACCCAGCAAGCCTGAGGAAATGTTTGCTTTGTGTTGTTTTAGCTACAAGATTGCCATCCTGGGAGGGGGGCTTGGTGCTCTCCAGTGACAGCAGGTCTTGGCCCTTTGCAGCAAGCCCTGAGGACACCAGCACCTTCCCGCTCCAGCCAGCAAGCGGGCTCTGAATTAAAGAAATGCCAATGGCTGGTGTACGCAGAAAAGGCAAAGGCCAAGGTCTAAGGCCAGGTCCTAAGATGTGGTTGCTACTCTGAGAAAAGTCTGGATGGCAAACAGCCTCCTGTCCCTGGGAGGGGAGAGGAAGAGGCTGCAGGCGAAGACCCAGGCCAGGCTGCTCCCAGAGCAGCTTTGATTTGGTGCTGCGGCCCTGCAGCAGCAGCAGGTTTGGAAGGTGCCACACAGCCACAAGCAGGGCTGCCTTCACAAGCATCCTTCCAACCCACCCTGCAGAGCCTCCATCACAAAGCTGAGCTGAGAAAGGGCTCATTTTTCCTGCACAGACAAAAGGAAAGAAAAAACCTCACCCAGTTTCAAAATGAAAGCAAGAAATCCTCTTTGCCTTTATGCAAATAGTCAGACAAGTGTTTTACTGCCTGTTTACTCAGCAGCTGTGCCCACCTTCCCCCTCTTTCCCTCCCTGTTCTCCACACGCTTCTCCTTTGCGGATGCTGCACAACCTGCTGTAGCTTTTGTCCCCGGCAGACAGCGAGTGCCAAAGGCCCTGGGCCCCATCCTCCCCGTGCGCAGCCCTCCGCCAGCATCGGCTGCACGCACCGCAGCCGAGGCGCAGCCCCTGGGCGACGTGGTGCATCTCCTCGATGCTGCAGCACTTGGCAAACCCCGGGGTCTTTGTCTGGGCACAAAGCCGCCACGGTGGCTGCGCCAGCAGGGGAAGGGGAGCTCCCCCTTTCCCGAGCCAGCCACCGCCACGCGGCCACCACCACGCTCCTACAACCCACGGCCAGAGCAGCTCTAAAGCCAACCCTCTGCATGTCCAGCGGGCAAGGTGTGGGGCTGCTGCTGGGGAGCTTTTAAAACCCATCTTGCACAAAGAACAAGAACGGAGCTTATATCCCAGCAAGACCTTTTTCCCCCGACGAATTTGCAAAGCCTCCCGTAACCGCACAGCCTGCTTCCTTCTCATGCATTTTGGCATTTCTGCTTTCAATAATTTATAACAAAAAAACTGATCTATCAACAGACAGGGGGAAAGCGAAAACAGCCCTGACCTGAAATAGAAAAGAACGACTGCCAGCCATTTTAGATGAGCTTTAAATCTCCCACAGAACAAGGCTGTCAGGGCTCAGATATAGCCTTGCTGATGGCCATTTCCAGAAACTCTTTATTCTCTTCTACAGGAAGGAGGAGGCAGGAGGTTTTCTCTATCTGATCAGAGGTTTTTTTTCAGCCTCCTGCCTACAGACCCTCCTGCCTGCAGACAGGCAGGGTACCAGGCCAGCCAGGACCCGGGCCCCTTTCAGCCACCACTGCCCAGCTGTAAGCCAGTCCCCCTACTGCACATGGGCACAGTTTACTTTTTCTCACTCATTTTTGACCCCAGCCTCCTGCCATGGCCCTTTGCTTCTACCGGGGCAGGAGCAGAGAGGCCAAGGAAGGCAGCCAGCACACTTGGGCTGTCGCATCTTACACCAGCGCTCATTCCTCCCGTGGATTTTGCTGCTCCTTGCAGTTTAGAGGCGGCCTTTCTGTTAACCCTTACTACCTTACCACTGCCCAACAGCAGCAAGGCAAGCTGCTTTCTCTAGGTCATAGGAACGCCGACTCTAGGAGATGAGAAATCATCTGTGCACCCGTAAGGCACAGGGAGAAGCAGCAGTAGGGAGCTGGTGGTGAGAGCAATTTGAGGTGTGGCTCACCTTGCTCCAAACAGCAGACAAGTCCTGCTGCCTGCAAGGCACAATCGGTAAGCCCAGCTTTCACAGTGGCTTAAGGCATCCTAAGGTGTGGGGCTTTTGATTGATGTGTTCCCTTCTGCTGCTGCTTTACAGCAGACAGCCATGAGACAGCCACTGGCACCAGCATCAGCACACCTGTAGCCACAGTCCAGCTGTGTCTGTGGCACAGTGAGCTGCTGTAGCTCTCTCCTGCTCTTCCAGCTCTCCCACTACAAAAGCACAGCAAATTACTTCAGATTTTCTCCTGGGGAAGTAATACCTTTCTTTCTATGGTATTTCTTCAGCAGCTGTGCAGAAAAGACACCAGAAAGGTTTGATGTTGTGTTTTTTTGTTGTTGTTGTGGTTTTTTGTTTGTTTTTTGTGCTTTTTTTTTTTTGTTTTTTTTTTAATTTAGGGAAGGAACTTTGGTAAAGTGTCCAACCCTTCTGATCTGAAGGAGGTTTCCAGAGCAGAAGAGCTTTGCCTCCTTGGGACAGTTCTCATACCCTGTGTATCACCCATCTTTAAGAGCTACAGTGCTGTCATGCAGAATTCAAAGTCTATGCCCTCCCCCACTCCAACCCCCAGGTTTTATTAAAATAATTAAGAAAACAGTATATACACACCAATAGCAATGGTGACCTTTGTACAAATTTTTGTCTGTAAAGCTCATATTCTGTTTCTTCTCCAAGGAAGGTGAAGTCTGCTACATCACCCTGATAAGACCCACACCACCCTCCCCTGCTGAGGGAAAAAAAAAAAAATACACAGTTCACTTATTCATTGACCAGTACTGAAATACATTTTAACAGATGAACGACAGTTGTGATCCTCAGCAACAGTCTAGTGAGGCCATGGTCGTGTTTCCTGAAGCAATGTTTAGTCTAGGCCTGGAAGTCTACTGTAAGGCCAAAGACCTTTTCTCTAGACCTGCCACCTCATCCTTCTGACTTCATTTATACTTTCCCAGTCTACAATATGCAATGAGAAAGGATCATGGTTTAGTTAGAACAAGTGCTTCTCAGGACATAATCCTGCTGCCTCTGATGATTAGTTTTGTGCAAGATACTTAGCAATTCTTCATTCGTACTTGCTAAACTATTCAGGTTTTCCCCTACCTGAACGTTCTGTGAACAGATCTGCTCAGATACGTACCTGAACAGTACAAGAGAAACTGCAATACCACCTTGAACAATTAAGTCTAGGAAATCAGATGCAGACAAAAGCCACTACCCACCAAGGGAAATATCTTGGTCCCAAGCTTTTTCTTCCATGCAATATGAGCACAGCCAAGCTGAACCTCCCAGTCAGCACCACTGCAAGAGGGTTAAATGAGATGACCTTCCAAGGTCCCTTCCTAATAACATTACTCCATTATCTACCTTGCAAGTGACCCAACTCGGAAGATGCACATCACCTTTGCAATGTTTTTATAAGCATTTATAGGCAGAGGCCATGGTTTTTAAATAAAAGTTTAATTCCTTCATCAGGTCTTAACTTTAAACACAAATGCTGCTGAAAATCCTTACAGCACTGCTCCGATGTCCTGGCTCTTGGCTCTCAGGGCACTGGCAGTGCGGCAGCAGGGGCTCCAACACAGGAGGCAGGAAGGAGACTCTAGGTAGAGCCCAGTGCAGGATGCAAAGCAAAGAAGCAACAGACACACACACTTTCCAGACAAACACCAATTCTTTTTATATAAAAAGAAAAACCCTACACTGTAATAGAAGTGTTAACATTGCCACAGGACAGGAGTTCTAGGAAGGGAGAGAAGTCTTCAGCAAAAGGCACAACTAAAGAAGTACTTCCCTAGATCTTAACCAAGTCTTTCAGCTAGTTCCACTTATACCCCAGCCCCCAGCCTCTCAAAGCCATGCTGGTTATTCTAGCAAGTAATTTCAAGTTCCTTCTTTTCCCTTTTTCCCTTCCTCCAGCTCACAAACAAATAAAAGAGGAGTGCTTATAAAAACCAGAGCATAAAACAGCTTGGTCTATAACCCCGTAAGAATCCAGGAGAGATTTAACAGTTTACCTTACGATTGTCTGGTACAGTTACTAAGTATTCAAGTTTCAGATGATACTTATTCCATTCGGGAGCCTCAGACAGCTCTAGTTTTGGTATTTTTCTTTCAGGCACTTTGCTGCCTGTCAGATTGGTGTTAGATCTACAGTTTTCCCAGTACTATGTGTCACCAGCCTCTTCAACCCATTGCTGTAAGCACTCATTAGCAGCATCAGACCTACTCCAAGGGTTTCTTCAGGTTTTGTAGACCTGCAACCTCCTGTGCTCCTTGGTTTAAGATCTTTTGCAAGGAGCAAGTTTCAAGGCAAGGCAGACAGTGACCGGGACAAGCAAGCAGAATGTGTCAGTAACTTACAGGGCAACAGGATTGCAGGCAATGAGAGGCTAAGACAGCTGGACACAAAGCTGTTGCGTATTAGGTCACCCCAGCTTCTGAGCAGGCACTTGCTAGATGCAACAAGAAGCTACTATGGGATAAAGAGGCTCAGTTTACTAGTGTACTGGTAAAAAAAGGATCAAGGATTCGCACAGCAAGTCAAGGTGCAGCTATAGTATGCGACAGCAGTCCTCTAATCGCTAGCAAGGCTAACAGTAAGCTGTGAAATTGAGGAATTGGTTTTAGCTTACACTAGAAACTAAAGCACACAACCACCATGAGTCCTCTACATAATAGGGAGAAGAATGCTTGTCCAGGATGCACCTTCACCACTAAGTTAACACAGCAAGGCAGTGCTGCACAACTATGCTCTCACCTTCACTTCGCTGTGTAGCACACTAAAGGGCATTTAATTTCATCAATAATTAAGATGAATTCAAGTTTGCAAGCTACACTGATCTCCTTTCATGGAAGGAAGCTGTAGCAGAACCACCTCCCAAGTGTTCCTCAGGGCTTCACTTAGGGTCAAGCCTGGCCAAGATACAAGCCTTCCCCATTGCTCTTCAAGGGCTTCTGTCAGGTACAGAGTGGTAAGACAGCCAGCAATCTCTCAGGCTCTTGCTGTAGATCCAGATCAACATGTCCTAGGGAGCTCTACTTCCCAAACAATTTAGGGTGTGCATGCCAGATCATCTAACCCTCCCCTCAGACACCACCCCCCCCCCCCCCCCCGCCCAAACAACTGAACAATTGTGGTAATTAGCCATGTGTCAGTCCTGCTCTCCACAGATCTTCAGAATTGAGTCAATACTACTGATAAGCCCCAATGCACAGGGTTGCTGATGGAGTTGGAGTGTTACAGAGACGAGCTTCCCCCCGCCAGCCTCCCAGTGTTGGGATCAGAGCCAGTAAGCCTGACTTAAGCTGGACGAGCTGTGGAGAACTGCACTGGAACAAGCGGAGTCTTCTACTGAACTTTACAACAAGCTGAACAACTTTTGGTTTTAAAAAAAAGCCATACAAGCAGCAGCTGGCATCTGTTGTTATAAAGGGACATGGCTGAATAGGTAGGAGACAGATTCCCCATTATGAGTCCTCCTGATGGCCTCTGCAAGGATCATTGAGATGTCAATCACCTGGAGGGGAAGAAAGATGCATCAGCGTCACTAAGACATCAAGCCTGGAAGAAGAGCTGGCAAGTTAGGAAGAACTTAAAAGAGTAAACTCATCACGCAAATTCATAACATGCCAGATGCAGACTTCTACACAGGTTTGGGATTTAATTGCATATAATTCTGAAGATATTCTATATACCACTATAAGAATTATTTCACTGTTGATCTTTGTCAGGATGACAGCCTACTGTCACCTTTCTTTGCTGAGACTCCCTAAGCTCAGTCTGTTTACCCTAGGACTATCTTATTCACTCTGTGTAGGTTGCAGAGAAGTTAGGGGAGTCTAAATCAAGATCAGATCGCTTCCCTTGAGTCATGAGGCTTTACCATCACTGCCAGCAGTCTCAGAAAGATGAAGCTACTGTGCTGCAGCTCAGCTCCCAGTCACTGTGCTGGCTCCACTTGGCAGGGTAATCCAGTTAACAGGAGGAAAAAAAAAAAATCACGTCTCAATAAATCTCTAGCTCTGAACCCCAGCAGCTAGAGCATTTCGATATATGTGGTCTCAGTAAGAAGCACCGTGTTCATGGTGCATTAAAGAAACTAAGTGAAACCCATATTTAACATTTTCTTTCTTCCGGATAGTTTGTCTCCTAAGGAAAGAAAGAAAAAAAACTTAAGAGCTGCAGAGCAGACAGAGCATGAGACTTATGACAAATCCTTTAGTTCTGTATTTCTCAACACTGAACATCAAATGTTAGTGTGAAAGAGTGAGATGTTAAGTGAGAGTCTGAAAAACTACTCCACTGCAATCTTTGGCTATAGCTATTTACATACTGTTTACCAGTTTAACAGTTTTCCTACATTAACTGTAGTGTGGAGCTGGGAAAGAAGCTGAAGCATCAGACATCTTTTAGATGTGCTCAGGTGCAGAAATATCATCCAGAAGTTAGTGCTGAAAAAAATGCAACCCAATAGCAGTTTGCAATCAGCTTACAACTTACTTCCAAAAGCAGCTTAAAATTCACTGCAGCTTCAACCAGTTGAGCTTCCTTTTCACCAGCATCCCAGTTCTGGGGAACCTGCTACACTTACAGCACAGTACTAGCCGAGTGTTAGCAGTGCCATTCACTTTCCAGAACTTCTCCAAATACCTGTGTCTTATATATCTGTGCTGTGAAGCTAGTATTTAGGATGTCCTTGGTTGTGTGTATGTTATAGCAGTACCTAAAGCTTCTGATGGACCTATTATGCCTGAATGCTCAGGTAAAGCCGCAGCTTCCAGCTGTCCATTAACACAGGAAATCCTCAAGTTCTGCCTAGCTCAAGTTGTACAGCCAATTTTTTTCTTCCAGGAAAGTCAGCCTCAGCTTGGGAAACAAAATGCCACAGTACATTTCCTAAATGGAAAACCCAAGATACAGAGTGAGCATCAAGAGACAAGCTTTTAGCTTTCATATGGATGGCAAAGTGTTTTTGTTTATTTTTGACAAGTATCTGAACATTGTACTGTGGAGCTGTGTCAACTGCTCTTAGTCAAACCAGCAAGAAATGTCCATGGGACAAGACTGGACTCCCTCTCCAGCTCACCTGCACTGCTGTTATGAGCAGACATGAAGCATTCACCTTCCCCAGACCAGGCCTACTTTGCTTCACAAAAGGTAAGGACACTCTGCTTCAAGGGCTGGGCATTAGGCGATAGATACACAACTGAAGTTGGCATTACTGACTTCTGAAGCTCCTATCTACTTCTGCTTCAGTATTACATGTCATCAGCACACCACCCCTTCAAAGTGTACAGATAAAGCTGCTTGCTTACATCATGGCCCCATTAGATAGAATCATAGAATCGTTTTGGTTGCAAAGGACCTTTAAGATCATTAAGCCCAACTGTTAACCCAGCACTGCCAAGTCCACCACTAAACCATGTCCCTCAGCACCACATCTACTCATCTTTTAAATACCTCCAGGGATGGTGACTCCACCACTTCCCTGGGCAGCCTGTTCCAGTGCTTGACAACCCTTTCAGTGAAATTTTTCCTGATACCCAATCTAAACCTCCCCTGGCACAACCTGAGGCCAATTCCTCTCATCCTATCACTTGTTACTTGGGAGAAGAGACTGACACCTGCCTCACTACAACCTCCTTTCAGGTACTTGTAGACAGCAATAAGGTCTCCCCTCAGCCTCCTTTTCTCCTGACTAAACCACCCCAGTTCCCTCAGCCACTCCCCATCAGATTTGTGTTCCAGACCCCTCACCAGCTTCGCTGCCCTTCTCTGGACTTGCTCCAGCACCTCAATGTCTTTCTTGTAGTGAGGGGCCCAAAACTGAACACAGTATTCAAGGTGCAGCCTCACCAGTGCCAAGTACAGGGGGACGATCCCTGCCCTAGTCCTCTGGCCACAGTACTTCTGATACAAGCCAGGATGTTGTTGGCCTTCTTGGCCACCTGGGCACACTGCTGGCTCATATTCATCCGGCCATCTACCAACACCCCCAGGTCCTTTTCCCCCAGACAGCTTTCCAGCCACTCTTCCCCAAGCCTGTAGCAGTGCATGGGGTTGTTGTGCCCCAAGTGCAGGACCCGACACTTGGCCTTGTTCAACCTCATACAGTTGGCCTCAGCCCATCGATCCAACCTGTCGAGATCCCTCTGCAGAGCCTTCCCACCCTCAAGCAGATCAATACTCCCACCCAACTTGGTGGTGTCTGCGAACTTACTGAGGGTGCACTCGATCCCCTCATCCAGATCATTGATAAAGATATTAAAGAGAACTCATCCCAGTACTGAGCCCTGGGGAACACCACTTGTGACTGGCCGCCAACTGGATTTAACTCCATTCACCACAACTCTTTGGGCCTGGCCATTCAGCCAGTTTTTTAACCCAGCAAAGAGTATTCCCATCCTGGCCATGAGCAGCCAGTGATCTGATAAAATAAGTAAAATAAGCCCTTAAAAAAATTTACTTAAATGAACTGTCTAAGATGAGCTGGAATTAGAAGCTGTATTTTATCAGTGTAACAGGTGTGTTATCCCACAGCAATAGGAACAAGAAAACTATTCAACACTGCCACTGATTCCGGTACCAATCAAGCTGCTGTAAGCACTAGATGGTGTTATGGGGTTTTCCCCACCCACAGGAGGACAGACAAGTGCTACCACCCCCCAGGAGTGACAGAAGAGAAAGTAGATGCTCACCTGGATTTTAGGGCACTGCTTCATCTTGTCCTCCTGGGGTATTGTGTTTGTGACTACAACTGCCTCAAAACAGGCATTGTTGATCCGAGAAATTGCTGGCCCAGAAAAGATCCCGTGAGTTAAGATGGCATAAACTTTGGTGGCTCCAGCTGACACAAGCCTACAAGGGGGGAAAAAGGAGAAGGATGAGAAATTCTTAGTAACTATTAAACTGAGCACATGGTAAACATGAAAGAAGACAATACCATACGCTTAGGGGAAAGGCTAGCTTTGATTCCCTGCTCCAGCCCACTATTGATTTGGCGGAAGAGAACAGTTTAACAAGTACCATAAAATCCACCACAGGCAAAGTATACATTGAAAAAAAATATTGTTCTTAGTGCTGGGACATTTGGAATAGATCATACAAATCACCTTCTGTGATTTTTGCCAACACAAGGTAGCAGATATTTAATACTAAGTGTTGCATATGCTGGCACTTCTAGTGTAGAAGGCTTGAAGATATCAAAGCTTGAAAAGCTTACTTCTAATAGAAATTCAGATGTGTGACCTTAAGTCAATGGACCAGACGGCACTTAGTTCTACCTAGCACAGTCAGTGATGGTCTAGTGGAAGACATACTTTCAACACAAACATTTTTCAAATAAAAAAGACACTATGGTCTTCTAGCTATCCCCACTGCAAGAGATTTAACTAAGCTTTTTACTTACTTTGTAAGACATGAGATAGATTATGACGTGAGATAGATAATCAAGAAACTGCATGTTACTTTCTGAAACCTGACATGCAAATAATCCGATTAACTCATTACACAGCATTCACTAACAATAGGTTTCTGGATTTAGGAAAGAATCAGTCAGCCCTACTCACTTGTCTGCAGCATGACAGATGGTACCACATGTGTCTGCCATATCATCTACCAGAATGGCCACTCTGTCTTTCACATCACCCACCAGCACCATGCGATCCACCTCATTGGCCTTCTTGCGCTCCTTGTGAATGAGGGCGAAGTCTACGTTCAATCGATCTGCAATGGAGGTCACCCTGAAGAGAGAACAGTTTCCAAACAACGCTTAACTCCACACAACAGCTTCAATTGAATCTTTTAAAACTATTAAGTACAACTGTTACTGCAGTAAGAGAAGCTGTCACCACATCTGTTACTGCTCCCAAGCAATTAATAGAAGACACTCTGCCACCTTAGTTTCCCTTCAAGCAGTTACACTGCAGTCACGGATCTAATCTCTCCTGATGACAGCAACTAGCTTAAGATAAAACAGTCTTTCATTCTGACCACTCTAAAAAAATTTGCATTTAAAGTTCAAATCAAACCTTAACCAGCAAGTCTGGCAAACCTGAAGTGGTCAGAATGCTTGGGAAGTTGTCACCTTTGTAACACTACACTGGAAAGGCTGAGGTTGTGCTACGACAGGGATCTACTTGCACTCATATAAGCATTCAATTGTCATGCATACAAGTGCTGGCACAAGGACCGTGGCAGGAGTATACATCCAAGAAATGCAAGTCCACCATCTCACATTTACTTTGGTTAAAGTGATCACAGAATCACTTTACTAGAGGGACCTAAACTTTATATATATTCATGAATAGTAAAGAGTTTAAAAGCACTAAGGGTGAGAAGGAACAAAATACACATGCCCTTAAGAAATTCTACCCCTGAGATGAGTAGACTCCTAGCCTCAGTACATCAGACTCATCACCCTGGGAGTCCTATGCAAGATAGTTAGACGAAACTGTTTACAAAGTATTTAGTTCTGCAGTATCTCCATAAAATATTGCACCAGCTAAGACTGACACATTTCAGTTTAAGTGGCTTTTGAAAAGTTGTCACCTTTGTAACACTACACTGGAAAGGCTGAGGTTGTGCTACGACAGGGATCTACTTGCACTCATATAAGCATTCAATTGTCATGCATACAAGTGCTGGCACAAGGACCGTGGCAGGAGTATACATCCAAGAAATGCAAGTCCACCATCTCACATTTACTTTGGTTAAAGTGATCACAGAATCACTTTACTAGAGGGACCTAAACTTTATATATATTCATGAATAGTAAAGAGTTTAAAAGCACTAAGGGTGAGAAGGAACAAAATACACATGCCCTTAAGAAATTCTACCCCTGAGATGAGTAGACTCCTAGCCTCAGTACATCAGACTCATCACCCTGGGAGTCCTATGCAAGATAGTTAGACGAAACTGTTTACAAAGTATTTAGTTCTGCAGTATCTCCATAAAATATTGCACCAGCTAAGACTGACACATTTCAGTTTAAGTGGCTTTTGAAAAGGTTTTTTCCAGAGTCAGATTATAGCTGGCTGACTTGGCATTTCATATACTGCATTATGCAACAAGTTAGCAAAGTAGCTGAATACACAAAAGGTCTTGTCCAATACATGGGCCACAACAAAGCTACAGGAAGACATACAGTGACCTACAGTGGTAGAACCTCTTGGCTGTTTGTAACAGATCACTTAAAACACTAAAGTACGTGAATCGGGTCAGCATGCACCAACATTTTGGTGTGACAGTCCTGGATTAAAGAATACATCTGCATTCCTTTGCTGTTCACATGTAGCCCTTATACAGAAGCATCAACAAACAGCCTAGTTTCTCCTAATAAGCACCTGAGAACATTCTGAACTGCCCACAAAGTGGCATGTTTATCTGCAGAAGGATGGGAGATTGTCAGACTATCAAAGTAGAAATGTGCTATAACATATGCTGCTGCTTTTTGGAAAGGAACCATCTATCTTCCTTGCTCTCAGGGAAGAGGAAGAGTAGCAGCAGGCTTAGTCCCAGCTAGATATTCAAATCAAGAGTAATAAAGTAAGAAAATGCCTCAACAGACTAAACTTAATACTGCAAAGAAAACAGCCTGGATAAAAATGTATCATTAACCAGCAGCAGTAATCTTGTCTTGGCATAGGGGTATGAGCTACATGATTCCCTCCTTCAACCTGCATAATTACCCTTCTACAAAAAATTGTTTTATTCCAAGGGATGTAGTAACTGCGCAATTCCTGCCTATGCAGCTGTGATTCTAGAAGCTATTTAATTCTCCATATAGCCCAAGAAACCTTCTAAACATTCCCTAGGAAGAATATCTCACCACTCTTCACTAGCTGCTGCAGACCATCTTACTGAAGGCAGGCTGGCAGAGGGAACATGTATCTTAAGAATAACGTCACAAGCACTCTCAGGAATTCAAGTAGATATAGAAGGAACACCACAAGCTAGCTGTCTGACAGCTTACCTCTTGGCTCCACCAGCATCTGGTGAAACAATGGTGCAGTTCTTCCACTCTGCAATATTCTCTTTGATCCATTTCAGTACAGCAGGCTCAGCATATAAGTTATCAACAGGGATATCAAAAAAACCCTGCAAGGAAGATGACAGGAACAGATGTAGCTGAAGGTCACATTCCACAAACAGTTGGAAGAAGCCTTCTATATGATCAGGCATGCAGCCACCACTTTTCCACAGCTTTCAGCTTTCCTTTCTACTTCCCTTAATGCAAGGGCAGTAGCCTTTGGGATACACAGAATAGTAATATAAGAAGTCTTCAGAGACAGAAATAGTTTAGCAGCATAAATAACTTTACATCTGACACCTTCACAACATGGAACTAGTTTTATCCTAAGGGGGTGCAGAAAAGCAGCATCAAATGCACTCATTTTCAGAGCAGTTAGCTGCCTGTTTACAAAGTCAACCTTTAAAGCTCATTCCCTACACTGTTTGCATCTACAGGAAACCTATGAAAGAGGCTTGAGTAACATTTGTTTTTAAACTAATGCAGCTGGTTCCACAACTTTACACTGACCCAGCAGACTCCTCCAGGTAAACCTCAAAGGTCACCAAAAGCCACAAGTTAATCCTGGACAGGGAGTAATAGGAGGAGAGTGAGGGCAGCTACTCTAGAGGAATGCTTCAAGGTATAGGGGTAACAGATCCTTCCTGCCATCATTCCTTCTCCACTCAGCAGCCCAGCAGCTACAAGAACCAGGCTGAAAACAGCCATATGCTGGAAGCTTATATACACAAACTCAATTATTCAATTGAATCTCACCACTGCTGCTGGTGAAAGGTCAACCCTATGACACACATCACAACTCCAAGCCGCTTAGGGAAGATGCACACCCCCTTGGGCTCTGTTTTATTTCATGATCTTTCCAAAAGTCTTTTCAGCTGTGCCCCCATAGAATTTTTTGCATCTGAGATAAAGTATTTCTGGGCAAATTATACTGGAATAAATCATACTGGAGTGTGAATGGCTGCATTTTCAACTGTTAAAGTGATAGCCAGCCCACCTACTTCACCAGGCAGTAGATATCTTGCCCTTCTGGAGTCGTGTTTGGAGCAGTACAATAGATATCCTCCCCTCTGCCACACCCCTCTCAGTTGTACTGAGTTGGTTTCTTGGTCTCAGAGCACTTGCTCAAGGCGGAAAGAGACAAGACTGATAATTTAACAGCTTGCTGTCCCTCCCCTCCCTGGTATACACTCTTGCCACTTCTTTTGCACAGCTCTGGTCAAGATGGCAATTGCACTGTGAGACCACTCTGTTCACTAAGCCAGCAAAACCCATGAATAATTTTCAATTCACCAGCAGCCTGGGAGAGAACCAAAGCCAACTTATATGTGGAAGGGTGGCACCGAATGGATACAAGTGGGATTGCCCATCTTGGCAGCAGCAAGCTATCAGATCACTGTCCTGGTCAACTGAGCCCTCACAAGCAGCTGTGCCAGTATATCTGGAGGCAGAGCTAACCTCAGGGCAGCAGTATTACCAGCCACTGTGTCAAACAGAGCACTGCTCACTTCTCCCTAACAATTCAGTAAATATCAGAAAGCTCTACCCAATATTCAAGAACACTCTTGATAAAGCCATTCTCGACCTCAAATTCCTCAAAGGACCGGTTAAGAATACACAGTGTCACTGTGTGGCAATGAAGTTGCACAGATCATTTACTAGCCCAACATTCATTTGCACAGGACTCACTATGCTTAGTCTGATCAAGAACATCTATAATTTCATTTATAGATGAAGCTGTTGCCCATCTCCACATCCTCTTCTGACTGATTCTACAAGTCCCTTCCAGTCCCACATTCCCAAGCCCTGACCACTGCTGCGTCTAAAAAAAAGTGCACTGCTGGAAAGCCTGCAAGGCAGCAAAGAGGCTCAGACTAGAGCAGGTAAGTACTTCCCTGATTTTAGCTCCTACCTGAATCTGAGATGCATGCAGGTCCATGGTGATGATATGATCTGCACCTGCCACAGACAGCATGTTTGCTACCAGCTTGGCAGAGATTGGAGCTCGACTCTAGTACAGGAAAAAAACAGTATTTAAGACAAGTTCAACTCCTTCATCAAGATGTCAGTCTTCCACTTCTAGGCAATGATTCACAAGCAGTTACTAAAAGTAGTACTCATTAACATTGCATCTTTTCATCAACTGGTGATTATAGCTTGGTGTATTTTCAAGAATAACTAGATCTTTATGAAAAGACAAAATTGCAGTCCGATGCCCTGAGGTTTAAAGAAATCAAAATAAATTTTATCTCCTCCTCTACATATTCGACTTCATCTTATCCCTATCCAGCAGTCAGGACTTTCAAGGTGTGCATTCATTTTTCCCAGCAGAAACCTTTACCACATCCCTTACCTTGTCCTTTTTGTCCTGCCGAGCGTAAGGGAAGCAGGGTATGACAGCTGTGACTCTGCTGGCTGAAGCAATCTTACAGGCATTTATCATGATAAGGAGCTCCATCAGATTGTCATTGATCTCACCACAGCCACTCTGCACAATGTAGACATCCTCCCCACGTACACTCTCACCTATTTCAACACTGGGAACAGATGAGGAGAGGAGAGTTGTATCCAAATACAAATTAAAACAGAGCCATTACATATGCCTGCAGAGCAACCAAGGGATTGCATTCCCCAGGGTCTGTGGGTGACTGTCATATAATCAAGGGTGTTGAGCAGGAACACTGTTGCTTATTTGCTCAGTAACTATTTTACATTGCTCACTGATCAAATTTAATGGTTCGGGCAGTAAGGCTAAAAGCACTCAGCCTGTACTCACGATCTCTACACAAGCTGAGCACGTAAACACCCCAGAACAGGCCTTGCTCCCCCTGAATCAGAAGTACAACAGTGTACAAAGGAAGCAAGGATGATGGCCAGCCAGCAGAGAAAGCCGAGCCAAACTTCTAACAGAAGCTACGCTGCAGCCGATTATTAGATTTAGAGTCATAACAGCTATTCACTGGCTTGAACAGAGAAGCCCTCCAGCAGTTCACTTTGGAAAGGCTTTTGGGGTTAATTTCTTCCTGGATGTAATGCACACTAATCCCTGCTGATGAAGGGACTGAACACAAGCCAAAGGTCATGTTTGCCAGCAGCAAACTGCCAGCTTCAGCGCGTGTATCAAGACACCTGCACCAGAGGCAGAGTTGGAAAGCAAGCCACAGATTTGAAGTAACCAGAAGTCAGTCTACTGAGGACAAAGCTCTTCCACAGTTTCCTCTTTCTTGTACTGGATATGCTCACCCACTCTGCAGACTGCTGCCACATCAAACTCTAGGAACAAGGAGACAGAAAACCACCCACCCCACTCCTAATGGCTTCATTTATAGAGCACCTTAGGGTAAATTTCTAATTTTGACATTTTATTCTCTGATCTTCCTCCCCACTTCTTCAAAATGTTTTTTGATGACCGCTAGGTATTTGTAGTCTTGCTGCTCAATATCCAGCAAACTGCTGTCATCTTTATTGCACACTGACTTACAGCATACGCTAATCTCTCATGAAGAATTTCAGCCAGCATGAGAACTTTCTAGGTAGGTGTCCGAATCAACACTAGTTACCATGCAAGTGTCACCTCCAACTCTACTTACCAGCAGTTTAACATTAATCTGATTCAAGACATTTATTGTACAAAAGTATCAAGGAACTACACAGTTAAAACAATCTTACTTCTTCTGGGAAGCATCTGCTATCAGCTTATTAGGGTAAATAAAATGTCTATTAGGTCTTAAAGTCACATTACCTGCTGACATAAGAACCTGCTGGCTAGCCAACTGTACGGATAAGAGCAGTTAATGAAGAGCAGTGAGTACAGTGCAATGGTAATGCTGCAAATCAGACTTGTTACAACTCTCCTCTACAGCTCTCTGTACTACCTCTGAAGTTTTCAGTTACAATCAATACCCATGCAATAGAAACATAATATTCTACGTCACATGTACATCCTGGATGCTTCTGGAAAAACTTACTGTCTCCAATAGAAAGGAGTGGGTTGGGGCAATCATTCCAGGTTCTTTGTATTATACTGTGCAGTGTATACACCCTTAATGTATTTCTCTAAACCAAGCTTTAAGAGTTCTGAATAATTGTTAGGCTCTCTTTTCTTTTAGCTTCTTCAGGTAGGATGACAGCAAGACTTATAAAGCATAGAGACAGAAAACAAAACAAATCTTTAGTTTCAGAGCTTCGTGGGAACACAGACTGCATGACTGCAACTGTGTCGTGGGCTGCAAGGTGGTGTCAGCCTCTGGTCTTTCCTGAATAATTTTATCAATACTTTTGATGATGTCTGATGCTCTTCAGAGTAGTTTAAAGGCACCAGCTACACCCTAAGCACAAAATTGTTAAGCCTCTGGTCATCACAACCTAGAGTAAGCGTGGAAGAGGCTAATCAACGCAGGTGAAGGCTCGGGAGGTGCATTCGCATTAGCTCCTCACTTTCGGAGTGGTGGGGGGGCAAGGTCCGGCTGCTGCATTCTGCCGCTCCAGCCTCTGTCACAGCGGCCGGGTGACACAAGCCCTTTCCTCCAGGGGCACCCCCAAGCTGCACTGCAACCTCAGGGGGGGCTCAGCCGCCCGGCATTGGGGGCCGCTAGAGGTACCGCCGAGGCCGTGCAGCCGCCCAGCACACGGCCCAGCGCCGCGGGGCTCTCCAGGGAGCACCACAGCCCACCCTCCGGGCTCCACCGCCCTCCGGGGCTCCATGCTTTACCGGGCCGGTTGTTTCCGCTCCCTCCCACCCAGCACTCGGTAAACCCCGGCCCAGCGGCACGATCACGGTGCTGCCCCATAGCGAGGGGCTCCGGCCGTGTGGAGCTGCTTCAGCGGCGCTGCACGGCGGCCCCTTGGCTGAGGGACGCCCCCAGAGACCCGGCCCTGCCCGGAGGCCGCGCAGCGGCTACCCGCAGGGGAAGAGCGGGATGCGCTGCAGGTCTCCGGCCCGGCAGGGCCCGGGCAGGACCGCTCCGCTCTCAGTGAAGACCAAGCTCGGAGAGCGAGCGCGGCCCCCGCCGAGCCGCCGCTCCCCCGGGGCCGGGCCCGTCCAGCTGCAGCCCCCGCGCCAGGCCGCGGCCCCGCGCCCACCCCGCGCCCCGCACTACAAACCCCAGCAGCCCCTGCGCGGCCGCTGTGCGGGGCCCAGCGCGGCAGCGCCCCGCGGCCCGCCGGGAGCCGTAGTGCGGCGCCGCCCCCGCCTCACCATGTCTCCTGGTTGCTGAACTTCTTGGTGACCACCTTGCCCAGCTCCAGGCCCAGGCGGTCGGCGATCTTCTGGGACAGGTCCTGGTGCGAGCTCCCGCTGAAGATCTTGATGTTGGGCATGACGGCGGCCGCGGCGGCGCCGCTCTCCTCCTCCTCCTCCTCCTCCTCCGCCTCGCTCCGCCTCGCACCGCAGCCGGCTGCCGCACGGGCACCCACCCGCCTCCTGCGCGGGGACGGGCACGGTGAGCGCGGGCCACGCCGACTCGCCCCTACTCCGCCATCTTGCCCCTTCCCGCCAGCCGCGCGGGTCCTTTATAGAGTCCTCGCCCCCACGGACACGCCTCGGCGCGCTCCCCATTGGCTGCGTGGCGGACAGGGGCGGGGCCCTGCCGCACCCGCTATGGCGCCGAAGGGTGGTGGGCGCGGCTCCGAGGTCCCCCTCCGGCCCCGCCGACCGCCTGATCAGCGGCCCCTGGCGGCGGGGAGGGAAGGAGGCGTGCGCGGCCGCTCGCTAGCCCCTCCAGGGGGTGGGGCACAGGGCAGGAGGAGGCCTGCGATTGGCCCTCGCCTGGCCGCGTGGCCTACGATTGGTCAGGGTAGCCGCGGCCTGAGCTGGCCGACAGCCCTGCCCCACGTGGCCTTGGGAGCGGGGGGGGGAAGGGGTTCGCTGGTGGCGTGACTGGCAGTGGAGCCCCCCCGGCGGCCATGATGGCTGCCCTGCCTCAGCGGAGGCCGCGGGGAGAGAAAATGGCCCCGCTCCCCGTAGGGCGCCGTGCCCGCGCCCCCCGCCGGCCTCCGACCGCGGCGAGCGAGGAGCCCCGCGGCGGCGGGGCGGGGGTTACCTCAGCATGGCGGTGTGCCGGCTGCCTCCTTCCTCCACCGCCGCGGGCTGCCGGGACCTGCGCTGCGCTCCGCAGGCGTCACCCCGCCGGGCCGCAGCACCGCGGCGCAGCGCAGTCCCCCCGCGGCATGCTGCACCGGCGTCACCGTGCCCGGCGGCTCTCCCGCCGTGTCACAATGCGCGGCGGCACCTCGCCAGGCCCCTGCGCCCGGGCAGCGCCGCGCGGACGGCACCCCGCCGTGCCGCTGGACGTGCCTGTCCCTGTGACCCAGGGTGCCGCGGCACCGCAGCCACACGCCCCGCTCACGCTGCGGCCTCCGAGCTAAGCCCCGAGCTGCGCGGTGACGGCCTGCAGAGCCCCGGGCACGGCAGTGCCCTGCCCCGGCAGCAGCGCGGCCTGGGCACCCACCATCTCATGTTCCTCCGTGATTTTCACAGCGAGCAGGTTCTCATGAAGATAAACCCTAGCTTTTTCAGCACAAACAGAAGCCCAAGCGCCTCAGCGAAGGCTGCGCGGGGTCAAGGACGGCAGGGAAACGGGAGCCCTGCTGGACCTGTCCCCAGCTGTTCGCTTCAGGGGTTGGGTGGGACGATGTGTCCACATAACCAAGTTGGAGCAAGTTTTTAATTTTTGAAGGATAGCGCTTATCTTCTTCACTTGAAGATAAACCTTTTGCTTTTTCATCTTGCAAACTTCTAGTCTACAAAAATGCTAATAATTGATTTTCTTTGCCCTTTCCTTCAAGTACGCTATGCTCAGTCTCTTTTCCTTTGGCTGAATCGTGGATTGATCCCATTTCAAAAGTGAAAGATGGTCATGGGCACTACGTGCGCAGAGGCATTGACTTCTCACATCTATAGACAGTGCAAACTCCAGGAGAAAAAATACCATGATAGCTGTAATCAATGTTTTCTGCACTTGTCCTCAGAATTTGCAGCAATACTTTCTGCTATTTATTTTTCTGCTGGAAATAGCCTTTGGCTACGTTTTGAGATTTAAAAAATGATAATTGTGGTGGATACTCTGAATTGCAAATACAGAGGTGGTTTTTTTCTGTCTTCTGTGGGTACTATTTTAACAGGCCATTTAATGTCTGAGGGTTTTTTTATATTTATCATCAGGGTTTTGTACCTAAATCTGTAATTAGTCTCCTGTGAACTTTCAGCCTGTATGTGATTACATTATGCAGATTAATTTAGCTTTTGCAAAAAGAAACATTGTGTTTAAAGGTTTTTAAATATACAAAATAAGCCACAAACAGCTTCTTCAAAATTTGCATGCAGTCGTGTAATTCCTACGCATTTTACTTGACTGTCTCATAGTTAACAAACTTCTGCAGTGAATTTGGCATTGATAAGTTATTGCTTTGAGTCCTTGAGAATTCAACCAGAAGAAATAGTCGGCAGTTCACAGAAGCTGGCCACATTTTCTTTATTTCGTCTTGTAACTATCCTGGCCCAAAATGCTGCTGTCACTATCCCCAAAGGCCAGTAGACTAATGATTACAAAATTGTATTTTGAGGAGGTTTTCTATAACCCTTTGTAGGGTGTCATTAAGCTTGGAATTCATCTGGATTATAATAGATATTAATTCCCATACTTAGCATTGATGGGAACTGGAATATCAATATATGGTAATTTCGATTTTTTTGGTGTTAACTGTAGCAGCTTGTGAAATGCTGTGACATACAGCAAATCCAAGGAATGGGAAAGGAAGAATACAGCCCTTTGCTTCTAATTTGTTGCTAAACATTGTTTATCTTAATAACACAGAAGAAAACTTCACTATCAGATGGCTACCTGGTGGTTCAAGTGACGGGATTTGTGGATACCTCCCAAATTTCTAGCAGCCGTATTCTTGCACAAAATCCACATCACTGTAACTGTTCCCTACTAATGACTCCTGTACTCTTATCTGGAGGACAGATAAAATGTCTAAAAAAAATCTGACAATTTTGTTGGCATTCTTATACGGGCCTTTCACAGTTCACAACTTTTTTTTTTTCAAATTATAGTTTGCGATAATTGCGAGTTTGCAATGGTTGTTCTGTACATATTTTTCAGTGATAAAGCTATGTAGTCTAAAAATAACTTCAAGGCCTTTCCTCCCCGCAAAACACAGACTACAGAAGGTTTTGTTGCCTCCTTTGAGGAGGGAGATGTTTGTCTGGTTCTTGGCTTAAATGGGATGAAGGAAGAGACTGTGTGGTTGAAAACCATTGGCCTGTGAGTCAGGTTGTCTGTCAAAGGACGCTCAGGAAAATGATCACAGCCTACGTGAAGTTTGGATGTGAACATGCATTGGAGTATCTAAACTCTTGTGTGGACACCCTTAATCAGAATTGAAGCACCTAATTCCAGTTGGCTTGCTTCATTCTGAAAGCAGAATATCATAAATTGAATTATCTACTTCCAATCCAAAGAATTTTATTTAGTTCTCCTGTGGTTTACAATGTGGACAAGCATGAGCTGGTTTTGGTAGCAGAAAGAGCAAGCTCATAACCTGAGCTGCTGTGTTCCCCCATGTTTTGGAAATTGTGAAGTAAATTACTGTCCAACTAAGGAGAACCTGAAGGCACAAGATTGGCAAAACCCCCTTTTTATTTACCTGGTATACGGAGATGCATTTAACCAGAAATACCTTTGTGTTTCATGGCCTGAGAATATATTTTCCAGGAAGTTTTAATCAGTGCATAAACACCATTAAATTTCATGGTGCTGTCAACCAAGACAAGTAGTCCTTGTCCCTCTCGTGGCACATTCCTGCATACAATTGCCACTCAGTTACCACCAGCCACTTAATCACGGACATGTTTTCATGCAGAAAGCCTGTGGCTGAGGGTTGTTTTTTTTTTTCCTGTTGCGTTGTGACTGCACTGCCTTGTGGCCAGTTCTGTTAATGAATGGCACTTGATAAGAACAACACAAGGCTCTGCCCTTTGCCTTGGTGGCTGAAAGAAAAGTAGGAGCCAAAAAGAAAGTAGATGCCAAAAAGGGGTGGGAGGCCTCAAAGTGGTGTGACAAAAAAAGGGAGTGGGAGGCTGAAAGGGAAGTAGAGGCCAAAAAGAGGTGGTAGGCCAAAATGTGTGAGACCGACATGGGGTGCGAGGCTGAAATGGGATGTAGAGGTTGAGAAAAAGTTAGGGCTGAAAAGGGGTGGGAGGCCAAAAAGGAGTCAGCAGCTCTTGGCACTGGGGCCCCGAGCGCATGATGTACACCAGCCCCACAAACGTCTCAATGAAGCTTCTTAGCACCTGGAAGCTGCTGGTGATGGCTGTGGAGGGAGGCGTGGCAGACTTCTTCCATGTCCCATTAAAGACATGGGTGTCCCAGCCAGTTCCACCATGTCTGCCTACGCGAGGAATTTGTTAGGATGTTTTACACAGGAATCCAGACACTGTGCTTTAAATGAGGATAAAATTTAGACATTACTCATTTCTATTTGACTGTCAGCTCCCTTGGGTGTGATGAAAGCAGCAGTGGGTCCCAGCTATTCAGCTCGCCCCGCTGTTGTATCTGGGGCTGCTGCGATTCCTGTGTAGTGTTGCCAGGATCTTGGAGAGGATGGAAATTGCGACAGGAGAATGCAGCCACTACGCCGCGGGGATTAGAGTTCAAAGTGCTTTAAACCATGGTGCCCAGCTGTTGTCTCCAGCTGACAATGACCAGCAAAGTCCACAGAGACACAACAGTTTTATCCAAACCTATCCTGGGACTACTGCTTGAGGTCTGCTAATTTTCCAGCTCCTGCTTTCGACACTTTTAACCCCCGAAAGCCAGGTCTTCTGTGTATTAGAGGGACCAGCAACGGCGCAATTTTTGTTCCTCTTCTATCTGTTGTCACTGATAGAGCCCTGGTGAGGGCTCCTTGGGAGTGGACATAGTTTCGAGAAGATTAAGGGAGAGAGCAGACTCTGGGAGTGCAATGACATCCGATGATCACAAATGCATGTTGTGGCTGAGCAATGCTCATGGGAGCTGCGAAGGCCCTGGAGGAAATCTGCACCAGCTCTAACGCTGCAGCAAACAGCTCAGGCTGAAGGCAGCATGAGAAGGGCAGGTAGCGCTGGCACTGCTCTGAGAGGGTGCTGAAGGGCAGGCAAACACAACCTGCCACACTCAGGCAGATAGCTCTGGTGAGAGGGGATGGGGAAAAATTGATTTATCTTTACGCACGCACACCTGCAAAACAATATTCTCCTTTTCTGAGAACCGTAGACTTTGCTTTAACTTGCTGGGGAACAGTGGTTTCGATCTGAAGAGATGCTGATGCTAAATAAGAACAAGGCAGTCTTCAGGTAGATAAACTAGATGACAGTGAAATGGGAACTAGATTTGAAAAAAAAAGATTTAATTCTCTGTGCTGTGTAACTGAGATGCAGTTTTTTGAAAAATCTGTGATTCAAAAACATTAATGAGAACATTTTACCTAGATCATTTCCTTTAAGAGTATTTACAAGTGCCCAACAGAATGAGGCCGCAGGGACAGCACCTAAAAGATGAGTACAGCAATAACAAAGCCTTCATCATCCTTCTCAGGTACGTACCAGTATAGCTCCTCCCTTCACACAGGGACATTTGACTGATCCTGGAGCACCTGTCGCCACCACTGTACAAATAATAACAGTGTGCTGTGAAGAAATAATTCCTTTCTGACGGGCTGCTGGTTGCCCACTAGATGGTACTAAGCATCGACTTGGAAATTGCTGATTAAATTGCCCGCTGTCAATAATATTTTCAGGCTCTGGGGGTTGTTAGAAAACCTCTTGGCTTTTCCATTTTTTAATCCATACCCAGCTTTATAAATAGGTGGGTTTTGTCCCATTCAGTGTCATCGTTAGTTAGCTCAGCATGGGAGATGGTGTGATGCAGATTAAAATAACGAGCCCGGAGGCACTGTGGATGTGTGTGAGTCTCGACTGCTGCTGCCTTTGCTTTAGACAACACATTCAACCCCCGTACAGAGAATGACCCAGTTCCTAAGGGGTTTTTTTGTGTTGGATCTGTACCAGACTTGGCTTTTATAGCTCCTGGAGGCTTTGGGGCATATAGAGGGCACACATCAATGCCTTCATCCCTGATAAACAGAGAGCAGTTTATTGTGCCAGGTAGAGTGTGTCCCCAGAGGGAATGGGATATTGGAAACGTCACCCGTAGCTAGGAAACTGTTTGCTTTGCTCAGATTTCTCCCCGGGTCTGGCATTACGCTTTTGCTGGGCTTCCCCCTGCAGACAGACCAGAGCAGTCCCACAGGGCAGCAGAACCATCAGGCCACCGATGGCAGGTCACGCGCCGTCACCTCTTCCCAGGCAGAAGGGCAAATGCCAGGCAGAGGCTGAGACTTGCCTGAAAACACGCGCTGGAGCTGGTCAGGGGGTGCTCAACGTGGCTCATCCGAAAGGGACCAGGCAGGAGTTTGCTAACAGAGCGGGGTTAAAGCATGTCTCAGCTCTCCCCTGCTTCAGGGGCAGGAGGATGTCCTGCGGGCCCCAGGAGGACCACACTTTCTCCAGCACATCCGCAGTGCCCAGCGCCAGCGGCGGAGGGGTGAGGGCCACTGGAGGTGTTCCCCTCCCGCAGGGGAATTAAGCCAAAAGGCCCATTAACAACACAAAACCATGCCAAGTCAAACAGTTCATTTCAAACCTGCATTTTTGCTGCTTCATGGCTTCCTTCGTAGCCTGGTACTTAACTGCTGTGGAGTCCAGCGACGTTGTGGAGTCCTTAAGCTGTGCCCTTCCAGTACGGAGATACGTGCATTTCTATAGCAACAAAAATAGGGGAGTTTGCTTACGAACAGTGTTTTGTACAGCTAAGAATAGCCACATTTCCACAAAGTTCTTAAAAAAAAGACACAAATGCTAGTTTGGATATTAAGATTAATATATTTAATCTTTCTTGTTTGTAAAACAAGACATAAATTTGTGTATATATATAATTTATATATTTTTTATTTATATATACTATATACAGACAATAAAAAAATTTTCCTCTGTATTAGACTGAGAGATTTATGGAGGAATGATATAGGCATGATGGGGAGCTCGAAGAAACTCAGAGTTTCATAATAGATAACTCACGGGGAAAAGAAGAACACGGCTCCCTGTCGGTCTTCAGCATTATAACAGGCTTTGCCCACCACAGACTGAAATCCGAATTGGCTCTTCCACTGTATATTTGCTACATGGTTCTTGAAAGCAGGAGGCTGTCCCCCCAGCAGGATCCTCTCTGCCTTGCTGACAGCAATGGCCAAAGTCCAGGACAGCCATGGGCCAGGGGAGGTTATTGCACTCAGTAGAGGATGCGCATGTTAAAAGCACATTGTGCGTTTCCATAACTCATATGGAAGAACGAGAGGTTTCGAATGTGCATATTTATCAAAAATAATAGGGATGGGAAGCGACTGATCATACGGAGATCCCTGATCATCCCCAAGCACTGGGGCAAGCTGGCCGGGTTTGACAACCGGTCTCACTCAGAATCACAGAATCACAGAATCAACCAGGTTGGAAGAGACCTCAGGGATCATCGAGACCAACCATTGCCCTGACACCACTCCTGGCGCAGCGAGGCCGATGCCACGATCTCCCTTTGCAGCCGGAGGCGGGGGCAATGGGGGGAGGCACAGGGACCCTGGCAGGACCCCACTCTCCCTGTGCACACGTGAAGTGCAGTGGGTGGCAGGGTAAGGGCAATGCAATGTGTAACCTTGCATTTTTCTCCTCGCTCTGTTTTGGAGGGTGGGTGACTGCGGAGAAGCACCAATTAAGGCAGTCTGATTGATTAGGTCTAGAAGCAAGACTGGGAGGAGGAGGGGAACCTCGGGGTGCGAAGGGAAGCAATTAGGAATCATTTTACCATTCACCTGGAACTGAAAAAAAAACCAATCCGAAAACCCCAACTCCAAATAAATAACCATCAGAGAGTACTGAATAATGCTTCTTATGGCAGTCAGGCTGGTGGAGACAGGAAAAGGATCCCAACACCCTGGCGAGGGCAAGGAGGGCAGCTCCTTTGGCTGATGGCAGTAGCACTGTCTGGCTCAGGAGCAAGCCATGGCTCACAGACAAAGCTGATCTGGGGTTCCTCTCTAATGGGCATGGTGAAAGGAAATAGGGGGTTTGGGCTGAGCCTTGGAGGCACGGACCTGACCTCTGGCGAATGGTGTGAAAGAGATCTCCTCTCAGCTGCTAGCCCAGCTTCTGGCTTGCAATGGTCAAAGATCAATCTGGGTTCCTTGGAGGCTCTCTAGTGTGGACACAGCCATCCAGCAGAGGAAGGGGAACATAGAATCAAAGACTCATTTAGGTTGGAAAAGACCTTTAAGACCATTGAGTCCAACTGTTAACCTAGCACTGCCAAGTCCACCACTAAACCATGTCCCTCAGCACCACATCTACTCATCTTTTAAATACCTCCAGGGATGGTGACTCAACCACTTCCTTGGGCAGCCTGTTCCAGTGCTTGACAACCCTTTCAGTGAAGAAATTTTTCCTAATATCCAAACTAAACCTCCCCTGGCACAACTCAAGGCCATTTCCTCTCATCCTATCATGTGATACTTGGGAGAAGAGACTGACACCTGCCTCGCTACAACCTCCTTTCAGGTACTCGTAGACAGCAATAAGGTCTCCCCTCAGCCTCCTTTTCTCCTGACTAAACCACCCCAGTTCCCTCAGCCGCTCCTCATCAGACTTGTGCTCTAGACCCCTCACCAGCTTCACTGCCCTTCTCTGGACTCGCTCCAGCACCTCAATGTCTTTCTTGTAGTGAGGGGCCCAAAACTGAACATAGTATTCAAGGTGCAGCCTCACCAGTGCCGAGTACAGGGGGATGATCCCTGCCCTAGTCCTGCTGGCCACACTATTTCTGATACAAGCCAGGATGCTGTTGGCCTTCTTGGCCACCTGGGCACACTGCTGGCTCATATTCAGCCAGCCATCGACCAACACCCCCAAGTCCTTTTCCCCCAGGCAGCTTTCCAGCCACTCTTCCCCAAGCCTGTAGCGGTGCATGGGGTTGTTGTGCCCCAAGTGCAGGACCCGACACTTGGCCTTGTTCAACCTCATACAATTGGTCTCAGCCCATCGATCCAACCAGTCAAGATCCCTCTGCAGAGCCTCCTACCCTCAAGCAGATCAACAATCCCACCCAACCTGGTGTCGCCTGCGAACTTACTGAGGGTGCACTTGATCACCTCATCCAGATCATTGATAAAGATATTGAACAGAACTGGCCCCAGTACTGAGCCCTGGGGAACACCACTTGTGACCGGCCACCAACTGGATTTAACTCCATTCACCACAACTCTTTGGGCCCGGACATCCAGCCAGTTTTTTACCCAGCAAAGCGTATGCCTGTCCAAGCCATGAGCAGCCAGTTTCTCCAGGAGAATGCTGCAGGAAACAGTGTCAAAGGCTTTACTAAAGTCCAGGTAAACAACATCCACAGCCTTTCCCTTATCCACTAAGCAGGTCACCTTGTCACAGAAGGAGATCAGGTTAGTCAAGCAGGACCTGCCTTTCATAAACCCATCTTGACTGGGCCTGATCACCTGGTTGTCCTGCACATGATGACACTCAAAATTATCTGCTCCATAACCTTCCCCGGCACCAAGGTCAGACTGACAGGCCTGTAGTTCCCTGGATCCTCCCTACTCACACGCATTAAGCCCTTGCCTTTTCCACAGGCAGTACCTGTGCTCAGGATTAGGGTGCCTAAGCTGTGAGAGTAGAGCCTGCTAGGGTGACCTAGCTCTGCCCCAGGATTATAGCATCCTGCCCATGCTAGGAGTAGTTCCCAAGCCCTAGCATAGCAGCAGGGACTTGCACCCCAGAGATCCCTTCTGCTAATTACATGTCATTTGTGGGCTAGGAAGACCCTAGAGGCAGAAGAGCTGTTTACGTGGCAAGACACTGGTTTGGCTCCAAACTGCCCAAGTGAAGCCAGGAGATCTGAACTCAGTTTCTGCTAACTCACTGGCCCACCACAAACTGTGACAAAGGTCTTTGCACAAGTGAGGCCCAGAACAACATGAAACCAAACTAGTGTGGAGATGAGGTGACTGTGCCCCCCAAGTACCATCACCAACAAGCCAGCATGGGAAAGCAAGCAGAGTAGCTGCTTGAGACCCCTGATGAGCTGGTTGCACAGCTTGCAACAGGGCATGAATTCACCCTTCAAAACCACCACCAACACAACCATCCATTCTGCAAAGATAAAAGAGCATCTTGGCTACCGCAAACCCCAGTAGATATGGGCCTGTAGACACGCATCCTCACCAGACCTATGTGATTTGAGAACCACTAGCACATGGCCCGGCACACACTGGCTTGTTGGTTTTTGTAGCTGGCTTACTTATTGATCAATGTCTTTAGGGAGCGTGTGAGCGTGCTCATGACAGTGGCAACCGTGGCTGACTGGCGGGCAAGCTCCTCCACCGTCTGCTGGTGGCTCAACGTTCTGGCCGTGGACTCCTCTGCAGCCTTCAGGAGGAAGGTGTAGTTTCTCACCACTTCCTCCACCTTCGTCAGCAGCTCTTGGCGCTGGGACTCCGAGCGCACGATGTACACCAGCCTCACAAATGTCTCAATGAGGCTGCTTAGCACCTGGAAGCTGCTTGTGATGGCAGAGAGCATGTGGGTAGGACTCTTGTCAACGGCTGCCACGCGTCGGCAGGATGCCCGAAACTCCTTGAACTTCAGGGCGAGCTCTTGCTTGTACTCAGCCAGCTGGGAGATGTAGGGTTTGCAGTCCCGGACTTCAGGGCTCACCACACACTGCCTCAGGATAGTCAGGAGCTCATTGGTGTCCAGCTGCACTTGCAAAAACCCATTGGGAAAGCTGTAGGCATGGCCTCGAAGGGTGTTGATCTTTGCCAGGCTCCCCTCAAAACTGGAGGTCCTTAAATCTATTTCCTGGGTCTGACTGTCATTGGGACTGCGGCAGGCTGTTGCATCTAGGACCTGAAGAGTCCTGCTCATGACTGGGACCATCTGATTGTCCAGCTTCATTCCCGGGAGTATCTGCATGGGGATGGAATAGGACAGCTCATCCTTCTCGCTCCCGTCATCTGCAACATCGCATTTCCTGTAGTAGAAGCAGTACCGGATGGAGCAGCACTTCTCATCCTCCATGTCTTCATCCTGCAGCTCAGCATGACTTGGATACATCTCTTCCTGGACAGAGAACACTGCTGAACCCTTCTGGTTCTTTTTCTCCGGTGCTATCTGGACATAGGAGGGGTCAGCCACTCCAGAAACTTCCTGGATTTTGCTCTTCAGAACAGGACAAAGGATGCTGGGCTCAGGCTCTTTCTGGAGGCCTTTCTGCTTGGTTATATAGATGTTCTGGTAGATGTCAGAGGACAGGGATGTCCTATCAGTCTTATCTATTTCACTGACACTGTAGCGACGCAAGAGCTTCCTGTAGTGTGGAGCACCCATGCACTCCCCCCGGGAAGCACACGTTGTCAAACAGGACACGCTGTTCTCTGGATCTGACCTGTAGTCTCTGGACTCTAAACTTGTGGATCGTATCCGCTTGCCTTTGGAAGGGCTGCTCACACTTGTCAGCCTAATGGCTTCTGCCTGCTTCTGGTCATCGATAACTTTATCCCTCCCTTGCCTCTCCAGTTCTGGCATCACCAGCTGGTTAGGGGGTGGCCTCACCCCCCCTGCAAATCCGCTTGCAGTCGCAGCTGCGCCTTTGCTCCCTGGACATCCCTGGGACTTTTTGCACAGGACTGCTCCTTAGCTGGCAGCTGCAGCGCCCAGGGGCAGGAGGGTGCAGATACTCTTGTGGTGGGAGGTCACCTTTGCTCTTTGGCTTGAGCAGCTCTTCAAGGAATTCCAGCTCATACTGCTTCACCTTCTGCAGTTGGGCCTGCCGCTCATCTGTCTCCTTCTTCAGGCGGGTCGGAAATGTTGCAGAGAACAGGTTCCTCAACCTGAAGGGACCTTTTGGAGCTTTGGGTTTAGCTGGGACATCAGCAGCCTGTTGGGTCACCTCCAGCACTTTTTCTACTTTTTTGGAAGGCACAGTGCTGATCTGCAGGCTCTCAGATCTGGGCACCAGCTGGATTGGCCCTTTGGGTTCCTCACTGGTGCTCCTGAAAGTGCTACCAGGTGACGGAGAGTGCAGATTGCTACTCTCAGCTTTTAAGCTTTTGGCTGAGCTTTCCTGTTGCGTTTTCTGTCCTTGGTTTGAAGGAGCAGTGTGTTTCTGAAAGACGAGGCTTGTGGCTTCCCCACCCGCTTTCTGACCTGACTCTCCGCTTGTGGCTTTTCCTGGAGCATCTCTACTCACTTTTTGCTGGTAGCTTTTAGAGGCAAAAGTCTTACCGGGCATCATTTCCTCACCTGCTGAGGCGAGGTGGAAAGCTTCAGCCTTACTGCCATGAGCTTCTTTAGGACTTGGAGAAACTTCACAGTGCTGCTGTGGGGAGAGTTGCTGCTGCTGCTGACAGTTGCATAATGTCTCTGCAGTTTGTGGACCTCCTTTAAGTTTCAAAGGCTTGCTGCTGGCTGATGCACAGCTGTTGGTACCGTTCATGTTCTTGTCTTCTTTTGAGGCTGTTACCACTTGGGGAGCCGAGCCTTTTGCACTTGCCACTTGCTGCAGAGCAGCTGAAATGATGGCTGGAGTTATACCACTTTTTTGATCCAGGAGGAGCTTGGAGCTTGGCTGGACCTCTTTGGGCATCTTCTCTTGTAGATCCTGTGCCTGCTCCCTGCTCGGGGCTGCTGTGGCATGCAGAGATACCTCAAAGGCAGCTTTTGTGTGGCCTGCAGCTTTGCATTCAGAGCCTGCCGCCGGAGCCCCCCTGTTCTGTTCATTAAGCTGGGGGGTCAGCACCGGCTGGACAGCCAAGGTGTAGCTCCGCTCAGCACACGGCTGCTCCTGTTTGCTCTTGCAATTGGTAAGGTTGGGGCTTTGGTGAGAGAAAGCTGGCTTCAATGAAGGGCTTGGCTCCTGGCGGCTGAGGGGGTAGGGTGAGGTGAGAACAGCCTGGGCAGCACAGCTCTGGATTCGGAAAGGCAAGTCCTTTCTGGCCAGGAGGTTTTCTTTGTTGATGTGTTGAGCAAGGAAGTAGGCTGCATTCTGATGCTGCTTCATAGCAGAGACCATCTCCGAGACATCAGTTAGCTCTGAAGAGTTGGTTTCATGGCCAGAATCCAAGGATGACTCAGGAGTGATGGCAGCCAGGACAATAAGACCTGAGGAGGGACACAAAGAAAACCCCACGACAACACTCACACCACACTGCTACACGGAGGAGAGTGGAGCAGGAGGGTCCCAGGAATGCAGGACACAGCGTCCCATCGGAGAAATTTTAGTGACTTCCCACAACTAAGAGTTAATGCTTTTAAGAGAGATCACTTGTCAGCACTGAGCTGGCTTGCCAGCTCAGTTCATCAAGAGCTCTTGGCCCAGGCAAGGGTTCTGGGAAGCTTTCCAGTGTTAGCGATAGCAGAGCTACAGGGACTTGTATGGAGCAAGAAGGAAAATCGGGCAACAGCTACTCTGCCATAGTGAGTAGGGCAACCAAGGCAGGGAGAGGGACAAAGGACTGTGCTGCCAGCAGGCTGGTCCCAGAGACACTCATCTGACAGCAGGTTTGCCCTCCGAAGGGCTGACACACTGCAAAACCTGGGTGGGAACCTGTGAAGACCGAGGGCTGAAGGTACCAGCTGAGTGGGGTCACAGCAGGGAGGAACTCATGCTCACAGTACTGGTTTGTTAGTGCCTCACCCCAGCATCATGGCACGTGGACCATGGCAGATACAGGATAACCAAGAGATTCCTTCAGCCACTGTCAGGGAGAGGAGTCCCACCTCAGCTTCTTAGAAATCTTCTAGGCAGCAGCTTGGCTGTTCCTGCTAGAGCCTGTTGCCACAACTTAGTTTTTACTAGAAGCTGCTTCCACAATCACACATAGGATGGGAGAAGGAGACTAAAGGGAAGGATGTACCATAGGGAAGGAAGGCTATAGGGAAAAAAGAAAGTCACAGCCACTGAAATACCTGCTGTCTGCTGTGGTGGGGGATGTGGACAATCCTCTGAAGCAGCCAGGGCTTCCAGCGCCTGCAGGGTGGACACCAGGGCATCGTCCAGCTCTTGGGCATGGTCTCGGACTGTCCGTGGTTGCACGTTGTCTATCAGCGTGACAGGGATCTCATCGTAGAGGATGCCACAGAGGTGCCGTCCGTGCTCCTGGCTCTGGGCAGCTGCCCGGCGCTTGGGGTCATCCTCGTCCGAGCTGTTGTCTCGGAAGCCAGGAGGGGGGGCGGTGATGGCAGGGAGCAGGGACGTCGTCTCGTCTTCTTCTTCATCGCTCCCGGGAGGGGGAAGCGACATCAAGTCCACCATGTTGTCCCGGGTGCTGCCAGGCTTGCCCCCCTTGCATGAGGCCAGCCGGCTCTTGATCTTGGCTCGGCAGGACTCGCAGTAGAAGTGCGAGGCGTCGCTCCGCAGGTGGGTGTCTATGGTGTGTGCCCTGGCCCTGCGTGCGTGCCTGTCTTGGTCAAGGCCATCCGGGTCATACTTATTAGCTGCCCCGTTGTAGTCTTGGCCAGAGCTTTTGGAAGTGGGGTCAGATTTGGTCCTGGGACGAGTTTCCTCAAAAAAAATCAGGTTTTCATTGATATCCGTCCTGCTCTCTCTTTCCTTCCTCTGCTCTCGCATGTGCAGGTAGCAAAAGCTGATGAGCTCCGAGTCCAAAGCCCTGGTGGCTGGAGCCTCGGCTGCTCCGGCGCTGGTGGCAGAGCCACCCACCAACCCGCTCTCTTTCTTTCCCGTGTGCCCCGCTGCAGCAGGCCGGTGGAGGTTGTGTGCGTTGATGTAATCTAAACCAAAAGCACAAGAGGCACATTAGCAGCAGCACCCAGGAGAAGGGAAAACACCATGGGGAAGCTCCTGCTTACCCTGGAGAAGTATTCGTGTGCTCTCTGTCCTCCAGCCCTTGGTGTGCCAGGCTGCAGTGGGATACGCGTGTTCCCTGCGGCACAGCCAGGCCACCTCGCTGGTCTTTTGGAAAACCATCTTCTGCAACCCACTGGGCCTATCTGCCAGTAATGAGTGCAGGAAGAAATGTCCTGCACATGCAGATCATAGAATCATAGAATAGTTTGGGTTGGAAGGCACCTTTAAAGGTCATTTAGTCCAACCCCCCTGCAATAAGCAGAGACATATTCATCTAGATCAGGTTGCTCTGAGCCCTGTCCAACCTTACCTTGAATGTTTCCAGGGATGGGGCATCTACCACCTCTCTGGGCAACCTGTGCCAGTGTTTCACCACCCTCATCGTAAAAAATTTCTTCCTTATATCTAGTCTGCATCTACCCTCTTCTAGTTTAAAATCACCACCCCTTGTCCTATCGCTACAAGCCCTATTAAAAAGTCTGTCCCCATCTTTCTTATAACCCCCTTTAAGCTCTTGTGCTCTATGGAAAGCGTCCTTAAAGATCTGCCAGCTCTGTTCTGCTCCCTTGTCCCTGAGGGCAGTTTCCCAGGGGATCCTGTTGAGTAATTCCTCGAACAGATCATGGGCTGGAAGGGATTTCGGGTGATTAGCTTGTCTGTACCCCACCTCTGAGGCAGGAAAACTAAAGCAACCTTCATAAACACACGTGTGATGGAGGGGAGCACGTTCCCATGGGTGGCTTTGTATGCACCACGCTTGCCTTGGCCTCCCCACCTGAGTGCATGGGTCTCTCTAGAGGAAAGGGTTAAGCCCTGAGGGATACCACATGTGTTGGCACCAAGAGCAGAAAGGGACTGCTGACACTGAAGACAAGGGACCTTCTGGCTCTGAGACATCAACCTCTCTCTGCAATAAGGAGAGAAGGGAAGACCTGGCGGAGGCAGAAGGGAGAGGGACGTACGGAGATTTACATGGTGCATGTGGAAGATGGTCAGCTCAAAAAAAGCCTGCGTGGTATCGAAGAAGCTGCCATGCCTTTTTTTCTTAAATCAGTGAAGTCTGGATTCCCATTAACAAAGAGCTGCTGAAAGTGTTTTAGTGAGGCCCTTAAGTGTGGCTGGGGTATAGGGATGATGGAGGCCAGAAGAGCCTAGAGGGAGGCTGGACAGGATTTAGAAGCAGTTGAGCTCCAGCCAGCAAAAGCCCTGTGACACACTGATGGAGCAGGCCACCTCCTCGTGTGGTTTGCTCCATTGTCTCCAAAATGATTACGTGCTATAGAGTTTAATCATGTAAATTTTATAAAGTTAAATATTATGACATTTATGATAATAAAGTATTGACCCTAAAGCTATTTTTCTGCAAGGAATCAGATCAATGACACCACGGACCAGCAGTACAACCGATCAGTGCCCTTTTACAACCAACCTTTAGAGATCAGAAATATTGTCCTGTTCCTCCCTCTCCATCTCCCCACCTGTCTCTTTTCTAGACAAACCACAGCAAATTCCTTTAACCTTTCTGACAGGCCTGTTTCCTAAATGTCTCAGCTTTCTTTCAACTCCATCCACATCAGCTACCTGGGACGCTGTCTTGTTTCTGTGCTGCGTGACAGCAGCAGGGAGAGGAAGAAAGATCCCAGTAGCTTGCTGGGAGGCAGAGCTGGGCAGAACCAGAGGAGCGGTGGCCAGCACAGCGGGCACTGAGACACGGGGATGCGGGTGCCGCATCACCAAGCCACCAACCATGGTCAGAGGGCACCAGGAGCTGCCTGGCTGCACGCACGAGCAAGGACCTTTGGCCTCAGTCTGCCAGTTCACGCATTATACAGCAAGAAGGAACTGTTGTCACCGTTTTTCCATAACGCTGACCAGTGGTCCAGCCCTCAGGAGGGGCATCTGTCTGCGTTACAGGCTGAACTGTGCAGCTGTGCTGAGAACGGCTGCCAGGGGGATGCAGGCTCTGTCTTACCAAGTATAAATTAAATCAAATCAATCCTAATTAAATTCATTAGCTCAACAAATTGGACAATTTGTCTCCCCAAACACACGTTTGTATTATACTGTTCATCACCTGCAATGCTAAAATCCCAATCAAAACAATCTCTCTCTCGTTTATGGACATACTGGCACTCAGAAATGGCAGCTGTGTGAGTGAGCACAAACCTGCCGCAGCTGGGCCTGTGCATTCAGCACGGGGCTGCGGTGGGTGGCACGGACCAAAGCAGAGGCTTTCCCAAAGCCAGACACCTCTGCTGGGTCACGCTGGCAGCCTGCCCGCTTGGACAGCCTCGCTGGCTGCCCACGCCAAGGCTGGGCCTGTTGCTGAATGGGGCCAAAACCCTAAAATCCATAATCCAGCTGCTGGATGCTCTGGGGGAGAAGGTCATGACGAAGAGCTGAGAGGGCAACCAAGGGCATGGAGCTGCTTGGCTGACAATAGTTGCTGGTGGGAGCGGGGAGAAGAAGGGGCAGGGAGGTGACTTGTGTGCACAGCTCCAGCACGGTGGAGGGCAAGGATCTGGCATACGGCTCCGCAGGGAAGTGTGGAGAGATGGATCTAACTGACAGCATCCAGACAGAGCGTGCACTTCTCAAAACGTCTGCGGTTCAGCAGGAGGTTTTAATGGGCCTCAGGGAAGATGGATGTGCTCCTCTTCTAGGCAAAAAGCATGGGCCAGGGCTTGATTTTACATTTAAGATTCTGGCACAGCCTGCCTGCAGCCTGGAAAGTCAAAGCCTGGGCTAACTTGATTCATCCCAGTGGGGCTTTCTCATCGTTCCTGCAGAGATGTGCTAATGATTAGCAGTCCCTGCTCCCCGTGATCTTCCTAGCTCCTGACAGCTCAGCCTGCAGCCGCAGCGAGACCAGAACTGTGAGCAGACTTTGTTTTCTCAATACACACTAAATTCACTCCTTCTGAAGGATGCCTGAGCAGCTGGGCCGAGTGTACTGGGTCTGCAGGGAAACTGTTCCACTCCACTGGTCAGAGAGGTTTTCATTGCACCCCTGAGGATAGACCAAGCCATCCAGAGAGGGGCTAGCTCTTTGGTGTGACGACCATGGATCCATTGCTGTCCTACCCACACCGTGACTTCCTCTCACACTCACCCCATCGCCCTGCAGAGTAACACTGGTTTCTTGAGACTGTCAAGAAAAGGGCAAGATCTACTATCCCTTTTAGCATAAGTTTGGACCATGCTCACGAAGCAAAATCTCCCCAAAGAAAAATCCTGGCTATTATCACTGTGGCTAGAGTGTGGAAAAGCACCTCTCACACATGCTGAGTAACCAGTAACCGTGGGCGCCACCAGCCTCCTTCCGAGCCCTTGGGGATGTTCTGGGATGCTCTCCACTTCCTACCACATTCCTTTGACTCCCCACAGCCATGTGCCTCATGTCCCTGTAGCCCATCTCAGGGTGACATGACCCAGGGAAGGACAACTCTGATGACAGCCAGTTAAGCTGGAAACACCCTCCACTCATAGCAAAATGTGACTGTGTTTCTGTAGGGCACCCAGAGCAGAGAGCACGGTGACAGCTGTCAATAAGAGGCGCAAGTGAAGAAATGAAAGGAAACCATGCATGCATACTTACACCACCATCACCTGCCAGGTCTTTCCCTGGATTCACTGAGGTTGCCACAGATGCTTTCCTGATGTCTCTTGTGAGTGTGTCCTCCCACATGTGCTAAGTCCATGTCCAGGTGTCTTCCTCAGACCTCAGAGACACCGAGTCCTTTCCCAAGGACCCTGCTAGCTCTCAGCACTCCTCCCACCTCCCCAACTAGTCTCATCTTGAGGAGGCAGTTTTGACACTCTGACATCTAAACTGAAGGCTTGTCACAGCTCTCTGGAGCTGCAATGTCACTTGGGAGGTCTGGGGGCAACCTTCCAGAGTCAGCTGGGTTGGTATTTTGCCCATCTCCAGCCACTGATCCTGTATTTTATATTTCCCTATATAAAACATATTCGATGTGAACACCTGCATGGAACAACGGCATGTAGCTCTTGGTTGGCTCTTGTTTGAAATCACTCTTGAGAATCATCTATCATTTTGAGGGTGATTCACACCTGCAATCCATCCTCAAGGAACAGAGCATCGGTGCCTGGTGGGACAGAGCCTGTCTTCAGCTGTTCTGGTCTCCTGCTGTGCCCAGATCAGCCCTCTGCTCTCTGCATCAGGCTGGGCACCTGAAAACCTGGGGCACCAAAGTTTCCTTCCTGATTTAGGAAATCAGCAGAGCAGCCGTGCTTGCAGAGCTGCCCGTGCAGCCCAGACCCCCACTGATGAAGGCAGCAGTGGCTGAAGGCAGCAGGAGCGCAGTCCCTGGCTGAGCGCGCACACTCACGGTCTCCGGAGCCGGGATGCTGGCCAAGGAGCGTGTGCTGCATCCCTGCGGCAACGCACAGGCTGTTCTGTGAGGACCCAGCGTTCAGCTGGCAGCATTACAGGTCTGTTCAAACGGCACCTCCTGGATCTGCTCTAGGAGCTGCCAGAACAGCACTTGCAGTGAGTGTTTAGGGCCCGAGCTGACACCACAAGTCAGAGCTTAGCCAAAATGAGGACTTGTCTCCCTGCTCCTTGTTTTCTGGTTAGAAGGGGGTCTGCTGGTTCTGCGGGGGGAATGGGAGCTGAGGGGAGATGCCAGAGAAACCCTTCTCCTTTCTAATGCAGCAGAGCCCTGCGCGGAGGGAGGAGGGGGAGGCTGGGGAAGGGGCTCGCACAGAAAGCAGAGGCTGAAACATACCTGCCTTGATAATCTGAGGCGGGGGCGGCTGGCTGGGGGCCCTGGAGAAGATCATCTTCTTGGAGTCCACCAGGAGACGGCAGTAGCCTGCGATCAGGCAGGCAAAGTTGGTGGCTTCAGGCCACTCCATCAGGAACACCAGCGGCTGGAAGGCAAGAGAGGCAAAGCACGTGAGGGCCACGCAGCTCGGCTGACGTGGGACCAGTGCTCCAAAGGGGTTGTGCTGGGGCCCTGCACTGGTGTAACTGGTGAGCTGTCTGGCACTTCTAGCACACGCACAGGAAAGAACAGCCAGGTGCACGTCCTTGCTCCAGATCAC
Source organism: Nyctibius grandis (assembly GCF_013368605.1). Lineage (NCBI taxonomy): Eukaryota > Metazoa > Chordata > Aves > Nyctibiiformes > Nyctibiidae > Nyctibius > Nyctibius grandis. The sequence goes on from NC_090670.1 coordinate 10,715,931, forward strand.
CCAACAAATCGCTGTGCACAAGAAAGCACCTTGCTGCAGCTGTAATTACCAAATCACAGAATGTTTGGGGTTGGAAGGGACCTCTGGAGATCATCTAGTCCCACCCCCTGCCAAAGCAGGTTCCCCTAGAGCATGTTGCACAGGGTGAAGTCCAGGTGGGTTTTGAATATCTCCAGAGAAGGAGACTCCACACCCTCCCTGGGCAGCCTGTTCCAGTGCTCTGTCACCCTCAAAGTAAAGTTTTTCCTCATATTCAGATAGAACTTCCCATGTTTCAGTTTGTGCCCATTGCCCCTTGTCCTGTTGCTGGGCACCACTGGGAAGAGTCTGAGAATTCCCACTTGCTGACTCCCCTACAGGTGGTGAAAGAGGTGGAGCTCTGCAGGGCACAGGCTGTGCATGGCAGGGTCCCCATGCAACTGGTTCCTGATCATTTGTCTGCACGTCAATGCTCTAAACCTACCTGCAAGCACCAGTTTAACCATCAGGCTCTGGGGAGCTCAGAGAGTTTGTGGGTTCTCCAGCTGCCAGAACCCCTGTTTCATTGCAGGCACCACACCACCCTCCCATAAATTAAGACATCTGCTTCCAGCGAGATGCAGAAGGGGCAAAACAGGCTCCCCCAGCCACCACTCTGAGCCTGTGGATCTTATTTAAACCTAACCCTTCGGAAAATTAAATGTGTGCTTAGGAGCAGATGGTGCCTTCTTGTTTAGGCGAGCATTTATTCGCACGCTAAAAAAGGTCTTTGCTTTAAAGAGAAGAAAAAATCAGACGCGGTCTGTGTGTCATGTATAACCTCGCTGCACAATCTAGTGGCAGACACCGCGGCTCCCCGACTCCTGGCTTGTCTCAAGGAGAAGGTTAGCTAACCCAGGGAAGCTGTTGGGGTGGGATCCACTCTTACCCACCTGCTGAGGTCCCATGCACTGCTGGGACCCTGCTGGGCAGACCAGCCTGTGCCAGCACAGCTCGGTCAAGCAGTCCACGCTCGGTCTGAGCCCCCAGCACCGCCCAAGGTGGACCCGTGAGATGATAGAAAAAAAATGTACGGTGCCATCAATAAAGTTATTGTATGGCAGCTCTAACCCTCATCTATCCCTTGCACAAAGCACCCCTATCTAAAGGAGCTTTGTACCCAGGTACAGGCTTATCTGAGGCAACTGGGGGATGTTTAGCTACTGCTGTTTCTTGGGCTGCCCATCCAGCCATGCTCCGTCTCTCACACACTGACAGCCCTCCAGGACTCAGAAGAGCTCGTTTACCACATCCAGGGCAAACCAAGCCCGTTTTATAAACCACTTAAGCCTACACAGTGTGAAAAGCGTTAAAGTTATTTTGGTTTTCTTGTTTTATAACACAGGAGGTTCCTGGTGCCCACTGGCCAGTTCTGTGGTTGTGCAAGTGCAAGCTCAACACTTGCTTTTTAAAGCCACCAAGCCAACTCAGGCAAAGGAAGACCCGGCCTTACAGCACATCACGCCCCGGATCATACAATGCAATAAACCCGGGCGTGAAGCCACCAGCCCTGGGCAGAGTCAGGTGTGATCCCCAAGCCACGCCAGCCCCTGGCAGGGGCTGATTCCTCCTAGGGCCAGGGTAAAGAAGTTCCCTCCTTGGCTGCTGTGCAGGAAGAGAAAGGAAAAGAAATAACCCAACGTCGAAGAGAAATAACCCGCTAAGCGAACGCGCTCTGCTGAGAGGCTCTGCCCTGCTCGCTTGACAAGGCTCTTTCTGCATCATGGAAAATAAACCTGAGATGACACAGATCAAAGGGAAAGTATCAAGAGAGAGAGAAAGGAGAGAAGAGACTCTCCACATAGCTCGAAGGAGGCAGGCATGCAGCGGTGACGAGGGGGTGACATCTCTTAGCCCAGCTCCAGTCTTGACATAAGTGATGAAAGGAAACCATGTGTTCCAGTTCTGCCATATGAAGCATCCTTAAAACAAGTGCCTTCTACACAGGGCTAAGCCTCCTTGGGTTTTTCAAGCCATCTGTTGAATAAAGAGACATTTGTGCATTCCTCCCCTCTGTTATGCAGCAGCAAGGGTTTCAGTGCTAGCAACAAGAAGGGAAGCAAACGCCAAGGGGAGGGAGGCAATGGCTGATGAGTATCCACTACTGGGAGATTAAATGAAGAGGCCAAGGCGGGCTGAGAATTCCCTTTCAAAAGGAAAACTAGGGGAGTAGTTTCCATCACATGCGAGTCACACGCCAGAGATTCACAGCTAGCTCTCAAGGACACCAAGGCTGAGTGGCACAGAGTCATGGACCTTCACTGCCTCCCTGTCAGCACTCGCCATTCAGCCCGCGGTGCAGTCCCGGTGCCCCGGCTGGGTACCAGTACCTCTGAGACCCAGCCCTATTTCCATCTTTGCTCAGATACCTCTGCTTCAGGATGCTCCCACCCATCCAGAGATGAGACTGTAGGTTCTTGGTGGCAAGAAGCAGCCCCTGGATCAGTCCTCCTGAATGGAGACAGGACTTAGACACAACCACCCTGACTGGTGTTTCTTGCCTACAAATAAAACACACACAACGCACCAAGATGCCACGAGCTCCCTGCCAGGTCTGCGAGCAAGCCCAGCCTCCAGACCAGCTTCCAGCAGTTGGTGCGTGGTATGCTGGGCTTGATTGTAGCACTCTGCTCTGAAAAAGAGGAATCTTAATACTGATTAGCATTACAGCTTAGCAAGGGGTCTTAGAAATGATTACTCTCACATCCTGGCAAGGAAGCGGTGTGAGAGTTCTTCTCTAATTGTCAAGCGTGCAAATATTGTTATTAGGGATTAAATCACTTCAGGGGCAGCTTGAAGCCGTCCATCCGTGCTGCTGGCAGCACTCCAGTGAGCTCCTCATGGCCCGGGAGCCGACGCTGCAGGGGCTCTGTGTCCTGCTGATGGATTATTGGCTGTTTAAAAAGATATCAAATGTGAGCAAAGCTGCTGCAGTCGGGCTGTGCATGACCCCTGGCCTCGGTGGCTTCTCTGCTGCTCGCTGTCTGGCTGCAACCCTTTCTCACGTGGCGTTACAAGACTGAATCGCTCTCTTCCACCCACCGAGGTAATTTTGCTGAGATGGCAGCAGCTCAGCTGCCTTCAAGACTTCCACCCTGCTGCCACATCTCCCTGAAAGCGGCCAACAGATCTGAAAGTGATTTGTGGGGTACAAGAGGCAAAGAAAGAGGCAACACAATCACAGCAGCCTTGTTTCCTCGGGAAAGAGGAGGTGTCAGGGATGGCAGCTAACGGAGATGTTATTTTGAGACATCGTCAATGTTGGTCACCCTGTTCCACGCACGCAAGGCAGATGAGATTTCACGGAGACAGCCAGGCACAGGTGAGCTGAGCAAACATTGACTTTCTGAGCAGCTGCATGAAAAATTTCCAACTACTGTTGCTAAGGGCTTTAGATGGTAAATTCAGGGCAGCTTTGCAGGGAGCTGCTCTAAGTAACAACAGCGCAGGACTGTGGTCTGTGCTTTGGGCTTCCTTGTGATACCCATGTCTTGCGCTGAATGGGATTGACCTCCTTTCCTTTGGAAACACCCTGCAAGGAGCAGTGAGAGCTCGTATCGGCCCAGGCCCCAAGAGGCTGGGGCTCATGCCTCCCCCTGCAATTTTTTTAACTCGCTGCTCAGTCTCAACCAGGCGTGACAAAAAGGCAGCAACCTGAAAGAGCGTGAATCTTCACAAGTTTTCTAAACCTGGTGGTGCAGTAGAGCAGAGAATTCTGTGAGCAGCTGGAAGGCAGGGAAGGATGCAGCAGGAGCAAACCCAGTGTCGTTCCTCTAAGACCTGCTCTCTGCCCCGTCGGCACTGATTTTTTTGGAAGTGGACACAAAATGCAGTACCTGTTTCCCAGCTGTTATTCAGGAGATGGTGTTAATCACCGATGAGGAACAAGTTATTAACTAGGATAACCCTCTGGTTATCCTCCCGCCACGCATGTCTCATGCCAACCAACCCATCCTCTTCCTCCTCCTCGCCAGCATGTTCTCGCTGCGACACCGGCGGGGGCTCGTACCTCGGTGGCCCCGAGGGCTCTGCTTCCCTGGGCTGCCAGAACAGAAATGCCTGTCTGATTTCTGTCAGGGCAGCAGCACCTTTAGGATGAAAGCTGCTTTTACACAGAACCAAACTTACTGGGATAATCCGACTGCTCTAAAAATGCCAAACATCAGATTCCCAGTGGGATGCACAGGTAAAGGTTCATCTCTGACCTGTAATATGCCAACATGAAAAGAAGCAAATTTTAGAGAGAATGCTCTTTTTGCATCTAAATGCGTTAATACCAGCCTGAAATTGTTGATGTTTTGATCTTTCATTCATACTGGTTTTCTAGATTTTCTAGTCCTAATGAGAAAAGGACATTTTTTTCACTTAAAGTTTCCTGCTTGGCAACCAGTCTTTCTGGAAAGTAAAACAAAATACATTTATACTGGATATGAGAGATGAATTTTCCATCAGCTTATTATGAATACAGTGCTTTTTATATTATGCTCTGCCTTTAAATCAAACCTCGACGTCCTTCTGGAGGATATTCTCTTGCTTAGACAAAGGTGAAGGTTTCATAGAAGAACGTCTGGAGGAAATTTTATGGCCAGGGATCTTAACAGTCCTCATATTTAAATGAATTTATGACCTGATCTATGCATGCTATAACCCTTAAGCTTATGTGCATCTCCTTTTAATCTCCCCCCTTTATCATGTACTTTGTGTCTCACCCTGCTTCCTTTAATGTAGTGCAGTAGAAAGATGGGAGATGAATTTACATAATTTATGTTCCCTGGCTTACTTGAGGTGCACTGCCAAGTTTATAATTAATAATATAAGCATCCGGGCCTAACGAGACAGCAGTCAATTTTTCACTTGTGCATTGACCTTTCCTTCCCTCCCTTTAACCATTATTCACTCAGCTCTATCAATACCAGGCTGCCTGTGATTAGGACCATTATTTCCCATTTGTTGATCAATAAACCTCCTGCCTTTCTTAGCAGCAGACCTTTGGGTTTCTGCAGCAGCGTCTCCTTCCTTAGGGCTTGAGCAGCTGCCACTTCGGCTGGGTGAACACCCTCCTTGGTCCCTGCACGGTCCCACAAAACGTCACAGCGGGTGGAGAGGTACCTCTATAGACTGCAAACGTGTAGCTGTCTCCTTCTCTCCACTTCCATGGTGCTGCTGATGGTCCAACCTCCACCTTCCCATCACGCTGCAGCTGCCACCCTGGCTGGCTTTCATCTCCTCCTGGCTACTCGAAGGGCTTGTGCTCTTCCCTGGGGGATTTCTAATAACCGGAGCCTGCCGGTGCTTTTGGCACCTCCACGTTTCCTATTTTTTGAAGCAAGTTCTCAGGACTCCCAAGGCTGCAGCATCATTGGGCTGCGCTCACGCCCACAGCACTGGATGTCTGAGGTCTGCTTGTTTGTTTGGGTTTGTTTTTTTTTTTTTTTTTCCTAAATAAACAAAACAAATTTAGCTTTGCAGGCTTGGAAACTCATCCTCTCCACATGTTGTCTGACTCTTGTCTTTCTGGCTGGCTCCCGTCCTGGGTGCCTACAGGCAGCGCCTTGGATGGCGCCGGGGCTGGTACGTGCTTTGCTTTACATCCCGCTACAAAGGCTGTACAAGGAGGGGAAACTGCATCTGCGCCTCCCACCCCAGGTACCGAGCCAAAGGAAATCTCAATCCCTCCCTCTCTCCCACGAGATGACAGTGTTTCAGAATGGCTTAATGCAAATAAAGATGAATTCAGCTGAGGGAACCAGAGCCTTTAAGTCCGTCATCGCTGCAAAGCCTCGCTCTTCCTGTATGAGAAATCCAATGGCTTCAGTCATTGCTTGCACAAGCAGGAGTAACGCCGGCCTTGCCTGCTCTCCTCGGTTTGATGGGGCTCCCCACCATTTGGCAAAGGCATGTACGGCACCGGCCTCGGCACCCACAGCCCGTCCCTGCCGCGCTGGGCTGGGGAAGCACCACTGGGCTCGGGGCCAGCTCTGGCGGGGAAGGCTCAGAGGCAGAGGGGTCACCATCCCATCACTAGTGAGAGAGGGGCTGCCGGTGGGCAGGACTCGTCTCCTTCCAGGGGCAGAGCAGAAGGCTGCATGCTGGCCGTGCGCGGCGGGTCTATATTTCCGTGGCAGGCTGGAAGCACGCCGGGGCCCCTGGGACACAGGCATCAATGGCCAGATTCCAGGCACAGCAGCAGCCGGGGACCTTTCTGAATTAATTTTGCCTTTGTTTTCCTCTGTTGAGTCTTGATCTCGGCTAAAGCGCCGGCTGGCTGCAGGCCCTGCTGGGAGACATGAAGTCAATTACCCTGATGCCGTTGATTGAATTGCGCTTGGCGAGCAGCCAGCTGCCGTGGGCTCCTGCCCCGCAGCCCGGTGTGGGGACGAGGTGCAGCCTGGGACAGCTCCTCCGTTAAATTGCAGACACTTTTCCGGGCTCAGGCGATCTCGCTGCCCCCCGAGTGTTCCTCTTCCATTCCCATGCAGAGGGCTTCGGCAGCTTTTTTGCCAACGTCAAGACTGTTAATAACGAAAAGCCCAGCGGCACGTAGCAGTGTAAATCAGAAAGGAGAAATGCTCCACTTGAAAAGGCATGTCAGTAAGAACAAAACCTTTGCTTCTGCAGGAGCTGCGGAGCCGCACAGCCAGGGGTGCGACCTGGTGGGGCCACCCAGGTGGACGTCAGGAGCTGGCTCTGAGGCGGCTGTGGGGCTGAGCAGCTCTCCCCTTGCCTCCTGCCCTGGGGAGCTTGGGTGAGCAGCAGCCCCTCTGCCCCTCATCAGCACTGCCGGGCTGCCGGCAGGAGATGCTGACACTGCCCCTCCTGGGATGTGGGAAAGTACAAGAGGACTTTGCTGTCCTGTGCTGGGGAGGAGGGGAGATGCGTGCCTGGAAGCCCAAATCTGAGCTGGCTCAGAAGCATTGGCCACTCTCAAATGCTGGTCCCAGCGTTGCCGGGCAGCTGAAGGGGGAAGCCCCCAGTCCTGTGGGGCCCCCAGACCACTGGGACAAGCTGCATTTAATGCCTAAAGATCACAGGAGACACCCTGTGCCACCACCCTGTCCCCAGTGAATCTATGAGCTCCAGAATCAATGCTCAAACACTGGCAAGTCCAGAGCACAGGAGGAAGAGCGGAGAAGCGACGGCCCCAGCAGAAAGGGGACTTTGCCAGGTGGGAATGACCATACAATCCTGTAAAACGCCTGCACCACTGCAGCACAGCTGGGGAAGCACCGTCCTGTCCCCAGCTGTGTGCTGTGAACTTTCTCAGCATTTCCAAGCCAACCTGCCCCCTTCCCTCCATGGCTGTCGAGGCGAAACCTGCTCCTCTCCTCCCGGCACCTCCTTCAGACATTGCAGGGAATAAAAATCCTTCTTGGACCCAGTAGCAGAGGTCTGGAGGCTTTTGTTCCTGTATCCTGAGGTGCGCAGCTCCTCTACGAGGGGTCCTGCCAGCACTTGCCCCCACCCTTGCCACCCTCACAGAGGCAAACAGCTAAAGAAAGCAAAGCAGAGGCACCAGGCCTGGGTTTGTATCCCAAATGGGCTGCTTTAAAGAGAAACTAAAGCCCAGGATGGAAAAGCTCCAAAACAAACCAACTAACTACCTAGTGAATAATTTATAAGACAAACATAATTTCTTTTCCTCCTGAACTAAATGCAAATGGTTTACGATCTCCTCAAGCCTGCTTGTCACCTGAAAATCTTCCCCATCTCCTTCCCCGTGGGTACGTCTGTGCTGCGGCTGCAGGCGAGCAGCGGGTGAGGACGTTGGGGCGGCGCTGGCTGGAGCAGTCGGGTCGTGCAGACCTCCCGGCTGATGGCTGCTCCGTGACCTGACCCCTTTTTTGAACCTTTAGGATCAACTACACAACCTCAGTAAACCTGGTGCTCAGAAATCCAATATGGCCTTGCTGCACAAATCCCTACACCGTCACCGAACATCTGCCGTTTCCACAGTAACCCAGCGAGCAGCTGCCACCCCACCGACTCCGGCTGGCTCCCCCGCATCCCTGCCACGACTTGGGGGACGCACCTGAGCTGCCCCAGCACCAGCATCCCGCAGCGCAGTGCCAGGCGCTGCAGTGCCATGGCCCCAGGGGACACCCCCACCTGCTCCGCAACCCGCGGGGCTCCAACGGGCTTCCGGGGCGACGCGGATTTGAGCACAGGTCCCCAGAGCAGTCGGGACAGCACAACCCTCTAATGGTTTACAGCTCACGGCAGAGTCAGATTTATTTGCACCCCAGGGCTTTCGGCAGCGACACGTTCAGTGCAATAGCATAATTGCAGAAAGCAGATTAGCACTGCGAGGTAATGATCTTTTTGCCTGCTTTTCTTAGCCTGCCTCATCCATCGCTGTCCTGCACAGGATTAGCATATGCCTCATTTTGCAGCAGACTTTCTGGCTTTGAAACCCCCAGCCCTCTGGGTAACAGTTAAATGGAGACAGATAACGGCAGGGTGCTCTTGAGCCTGCTAAGGCTCACAAGCGGGGTGCTCACTCTGCTCCAGGCAGGCAGAGGGGCTTTCGGGGGCTGTAGGGAGCTGCCTGGAGTTTCTCAGGGAGATAAAGCTGCTGTGCATGCGTACGTGCTTGCGGGAAGTTGTACGTGAGCTGCCTTTTCTCCAGCAATTGGGAGGCTGGATAGAGGGGACGAGGGAGCAAGTCTCCTAGAGCAGGACAGGGCTGGTGGTGTTACGGAGTTCATTACTGCTGCAGAGCACGGCTGAGGGGAGCGGCACTGCGGGAGCTGTGGAGAAGCCGCATGGGAATTGCCATTTAATTTATAGCAGATGGATGTCAGCATCACCTCAGCCTCCAGCACATCTGCCGCTCCTGCGGCCAGTCTCCGCCACGCACCGGACTGTGCCAGGGATGACGACTGTCCTGTGACATGCTCGGGAGGGGACAGTGGCACCAGAGGGGCCCGTGCATGCCACGGTGGCTGAGCAGCGCTGCGTGGAGCAGAGCCAACGCCGCACATCTCCCCCTGCGATCCTCGCAGCCGGCGAGACGGCCGTGGGGCTGCGTGACAGCGGGAACACGCCGTGCTCCAGTCAGTCACGGGGTCATGACGAGCCCATTATTAATGTATTAATACTGTGATTTATACACACCTAGCCAAGGGGCGTGGGCACCAGGAGGAACCAGAAGGGTTGCTCATGGTGCAGACAATAGCCCTTGGTTATACCTGCTCTATAAGCAGTAAGGAGGAGACTCGGTGGGCTCCTGCAAAGCCCAGAGAGCTGGAGGGGCCGGGCTCCCACAGGTCTGAGGGTTTCGAAGGGTAGGGACAGGCACAGCAGGACACCAAGACTTCACCTGGGCAATGACCGACCTCAGTGGGATGCAGAAGAGGGAATATTACAGATATCACAGTTGACCAAATACCCACTGAATTACAAATGCAAACAAAGGGCTCCACCGATGAGGCTGTTGGAGGGGACAGCCAAAGCAGAGGGGGTGAGGATGAGCACGGCTCTGGCAGAGGCTACCAGGGCGTTACTGCAGTTCAGCAGAGCTACTGGACCAGGCACAGTGGCAGCAGGAAAACAGACTTGGAGAAATTAATGAGCCTGGTGGGAGGAAGTGCTAAAATCCACCAGGAGAGGAGGCAGCAGGAGAATCCTGAACAAATCCACCATGATGACATCTGCGAGACTACGGCTGAAACAGAGAGTGCAAGGAAAGGGCTGCAGAGAGGGCTGAGGCTTCGAGACCTCTCAGGAGATGAGGAAAGGCAGAGGCAGCCAGCAAAGCAGCTCAGCTTTGTCAGCCTCCGGGGGAAAGGGATGGACACAGGGGCAGCAAAACTAACCCACAGCCAAAGGCTCGGGGGCGCTTGTGCAGATACACGCTGTCTGCTGTGAAGCAGCATCTCCAGGCCCCACAGCCATCACAGCTCCACTGTGCCAGATGTCATGGCATGAGACAGCCTCTGCCAAGCACTGCTCCTGTCTAATTTAGCCCAAACTCCCTCCTAACCCTGTCCTGTTGAATTCAAGGTTGGAGGAGAGGAAAGGATGAGGCTTCGCATTTATCTGTCAGGTTGCTGCCTCTCAGCTCTGTCCTTTCCCACGGGGCAGGGAAGAGCTGGGCAAGGGGAGGCAGTGAATGCCCTGGAACAGGCACACAGCTACCTGCCTGCGGATCTGCTGGAGACATGTCCTAGCTTATTGAAAACCTGAGCAAAGGCCAATGGAAGATCTCCTTGGGATCTTCTGGCTGCTGGACCAGACACCAAAGAAGTCAGTAAAGCTCTTACTGTATTGCTGACAGTTCTTCTGAAGAGTTTGGGACATAGGAGAGACAGGAGACCGCGAGGGGTGAGGAGGTGTGGCGGGGCCTGACCATGGGCATTGATTACCAGAACCAGCATGGCACCACGCAACAACTAGCAGGGGATGGCAGGATGATAACGCACAGGGCGCAGGAGGGCATGTACGCCGAGGAGTGGAAAGAGTGCTCTGTGGGCTGAAGGGCAGGATAACGGAGGCAGATGGCAAGATACCTGGGGGGTGGCTTACTGGAGCCAGGGACCCCCAGGCCCAGGGACACCCAGTGATCTCTCCTCGCACTCTGAGCCTGACCTCCCATGTCCCATCATTTCCAGTTCATTCATCGATCCTGCATGGCTTGACAAGTTCCACAAGTGCTGCTAACACACGAAACCTCACCAGTCACCTCCAGTACCTGCATCCAGCCCAGGTATGGCCGTGGACCGCTCCTCTCCAGCCCTGAGCAGAGGCATGGCGCTGTCCTGCCTCTGAAGGGTCCTGCGACCTGTCTGTCCTGTCTCACCCCTGTCTATCCCAGGGATCCTGCTCGAACCGTTGGGTAGGTGTTTGGGTCACGGCCAGAACACTGCCATGCCTGCATCGCACACCCTCGGTGTCAGTCCCTGCCTCTACACCACAAGGAGCCAGACAGGCAGGGGAGATGCCACAGACCACGCGCCCTGCGGCCTCAATGCGAAAGGGGCTTTTGAGTCCCTAGGAATCTCCAAGCAGATGCTCCAACGTGCACTTGTGTCCTGAACCCCCTCAAAGGTGAGCACCGAACCCCCAGCCGCAGCCTCCGCACTAGCCCCTCTCCCCGGTGCCTGCCTCCATGGCACCCGTGCCTACCTTGGCATCCAGGATGCTCGTCTCCACCCGGGCCACCCCCTGGTTCTCCCTGAACAGCTGGATCTTGCTGACCTTGCTGAACTCCGACAGCACCGTGGTGAGGTTGGTCTTCAGGTCGATGACATGGCTGATGCCGTGCCGGGGTCCCACCAGAAGCGTGGTGGCTGGCTGCTTCTCGTCCTGGTAGCATGAGCACATGCAGAAAGACAGACAGATGGACAGGGGTGAATAAACGCACCCTGGGGCTGCACGGGCTGCGCCTGGCTCTCTGTGGAGGTCAGCAGCTCGGCCGGGTCCCGGATGGCTTTTGCAGAGCAGCAGGTGAAGCTGGTGCCATGAACCCCCCTCCCTGAGCCTCTCTGCAGAGCTGGGAACGGTGTGCAGGATGCCAAGGCTATTTAAAAATAAAGCACTGAACTGACTGTCCACATGAAATATTCAGGCCTGCTGGTGTCACTACAGAAAAGTAAGAGCATGTTACAAATCTGCCTGATCTGACATTGCCTCTGAGAGAAGGGAGCAGAAGAGGGAGTGAATGTATTTTAGAAAAGAAGAACTGCTAAAGCCTTGACTGAAAATAGAGATCGTTCTTGCTCTGGTCTGCCCAGGAAGGCTGCTCCAAGCCAGACCTGGAGGTGAAGAGGAGCTGGGCAGACCAGTGCAGAAGAGAATGAGGGAACACTTTCTACCACTTACATGTGGTTCAACTCTTAGGGTGGCTCAGTCATTGCTTTGGTGTCAGAGATAAAAAAAGGCAGGGCACCCACAGCAGAGGTGAGCTGCCCAACGCTGCACACCCAGGCAGTGTTGGAGGCAGGTTTCAACCGCTCAGCTGCGGCACTGACCAGACACCATGTGGTTCTGCCTGCACCGCTGTCCTACAGGCAGCCCTTTGAGCTGTGAGATGAAGAGCTCTGAGGTGTGGTGGAAGCAGAGCAGATCAAAGGCTGCAAGAGATGGAACCCAGGAAGCAAAGCAAGGGAAGCCAGGGAAGTGCTGAGACCTTGGGTGGGGGTAAAGGGAAGGATGGCAGAGAGGTGACACTTACATGGTGACCCCTGGATGGGAGGTGGAGCAAGAGGGATGGAGAGGTGAGCCAGGCAGTGGGGAGCCTTAGCGGCTTCACCGTTCTCCTGTTTGCCTTGGTGGCTTTCCTCCTGCCATGGAGAAAGTGAGGTGGCTTGGGTGAGGGGTGGAGATGCCTCTGATGGAGATGAGGGAGGACTGGGCCGTGGCAGTGGCGGCTTCTTGAGAGCTGCCAAGTGGCCGTCAGGCTGAACCACTGCTGCCGGAGATGGTAAGGCCAGCTGGGCTGTTCCCTGCGTGGACAAGCAGGGAACGCAGTCGTCTTTGCCAAGGGTGGCTCTCCTCTGAGACGGATGGCAGGATGCTGCCAGGGCAGGACCGAGCTATAAGCATGTGTCTGAAACTACTCCAACTTCACTGAGCAGGTCATCTCATTGCCCAAAAGGCTGTCAAGAACAGAGCTCACCTTGACCCTGTGGAGCTGAGGATCTGACCTACTATCTGCAGAGGCTCTGAAGGCTTTTCTGGATGGGCTTGGACCCCAGTGGGCAGAGCAAGAGACTGAGGGAAATAATTTCTGGGGGAGGCACATCTCCCTTGGCTCCCCTCCAGCACACACTCAGGACCAGTGCCAAGCACCTCCCAGCCCATCCTGAATTACCGTACCAGTCCCACTGTGTTGAAGAGGACCCCGGCAAAGGTGGGCAGCTCATTCAGGATCCTCAGGTACTGCAGCTTTGCCTGGGCTGTGGAGACCTGACAAAACACATCACATGGGTGATCACCACCAGCACAAGAGGGAAGAAATACAAGAGGCTGGCGCAAACTCGAGAGCTCCCAAGCAGGGGTGTGCAGCACGCTGGTGGGCATCTCGGGGCATGGGCTGTGCTGGCAGCGAGCCTGGGGGCTTGACATGGGGTGAAGGGGGTCTCCGCTCCCCTGCCGTCCTGGGAGGTAACTCAGAGCAGAGGCACAGCCAGGGAGGAGCCCAGACCTTGATGTATAACCCCCCGGGGAATGTATAATCCCCCCAGAGATGTATAACCCTCCTGGGGGATATATAACCCGCCTGGGGAGCTCTGACGGCTGCAGGGACTGAGGCAGGGGCTCAGCAGCCTCCTCCAGAGCTTTCCAAGCCCAGAAGCAGAGATAACAATACACACAGGCTTAACTGATGTGTGCCGCTTTGACCAAGCTGAGAGCTGCTCTTGGCTGGTCTCACCCCACTGATCCTTCCTGCAGTCCCCAAAAACCAGATCCGCTCTCGGAAGTGGATCCAGGAGAGAGAGCGGCTGCCTGGCTGTCACCCCAGGATTTATCTCCCACCCAAGGGGACTTAAGCAGCAATAACAGGAGCACCTGAGCAGTGGGGGACAACGGAATGGTGGGGGCAGAGGGCACGCTGCCACCCTACCGGCCCCGAGCCGTGGCTGCACGGGTTGGGCTCACCTTGGTGCCGCCAGGCTGGTTCTGGTGGGCTTTGAGCTGCTGCGAGAGGGATTTGCGGAGGCTCTTCTCTTTGATGAGCTGCAGGAGCGAGGGGGGCAGGAAGGGCTCCAGGCCCCACTCCTTCCTGCGGGGAGGGAAGTCTGCCTGAGCCGCCAGGCCAGAGACCCCGTTGATGAGCAGAGAGGGCCAGAAACCAGGGATGCTGCCCGAGATCATCCTCTTGCTATCAGAGGGAGCTGGAGCCGCACCAGCACTTCCTCAGTGTCACAGCCAGGGCAGAGGCAGCCCCCAGCCTGGGTCCCCAAAGGGATGGGGTCCCCGGCTGGTGTCACAGCCACCAGCACTGGGCTGGGCAACGTGGCGGTGCCAGGCTCTGCTCCCGCTCACCTTCATGTAAGGTTAAGGGACGCAGGGCAAATCCCCAAACCTCTTTTGGGGTTCCATGTCCCCCCCTTCCTCCCCATGCACACTGGGCAAGGCCAGCCTGCACAGATGGACTCCGGATGGATTTAAGGCTACTGGGAGCCGCAGGAGGGCTGAGCCAGGGCTGCATGGCTTGATGATGGGCCGAGAGTACGCAGCTACAGTGCCTTCTCCTCGCCTTGGATGCCAAGTGGAAAATCAGCCTGGGTTCCCATGGAAATGATCCTGGGCTTGCAGCAAATATCCCCACCAGCCCTGGCCAGGCTGCTGTGCGCAGCTGGATGTCAGCATGCAGGGGTCTCCCTGTGGTGGGACCAGGGGCTGTGTCACTGCTGCCAAGCCCGTGAGCCACCGGCCCGCTCCAGGGGGGCTCCCATGGCATCTCACGCTCAGCACCCCGAAATGTTGCTGGGAGCACCCCAGTTACGCAGGGGCTGTGAGCAGGAGCACAGGGAGGGGACACAGAGAGGGGCAGCACGGTGGCGTGGGGAGAGGGAGGAGGACTCACTCCACGTTCTTGAGGGAGACCTTCTGGCTGGGGCGGGTGGCTGAGACAGTGATGTAGATGTGGAGGGCAGCCAGCCCCAGCAGCATCTCTGGCTTGGCGTCTGTGCCGAAGCGCTCTCTGATCACATCGTTGCGGCTCTGCAGGCAAGGAGCAGAGGTGTCCTCAGACAGCCACAGGGAGAGGGCACCCGTCACCTGAGGGATGCCTCCCCAGGGCCCAGCCTGGGCAGATGCATGGCACCATCAGCTCCCAGTTCCTCGGGGCGAGTCCCTTACCTGGATGTACAGGTACTCGAATGCTGCAGGATCCCGGCGCAGCAGCTCCACTGGGTCCTTGGGGAAGAAGCTCACACGGAAGAGGCATCTCATGCCATGGTAGTGTGTCCTCTGCACGACCTGTGGCAGGAGCAGAGGGGACTGGTGAGCCCAGGAGCCCCCCTCTCCTCCCCCTCGGTGGGGGATTTGATTTCTCTCCTCCATGCACCACCTGATCCTTTCACCCTGGAAGCAGCCCAGCCTTCCTTGGTGTGACAGCTTTGCCTGGTGCTGCAGGGGTTTATGCCACCAAGGCTAATGCTTCCTCCATGATCCCCATTTTTCCCCTGGTCCCGTGCAGCGCCAGCATCCTGGCTCTCCCGGGCAGGCCAAGGGTGTTCATGACTGCTGTCTGCAGCTGTCCAGGCTGGAGCATGGAGCATCTCTGTGGTGCCGTCAGGGTGGGATGTGTTGTCTCCCTCTTTGGCCACCCTTTGCACCCCTGAGCCCACAGGACCATGCCAGAGGCAAGGAGAGGCTACGCCACCCCACAGCACAACCCTGGCCAAGCCCCACGCTGGTGGGAGAAGAGCCTCCCTGTGCCCCAGCCACCAGCCATGGCCGTCCCAATGCCCTCCCGCATCCAGCAGCTTACATGGGCCAGCGGCTGCTTGTCCTGGAGCAGCAGGAACCGGTGGCTCTGCTCCGGGCTGGAATACTCCAGGACCAGGGCAAAGTGCTCGATGTGCCTCAGGGACAGGCGGTCCTGCAACGTCACCATCACGTCCTGCAAATGCCACGGACAGGCTTGGGTGCGAGGCACTGGCTCCCTCCCAGGGTGGGAGCTGGCACCCCCCTGACAGCCCCCTCCTCCCAGGCACCTGGGGCTGCACCAGGGCAGGTTAAGTCCCTGCGGTGCTGAGAGGGGCCGCGGGATGGTACCCAGCCACTGCTGGGCAAAGCGACCTGGCAGCAGGAGGTGACCAGCAGCCAGACCCCCAGCACCTCGGGTCACCTGCGGTGTTTCGGAGGGGGCTGCAGGGAGCTGGGCCCTGTCAGGGGCACTCGCAGGAGCACCCATCCTGGCTGGAGGGCAGGCTCCCAGCACGGAGAAAAGTCAGGAGTGGGAGAAAACCAGCAAAGCCCCATCCCTAGCAGCTGCAAAGCGTGTCACCCGGGAGGCGGAGGGGCTATCATCCATCATGCGGTGGCAGTTCGCAGCCAGCCAAGCGCCGCTGCGGTGTTTGTGCGAGGAAGCAGGAGACAAGGATAAATGGATCGGGCAGGCGGGAGGAGAGAAGCGTCACGGTGCCATGGGGTGGGGGGGAGTGGAGGGGCCCACCTTCACTGTGGTTCGGCCATCGAACGTGAAGGATTTGATCTGCCCGTTCTCCAGGAAAACCTTCAGCACGTTGGGAATGAGGAGGAGAGCTTCTTTCTTCAACATGTCCTGGCACGCAGGGCCAGAAACGGGGGAGACGAGGAGGATGGGGTGCACGGAGAGACGGAGGGAGGGTGGGGAGAGAGAGTGTCAGTGATGGAGCGGTTGCAGCATCCTCCGCTTCTCTGGGCTTATTCGCTAAGAGGCACAATTCCCTTGGAAATCCAGCGTCTCTGCTGAGCCATCGAGAAGCGCAGAGCTGGAGCAATTCAGAGCTGCCTGACAGACCCACTTCCCCAGCTCCCGGCAGCTGCAGCGGGAACGGAGCATCCTGCCCCGTCCGGCACGTCCCGGAGCCTGGCAGCCTGTGCCTGGCAGCCTGTCCTGCCGGTGTCCCCGAGGGGAGGCGGTGGCCAGGGTGGCTCAGAGCCAATCCCCCTTTCCCGACCCATAACCCAGGCCTAGCCCACCTCAGCCTTGCACATGCCCTGTGCAGGAAGCTGGGTCAAGGCTGGCTTTATTTAGTGAGAAGCATTTTGATCAGATAATTACTTAATTGATTTTGCTTAAAAATAGAATTTGCTAGAAGTGCTTTACAGATTTTTTTGTTGTTGTTTTTGTGGGTTTTTTTTTTCTTTTGTATGCTGCTTAATAAAATCTTCCTGCAATTAAGAGATAATGGCACTGGGCTGGAACGCTGCTGCAGCGTAACAGCTTCCATCGCCACGCAGCAGTGCCCTGGTCACCCTGCCCCACGCACAGGCTCTCCTGCAAAGCCTTTGGCACCGCGCTGGAAGCCACAGACCGTCCTTAGGGCAGGCGCTGACACTGCCTGGATGTCACCCTTGGGTGCCCAGGGGGACTCATGTGGGACCAGGTTCCCAAGGACAGTTTCTGGGGCTCCATCCAGATGGAGGGACAGGGGAGGACCATGGCATGTCCCCCCAGCACTGACCCAATGCCTTGAGTGTGCCTAAGGGCACCTGCCCTGTGGGGCTCCCCGGGTCAGAGGGCTGCTCTCACCTGCAAAGCCCAAACCAGGGGACAGGAGCCCTGTGGCCCTCGAGCACCTCACACCCCACGGCCCCGTGGATGCCTCAAGGGGGTGAATCACGGAGGAAGGCAGGGCAGGACTTACTGGGTCCGTCTCGCCGACTGTCACCTGCTCTGAAAATCGGACCTTCGCCGGGTTGGACCTTAGCTTCGCCTTCTTGGCTGCACTGATGAAAGCAGATTTGGGAGACTGGAAAGAGAGCACCGGGTAAATCACCTGCCTGCCCTCGGAGCCGTGGCATGGGGAAAGCCAGACATGGGGCCCAGAGAAAGCCTCTCCAGAGCCAGCATGATGAAGGGGAGCAGGCAGCGAACCATGAAGTGTGGAGGTGGGAGGCCAGTCCCTTTCGCTGGGGTTATACAGTACTGCAGGCAGGGCCGGAACGATGAGCAGCAGCCCCTGAAGTCACAGCAGCACCCTCAGCGAAAGGGGGGGGCTGCACCCCAGCAGGCACGTGTGCCCGGCACCCCCAGTGCAGGCTGAGCCCCAGCAGACATGAGCCAGGGCTTGCTCGGAGGCACTGGCACTGGTTCGGATGGGAGAGATGAGCCCCTCGGATGTGGGTCTGCGGCACCGGGAGGAGCTGGGTGGCTGGGAGATGGCAGGACCTGAGGCAGCCCCGCGGGATGTGCGGGTGGCAGTGCCGGGTGCTGGGGAGCCTCTGCCTGCCCACACTCCGGCACAGAGGCGGTCGTGCCACAGGGCTGTGTGTGTCTGAGGGTGCCAGTGCCAGCCGAGCAGCCTGTCCTGGCTGGCGGCCATCCAGGGCCAGGAGAAAAAAGGTTTCTTTGGAGCCTGGCACATGCTCCACTCCTGACGGAGCAGTGCTGGGTGGTGGGATCTCCTTCCCGGAGAGGAGGGGAGCACAGGGGAACTCTCACACTTATCTCCTTCACCAACATCAAAGGGCTCAGCAGAGCAGAAGCGATGCCCTGCCACCACCGCCACCGCCACCGGCAGGATGGTTCAATCTGCCCCAGTGCAGCATCACCACCTAGTGCCAGCACCACCGCCAGCCACACCACTCGGGGCCTGCAGCCTGGCACCCCCGTCTCCCTGGGGACACCCTGGCCGAGCCTGCCGTGAACGGCAACAGCACGTCCCTCCCTGCCGCCTCTGGCATGACAGGTCACTTCATCAGACACGCCTGATGCCCTCAGCAAACCATATGGGTTTGGGGATATTTTTCCTCCCTCCCTCCTGCAACGAGGTAGTGATGAGGACAGGGAGATGGCCGCATGCCCACACTGACCCTGCGGGGCTGCGGCAGGTCTCAGACCCGACAGCTTGGAAGAGCCTTGGGGTGGTGGGACACCAGTCCGACACCCCAGTTGAGCTGCCTGAGTGGTTGCCCAGGGCCTCCAGGGTCCCCATCTTGGTCTCCCAAAGGGCTCTTAACACCCATCCTGGCTCCCGTGGGGCTGGCCATGGCCTCTCTGGTCTTACCTGGTGGGTGTGCAGGACTGTGAGGATGATGAAGTCCTTGGCCTTCCTGTGACAGAAAGGAGAAATGAAGGTGTACGGGACCTCACGGTGGTGGACCTCAACAAGTGCATTTGGCTATTGAGAGAGAACATCCCACCCTCCCCAGCCCAACGGTGGCCAGAACCTTCGTGGGCTCCTTGGGGTGCTTGGTGATATGGCTGTGGGTGCTCTCCCAGTGCTGCCCACCCCTTGGCCACCTGGGAACAGGTACGGCACTTGCTCCAAGGCACTCCCCCTGCTCGGGTTGAGGCTTCCCCACACCAGCAGTGACCAGCGGTGACAGCGGAGCCTGAGGGTGTGCATCGACACCCCAAGGCTCTGGTCAGGGCACAGCAGCCTGGCACGAGCCCCCTCCCCGGAGGTGATGAGGGACAAGTGTTGTCCTCACCTGATGAGCTCGATGAATCTCTCTCTGGGGGCTTCACTCACATCCTCATCGTTGATAGCCAAGATCTGGTCTCCTGGCAGGAGTTTATCCTCAGAGGGGCCGCCTGCCAGGAGAGAGGGTCAGGGCCAGCCCCCCAGGGGCTGTGGGGTGGGGGGGAAGCAGGAGGGTCCCAAGCACCCCCAAAGCGTTTGCCCATGTGTGTGGCTGTGGAGGGTACCTCGCAGGCCCATCGGAGGGGACAGGAGAGGACGAGCCCAGGGAATGGTCCCACCAGGGCAAGGTGCCGCTGTGCTTCCTGGCACCCTGCGGCCGTGTCCAGGGACCCCCCCACCGCACACCCTACCTGCTGCCACCGAGCGCACCACGACTGGCCTCTCGCTGCCGGCCACGAAGCCGAATCCGTAGCGGGGGTGGCGCTGGACTGTCACCTGTCGGAGCGTGTCTGAAGGCAGCTGCCCACATTCCATATCATCGCCACAGCGCTCCTCCGGCATCACATGGCTGCGCTGCAAGGCGGAGGGGCAGGTTGTAACGCACCCCACCATGGCAGCCCTCCCTGCTCGCCTCGAGCCCTCTGCAACCTGGCAGCAGCCCTGTGCCACCTGCCTCCTGCATCGCTGCCAGGTCCCCACAGCTGGCCGGGACATCCACAGTCCCCCTGTACTCCCTTGCAGAGCGGTGCTGCTCAGTGCTCGTCTGTGCCACAGTGCCAGCAGCTCGGGCAGGGAGGAGCTTGGGGGGAGACCCTCCAAGGGTAAATCATGCCATCCTCTCCCAGCATCTCACTGTCCCATCCCTGTCCCAGCATCTTCTTTCATTAGATGGGAGACCTCTGCGACTCTGGCCATTACCTGAGGGATGCCACCGCCGCAAGGTCCAGAGGAGAAGGCAGCCCTGGCACGGCTGAGTGCTGTCTCTCTGCCCGTTCTGCAGAGGTTTAAGAGCAAACTCAAGGGTTGGCTTTTTCACGCCATGTAACATGGCTGCACGATATCAGAGATAAGTGGAAACAAGTTCAGCCAGTCTAAAAACTGGGACTAAGGCAGGCTCAGCCATGGCTGCTGGCGCTACGAGCCAGGCTCTACCACCAGCCCCGGGACTCCTCAAAGCACTGACAGCCAGAAGCCAGGAGTACCCAGCCCAGGGCAAAGTCACACCAAACGTGCCCTCGGCATCCCAAAGCAACACCAGCCGTGGCTCCAGGCCGCTCGGCAGGGCTGTGAGCCTGCTCTGGGGGAGCAATCCCAGCACTGTCAGGGTGGCAGCGGAGCGCGGCACGGACAGATGGCACCACGCACGGCCGCGACCAGAAAAACAAAGTGATGAACGTTGTGTCTGTGCTGCTCATTGCTTGTTCCTGTCCAGACTATTTAGCCTGCTTAAAAAAGATCCTTCCTGGCCTTTTGACAACGCATCAATTGTTCCGTCTCTTATCAGTTTAGGATTTGACGCATCATCCATCTCATGCAATCTGTCTGCATTTCCGACACCCCCTGCCTGCTCCCAGCGCTGTGTGTTGGCACCCGCTGCGGAGTGAAGAGGGACGGCATGCGGGGCCGAAAGAGGACGGGAGCTTCTTGCAGCTCCGCGCCAGCACACGTGCAGCTTCGGGCTTGAGCACATCGCTGCCAGGATGTGCTCAAGGTGACCTGTCCCCACATCCTTTCAGGGAGCAGGGTCTGGCTCCGTCCCTGCTGCCTTGTCTCCCATGGGTGCCAGGAGGGCTCTGGGCACCGGGCACCTCCACCCAGTGTCAGGGATGGAGGATAAGCTGTGCTCTGTGGCGATGGGATGCCACCACTGATGGGCCCACCCTGACCCATCCCCGGTGCCCGGCCGGATGGGTACCCGTGGCTTTCCCCTCCCTCGTGCAGTGGCACATGGCTGGAGAAGCAAAACTGTGAGACCCCAGGAAGGGAACTTCTGAGGAGCAGAAGGCTGCGGGCATGTCCCAGGGCGGGGGGGAGCCCCGCACCCACCAGCGGTCCCATCAGGGGTGCAGGGCTGGCTCCATCAACAGGACAGCGCAGCTGCGGAGAAGCGCAGGCGAGAGCGTCTCCCCTGCGACCGGCTACGCACCGCCTCGTTAGCTGCTCTGCTGCTCCCATGAGCATTTAAAAGAACAACAGCGACAACAAAAATATCACACGATTCAACCGATTTTCTCAACTGAACGTTATCCGAAGCCATTGTCTGCAGCTGCAAAGGGGACAGACAGCAGCGCTGCGTCTCCACACACCTGGCGTGGCCACGGGGCACACCTGCGGTTTGCGGAGATGAGGCTGGCTGCCAAGAGGCAGCAGAGCTGCCGAGCTGCTGGCTTCCCAGGGGAGACCCCCCTTCATCCCCCCCCAAACTGCCCACAGCAACCCCAGCCCCCCCACCCAACAAGCCTCCGCAGCGCATGAACATGAGGGTGAACTGTGGGGCTCAAAGCACTGGGATGCTTCAGAGATGTGGCTGAGCTCAGCGCGATTGCTCTGGGGAAACCGAGGCAGAGGTTTGCTCACCAAGTCACAGCCAAGTCCCAGACTACAGCTGCCCCATTAAGGCTGTTGTGCCCCCAGATCTGTCCTTTTGTGTGCAATTTGGGAGTGGGTCTCACCCCTGCTCCTCCCCATGGAGCCCGTGGCTGAGCCACAACCCTCCAATGACTGATGACCACCCAGGAACAGCAGCCTCTCACGCAGCTGAATTATCATCAGAAAAGGTTAGCGGGAAATCTTTGCAGCTTAAAGGGACAAAAGGAAGAGGAAGCATACCTCATTTCAGCCACAACCAGTCTGCTGTCCAGCCTTAAAGGGAAGAGCTGGATACTGACAATAAAACTCCTTTAGCAGGCTCTTAAGCTGCTCCTCACCTGATAAGACTGATGCTGGAGAAGCATTACCAGGAAATTAAATAAAAGAGGACCGGTGTCCCTGTAAGCAGGACTTATCCACTCCCAGAGAAGCAGTAATGTGCTCAGCAGCAGGTATGACATGCCTTCTCCAGGCTGCGGCTCTGAACGTCCTTCCCGTGGCAGCTCTCCCACACTGGGCTTGGGGCACGACATGTGCTCGCCCTGGACCAGAGCAAGAGGTCACGAAAAACCAGCAGCAACAGCAGGTAACGCTCTTCCTAACACTGGTAATTACAGCTTGGCTGAACTTAGGACTGCAGGAGCCATCACTTCCCTGAAGCCTGTTTTTTGTGTTTCTTCTTATAATCCCCTGGCAGAGAAGTGCGCTGGGCTGCAAATCTCTCACCCTCGCTCCTGCAGCAGGGAGCTGGGGCTATGAAACAACCCCTGGGGCTCAGCAGCTCTGCCCTGTCAGCAGCACCCAAACCCAGCCCCATCCCAGGCGCAGTGCCCGGTGACCCTGGCCATGCTGCTGGGAAAGCCCTGCCACCCTCCTCGGTGGGCACAGACCAGTGCTGAGCCCTTCCCACCACAGGGAGCAGATGGCCGTTCACATCCCACCCTGCCTATGTCTCCGCCTGCCTGCTGCCCGCCCCCAGCCCGAGAGGCTGTACCACATCCCCGGGGACCACCATGGCACAATGCCACCGAGACACAAGGCCATTGGAAAACAGCTCAGCACACGGTAAAAGGACTCGCCAGGAGAAACCCCTCTGTGCCCATCAGCAGCAGGAACCCACCACAGACGTGCTGCTGTGGGAGGATGTCTGCTCCTCACCCGGCTCTTCATGGTGTCTTGCTGGCACAGCATGAAGATATCCCCTCTCCTGGGGCTTGGACACTTATCTCCTGTGCTCAGAGCTCGGACCAGTGTCCAGTCACGCTCTGCCGCCCAAGGTAAGAGAGACATCAGCTCCGTCCGGTCACTCCCCACCATGATACACTGCCATGGGGTGTGCCTTCAGCTTCCTGAGCACCTTCAGACCTCCACGCTCCAGAGCAGGGCTGAATCCAGAGCCCTCATTCTCCCCCAGGCAGATAAAGGCAGAGCAAGAGTTGCTCCAGAAGCTGACGCGTACATTTTTAATTTCATACTGCAATAAATCTCTGCTCCCTCTGAGGACTGGTTTTCTCCCTTTGCTTTTAGTGCTGACTGACCATCTGTGCTAGCGGGAAAAGCCACCAGAACAAACCAGTACCACCTGCCTGGGAGGCGCAATGGTCTCCATCTACCCAGGACACTCGCACCATTTCCAACCGCACTTAATTAGGATGGCATCAGGTGGAAACACCTTCTGCAGCTGAAGAAGGGCTCACAGCTGAGCCCCAGGACGGGGAGTGGGGACGGAAGGGTCTCAAGCCTTTTGCGGAGGGGCATTTTGCACAGACGGCACTGCAGAGGCGGGTGCCAGCTCTCCTCCCCCTTCCTCTGCTGCCGTGAACACCCCAAGAACAAACAGAGCCTGTGGATTCCTGTCTCTCCTGCTGCAAAACCATGCCCGGCTCCTCCATCTGCCAGGCTGCAGTTGGTGAACGGCTTGCGAGGCATGTGGGATCCTGAGCACGTGTGGCAGCGGCAGGAAACGCCGGGGAACGGGCCAAGAAGTGTTTTTATGGGGAGCGTATGGCAGCTCCAGCCTTGCACGCTGGTCTCCACCTCAGACGGAGCCCGCAGGGCTGCCAGGGTGCGTGGGGACCAACGGTGAGGACAAGCAGAGCAGGCAGAGCTGGCCGGCATGGGATCCACCGCGATGTGCATCGCTGCTCCTTCAGCCCTGCACACCTGCGCCCAGCAAGCATCTGGTCACCTTGGAAGATGCCATTTGGACTACGTTAACGTGTCAGACATCCCCAGCAAGGGCAAACAGATGCTGTACTTCCAGACCACCGCGAAAGCGCTCAGACATGCAATGCACATGGAGGCAGTGCTTGATGGCCCGGTAACGGCTGCCTGTGCTTTGGCAGCAGTTAATGGCTGCCTGAAGCGAGAAGGGCTGGACCAAGGGGTGCCAGCCTGGCTGAGACAGACGTTAAAGGCAGCAAAATGACCCAGGCCTTCACGGCTAAAGTCCTTCACGGACCCAGCCTGGAGAACTGCATATGGCCCAAGACTTTACCCCCTGTGCTCCAGCTCGGATTTGCTGTCATGATTAGGAAGCAATTTAAAATCAGTAGAGCCCTTCAGAAGGGTTAGCAAGGGTTAGCTTTACCGTTGGCACTGGCTCTGTCCTGAGCTGGCAGGTACACCAGGTACGCTGCTGGTACAGAGGTCGGGTGCCAGATGGCAACCGTTCGAGGGCAAAAATACTCCAGACTTTCAGCGCAGGGACAAGCAGACGGCGAGCAGCGTCCCCCAGCACAGCCAGAGCTGCTGAAGAAGCCAGCGAGCGGCCAAAGGCAGCTGTAAATAATGAAGCAGAAGCCGCAGCCTGGCTCCAGGCAGCAGCCGCAGCTCTGCTGCTCAGCCTGCAGCCTTTTAAACCATCCTGGCATGTCGGCTAGAGATGAACACAGGCGGAGGGGCAGGTAGGGATGGGGGCCAGGTGGAAATCCCAGGACATGTGATGCCCTGGGGGTGACAGAGAGGGATGGAGAGGGGCTCAGCCCCCCTGGCAGGGAGTGGGACCTGGCGCTCGGAGCTGCATCTTGGACCACGAGAGTAGCCATTCCCAAAGTAATGCTGCTTATTAACAGAAAATACAGTGTGAGGATGGCTAACAAAGACCCGGCTCCCCAACCTCCAGACATGCTCAGGTCAACAAAAGAAACAGCCTCTGCACAGGGAGAGACTGTCCTGAAACAAGCCCTGTGAGACACGGCCAGAAGCACTACAGAGCATCTGAAGCCCAGCCTGGATGGCATCTTCTACAGGCAAACACTCACAGACATTGTCTTCCCCATCTAAGACTTGGGCTCTCCAGCCTGGAAAGAAGAGGAAGAGGGACTGTGATGGGGCACCTAAAACCAGCCCGACATGGGGCAGGGAGCTGGCACCGCATGAGAACTGGAGGGCACCTGTGGGAGGAGGTGTAACACATGGACAAGGCAGGACTTGGCTGCTCATGAGCCAATTAATCCCTGGAGCTTGTGGCCACAGGATGCTGGGGAGGCCGTAAATTCACAGAATCACAGAATGGTTGGGGTTGGAAGGGACCTCTGGAGATCATCTAGTCCAACCCCCTGCCAAAGCAGGTTCACCCAGAGCACATTGTAAAGGGTTGCATCCAGGCGGGTTTTGAATATCTCCAGAGGAGACTCTACAACCTCCCTGGGCCTCCCTGTCTGGCCCCATCCTCTTGACACCCACCCCTAAGGTATTTGTAAGCATTGATAAGATCCCCCTCAGTCTTCTCTTTTCCAGGCCGAACAGACCCAGCTCCCTCAGCCTCTCCTCCTAAGAGAGATGCTCCGGTCAACTGGGTTTGAAAAGCAATTTCCAGCTACTAAAGCCAGAGGCCTCCAAAATTCCCGTGCTACAGCTTGCCAAAACCTGGGAGAATTTACCCCATGAAGAGTCTGATCGGGACGAGCCCTCTCCCTCCATACACAGCAGGAGAGCGGGCCTGAGAGGGCCTGAGCCCACCCCTCCGGCACACCGTGGGCACCTGCGCGTGTCAGGCCGCTGGCGTGGGCTCCCCGAGGCACGCGTGAGCGCGGCAGAGAGGGGACCCCGCTTGCGGGCGTCCCAGTGAGCCACGGGGGCCTTCAGGAGGCAGCAGGGCTCCGGGGCAGGTGCTGGGCAGAGGCGCCGTGGGGCATCGGGTACCTGCGGGAGCAAAGGGTGCTGAGCGTGAGGTGATGAAGGCCTGCGGGGTGTCTGCACACAGCCTGGCCATGCCCGCACAGACTGGGGACAGGGTGGGGTGCTGTGCAACCTGCCCGAATGCCCCCCAAAGGCAGCAGGTTGCCTCATTTGTGCGGGTTTCCACACTGTTACAGACACCATTCTCCTATAAATGTGAATTGTTTTTACCTAGAGGCTCCCACCATTTTCTCCTCCAATTTTCCCTACAATTTTTGTCTGGTTAAGGGATTTTTGTTCTCCCCAGTTAGAGAAGCACCTTGCTGAGAAGAGGATCAAAGCCAAATCCTTTAGCAACAGAGTCAGGCCCAGAAGGCTCGTGCTCCTGCCTCACCCAGCAGCAGGCAGGGGAGCTGCTACCCTGGGGCTGCCGGCAAAACCAAGCTGAGCTGGAGAGCCTGAGCCAGAGGAGAGGGATGTGGGACAGGCAGGGCATCCCTCATAGGGCCCCAACAAATCTGCCTGGAATGAGAGCGGGATGGCGAGAGAAAGCGTGTGTCCTCTCCAGTGCGTTGAGCACGTGCCCTGAGTGGGCTGCAAAGCCACACCATGGGACAATTTTTTTAGGGTATTTTTCTTTCCCTTCAGGGATGCCCAAGTAGCTGGGCATTAATCTAGGGTCTGGGAGAAACTGGTTTCCAGCCTCTCCTCTGCTACCGTCCACCGCAGTGACCACAGGCGCGTTACCTTGGCCCTCTCCTCTGCGGGGCCCCACGGGTGTCAGCGGGCAGGAGCCCCCTCGCCCGGCCGGGGCAGGGCTGGGGAAGGCGTTACAGGCTCGGAGGGACTTTTATCTCTGCCAGGACTATAGGAATACAGTCAACAGACAGTCAACACTGGGCTAAAATGAGATGAACACATAAGAGGGTTAATCAGAGATAAGGAGTGATGGAATAAAATTCGCAGTGTTTTTCTCCCTTATTCGCGTGACACTTGAGCTGCGAGATGGGGGCTTGGGCTGACACCAGTTCCCCCGCACAGCCTGGCCGCTCGCTGCCACTCAGTTCCCGCTGCTGATTGAAGCACTCAGCTCCTGCGCTCCCCGATGTTAACTCGGGCGACCTTCGCATTGCATTAACTTCGCTTTCTGGCAGTACTGGAGTCAAACGCTCTCAGCCCGTGGGGAGGAGGGGGGTTACACCGGGCGACGGGTGCTAGCCCCAGTGCTCCTGCCCCTCTCCTGCTGGCATGGGCAGCTGGAACCCTTTCCCGCAAGAGACCCCAAATGTGCACGGCGTGTCCCCAGAGCCACGCGCTCCTCGGGGCTGCTGCATGGGGCGGCAGCTCCTCTCCGGCAGCGAGGCAGCAGGAGCATGGCTCCCTCCACGCCTGCCCAGGCACCAGGCGAGGGACCCTGGAGATACCTGCCTCACTCCAAAGGATTTTCAGAAGGAGAAATTTGTTGCTGGGTACAAAGTCCCGAGGGGAGTTAAATAAAAGGAGAGGGAGAGTTACAGATCCTTTACAGGCCATTAGCGAGAGGGCACAGTCTGCATCCCCTCCCAGGCGGCAGCGAGGAAGATGCAGGGAGGCTGCCAGCCCCTCTCTCCTGGCGCAGCAGAAAGCGGCTTGAAAATCCAATCAAGCACTTTCCTTTGGGCCCTCTCGAATCCCAGGACTTTCACTCTGGATTTACAGAGAGCAATTTGCTCAGTTGATGACTTGCCCGAGGTTTTCGGGTCTGCTATCTCCACCCAGCGCAGAGCAGAGCAGAGCAGGGAAGGGGCCTGGGGGAAGGGATGCCAATGGAGGAGGCAGGACCACAGAAGCGACAGCAATATTCCCAGCCCAGACGGCTGCGTGACAGCCCCTGGGTGCACGGGGAGTGTGGGTCGGACCCAGTGAACTCACCCAGCACCTCCCAGTGTGGTCCAGCAATCCACGGCTCAGCCCTGCCAGGTAGGGAGCTCGCCTTGACGGA
This sequence comes from Nyctibius grandis, assembly GCF_013368605.1. Classification (NCBI taxonomy): domain Eukaryota; kingdom Metazoa; phylum Chordata; class Aves; order Nyctibiiformes; family Nyctibiidae; genus Nyctibius; species Nyctibius grandis. The sequence continues at coordinate 10,743,666 of NC_090670.1, forward strand.
GAGGTGGCAAACCCTGGAGCACTTCTGGCAGCACAACTTCGGCGAGAAGGTCCCCCATGCCATGACAGAGCTGGGCCATGAACTTGCCTGCATGGCAATGGGGCCATCCCACCAAGCCCCGACACTGTCACCAGCCTCGACCAGAGCTACACAGGAACCTGCTCACAGGACGTGACAAACAGCATCACTGGGTACCCCTCCAGCCCTGCCTTTCCACGCTCCGAGACTCAGTAAAGCTCTTGAGCTGATGCCAGATAAAGGCAAAACTATTAAAAAAAGAAAAAAGCAAAGGAGCAGGGGGAGCCTTTGAGCGTGATGCTTTCAGCCTGGGGCTGCCGGCATTTCTAGCAGAGAGACTTAATTTATACTTCTTTATAATCTCTTTATAACCTGCTCCAAGCTCTGCTGCCTGTGCCAGCACGCTCCCAGGGGTGCGGGGCGAGGAGGGGACTCTGCAAGCTGCAGCGAGCGGGCTGGCGAGGGCAGCGCGCTTCCCAGGTAGGCAGGCCTATATTTAGAGGCACACCTGCCCACGCGTACTCAGTTTCCTACATGTGTGTGTACAACTGTTGCACCGAACCAGCAGCCTCGGGAGATGGTTTTTGTTTGTCAACAGGAGACGTGCATCTCACCAGCCGCACGGCTCCTCACCCACAAGTCACCTGAAGGCACTTGCCCGGGGAAGCGGCACGGGCATGGGGACACGGAGCTGCTCCTGCGGCGGCACGACCTGACATGCGTGCCCCACGGTCCCTGTGGGATGCGCGCAAGCACACTTCCCCATGGCATGCCGGCACCTGGGGTCCCTGTGGGACGCAGGCACACATGGACCCCATGAAATGAAAGCACCTGGGGTCCCTGTGGCATGCAGGCACACACGGTCCCCAGGGGGATGCCAGCACCTGGGGTCCCTGTGGGATGCAGGCATGCATGGTCTCCCGTGGGACGTGCACACATATGGTCCCCCATGGGACACAGGCACCTGGGGTCCCTGGGGGCTGCGGGCACACGCGGTCCCCTGTGGGACACAGGCAGGGGTGCTGGGAATGCCCAAGGGACCTCCCGTTCACCAGGCCAAATGCCACTCAAGAGCTACTGCCTGCGCAGGGCACACATCCCTGCCGGTCACCCCCCAGGCTGCCTGCGGGGGGGGCAGAGCCCACTGGCACACAGTCCCCCATGCTCCGCCGGGGCTCCCGGCACCGCCCAATGTCGCACTCGCCCGGCTGTGGCAGAAGGAGCGCAGATGCCAGCGTACCAGCTGGGACCAAATGACCAGGAAGAGCGAGATGCTCATTACCCACGTGCCGTGTGGGTGCCCTCGCCGGTGGCTCGGCTCTGCCCGTGCCAGCCAGTGCTGCCCCGCAGGGCCATCGCGCTCTACACGCACCACGGCGTTTGGAGAGCAGCGGCAATGCAGAGAAACACCCCAACAGGTTTCTAAACCAGACTAAATGATTTATAAATTACCTATATCACGAGTTTGCCTCCCGTGTCAGATGAGGGGGAGCGACAGCTCAGGCTGCTGCTGGCAGGCAAGCGGCGGCTGCCTCAGACGGAGCCGGCACGCCGGCCGTGTCCTGTGCACGGCTCCCGACGGAGATGCCGGTGTGGTGGCTGCTGAAGGCACGGTGATGCTGGCAGGCATCTGTGCACCGAGCTTCATATGAGCAGACCTCAGCACTCCTGCTGCTTAAGAATCTGATGATTTCACGAGTTCCTGCTGTAGTAATTAGCTTGATCAGCCCATGCAAATCAGTTTCCATTTGAAACCAACCTTATTTAATGGGATCTGCTCAGCATTTGCCTCCTGAAGTATTCACACAGATCAATCTTCCCCATTTCAGGTGTGAAAGGCAACTGGGGCAGGGAATGGCTTCACCTGCCCCAGCACAGGACCCAGCTCGGTGCTCGCTGACAATTTCTCAGCTTTGTTTCTCACGCGCACGTTGACGTTGTTTCCAGAAACAAAGGGGCTTAGGCTCTGAGAACCCATCTCCTCTGGCAATGGATTATGTCCTTAGATCATTCCAGTCATTTAGAGGAGTGTTTGGATAACCGAATTTACACAATTTAGCCCTTGGTGTCAGCGGGTTCAGGAGGAGAGCCCCTCTGCCAGGGCCTGTTTTGAATATGTAAATCAACCGCACACAAGAAGGTTCATTTTGTAAGGCGCAAGCTGAAAAAGCAATGCCTGTTCTCATCCGTTTCTGGCTGACATTTCATTTAATAGGCTATTCATTTGCCCCGGCGTCCCCAGCAGCAGCAGCAACCGCCTCTTCAACCTCCCATAACTCACTGCGAGCACCTTCCCGGGAGCCAAACCAAGGGTCCCGGCGCCTCGGTGGGATTTAACCCTCCCGATCCCCCGGGAGCACTCGTGCCCTGCCTGGCAGCTAATGAGCCCTCGGGGCAGGGGTGCCCCTGATAGATGTCCTGGAGGGGGCTGATCACAGCGGTGGTGAAGGCGTTACGACAGCAACCTGCCCCAAGCTGTTCAGTGCCGCATCCCCAGCACGGGCTCCAGGAGCCCTTGCATGGCGCCGTGTCTTCCAGCACCGACTAATAACCCCAAATGGACAGGTAACCCCCAAACCTCATCCCTCAGGCCTGATCCTTCCAGGGATGCAGAAGCCTGAACCCTCTTCGTTGGGGCAGGGGCCCCCTGAGCTCCTCAGAGAGCCTGTGCCGGAGCCCAAGCCAACCCACGCAGACTGGGTCTGCTCTGCACAGCCCTTCCCCAGCGCCACGGACCCCGGACCCCGGACCAGGCGTTCTGGCGGGCTGTACCCCAAGACGTGCACAAGCCCACCAGACAGTGAAACCCCTGGGGACGCACACAGGTCTGCCCTGAGCCCCCGCCCAGGGCCCAGGACCCCTCTGGCTGGCTGTCCTGCTTGGGTTTGTCTCGCTCCCTCCTACCTCTTTTCTGTTCGTCTCCAGAGCCCTGCTACGGTGCTCCCAGCTGATCTGCAGACCATCCACCGGGTGGACTCGGCGTCTCAGCCCCAGCCAGGGCAGGCACAGAGAGCAGGTCCCCAAGGCTGCGCTCTTGGTGCTCCCAGACCAGGCTCACGCAGGGCAGACGCTAAACCTAAACGAGCTTTGCCAAGGGGAAAAAACCGCTCCGGCAGAAGGGAAGGGAGATGTCTGGAAGGGTGTCTGAGCCCAGCAGAGAAGGGGACAGGGCTGCGGGGAGGGAGCTGGGCAGCAGGGCAAGGAGCTGCCTGTGGGAAGGGAGCGTGTGCTTGAAGCAGGCAGCTGCCCTGGGAGACCACAGCCGGCACGGCTCTCCCCACCAGCCGCACTGCTCGCTTCTTTTTTTTTGCTTCTCTTTTTCTCCAATTTATCTTTTTGACATGTTCAATGATGCTCCTGCAGACTGAAAACAATAGAGACAGACTTTCAGCCAAGGCAATTTCGGAGCTGAATCAAAGCTAAAATAACCTGGGCACAGAGCAGCTGAGCAAAGACAACTCGGCAAGGGGGGACAGAGCAGCGCGGGTGCCCCGTCCCCCTCCGCAGCTCCAACTGCCTGGCTGGCCGCCATGGGGGACAGCAAGTCCCACCCAGGAGCTCAGTGTGTCTTCTCTGCTTGCCTACCATCCCCTTCTGGCCCTGGGAGCATCATGTACCCTCTCCCTTGGATGCAAGCCCCCACCCCAGTGCAAAGCTGGCCCTCGCAGCTGCAGCCCAGTAAGTACCTGCTTGCCCGGCACGCCGGCTCCGTGCTCTGCATAGCAAGCACCAGTTTTTGCTTTCCTGACCTTACAGTCCTGCAGAACAACCCAAATCTTCCAGGCAGAGAATTTTTTTTCCCTACAGATGCTACTCCGCTGCTACGTGAAGGAGCTGGGAGGGATGGACGGACGGACAGACAGACAGGTGGGGAGAGGTGGATGATGAGCTGATTCCTGCCAAGCAAATATCGGATCCAGACTCGTAATAAGGAACAAGACACAATCCTCAGCATGACTCAGCCTGGAAACACATGCTGCTTCCCAGCCCCCCTGCCGGGACTGGTGCGTCCCCATTGCTCAGCCACTGTCCCACGAGGGAGCAGCCCATGGCTGCCACCCCGGCACCCACCCAAATGCATTTCATGGCCAGGACAGTTACAGCCAGGCAGCTCCTGAGACACGGACAGGCTGTGTGCGCCGAAAGGCAGACGGGGCAAAACAGCAGGACGAGCTGTGCGTGGCTGACACGTTGCTCGGTCTCTCGCAGATCTCCTGAAAGCAGCTGTCAGAGCCTGTCTTGTTCCAGCTCCCTGGCTCTCAGAGTGAAAGGGTTTGAGCACCGGGAGCCTCACTGCTCTTGGAAAGCATCAAGAGCACTCGGCAGAGCAGAGAAATGGAAGGCACGGGACCACAAGCATCCCCCTGGGCTGGTCCATTATGGCACCTCGAGCCCCAGAGCTCCTGCCAGGGGGACAGTGCTCCGTATAGGACACTGCTCACATCCTGGGTCAAGTTCAGGGGGCTGGGGAAGGCAGCAACATGTCCTTCTGCTCCTGCGTTTTACATGTGAAACTCCACATGCAGCTCCAGGGTTAACTGTGGGGCTGGGCAGGAGCTGCCTCAAGCCCCTTCTGTGGGCGAGCCCCATGTGAGCATCTCTAGCCCCTTCCTTCCTGACCCTGGCAGGGGTCAGCTGCTACCGCAGCCCCAAGGAGCCAATGCCATCCCCACTCGCTCCCTGGCCAGGGCACCGTGAGCACCGTGTGCTGCGGCAGCTGTGGTCGCCCGAGTGGGTACAAAACCCCTTGCTGGGGCTGGGCGGGGGCGAGCCCTGAGCAGGGCACGGCAATGCTCGGCTCCTGCCAGAGCACTGAATCTTCTAAAAGGGAGGTGCTCAGCATCACCTCCTCGGACCAGAAGGATGTTAGACCCCCCCTCCTCTCTGCCCTCCCCCAGCCAGCTCCATCTCTCTGGAGGATACAGCCCAGCACCGATTAACGCAGGGCTGAGCATCTTCCTGGGGACAGGCAAATACAGCCACAGCCCTTCTTGCTCCTTAAACACTGTGGGAAAGCGTCACCCACGCCGCCTGTTTACGATAAACGCCGTAGCGCGGAAGCCAAAGAGTGACAGCTCTGATGATGGCATGTCAGCTCCGGCTGTCCCGGGAGGACACGTCAAACTGTCACACAGCATTAGCTGCAACACGTTACTGCCCGGCGCCCTGCAACCCGCCACGGGGCTGCGGCACCCCTGCTCTGCCACAGCACCCAGAGCCCCCCCTGTGTGGGAGTGCTGCCTCCCCTCCGCTGCCTCTCTGGCACCCCCCTAGCCAAGGGGCGCCGGCCACCGCTTTTGTCACTTGGCCCCTTGCATCTCTTCTCTTGCAGCAGGATGCCCACAGTCTGCTGCCCCACGGGCTTCACAGACCATGATGGACCGATGGGGTCAGGCTGAAACAATCAACTGGCTGCCACTCGAGCAGCTGGAGCTGGGGCTGGCATGGTGGGCAGGAGGCTGGGGTTGTGGGTACGGCATGGGGAGCGATGGAGGTCCTGTGTGACAGCCCTTGCGTCACCTCACCCCCACACTGCTACAGCCTCCAGAAACATGTCCCCAGTGAGGAAGCTGGTGGTGACACGGAGAGCTTGGGGTGGGGCAAGACCCCTCCCCACCACAGCCCCAGTGGGGTTGGCCAAGTCCCCTGGGATGCAGCCCCGCTCCCATCCCCATCCCCTCCCTTGCCACACACTCTCTGTCCCTGTCTGTGCCCCTGAGCCGCTGCAGGGTGAAGTAAAAGTGTCTGCCTACAGCACCGCTGCTTTGCTTTCACCAAGGGGGACTGAAACAAACCCAGTTTGTGGCAGGTCGAACACCTCGGAGGCGAGGCGGCACGGCCCGGCCGCATTAGCATCCGCAGAGCCAGGATCTGCACTGCTCCTCATCTGCAAGCGAAACCACTGCCCGTGGTCTCCCCAGCTGTCACCTTGGCACTTTTGGTGAATGACAATTCGTAGCCACTGGCAGGAACACATCAGATGACTTTGTCTGTCCTGACTCGCAAGAAGCAGGCGGGAGAGCAGAAGCTCAGCCCGGGGAGCTCGCCGCCCCTTCCTCTGCCTGCTCAGATCCATGCTTTGAGGCAGCGGCCGGCTCCGGGCAGCTCTGAGGCCGGGGTTAAGCATCGCCAGCTGTTTGGGCACCAGCTGGGCCACGGGTAACACAAAGGGCAGCTGCAGTCCCATGAGGCCGGGCCAGGAACGCCTCTCCCTGACGCTCCTAGTTTGGCCAAGAGCATCAAAATCACCTCCCAGAAACGTGGACAAGGAGCCACCAGCTCCTGCCACCTCCTCGGTGAGCTCCAGGCACAGCTTCTCCCATTTCCTACTTCACTGTCCAGATTAAAATCCTTCTGCTAGCCTATAAAACAGGTAATAAAAATGACAACAACAACAATCAAATGCTCTCAGCAGATGAGCCAGTTGGTCCTTAACAGCTCCTGCCTGCCAGCAGCTTGTTGTCACAGGGAGATGGGAGCTATAAGCTCTGTCCTGGGGCTAGCATGGACATCCATCTGGGAAAGCTGGGGGACTCCCAGGGCAAGGAATAGGAAGAGACAGGTCGGAGGTTCAGCTCCAGCCCTGGGGTTCAGTGATGACTGCAGCGGTGGCCAAGTCCTCACGGGAAGGGAATGTTTTTCATAGCAGCCCTATGCAGTGAAGCACGAAGGATGGAAGGCCACCAGGACAGGTGGAAGGATGATCACCAACGCAGATGGAAGGAAGACCACCAAGAGAGATGGAAGGAAGACCACCAGGATGGGTGGAAGGAAGGCCACCAACCCAAAGGGCATCCTTGGAGAAGGTCAGTTACAGCCCCCCCAAACTCCTCCGACTCAGAAAGCCACCCTCTGGGAAGAGGTGCCCTAGGAGGGAGGTGCATGCAAGACCTCAGGAAAGAGGAGCTGGGCTCCAGGCCCACCGTCTCAGTGCTAAATCCATACAAACCAGCCTTTCCCCCTGCCCGTTAACCAGGCACAATAACGGGCTCTCTGCAAGCATGGGCAGGGGTCACACTGAGGTTGGAGGAGAGCAGGCAGCCCACCTGGCTCCAGGGGCAGGCGGCTGGCACAGACCTCTCCTCGCTGAACGCGCTGGGGTGCTGTGGCACGCTCTCGGCACTCGGCTGGCCAGCTCCTCTGAGACGCGGGGGGAAAGGAGCCCCCGGTCATGCCTGACTGCTGGCAGGGAGCTGGACGGGTGCCGGGGAAGAAGGAGAGCTCACAGGCTTCCCGCACTTGTGCTCAACCACAAAACCAATTATCCTTGTTGCAATTAAGAAGGAGGAGAGACAAACCCCTCTGACCCAGAACACCTGCAGACCCTGGGGCCAGCACCCACGGCAGAGGCCGGAGGAGCGGCTCTCCCGGAGGCACGGCTCCCTGCCAGCCTGGTCGCACGCTGGGGATGGATCACGCAGCAGCGCTTTCGGTAACGACAGGTGGTACCACAAATTTGCAGGACAGAGATGAGCCGCTCCCAAGTGCTTGGCCACCTTCTTACAGCCCCGCCAGTCCTGCTGCTGCAGACATAGTGGTCGAGGTGTACCGGGGGCTACAGGCAATGAGAGGCTCGGGGTTAGGGGCAGTTTCCAAATAACGCCTAGGGCCACTGAGGCAGAGACGCAGCGTTACGGACTGAGAGGGGCTCCCCAGCCTCCTCGGGGCTGTGGCTGGGGGCATCGCTTACACTCCGTGCAGGACTGGGAGACTAGAGACTCACCTGGCCCAGCTCCTTCACGGACAGGCAGGAGCTGGGCTCTGCAGCCAAATCACACCGGGACTGGGAGACTCACGGGTGTGTGGTCCACACTTGGCCTTTGCTCTTCGTGCCAAGCAGAGCGATGCCTGGGGAAGCGGCCTGCGCTGAAGCCTGGGCAAGAACCTGCCACCTTCTCAGCAGAGGAGCCTGCGGGAGCTGTGGACAGCACACATGAGATTCAAGCCATTTCCACAAGGACCCTCTGTTGAACAAGCGCCAGGTGAAGGAGCAAGTGATGAGACGCTGTCATCTCAAACCGGCCTGGGAGATGGACCTTCCCCACGTGCCGCTGGCTCTCTGGCTGGATGCCAGCGTGGTTCCTCCTGACCACACGCCCCAGCCTTGCTTTATTGGTCCTGTATAACGCACACGCAGCAGCTCGCACACGCCAGCATCCCTGCTGACACCTCATTTGCAAGAATATTGCTGGGGGCAGGTAAACACGGGCAAGTTTTTAGTATCAGCTTTAGCGTAGACTATCTAACTTGGATCTCATCCTGCGTGAACAGCAAGGGAAGGTATTGCCATAAAGAGAGCTCCTCTGAAGAGCTGAGACGAAGCATCCTCCTCTTACAGAGCCAGGGTGTGGGAGCTGAGATGGGAGCATCCAGCTTCTCTCCCACAGCCACAAGGTCTTTCTCCCTCCCTGGAGGAACCCACAGCTCCGGGACGGCCCCAACTCTCTGGCAAACACTCCCTTCTCTCACCCAGCTCAGGCCTGGGTTCCCTCTGGGACTAGAGGATTTTGACTGAGGAAAGCACTTTTAAAAAAAAATAAATCAGCATTTTATTGCTGTTAAGCATCAGTGAGGCACATGCTGTGCTCTGTTGACTGTGATCACACAGATCCCCAGGACTATGACTGCAACTAACGGGGTGGGGATGCTACTTGCAAGGTCTCTTCTCTGTGTCCCCACCCCAGGCAGGACCAGGTATCTAACGCCTTCTCAGAAACATCTCTCTAATAAGTAGGGTTACAGCAGGAGCAGACCCAAGGCTGTTCTGCTCGAGTTCTCCGTACAGCCAGTGAAAAGAGGAGTCTCACGAAAGCTGCTCGGAGGTGACGTGGCAGCAGCCAGGAGGAGAATTACCAGCTGCTCCACACACTGAATACAATTCACATTAAAGGGAGCGGGGGGGAAAAAAAGCAAAGCACAAAAACCAACCGAGCACTGAACAACTTCAAAGCATCCTCTGTCTCACCTGAAGAAAGGATCCTTCACCAGCGAGAGCCCACAGCCTGGGAGATGCTCTCATCGCAGCCTCCCCCCGCCCTGTGTCCCACCACCTACCCTGTTCCTACTACACTACTACTACCACCTACCTACGGCTGAGATGGTGACGAGTTGCCTCCCAGGGGGGCTGCACAGAGAAACCTCCATGTGGTCCGTGGGGTCCATGGGGTCTGTGGGGTCCATGGGGTCTCTGAGGCAAGGCATTGAGTGCAAAGTGCTTTGATATCTCATGTGGGAAGTATCACTCGCCTCCCCCTGGAAGGAATCAAAGTGGGGGGGCTGCAGGGTGTGGGGCAGACACTGCTGCAGCATCCCAGCGTCCCAGGGTCACCCAGACCCGGGCTTGGCTGCCTGGGGATGGGAGGGACTCTCCGCCAGAGCCGGGCACTGGGACCAGGTGAGAGCTGCCAGGAGGAGAGGGCATGGACCCCCCCCCCAGCCAAGCCCCCGCGCCCCGCACGGCCAGCCCCTGCGGCTGGAGCATTTCTGTGGGGAGAAGGACCAGGAGAGGAGCCACGAGGGGCTGTTAACTGGGCATCCCGCTCATGGGAAAGGGAAGTAAGGGCTTCCCAGACAGTTCGGCACTGGGATCCAGATTTAGTAGCATCGTTCCCTGGGGATTGCAAAGACAATGTAAACTCCAAGGGATTAAACCTGAAGAGGGTATCAAGCTAGCAGGGAGAGAGAGAGGCCAGCACTGTAGGAGGGGCAGCGATTACAGAATTACCTGCCAGCCTTTAGGAAGATAAATGACATGAGATTTTATACAGAGAAACTGAGACTTAATACAGCCAGGGAGACAGTCGGGCCCGGGGCAGGAGCAGCCTCTGCTATCTGGGGGATGGCAGTGCAGAAGCAAGGCCTGGAGGGTAGAGCAGGCACTAAGGGAGCTGAGTTTGCAGGGCAGAGCCGCGCTGGGGGCGATGCAGGCACAGAGGGGCAGGGGCAGGCGCAGCACCCCGCTACCGCCCGGAGAAGGACGTGGGGACGGCGCGGCTCGGCACGCACCGAGATCAGTGCTGAGAGAGGCCTCAGCCCCTGCTTAGCAGTCAGGTCAGGCAGCACCAACGCCCGGGCGCCTGGAAGAGGACATGCTGCTTTTTCTCTTGCTGTCAGAGAGCACAGGGATGGTTTAACCTCTGCACCACGGGCCAGGCTGGTTTCTGCATCGCTGCCTGTCCCAGACCCACAGGCACCCCAGGACCTGTGGACAGCACACGTGGGCTTTGTGAGAGCAAGACACAGAAATAATTCAAGACCAGAACAGGCTCTGCTTCCCCATGTTTAGTGGGCAGCAGACCCAAAAGCCAGCTTGCAAACCCGCGGAGAGCTGGCTGCCTGCCTCTCCTTCTTGGGGCTGTGGATGGCTGAGCCCTCGGAGCCGGGCATTGCCCTTGCTCGCTGCCACATCCCAGCAGCGAGCAGCCACCTCGTCACGGCCTCGCCAACCTTTGCCAACAGTGGGCAAGACCAGGCTTTGCTGCTTTCCACTCCAATGCTGCCCGGTTTGCCACCCCAGGCATGGGGGGTCCTGCCCCCCAGCCAGATGCTTCCCGGCTCTCCTTGGTTGGGGGGAGCACGCACGCCCTACCCAGGCCCCGGGGACAAGGACCCAGGCTCCCTGTTCAGCTGTTGCCGTTTGGAGACATCTCCTCGGTCTCTTGGAAACACTGCCACGTGGGAGCTGCCGCTTGGGGGGTGAGTCACGCTGCGGGCAGGCGAGGGCGGCACGTGGGCACGCCAGGCGCCGGCCACCGCTCGCCCCCCAGACCCACCATTCTCCCCCCAGACCCACCATTATCCCCCCAGACCCACCGCTTACCCAGGTGCTGCGCCACGGTGGCACAGGGCAGAAAGCCAGAGTGTCCCCATGGAGCGGCATCTCCCGCGGGTGGGTGACAGCCCCACGCCTCCCGCCCTGCTCCACTGCTCCAGCAGCTGCTAACGCGCCGCGAAGCATTTCCCAGCAGCTGCTTTTCCATACCGCAGCGTCAGGGAGAGAGGGAGCAGCCCTGGGAAGGCAGCTCCTGCAGAGACGGAGACCCCGTGTCCTGCTGCACAGAGGCACATGGCGTGAGAAAATCCTCCCCCCCAGCTCAGAGACTCTGGGGCTGAGGAGAAACTGAGGCACGCGGAGAGGAAGGGACTTGCAGCAGGAGATCACTGATGGTGCAGAAGCCGGTGGGCAAAAGGCTCCTTGAGCCTCCTCGCCCCGGGGGAGGCATCCTCCGAGCCACAGGGCAGCAGCCCAGTCACACCCTTTGGGGATCACCTCCTCACCTGGCCTCAAGATAGCAAAAGCTCTCCAAAAACCGATGGGATGATAAGCACCTCTTCTGAAAGGGAGCAATTACCACAAAATACAGATTATGCAAATGCCGTGGTTACCAAAACGATGCTCCCTGAATGCTGAGTAGGAAAGAAAAGAGCCAGGGAGAACAGAAAATTGGAAAATTCATTTAGCCAAGAGCTGCATCTCATCTCTTCAAAGCACTGAGATGCGGAAAGGGGCGTCCTTGGGCAGAGGGGCTTTAGGAGGCCACCACAGCCCACTGACTGTCACACCAGGGACAGATGGCACTTGGCGTTTCCCTTTCCTCCCAAAGCACTTCAGAGCCGTGACTATCGCTCCCCTTGGAAGAATGAGGAAACCGAGGCGCAGAAGGAGAAGGCATTTGGCCACTGAGACCCAGCGTGCAGAGACAGAGAAGAGGTTAAGGTGCTGCTGCTAGGATGCCCCAAGCCGGGCACGGAGCAGGGCACCCCACTGCTTCCCATTCCCCCCGCGAGCACCCCGAGCAGGTGGGTTTGCTGCTGTGGCACGACGGACTTGCCAGAGATGGCTGCACGTGGAGCGGAGATGTTGAGAGAGGCAACAAGAGCACAGGGTTGAGGAAAAAATCATGATGTGGGCTACTCGGGATGGGCTGGGAGGGCAGCAGCCACCACGGCAGGCAGGAGGTGGTTAGGGGAGGGCTAAGGGGGATCTGGGAGTTTTGATTCAACAGGCAGGGACTGCCCTGCCTCAGCACGTGCTCCCTGGCACAGAGGCAATGGTGTTGCCAAGGCCTGACGTTACTGGCTCAAGAGGAGCGGGGCTCGGCGTGCCACCCACACTGCACAGCCCTGGCCGTGCTCCTCTGCTCTGGGTTTCTTCCAGTCTCATCCACCACCACAGTGGGTCAGTTTTGCAACCCCAAGCCCTCGAGCGGTCTGCGTAGCCAGTGCCAGAACCACAGGGGTGACCATGGCTACCCCACTGCTGAGAGCAGAGCGGGCCACAAGCGCGGTGCCATCCTCAGTGGCGGCGGAGTACCCTGACAGCCTTTTCAGCCTTACAAGCAAGGCAGCTTTGGAAGGATCAAGTGCTGATTTGGAAGGATGGAGGGTGACGCAAGTGAGACAAGGGCCATGAGGCAGCATAGCAGTGGTGGCACCATTTCACTGGAGCTACCGTGGGTCTGAGCATCCAGCACACTAGTCCCTGCCCTGCCCACGCTCGCCTGCTTGGCAGTAGTCACTCGCCAAATCCCACTGACGTTGCACGGGGAGGACGGACAACTCATGACGCAGTAAACGCCAGCAGAGCCAGCCGCGCGGTGCTATTTCCTGTCCCCATGGAGCAGAGAAGCCATAACTCAGCGGGAACGCTCTTTGCATCGTCCCCACGCACCGAGGTCAGGCAGATTTACTGCAGCAGCGCGGGCACTGCTGTGCTGGTCCGGCAGCCCAGCATCCCTTTCCTCAGCCAGTGGCAGGAGCACGTCCCCAATGAGTGTCTCCATGGGCAGCACCGGTGACCCCCCCGCACTGTCTGGCCAGAGATACAGTGAACCACCTCCTCCTGGGTCCCCACCCGCCCTGGAGCACCGGTGGAGATGCTGGACCACAGCAGATGACCCCATGCCACAGGGCAGCCCTTCACTCTCCAAGTCCTGTGGGAAGACCCTGCCCTCCCTCCTCTTGTCACAGCCCCTCTTTGGGCACCTTTCCAGCACAGCCTGTTTGTGAACAGCCTGGTGCAGCCATCACACATGTAGGTGATGCCACATGTAGACCGATGGCATCCCTTGCCCAGGAGGTATGTGGCACCTCTGCAGGTGGCCACCCCGGGGGCTCAGGCAGCAGGACAGAGCTCAATCCAAACCAGCATCAGGAAGAGCTGCAAAGTCAGCTGAGCCTTTCCCATTTCCAGAGTGAAATGCCTGCCTGGGGACCAGGACTTTGCCTTCTTGGATCATGACAGCAGCTGCCCCTTCAAATCCATCTCTGGATTTGAGTGCCCCAATATTTCCAGAATCCAGGAGTTTCTTCCCATGCCCAGGGAGAGATGGATCTCACCTCCAGCTGCTCCACAACCCCCTGCCTGGCTGCCCAGCCCCTTCCCAACCCTGCCTTGCCCTCGGGCAGGTCTCCTCCACCACAGAAAGCCATGTTTGGCCTCTCGGCACTCCTGCAATGCCAGTGTTTGCCCACAACAATATATGTGTTGAATTTGCTTTTGAGAGCGAAAAACCACCTCCTCCTTATCTCCCCTCCATCCTGAGCTTGTACTACCTCAGGAGAGACAGAAAGTTAAATTTGTGGACAAGGTGAGAAAAGCCAGATGCCTCCTGCTACATGTAACCACAGCAAACAGTGCAGGCACTTTGCAGATCCCCTGTGACACCAGTAATCCCATCAGCTACTGATACAGCTCCTGATTTCTCTCCATTAGCTCTCTCTTCCTCTTTCCCAAAATCAAGCCCCCTGTGCTCTGCCAGGAGAGCAAGGGGCTTGCTGGAGGTGCCAGTCCACCCTGCAGGACTAACCTTATTTTCTACCCACTTCAGGTGGAACAAGCCTGGCCTCAACTGCCACATGATGCTGGGGACCAAGTGACCAGGTGGCAGCGCCTGGTCTCTCCTCCCTCCCATCCAGCACCCCACTCCTGCCTGCTTCAGCATCCCGCAGGCTGCTCCACAACTTTCCTTCCCCCCAGCAACCCCGTTAGGCCACCCCCAGTGCCCCAGCCCTGCTGCTGTGGCATCCCCACATCCAAACCAAGGGATGGGTTTGAGGAGTTGCCAAGCCTTTATCTTAACATGGAGCCTTAACACAGCAACCGTGGGCGGCTTGAGGCAGGGAGGGTGGCAGATCTGCTCGCAGCATTGCCAGTGCTGTGAGAGCAGGACACTGCTCTGGCACGCTGGCACTGCGTGGCTTCACACCAGGGATGGCTTATGGAGGAGTGTGCAGGTCTGTCTGGTGGGATGGGAGCTCCAGCCTCCGTCGTGGACAAGGCGGACTTGCTCCTGGCTGCCTGTCACCTCCCAGCCACACTCGCTCACTCTGCCAAAGAAAGTGCTTAGCTTTGGGGATCAGAGCTCACACCCTGGTGAGCCCCACCATGGAGTCTCTCCTCCTTTGGCCTCAGGCTCCTGGGAGCTCAGAAGACCTGGAAGGCCCTGCTGATGCTGCTGGCCTCTCCCACTGACGGCAGCTGGCCGCAGCGAAGTGTCCCGGCGCTCCCCCTCCATGCTTTTGCTGATGGGGATGAAGGCAGAGATCCTGCTGTGCATCCTCCTGTGAACGTACAGCAATGCTACAGGGGCTTTCTGCAGCCAGCCAAGCCCCTCAGCTGCCCCCACACCACCCGTCTCCCCAGGCCAACAACCTGCAGCCTGTACTTTTGCTGCCCTCAGCAAAACCAGCTCAGGCATCCAGGCAGTAAGATCCCCCTGGCTTATATGTGAACTTTTCCAGGCACCATCATGGTCCTCTGGAGATGTTTGGGGATTTTTGCTGCCAGCCCACTTAGAGTCACCCATCACTCATATGACAAAGAGCCGCTAGATCACTCCCAGTCCCTGGCCAGAGCGCAGTGCTGGGGTCTCTGTTTGCCCCTGGGATGGGAGAGGCTTGCATGGGGCTGGAAAGCAGCCAGCCCTGGTAGATACCACCCAGACGTCATCTCAAGTCTTCCCCAGAGAGACCCGAGTCTAACCCCAGCAGCTGGGAGGAGGGATGTGACAGCCAAGGCGCCCTGGTTGTACACGCTGATGGCAGCACGCTCCTGTCAACCTCCTGGCCCACCTCCCACCAGCACCGCGTCAGCCTCCCGGGACCGTGGGCAGCAGCAGGAGGAGCATTTCCAGCTCATGCTTGTAAAGGAATGGAGGGAGCAACCTCCAAACCTCTCCCCGTGGAGGGACAGATTGCTTCAAGTGCCTGTGCACAGTGCCTTCCCGCTGCTCTCTCCACCCAAACGCAGGGCTGCGGGGTAACTCTCAGCACTGACCAGTCCATGGTCCTCACTCGGGCAAGCCCCGCCATTGCAGCCCAAAGTCAACGGGAGCAAGCAACAACAAAGATGAAGAGAGGGGGATGGCTGCTCAAAGGTGGCTGCAGGCAGCAACAGAATGGGGAACAGGATGTAAAGGAGCATCAGACAGTGGAAATAAAGAGAGGCAGAGCAAGGAAATATGAGCTGAAAGAAGCAGTTAAGCCTCCGGAGAGGAAACGCACAGCAGGGCATGGCTGAGGCTGGATACCCGCACAGGGAGAGGGACGCCTTGACCCACCCAGAGCTGTTCCCGGAGGAACAGAGCGCTCGCTGCAGGCTGTGCCACAGCCAGGCAACACCGGGGAACAGATCTGCTCAGAAAAGGTCCCAAAGCTGGATGGAGGCCCGCGACACAAGTTCTTTGGGGCAGGGACCACTCCTTTTGCATCCTCTGCATCTGCCGCAGTGCCCAGGTGACCAGCTGGCAGGACAGCAGTGCCCCACGTGCAGCCCCCCACAGCCCCCGTGGGAGCAGGCTGGGGACCGGCGCTGCCAGCAGCCTCTACAGGCACTTCAGCCGAGACGTGCCTCCAGATTTGTTACAGCACTTACGGTATGAGTGATGGCAGAAGGATATTGGCTCCACCGCACCGGCTGCCCTTCCCACATCCTCTTTAGCGTTGCTCCTTTTAATAACTCCAGTTAATATTACATGCCTCTACCAGGAGCCCTTTTAGGCGAGCAGCCTCCGAGTTGCTTGGAAACTGTTTGCTGCAGCGACCGACCGCCGCTGCTGGGAGGGCTCGACGCCAGCCCACTTCCCGGGGCTGCCAGTGCTGGGAACCCGGCAGAAGAATGATGCTCCCTGCCCTGGCACACGCGGGGAGCCGGAGGGAGCAGAGGTGAGATGGGAACAGCTCTGACATGCACCAGGGACAAGACAGCCAGGAAAGGCTTGTGGACCGCAGGGCTTGTCGGAGGACTCGGAGCTCCCATGGTTGAATCTCTCCCGCGGCTGCATCTCGCTCCCGGCCAAAGGGTGAGGGCGAGTTTCCAGGCCAGCGTTCACAGAAAACGGTCTTGGCCTCGCAAGATTTATTTGGTCAAACGTGGACATCAAATTCAATCATTAAGAAGTGAGAGAGAGGGTTTTCCTTTACGGGCAAGTCTCGGTGTGGCCTTAATGGTGAAGACATTTACCGACACCTCCGTAATACTCTATGAATAATTAGGTATCTCTTCCAATTTATTGCTTACCATAAAATGCTGCTACAGTTTTGGAGATAGTACTTTTTTTTTTTTATACTGTAGCAATGACAAAAAGCATATTTTATTGCAGCAATGGCAGCGTAAGTATATTTATCCATTGGCCAGGATTCCGTGGTATACTTTCCCTCTCTAATGGCTGTACAAACATACATATATCCCAGATTTATACCCAGATTTTCCATACTTTGCTTTTTAATTTACATAATATGTGAAATTTTCTATATAAAATGGAGAAAAGCACCGAGTCATTCCTGCCAACCCACCCGTCTGAATCCAGCGCTCCTCCGTCTCACACCACTCCCATTTCCCCGCAGTGACAGTGCTCCAGGGATCCCGCAACCGCCTTCGGGATCCCACCTTTTAGCTTGGCTCTGCCAGGGAGAAGGAAAGCTGAGGACACTGGGGCCAGCTCAGCATGGGAATCCCTGAGAGAAGGAACGTGAGGGGAGCAGGTTCTGCCAACGCTGCTGAAATGCATCTCCAACACCATCCCACCTGACACCTTCCTCCCTCACCCCGGTGAAGCATTGCCTTTTTTTTTTTTTTTAAAAAAAAAAGATATTGTAGAATTAGAAGTCTGATTGATATGAATATGTAACAACGCTGCTTTATTAATAGCAGCTGCATTATCAGTTCGCTCCCTGCTATTGGCAGGAGATCTGGGACAATATGTGGTTTGAAAACTAAAGAGATACGCAACCCGCAAAGGCAGCGGCAGCGTAATGAAAAGTAATTTCATTCCTTTTCCCGGTGAGCAGGCTGGGCGGACACAAACACGACGGTCACTGATGCATCGCCATCGCTCCTGCTGACCGGTCACGGGAGCAGGCGTTGGGACGGCTCCATGGCATGGACGGTCCCGAGCACACCACGCAGCCATCTGCAAAAGGATTTGCAGCCAAGGCCCCCAGCACAGGCAGGAGATGCCCCTTCTCAGGGGCTCCCAGGTTAAAGCTGGGGAGCACCACAGCCAGCTTTAACCTCTGCAAATTGAGGTAATTCAGTACAGAGCATCACGCAAATCTCCCTGGCATGGGTAATAAACTCCCTTCGCAGTTTGCTTTCCTTACTCCCCCCATCACCACCCTGGAGGCTTAAATGAAAACAAGATTACAAAGGAGATTGGATTGGATATATTTCTGGTGTGCTATTTTAGCTGTAAATTATGCCAGCTTCATAAAACCCCAACTGTTCTTTCCCGATATCCCTGCATAGATTGGCTCGCTAAGATCAGGCGGCCGGGCGCTCGCTGTGGGCAGGCATTGTCTGGAAAAACGCTTATGGGGTCCGAACAGGAGCAAGATGCTGTAGTGCTACATATATATATACATACACATATATATGCACGTACACATAGGCATGACAGCACCCAAGAACTTCCCACGCCCGTTGATTAGCTAAAGTGACACACACACACGGGTCTTCCAAGCCCCTATCTGCTGGGCTCCAGAGATCCGACCCTATGGATCATCTGTGCCGTTGCAGCTGCCTGTGCCAACGTGGCTGACGCCTTCCTGGGCCTCAGCTAATCCCAGGAGAGAGCAGAGCATCAGGCGGCGCTGTCCCAAGCAAGGCTGGACACAAGGTATGGGCCGTGGGGCCACGCTCTGCCACGCTGCACAGAGCAGGCGTGCGTTAGCAGATGTGGCGGGGCAAGCAAGGCTTGCTGCTGTGGCATGCAGGGCTCCCAGCCCCGGGCCAGGCTGGGCAGCGGGGCTCTGCAGCACTGACGCAAAATGGCCACAGCCTGAACTTTGCTACAGCAAACCTGGCAAGAGGTTTTGCGATTCCTCTCACGAGCATCACTGCACCTTGGCTGTGCTCCACGACCCCAGAGGACAGAGCAGCCAGGCTCCCAGCACACCGTGCTGCTTCAGGGAGCGTCTAACGGCACTGCCCAGAACTAAAAGGACAACAGCTTGGTTCACACTCGGCTCCAGTCCCCGGCCCCTCTCCTACGGTGCTGCCAACACCCGCTCCCCCCCGCACCAGGGCTGTCCCCACACCGTGCTGCCTGCGCTACGAAGGCGCGCGCCGTGCAGGCAGCCAGGCAACGGGGACCCCGAGCAGAGTGCCACGACTCCGGCTGCTGCAAGCCCCGTGCCACCGCCGAGAGACAAGGGCCACTCTGAGCCCCGAGCAGACGTAGCCAGCGAAGCCCCCGCAGCCCATGGCAGCCCTCCTCCACCCGCTCCCCGTTACCTGGAGGGAGACGGCCCGAGAGCGGCAGTGCGTTGCCTCTCCCCGAGCAGACGCGCAGCGAGCCGGCTCCCCTGCCACGCTCCCACGGCTCCACCTGCTCGGAGCGGAGCCAGGTCCCTCCGCGCTTCCCGCACGCGTCGGCTCACAGCCCGGGCAGCGGCACAAAGAAACACCCTCCCCGGCAGGACAGGTCCAGCCCAGCTCGTCCATTGTCCTCTCCAACCAGTCCCTCTGGGCAATGCTACAGCAGACTTTGTTTTGCACATCTACCCCAAGTCTCCCACGTGAAGAATCCCCGCAGGGTCAGTGACCTTTGAGGAGACCACGCAATTTGTGGGCAGACACCTGCATGTCTTCTCCTAAGCATCCTACCCGCAAAGGAAGAGGCAACGCAAGCTGGCAGAGGTGTTTGCATCACAACGGCGCCTACTAGGAAGAAAGGGGCAGAAGCTCAAGAGTGGTCGAGGCAGCACAGTAACACTGGACAGATGCGAAAGTGTTCGTACCCAAAGACCCTGGGGTGCCTCACCTTGCTCTCCGATGTGGAGCTGCATCTCCCTCACGTGGACACACACGCATGTCCCCACCCGAGAGAAGCCATCTCCGCATGTTACACTGTGCCTTTCACCAGCGGGACCTGGCACAGGGCTTGTCTGCATGTGTACGTATCTATCAATACAAAACCAGGCTTCCTAGGCAATCAATAATGCTATTTAAGAGATAAATCTCACTATTGACTGGCTGCTGAGGCCAGCTCCTGATTAATTTAAAAGAGAGAGAGAGAGAGAATGGTGAGGGAGCTCAGAAGTGTCCCCAACGTCACTGGGCATCAGTCCTGTGTGCTCAGGCTGTGCAGGCGGGGATGGATTGTGCCGGGGATGGATTGTGCCAGGGATGGATTGTGCCATCTGTCTCCGGATTACAACAGGACGGGGCTGTGAAGGGACCTGTCTTCTAAGGGGGATGCAATTCCACCACCAAACACCTCTGTGACCTGAGACCAGGGCCTCGGGTCTCTTCAAACCCCAGCAGGGACCACAAGGTACGGGTAGGCAGAGATACGCTGATTTTTACACAGCTGAGGATCCGTGCACCCTTGGGGAAGAAAAGGCCCATCTGTGAACGCGTGCGAGCACTCGCTGTGCCATGCACAAATTAAAACTGGACGTTGTGTTCCCTGAGCCCAGCTATGGCTGTGCTGGATTTGAGGCTCCTCTACCATCCCACACCCGGCCTTGGTGTTCTGATCATCACTTCGAGTGGGTTGAAGGGGTTTGTTGGCTGCCAAGCCCTCAAAGGCAGCTCCTGGCTTCCATGTCTCTATCCTGGCTGCAGAAGTCGTCTCTGCTGCGGTGCATGTAGGGCCACCCCCAACTCACCTCCGGCCCTCCATTTTCGGGAAGGGACAACTCCCACCAGAACAGGTCAGAGCAGGGGAAGAGCAGAGCTCACCCAGCCTCACAGGGGAAGGCTGTGGAGGAGCCATCCCTCTCCTCTCTGTGGAGGAGAGCCATCCCTTACTGCATTCGAGGGAGAACGACAGAAGGGAAAGCCCTGCTGAACCCAAAGGACACTACTGCCACGCCAACAGACTGCCACCGCACCTCCCAGAGATAATATTCAGCCAGATCAGAGATTTCCAACCCTGCAAGCAGCTAGGATCCAAACAGACTCCCAGAAGGAGCCACAGAAGAAGAAAAACTCTGGTTTAGGTAGGCTGGATCAATTGAAAAAAGATGTGTCCTTCAACAGCCCGGGGGTATCTTCCAGCCCACAGTGCCCGAGGCCACCACTACCCCAAGCTGCATGACTTGAGGATGGACGGTGCCACATTTCCTTCCACATTCCCAAGCGTTTCTCCCTGGCTGATGTGGACCCGTGTCTCTGTCGCCTAATTCCAAAGCAAGAGCAACCCAACAGCACCGGTGCTGCAGATGGGCGCTTGATGGGAAGGAGCATGTCCAAACAAGCCCTGCTCTGCCAGGGAGCAAAAGGTCCCCATTACATCAGCTCATCTTCCTCCTCCCATTGCAGGCTCCGAGACATCACCCAGCGATGTCAGGGCTGAGCCCTGGGAGGGGAAGGCAGCCTCGGAAAGCATCTCAGCCCTGGGAGATTCGGGCTGCTTTCTGCCCCACAGCAGGAGAGATGGGAGCAGTCCTGCTGCCCCAGGCCCCAGTGATGGTGCAGGGCTCATTCGGTAGAAGACCCCCAGATGATCTGAGCCTTGTTTCAGCCAGGCTGGAGGCTCCTCAAGGCAGCAGCCAACTTGATCATTATATAAACATTTTTTTCATTATAGAAACGTGGTACCTGTGGGCTGGAGCTGCCCTGGCAAATGACACTGAACTCATGGGCATGAATCGGGAGAGAGGAGAAGGACCGGTGCTAAGGCAGAGCTGAGGACTTGAGGCTTTGTCCTCCAGAGCCAGGGAGCAGCCACCAAGCAAACCATAAAAGCATCTTCCTGGTATCACGGTGCTGCAATTGGAGGGAAATTCCCAGCTCTGCAGACCCGGTGCAAACCCCAGAGCCCCGCTTCCCACTCGCCCCCCACGCAGGTCAGCGCCCACGAGCTCGGGAAGTGAAGCAGAACACGAAGGCGGCTGGTGCAAACAGCACCTTATCTCCCGACTGTGTCCCGCTCGGGACTTGTCCTGTGCTAGACTGGGCTTCATGCTTTTAGGCTTCAGTTCAAAGCTCAGACTAGCTTACTTCAAGACAGAAATGAGCTCCAGAGCTCGCTACAAGCACACCGTTGTTCACTGCAAGCATCAGGCCACCCTCCTGCCTCAGCAAGCTCAAGGCCAACAGGTCCCTGTCCACCCTAACTCGTCGGGTGGCACCTCTTCCCTTCCCCGGCCTTATCTCCAGCACCTTGCTCCTTGCTTTACAGAGAGAGGGACCAAGCCTGAGCCCGTTTCAGTTGCATGCCCAGTGTGCTCTCCCCACCCACCACTTACACAGAGGATGTGGTTTTGCATCTCCTCCACAGGCCCTTCAACAAGCGATCCCAGTTCCACTGCGCTGGGAAAGCCTCCTGGGAAGCCGTCAGCTGCTGGCAGCCAGCGGCGCTGGCCCCGGGATGGGATCAGGGACCTCACACCGTAAGGCTGCTGCAGGGACAGCCCGTGGTGCCAGCGGTGCCAAAGCCCTGGGAAGAGGCAGACACGCTCCAACCGTGGGGCACCAGCAGCTCAGTGCTACCCACACTGGAGCACCCAGTCAGCAGCACCGGTGCTCCCTTCATGGGTGGGTCCTGCAGCGATTGCCCGCAACGACGCTGAAGTTGGGGCTTTGAAGCCGTGCTGCAGTGCAAGGGTGGCTGTTGCCATGCCAATCCAGCGGGCAGTCACACATCGAGCTGCCAAGCCAGGAGAGTAGCCATATGCTACTGGAGATGGACGCAGCCTGGGGTGCCCCGGGGAGCTGCTTTCCCCCGGGGGCTCCTGCAGCAGCATCGCACAGCCCAAGGAGCTCAGCTGCTCTCGGCCGATGCCCTCACCAAGCACCAGGCACTCCTCGGTGCACGCAGCCCCCGGAGCCCGCTCCCCACCCCACCGCAGCCCTGCACCATCGCACCCAGCTCCAGCCGGCAGCTGTTTACAAACACGAGCGCTGGCTCGTCCCTGCTGCTCCGGCGGCTGCGTGGTAATAGTGGCGCTGGAAGGAGGCAGACAGCCTGTCAGCTAATGCAAGGGCAAGTTCAGCATCGCGGGGGGGTGAGCATGGACGGCAGCGGGTCCTCAGCGAGCAGCCAGAGAGCGGGAGGCTGCAGGCTCAGCCGCACACCGTGCCCAAAGGCACAGGGAGAGGGTATTGTCTGGGCAGGTGATGATGGGAGGGGATGGTGGAGCAGTCCCTTCTTTGGGGGCGGGGGAAGAAAAGAATAAAAAAATAATGTTTGTTTGGTTGCTGCTCAGGTGCGGCGTGAACTCCTCGCTGCAGGACGATGTGGATGCCAGCAGCTCACGCAGGGGCATGGATGAGTATGGAGGGGTGCAGGGGGAAGCACCCTGCCCAGGTCACTGCCCAGAGTGGAGGCAGTGCCAGCCCATCCCTGCACTTAGCACCTGCCTCCCCCCAGAGACAGGCCACAGGTTCAGCCTCCCTTGGGCCTGACCCAGAACCACTCTTGCCCTCAAGGCAGTCTCCTGCCCAGCGAGGCTCTCACGCACATCCCAGCCTGCCCTGTGCAAACCAGCTTTTCTCTACTCCATGCTTCCCTTGTAGACAGGGGGAAACTGAGGCACGAGAAGGTGGAAGGCGGCACATAGCTCACTGGTTGTCATGAGACAAGAGAAAGGTGCGAATGTTTTCAAATGTTTTCTAGAACAGGGAAATGAGGAAAAAAGCCCAAACAAGCCCCAAGCCAGCAGCCAAGTGTGTTCGTCTCTGTTCTTTCAGCTCAATCAGCCACAATCCATAATGGCAACTGCCAGGATACCGGACTAACACCGAAAACGTCGCCACCCAGGAGCACGCCAAGGTGACCTGGGGGGCAGCGGCGGAGTTCCCTGCCCTGCTCCCCAATTTCTCTGCGCAGCCTTGCCCTGCCCAGGGGCCCCGGGATGGGGAAAGGCATCTCGGGTGAGAGCGGTGCTCAGCAGCACTGATCCCACTCGGACCATGCAAGCCCCTCAAACCAGATCCCTCCTCCCGTGCATCATGGTGCGTAGCTCCTGCAGATACACCGTCCGGGGGCCACCGAGGCTGCGACAGGGAGATGGGGCAGCAGGACAGCCGGGAAGGGGCTACCCCATCACCGCCCCGGTGCCTGCAGAAGGCCACATGCATGTCTCCAGCTCACCCTGCAGCTTGGGCTCTCGCAGGAGGACGAGGCAGAGCCCTGCTCCAGCACCTCCGTGCTACCGGCGGCTTCTAGGCACCCAGAGCCGGGGAGCCGGGCATCCCTCCCGACACACCGTGGGAAACACGGAGCCGCCTGGCATGAGGATGTTCGAAAGCGCTGAGGAGGAGCCGGCAGGAGCCGGTGGGCCCCCCGCCCCCTCGCAATCCCCGTGCTCCCGCCAGCGCATCCCCGGGGGAACCACCCAGCGCCCGCGAACCGGCAGCACCCCGGACGGAGCGCAAGACCGACGGGTCTCCGCGCACGCCGCGCCCCCCGCAGGCACCCCTCGCCCCCCCCGCCCCGGCACAAGGGCTCACCTGGGTTCCGCCGCCGCCGCTCCCCCCGGAGCCCCCCGCAGCCTCAGGCGGGCGGCGCGGCGCGGCGGGCGGGCAGGGCAGGGCACCCGCAGCCCCCCGCCGCCGCCCCCATGGCCCGCTGCCGCCGCTGCCCTCAGCGCTCGGCCGGGGCCCGCCGCCTCTGCTGCCGCCCGCCCGCAGCGCCCGCCCCCGCCATGCCGGCCCGGCCCGGCCCGGTGCTCCCCGCTCCCCCCGCGGGCGGCCGGCGGCGGCGGGCGCGGTGCGCGGCTCTGCGGGGCGGGGGCGGGCGGGGGCGCGGGGCGGGGCGCGGGGCGGGCGGGGGCGGGCGGACCCTCCCTTCGGGGGGCTGCGGGGTCCGCCCGCCCCCCTGCCCCTCCGGACGCGCCTGGACGGTCACCCTCGGTGGGTACCGGCGGGGCCCTCCGCCCACCACCACACCCCCCGCCGCGGGGCGCGCTCCAGCCCCAGCCGAAGCATCTCTCCGGTCCTTCCTGCGGGGTTCCTCCCTCTCCAGCCCCGCACCGCTGCAGACAGCCCGGGCAGGCCTGCAGGCAAGATCATGGAATCGTGTTGGTTGGAAAGGACCTTTAAGATCATAGAGTCCAACTGTCAACCCAGCACTGCCAAGCACTCATAGTCCACCACTAAACTGTGGTACTGTGTCCAGTTCTGGGTCCCCCAGTTCAAGAAAGACAAGGAACTACTGGAGAGAGTCCAGCGGAGGGCTACAAAGATGATCAGAGGACTGGAGCATCTCTCTTAGGAGGAGAGGCTGAGGGATCTGGGCCTGTTTAGCCTGGAGAAGCGAAGACTGAGGGGTGATCTTATCAATACTTACAAATACCTTAGGGGTGGGTGTCAAGAAAATGGGGCCAGACTCTTCTCAGTGGTGCCCAGTGACAGGACGAGGGGCAATGGGCACAAACTGAAACATGGGAAGTTCCATGTAAATATGAGAAAAAACTTCTTTACTTTGAGGGTGACAGAGCACTGGCACAGGCTGCCCAGGGAGGGTGGGGAGTCTCCTTCTCTGGAGATATTCAAAATTCACCTGGACGTGACCCTGTGCAACGTGCTCTAGGGGAACCTGCTTTGGCAGGGAGTTGGACTAGATGATCTCCAGAGGTCCCTTCCAACCCCACCATTCTGTGATTCTGTGATTCTGTAAACCATGTCCCTAAGCACCACATCTACATGTCTTTTAAATACCTCCAGGGATGGTGACTCCACCACTTCCCTGGGCAGCCTGTTCCAGTGCTTGATAACCCTTTCAGTGAAGAAATTTTTCCTGATATCCAATCTAAACCTCCCCTGGCACAACTTAAAGCCATTTCCTCTCATCCTATCACTTGTTAACTGGGAGAAGAGACCAACACCCACCTCGCTACAACCTCCTTTCAGGTAGTTTTAGAGAGCAATAAGGTCTCCCCTCAGCCTCCTTTTCTCCAGACTAAACAACCCCAGTTCCCTCAGCTGCTCCTCATAAGCCTTGGTGTCCAGACCCTTCAACAGCTTCACTGCCCTTCTCTGGACTCGCTCCAGCACCTCAATGTCTTTCTTGTGGGGGCCCAAAACTGAACACAGTATTCAAGGCAAGAGCGGCTTGTAGTCACCACAACCTCCACTCTGCTCCCTTTCCCCTTCCAAGCAGCCTGGGTGCCTTTCCCACCGCTGCTGGGTGCTCAGCCAGCCTGCCCAGGCACCCGTCTGCAGCGGCTTCTTCCCCGAGCACCAGCCCATTTCAGGGCCACCGCTGTGCCTGCCCTGCTCCCCCTGCAAGCCCTTCTGTTTGTGGCACTTTTCCTTGAATGCCACTTGCCATTTTGTTATCCGTTCACTCAACATCATGAGTCCCGTCTGCAGTGCTCCATTAGCTTTTTTTTTTTTCATTACCTTGAGACATTATGTATGATGTGCCAGAATCGACACCATCCTCTTCTCCAAATGCATGGGATTGTCTGCTTACCCATCCATAGGTTACCTCCATAGTAACCTCCCTCCCAATCTGGAAAAAAAAAAACCCAACAAAAGCTCTCAAGGAAACTACTATCAATGCATAAAAGGAGGTTTGTGTACATTTCTTATGAAAAGATTGGGAAATGAGGGCAGGGAGGGAGGTTACCATGGATTTGGGGAATTCAACTATGCTATTATCTGGCTAACATCTTCAGGAAAGAATGTTAACAGATGTGCAAGCCATGAATTCCTCCTGTGAGAATCCGACTGACTTCTATTGTATCATTTTCAAAATCTCCCGGTTCTATTCTTTATCAGAGCTGCAAGCAACTCATTTGCCCTGTGCAGAAGTTGGACTCGTCTGTAGTTTCCTGGCTCTAAGCTTTTACAAAAGTTGCAGTCACACTTGCTGCCTCCCGTTCGTGTGACACCAGTGCTCATCCCAGCAGCAGCGTACATGGCCACATTGGTCGCTCAGTAGCTCCCTGCTGCTCTTCCTCCAGAGCCCTTAGGGAAATCGTGCCTGATCCTGGCACTCCCTTCCTCTCCATTTCATCAATATTTTCCAAAAAGTCTCTTTTGACATTTCAGTTTGAGACAGTTCTTCAGATTTACCCGCCATAGGAAAGGGCACAGTACGTGGATTTTCCAACATCCTCCATGGCAGATACTGATGTAAAGAAATCAATTTTGGTTTTATGCGATGCCCTTACCTCAGAGCTTTTTGCAGCCACAGAAACCCAACAAGCCAGCACAGCACTGCCTGCCTTCCTTCTAACGACCTTGGCATAGTCTTCATCACATGTTTTTATGCTTCCAGCATGTCCCACCTTAAAACTTGTCTCATCCTCGAAGTTTACATTTACCTCACCCAAATTTATGTTCTCTCCTTTTTTCCGTGTTTGAACACAACATGCACCTTCTGAAAGCTGCCTGTTGACATCTAATTTTCTCCTTTACATGGCTATTTTAATCCTGTTGGCATTTTTTGGGGGCCTGTACAGATACAGCTATGAAAGGAACTTCTAAAAAATATTTCTGGAATGAAGACTGAGAAGAAGATATAACAAAGCTCAAATGGTTTTCTAGATTTTAATATCAGAATTTATTCCATAAAAACCCCTGCCCCTCTCTCTGCCTGCGTGTACATGAAGACATCCCTCACAAAACATAAGCTGCTCCTTGAAGAGCATTAGGACTTGCTTGTTTGCACCCACCCCCTTATATACACCTGTCACTTTTTCTTTCTTCCAGCTTGGATGCTGATATGGAGCCTGATTAAAGGCAGGAGCTCAGTGCCTCAGAGCAGCAGCAGCATCTGTGAGAATTTTACTCTTTCAGCTGCTTCTTTGGCCCAGTTTCCTTATTTTCGTACAGCTGATTTTCCAGAAAGCTGTTCTGCAGTTGGTGTTAGGTGAAAGTTGGGAAGTGGTGGGAAACTATAACACGTGCAACTTGCTCCCTGTCCTGCGCACTGCCCGGGAGTGAAACACAAAGTGATTTATCTTCCTTGGATGCCTGAATAGTTGCTCTGGGGGTAATGTCTGACCTCTTCAAACATTTTAAAACTCGTTGCTGGGTACAGTTAATTCAGAGACCCTCCTCTGGCATCTCCTAATCTCACGATGTGACCACCACACACGTTACCCGTTTCTCAGCCCACGGATGCTGTGGGCTCACCGGCAGTGCCGGCACAGCGCCCTGTGCCGCATGTCCCCATCTCCTTGCTGCAGGACGACACAGACTGCTGGGTTCACACTGCAACACTTGCCGCTCTTCCATGCTTCTGCTCGGTGCTGGATTAGCCTCTCATTAATTAGCTGCTTTATTGCCCTCCCCCGAGGGACTCTTGCTGTCTGTGATGACAAGATGAGGGGTTTCACCGCTGAGCGCAATGCTGGAGGAACCTCAGATGAGACTCTGCTGGGGCTTTTGATGGTTGGAAAGAACACCAGAATGGAGGTGAGACCCAGATGACAAGCATACACCACAGAGCTCATGGAAAGCAAGAAGCAAACTTCAAGGGGGCTCTTGTTCTCCAAAGATCCTGCGCTCTGGCAGACACAGCTCCCCCAGCAGCGGAGGCTCAGGTAAAGGAAGATGACACCAGCATGTGGCAGAGGTATCATGGAGCCAATGTGCACAGCCGCTGATCAGACCAGTGATGCTGGTGGTACCGATTGCTGCTGTAAGAACACCTGCCCTGGTACAACCCTCACTGCTCCGGGAGCAGCACACAGGGGGGATCAGATGAGGACGGAAGGTGGGGAGCACAGCGAGTGTCACACTCGTGTAAGGGGGACAGATGAAAAAGGGCTCTGTGCATACCTGGGTTTTCTCTCTCCTACAAGAAAAGCAGAGCAGCCCCCTCCTACTCTGTCCCTCGCTCCAAGCCAGAGCGAGTAGGAGAAATCACGACTACCTGATGGCTGTTTGGCAGTTGTCGTGAAACAAGCCTGACAGTTGTCAAGCCAGATCCTTGTCGCCTGGTTATAGCTGCACTGTCACGACATGGCAGGACTCTGGCACATGTCCCAGCCTGGGCCATACCTGCTCAAGGCTGAAGAGTCCTCAGACTCCAAACCAAACGAGGAGCTTCTTCTCTGCGCAGGAATGAGCTCAGCCAGGCACAAGCCCTCTCGGTGGGATTTGGGGACCAACATTCAACCCCAGCAGCACCAGAGCTGCAGCAGGGAGGGAGCTCGTGTCTGCTCCCAGCTCAGTGGGAAAGTCAGAGCATTGTTGGGATGATGGTTCAGAGTCCCTCCTGCCGGGCGTTGAGGGAAGGCTGTTGTGGAGTAAACATCCCATTAAGCCAAGAAAAAACAAAATGAGCTTGCAGAGCCCAGTGGGGTGGGAAGCAAACAGCTCTATCAGCGCTTGAGAGAGAGCAGTTTATGTAAGCAACAGGCTCACCAGCTGAGAGGAGAGCAGCAGCACGAGGGAGCAGAGCTAGGAGCAGGGGAAGACCATGGCCATTTCCAAAGGGTTCCTCACCAGTGGGCAGGGCACTGTAGTGCCTGCAGTTATTTCAGGGGATGCTCCTTTGCATGGGATGCCGAGGAGAGCAGCAAGTCCCCGGCACCCTGGAACTGGCAATTTCAAAGCTGCAGCTGTGAGGAGGCTTCTTCCTTCTCCTTCCCTCTGCCCAGGGTCACTCCAGCGAGGGCGTGAATATTTCCAGCCACCCGCTCCACAGCTTTCACAGTCAGGGAACCTGGGGCACGCGCAGAGCCAGGCTGAAGGGACCCGCGAGGCGGGCACAGGCACCCTGCACGAGCTGGGTACCAGGAGTCCCCAGGGTGACACAGTGTCATGGTTTAACCCCAGCCGTCAACTCAGCCCCATGCAGCCACTCACTCCCTCCTCCCTGGTGGGATGGGGGAGAGAATCAAAAGCGTAAAAGTGAGAAAACTCATGGGCTGAGATAAAGACAGTTTAACAGGTAAAGCAAAAGCCATGAACAAGCAAAGCAAAACAAGGAATTCATTCACTCCTTCCCATGGACAGGCAGGTGTTCAGCCACCCCAGGAAAGCAGGGCTGCATCACACGTAACGGTGACTTGGGAAGACAAACGCCATCACTCCGAATGTCCTCCATTCCTTCTTCCCCCAGCTTTATATGCTGAGCATGACACCATATGGTGTGGAATATCCCTTGGGTCAGTTGGGCTCAGCTGTCCTGGCTGTGTCCCCTCCAACTTCTTGTGCACCCCCAGCCTCCTTGCTGGTGGGGTGAGGAGCAGAAAAGGCCTTGACTCTGTGTAAGCGCTGCTCAGCAACAACTAAACCATCAGTGTGTTATCAACACTCTTCTCATCCTAAATCCAAAACACAGTATTGTACCAGCTCCTAGGAAGAAAATTAACTCTATCCCAGCCGAAAACAGGACACACAGTGACTCCTGAAGAGTCACAGGGATGTTTGGTAGCAGCATCTGCCCTGCTCACAGGCGTGAGGTGCCCAGTCCAGGCCCGGGAAGGAAAGTCCAACAGCGGCCATGGCATAGGGACCACCTGCCTCTCCCAGATTTGTCCCTCTGCGTGCCCAAAGCCCATCTTCCACAACACGTTCCTCAGCCCAGCCTCTTCCTCCTCAGTCCCCAAAGGCCTCAATTAAACATGCAATTAGAAATGCCTTCCAATAACAGCAAAACAACCCTTCAAACTGCAAAAAAGAACGTTCTTCACACAGCAATTTAGCTAGATGGGTGCAAGTTTACATGCCCACAGGAGCTCACTGGAGGCAAAGCCCAAAGTTTTCAGCAGAAGGTGGGTGATTTTGTCTGTAAGGAGTGAAGAAGGTGGGTGATTTTGTCTGCAGGACTGCACTCCAGCCGGGGGCTGACTCCTGCCCCTGGAGCTGTACCTGGCCTCATGTTGTTCCTTGTGGGGGAGCATCTACAGCAGCCCAGGCACTGCCACGCAGGTGCTACAAGGCTGCCTCTACATGCGGCTGTGGCACAGCTTTGGTTGCAAGGCGATGGGCACTCACTTCCGGCCATCACAGCAAGGTGGAGGTTTTTGGCCGGGTCTATACAGTAGTTGTCAGCTCGATGCTATCGCTATAGGTGTGCTAGGGACCCTTTCTGGTCCAGACAGACTGGGACAGCCCTGGATTCACAGCTCACGCTCCTCCCAGGACAGGGTTGCTCTGTACCAGGGATACCGCAGTCGCTCACATCTGGGCCAAATGAACACAGAAGAAGGACAGGGGGTTGACAGGTACCAAGGAAGTTCATTAACCTGTGGATTTGTCTCTTGGACCTGAAATCAGCCTCCCTTGAAGACATCAGCCTGAAGTGAAGCTTATTTGGGAGGGGACACCCAAAGTCTGGTGTTATTAAGAACTCACTAATCTTACACAGCAGGTTTTTTACCCACCATGGAAGGCAGGAAAAGGGGTTTGTCTTCTACTCAGCTGCTGATTTTCAAGAAACCTGTCAGATAGAATCTTTGGGATCTCAGATTTAACCTGGTACCTGGTTTCACCCCAAAGCTGAGGGCAGGCCAGGGGGCCAAGGCAGCACAGCCACCCGGGGAAGCCAGGCTGAGAGAGCATGAACCACCAAAGCCAGGAGCGCTCGCAGCCCAAAGCCCCGGGGCAGAGCAAGCTGCTCAGCTGTGGCTCCGAGCCCAGTCCCTGCAGGGACAGCACCTCCGTGGTGCTGCCATGGGTTCTGTCCCACCGGGAGGCCCTGGCAGGATCAGGCTGAGTGATGGACACCGGCTGTCTGCTCCCACCCGCAGCAGCAATTAGAGAGAAGAGAAATGCCAGAGCTGGCTGGGGAGATGGCAGCTCTCCAGCTCCTCACCTGACTAAATCGGTCCATCTGCACAAAGCTGCTGGGGCTGCCAGTCATCTCGCCCAGCCCCTTCCAAAAGCCGGTGGCAATGGGAAGCTGGGAAGCTAAGTGCCTTTGCTAATTGGACCTGTTGCCATGGCTTTTTTTTTTGGTTGTTTTCCTTCCAGGCTGTGGTAGGAGCCTGCTGGGGTTATCAGGGACCTGCCAGGTGCTCTCGCCTGTGCTGGGATGTAAGGCCTTTCCCCATGCCACTGATGGGGAATGAAGATCATTCCCTCAGAGGCTCGCTGCAGGCCAGGTGCTCCCTTGGCAGGGAGGGTCAGTGGCCTCTGTCCCCTCCATGTCACACGAGGCTTGGACCTCATGGTGCTGCTGATCCCGCTACAAGGAGCTACAGGGGCTTCTCTGATTAAGAGAGTGGAACATCTCCCTTATGAGGAGAGGCTGAGGGAGCTGGCTCTCTTTAGCTTGGAGAAGAGAAGACTGAGGGGTGACCTCATTAATGTTTATAAATACATAAAGGGCAAGTGCCATGAGGATGGAGCCAGGCTCTTCTCAGTGACATCCATTGACAGGACAAGGGGCAACGGTTGTAAGCTGGAACACAGGAGGTTCCACATAAATATGAGGAAAAACTTCTTTACGGTGAGGGTAACCGAACACTGGAACAGGCTGCCCAGAGAGGTTGTGGAGTCTCCTTCTCTGGAGACATTCAAAACCCG
This sequence comes from Nyctibius grandis, assembly GCF_013368605.1. NCBI lineage: Eukaryota > Metazoa > Chordata > Aves > Nyctibiiformes > Nyctibiidae > Nyctibius > Nyctibius grandis. Next base: position 10,775,569 of record NC_090670.1, read on the forward strand.
CTTGGACGCTTTCCTGTGTGATATGATCTAGGCAATCCTGCTCCGGCAGGGGGATTGGACTAGATGATCTTTCGAGGTCCCTTCCGATCCCTAACATCCTGTGATTCTGTGATTCTCCCCTCCTTGCTCCTCCTGCTCTCTCTCCCTGCTGTTCAACTAGTGGTAAAACAGAAGTGGCTGGATCTGGAGGAGAGAATAAATAGCTTTGATTTGGCCACGGAAAGGAGACGGAGGCAATTGCTAGAGAGCATCTGACAGCTTGGGGAGAGCCGGCAGAGCTGGCTCTGGAGGAGCTGTGGTAATTAGAGTCTGTGTTTGCGCTCACTCTCTCATTTAGCACCGGAGGTTGCCGTACTCGAAAGCAGTCCTGTCACCACCAGATTACAGGGCCCTACAGCTCACTCCCCATCTCGCCGGGACGCTGCTGCCCCAGCATCTCAGCCCCGCTGCATGCCGGCAGGCACCCCGGCAGCGCGCAGCCTCCACCAGCCCTGCCCCTTCCCCGCTGCACCCCGGCACAGCCCCAGGGCACCCCAGGACCTGGCTGCGCTCCCTGCCCAGCACCCCGCACCCACGGCGGGTCAGACGAGGAGCTGCGTTACCACCGCGCACACGCTGCTCATTCAGCAGCGATTTACCCCCGCGATGGCAGGCCCGATTCATCACCCTTCTCCCTGTTACTGGAGGAGCCGGCAGTGAAATTACACCTTCTGCTCCACACCCCCACATTCCCTTACCGTCTCCTGGCCGCACTCCGCTGCCTGGTGTTATTTTTAGCTCCCGGGAACTCTGATCTTTTTCTTAATGGGACACGTGTGCTGTGGAACGCGCGCAGGCAGATGGCTCCAGCAGCAGCCTCGCGTGGGGAGCTGCCGCGGTCGCCCGTCTCTCCAGGCATGGGGGGGGTCCCACTGCAGCGAGCACCCCTGGGCAGGGACCAGGATGGCATCGCTTTGCCCCCGTGGCTCTCTTTACCCAGGGCTATGGCCCCAGCTAGGTCTCCACACCGCTGGCTGTGTCCAACACATTCCTACTGCATTGGCCACCTGCCATGGGATGGAGAGGGGTCAAACCGCCTCAGTCACTCCCTGTAGCAGAGAGGTGCTACAGGGGCACTATGCTGGGGTATCAGCAACCCCCCAGGGCATAACCAGGCTGAGGTGCATCCCCCAGCCCACCCTGGGGCCGGGGCTGCTAATTTATGATGCTAATAGTTGCGGGAGCAGCCACTCGCCACCCACCAGGCTCCTGCTGCACCAGGAGGGCTCTCCCTCCCCTCCAGGGATGGGGGAACTGCTGCAGCTCCTCCTTCCCCAGGCCCTGACTTCTACCCAGGGTATAAATCAGGGGTACAGGAGGGTTTGGTCTTCTTACCCCTGCTGCTGCTGGACTGCTCCAACATGCCCCAGAACAGAACACATCCCTGAAGCCTCTGGGTGCTGAGCAGTGCCAGGGAGGAGAAAGGAAGAGGCAAATCAGTCTATTTATTGAAGTACCTCAATTAGGAGGGGGAAGTAAAATTTTAGGCACCTGGCATTGCCTTTCAGGGTGGTGAATTAAGCACTGCAAGGGCTTGGGTGCGTGTTGCTCCTTTCCTAATGCTCCGGGGGAGAGCTTGTGTCTCTGGGGCTGGGATAGCCCCCTGCAGAGACCAACCCTTGCTGCCAGCCTGGCCCATTGCAGGGGCACTGGAGCTGCTCAGACATGCTGTAACGGACCAGGGACCCCATAAACCCTACACAGCGACTTTACAGCCTGTTTTGAGACCAGGCCCTACTGGTCAGCAGGGGAACCTTTCAGCAGCAGGGGAAACTGAGGGCTATAACCACCCGGCGCTGACAGCACATCTGCTCCGTTGAGCAGCTCCCTGGGGCCGGAGACACCTTCAGCTCAGCCGTACCATCGCACCCCTGCAGCAGAGCCAGGCATGCTTTGTTAATGCTAATGAATTAAGTCTTCTAACACCCAGTGAGGAGAGGAAAGATGAGCTGCTCTTGTGCTGGGGATGAAGCCGGCACACTGAGGTCAGGAAGGGAGACAGTGAAAGTGGAGACCTCCACCACCCTCTGCATCCCAGCTGGGGACAGCTGCTGCTCCGGCTCCACGTCCCCAGCAGCAGGACAGACCTTTCCTGTGTTTTACATCGCTTCATGATGCCCAGGAAGCAGATTTGCTGCCCATAATCCAGCCAAATGTCAGACTTCTGCTGCTGGAGGAGACGTCCACCCTGCAGCCACATCAGACGCTCCAGGCAGCACGAAGAGGTTGAAACCATCTCGTGCTTGGCAGGAAGATAAATGGAGACGAAAGCGCCACGCTGGCAGATTGCTGCTCAGCAATTGCCCCTTGGAGGACACCTTCTCTGCAGCTCTGGTGGCCTGCTGCTCTCGTTCAAGACGTTTCAATCATCGTAATAGAGTGAAACCTTATTTACTGCCCTCATCTTGGCTTTCTAAAGTGGCCATGGGCACGTAGCAGACCTCTTTCCTTCTGTACTAACAAGAGCTCCTTAACGGCTTTTCTGCCACAGCACAGATCAACCCCAAATAAAAGTGGGCGCTGGGGGAATGCTGTATGTCATGGCCAGAGCAGAGCCAGAGAAGGGGAGGGCACGGGTGGCCAGGGGTCTGGCTGGCAACCACAGGCAAGGGGTCTGGCCCTGAGCAAGGGACAGTGACCTCGGAGGGTGGCCACAGGCTTCAGCTGCTGCTGGGGAGTGATGGCACATTCATCTTTGTTTTAAATGGTCCCATGTTTTAAATGGTGTCCGAGGGACGTGTCAGGGCAGAGTGGCTCCCTGGGGCCAGGCAAGGCTAACCAGGCAGGACCTCCCCCCCCAGGCAGGTGCCAGGAGGGTGGGTAACCTGACAGGCAGCGCTGCCTGTACCCAGTGCCCAAGGCTTTCTCCCAAAATGGGGCCCATTGAAGCCTCCTTTTCCAGGAGGTGTGAAGGGATCTGCGGCTGCAGAAAAGGCAGGGGTAAAGCCAGGCAGCCCCACTCTCGACCCATGCTCTGGTCCCCTGCGGGGCCGTGGTGATGAGATGGGAGAGAGGAGGTGCAAAGAGGCCCTGAATCACCGGCAGGCACCATGAGGCAGGACACACATGTCACGCCACGGCGTGAGGATGGGATTGTGTCCTGCTGGAGCTGCACGCCAGGGCAGAAATCCCTCATTTCGCAAGAGCATCTAGAGCCTGCTGATTTCTGAGGAGGAGCTTCTTGGCCCAAACCTCTGCAGTGTTAGAAATGCAAGAGCATTTTCCTAATCAGCCAGCTCCATCAGCGCGGGGGACGTCAGCTCCCCATCAGTTCGGTATGACACAGTCTCTCAATTACCGTGCACTAACCAAGGCTCCACCGAGAGCCGCATCAGGAGAGGAACTTCCCAGTAGAGTCGGGGAAGAAATAGAGGTGCAGAGAAACATCGGTGCCCCCATCGGGGCTGGGCTGCTGGGGCTGCAGAAACAGCACCTCCGTCTCAGCCATTTGGGTACGGGGCAAAACTGCTCCCGAGCGGATTAGCAAATTGGTGCTCAGAGGGCAGAAACACCCCTGCCCCCAACCCCGCAGGAGGGGACCCCCAGCCCAACCCCATCTCAGCCCGTCATCATCCCTGCCCAGGTTATTTATCTGCCAAGGCTCATCCTTGAGATGCAGGATGTGCACAGTGGAGCCGTCCTCCGCAGGTTGCCATGGCGATGTGAAGCACTGCCACCTCCCCATCTCTGTCCCCGCCGGGGGACAGCACGGTGCCCAGGCAGCAGGTTTCCCTTGGGGCAGGTTTGGGGCTCAGCGTGCCTCCCATTGCACAGCTCTGGGGTGCATCTCACGTCCTCCATCCTGCCAGCACAGCCACAAGCGAGGGCTCAGCGCTGGCTGGTCTTGCTCCCGGTTTAGGGAGCCGCTGGAGAGGTGGGCGAAGGAGGTGCTGGGGTGAGCCAAGTGGTTTCTCTCCATTTCCCTTCCTTTCCTTTTCGTGCTTTTCTCTCCCCCTTTCTTGCCCTTTCCAGCCCGGCGGCTGGACCAGCTCCGCTCCCATCAGATGTGCATCGGCGTCACCAGAAGGACAGCGGGCTTTGCAGAGCCATGGATGGGGCCTGGGAAGAGAAAATCTCAGCTCAATTCCTATTTGAGCTGAGATGGGAGGAAGCGAGAGGCGAGCCATCGGCTGGAAGAGAGAGCAGCTGGGCTGCTGCGGCCCTGCCCGTGCTTTCTCCCTCCAGCCGGTTAACGACGAGGGTTTCCTCCAGCAGCCTCACCTCCTCGTGTGCCCCAAAGTGCAGACACATTCTGGCCAGATGCGATCAGAGGAAGGGATCCCATCCTCTGTATGTCACGGGTGGTTTATAGGGTGTCTGATCGTGTGCGGACCTGCACACAGCTGCCCCGGGAGGGCTGGCCCAAAGTCTCGGGGCTGGAGATGCCCTGATGAATCAGGGAGTACAGACCCGCCTTCCTCCCCCAGCCAGAGGCAGGGGCAACACACAGCCCAAGGTGACATCCCCTTCTTCCGCCCTGGGCTGTAGTGACATGGTGCACTGCCTGCTTGTGGGAGGGGGACACTGGGCACCCAGGGGTGATGAATTATTCAGTGCAGCCGCTGCCTCCCGGTTGCCTCACCCCGCATGAGCTGCACTTCACGTGTCCCTGGGTTGCAGCCAGGGATCTACTCGGCACCTTCACATCAGTGGAAATGGGAAAAGTGCTTTGATGGATGGGCAGAGCCAATGTGGATCGCTCCTGTAATGCCACAGGAGCAGATGCTGCCAGCGTACGCCTGGCTCACCCACAGTGCCCAGCTTGGTGTGGCCATGGAAGGTGTGTGTGCAAGAAGCCGCGCTGCCTGTCCCGGGGCAGTGCTGCGTGGGACGGTACTGGTGCAACCAGGGAGCCCTCCTGCCCAGGCTTTCCTTGCCTCGGTTTTGCCTTCCCCTGTCCTCAGCCTTTTCCCCATCTGGCCTGTGCTACCCTGGCTGGAGGGAACCATAAGCGCAGTGCACATGTGCCTGCTCCATGTCTTCTCATCCCTGGACCCTCTCTGCTCCCTCCCCTGCCTCACACATCCCTTTGGGGCCCCGCAGCCGAGGGCTGCAGCAATCCCGGGAGATGCTCTGCCGGGATGCAGGTGTTCACATGTGTGTGTGTGCTCCCCGCCTTTGGATGTGTCTTTGCCCTCACGGCGGATACTGATGCTCCTGTGTGCCTCCGATGTAGCCGTGGGCAGAGGGGGCTGTTAGCTCGGCTCCTGCGCCTGCTGAGCATCCTACTCGCACCAGAGCAGCTGCCAAGGCCCCGTGTAAACGGCCAGGGTGCCATCACCCTACAGGAGCTCTACTGCTCTGCTCTCTTTAAAAGCAAAACGGGCAAAAAATGTTTTGGCTTTGCGGCATGCTCCCAGGCTGTGCGAGAAATGCTTTCATGATAGTTGAAAATTCGATGCAAACTAGGCACTGAAGGCCAAAGGCTCTTATAGCACAAAAAAGACATTTTCTGAAAGCAAGAGCTGATTCATACCAACAGAGATGGCTGTTTATTTAGAAAAGCTTAAAACCTCGGAAACCTCTCACTCCTGTTGCGTCTGCCGTAACCTGCCTGTTCAGGGAAAATAACATTTACAACACCATCTCTCTAGTCTTGGTGTCCAAACAACCACAAATCCACAGCCAGAGAAAGTGCAGGGGCAAAATCAAATATGATTCAGCCAGACCTGGACTCACAGTCAGCACGGAAGGGCGCAGGAGCCAGCACAGTCCAGCTCCCAACGCGGGCAGCACCGCTGGAGCCCCGGCAACCAAATTATCCCCAAGCGAAACCAGAGGCTGCTGTGGCCTTCCTTATTTTAATCTATGTTGCAATGAATTAAACATGTTTTAATATCAAAAATGAAAGATCAAGGATCAGCAGTAATAAATCCTCCACACTCATTTTCCATATTAAGCCAGTGTGTACCCAGGGCAAGTGCAATAATTAGAGTCATGCAGTGATTTATTTGGAGGAAGGAACTGAAGGCATTCAGATATTGGCATTTTCAGTCTTGGCGCGCATTCGTGCCCCAGTTCCCTGCCTACCTTATAAATGCCTCCGTGGTGGGGACCCTGCAGGGGTGGGAGCGCTGGTGGCAGTGGGATGCGTGGGTCCGGTACGTGCAATGAGCCTCCAGTCCTGGGCGCTCTCCACCAACATGAATCAAAGGGCATCCAGCGGGCAGCGGGCTGAAAGGAAGGATGTAACTGGGGTCAGAAGTGGCCTTTGCCTGTCCCAGGAGGACTAGAGTCGCGTTCTCAGGGGGCTGGTGGGAGTAACATCACCCAGGAAGGCCCCTTCACTGAGGACGGGGAAGGGGGCTGGCTCTGGCAGACCCCAGGAGAGGTTTGAGCTCACGCAAGCAGCTCTGGGACGGGCGGTCATTAGTGTTCCTGGGCTTTCGCCTCTCTGCCTCTCACTCAAGCGCTCCCCACTTTTGGCACAGGGGCTCCCACCCTGGGCTGAGGATGCTGCTGTCCCCAGCATTGTCCCCAGGAGCAGAGCATTTTCCTGGGCCGTTTCCCAGGCTCTGGCTCCAGCACAGCGGGGCCAGCAGTAGGCATCTGCATTTCAGGCGTGCACTGCAGAGAGGAAGCCATGGTTACACACGTATTTCTATTCTCAGCAGTCATTTTTGGAGTTGTTTATAACTTTTTCCTGTCTTTTCACCTTTTTGGATCGGAGGTGGCATTTTTTTATCAGCACGGGTATGAATTATTGTGGGCAGTTTGTGCCTATTTGAAGGCTGGAGAGGACTTCTTTCCCTGCGAAAATGCAGCTGCAGTCTTTGCTCCCCAGCCGCTCCAGCCCAGCAGCAGCAGGCAGCGGGGCTGTGAAGTGTGACGGGTATTTCTCAGGTGGCGGCTGGGCTTTTGGGTGGTCTGCTGAAAACCCGCAGATTCCCCAGCAGCTGGATGAGGCTGTGGGCTTGAAAATGTACGAAGCGGGAAGGGACCTTCAGGTGGGCTTGCAAATACCTGGAAGCTTCATGCCAATGATTCCATGGCTCAGGGGCTGCCCCATCCCTTGGCAGCCAGAAACTGCACGAGAGGCTTTGTAAAGGCTTTTGAATCTCCCTCAGAAGGCACAGTCCCCTCTGGGAATTGACCCCGCACGTGTACAGACTTCAGACACTTTACCTTTTTCCTTACCCCAAGCAGTAACCCATGGACGCCCTGGGTCTGCGGATCACAAGCAGAAGTCTTTGCCCTGAAGAAAGTGGAGGCTTTTGCGCCCTCTTAACATGGGAAAAAGGGAAACATCAGTAGCTACTCAAAGGCCGTGAAAGCAGAAGGTCCATCAGTTCACGCAGTGGAAAGTGCGGGGTTTGTGGGGAGCACGTGTCTGGCACTACTGCAGGCCCCAAGCAGGGGTGTACATGTGCACCAACGTCACTGATAATGGGTCCCAAAAGCCGAGGGATCCCACATCTCATGCTTCAGGGTTTGTTGCAGTCCTTAATGCATAGAGGTCGAGACCAGAGCACAGGTCGCTGGGGCGCAGAGGCTGGCGAGGCTGGCTTTGCCCTGCCGGGGCGGGCAGCGGGTTGCCAACCCTGGCGCCCCAGCCCCGCTCCCGCACGGCAGTGACCCTGTGCCCACCCCAGCACTGCAGCCCCAGCTCCTCCTGCAGCAAAACCACTTGGCATTGCACTCTTTCAATCAACATCGTAAATGCCCTAAGTTGGCACAGGCCGTCTCTGTCCCAGAGGGATCAGCATGGGGCTTCTGACACTCCGATCCCACCACCACAAAACACTGCCGGTTCTCACTGTCTCACCACACGTCTCGTGATGTTTTTTCCTTTGGACCTCAGCCTCCAAAAGCCCAGGACTGCACAAGGAACTGAATTTTTAATGTATTTTTTAAGGATTAAATTTCAAGATCTCATAAACAGCCAGGGAGGCTTGGGGATACACACACCTAGAAGCAGAGGATAAGAATCTAAGAGCTGGTATTTAAAAATGAATGAATTGGGGTTTTCAAGTCAATCCTGCTATATTTAAAAGCCTGACTCTTGAAGGATCACTGCTCATTGCAAAAGCACTCCGTGCGTGGTGTCGGCGCTGGCACACGGTGTGAAACCCCATCAGGGGCGCAGCGCGGATGCCCCACTGCCAGCAGCGAGGGCACGAGCTGCCGTAAGCGCTGAGGGGCCCAAATCTTTCCAGAGGAGGGCTGGGGGGTTACAGATTTCTGTGATACAGCACTGAAGGATAATAACTTGGCACAGTTCCTGCCAAGGGTGGATCACTGCAAAGGTTTGTGTGGAAAAGCAAAATTTAGATCAAATGTTCCCACGTCTCCTTGAGACCCCACACAGGAAAGCCGGAGCAACCCATCCTTTTGCGAAGGGGGAAGTCCACTCCTGAACCGTGTTGCTGGAGCACCTGGAGCTGGATGGTGCCAGGTCCTAAATTAACTCAAAACAAGGAGATTGTTTCCTTCCTTAAAACAGTGGCAGCCATAAAGAAGGTCCAGAGGATCCTCGCTTTTTGGACAGTGCCTGCACAGCTCCCTGTGGCGATGTCCTGGCTGCTGCTCAGAGGAGGAAGATGCTTTCCCTGCCCTCGGAGGATGGAGCTGGGAGGAACCTCTCATGGCCGTCCAGTGGAAGAGACTACGTTTCTTCCAGATTTAAAAATTCTCAATAATTCCTATGACTCCAGGAGCTGGAGCTTACTTCAGCCACTTGGTATCACAAGACTGATACCTCCATAGCTCTTAAATGTCCTGCCATTAAATCACAGTCTCCTTCAGCTTGTCTTGGTAGGTCCAGGGCACTTGGCACTGCTAGGACCCCGAAGCAGAGCACTGCAGCAGCACAGAGAAGGAAGAGGAATACATTATTTTTAGCTGCAAAGCATTTGGGTTTTTTTCCTCTTTTGCAGAGATGGGCTGAAAACAGTGAGAACAGCCTAGTGCATCGAAGTCCCCATCTAACACTTCACATGTTTGCAATCAAAATAGAAACTTATCTGAGATCTTACAAAAACCTGTGGGGTTGGGTCTGTCTTTCCAGTACGGAGGAGGTGAAGCCCTGGGCCGAGCAGAGCTGACCCGGGGGCAGCAGGGAGGGTGCCGGGCTGCTGCGCTCGGAGCAGCTGCTGTGTTTGTCCAGGAGCATCTCTCCGTGCCTGTTACTTGACACGCTAAAATAAATAGAGGTGCCTTTTGATGTTCCCTTTGAATCGCTCCTCTCTCTTCCTTCTTGTCCCCAGGGTATTTTATTGGACTTAGTAATAAAGCTGGAGGACGGGCGGAGGGGGAAAAGTTTTTTGAGCTTATTGTAAATGAGCAGAATCTTATCATCTGCCTGCTTCCTTTTTAGATGCACCCTGTAATCTTATTTATAAGCTGAATACCAAGTGCTGGAGTAATCAGTAGGTGATCGATAACTGAGAGAGGCTCCTTCTTGATCTGCAACCATTTAAAGTCAATTGTTCACGTGCATGCAGGCATGGAAGCTGCTTTTTGGGTGGCAAGGTGCTGTTGTGAGAGCCCAGCACGGTCCCCTCCATGCAGATCAAACGAGGGGTCTGACAAGCCCCAGTCCTCCTCCCAGGAGTCCTTCTCCCTGAGCCACCAGCCTTGCCATGAACCGAATCCTCGGCACGAGCCATGGTTTGGTAGTGGGATGCAGTCAAACCTTCCCCAGTGGGCATCCCCTTCCCTTGCCTTGAAGCAAGGCAGGGGCACCACAGTCTCCACCTCTCCTCCCACTCAGCCCAGGGTAAATCAGGAGCAACAGCTCCCGAAACACAGTGATGTGCATCTGCTTGGGGAGGTGTGCTGGGGAACAATCCAGCCCCTGCCTGCTGCTAATTAGCATGACTGCTCTCCCCTAGGATCACTAATCTTATTGTTTCTTGCTGCCCTCTCTTTTGCATTCAGCTTTGCCTTTCGTTTACCCGAGGTTGCTGGCAACCCCAGGGCACTTTTAATTAAAAATAAATAAATCAATCTAATTTTTAAGAAGGGCTGCAGGAAGGATGGAGAGAAGACTTGTCATCTCTTTGTTAATCTGTAGTCCGACTTGGCAAAAATCGGGTGGCTAAATTTGCATGTTACCTCTTATGTGACTGTCCCGAGCAGAGGGGACCAGGACACGGATACTTGACCGACCTGCCTGCCCGCTGCCCCCCCCTCAAGGTCCCACGCCGGCTGGGGGACAGCTGGGACAGTGCCTGCTGGGTCCCAGCCTGTTGCTGCCTCCCTCTCCCTGCCTTTTCCTTACTCAGCAGTAGCATCAACCCCCTCCAACTCATCCGTCATCCCGCATTAGCCATTAGTAAAGCCACCCATTTGCGGGGCTGCAGCTCAAATGAATCGTGTTAGTATTCCAGCTACCGCAATGAATGGCCTGACATCGAAACCGTTTTGGATCGCAGGGAGAAAGCAATCAATTATTTCATTCCCCTGCCTGCTGCCAGCACCCAGGGCTGGAGCACACTCTGATCCCTTAATGGCATTTTGAAACCCCAGTCAAGAGAACAGTGCATTTCATTTCACTCCATGCATGGAAAGCACAAAAAGGGTGTTATTACAAACACCCCACGGTGGGACAGGCTGTCCCGGCTGCTCCCTGGCCCTCTCCTGTATCCTACCGGGTGTCTCCTACTCCCTGCCCAGGGACACACACCCCTGCTCCCCTACAGCTGCCTCCTGCCACAGGGAGCACTGCGGGTAGTCCAGCCTCCCAGGCAGGCAAAGGAAAGGAGAGCAATTATGTGCAAAATGAAAAAACTTAATTGGAGTGCCCTGTCTCTCAATTCACCCATCTAAGGCCATCGAGTTCCCAGCACCAGTGTATATCTCCTGCTCGCTTGCCCTATCTCATGGATAAATATAGCAGCAATTATTAGATGACGGCTCTCTGCCCTCTCAGCAGCATCTCATTCTGCATGGAGCACTTTCAGGCAGACGGCTTGGCATGTGGTACTCTGCAGACCCAGCCGGCCATGCTGGGCAGCTGGCTGTAGGGCATCTTCTGGACACATGCTCTCCTGCTGCAGCCCAAAGCACTCCTCCCGTATGGGAAACGGTGCGAAATGGCTTAAGTCACCCGCCAGCTCCAACGTGATGCAGCATGGCTGGACTTGCCAAGGGGGAAAGCATTCTCTCTGCTAGATGCAGGCCACTCAGGGTCAAAAGAGCGACCAGGGGCAATGGTGCCATGTCTTGTTTTAAGGCACTGTGTTCTCCAAACACTGTCCCTCTAGACAGCCGTCCCAAAGCCATTGTCATTGGGAGGGGATGAGCAGGAAGGACAATTTCCCTGCCCACTGCCTCAGTTTCTGTGGTGCTGGTGAGAGCACAGCTCTTGGTGGTGGAGCCAGTGTTCGCTGAAGACAACTTGTTGCAGCAGTTTCTGTTCCTGTGGCTGCGTGTGAAGAGAAACAACAGGCTGGGACATGCCAGGCTGCTCCCAGTTCCCCTCAGCTGTTATTAAATCCAAGGAATAATGATTTCAGGGCAAACAATCCCATTTCCTGGTTTACAGCACTCATTTTCAGAAGTCTCCAGCTCTTTGGGATCCTGAGCAGACACACTCTCCCCTTGCTGAGCTCTGCCTTTCACCCGCCATGAAAGATGCCGAGCTCATCTCACACTCACATAGTAAGTGGGACTCTCAGCTGCTCCCTCCTCTGCTCAGTGTCTACATGCGCCTTAATGATTTTGCACTTACTTGGAAGACTTTTTCACTCTACAACAATGCACAAAGCGAAGGAAGTGTCATAACCGAGCTCAACAGCAAGGCAAATGCTACGGGACATGACATCCTCCTTGACACCGCATCCCAACTCAGCTGCAGTGGCAGGGCTGGAGGATAGTTTTCAAACCCTTCTGTGAACAGCAAGATCGCACGGCTTTTCTCCATGCAGGTGTTGAGAAGCAGATGGAATGGAAGGTAGGAGCTAAATATAAGCTGTGATTTAAAAGATAAGTGATGGTAAGTGGTTTCATTGTTTGGAAGCAAGAACCTCCAAACTGTTCACTGGGAGAGGCACAACCAACCCCAGCAGACCCAGTAATTAAAAGCAACTGTAGCCCAAAGCAGTTACAGCATTAATAAAGCAATGAATGGAGATTACGCTCCCCCTGCTGTGACTGTAACACCAGCACTCCTCAGCAGCTGAGCATCCAAGGGAGTACCCAGCTGCAACTGCACTGACAGTGCTGATCGGAGAGGAAGATTTCTCTCCATCCTTGCTCATGGGACAGTGAGCCAGCCCGAGGAGCACCCACGTGGGAGGAGGGGAGAAACGCAGATGCTGCAGCTGGAAGGATACCAGAAATCCAGTGCTGGTAGCCTCACCCGCAGGCTTTTTCCCCCCAAGTACCACCCAAAGAAAGCCATTTTTGCCCCAAATGGTGAAAAAGGCTCACATCAACCCCAGCTGAACAACACAGCAGCCTCCTAAGGATCTGTGTGCCCTGGGAGGTCATTCACCAGCCACCCCAAGTGCCCGTGGCAGGGCCCGGGCCGATGGGCAGCACCACCGTCCAGCTGCCACTTGCCTGCCCTTCACCAGTCCCATCACCCCACACGGACAGGGATCCCCAGCCTCCCAGATGCGAAGGAAAGCATTTCTTGAAGGCGTAATCTTCCCTGCGCTCACTCAGCCTTATCAGGTTTAGGAGCTGGCTACGGTATTTAAATGAGCTGAGCTGAACTGAAAAGATTTAAGAGGCAGCAGGAGGCCTCTTGAAGAGAATGAAAGGAATCCTCTACAGCAATGGGGAGAAGAGATAGCGCCTGGACGGGAAAGGAAAGCTCTGACAAGTGGTGAGCCACAGGGCTAGTTAGACACTGGCAGCACAGGGGATGCTGTGGACGTGTTTCATGTGCCAGGGTTGTGCTGGCAGCGGTTGGAGTCCTGCGGCTTGACGCAAATGGAGTATGTCCGCCTGTGATGTCAGCCTCCTTCAAAGGCAATCTTCCACCCCATCTGCAGTTCAAGAGTCCACACAGGTTCTAAGGTACTTGAGTGAGGAGGAGTGTCCCTTGCAACTCCTCTTCAGGACACCTGGTGCCCTTTACTTGAAAGCCAGTCAGCTTTGACATAGGGATGGCTTCTTCACGCAGGGTGAGAAACACCTCATTGGTTACCGTGGGTACATGTCCCCAGGCATGAGAGGACCTCGGTACTCACAAAACTGAGGTCTCTAGACCTCTGCTAGCCCTCTTCTGCAGAAGGTAGCAATGTTGTCTCCGCTTCACAGCTGGGGAAACCAAGGCACAGAACAGCTCCAGGATAAAAAAAAAGAAAACCTCAAAAGTGAGATCAAAGGAGTCTAGAGCAGCAAAGGGACAAAACACATACAGGCAGTTACAGCAGCAGGGATGCTCCTGCTGGGCACCAACAGCTCGCAGCTCCAGAGCAGCTGTGGCACGCAAGGGGTCTGAGCGTGCTGCTGGGGGTCTGTGTTACACGTCCAGCAGTGGCTGTGACCTGCTGGTGAGCAGAGCCTGGGGGAACATCTCTGGGGCTGCTGTGGCATGCCTAGCTCCAACCCCACTCACCACAGGGAAGTAGCAACCTCCAACCACCAGCATTTTCTCACCCCAGCTCCGCTCCCCTCCCTGGGCTCTCCAGGGGAGAGGGCATTGCCTTGGAGTTCTGGCCACACAGGGCGTTGAGTTGCTACTTTGGAGAGCAGGAATGACTGCTTACCCCAGGCCCACAGGATTTTCAAACACAAGTGTCACCTCAGTTCCTCCCATCCCAAGGTACATAAAGAGGCTGAAACAATTTGAAAGCCAGGGCAGATACCATGAAGCCTGGATAGCAGGTAGATGCCTCTGTAGGCATCTAGGTCCCCTTGAAAATTTGAAACTGGCTTGTGACTGGGATTGGGGTCTTAGAGCATATAAGCAGCTTGAACAGAGGAGCTTGCTCAGGGGAAGCTCGCAGCCAAGGCAGGAGCTGGAGGCAGATACAGTGAGTCCCAGATGCATGCATTAGCCTCGAGATTCCCTCCCAGCCTGTGGGGCTTTGCAACCCCCTTCCCCGTGTTCTCAGCCACAGTTTGCCTCCTCTCCTCTCCTCTCCTCTCCTCTCCTCTCCTCTCCTCTCCTCTCCTCTCCTCTCCTCTCCTCTCCTCTCCTCTCCTCTCCTCTCCTCTCCTCTCCTCTCCCCTCCCCGCATGAAAGCTGTACCCTGACATCAGCAAAGCTAAGTACCTGTCCAAGAGAAGAAAGCAAGATTGATTTGACTCCAAATGCTGCCAAATGCATAAAGCCAACACACTGGGAAAAATAAGGCAGGCAATTTTATCCTACTCGCTTTCAGCAACAGTGACATTAGATGTTATTTGATACAAGAGAAGAGCCAATATTTCCAAACTGAAGGGCAATTATTTAAATCGGTATCTTTAGAGGATCTGGAAGCAGTTCAGAACAGGAGCACTGGGGAACAGTTTCTGACTCAGGTTGTGTTTATCGAGGGCCCAACGCATTTCTTGATGGTTTCCCCCTAGTCCAGACTTCCCATTTAAAGAAAACCTCGGGCAAGGTTTCCAAAAGCAGCGTTGTCCCGACTCCTCTCTGCCATTCGTAACTATCAGCTGGGTCAGCGCTAAAAGCCAGTGCCGAAAGCTTTTGCAAACCCCATATTTCCAGCTAGGAGCGAAGGAAGAGCCCCGTTCACCTCACCGAGCACGAGCTCTGGACCCCCAGCCTAACAACATACACGTCAGTCACTGAACCTCCAGCCGGCCTTTGTGGGCGTCTCTGGCACAGTAACGCGTTGCCAAGATTGTGAAATATTAAATGAGGCATTAGAGTCAAAAGAACAAAATTACGCATCTGAAGGACGCTTTCCAATCCCCTCAGGGTTTGGCTCCGACTGCCTGTGACGTAAACGGGTATGGATTTATAGCAAACCTGCCCCAGCACGGGCGCCAGCACTGGCAGGGAACAGGAGGTGGCTCCTGCGGGGTCCCTGAGAGCCCGTGTCTCACGCTTGCCGGAGGCGAGTGCACGTCCACGAACTCCAGCCTCATGCTAGGTGTGCTGCTGCACTGCCCCTTGCTAACGCCAGGTCCCTGGTGATCCTCAGAACCCCCCCAGCTCCCTCCTGTTTCAAACAGGAGGTGGGGCTTTCAGGGCTCAGAGTTCCCCACAGAGCCTGAGGCAGAGGAGGGTGATGGATGAAGGCTCCCCAGTGCCAGGCTATTGCTTTCCCCATAAGTTCATTCCATTTTGCCACAGGAATAGCCAGCAAGCCTCAGCAGGAGGTTACTGTAGGTGCTCATGAAAAGCCCCAGTCAGTGCCTTGGTACGTCCGCAGGCACCAAAGCAGCCTTGCAAGAGTGAGCTTTACAGACCTGATCTGCAAGAAACAAAACAAGGAGGCTCTGCCAGAGTGGCAGAGACATCCTGGAGAGCAGGCAGGAAAACAGAGCAGGTACATAGGGAAGAGATACAGAGATACTGCAGCCATGGAAATCCAATTCCTTGTTAAACTGGGAAAAGGCAGGGCTTTGAAGATGATAGAGTTGATCGGGTAACATCTCTCAAACAGACATGAGGCTGCAGGTTGGAGATGCAGAAAGGCACTTGTGTGCACACATGGGCATGTAGAGGAAGATGATTCAGAGAGCCCATAAGTGTAATACTGGAGAATATGGAGATTAACACAGAAAACAGCCTGGGAAATTCAAATAACCGGTGCCACGCAATGGGCTGAATGCATTTTGAGCAGCAAGCTGCTGAATGCTCTGCAGCTAGGCAAGGGAGATGGCTGCTCCTGACGTCTTGGGCATCACATTAGGATCACGCAGCTTCTGAGGCTTTTTAGGAGCTATTTTTGCAATTCTATGCAGTTATTCTGCAGGACGTTCAGCCCCCATCCTTCCCCAGAGAGGCTCGTCTTTTTCTCTTGGCATAACCTCTCCATTTGTTTGAGGTGGAAGATGGAGGCCTGGATCACAGAGCCATCAGGAGGGCAGGTTTCCTGGCCTCAGATCTTCAGCCAGCTCCTTGCAGCAGCAGAGCCCAAGGACACCTAGAGGGAGGTCTCCAACCTCATCCCAGGGGATGAGGGCAGGAGGGAGCTGTGATCCCCCATACACCAGCTGCACCAGCCCTGCAGCTGCTGCTCCAGCACTGCCCCACCAGTCCCATCCTACAACACTGTTATTCACAATAACCTCTCTGCCATGTAGTTATGGTGGGAGCATGGGCCATTACTCATCAGCATCCTGGCAGAGAGCTGGGAGCTGTAATTAGTCTGCTCTGTGAAGTCTCTCGGGTGCTTCAGCTGGGTACAGTGTTCATCCTGTCCTTGAGTGCCACGTGAAGCTGCCTCCTCCCCTGGCACTGTAGCCTCCTGGGCCAGCACGGCTGCTCTGCCTCAGCTCCATCAGCAGTCTCTCGGACCGGGGAAGTCCTGCACACATCCATGCCTGAAGCCAAGCACCCCAGCCTCAAAGGGTTCGAACCTCACAAGGGGGGTCTGGTGGAGTCAGTGCTCACCAAAGCTGGGTAAGATCTGGCATGTTGTAAAGGAAACCACCTCTCCTTCAGAAGGAGAGGGAGGGATGTTTGCAAAGTGGGACTGAGAAGTGACAACCACAGGAGTCCTTGCCACCTTCAAACTCCAACTGGTCCCAACACACCAGCAAGGATGAAAGTGCCAACATCTCTATTCTGTTAATGAGGAACATGGCAGATGAAGACCATGTTTGCAAAAAATATTTAAAGCACAACTATTTCACCACTTAATCTCCCTACATCTGTGTTGAACCAAGATCCCTTGATGCTCCTGGTCTCTAGGTCCGGACATTTTACCTGAAGTCACCACAAAATTGCCATTTCACACACAAACCCTGAACTCTACTTCCTCTCCTACACCCGACGGGTCCATAAAACTTACCATGCAGCACTTGCACCGTGGCAGACAGGTGAGTGGAAGGGGGCAGACACAGGGAGGGCTACAGGGGGCCAAGCAGACAAAAGGAATCCCCGGGATCACCAGCCACTAAGGACTGAGTAAGTGCTGTCTTAGCAACTTGGACCCCACAGGGTTCCACAGTGCCAGGGATGCTATCCAGGCAGCAAAGGTCTGATGCATGACACCAAGAAACCCACCTCCCTGCCTCAGAGATCTCTGCCTTGCGTGCAGAAGGGTGATGGAAGGGCAATACCCCAACCTGCAAATCTCAGGAGCTACTGCTCTCAGAGCTGCAAGGACAGGGGCTTTAACACAGTGTGGATATTAAGTGAAGACATTTACAAAGTGCAGCACAGACATCAAGTATAAAGCCCAGGGCTGTCTATGGCAGTCAGAGTCCTGGGCTGCTGCAGAACTGATGCGTTACGGCTTGAGGACTGCTAACAGGAGAAGAGGCTGTGGGTGAAGAGCTCCTGCTGGGATAGGCAGGGCTATTTCCAGTCCACCTGTCACAGCTCTAAACCAGCGCTGCAGGTCTTACATCAACCAAGGGAGCTCATATGGTTGAAGGGAGAGAAAGACTTAAGTCCCCTTCTTAATCATAGTGTGCCCCAAGAGACAAGGGCTCCTGATGATGTTGAGAGTGAAGAAGAACCAATGATAGCGGCAGGATGTTGAGATAGGAGATCCAGGCTGCCCTGGAGAGAGGCAGCAGCTGTCCTTGCCTCAGGGAGGCAGGAAAGCATCTTTTAGTATTGCATGCATACAGCTTGGGAATTTCAAAGGGGGTTAAGGGCATACAGTCCACATCTTCCTAATCTTAACTCTTTTTGTCCTGCTTCTCCTAGGAATGAATTGGGAACAAACGCCAAACATCTTTTCTGTTTGCCCAGGTGAATTTACCACAAGAGCTGCAGATCAAAGCTCACCAGTCCCGTCTCAGCCCCTTCGTGGCCTGTGAGCAGCCCTTAGCAACTGTCTCACTGACTATATGGAGTCTTAACTACAGGCTCACGTGGTGCAACTGGTCCTTTTGGTTTCTGCCAAGTATCTCTGAGGATGGATTCCTTCACTCACCAAACCCTCACAAGTCTTTTTGAGACTAGCTCTCCTGCAAAATTAGTTCTGCATAAATAGTCACTGTTCTCTGCTTGCAAGTATTTTTGTGCCTGGAAACGCATTGACTGAAGGAAAGAAGGTCCCTGCAACCTTGACACCTGTCCCTGAACTTGAGAGCACTATTTCTGAACAGTGCCAGACTTTTCCCAGCCTAATTAGGGCTGTCTGAGTCTGAGTAAAACCAGTCCTTCCTTGTGTGGCCAGCTGCTGCATTGTGCCACTAGCCCAGAGAGAAAGCAAGCAACTTAAGCTGTACTGACAGAATTCCTAATGGAATAATTAAACTCAAATAATTCAATTAACACTGCAACTGAGTAATTGCATTTAGAGCATTGCTGTAATTGAGCAATATTTATATTGTCCCAGCAATGAGGATGGGCACGGCAGAGGGAGACAGATGGTGCTAATGAAGGGCAGAAGATAAATGTGAGGTCACTAGATTAAGTGCTCTTCCTTTTTTGGCTAGAGAAGAAAGTCAAGCCATTGTGATCCTGCTGCCTTTAAAAGCCTAAGTAACAGAAATAGAAGAGACTGCAGGATTGCAGGAGCCCACTTTACCATTAATTACTTTTTATTGAAAGCTCACAGCCTGCTTGGCATCTTGTCAACAAGCAGGCAGCTGTGGGCCCTGCCCAGCTAGTCTGTTATCTTAATCAAACGCTGCTTCAGAGTTTAGACATAGCAGCAAATGGGGAGCTAAGACTTCGGGAGGAATTTCTGCCTCCCTTAGCAATCTGAATGAGCCTGCAGCAAGCGTCAGACCAGAAGTCAGGAGAGCAGATCTCAGTAAGATAGAACAGAGACAGAAAAATAAAGCATTCAGTTTTAGGATGCCTCACGTGTTGTGCTAGGTGTAGCTGCAGGACTGAGACCAGTGAGGATGCTCTGGGTCAGTGAAGATGGCAGTTAAATGCCACTCCCACTTCCATTGTAGCCCAGTTGTGGGGAAGAGTGTTCAGACTGGCCACCCCACTATCTGTCAAGTTTGACCCAAGCAAATCCACTAACTCTTCTTTCCCGGAAAAAAAAAAAAAAAAAATTGTAGTGAATGTAAAATCCAGTATCTCCTGTTTTCCTGTCAGTACAGGGGCTTCAGGTGCTGGGTGTTTGTCTTTCCCTTGAGGCTCAAGCTGGTGATCAGCCTTGGGAGTACAGGCACTTGGGTTTTCAAGGATTAGCCTCTCACCAAACAAGAACTGCAGTTTACAGATTCCCTGCCTGAATTTGGAGATATGGGTGTTTCCTGGGAACCCAACTTTATCATTTAGCCTAAGGTGCTGGGAATGGAAAGGTTAACAGCATGGTTAACCCCTTCAAGTCTGTGAAGCCACTGCAAGCAGAGTGTACATCACCTCTAGCTACTCTCATCTGGGTTCTTCACAGCTCTGTTAGTACCACAAATCCGCCTCTCTCTTCCTCTCCCCAAGCAGTTGCAGTTTTGTTTCCCGACTCCCAGAGGTCTCTAAGCAATTTCAATTTGTTTGGCAGATTTTTTTTTTTTAAGAAAGAGTCAGCTGACACTATTGTGCTGTTTGCAGCTCCTCTCCCCTCCCTCTCAGCAACTTCTGAGCTTGGTGGTTAATTACTATGACACCTCTACACCTCTATCAGTGTGAGCTGGAATGATGTTTTTTACACCTTGCGTATCAAGGAACTAGATGGAAAAGAAATCTACTGATGCTCCCACTGTTGGGGAAACCAGTGTGCTGATTCAGGCTCTATCAGGCATCTGAATCCACGTGGATGACAGGCACATCCCGCTCTGCCAGAGCGCTGTGATCACCAAGGTCCATATTAGGTTCTCCTATGTCCACTGTAAGACAAATCCATTGAAACTAGGCTTTGTTAACTCAGCTCACTGCTCTCCTTTGAGGCAAGTTGTCCACACATGCAAAGTGGACTCTGTTTAACTGTACTTGATATAAATTGTGAAGGTCTTTTCCCAGGCTCTTATAGCTAGGAAGGAACACGGGACCCTCTCTGGGTGGGAGAGGGCTGCTAACAACCCAGGGTCTCTTCCAGCCTGTGATCTGGGAGGGCAGCTGGCCATGGGCTGCGGGCATCTCAGTCCCCATGCTGCCACTTGGGTTTGCAGAAGGAGAAAACAGAAGCAGGTCTGTTCCTTTGGGCGCTGAATGTCTTGCTGCAGACCTGTGGCAGAGTAAGCCACAGAACCGAGTTCTGGCTCCTTTTCCTTCAAGGCACACAGCAACACAAGTATGAGAGGGGGACAAATGTCCTTGTGACTCGAAAACCACATGATGGTGACGAGTCTGGATCTGACTCATAGCCCAAGCGATGCTGTAACATACCACCACTGGCCTGCTCTGTCCACCCGAGCACTGAGGTAGAGCTTTAGCATTCATGTCCATGTTTACTGTAGGACCCCATTGTCCCACCACAAGAGCAATCCCAAATCTAGGGGGAGAGTTATCCTTGCTTACTGTAGCAGCTTATGTTCCGAATAAGATCTTGCACACAAACTCATTCCCAGCTCTCTCAGGGAAATATTACCAGTGTTTCTTCAGTTGTGCTTGGGCTTTCTGTGTGCTTTGGGTTTATCAGGTGTTTGAGTAAGAACAACTAGCATTAGTGTGCTCCAGAAAATCCCAATGTGCAACTCCAATAAGCCCAGACACAACACACTATGATGGCATCATCATAGGAGCAACCCTAGTAGCTCCCTCTCTGCATGCTCCCTTTGAAAGCAAGGACTGCAGTAACAACAAGATAACAAAATCCCTGCAGTGGCACTGTTTTACACTGAGGCAGGTCACCTGAGCTGACTGATACTTCCAATAAACACTGGAAAAATCTCTGCAGGTTTGATGAACCCTGCCCTAGGCTTGGGGGAGGGAGCAAGGTCTCCTCGGCTGAGGAAGGTCCCGAGCAGATTGTCATCAAGAGCTGTGTACTGAGATGGCCGATTCCTAAACTCACTAAATGCAAACAAGAGTTGGTCTGTTCCAGCAGGTTTGCTGGAAAAGTGTATGGTTTGGGGTTTCAAAGCTGCATTCTGGCTTCTGTAGGTGGGAATGCAGTTGCCATTAGCCCCTGTTTCTGCCAGCAGTCTGTAGTCAACGCACTTGCTCAGAAAGTGGGTAGATAGATACTGGAACATTTTTTTTAATAGAATGAGTGAAAAGAGTGCTGATGTCTGCATGTATACACACATGTGAAACATACAGCTCAACAACAGGAGGCAAGAGTGCACATACAACTCTCTGACTACCCTGTTGCACGCTAGCCGGTGAAAAAGCAGTCTCAAGAGCCTAGTCTCCAAATCCCCTTGCTTTCCTTGAAGAAACCCCAAACCAGCCGATTTTCCTTCAGACCAAAAGAAGGATTTCAAGTAGTGGGAAACAGCAACAGAAAATTTATTTTGGCAAGGAAAGAGGAACTCATAGTCTTCCCTCACCCCTTGCTTTGATCCAAATTCAATTTTTCAGTTGTGCTTCTGGTCTTGAAAGGTGGGGGGTGGGAAATAATTATTTGCACAGCCCAGTTTAATATCTGATGACTTGTTTCATATCAGCCAGTGAATAGCCCATTTGTGCTTGGAAAGGTATCCAGGTCCCAAAAGCCACAACCACTGTCATCTGTCAGAGTCAACAGCAAGTGCCAGAAGCCAGCTGCATGATGAGGGATAAGCTGCTGTCCATCCCTCTGAGAACCCCTCCAGATCAGTGGGCCACTGCTTTTGACTTTGCTGCAGACCTGTTCTGAAGCCTCGGGGAAGTTGTTCTCCCCAGCCCTAAGACAGGACTCAGCTCTTGTGCAGCTTCCAATAGCAAAATCTCCACTGCACAGAAGAAAGCGATACCTGCATGTCTAGCAGGAACAGTCTGGGAGAGACCGAGCAGCGTGGCTCTCTCTGGTGGTGCGATGCAGTACGCCAGCTTCCATTTCACCTGGCATCGCACGCTCTGCCTGGAGGAGAAGCTGTCACCCAGCAGCACTGGAATGCTCTGACACTTCTAAGTCAGGGAACTCGCTTTCTGAAGACAGGTTAAATACGGCACACCCTCTTCCCCCTTCTGTCCTCTGCAGTGATATCTCCTGCTTCTGTGCCTGCAAATCTGGAACTAAGTTTCTCCACCTCCTAGCACTAAGCAAGCTGATCACACAGGCTGCCCCTGTCCTGCCATACGTTCCAGGGTTGTATCATGTTAAAGGCTGACAGTACACCCTTTCTTCCTCTCGTTTGACTGACAGCATTTATTTTATAAAGATCAAAACACCACTGCAGGGCTGTTGATCTGTGGGGGATGAATGGCATGGTGCACAGCAGGCCCTCGAGTTAACTTGTTCTCAATAGATATTCTCTGTACAGAGGCCTCAAGTCCCACCAGCTCAAGTGTCCACAGCATGTAATGCTTATCACAGAAGCAGCCTTCTCCATTAATCTCTTAGCAGCATCCTTCTGAGGGAAGATATGGCCCTCACCACTTCTATGCCTGTAGGTACAATATACAATGAGTAACTGGCCAGCAGAAAGTCCTGCAAGTTAGAGTGTCTCCAATAGAAAAATGCAGACATAGCACAGTTAAAGAGCACTGCTGAAGCTGTAGCAACCAGCGAGGGAGTGAACGCAGGGTCAGGGCTTTAAACTGCCGCCCTCCGCCCCGGGGACCTGCATGCCCTTCAGTTGAGGAACAAGGTCGTAGCCCACCAGGACTCCTCCAAATCAAGAACCAAGTGGAAACAGCTGCTCAACAGATCACTGCCTGCAGTCCACCACCCCATCTTGCTCAGCAGTTCACCCCACAGGTGCTCCGATTGCAGTTCCATGCAGATCACTAGCACATGCCTCCAAGTCATTCTGGACTTCACATAGCAGGGTAACGCCTGAAACACAGCGCACAGCTCAGCCCCATCTCCAGTCTTATACTCTCCAGTGAGTACCAAAGCATGAGTCTGCTTCCAGGTGACAAATTATTGCATGAAAAAAACACACTACCCAATGGTCTTATTTTTTTTTTTTCCTTTTGGTAGGGCATATAAAAAAGTAGATGCTCTCTTTTGATCCACATCACACTTTCTCCTATTTTTGTCAGGTATGCTGCTCTATTACACAGCGTACATCTTCGTACCAAGAAATACTATAATAAACTCATATGTAAGTGGTATTTAAGCTGGTCCATGATGCTTCCAGGGAGAACAATACCAACAGAAAGAAATCTAGCTTGCTGCCCAGGAACAGCCTAAATCATCCTTATGCTGCACTGCACAGCCTTCATTAACTTACAAATGAATTCCTGCTGTGTCTCATGGCTTTCTTCAGATGTTATTGTTCCAGCCTCAAAAGACAAACAATTCTCTTGATTTAAGGAGCTAGACCGAGATACTGCTTGACTGTGTCTTGGGAAGGGGCAACAGCATTGGAAATGATGTTTTATTCAAGAAAACAGAAAAATTACTTCCAAATAGAGGTCCAATTTAAATAATCTCACACAGCACAAGCTGGGGAATTCATGGTTAAAGAGAAAAACAGAAATGAGGCTTTGTCTCACTTCAGCTATTCTCTTCATTCAGGACTCACATCACAGCAAATAGTTGATCACCTTCATCTCTCTCATCTGAGCACTGCTTCAGGACAACCTTGCGGGGTCTTTCTAGATGATGAAACCCTTTTCTTCATCCAAGAGATGCCCTGCCCCTGGTCTGAAGGTAGCATCTTGCTGCAGAATAAGAACCACTCTAATCCCCTCATTTACCTATTTACCTATTGTTCTCAGAGCAAAGGTTTTTTTTTTTTTTTTTGATAAACAAGGCCTGCTCTAAATAGGCAAAAGGATAGAGTCAAGAAAGTGTATGCGTGTGGGCCTAAAACTAGATGTGACATCCACTGTTGCAGGCCAGGGCACAGCAATCTGTCACCCAGGCACTTCACAGACTAACTCTGCTTACCCAGAACCAGGTGCAGCAAGGGCAACACAGAGAGCCAGGCTGTGGTGAGCATTTGAGAGGGTTCATGAACTGCAGCCACATCTCCCACTCCTCCCACACCGATTCCCCTTTCATCTACTGTTGATAAAAGTAATTGCCATGTGTCACCTTGGGCTGACCCCCGAGGCAAGACAGGGTTCCCAGCTCGATACATCTGTGCGACCTTAGCACTCAGGACCTCTTAGAGGCCTCATAGCTATTCCAGGCACAGCCCCCTTCCCGCAGCTTCTTTTGGCACAGGATTGCTGGGGCTGGTGACATTCTGACAAGAGTATGCTCACCTGTTCTGAGCTCAAGGTGATCAACCGTCTGCTTCAGCACAGTGGTTTTAAAGAAACTTTGATAATTTCTTTCTCCTCCCAGTTGTGCTTTTGCCCAATGCACATCACTCCCCCACTTTCATTGTCTCACTCACACACACACCATTTAGCCTGTCACTCATTGCCTTACAACACAGCTCCAGTCCTATGTGACCCCCTACGTCCCTAGCCCTCAATTCCCATATAACTCTGGGTCCAGTCCTGTTCAACTTATTCATCAATGACCTGGATGAAGGAACAGAGTGTACACTCAGCAGATTTGCTGATGACACAAAACTGGGAGGGGTGGCCGATACACCAGAAGGCTGAGCTCTCATTCAGCGAGACCTGGACAGGCTGGAGAGTTGGGCGGAGAGGAACCTAATGAAGTTCAACAAGGCAAGTGTAGAGTCCTGCACCTTGGGAGGAATAACCCCATGCACCAGTACAGGTTGGGGGCTGATCTACCAGAGGGCAGCTCTGCAGAGAAGGACCTGGGTGTTCTGGTGGACAAGTTCACCATGAGCCAGCAATGTGCCCTTGTGGCCAGGAAGGCCAATGGTATCCTGGGGTGCATTAGGAAGAGTGTGGCCAACAGGTCAAGGGAGATTATCCTGCCCCTCTACACCGCCCTGGTGAGGCCACATCTGGAGTACTGCATCCAGTTCTGGGCCCCTCAGTTCAAGAAAGATAAGGATTTACTGGAGAGAGTCCAGCAAAGGGCTACAAAGATGATCAGAGGACTGGAGCATCCAGTTAACACACCACCATAGTTCTGACAGAAGGCAGGAACAAGTCAAAATGGGAATGGTGGCTCTGCCACCAAAACTGGAGGACAGAATGCATGAACAAGGCAAGATGACAACCTGCAGTTTAGTGGGATACTACTGTAAACTCTATCTCATTTCCACAGCTACAGTACCCTCTACTTAACTGCAATACATTTAATCAAGATGTTTCTTAGGGAACCAAATAAAGCTTGATGATGCTTAATGGCTGGGGCTTAATGGCTGGGTTGTTTAACTGGGCTCATAATTTTGATTAATTAAGATGCCTGCAGGTGTTGGAGTGGTACTTATACAACAGTTTTGATGTTCAGAGGCAAAGGGGGTTTTGTAACCCCTTCAAAAAGATATTTGCCAGTGCTAGTTCAGCAAAGCAAAACTGCCTTCAAGCCCTTGCAAAAAAGTTAACTCTCCTGTAGCTGGCAATAGCCCCCAGATTTCTGGGAAGCTTGGCAGCCTGCATGTCCTTTTGACCAGTTTCCTCTCGGGATGATCTATGGAAAAAAAAAAACCACAACCTTTTGCCTAGGGCAGCCTCTGTCTCCTTGACAGGAAGAAAGTAAGAATGCGAGAAGATCTCCAGGTGATGGTGCATTCAGGCAACGGACCTGATCACAACAGCAAATTGCCCACCCCCAGACCAGTGTTTCTACTCTATTGAAAACAGCAGTAGAGCTTGTCCTTTTGAGCAGCAGAAAATACAAAACCTGGCTTCCTATGAGTTTGTCCCCTGTGTTCATACACTGTAACAGGGCTTCCCCCTGCCAGCATATCTCCCTTTCCCTGCAATACCTTCCCTATCCTGCTATGTCACCATTTTACCAGCTTTCCCTCATGGAGTGGTGTGGATGACCTGCTGTAGCCTGGAGTGTGGGTGTACAGAGTGACTGGCCAGAAGGTACAAGAAATCACACTAGGACTTCCCCCTTTGGCAATACTAATTTGTATTTCCCTTTTCTATTCAGCAGACAGTTTTCTTATAAAACATACTTACCTCAGATTTTTGTCTCTTCAATGCAGATAAAATGCCCCCAGGTTAAAAAATATTGGAGGAGAAAATAGGACACGGTGTGGCATATGCTCATTTCCATAGGAAACTAAAACACCGGAGAGAGGCACAATGAGCCAAATGCATTGTTGTTTTCAGTATCAAACATTGACATTAAATTAAGCAGAACTTGATGATTTAAGGCTTAGTAAATTGCTACTGCCACCTATAAAGGCAATGTTACCTTGCGGATAGAGCATTGGAATAGGGTTCAGAAGAGCAGAGTTATACTCTGCTTTGTCATGGATTTACTGAATGAATTTGGGCAAATGTTATCTTCACATTTATGTGTATAAATACAGGTCAATCTTCCACTTGTAATCTGTATAAGAAATGCAAAAATGAAGCAGCATATTGTCTAGGGAGCACAAAGACAACCTTTTCCCAAGAAACAGTCTTACTGTAACTTCTTGGCAACCACAGGCAGTACAAACTGAGTCAGGAGGAATGATCTCAGCCTTTTCATACATCTGCATTGGTCCCCTCTACACAGCTTTGTAGAGTTGGAATAAGAGACATTCAAGTGCAATTTATGGAAACTTAAGCAAAGACAAATTGGAGTGGCCCCTTAGTGTTATCAACATATTCGACAGCTTGTGATGAATCATAACTGAGGTATCTGCTTTCCAGTGCATCACCACTAAAGCAGAAATTGAATAGTATTATTCTGACCCAAGCAATGGGTCCACTTTTAAGGGAAGTGGTTGAAGTGTACAGACACCAGCTTTATTTGTCCTAGAGTTATAATGCAGTATATTACAAACATGTGAATTCTGAAAATTCCTGACAAAACAAAAAAATACACCTGGAAACTCACTGTCAGTCTTCAATCCGTCACAGAGAATTCATCTTCTCATTAAAGCCTGCCACAAATTTAGCTGCATAGGTACTATCTGCAACATAGCTGGTCAATTATGTTCCTCTGCTTCTACACCAGAAGAATGCAGGACCTAAGCCATTTTGTTTTTAAAGTGCTTATACGTTTTTGGTTAAGTGTACCTCAAGTCCATCAACATGCAAGGCCCTGCTTGTCCTCTCCACTTTGATCATTGAGCAAATATATTTTGTTTCCTGCATGATTAACAATGTTAAATGAACTTATTTGCCCAGCAGCTAGTAAGAGAAACATTTTGGTTACCCATCTCTGTAGATGGACCTGAAGGCCAAGGAAAAGCTTTTGCTGCATTTCAGCCCTTCAGGTGATGCTTTGTTATGCAAAGTTCCTCTTATCTCACTTTTAGGAAGTCTCTCATCACATAATATAGAGAAGGCAGAGTGAAAGGTAACTGGAACTGTTCATTAGAACACATTATTATATTAATTAAGAAAGATCAGAAAAATAGCTGGAGGGACAGCAGGTGAATAGATGACACTGAACCATACATTGTCAAAAATTGTTCAAAAGAGCTGAGCTGTTCAACAACCCAGCTATAGTTGGTTGCCTTGTTCTGCCAGCATAAAGGAGCCTCAGATGTGGATATGGATCCCTGAAGAGCTTTGATCTTCTCATCAAGAAGGAGCTAAGAGGAGATTCTGAACTGGCCCCAGTCCCAGCATTGGAGGCCAAGCAAGAATATTACCACATGCAAGTCTTGCAACAGTAACGAAGCATCAGACTCATTGGCCAGAGCCTCATCGTGCTGCTCATCAGCCATAACGCAAAAAGACTTTCTCTGGCTTACAGAATTGTAATCTCCCGTTTTTCTGATTCACCGAGAATCAGACTGAAGGAAGAAGAATGTTAACCAGAGCAGTGCAAGAGCGGGACAGCCTCAGCTTATAGAACCTATGGGTACCATGTTCCTCCTGACTCATGCAGTTTCTCCAGGGATATTCCCCCTGAACTGTTCAAGGGAAACAATCTACTACTTCATGACCAGTTAGGTTTCAAGAAGACTTCAAACTAAGAGATTGCTTTTGCAAACTTTATTTCTCTATCCATCAGACAAAATTTGTGAAATCAAACTTCCTTGATATTCTCAAGGTGACTTCCAAGGTCTCCTCTTCAGAAATAAAACGAGCTTTACCATTCTTGCTGTCTACAGGGTAGGGGAGGTGCAGCAGCAGCTTCCTGTAAAAGAGGACACAGTGAATTTCAATGCATCGGACCAGGTGAGCAACTGTGATGGCATTGCCAGTTACTCTTGCAATTCGCCAATCAGTATACCAAGGAATGTTCGTTCAGTATATCTCGTTCTCATGACACGTTGGGGGTTCCTGCAATACCTGGTGCACAGCTACACAGGCCCTGAAATATTTCCGACACTATTCCTTTCTTTTGGCTGTGGCTATGACAACGGTTTCCAACGATGGATTATGGGCTCTTGCTTTTGCACAGTGCTGCATTTTAAATGCAGAGGAAGGAGGAGCTGCATTGATAACGCTCTCCTGGTGGTAAAAATCTGAATAATGCCTAAAGCCTGAATGTGCCTTTGGGAGTTTGTCTTCTCTAGTAAAAAGAAATAAGTGGTGCAGCCTGATTAGAGATTCTGGACGGTCCAGTTTCACAAAGGATATGTCTACACTGCAAAGCACAGTTCAGGTATGAGAATGGACTTACACCTATGAAGTTGCTGGGATTTTAACCTACATTGAAGATTAATTCCGCGATCCCCTACCTGTGGCTCAGGCACATAATACACAAAGAAAGGCTGGATCTTGGACTCAGGTACTATTCCACAGTCCCTCGCTCTGTTAGACATACAGCTGTTCCTGCAACAGCTGGCAAGCCTCACGAGGATGTCTGAGTCTGAACCCAACTCTTCTCATTGACAACAGTTCAAACTTACTTGCTCATGAAGAGTCTGGACTCTCTCCCCTCTTATCCCAGGCGTGTATACTAAAAATATGAATGATGGGCCAGTCTTGGACCTCTATTCTATTGACAGTGCAAACAGAATCAAGGACACTTTAGAATCAAGAGATCTGCCCAGACAAACTCTATAAAGCCCAACAAGACAACACGGTAGCATAGATGGGGGTTACTTTAAATTGGGGTTTAAGTCATGCTGATTCTTTTTCAGATCTTTTCAGCTGTCTTGTAAGACCCATGGCTGAAAGAGGTACAGTCAAAACACCTTTGCACCACACCTCTGAAGGTAGCCATTTGCTATAATTTGGAGAAGTCCTTAAAATCAGTTTGGCTTAGAATCAGCCACAGGACTACAGAGTTGGAAACAGTTCCTTTGAGCCCTCCTACACATCTGTGAGATACAGTGTATTTCTGTAAGTACAACTTGAAATCTTGTTTGGTTCTTTCATACTTGCATTTATATTTGCACAAGATGACTTGCGCTTATATTGGTGAAAGCAGCACTGGCTCAGGCTGTACCCAAGCAACCATTAGATTTATGGCAAACTTTTTGTTTGCGAGGCTTGTGACTACAGACAGCTGGATACTAAGAAAAGGCAGATCTGAGTCACCAAAAAGATAGAACTGCAAAAGAAAAAGGATGCTGAGGTTTTCCTACATCTGTGGTATTGCATTAAGCTACCTCTTTCACTACGTATAGGTTCTGCAAGTCACTAGCTGAACAATTATTCCTCTTGATTTTCCAGTTTCAGAGCTAGCACTTCCAAACATCCTTCCACTCCTGTTGCATCTTTGGGTTAAATCCAAGCAGGGGGTAATCGACTCAGCCTAGTTTTGTCTGTGAGAAAGGTGGCTTTTCTATAGTTAGTCCACTAGGGACAGAACTTATTTGGGCCTTAATCCGTGGCCTGCACTTTGAATTTATTTGCAGGAAGCTATTCACATGTGGATCTTCCCACATACCATTCAATGCAGGAAGTCAGCTCAGAGAGGATTAAGCTTTCCTATGAAAGCACTCTATTGTGAAGAATGACTTAAAGCAAAACAGACATGGGAATTATCTAGAAATCTCAGGCAGGGCAACTCCACACTGAGGGAAATAGGGAGGAAGACTGAGAAGTCTGAGAGTGTATCAGTCAGTTCATTATCTTTGTAGGTTTGAAATAGCCCTATAAAAAAAGAACTCAAAGGAAATCTCTCTAGGGAAACCCTGTAAAATTTCTATCTCTGCATCCATGCCTGGGTATGTCCACAATTTGGCTTTCAACTTCTGAAAATGTATCTGCACATTTTTTACCATCTTCAGTTACATATTTGTACAAATGAGTATTTAGAAAGCAAACTCCCATGAAGTCCTTCGAGACCATGGGCAGTTTTTTGCCAGAATTCAGGGCCCTTGAAGCCTTGCTGTTCACATACCCAAAATCTGTCTTAAAGCTATTTTTGCTAGAACAGTATCACAGATTCAAAGCTAGCACACTATATACCTACAGGTGGACTGTGGTTGGTTTTGTTTATATCTATTTCTCATGTGCAATTAATAACCTGATCTTCATCTTTAGCTTTGCTTTCCACACAACATTGAGTTGAAGGCTTGGTTAAACCTCCTTTCAAACAAAATCTTAACTGTATTTCTATCAATTCTGTTTCACTTACTTTTGGGGAGTTCGAAGGTCAAGAACCTTGTCCTGGATATCTAATGTGATGTCCGAGTACTTTGTCTCTGGCAGGTTGATTTTAATCTGAAATGATGGGCAGAGGTAAAGCTGTGATTAGATATGTAGCCCTACAAGCCCTAAAAGATGTCATCCTCATTAATATTTTGATGCTAGTGTCAAACAACAACATTCTGAGTAGGTAATTTGTATCAGTGAAAATATGACAGTGATAATCATTGCTTTCAATAGCTCAGTGATGTGTATTGATATCCTATTTTCTTCAAAATCTTGAGCTGATAACGTACTTGGCAGGTATTCTACCCCCAGCAAAACCCCCTGGCTTTGTGTATTCCAAGGACAGCTTGCTTCTACTAGAAAAACTGCACAACAGTTCTACCTGTCCTGAAGTTCAGAAAGCAGGGAGGTCTTTGATCATATAACAATGGGACAGGATCTCATACCTGTAGCTTTAAAGACTCTCAGTATTGTAGCATTCTGCTAACTTGTGTACCTTGTAATAAACACAGGCAGATGAAAACCATCTCCTTCCCAGCCCCTCTCCTCTCCAAAATTGTGTCCAAGATGAAACTTCATCTTAGACCTACTTTCTGTTTCCCTCAAGTCTGTATGTGGCATATGCATTTGCACAGATTCTCTTGAGTAGATACACGGGTTTTTCAGGTTAGCAAGTGTAAATATCACCCACAAATGCTAAGAAGAAAGAACAAAGAACTACAAGAAAATCCTACAGGAGGCCAAAGGCAGCAATACAGCTTGGTGTTTGCATTCTGTCCCTCAAGAAGGCAGCAAGATTGAAAAAGGCAGAGAAAGAGCACAAAGAAGGGATGGGAGATGCAGGTTCAGCTCACCACCATATCTTCACAGCAGGCTGTGGAGGGGTCTTTCCCGCTCATCCCAAAGAAGACATCCTCTGTTCCCACAGACTGTTTGAATAAAATCTGATACCTGAGAAAGAGAAGCAGTTGTCTATTAATACTGGAGAAGGGGCAGGAGACTAAAGGAGATCGTATTTCTCAGAAGACTGTAAATATCCTCATCACATTGTCTCTCTGCATTTTCAGTCTCCCTTCAAGTCTTCAGCCCATCTGCACTGGGTTTCTGTTCAGAGCCATGACTGAGTTAGCTAGAAGACAGGTGAAGATCATTCACTCCACCTTCCAAGGCACTCACTTTGCTGCCTCTACTTCACTAAACAGCCTTTGCAGGACCCGGAAATGCATCCTAAGTGAATATGATACTTATCAGTTCGTCAAACACCACAAACTCTTGGGAGATGGATTTGAAAAGGATGCTGTGGCAATTATGTGTGTTCTGTTCTGTCATTCAACACATTCTTGCAGCCTCAGCACAACACACTTTTGTCGAATTTTAATTCTTTTGCATTCGGCCAACATTTATTTTCTCCCCCTCCACATCTACAAAATGTAGAATCACGTACTCCCTTGCTCTTGACACTTAATGAATGGGGAAATACAAACTAAAGATTGTATTTAGAACATACACTACTTCCACTAAATTGAGCAAAGTAAGTGGAGTGAGTCACTTCTCTAAGCTGTTGGAAAGAGTGTATGGAAAGTCTTTTTCACATCTGAAACAGGCTGCTCAGGGAGGTTGTGGAGTCTCCTCCTTTGGAGATATTCAAAACCCACCTGGACATGACCCTGTGCAATGTGCTCTAGGGGAACCTGCTTTGGCAGGAGGTCGGACTAGATGATCTCCAGAGGTCCCTTCCAACCCCAACCAGTCTGTGATTCTGTGAGGATTCTGGACTACAAACTAGTGTACAATATGCAGCTTCATGGGCTTCAGTCCATCTGCTCCAGCATTTAGCCCTCCAGGATACAGCATCAGAACACAACGATTAGAAATGCAAAGGCTGCTTTGTGGATTGTCCCTGAAGGCTTTCCGACCTCTACAAACTACAACTAACATGCCTGACTGTATCTATTTCAAGAATGTTTTTGTTATTCTTTTTCTATAAGCAAGGGACAAGAATCTTCCCCTTCTAAGATACAGGTTTTAGGCTGTCCCTTGACAGACTCAGATTGAATGACAAGATTTAAGTTCAAAACTGCCTGCATATAGCCTTTCTTCCTGTAGTACTATTTGTCTCTAAAGAGCTTAATTCTTTGAAATGCAAATATAAGTTGGAGTACTTGATGAATTTATGAGTATGAAAAACGAATGCATCTTGCTTGCAGCAGCAAAAGACAGGTATTTCACACAAATGGCATTTTTGAAAGCTAGTAAATAATTTTGCTGGCCTACTTCCCCTCCTCATATCACTTTATACAAGTGTCTGACACTGCAAATAATCTTACAATGGGAAAAACCAACTCTACGTTTCTGTTATGAGATCAGAAGCTCCCCAAGGGAGAGGTTAGAATCACTCCTAACGTGTTGCCTTAGATGCAACACCGATATCCTTCCTTTCTCCTTCCGTGACACAAACCTTTCAGATGGCTCTTTCACTCAAATGCAGGAGTTTACCTCCTCTTTCCATCAGTGCTATGTAAGCAGCCATGCTCAGAGTCTCAGCTCACTTACTCTGGCTGTTCTCTAGGGTCCCAGGTATCACCAAATTCAGATCCTTCTGGGACCTCCTCTGTATCCCAAATAGCTTTCTTGTTTTCAGATTTCACTTGAAAAGTACCTGGAAGTTATGAGAAAAATCACACTGTCATATTTTGGAATGTCTCTGTTCGTCTGGGTTTGCTGAAAACTTAGATTTTTTTCTAGGCTTTAGAAAAGTCTTTGTATTAAAAGCATTCCAGTTAATGATTACAGTCTCCTTCACCTCACTACCTTATGAATGAGAATTTGCAGAGGGAGGATGTTGTCTCTTCCTTTCCCTTAAATATCCTTTACCCAATTCTATGTCAAGGAAGTCCTCCTTTCAGGCATAAAATATCTAGCACTTCAAAATGGGTGAAGCATAGAAGTTATGAAATATCAATCTTCCCCAAGCCCCCTGACATGAGATTTTTAAGTGAGCAATTTACAAAAGGACCTCCTCCTCACATAGAAATCCACTTCTTTCCATTAATTGTTGAGCACAGCCCAGCAAGGTACTGAAGACACACAAAAGTTCGTGGGCAGAATACTATGGTTTATGCCTGCCCTACTTGGAAAGATATTTTTTCTAGGAAGCTGGTAAATCTGCAGCTTGGAGGTTTTTATAGTAGACTCTCTGGTTCTTGTTGGAATCCCAGGCAAACATACTCCAGTTGTTATATTTGCCACATTTCCTTTCCTGCTACACTCATCCTCATCCTTGTTGGCTTTTCTTATGGCTCATAACTAAGCTGCCCGATAATGTGACAGCATTAGCTCCAGGAATAACTCCACATTAACTTTGCCAGGACTAAACTTGTCTCCCTTTCTTTCCTGAGTACAATCCAAGGTGTTGACACAAATTTAGGAACACTCAAAACATTTGTTCTCATCGTCTGAGAGTCTGCCTTTCCATATGATGCCAGAATACCTGGAGTCAGGTAAAGCATGGAATTGTCCAGGGTTTCCAGGCAAAGAACTAGATGCAGGAAAGAGAAAACTGAAAACCGTCCCGGCCTGTTGAGGGCAGCACTGAACAAAGCTGCTTTTTCTTCCCATGTGTGGCCTAAATAGGGCTGTGAAACTTTTTGGGGGAATACGGTATGACTGTGTTTCACAGAACAGTTCATAGCTCTTCCTCCTCACAGGCACAGGTTCAGTTACACGCAATTTACTCCACGAAGATCCTTTCAGGTGAGTACTTAGAAGTCCATCTTCCTTGTTTGCTCTGAGTGAGCATTAACAATTCCATGAGAGTACTTACATGGAGCTTCTTGCTGCTCAGTTATGATTCCCCTCAGCCCATGACTAGGCTGTGCTCTGTTTACCTTTGCCACTTGAGCTTATTGTGCTCTGGAGTTACCCCTTTCTGCTTCTCTTTGTCTATTTTGCAGTTAAGCTTTCAGGAAAAGAATAATTTTACAGTGTAATAGTAAAAAGGTAATGCTCTTTCCATCTCAAAGGTCAGTGACCACTCTCTTCTGGAAGCAAACCCTGTCAGTGGTAACTTACTACAGCTGGTATAGTCTGCTAACATGGGACTGAGTGCTAAAACATACAAACACTCCTCCTTACCAGTGGTCTCTTTCTTTACTGGTCCAATACTACCAGGAGTCATGGTGCTAACAGAACAGTGTGGCTGCAAAAAGGGCAAATGGAACTTCAATCAATTTTCATAGAGCCCAGCTCAGGAGCAATGATCATGTCAATAAATATAAAATGTTATCTGAGGTCAAACAAATCCCTGCTAGAATCCAAAAAACATTATCCCACACTTTCACAACCGAACCACTGAACACTGTCTCTTCTTCACTCTCGCCCAGCAGAAAGGGACCTTGACCCACTGGGCTGAAGCAGGAGTCCCAGAAGCACAGTATTACAGACAGATGTGCTTTTTGAGTATTAGTTTCCATGGCATTTTGGCATAATTTCCATGCTTTGCCTGCCATGACAATATTGCAGGAAACCAAGGGTGCTATGTGAAAAGCCCATCACAGCATTTAGATTCCTTTTGACAGTAGAGATCATATGAGGCAACAACATTTTCCTCTAATTATGAATCAATTTAGTGCTAATAGGCCAATGTGAGGCATTTCTCTATAGACGAAGATTCCTTGGTTTGATAGCAGTGCTTCATATGCACAGAACATTAAATCAAATCAAAATAAAGATTTCAATTTACCCAGATTGACTCAGACTTAATTGACATCTCTTGTGGCAATTTTCCATTTCTGTCTCTGAAGTGTCATTCATTTTATTAATAAGATGTAAACAAATCCCTTTAAAATCAGGATGTTTACTGCAAAGATGTACAGCAATAATGTCAGTTTTAAAAGGCAGGCATTAAACAGCTGAAGGGTAGTTAGAGTGTGAAGGACCACATCTACCACCTACTGAAAGGAAATTTCAAGGGATATGCACCCTTTTATCCCAAATATTACTCCCTTGGCACTACTAGTGCACAACTGCTGGGTCAGCCAGCTGGCTCTTTGTGGAGGAGTGATTTGGAGGAACACTGAGGCATTTGCCATTTTTGTTATCCATGTCATAACATGACTTGTTCAAAATCCTAAGAGACTTGGCAAAGTTCTGAGCCTTCAGAGGCCTCCTACACTGCGATTGTTGGCACCTGTGGCCCTCCTGGGATATTTCTCCCTAGATAAAAGCAGCAGTCGCATATTGCAGGAACAACATATGTTTTCCAAAAGCTGTGATTTTCATCTAGTCCTGAGATGAGTTGATAAAGAGGAATGGAAAGATAATCATTAATCATTCTCATTAATCAATCTCATTAATCATTCAGATCATTCACCTTAGAATGATTACTCACCCTTCCCTATTCTACAATCACCAACAAATCTATTATACTTCAATGATCAATTATCTGTACAGTTCTTCAATGCCTGAGACACAAAGTTACTACACTCAGTCACCTCTGGATATTTTAGTCTTTACTCAGAAGTTGAGCAGCAACTTTTTTCCCTTCATATGAAGTATTTAGCAAAAATTGCCTTCATCTCTGGCAGACTTCAGGGAAAAGTAGGGGCAAGTCTAAAGTATCTAAAGCTCTTTCAACGACATGTTCTCATTTCCCTGAGGCTGAAAAATTAAATCTACTTCCCATTTTGTGGCCACAATCTCTCCTTGTTTTCCTGGGGCATCTTCCTTACTCTCTCCCTCAAGAGCTTGTTATCCTAAAAGTATCTCCTAGCTGTTGCAGTCAGTCCAGAACCTTCTAAGGTTTTCATTCTCTTTTTATTCACTCACTTTTTACTCACAAAGAGAGATTTGCTTCTCCTCAGTTAACAAGGTTAGGCTGTGGTACAACACATGAAAGAAGCAGCATTTCTCGTTAAAGACTCACCACATGTTCATCCTCCTCCTTATCATCATTATCTTGAGTATCACGAAGCAGTTTGGCAAGCAACTGCAGAGAAGAGCCTGAGGAAACACTATCCATGTCAATAACCACTGCTCACCTATGCAGAAAACACAAGTGACAGATGAAGAAAGAACAAAATGTGTTCTGTATTGTCCACAAAGCACAATTTTCCTGCTGTGTGTTCTGGAAGGATAAAGTGTAGTGATGTCAAAACACATATCATGGAACATAATCAACTGTCCCTCTCTGTGCTCAGATGATGGACTCTTTTGCTCCACAGGCATTAGTTGCAATCACAGCTCAAGTCTTACAGTGACTATTAGCTCTGGAAGACCCCACGTCAACATGGATTTGCAGCTACTGCAGCCAGGGCGAGGGCAGCAGGGTGCCTTATAGAAGAGAACCATAGCATTGTTTTGGTTGGAAATTACCTTTAAGATCATCAAGTCCAACTGTTAATGTAGCACTACCAAGTCCACCACTAAACCATGTCCCTAAGCACCACATCTACTCATCTTTTAAATACCTCCAGGGATGGTGACTCCACCACTGCCCTGGCCAGCCTGTTCCACTGCTTGACAACCCTTTCGGTGAAGGAATTTTTCCCGATCTCCAATCTAAACCTGCCCTGGTGCAACTTGAGGCTGTTTCCTCTCGTCCTATCACTTGTTACCTGGGAGAAGAGACTAACTGAGGGGCCAGGCAGAGCTCTTCACACAGGTTCTCTGCCCACCCGCCTTGCTCCAGGCAGGCTTGGGACGGCCCCAGCTCCAGGCCCAGGCGGAGGGAACGGGAACACCGTGTCAGGGAAATCCGCCCGCAGCACGGCCCCGCTTTCAAGCTGCACAGCGGCTCCCGACCCGGCGGGACGGGCCCCGGGACAGCCCACCGTCCTACAGACGCACCGAGCGCGGCTCGGGTCTCCAGCGGCAGCGAGCGGGCGGCCGCTCCGGCCCGCCCAAACGCCCCGGGGCCCCCGCACGGTCTCCGGTCTCCGGCCTCCAGCCGCCCTCCGGCCCCGGCCGCGGCCCCGTCACCGCAGCAACAAGCGCCGCTGCCCCTCGGCGCCGCTGGTGGCCCCGCGAGCCAATCCGACCGCGCCGCCCAGGAGCGGCGGCGGCAGCGGCCAATCGCTGCTGAGGGCGGGAAGCCCCGGCCAGTGGTTGGGGGGCGGGGGAGCGGGGCGGGTGCAGAGTGGCGGTGA
The DNA here is from genome assembly GCF_013368605.1 of Nyctibius grandis. Taxonomy (NCBI): domain Eukaryota; kingdom Metazoa; phylum Chordata; class Aves; order Nyctibiiformes; family Nyctibiidae; genus Nyctibius; species Nyctibius grandis. Next base: position 10,813,324 of record NC_090670.1, read on the forward strand.
AGTGCGTCATCCGTGCGCGCGGGCGGCGCCCGGTGCTTGTCGGGGCTCGGGGCAGCCGGGGGTGGCTGTGGGAGCAGGGCCGCCGCCGCCGCCGCTGTCCCCCTGGGCCCGGCGCTGCTGACGGCGGCGATCGCTCTTCCCGCAGCCGCCATGAGCCAGTTCAACTTTGGGTCGGGCGCGGCGGGCGGCGGCTTCGCGTTCGGCACGGCGAAGGCGGCCGCCACCACGGCCACGACCGGCTTCTCCTTCTCCACGCCGGCCGCCGCGGGGGGCTTCAGCTTCGGGAGCGCGGCCCAGACGCCCGCCAGCAGCCAGCCCGCCGGGCTCTTATCCTTCAGCACGCCGGGCACTGCCGCGCAGCCGGCCAGCTTCAGCTTCGGGACGCCGGCCACGGCCACCGCGACTCCGTCGGCAACCGCGTTCTCGCTGGGGTGAGAGGCCGGGGGCGGGCGGGTCCGGGGGTGGGGGTGTGGGCTTTGCTGAGCGGCCCTGGCCGGGGGGGGGTGCGAGCGGGTGGTGTCCTGCTCGCTGCTTGGGAAGCGCTTCGCAAGGGACTCTCGAGGCAGCAGCCCTGTTGCTCTGGTGCCTCGGAATTCCCGCTGCTCTGTGGCTCGTTCGGGAAAGCGTCCAGTGAGAGCTGCTATTTGTCGGTGCTGCCTTTCTTAGATGGGTTTTGAGAAGAAGCTGTTCCATGCTTCAGTCTGTAATTGGTGTATTGACGCTTGCGTGAAGAAATGGTAAGACTTCGTGTCCAAGCATAAAACATCTTGTCATTTCTGATCAGAATCTGGACCGCTCGGAATGTTTCTCCAGCCGAGTGGGACCGTTTTGTCCTTAGGCAAGGCTGTAATCTGTGAGGTGATTCTTCAGAACTGCTGTTGTCGTAGCTTGCCAGATGGGAGCAGTGGGAAGAGGGCTTGAGTGGGGACCAGCAGTAGAAGTTAGTTGACAAAAATAGTGTTATGTAGAGGAGGTGAAGAGGGTGCTTAGGAGCAGAGCGAAGAAGCAACTTCGTGTACACTGCTATAAATGTCTTCTGGTGTCTGGGTGGGTGGAGGTCATTAAGGGAGAGTCAAAGTATAAAGAGACTTAACAGAGGATTGCAGGTGACAGGAGGTGCAGTACAGTATTTGTCAAGATTGAAACGTTAACCTGGTCAAGTGCAGTTCTTTTTGAAAGGTGGTTTCTGCTGTCAGTAAATGGTCTGTAAGAAAGCTGACTTGGTACTTGACTGGATGTGTGTCTCAGATGGGCTTCTTTTCTTTTCTTCTCTAGGGCAAATGCACCAAAGTTAAACTTTGGAGGCAGCACTGCAACTCCAGCTACTGGAATCACAGGGGGCTTTGGCTTTGGTAGCTCCACACCAACCAGCGTGCCCTCAAGTCAAGCAGCAGCCCCTTCTGGCTTTGCATTTGGATCTGCTGGCACCACCACCACCACCACTCAGTCTGGGACAACTGGAGGCTTTACTTTTTCCAGTGGTACCACAACTCAGGCCGGAACAACCAGCTTCAACATCGGCACTGCAGCTCCGCAAGCAGCGCCAGCAGGGTTGACCTTTGCAACAGCACCTGCAGCTGCTGCCACCACTGTTGCCAGCGCAGGAGCTGCAACACAATCAACAGCCCCCTTCAGCCTTGGGGGGCAGTCTGCAGGTGAGTGCCTGGCCTTGATATGGCACCTGTAGTCAGGAAGCCTGTCAGCAGGGAGGGCAGCTGGGGATGGTGTGGAGGTTCTGCTGCCTCCTGCTACTGCTGGTGTGAAATGAAGTGAGTGGCTGGAATCAGCGGTTTTTCCAGTATGCTTATTCAGGGTTTCAGTGATGAGTAACAATTGCTCTGTAGCCTTTGGCACACTGTTTTCATGGGAAGTAGATGTCTCCAACCTCATGTGTTATTGAACTTGTATTGATCATTTGTTTTCTTGGGGCCAGCAGGTAACACAGACAGACAACCCGATCCGTTAGGATGCCAGCAGTTGTGCCTGAGTGCTTTTGTTTCTTCACATTACAGTAATAGGCAGAGTTTGAATAAGCTCATGAGTTTGTCTCTTGTCTAGGCCAGTCTGGCCAAGCAAAGCCTGTATTTGGGGAAGTTTCTCAAGACAGCACCTTGGTCTGGCTGGTTTTTGTGATAAACCACTGTATACCTTCCCAGCAGCAGGAACGTGCCCACTCGTGCAGAGTCCAGCAAAAGTTCAGTTAGCAGCTTTTGATCTACTTGTTGGTGGCAGTGTGGGCCTCAGAGGGAAGGTCATCAGCTCTGGGGTGAGGGTGATGTTCATCTGTATTAGAATCCTTCTTGGAAGCCTTTATAGGCAATGAGCTTGTTAGCCCTGGTTCATTTCCTGGATAATACACAGTATTTGCTACATTGAGTATTAACGTTTCTCTTATACTCTTATTGTTTCTAACTTGACTCTCACTATGATCAGTGGAAACGACAGTGTCTCTGTAGTGAGAGGTTTGTCTTTTACTTATGCTACTTGTTCCAGTTCTAAACTTTGGGTCATTGCCTTCAACAGCAGCTACTAGTGCCCCCACAGCAACGCTGACCACTAGTACCACCCAGGCACCTGCTCTGTCCTTTGGAACCAAACTTGGAGGTAGGAATTGATTTCTGGAAACAATTACTCAAAACTTTAGTTACTCTACTATCTTCTGGGAACGATTTTTTAAACTGGAGTCTGGAAATGGGCTTAGAAGTGTTTGCTACTGTGATTTGCGATGACATCAGTAATCTGTGACAGTTCATACAGCCATTGACCTTAGTATCCTGTATTTTTTCTTGTGTCCCACATTCCAAATTCCATTGTGTACTTATTGCTGGAGCGTAGTGGAAGGGAGCCACAGGTTTAAAGGGTACATTGGAAAAGAGGGAGTTGAGGTAGAATAAAGAGGAAAAATAGTTTAAAATTCTTACATCTATAAAAACCTGGTGTAGATAGGCAGATTTATATTGCATTCTCAGCATGATTCTTCTGGAATGGGTGAGACCTTGATGTGGTCTGGTTGTACAAGATGGATGCTTTTTCTGTTTGTAGTAACATCCACAGCTGCTACAACTGCCGCTACCACCACAACCTCCGTTCTTGGTTCAACGGGGCCTACACTGTTTGCATCTATAGCGAGTTCTTCAGCCCCGACATCGTCTGCCACCACAGGCCTCTCACGTAAGACTCAATATACAGATTGTATCTGTTGGGGGAATAAATGAGCAGCGTGGTTGGTGCTACTGTCAGTAGTGGAGCTGCACGTGCTGGGGTAATGTGGGAGAATTCAAAAGGCAGCTCTTCTTGCTGTTGGCTGCTTTCCCTTTTTGTGATTTCTGGCAAACTGTCCTCAATGGTGAGGCATGGCGGGTTTTGTTCAAACCAAAGCTCGCTAGATTCAGAGCAGGCAAGCAGCATGGGGCAGTTTTAGCTGTACGTGAATTTTTTGTTTCTCTGTCTGGGAAGTATCGCCACGAGTGAGCTTTCTAGCGATGTTTTAGCTGCTGTCTTTCAGACCCCAGTGCCTTGATATGCCATATATGCCAGCCTAACAGCTTGTATTTTTAGTAGCTCTACAATGCTTACATTGCTACTCTAGTTCCAAAGCTGACCTTAATCTTAGTGTTTAAGAATGCTTTTAAGCCAGTGGGCCTTCTCTGTTTTATCAGGATGTCTGAAACCTTGTTCTAAGATGATACTAGGTGGGTTGTTTCCAGGCATCTGAGATGTGACCAGGGTGTTCCCTGCGGTATGTGCAATTGTATTACTTATCAAGTAGACTCATGCAGTGATTGCATTTCCTGCCTGCCAGTGTCCAGTGCCCTTTGCTTATTTTAGCATTTGACAGCAGTTCAATGTTAGATAATTGAAAATAGGTAAAGACAAGTGACAGTAGCTTGGCACCTGGGTTGATGAAGTTTCCTGGGAGAATTGCAGAGCATTCTGGCTCTTTTATAGCTTCAGCCTGCCTTTTTTCATGTCGTGCTTGGAGGATCCTTCACCAAAAGAGTGATCCTGGTTAATACAAATAAAGTTGGGATGGAGATGGGTGAGCAGGCAGTGTAGAGCTTTTCAAAGGGGCACAGTAATTAATGGGTTATGCCAACTCTTGATGTTGTCTTCTGTTCACAGTTGGTGCCCCTTCCACTGGGACAGCCAGCCTTGGAACGCTTGGGTTTGGATTAAAAGTTCCTGGAACAACAGCTGCCGCAACAAGCACTGCCACTAGTAAGAACTAGATGCTGAAAAAGAGAAAGAAGCCAGACTTCAGTGCTCTGTAGTAGTGTAATGGGCCACACTGGTGTAGCAGCACAGCAGTTCTAATTTCTAATGTCCTCCAGTAACTGAAAACAACACAATATTTCTTTTTCCGATCCTCCTTTTCCATCTCCCCAAATGCTCAATGCCTAGAAGTGCCGTGTGACTGGCTGACAGTACTATCTGACAGATGCTCTTAGCCTTGTGAAAACGCAGAAATCTCATCTTCTGCAAAGGTGCAGGAGAGGAACTGGGTGTGCTGGTAGTTGCTAGGTCTAATATTAATAGATGAGGAGATTGAGAGGGGTGTGGGCTAATGCTGTGTTTCTTTGAATAATACCCAGCTTAAGTGCAGGTTGACAGTTCCTCATTTTACTAGAACTACTAGTCAGGCATTTATGGTCCACTACTTTTGTGTCAAGATGTGCTTCGTTCCCTTCTCGACAGACATGGGATTTGCTTTTTGTTAAAGGGACCCATTTGAGCTGGTACAGCACTGCGCTTGGAAGTATATATTGGACCTGTTCTGGATTAGTTAGATAGCAGGTGTGTACTCTTCTGTTGCTTGACTAGAATCTCTTCTTTCAGGCACTACTTCTGCTGCTGGCTTTGCTTTGAATCTCAAGCCATTAACTACGACTGGTACCATTGGAGCTGGGACTTCTACAGCTGCCATAACCACAACAACAACCAGGTGAGTATTTTGTTATAATGGACTATTTCCCGATCGGGGCAAGAGGCAGTATTAATGCTGGTGTCTGGTGGAGGAAGGGTCAATGAGTTGTTGTCATGTTGGTATTTTGTGTTTTGATCTTGTGTTCTGTACTGTCTCGCATTTCCTCTCAGCACGCCTCCAGTGATGACTTATGCCCAGCTGGAGAGTTTGATAAACAAGTGGAGTCTGGAACTGGAAGACCAAGAGAAACACTTCCTCCATCAAGCTACGCAAGTTAATGCCTGGGATCAGACGCTGATAGAGAATGGAGAGAAGGTAAGGTGACAGTGAGTGTAACCTGATTTTGTCTGCTTAGGTCCTTAAAGGCCTTAACTGTTACAGATGCACCAAGCCATCTAGTGGGACTTTCTACTTGTAAAAAAATAGATGTGAATGATATCTGGGTGCTTTTGAAAGACTCGGTGTATGTCTGTTCTGGTCTGTACCCATTTAAGCTTGGAAATCTGTTCTGTGAGTTCACACTGTAAGTGGAGCTTTCAAAGCCAAACCTCCATTATTCAATTTTTGGTCTTTAAATGTTTGTTTCTTGTTTCTAGTAGACATTTGTATGGTGCTGGCTTTCTCAGTTCCACCACTCTTCTTTTATGAGTGACTTTTGAGTTTTCATAATATAATTGTCTTCTGTTTCCAGATTACTTCATTACACAGAGAAGTAGAGAAAGTGAAGCTTGATCAGAAGAGGTACGAGACTATGAACACCTGAAATGACGCAAAAAAGAAACAAAATCTTCTTGCATTGTGGTATGGCAGATCTAGAATGTATATAACCTGTAAGTTGAGTAGATAACATTTTCTCTTTTCAGACTGGATCAGGAGCTAGACTTCATTCTGTCACAGCAGAAAGAGCTTGAAGACTTGCTGACCCCTCTGGAGGAGTCTGTGAAGGAACAGAGTGGGACTATCTACTTGCAGCATGCAGATGAAGAACGGGAGAGGACGTAAGACAACAATCTGCTTGGAACATGGAATGAGCAGACTAATGTGGTGGTGATGAATGAGCAAGAAGTAGAGTTGGGATGCATGACAATACTGATCTATCAATGTCTTTGCCAAATATGTAATCCTGCTTTATGCACGGCAACTTAGATTTTAGGAATTAGAAATAGGTTACTAATTTTGGCATAATCTCTGAAAATTAGTGCTTATTTAGTGATATAAGTGATGAGAGCAGAAGTCACTATGTGTGGCTGAAGCATCCTTGTAAGCCTTAAGTGTTGAACTGTAGCACAGTAATTAAAAGAAGTGTTTGGTTCAAGAGAGATGAATCTTGAAGAATCTGGACTAGCTGGTTCCTTCAGTTCTGACCAAAACTTCAAGAAAGCCCACCACAATATTGCTTGTCTGTCTCCATGTATCTATCAAAAGAGAAAGAGGTTAGGAGTTGCTTCATCTGTGTAATAGAATGTCTCTCATGGTGCTGTTCCCACATATCTGCCAGCCTTGGTTGAAACGTGTGGAAGCCAATTCTGATTGCCCAAAATTGGTCTGTCTGGTAGCAGATCTTCTGAAGTTCACTTTAAATGTTCTGACCTTGGTTCCCATGCATTTTGTAGCTATAAACTGGCTGAAAACATAGATGCTCAGTTGAAGCGTATGGCACAAGATCTGAAGGACATCACTGAGCACTTGAACACATCAAGAGGCCCAGCAGACACGAGTGACCCGGTAAATCCAAGCTTTATTTTTTTTGTATGTTGGTGAATAGACCAAGGATATTTAAACAGTCCTAACTCTTTGTTTATCCATTCATGGAATCATAAAGTCATAGAATTGTTTTGGCTGGAAAAGACCTTTAAGGTCATCAAGTCCAGCCATTAACCCAGCACTGCCAAGCACTCATGGATACTCTGCTGCTTGCAGTTTCAGCCTTGGAAGGGCATTTTGTTTTGTCCTTGAGTTTGTTCTCTTCTGGTAAAATTTTCGTTATAACACAGCACAAGCCAGCCTGACTCATGTACTTACTCTGCAGTTCTCTTAATAGTTTTCAAAGTATCTCACTGGTATGAACTCTGGTTATTTGCTTGTTTAATTCTGCCTAGATTACAGCTTGTTTCAGAGTCATTTTTCAGTAAAAATTTCCTTTCAGTATTGCAGACTGAGTTGTTTCCCATTCCTTTTTACTTTCACCACCTGAAGCCCAAGATGATTAATGTTGTGATGGTTCCCACATCTGAATTGGAATAAGCCTAAGCCATGGGCATATACTCTAAACCAGTCTGTTGTCTTGATGATGAAGAGAAGCAAAGCAACACGGTTGCTGCACAGACTTCCCTGGGAAAGTGGCTGCTAAGTTAGTGGAGCTGTACCTATGAGAAATTTGATTGCAGCATGTTCCAAAGGCAGGGACAGGGAGGCTGTCTTTTACTGCTCTTAGTTTTTATGTACTGTAACAAATGACTTGCACCTTCTCTTTCTACTCAGCTTCAGCAGATCTGTAAAATTTTGAATGCCCACATGGATTCACTGCAGTGGATTGACCAGAACTCAGGTGAGTGGTGTCTTGCAGCTTTTTGGGAATGTGAATAGAAAGCCTGTAGCATGTGTGCAAGTGTTTCTTGAACATAAATGGATTCCTGAAGATCCCTGAGGAATCATCATCTTCTCACCTTCAGTGACACTGTCCCTTCTATGCTTGAATTCTCCTGATGTGTGTTAAAGGCCTCTGCTGACAAGAAATTCCTGGCAACTGCTAATGTATAAAAAAGCACTGCTTGAAACACAACAGTGCAAAGCAGAGGACTTGAAAACCTTATACTTTGTTCTGTCAAACTAAGGTTAAATATTTCAGCTTCTAAAATGTTGCGGGGTTTCCCTTTGGAATGGGAAAATTGGTGAGGGGGGGTGTGTGTGTGTTTAATGTTACCATCCTCCCTGCTATGGGAAGCTAAATCCAGGTAGGACTGAGCAGCATGTATTTATCTGCGGGCACCGTAACTGTAGAAATTTTGCAGTAGCAATAACTGGAGATGTAGTGCAGAGCAGATGATGCACTCAATAGTGAAAACTAGATAGTGGAGTTACTATTGTTTCTTGCCTTGGATTCACCCTTAGCTAGTGTAGCCTGGTGTCATGCTAAAAACAAACAGAAAAAAGGAGCTGTTCTCACAGGGCGTAGCTCCTGGTGAGGGATTCAGGAATTCTACACAGTTTTGATTTTAACTGATGTGAGCAGCCACACGGGGGCATGGCAGAATAAAGCAGTGCTCCTCTCACCAGCACCACATTGCACTGTCTGTCTGCTTTGCTGTGAAAGTGCTCATACCTGGTGTACTTCTTGGGTGAAAGCACGCCCATGCTACTATTCATGTTTAAACAGTAGTACTGGCTTAGGTCGGGATTTAATTTGGCTTTTTCTCCCAGACCATATATGCTAACTTCTGCATTGCAGACATGCCTTTATCAGCAAATCTGGTGCAGCTCCTATGGCATCAGAATTCTGACTTTAGAGAATGTGTGTGAAAATAGCAGTTTCCTTAAGTTTTCCTAGAAAGGAGAGCCATTTTTTCCTCTGTCATTCAGTACTGAAGAAATTGTCTTATCAGTTAATAATGGTTCATTCTCTTTGCTGGAAAATGTACACGTAAAGAACTAGTTCATCTTCTGTTCACCTTCAAACAAGAAAGAAGCAATAGGCGTAAGAAATTGCTGGTTTTGAAAAAGATTAACGTATATCTCTGTTTCTGTGAGGTTCTTAGCAAGGAGAAGAATTCCTGTTTCTGTGTGCACTTTGGTGGTACAGTGGAAAAACAATGCAATTTTGAAGTAAGCCTTCACGTGGCCCTTGCCATTAGTAAATTGAGTAGGCCTGGGAAGGCCTGAACATCTTTTTGTATGAAAAAAATATTAAATCCACCCCGACCAGAACTAGGATATGTGTGCTGTAGGTAATGTTACCAATTTGCTTCCTATGAAACTCCTCCAGGACTGTTTCACACCAGCCACTGATGTTTTCTAGGCATACTCCTACATAGTGGCTATTATCTTGTCTGACTTGTTAAACAATTATGTGCAACTGTGGCATTTGATTCAAATTAATGTTAACCTACGCTGCCACAATTAAATGAACTTGCTGAAATGGATGCGGGGTGGTGCTGCTTCCACAAGTGAAGGGAGTGTTTGGCCAAAGCCTTGTTCTGACCTTCTGCCTCCTCCTGAGAGAACCAGAAAGTGTTCTCTTTCGTAGTTACAGCTGAAATCCGAGAGAGATCTGTGAGACAGTGAAGCAGACTGCCATTTTGTGCCCTAATCATTTTTGCGTGGTGATTTTTTGAAAAGTGACACACTGAAATATGTTGCTTCAGGTGTTACTGGAAGATTCTAGGTTAGGCATGCTGTACGAAATAAAACCTAACCTGGAATATCTATCTCCAAGCCACAGGCTGACATAATGCCGTAGCCCTGTCGAATAGCTTCTGATAAGCTTTCATAGAATGAAATCAGCAATTGCTTTAGCTTGTGCCGAGGTTTTTGTATATTGTGATGCCTGCTGCATTTAAAGTTGGTGATCAATGAGTGGCTTCCGTATTTCCAAATAAGTGATCTGTAAATAACAGATGATCTGTGTTGTGGCTGCACGTCCTCTGCAGCTCTGCTGTTGGATTGCACTGTCTTTTCTGTATTTACAGTTAAAAGCTTGTCATGGCTGTGTGATATCCTGCAAGAAAATATGTATATGCTTCTAACAGATTATGTGGTTCACTTGTAATTTGCATAATTCAAAGCGAGTTTAGCAGGAGGTGGGTAGATGAAACTGCTTTATAGAGCAATAGCTTTTTCTCAAGCTGCAGACCAGCTTACAGTTCCTGTTCAGGGAGGGTTTGCGCTGCTCTCTGCTGCAGTGCCCTGAAACTGCAACAGACTGGCATGGTAAACTGTCAACAGCATATCCCAGGACTGCTGTGATTTGGCCTGCTGGTCCCTGAATGCCTCAGGATACTTTTTAGACAATCTTCTTTGCCTTGGAGGGTTAGCAGGGCTTTGTGGAGGAGAACCCAACTTCTTTGTGCACTGACAAATCTGAGTGACTGTCAAAATTGAAATGTCTGTCTTTCTCCTTCTACAGGCTAAACTGCGCAGGGTTGTGTTTTAGGGTGATTGTAAGATTAATCACTTGTTTCTCCCACAGCTGTGTTGCAGAGGAAGGTGGAAGAGGTGACAAAGGTTTGTGAGAGCCGCCGCAAAGAGCAAGAGCGCAGTTTTCGGATCACATTTGATTGAATGACTCTAAAGGATTGACCTAAAATCTCCATAGAGAAGAGAGGTTCTTGGGGACCCAAGTTTCAAATTATGATCTGTGTTTGTTCCTTTTCTTGCAATAAAATTTGTTTGTTCCAAAGCCACTATTTGCAGTGTCTTACTGGATTTCACCCACTCCAGTCTGAGAGAGACTGCATGAAGTTTGTGCAGAAGGTATGTGCTCTTCATCTCTGTTCTCTGTAACTGCATGCAGACTGGTGAGATACACAAATGCTGCCCTTGAGGGATTTAAGGGGTATGTGACTCCATGGCTGAGCTCTCCAGTACTTAAATGTAACTTGAATATCATAGAGTCATAGAATCGTTTTTGTTGGAAAGGACCTTAAGATCATGAAGTCTGACCGTTAACCTAGCACTGCCAGGTCCGCCACGAATATGTTCAGTTGGGACTTCATACGGTTTTATTCAGGTCCTTACAGCGATGGTTTAATGAAGAGCTGTCCTCAGAAGGAGCTGCAGCGGTCTGAGAGACTCAGATTCCTCATATCACTAGCTGGAGTTTGTGTTTAAATTCGGTGTGCTTCCACTTCTGAAAGTGGGCCTTGTTTTCTGCACTTTTGGCAATAAGCTGTTTTTGTGCTGGTACCTGTAAGCAGAATTTTTAAGCAATTAAAACTCATTATATGGGCCAGTAGGAAAATGGTACTTGTGTGGTGATTTGGTGTAGTGTAGCTTGTTCAGTCACAAGGGTGCAGGAAAGAACATCAAGTCTGCTGCAAAGACTTTTTAAGAGACAGTCCTATCACTGCTTTTTGATAAAGTGTGACTTATAATGCACATTCCTGTATCTCTACTAATAGAGGCAAGTGAGTGATCATATTTAGCATATATGTGATTCATATGTGCTCACTGGATTCTCCTTTGCCTTTATGCTTTGCTTCTGCAGAATGCTGAAGGGGTGCAAATAACGCATGGTGGGCTGTACTGTGTCTTCACCCTCTGCCTGCACCCAGCTGCCTTGTTTTATATATTGTCCCCTAGAAAAAAGGCGAAGGCCTGCTTAATAGAGTAATTTATTGACTTTAATGTGACTTGTGAGTTGCTCTTTCCCTTTTCCCTGTGTGCTGATTTCATCCTGTTTAAAGGAGAGGGAGGGCAGTCTCGTAGATGCCGTAGAGGAGACTGCTGAGGGACACGGGGGAAGCCCTTGCAGCGGCCTCCAGCCCCTTCTCTGCGGGTTTTCATCCGCGAGCGGAGCCATTTAACTGCCTCAACCACTGCGAGCAGTGACTGAGTTTTAGCTGCGAGGCTTGCACGGAACGGCACATGGAAAGGCCGGGCCCCGCCTGCGGCCCCGGCCCTGCCCCGCCTGCGGCCCCGCCCGGCCGCCCCGCGCGTCCCAGCGGCCCCTGCGCTTCTGGGCGGTTCCCGCGGGCGCTGCTGGGAGTTGGAGTCGCGGGCGGCGGCGGCGGCCGGGGCTGCGAGGCCATGCGGAGGTGAGCGGGGCCGGGAGCGGGGGCTCCGGGCGAGCTCTCCCCGTGGTTCGGAACAGGCAGCGCGGAGCCCGTGTCAGCCCGTCCTCCGGGTGACCGCGCGGCCCGGTTCTCAGCCGGCGCCTCAGCGGGCACGGCGTCGCTGTGGCGGCGGCGGTGCCTCGGCAGGCTGCCGCCTTTTGGGCGGTCCGCCGGGGCCTGAGACCCTCCTGGAGCTGCCGCGTCCCACAAGTGGCACCGGACGCTGTCACCTGAAGCTGGGCGGCGTGCCCACCCCTCGGCGGTGCGGGGTCGGCCCAAAACGGCTTCCCGGGACAGGCGTGGGTTCCCCCCCGGCCCACGGCGGGGCTGAGCCGCGCTGGTGCCCGCGGCCTGGTTCTGGGACACCCGACGGCCCGGCAGAAGCCCACGGTGTAGGAGCTCTGTCCCCAAAAGAGGGGTCAGCAGGGCCTCTGCTGCCGCACAGAAACGCGTGCTGTCTGCAGGGTGACGATGGGTGCGGTGTCCGTCTGTCTGTCTGCGTGGAAGCAGGTGACCCCAGGAAGGGAAAAGGGGGCTTTCCAGAGAGTGCTGCTCAGATTCACTGTTTGTCTTCTCCCTTATGGTTTTCTTTCTTGAGTCATTTGAAACTGGAAGTGTCTGTTTAGATACCGGTACAAAACAACTTTCCAGCAATAAAGATTGCATGCGATTTTTTTTTTTAAAAAAGCTTCCTGGGGTATATTTAGTGTTCTCAAAGTAGTCCCAAATCTATTGGCTTTTCTAGTTAACATTAGTGGGAGCTTCGGTCAAGTAGTTTTGGTCCCTTGTTGTGCTTTAAATTCTGTAAAAACAGTCAAGGAGGTAGGGAGGCTGTAGCAGTGGTGTGTTTTGAGCAGTGTTTTCCCCGTTGCCTTACTGACCCCCTCCTTGCTGTGCTTGTGTGCCTCAGGGTCAACAGCAGCCTGGCCAGCGATGAGCTCCTCCTGGAAGACTTGGAGACAGAAGGAGAGAGGCAGCTGAAGAGCCTCCTTCACCACCAGCTCGATACCACTGTCTCCATCGAGCAGTAAGTCCTGATCTGGCCCCTGGGGGGCTGCCGGGAGGGGCCAGTGAGCAGAGTCTGGCCACGTTAGGGGCACCAGCAGCATCGCCTCACTGGGGCCTCATCCCCAGGGAGCTGTTTGGTGCAGGCTGTTGTCTGCCAAAACAGCTGTGCAAACCCTTCCTCCTCCACTAGGTCTCCTGCCTGGGCACTCCAGCAGGAGAGGAGCACTCCTTGTTTTCCTGGAGCAAATGCTGGTGGTGAAAATAACCAGTTTGCCTGGGCCAGATGCAGGGGTGAATTTCTAGGCTGGCGAGCTCATCCCCACCAGGCTGGCCTGCATTTGCACCTGCGGGGTGCTTGGTGTTAGTGTCACGTGGTGCCTCCTGCCTATGTTGGGGCAGCATCCTGCCCTGCAGCATCTTGTGGGCTTGGAAAAGGGTCAGGAGAGCGTGGCTCAAGTGTGTTTTGGAAATACGGCAACTCTGCCTAGGTGCAGCAGGAGCAAGTGTGGTTTGGGGGAGAGGCCAGCCCCTTCCTATTCCCCCACTTTCTCAATTCAGTGCTAAGTTTTTTCTGTTGTTCTGTTACGTTGGGTTGTAGGTGTAAGTCAAAGCGGAGATGCTTTGCCCCTGCAGCTTTTTACAAGCCTTTTGGGGAAGAGGCTGCGGGGGCTTTGACCTTGTCACAGTTCCAAGCCCTGCAGGAAAGCAACAAAGAAACTGCCTCTCTCCGGGAACTGGGGCTCTCCGACTCAGAGATCCTGCTCTGGAAGAACCAGGCTTCAACAGGGAAGGTAGGCATGCTCTGCTCTGATGTGAATGTGGTCAGGTCCCTCTAACTCCTTGGCCTGTGGCACCCGCGTAGAAAATTCAAGTCCTTTCTAAGCCCTCTGGTGAAGAATGGCCACTCCACGAATCTCTTGCCTTTAGGCCAGCATGATCCCACATTTCTTCTGGCCTGTTTTCTTCGATGGAATGGTCTGTGCTAAAAGGTATGGTGGAGAGAAGAGATGGTTCTTTGGAACGCAGCAGGACCTGACTATATTCCTGGCTCTGCCTTGACGGTCTCAAGCAAATCATTTCACCTGTTTATACCTGTGTAAGAAGGCTTTAAAGGCTGGAGGACAAAAAGGAGGAAATGTTTCAAAGTGCCTCAATCTCCTCCTTTCTGTATTCTGACATCCCTGGATCCCATGGCTGGCCTGGGATAGCTGTCTGTAGGGAGGGTTTTGCACATTCCCCTCAGGGACTTGCAGATGCTTCAAGGGACTCGAAACAGCCATGTGAAAATAGCAGTGCAGAGCTGTTAGACCAAGCGTGTGTTTGCAACGACGTGCTCCTCTTTGGGTGCAGTTTGCAGCAGAGCAGTGCCAAAGCAGGTTTCTCCCCTTCCCCACTATCTTCACACTTTTCTTTCACGTTCCAGAGACAAGGGGCTTTCGGGGTTATCCTGTGTCAGGTGCACGGAAGTGTCCTGCTCTTAATTTGGTAAAGCAGAAGGTGCAAAACAGAACTTGGGCTGACCCTTGGCTTCCCTCTGGCTCTCCTCCTCCTCCTGAGCAATAGCTGTGTGCAGGAGGAAGCTGTTTCTGGTAATCATGGGTTTGTGTCTCTTCAGCTGAAGTCATTACTTGGTTTGGTGTTGCAATGCAAACCCAGCCCTGGTGTGGCCTGCATTAAAGCTTGGTTAGAGAGGGGTGGTGTTAATTTAAGAATGAAAATTAATGTCAACAGTACCAGCTGTTCTATTTGGTATGGAATCAGTTCTGGGATGTTTAGAAATAACAATTAGCATGGAAAACACTACTGTGACAAAAAGAACCAGTGACATTAGGGTACGTCTTCTACAGCTTGTGAGAGAAGAATATTTAGAGAGAAAGCCAGAGTCAGGTAGTGATGTGCAGCTTTGTACATGGAGGCCCTGAGTGAAAGATTCCACTAAGGAGGAATCAGCTGAGACAGAGGGGACTTCAGATTGTCTGCGGAGCTCTTGGCAAAGTACTGAGTGAAGGCTTCTGTTATTTTCAGCTGCTAAGTTGCAGCTTTTTTTGTAAACAAAGTACTAGAAATGATTTCCCAGAATTGCCTTTCCATATAAACAGCCTTTTGTGCCCCAGGGAAGCTGTGAAATGGTGAAGGGAAGCCCTGCAGATGTGGGCCCATGCAGTCAGGCGGGAAGGGAGAGATACCCTTGGGAAAGTCTTTGTTAGATTGTGCTCAGTGCAGGGAGCAGGCTTGGTTTCTTGCCTGAGGCAGAAGGATCTGCTACAGTAATTCTCAAACAATTTGAGAAAAGAAAATCCACCTACAGCCCCATAAAAGTGTATTCTCTGGATTCTGATAGAGGTGGATGGGGGAACAGAAATGCTCCTGCAGAAGTTGGGGTTATGTCTCTCTGCTTTGGCAGCACGGGTCTGGTGAATCTTAGCAGGTGCCAAATGGCAGCTTGGGGTCCACTTCTCAGCAAATAAGGTTTTCTCAAGTGACGCCAGGGTCCTAGGGCAAAAGCTTGGTGGAAACTTGAGCTCAGGGATGCTATAGGCGTGGCAAAAGAAATGCCAAAGGGGGTTTGTGCAGTTACTGTAGGTGGCCTTAGAAAATGGCTATAGCTGGCAGAGGCAGGGACTGCTGGGACAGAGGGACACAGGCACCATCAGACAGTGAGGCCAGGGGAGGGAAAGCAGCACAGAAAGGTCAGGAGAAAGGTGCTGTTTCTCCACTTCTCTCAAGAACTGAGGCTTGCTGAATGGTTGTATTTTTGTCCTGCCCTTGCAGAAACAGGACCTCTTGGTGACCTGCTCTTTGGGGGATGGTTGCTAGTTGCACCCACTTCAGGGCTGGGGTATGTGAGGTTTGACTGCTGGCTGAGCCTCTGAAAAGGAGACACGTGCCATATCTGAGCAAAGCTGTGCCTGTCTTCCAGGGCTCTGGGCTGGGAGCAGCCCCGCAGGCCACGCAGGACCGACTCCATGCCATCCAGGAGAAGATGGAAGAGCGTCAGCGCATACTCGCCCTGCCCCAGAGGTTTGCTGGCAGCAAGCAGCTGAGCCGGCGGGAGATGGAGATTGAAAACGCCCTCTTTCAGGGAACAGACCGCCACTCCTTCCTCCGGGCGCTCTACCACCAAGGTTTGTGGGCTCAAGGCTGTTCCTGCCTTTGCTCCAGCATGGAGAGCCGGGGTGTGTTGGAGTCCAACACATTTCTGTCTGGCCTTCTGTCCCTGAAGACATGGTTCTGTTTTGGCACTGTGGGGAAGGAGATATTTTCCTCTCTTACATGAGCAGATAGAGAGTGGGCTCTTTGAAGGGTTTAATATAGAGGCTTGTAAAGTCCATCTCTGTTTGGAGAGCATGGATCTCATTGATGTGCTGCTTGTACTGCAAAGCCCAGCTTGATATGTGGAAAAGAAGCTGGGGTTATGCTTTGGTAGAGCCCAGAGGTCCCCACCGAGCTGCACTGAGTGACACGAGGTGCCTGTGTGGGGCTAGAGATCATCCATTCTCTGATTTAACTGCAGTCTAACAAGGGTAGGAAGGAAGCAAAGGCACAGAGCAGGAAAGAGTAGGAGTGACTTGTTAAAGGCCCCTCCCAGCAGCCAAAGTGGAAATGGAGCCCAGTTGCTGATTCCCAGTACTGTGTCCATGGGATGACAGCACTTCTCGCCCCAGCAGTATTGTCCCTGAGCATGTGGCTTAATATGACTTTTCTGGATGGAGAGTCAAGTGTTGTCCAGAGATGGCAAAAACTGCTCCAGTCTGCTTTAGCTGGAGAACATGCAGGCATGAAGCTCCAGCCCAGAATGGTTTTTGTATGTAAGACAGTATTAAATAGAAGATGAAGAGGAGCTTCTAAACTCCAACTTGTAAATACTGAAACACCACTTTGATCAGTGTTGACGCTGTTCAAGCTATAATGTCCATCTGACCCAGTGTCCTCTGGCCCCTGCTCCCTCCTTTGGTGTCAGTGTTGTGGCGTTTAGCAAAATGAAGAGGCAGCATGGTTGAGGCTTGTAGGCTGGGAGATGCCCCTCTCACTTCTGTCCTCATTCCTATTAAATAAAGGAGATCTCATTTGTCAGTCCGTTCCATGGACCTTTAAACCCAGGAGCTTAATCTGATGTCCTTGGAAGGAAAAAGTTTATTTCCTTGTAGTCGTGTAGAAAGGCAGCATGGCACATCATAGAGTCATAGAATTGTTTTGGTTGGAAAGGACCTTTAAGATCATCAAGTCCAACCGTTAGCCCAGCACTGCCAAGTCCACCACTAAACCATGTCCCTAAGCACCACATCTACATGGCTTTTAAATACCTCCAGGGATGGTGACTCCACCACTTCCCTGGGCAGCCTGTTCCAGTGCTTGACAACCCTTTTGGTGAAGAAATTTTTCCTGATATCCAATCTAAACCTCCCCTCGCACAACTTGAGGCCATTTCCTCTCATCCTATCACTTCTTACTTGGGAGAAGAGACCAACACCCACCTCACTACACCCTCCTTTCAGGTAGTTGTAGAGAGCGACAGGGTCTCCCCTCAGCCTCCTTTTCTCCAGACTAAACCACCCTAGTTCCTTCAGCTGCTCCTCATAAGGCTCGTGCTCTAGACCCTTCACCAGCTTCGTTGCCCTTCTTTGGACTCACTCCAGCACCTCAATGTCTTTCTTGTAGTGAGGGGCCCAAAACTGAACACAGTATTTGAGGTACAACCTCACCAATGCCGAGTACAGGGGAACAATCATTTCCTTAGTCCTGGCCGTGCATGCAGGAGGAGGGAGGTGTGTTGGAGGAATCACTAGAATGTGCTGAAATGTGGCTGCTATTGAGGACATCTCTGGAAGAAATGAGCTCTGTACAAAGCACTGGTGGAGCTACTGCTCTCTGCACGTTCATCCTGAGCTGGAACACCAGCACTTGCTGGCTGCTGGGACTACTCTTCTTGTTCTAAATAACCTGCCGGCCTGGTTGGCAGATGCGTGGAGGCTGGGTTGAACAGGGTTTCTCCTGTCTGCGTCTCTTTCTGCAGTCTGTGCGTTTTCCAGGTTCTTAGTGGTAGTCACATTACCGTGTTTCTCCGTTGTGGACTAGATGACACTCAGAAGAGGGTAACAGATGAAAAGGACCCCATGGTTCATCTGGAGAGTGTTTACCAAGAGCTGCTGAGCAAGAAGTGGCCTGAAGAAGTCCAGCCTACCAAGAGTGAACCATGCTTGTGCCCTTCCCTGGCCCCGCAGGGCCCTGTGGCTGAGGAGTCATCGCTTCCAGATGAGGAAGAGCGGGCAGAACAGGCAAGAAGTCCCAGCCTTCCTGCAACAAGGCCCCACCAGTCCCCTCCAAGGCATGTGATTATCAAAGAGCCTGTAGAGTTTGTCCCAGAAGAGGAGATCTGCAAGAACCGCCTCTCAGAGGAAGAACTCCGGAATATACCCAAGTTCTCATCCTACCATCCTGGGGAGCCCAACAAGGTGTGTTGAGATGAACCAGGATTTATTATCTTCCTCTCTAGCATGCCCTGAAGCTGCTTCACCAGGCAAAAGCTCCTCTTTGCTTGTGACTGGCTGTTTGGAGGGTGCTTGGTTGATCCTCCTGGCCAAGGGAAAGCAGCCTCCACTCTGGGAGGGAAGGGGACCTTGGATCTATTGGGAAGTTGCTGGGCTTGGCAAAGAGCTGTACTTCAGACCCCAGCCCTTCCTTGCTCTGGCAGGACACCACTCATGATGCCCTCTCCCTGTTTGGGCCTGACTGGGACCAGCCATGACTTTACTCAAACTGTGCTTAACTGGTAGCTGGAGCTTGTTGCATTTTATAAATAACGAGCTATCAGCACGTGGTGCAGGCAAGCATGATGATGCCTCGAGTCCAGAGCTGCCTTTCTCCGTACACCCACCTGTCTTCTAAACTCCACCTTTAGCATGTGGGTGGAAGGAGGACTCTGGGATGGCAGAGGGGCGGAACTAATTCGTACCTTTGAGGTGTACGGACTTGGGACCAGGTTGAAAGATGTCTGTTTGCATGGCACAGGCTGGCTGACCCTCTGTCTCTCTGGAACAGGTGCTGTATTTGAAGAACCTGAGCCCTCGAGTGACGATGAAGGACCTGGTGTCCTTGTTTGCTCGGTTCCAGAAGGAGGACAGCCCACCGATCCAGTTCCGCCTCCTGAGTGGCCGGATGAGGGGTCAGGCTTTTATCACCTTCTCTGGTGAGTCGCTGCCTTGTGCCTCTCAGTTCTTCCCTGACCCACGAAGGTGCCAAATCTTTCCACAGTGCACTGAGCTGGTGCCAAGCCTGCTTTCCAAGGGGAAGGAGAGGAGTTCATTCCCTCCTCTTCCTGTCACCTCATAGTCGTTTCCCTGGACTGGAAGGGGGTTCATCAAAACAGAAAGGATACAGTCTGTTACATGGCTTATTTATATTCAGCACATCGCTCTGGCTGGAGGATCCCAGCACAGCACTGGATTGCGGTGCAGGCTGAGGGTCTGTGAGCCAGGAACATCTGTGTGAACACCACGTGTGTCTGCCAGAACTTGCCATGTAACCTGCGTCCATTCTATTCTCTTGTTGCAGATATTCAGTCGGCCCAGGATGCCATGCTGTTGGTGAATGGGTACAATCTGCAGGGGAGGCCGATGGTGATTGAATTTGGGAAAAGCAAGGGGCGTTTGCCAGAGGCTGACTCTGCCATCCCCTGCTCCTCTGCTGACTCTGCCATCCCCTGCTCCTCTGCTGGAGAGAACCCCCCTGCCAAGTAAGGGGTGGATAACCAGGAACCTTGTGCATTTGCATGGGCCATGGGAACTCCTTGGTCGTAACTGGGACAGTGAAGGACTGTTGGGAGTTAACATGTAGGTCCATAAATCTCAAAGTGGGGAAGGGAGATTGCTGGGGACTAGGCTCTTCCTTGAGAGAGATGGGCACTGTCTTCACACTGTTGGGGTGTACTGGCTTTTTCCTCCTGTTCTACATGTGTCTGCCTTCTCAGCCCTTTGTGGTGAGGAGGGAGGGAGGAAGCCATGTAAATAAATGTATTTATTACGGTATTTCCTTATTCACCTTTGTCCCGTGCACATCTTCTAGAGCCAAGTGTGCTACACTCTGCTGATGCAGGACTGTGTCAGCAGAGTTCAGTCCTGGGAGCTGGAGTACCTGACTGCTGCGGGGACTGGTGGGGCTGCTGCCCTGTCTCTGGTGGCAGCAGATACGTTGCTTTAGGACAAAAAAGAAGGCTGCCCCTTTTCTTCCAGACACTTTGGCTGCACCAGGTATCTAATTACAGGTGCTTTATGATCACAAAGATGTCTTGGCTCCTCACTATTGATCCCTATAAAGCCCTGTGGCATGGAGGATGGTTGTTCTGGTGGGGTACCATTGTGGCAGACGCCGTGGTTTATCTGCTGACCTGTTTTAGTGCTTTTTGTGAACAAGGCGAGCTAACGTCATACGCTTCCCACAGTATCCCAGCGCTCCTGGGAAAGCAACGTCCGAGGTCTTGGTGATGGTGGCTGAGGGAACCCAGGCTTTCCCAGCAGAGCTGAGTTGCAGGCTTCCTCTGCGTACCTACATACAGCCATGTGGACAAGAGGAGTGTTCCCGAGTGCCGTTGTTTTTCTCCCTGCTGCCATCCCCTCCTTCAGGCTGCGTGACTCCCCTCACAGCTGTCCTTCTGGTAAATGCACTTGCAACAACACACAGATACACTGATCTGGCCAAGCCTGCACAGGATCTGGTTCAGAGCAAACTGAAAATGGAAAGAGAAAAGGGGCTGTGGTGTTGCTGAGCACCAGCTTTGCCCTGGTGCTGGCAGGCTTTGCCCTGTACAAGCGCCAGAGGAGGCGGCATTGCTGTGGGGTGGTTCTGGGCCCCAGAGCTGCGAACAGACCATGCTTTGCCTGCCATGTCCTGGCAGGAGAGCGGGGCCATGGCAGCGGTAGACCCCGGGGCTGCTTTCAACCCTGTCCCCAGGAGAGTCACCCAGGCCCAGGCCTGTCTGGGCCCACGTGCCCCTGGAGGTGCCGGAGGCTGAGGCTGCTGCCGGCCCCCTGCCCAGGCTGGGGTTTGCTGGCACAACCCCTGCCAGCCCGGCCCGAGCACCGGGACAGCCACCGGACTCTGGTTTCTGGCACCTTCACCCCCTGAGGGGAGAGGCTGGGGCCTCCCCGCGTGCTTCCCCCGGTGCCTCCCCGCGTGCTTCCCCCGGTGCTGCCGGCTCGCCTCATCTGCGGCTGCCACCGGGCGCCGCCATCTTCTTGTACGGCTCCGGGCGCCGCCATCTTCTTGTACGGCACCGGGCGCCGCCATGTGGCCGCGCCCGGCGGCGGAGGAAGGGGCGTTACCGCTGTCAGTTGCCCGCCCGGGAGCCGCAGTGGTGCTGTAGGGCCTTACCCCTTGGCAAGTCAGCAAGGAGAAACTTGCCCTTTTTTTCCCCTTTTGTTGGTCTAGGGAGCTGGACGGAGAGAAGAGGATATTGTCGTCATCATCCGGGGAGAGCGTGGAGCAGCAAGTGAGGCAGGAGGGAGAAGGCTGCAGGAGCCAGCACAAGGAAAGCCGTTACGCGTGATGCTGCAGGGCTCTGCAGGTCCTCAGCCCTGCCTCGCTGTTATCCGTGTTTCCTCCTGCCAGGAGAGATGTGAACGCCTGAAGATGTTGAAGCATCATATAAAATGAGACTTTGGTTCTTATCTGTGTACAGCTTGGACGTGCTTAAAACTCCTAACAGTAACAGGGATCAGGGCAGTTCCAGTCCCTACACTCAGTCCTACCCTGTCCTACCTAGTCCTAGTGTGTTCCTGTTCCTTCCTGCCTCTTCTGGCTAGAAGAGTATGCAGAAAGCTGAATGCTTCCTCTCTTGGGGTTGCAGTACTGGTCCTGTGTGGCCTCTTTCCCCATTTTCAGGTTAACTTGTTATATTAAAGACTCTGATGTTTTGAATTTTCAGAAGTGTCTTTCAGACACGGCTGCCCAGGATGGGTTCTCTGGGCAGCTCTGTGACACTGCAGCAAGGGACCCTGTGTGGCAGTTGGTGTTTCGAAGACTGCTGCAAATGGTGAAGCTCCCGTTCAGCTCTTCCCTTTTGGATGGAAGGCAAGACGAGGCGAGCAGCTCCAGTGCTGGCACGACCCACAGTGGAGCTCTGTGGCACAGTGTACCAGGGTGTTTCCTGAACTGGGGAAACCTCAGGGGGGCGGAGAGACCTGCCAGGAGCCAGCAGCTAGTGTGAGAGCAGCTGATGAGACCTGGATGGTGCCAGGAGCAGCTGCGGCCAAGCCCCCACAGCTATAAAAGAAACCCCTGAGGAGTGTCAGCCAGGGCATGGCACAGCAGGGCACGGAGGAAGGGTGCTATAACTGCTGGCTCAGTCAGGGAGCAGTGGTCTCTGCCAGGCAGAAGGCTATATCTGCAACTGATGCAGCTTCCCAGACAGAGCTCTGGTGGGAACATGCTGCTTTCCAGGTGCCAGGCTGCAGGGTGTGCCCTACTCTTACACCAGTACCACCAGTGAGCACACCTGTGGGAGGTGCACCCTGGCAGAGGAACTCCTCAGCTTAGTGGCAGAGCTCTGGGTGGAGGTGATTAGATTGAGGAGTATCAGGGACTCTGAGAGGGAACTGCACCCTACCTTCCCTGGGATGGGCCTGTCAGGCAGACGGGACACATGATACAGAGGATTCCCTATCCTCTCTCCATCTGGCAAAACGTGGTGACTTAAGGGATAGGGGGGAATGACCAGTTCCTACCCAATGCAGCAGGCGCATCTCCTCCATAACTACCCCACCTTCCCAGGTGCCCCTGCATAATAGGTACGAGGCACTGCAAGTGGAGCCAAACAGTGATGAGGACGATGGTCCATCTAGGTTGGAGGTGTCGACAAGGTCAAGTTGGCTTGCACCCCACATCAAAACCACTTCCATTAAGAAAAAAAAACAGGCTATTATCATAGGAGACTCTCTTCTGAGGGGAACAGAAGGCCTAGTATGCCGACCAGTTAGTGGGGTCCCCTAGGAATCTGCTTTTGAAGGTATTGGTGTCCGTGAATGCTGGTCATTTTTTAAGAGCACAGAAGTAGGCAATTCCAAAGTGTTGGAAGTCAAGCAAGTGGGGCAGAAGGCCAGCTTGGATGAGCAGGGGTCTTCTTCTAGAACTTAGCTGGAAAAGGAAAGTGTATAGACACCGGAAGCAAGGACAGGCATCACAGGAGGACTACAGAGATACTGTTTGCCATTGTAGGGAGAAAATTCACGTGGCCAAAGCTTGATTAGAGTTCAAGCTGGCCAGCACTGCAAGGACAACAAAAAGGGCTTTTTAAAATATGTTAACAGCGAAAGGAGGATCAGAGATAACATTGTTCTGTTGATGAGGTCAGTCACCTCACAAATAGGGACATGGACAAAGCGGAGACATTTAATGCCTTCTTTGCCTGTCTTCAACACTGATGATGGGCCCTGGAACCCCCGGAGCCCTGTGTTGGAAGACTGTGACCGGGGGGATGATAAACTTGCAGCTGACCCTGAACTTGTTTGAGACTTGCTGCTCCAGCTGGATGTGCTAAGCCTATGGCGCCCGATGGGGTTCATCCCAGGGTACTGAAAGAGCTGGCTGATGTCATCACGGGACTTCTCTCTATTATTTTTCAATGGTCTTGGGAGTCTGGAGCCCCCAGTTGACTGGAAGCTGGCAAATGTCCGAATTTTCAAGAAGGGTAAGAAGGAAGACCCTGGTAATTACAGGCCTGTCAGTCTCACTTCAGCGCCTGGTAAAATTACGGAGGTGGTTATTCTGGGAGTTACTGAAAAACACTTGAGAGACAATGTAGTCATTGGTCATAGCCAGCATGGGTTCCCAAGGGGAAAGTCCTGCTTAACCAACTTAATTTCCTTTTATGACAAGATCACCCATATAGTCGACCAAGGGAAGCCAGTAGATGTGGGGTTTTTTTGAATTTTAGCAAAGCTTTTATACTGTCTGTCACAGTATCTTTCTGGACAAAATGTCCAGCACACAGCTAGACAAGTCCATAACATGACAGGTGAACAATTGGCTGATGAGTCAGGCTCTAAGGGTTATGGTAAATGGAGTTACAACAGGCTGGCAGCCAGTCACCAGCGGGGTTCCCCAGGGCTCACACTTTTTAAAGCTCACTTCTTCCCCAGGTGCCATCCTCTGCATCAATGCCCTGGCCTGCTTGGACCAGCAGTTTCACCTGCACTGTGAAGCTGGAAGCTGAAGAAAACGGTGCATATGGGACTGCTGTTTTTCCCCTTTTCTCAAAAAGATGACTGGAGTCTAGAGAGGAGATGGACCGCAGGAGAAAATCAGATCCTTAACAGCAAGGTAAGTGATAGGTTGCAGGTTCTGCCCCACACCATATTCTGTCCTCTGTCCCTTGTTTGGAGTCTGTACTGAGGCCATGTCAAGGTCTTGGTGAGATGCAGTATGCTGGACAGAGCCCTGGCCAGAGCTAGTGGGTCTGCCCTGGGTAGTCTTCTCTTCCCTCCCTTTTTGAGAGAGGGGTCTGCAGGACTCAAATGCTCCTTCATCCTCCTGTGTCCAGGCAGAGGAGGGGAGCAGGGTGGAACAGACGGAGGAACAGAAATCCTTGCCAAGTTGGTGTTTTTAAATCCTTCTGGTTTCTGTGTATCAGTGTTAATACCTTCACACCCCTGTGTGTGGTTAACCATATCAGCTCCATGTGTACAGTTCTCCAGCCCCCTGGTCAGTCTGGATGGCAGCTGACGTGACTGCCTCTCCACTGCTGGAGAGTTCATCTCCGTCTGTCTATGAATGGCTCTGTACAGAGGACATCTTTACCCAAAAGAAGCCAGATACCTTTTGGCTTCCAGCAAGGAAGCAGGTTTCTGGCTGAGAGAATTTCTCTGGATACGTCTCACGTTCTCTTTAACTTTTGAGGGGGTTGAGATAGGATTTATTGATTGATTGATTGATTGATTGATTTTCAACTTCTCTTTCTCCCCTTCCTGAAACCTGTACTGCCCATGTCATGAGGGAGCAGTGTGGACTGCTCCCACACGGTGGCACTACCTGCCTGTGTCCCGCACTTGTCCCTTCTGCCTGGCCACTGGGCCTGCCCACCGGTTGCCCAGGGAAAGGCCTGCAATGGGGCTGCTGGGTTGCCATGAGAGCAGTCGAGTGGACCTTGGCACCTCTCTTTCTGTGGCCCTCTGCACATGATGCAGCTGGTTGGTTTATCATACATCTATCTGTTTGACCTTCTGCTCCTCCTTGCAGGATCTTGGGGAGGGAGAAGGCCACTGGGTTACACCAGCTTTGAAAACATTATGTGATAAGAACAGTCCTGCTCATCCCTAGCTGACTCAGAGCAGTAATTCTCAAAGCTGCTTCTCTCATCAGATAGTGGGGCTCAGAGCTCAGAAGATGGAAGGCTTGCTGTGCAGTAAGAAGTACACGTGTTACTGCCAAGCTGTGTGGCAGAAGCGGAAAGCAAAGGTGGCGAGGTCCGCAAAGGAGAAGGCTGAACTGACGGAGAGACCCAAGAATACAGAGATGCAGTTAGGGGTGCTGAGGGGGGAACCGGTGTCCTGCAGCGGCCCAAAGAAAGAAGACGTGAAGAGATCGGAGCTGTGGGTTGGCTGGTTGGCAGTCCCTGTCATCCCTAAGGTGGGGGGAGAGGGCAGGAGTCATCGTGGGCTGCTGTTTCCATAGGACACTGCTTCCCTGGTATCCATCACCCTGCTGTACAGGTAAGTGGGTTATAAGGGAGGATCCTGCTATTGTGAGGAGGTAGAATCACCAGATGAATCCAAATAATTGATCCAGCTTCAAAGACATCCTACCGAAAGGTGCTTTGTCCATACTGTATCTCTCCTGTACTGTGGCACCTTGCTGCTGGATCCCTTGCACAGTGTTGGGTCTGTAACGGAGATAAGAATGGGATGGAGCAAGGAACCCCAGTGCACATGGTACTTCTGGTAGGAAGGGGGATAGCAGCTGAGTGTGTGATGGGAAGTATCAGATCCAGGCTCTCACCACTGACTCTCCTCTTGGCTTTTGCCCTCTTGCCCACAGTGTTATGTAGAAGCTTAAGAACCTGCATATGAAAGTGAGCTGGCTTTTCTCGTTCATCCTCCCCCACTTGGAGCTCCAGGATTTTAGCTTTGAGTCGGATCAGGTGGATGAGATCTTGCAGACCATACTGGAGGAGACTAGCCTCATATTGTAATAGTCCCCTCTCTCCTATCACTGTGCCTTTTGCACATGATCATTAACAAAACTGTGGTTTCTTTACTTGTGCTTTAGGTCATCATTCTGGAGGGGCAAGGGGTTCTCCTCACCCTCCTCTGATGTTGCAGGACCAGCATGGCTCTTCTGCTCCCCATTGCCGGGGGGCTGGGTTCCCCAGGTGGTGGAAACCCAGAGATAGTGTGAGCAGAGGGCACTGCAGCATGGGCACGGCTCTGAGCACAGCTAGGCTGGGTCATGCCTGGCCAGTGGACACCCCCAACAGCCTCTTTGCTGCACTCCTTAGCAGTCTGGGTTGAGTAGCAGAGAGGTGGGGAGACCCTGGCTGTGGCTGCCTGGCTCCTGGTCCAGGAAGTATCCCAGGAGAGTGCAGCCCGGCCACTCCTCTGTGGCCATACTGGAGTCTTCTTGTGATTAACACAGCTGAGTGGCTCGAGCTAGAGCAGCATGGTGCTGAGGTTCAGGATTTGGTCCCTTTCACTCTGGGAAGCAGTCTCAAGTCCATAGGTCTGATCAGCCCACGCAGCAGCTAAACTAGGTCCCTGCCTGTATTTTCCTCTTGAGTGCGTCTGTTTGTTTCTTAAATAATGTAGCAACACATTTCTTGAACTAAATTTATCTTCCCGTGTAGCTATGGGAACAGTCGGTGGTACGGTGACGCTGGGGCTTGCAGTTAGATCCGCTGCAAGGCTCTGGGCTAGCGCAGCTGAGCCCAGCTTCTTTCAACAGATACTGTCCTGTGTGGGAGCTTCGCCTTTAAACTTTCTTTTTAGGCTTATTTTCTTAGACTCTTCTTTAGCCAGCAGCATGACCATCCTTTTAACCTCTGAAATGTCGAGGACAAGGTGTTTGGAGGAAGATGTGAAGTTTGAGAGCAGCCAGACAAGACACGGGAACAATTGCACTCAGACCAAAGGATGCTGCAGCTCCCTGTCCTGCCTCCAGCATGGTTCATGGGACGAAACTAAGGGCAAGGGCAAGTCCGTATAGTTCAATATTGTTCAAGCCTGTACTTAGTTCCAGCTCAGAAGCTTCCTGAATCAAACATGGTTTCCTACAGGTATAAGAATGACCGGTTTAAAGGAGCTGAGGAGAAACCTCCTTACAGTCATGCCTTCACTGTCCTTCCTGAAGTGCGTTCTCTTGCCCAGATGGTGGGTATGGAGGACAGTGCGTGGGTGGCCAGCACAGCATTGCTCCTTTGACTCAAACACTTAATTTATCCTGGAAAGGCAGGAGACAATGTGACAGAAACCAGCAGCTTAGGTGGTATCACCAAACAGCTATGTGGACAGAGAGTGCCCCATCCTGCATGGTAAGGACTTTACCACGTCCTCTCCCCCGTGGCTGGACTTACACACATTACCACATAAGTTACTTTCACTGTTACTGGTGGAGATAGAAAGGATGTGTCTACACAACTGTTTTTCCTGCAGTCTGTAGGTGCTGTCTCTGTGTCTGGCATTCCTGATTTCCTGTCTTGTTGAATGCTGTTTCATTTTCAGCTTGTGTTTCTAGATCTCAGAGCTGTTTCTGTGTCGTCTCTTGACGTTTTCAGATTGTGCTGTTGTGGTAGGTTGACCTTGGCTGGACAGAGATTTTCTTCAAAGTTTTGGAGCCAAGAAGACACTCTCTTCACAGCTGGTGTGTCCGTATCTGGGCAATACATCGTTGCCAAGCTGTTAGAATATGATGCTGGGGCACTTTGAATCACCTCCCTCCCCATGGCCCATGTGCACAGGACATCGTCTGGATCTCTGGAGACCTCATCATTGTCTAGATCACTGTAGATGACTTCCAGCACTGCTAATTCTCTCAGGTACTGGATGTCTTCGTCTGCAGTAGTCCACTTTCCTGGGGAGTTCACAAGATCTTCCTTGAATGGATATCTTGCCCTCACACTTGAGAGGAGCCGTCTCCAGAGACTGCAAATCGCTGCCTCTTTTCCAATTCCTCTCTCTGTTCCCCGGTTTCTAGCAAGAGCTCCCATCTGTTGAGCTTCCCTACCCGATTGCTGGCTGTTGGCCCTGTTATCCCAGCATCGGAGCAGCCAGGCAGCCATCTGCTCACCTGGCTGGCGGCTGTAATCTCTCCGCAGGCCTCGAAGTTCTGATGAGGTGAGGGACTGGGTAGTTTCCACTTCTTGTCTGAATCCTCTCATTCCTCCCTCCAATTTCTTTGCCGAAGGACCGTCTTCTTGATCAAACCTTTCCTCTTCTTCCTCCTCCCTCACTAATTGAGGACATGGACCTGTTGACCTCCTTGTCCCCCATTTCTTTTCCACTACTGGGACCATTGCTGTAGTTGTTGTTTTTTGGGTCCCTGCCTCTGCAAGTGCTGACCTGTGGCTCAGTAGGCACAGGCCAGGCCCCAGTACAGTGCTGGGAGCTGCTGGTTTTCACTGGGGGAGGCGAGGCACCCTTCTATCAGGTGGTGTGTCAGTTTGCCAGGGTTACTGGCCTGTCCAGGTGTAAAGTCCCAGGCTATGGGAGGTGACAACCGCCCTCGGCACCTGCCCAAATCCTTCCACACACCCAGCTGCCCAGGGACCGGCCGCCTCTGGGCATGTTTCAGTGTCGCCTCACCTGAAAGTTGTCTCTCTTACACCAGGACGACACCAGATTCCACAAACCCCATAATATGCCACCAGTGTTAATTAGCAGTACTGAACAGCTCACGTAAGGGTGAGTGAGGACCTCGGGAGCCTGCCTAATGAAACCACCCACATCAGTCCCGGGCAGGAAGAGGGAGGTGCATTCCCTCACCCTCTCCACAAGACAGCTCCCGCGGCACGGCAAGGCCATCGATGCCAGGGCAAAGCACGTAGCCGTTGTTTGTGTTAACGTGTTGCCAAGCTCAGCAAAATGAAGAGATAAGCAGTGCAGCCAGCAAACTCCGTGACCCGCACAGGAGCTTGCCGCTTCATAACTGCTATGGCTGTAGCACGTGTGATACAGAACTGCCGTTGCCTCGTGCCCCACGTCGGGTGCCAAAAAGGACCGTGGTGGGTTGACCTTGGCTGGACACCAGGTACCCACCAAGCAGCTCTATCAATCCCCTTCTCAGCATGATGGGGGGCAGGGGGAGAAAATAAGATGGAAAAGAACTCGTGGGTCAAGAGAAAGGCAGTTTAATAAAGTAAAAGCAAAGGCCACGCATGGAAGCAAAGGAAAACAAAAGATTTATTCTCTACTTCCCATCAGCAGGTGATGTCCAGCCACTTCCCGGGAAGCAGGGCTTCAGTACACATAGTGGTTGCTCCGGAAGACAAAAGTCATAATAACAAACGCCGCCTCCTCCTTTCTCTGAGCTTTCACTGCTGAGCAGAGTCACATGGTATGGAATCTCCCTTTGGTCATTTTGGGTCAGCTGTCCTGGCTGTGTCCCCTCCCAAGATCTTGCCCACCCCCAGCCCTCTGGATGAGGGGGGAGCATGTTGGAGAGCCAGCCCTGATGCTGTGGGAGCACTGCTCAGCAGCAGCCAAAACACTGGTGTGTTATCAGCACCTTTCTAGGTACCACTGCAAAGCCCAGCAGTGTGAGGGCTGCTAGGGGGGAAATTAACTCCATCTCAGCCAGACCCAATACAGCTCTTTACTGTTCTCAGGTCAGTACTGTGGGTGGTAACACTTGAGCTTGAAGGTAGCTCCCTTATCCTTCCATTCATGGTGTGAAGGTAGCGTTTCTTATCTCCATTCATGTATGTTTTTTTGCTTTTGACGTCTTGCCAGCTGGTCCTTAGACCACAGGACTATGCCCCATCACATTTAATTTTCAATAGAGCTGTTGAGGAGATGATTGAATCTGGACCAGGATATCCCAATGAGTTGAAGTTTCTTTCACAACGTTTGGGACACTTGCATTAGTTTTTATGGTTGTGTGAAATATGGTGTGTGAGGTGCAAAATAGCCAGAGATCTTGAGGAGCTATCATACTTCTGATTGTGCTTGGAAGTTTTATCCCAAAAGCCAGTCATCCTTTGAAGCATCCCCCCCGGGCAGGGGAGGAGACTGACCTTTATTTTCTTCTCCAAAGCTGCTTCTAAAGCAGGAAATGTCCACACCTCCTTCAGGCTTCATCTCAATGCTCTTCACAGCACATACGTGTTGAGCTAGCAATCTTAGCTGCTGCTGCTGCTCCTCTTTGCATCTTGTTTATTGCATCCCGTTATAACTAGCTCTGGGATTTGAACTTTATCCCTAATACTACTTGACCTTATTTTTTTAGAAGATTATTCACAGACATCCCTGACGTTTCTCGTGTCACGTGCGGAGCCAGCAGGCCAGACCCTGTGTCTGGGAGGGAGCTGTGGCAGAGCCTGCACAACTCAGAGCTCCTCCTGCTTAATTTCTGCCACCCGGGGAAAGGAGAACCCGTTTGCATGGTGTACAGAAAACAGACGCTCAATTGTTAGTGATAGGAACGGGATTTGCTGAATGAGGAGGTGGTGAGCAAAGGGCAGCTTTGATGCAAGCATCAATCGGCAGAGATCCGTGAGCCTGTGGAAGCGTTTAACAGCTTGTGAACAGTTAGCAGGCTTCATACTCTCACCTCTCTGTGTCCCTCATTACCAGCAAGGCAAACTATATGCTCCTTACAGCAATACGTGGGTCTTCTGACATTTCTTGAGCTGATTTGTTTTCCTCAGTGTAAAGAAATAACACACAAAGCGGTTCTGCGATGGAGCGTTTCCTAAATGGATGTAACTTGGCGAACGCTGCAGCTATTAATTTTCCTTAGATAAGCTGGTATCAAAGTACCTGGTTTTGAAACTTGGCACTTCTCTCCGGCATCTTTCAAAGCTTGCTCAACAGTGCCCATGCCAGCAGATTGATGCCATAGTAGTTTGAGGGGATTAAGTTGTGTAGTGAAGATAAATACTTATTGCAGGTGAGTAGGTCAGAAAAGCATCTCAAAGATAAGGCTGTTTGGCAAAGCTTTCTCCTCCCAGAGCTCTCTGTGTCCTCCCTGTCAGTATCGTGTTGTGCCCCACGAAGTCCTGGGGCTGTAGCCAGCAGCCCTGGCAAGGCTTGGCAGGGAAACCCAGCCTGTCCTGCCCTTGCCTTCCAGTGTTGTGAGGTGTGCGGAGCAGGAGGGTGGTGCGAGGAGCCAGGGACGAGCAGTGCCGTGCTGCCCCTTGGCTTACGCTGCCGCGGGCGGTGCAGCTCTTCATCCCACCGGTGAGCTGGGAGCTTTAGCGCCGTGTCTGTGGGCAGCCTCCTCTGCTTTGCGAAGATCTCCCGTGGGAAAGGGTACTGTGCTCAGGGACAGCTGAGGATAAGCTTGTCTCTTTGTACAAGACTGGGCTGCCTTTACAGAGTGTTTTGCCCTGGTTATTCCCTTTTTTTTTTTCCCCTGAGGTTTTTACTCAGCCAGAAGTACTGAAGTTGGGTGGATTAACTGCATCTGCCTGTGACCTGTGTGGTAAAAATTGCCTATTTCCAATTGCAGACTTTCAAGCCAGAAATCAGCCCATGGGGCTTACGTGGGATGCCAGTCACCCTAGCGCATCTGGGAGAGGGGATGTGTTGGTGGCCATAACTCACAGCAAGGCCCTTGTTTGTGAGCAGGCCCTGGGACATCAGCTACAGGGACAGGCCTTCTGTAGCCAGCTCTGCCCAGGGAGGTGGGAATTTAATGTGTGTTAGTGGGCTCCTGGCAGCCACAGTTCTTCATGTCTCAGTCCCTGGGGCTGACCTGCAGGGGCTTTGTGCTGGGAGCCGCTGTCCCCTTCCAGGGCCTTTGCTTTGCAGCAGAGAGGTCCTTCTCCTTGCCAAGGAATGTCCCTGGTCCCAAAGCACCTGCTTTCCTCACCTTGAAAACAAGGAGCTAATTGTTTTTTCCATCTGCTGTCTCTTACCTGCTGGCCTCCCCTGGGAACGGGCAGCCTGTGCCTCTTCCGCCTGCATGGAGATGGATAGAGCAGCCTTGCATGGGCCAGCGGCCGGACCTGCCAGCTGGCAATCTGGAAACACCATTAAACGAAGGTGGGTTGGGAAGAGCAGAAGGCCAGTGAGGAAGCACTCAGTGGCGGGGAAGATCAGAGGTTAATTGCCTCCTCGCCTACCCACGCTCTGTGAGATGCGGTGCCTGGCCTCCGCTGCAGCCGTTGAGAATACAAAGAAAAAGGGCAGCGCCCTCATTCCTGTAAAACTGTACTGGAACAGCTCAAAGGACACTGGAGCATCACGGTCGTGGAGCCAGTGGTGGCTGCGGTCTGCCCGTAGCTCTGTAATGCCTGCAGACTCCCTGGGCTTCTCTACAGCTTGGAGAATACTGAAGGCTGGAATTGCTCACGCACCACCCCCCCCAAAAGGAAAGGGCTAAAAATTCGGGTAATGAAAATGCATCTGTCAGAGCAGTCTTGGGCGCACCTGCCAGGCATAGCCGGTGGTGTGGGACTTTGCTCCAGTCACCTCAGAAACCCAGAGAGACAGTTTTTCTAGGAAAGCGAGTTCAAGGCAATCATGCTGTTTGTGACGTGGGTCTTGTCCTGGTTTTAGCCTTTTTTAGCAGGCTGGACATCCCAGAAATAGAGGGTGTTGTAAGTTCTGTAAAAAAAGGCACCTGCCTTGAGGAAAGATTAGTTCTCCGGTGTGGGAAAAGCTTCATCAAAGCATACCCTTCCTCTGAAATCCTCAGTGGAGATAAGAGGCAATGCCAGAGCCGGTGAAGCCTCCTGTTTTCCCTACTTACAGGGTGACTTGTTTCTTCCAGACTCCCAGCACACAACAGAGAGCTTGGAGGGGCTCAGCCATGCCTGGGGTCTGAGTGTCTTCTAGGTGTGAACCCAGGTTAGCAGCTGCCAAAATGTTGGTGCCCTCAAGTGTACCCTGAGCACGGAGACGACAGGCTGGTAGACTGGATTGCTTGGGATGACTCTGCGGACTGGCTACTGTGGTTGCAGCTTGGTTTATCCATGTAAATGTGTTTGGGATCCTCTGGTCTTCATCTCTTCCGTGCAGCACGGTGCTGTTTAATCGGCAGTGGAGCGGCCGAGGGTGCAGGACAATTTATCTTTAATTCTCTCGGTCAGTTCTCCAGGACAGATTTTGGCTAGTAATGGAGTCTGTTTTCACTGATATTTCTGTAAAATCCCTGGAAGAGCTTATGTTTACTCCACTATAAAAGTGTGTCTTGCTGATAAAGCTTATTTTGCTCACTGAATTGGTGTAGGTTCTACTGATAAAGCCTGCTCTCCCTGCTGCAGATTTCATGTATGCTAGGTTTGCTGAGATGGCTAACGTGAAGTTCCTCTAGCGTAGATTAGGCTCAAATTACGGAGAAATCTATTTGTGATGTTAATGTAATGCCTGGAAGATCAAATCTCCGTGTCCTCTTCACAGGTATCATGGTTTTCTGAGATAAACACTTTTATGACTCTCCTGATAGATTTCTGAGCTGTTGTTCAAACTCAGACAGGAAGGTGCTTTCTAGCAATCTCCTCTGGTGCACCCAAAGGCCTCTGTCCCCTGCAGTGCCACGGAGTTCATTCCGCCCTGTTTCCCTCGTATCTTTCTTTAAAGACCAAAAGATCCCTTAAATCACCTTTAAACAGGTCTGTTCCAGGAGGGTACGGAAAGCCATGAGTTTGTGGACAGGCTTTGCCTCCGACTGAAGGAGGAGCTTCAGAAGAGGAGCTGGTTTCTCACTACCCCGCACCTCCATTGCAACGTCTCCCATTAAAACCAGAAGAGCCAGGCACCAAGGGACTCAGGGCAGTGTCCCGGCTGTGTGACTCCAGATGGGGCCATCCCCAAGGCTTCGGGAGGGCAGGAAGCCTCTGAAGGTAAAGCGTGAGTGCAATTACAGTGGAGCATCATAGATGCCCTGAGGTGAAACCATGAGGCTGTTTCCTGGGCTAGAGCGTGGCCACCAGTGGGGACATCAGGTGGGGCCTGGGGCATGGCTGGGGTGGGGTGGTGCATCTCCCATTCCCACCAGGACAGTCCATGACTTGAGCTGTTGCTTAGCCCAGCCTGGGAGTCAGGATTTGAAGTGCCTGAGAGAAGCCCCTCTTCATAGCACATCCTCTGCTGCTCCTGATAAGCTGCTCTAACGTCATGGGTAGGAAGAGTTTGTCCTCTTCCATGCTAGCCCTGGCTTGCCAAGGGGCCAGGAGGCTCTGGCGCGGTGCGGGAGGCAGCTGGGAGTGTGCCGCGGCTGGGAGGAGGGTGGAGGAATGTGGAGGCCTTTTCCAAGTGCCTCGGCCCATCAGGAACTTGGCCTGAATTTTCTTCCTCCTCCTGCCTTTCCTATCTGAGCACTTCCCAGGGGCTGCGGGCAGAGACGGGCTCTCCCGGCACCTGGCCTGATAATGCTCAGGGAGCTCGCGTGGATTGTTCACTGCTGCTTCAGATCACCTGCGCTAGGCAGGAACGAGAGGCAGGTCGGGGATGCCTGAAGGTGCTAAGCTCTTCTTGCCTGGAGGGCTCTGGGGAGGCAGGAGGTGTGGGATCTGGCCGTGTCTGGGACAGACCTGTGCATGTTCACCTCCCCGGGCATCCCTACCCAGTGCCCTGCACGAGACGGGGCTCCGCTTGCACGGGGCAGTGGCTGGGCGCTGCTGGGCCACGGATGCAGGAGGGTGCTTTGGCCAGGGCATCGCCGGGGTGCTGTGGGTGGGGGTGCCCGGTGGGCAAGGGCTGGCTGCAAAGGCCTTGGAAATGAGTGGGTGTCGTTCCCTCTTCAGAAGAAGTTGGGACTTTTTGCGTGTTCCTCACGACCACACAATGAGGTTGCAGCCCCTGACCCAGGTGCGGCTGCGGGTTTGAGTGAGCTGGGCATTGATAGTGCCTCTATTGCTTTTGAAGATAAGGGCATGTTAATATTTTATTGCCCCCTTTCTTCATCTGAGGCACCATCCAGAGCAAGAAGAAGGGAGGGGAAGGACTTGTTTCCTTGTGACAGGGAATTAGTCATGGCAGCCTGGCCCTCCAGCGAAGGACTCCCTGCTCCCCCATGCCGTCCTGCCAGGTGAGGGGTCCAGCCCAGAGCCCGGAGGAGGGAGCCCTTCCCCACCCAGCCCTCTTCCCACCCCTCCTCTGCTTTCCCCCCAGCCACCCGTTCCTGCCCTGAGTGGGGCTGTGCTCCTCCATGGCTTTCCTATGGGAAAACCTGGAGCACCCTCAGCTCTTCCCGCTGAGCTGGTGAGGGGCAGGAGGTGACCCGAGGGGCCGGCTCAGCTCCATGGCTTCACTCACTCTCGCTGCTGGCAGAGCTGGCTCCCGGGGCAGTCAGGGCTCCCGTCCTCTGTGGCCCTGGGCTGGGCCGCATCCAGCCTGCACTCAAGGACCCGGCTTATCAATAACAGGGAACATGGCTATTGCGTGAAGCAGAGATAACCACGGCCACCGCATCTGTGCACGCGGCCCCCTTCCCTTCCCTTCCCTTCCCTTCCCTTCCCTTCCCTTCCCTTCCCTTCCCTTCCCTTCCCTTCCCTTCCCTTCCCTTCCCTTCCCTTCCCTTCCCTTCCCTTCCCTTCCCTTCCCTTCCCTTCCCTTCCCTTCCCTTCCCTTCCCTTCCCTTCCCTTCCCTTCCCTTCCCTTCCCTTCCCTTCCCTTCCCTTCCCCGTTCTCCGCTCCTGCTGGTAAAGAAGTGGAAAATCCTTTTCAACCTGCCTTGCCCTGTAGCCAAGTTTCACATCTTTGGGTGCGTTCAAGTTAAAGGCAGGAAAGCTGGAGGGGAGAAACCTTCCCCTCCCCGAGCCCACCCAGGGATAATGCAGGGGCTCCCCCTTGGCTCAGGGGGGCTGGGGAAAGGCTCACCCCCCTTTTTGGGGTGATGCTCGTCAGCTCCTCTCCTGCTGTGGCGCAGCTGAGGCCGGCGTGCTGCACCCACGGGACAGGCACCTGGCATTGCACGGGTGAGAAAGAAACCCAAGGGGCTGTTGGGGGTGCTGGGGCCCCGTGCAGTGCCTCTGCCCGGCGCTCGTCTGTCCAAACCACGGGTGTTTCTGCACCCCAGCTCCAAGCTCTGCCTGCCCTTGCTTGTGCCCGCTGCCTCTCTCCTTCGGGGGGGAGCCCTGCAAAAGCTGACTCCTCTAAAACCAGAAATCTTCCCTTCTGCTGCTTGAATTAAAATGTTAATAAACCCAGCAGCAATCAAGCTCTGCATCAAGCATTTCAAACGCCCCTTTGTTTAATTAGCAGAGCCCCTGCCCGCAGACACAGGCAGCGCTGTCCGGCCCCGCCGCCCGGGGTGGGAGGCGAGGGGCGAGGACGCGGCGCCCAGGAATTCCTCCTCTTCACAGGCGTGACCTCTCGTACCAACTATTTTCTTGCCTCCTCTCTGCGTCAGCTGCCCAGAAACAAAACTTTTATGGCTGAAGGACTTAAATGAACTCGCGGCATCTCCTGGGGGGCTGCAGCTGGCAGGCTAAGCCCCTTGTCCGCTTCCCATGCCCAGCACCCAGGGCTCTCATTTCCCCAGGGCAGCCATAAGCACTTCAGCCAGCCCCGGGCTGGGGCGGCGCTTTGTTCCTTGGCCATGGAAAGGGCGTGCCTGGCCTTTGCCTTGAAATCCACCCGGGTCCCCTCCAGCAAGTGTCACCGTGGGGATGGCTCCCTGGATGGCCCCTTGCTCGGTGAGGAGGGGAGAAAGCATGACTTGCGTTATCAGGAGCCTGTTAACCCCACGGCAAACATGATTTCACTGGTGCAAGGGTGATGGTGGTGACGTCTGAGTGGGGAACATGGTCCCTTCCTCTCTGGGACCTAATCTTAATTGCTTTATGAGAGGCCAGCAGGTAGACCAAAGCCTCCTGCTCCCTGGGGGACAGGAAGCCAGGGCAAGGGAGTCCCTGGGCGGCCCTGTGCTGTGGGACGGCAGAGCGGGGGTTATCTCACCTCTGATGGTGGGACATCAGAGGGGGCACGGTGGTTAAAAGGTTCTTGCTCCTCGGTGGGCTGCGGGGCTGGGCTCCTCTGCTGCACCTCCTCTCCTCCTGCTGTGCCCACATGCCCAGCAACCCTCGGTGCCACCGCGTCCCGCGTCCCGTCCCGTCCGCGTCCCGCTGCTGCTGGTGGCTGTCACGCTGCTGCTACTGTGCAGGGCTGCAGCCACCAGTGCGTCCTGCCGCTGCCAAAGGGTCGCGTGGAGCCCTCTTGGCCTCCGCCTGCCCATCCCTTGTGGCTTACTGATGTCTCACTGGTGGTGTTTTTCCTCCCAACACAGCCCCTGCAAGGACCCCCGGGCTCAGGATCTGCCTGCGAGACCCCTCTGCAGCTGTGATGGGTGCTCAGCCTCCGCCGTGGCCAGCGGCTGCTTCGGGTGCTGGGGACCATGTTGCCTCCTGGGTGCCGGTGCTCACAGCATCCTGGGATGCACCCGGGGGGGCAGCAAATCCCCCTGTGGGCACCCCAGTCCCAGTGATACCTGCACCCTTAGAAGTGAGCAGTGCTGGGGGGGGGGGTTGCCTGCCATTAGCCCCCGGGGAGCTGCACCTGCCCCTGCTGGCACCCTTGCAGTGGTGGCACGTGGCAACCTCCCAGCGCAGTGCCCAGGGACAAACCGTGCAGGGGAGTGACACCCCTCCCACCCCACCAATAGTGCTCCCACCTGCCTGGGCTCCTGGGTGGCAAAGCCACGGAGGCGGGGCGGGGGGGGACAGGCCAGAGCAAGGGCCGGGGGTGCCCTCTGCACTATGGACCCGCCAGGTGGGCGAGTGCGACCCCCACCACAGCCCACCCTGCCAGGGGAGCTGCCAGGGCCCCTCCGTGCTGCAGGAAACTCAGCCACAGCCTGGCTAGAAACACATGATTTATTGCAACATCAGTTTGCAAACAGCGCTCAACCCCCCCCCAGCAGCAACTCCAGACCCGCACGGACACCCTGACCCCCCTGTGATGCCTCTGTGGCCAGCGGGCTGGTCCCTGGGGGCACAAGCCCACCCACCCCCATCCAGGCAGGCTCGCTGGGGCTGCGGGCTGGGGTCCCGCTGTGCCAGGGGCTGCCTGAGGGCTGGCAGCATGGAGGAGGGAACAGAAGCCGGATTCAGGGTCCTTTGCTGATGTAAGCCACCAGCTGGGACCTCCGAGCAGTTGCGAGGTTCTTGGGATCCCTGGGGATAGAGTGGGGTCAAACCCCCAAGCCTGTGAGCTCGAGGGCTGAGCGTGGGAGACGCCACCGTGTCCTCTCCTCTTACCGCGCTCTCTCGGTGCTAGCCGGGATGCTGTGGGGAGCCAGGAAAGGCGCCAGCCCGGTTCCCACCCGCAGCCGCTACACGTAGCCTGTCAGGTTGTAGGAGTTGACCTCGCTCTTGGTCTTCTGCATCTGGTTGACGGAGGGCCGGGGGCTCTTGCCTGCCAGCAGCCGGGGCTGGTAGGTGCTTGCATAGGTGGCCGTTGGGTCCCGGGGAGGGCAGGAGGTGCAGAGGATGAAGCCACCGATGAGGGAGAGGAGGGAGGAGATGATGCCCAGGTAAAGCGCCTCCCCGAGCTCGAACTTAATGCTGTCGGGGAGGATGGGGTTGTGGAAATCCCGCAGCACCACATGGATGTTCCACACCAGCGGGATGAAGCAGAGCAGCCCCCCAAGGACGAACACCACGCCGCCTGCCACTGCCACCCGGTCCTTTCCCGGTGAGCCCTGGCTGAAGACAGTGCACCTCATGCCCACGACGGTGAGGAGGCAGGCGAGGGAGGAGACGGCGCAGGAGCTCACCATCAGGGCTTGGGCTGCCTGGATGTCGGCGGGCAGGTTGAGCAGGGAGCTGTAGATATCGCACTGGGTGATGCCCGTGCTGTACGTGGCGCACTCCATCCACAGCCCCTTGGTGAAGCTCACGGCCGTCACGATGCTGGAGCCGATGTAGGAGCTGGTCTTCCAGCTGGGCAGCAGCGTGGCCGTCAGCGTGCCGATGTAGCCCAGGAAGGCCACGGCGTAGCCCAGCAGCTGGAGCCCCATGGAGACCATGGTGGGGGCTGGCTGTCACCTCCCTGGGGCTTGCGGCTTCTCGCCCGGCTCGCCGGCGGCTCGCTCCCACGTGCTTACCTTCCCATGGCCCCGCTGGCAGCTCTGCTCGCTACACCGCAGCTCCACCCCGCTCCCTGGGGTGCTGGTTTTGTGCGGGCACCGGCGCGTGGGTGGGAGCCGGGGGAAGGAGAGGTTACCTGCAAGAGTGGAAAGCAATCCCTCCCCGATTAACGATTGACCCAAGCCCGTGGAGGAGCGCCAAGCGGCCTTTCACCTCCGCTATCTCCCCAGCCAGACTTCAGAGGCAGAGCAGCGCTGCCCGGGAAGGACGCCAAAGCCCTCCCTTGGCCGGGGCCGTGGGCAGGGATGGAGAGTCGGTGGCTGGCGAGGGGAAAGTGCCTGCTGCCTTCCTGGGGGTCCCTTGTCTTCTGTGATGTCCTGAGCCAAGGAAGCCAAAAAGGCTGTGCCCTGTTATCTGGGACCTGCCGGATGCGATTTCAGGTGGTGGCCCTGAGGCTCCCCCAGCTGAGGAAGGGGGATTGCGCTTCATTCCCACCCGCGCGGGGCTCACCCAGGGCATCTGCAACCACCCACCACCCACCCCAACCTGCCGGGGCTCTGGAGGGACAACGGGGTGCGCCCACCTGAGATTGAACCATGGCTATTGGCCTTTCCGTGCCGCTGGGGACAATGGTGGAGAGAGATGCATGTGATAGCGATGCCTGTGCCCCCAGGAGAGCCTGGAGGGCCATGGAGGGCAGAATTGAATCAAGGCAAAGCATGCTGCCTGCACCTTGGGGATGCTTCCCCGAAGCACCCTGGCCGAGCGGGGTGTCCTGTCCCTTGGTGGACTGAGCACAGTGGGGTGGCAGCTCATGCTCGCTGCCATCAGCGGGGGTTTTTCTGCTGGTGCTGTCTCCTGCCTGCAGCCCTGGGTGCAGGCAGGGGGGTTTGGCAAAGGCAGTGCAGTGGAGTGGTTTGTTTTCGCTCTGCCTTGTTTCAAAATTCCCAGTCCCACAGTGTCTTGCGAAACTGGACTGAGCCCGTGCCACACCGCACCGACACTGTGGCCAGCGGCCTCACGCCCTGGGAATGCTGGAAGTGCCACCACCGCCCAGTGCCTCCGCTCATCTCCCATCCCTGTGCTGGCACCTCAAATGCTTGGTACCAAAGTTTCCCAACTTTCTGTCTCCTTTCCTGTGTGCTAACCAAGACCTCCCCCTCCATTCCAGGGGTGTTGCTGCAAAAAACCACCTGGGGTGCTCGAGGTGCCGGCAAAAAGGCACAGGAGGGTCATGCTGGAGCTCTGTGGTACTTACGGGGGCGGCTGGAGATGCAGTGCGGGACCGAGGGTGTCCATGGCTGGGGCTCGCCCGGGACCGGAGGTGGCTGGTCGGAGCAGGGCGGGCAGCCGGGGGCCCCGGCCCGGCGGATCAGGAGCTGTGAATTGTTTAGCTACAGC
This sequence comes from Nyctibius grandis, assembly GCF_013368605.1. Lineage (NCBI taxonomy): Eukaryota > Metazoa > Chordata > Aves > Nyctibiiformes > Nyctibiidae > Nyctibius > Nyctibius grandis. The sequence goes on from NC_090670.1 coordinate 10,853,603, forward strand.
TTTGCAAAATCCACCTGCAAATCTCAGCCTGGATCAGAGGCTTATTGCAGATCAGAATTAAACCCTTTCAGTGTCGGGAAGGATTGGGGAGCTGGGATGCCTCGTTTTGCTTCTTGTCTATTAAATATCAGAGTAGGTTTGCCAAAGGGGCTCAGGCCTGTGGTTTGCTGTCACCTTTCTGGCCAGCCTTGGTGGCTGGCAGGTGACTGCGTGCCACCGTCCATGTGTCCGCTTTGGGCTGCGTCACCCGTGCTGAGGTTGGAAGGGCAGTGAAACGCCAGCAGGTTCAACTCCCCATGCCCACGGGGTGAGCTCGAGCTTTTGGTTTGCTCCTCCTGGCCCTGCTTGTCCTCCGCGGGGTTTGTTGTTGTAAGACTCCTGGCCCAAATGAGGAGCAAATGGAGACGGTAATGAAGGCTGCGCTGGCCCCGTGCCCCCTCCTGCTCACCGGCTGCTGCAGATGGAGAGGGGCAGAGAGGGCCCCTGGTGACAAATTGTGCTCGGAGCTGAGCAGGGTCTGGCTGGCGTTTGGACAGGGGTGTTTGGATGGTGATAGCAGAGCTACAGCAGGGACCATTTGCTATTTTCTTTCCTTGTCCCAAATTGAAACCCTCCCGGGAGTGGGAGGTGACCTGACCGGCAGGAGCAGCGGGCAGGGATGGGATGCGTGGCAGTGCTGGGCATGGGGGGTGAGCTTTGCACCCTGGAGTCGAGAAGCTTTTCTGTACCTCCCAGTATGGTGCACATCTCAAAAAGCCAAAGGAGAGGGCAGGGAGCACAGGCAAGCGCATGCTCTGCCCACTGCGCCAGCAGTGCGGGAACAGGGCCTGGCAGATCTCCAGGGCGATCCGAGCAGGGGCCATGGATGCCTGAGCAGGACCATTGCCCTGCCTGTGCCTGCGGGTCCATCCCTGCTGTCTGTCTTCCCTCCCTGTCCTCTCTTGAGCATCCCGTCACCTGCCCCCTGGTTGCTCTGTGCTTGCCGCCACTGCAGCCCATCACACTGTGCCCACCACATGCCCATCACACTGTCCTCACCATGCCCATCACCCTGTCCCCAGGGCATGGCCATCACATGGTCTTCATCATGCCCATTGCGCTGTCCCCATCACAAGCCCAGCACACTGTCCCCATGGCATGCCCATCAGGCTGTCCCATCACACGGCCGTTGTGCTGTCCCCATCCCATGCCCATCATGCTGCCCCAGCACTCCCCATCCCTTCCCCACATCCCCCCCTCCCTTATGCAAATAGCTACAAAGAGCACTTAATCATCCTTGTTAATTGTCTCTGCCCTCCCCGGTTCCCCCATGGGGATTTTCTCACAAATGGTGTCTAACTTTTCCCTTCTGTGTTTTGCTTTTCCACCAGAGATCGCAGCCCTCCGCCCCCAGCCTCCCCCTGCCCCTCTGTTTACACAACTGGGACAAATTTCACACCCCAGGGACCACTGTCCCCACACCCCTAGTCCCTCACTCCCCTGCCCTTGCCCCTGCCCCTGCCCTGAAGAATTTGTGAGTCACCGGCCGGGGCAGGGCTATAAAGGTGTCCTAGCCAAGGCTCTGCAGCGTCGGAGGGGACACCACTGCCTGCCACCATGGAAGCTGCTGGCTATTGCCTGCCCCCCCAGGGGCTCCGGGTGCCTGTGGCCAGTGCTCGCTCAGCCCTGGGGCTGGAGCAAGGGGGAAGGTACGTGGGTGCTGCGCAGCCTGGGGGGGACAGGGGAGGGTGGGGAGGGCAGGGGGTGAGCGGGAGGTGGGACGGGGAAGGCTCCAGCTGGATTTGGATGAAGGCTGTGCAGCTCCCTGCTCTAATGGGGACCCTTCTGATCCTGGTGGCCATGGGTGGGAGAGAGGGTGCAGAGCCCGGGGAGCAATCCTGGGGTCTCCCAGGAGTGCTGGAGCAGGGCAAGGAACACCAAGGCCAAGGTGGTATGAGTGCACCTGCATGTGCCCAGCACCCCAGCCACGCACTCAGGCAGGGGCTGAGCCGGGCAGGTGAGACTGTGGGGCTGGGGGGGAACAAGGCAAGGGGGGAGCAGGGCAGGGTGGGCGGCTGTCACGCTGAACCTGCTCTCCCCACCTAGATCCTTGCCTCTCTGGAGACCGTGGCTGCCCCGAGCAGAGGAGGGAACCGGGCGGCGGAGGGAGCAGACAGACACTGTGAGTTCTACACTCCCTGCTGGGTCCCCCCGTTTCCCACTGGGAGGGTTGGGGTCCTTGTTTGGCAGAAAACCAGCCTCTCAACCCAGGCCCCTTCACCCCCGGCCCTATTGCACAGCAGCACTGTGTCCCCCCACCTTCCCTGGTGCATCACCCCTCTGCCCCACGAGCCACGCAGACTCACCGGGGCAGGGCCAGGCAGACCCCCCCCGGCTCGGCACAGCCGTGCGGCAGGGACCTGAAAGGGCCGCCTGTTCCCAGGCCTGGCGGGCATTCCTCAGGGGGTTAGCGGGATGCCTGGGCATGAGCTTTTGAGCACGGCGGGGAGATTACACTGGCAAAAAGCCCATCAGGGAGGGGGGTAGATGCCAGCTTCCTTTGCGGGGGCATGAGGACCTAAACCCAGGGGCAGAGGAAGGGGGAGAAGCTGGCTTCAGGGCAGGGTGACCCTGCAGGGGTCTGCCAGGTCTGTGGCGTGTCACCCCTGACAATGGGAGAGAAAGGTCCCTGCCCTCGCTGCCGGCTGGGGTCCCCATGCGCCCTGTGGCTGCCATGCCAGGAGGAGGGGGCAGCAGGAGCCCCAAGGCAGGTACCACCCCGACCGTGTCTCCTCAGGCTTGGACTCGAGCAGCGGCAGGGGATGGCGGCCACGACAAAACGCTGGCGTTCTTCCAGCACCCGGTCAGGTATGACCCCTGCCACCGGGCACCCCGGCCAGGCCCGAGGGCAGCGGGCAGGCAGGGGCCCTCAGCCCGGGGCAGGCGGGGGCCCTCAGCCCGGGGCAGGCGGGGCCCTCAGCCCCGGTGTCCCCCCACAGGCTCCTTTGGCCCAAGTCCAAGTCCTTTGACTATCTGTACGGCGTGGGGGAGAAGCTGCTGGAGAACTTCCCGGTGCAGGCCACCCTCTGCCTCTACGAGGACTCGGGCAGCGAGGAGGAAGAGGAGGAAGAAGAGGAGGAGGAGGAAGCGTCAGGGGACGTGGTGGCAGGGCCCCCGCTGCAGGCGGGCAGACCCGGCACGCCGGTGTGAGGGCGCGGAGCAGCAGGCGAGGGCAGGCCCGGAGGCACCGAGGAGGCGTGGGGCAGGCAGCGGGCACAGAGCCACCGCCCGGGTCACCGCGCGGGCCACCGGCCCCAGGCCCTACCCGCCCCCGGCCCGGCGGAGACCGCGCCCCGGCCGGCCCCGCAGCGCCGCCATGACTACACCTCCCGGCAGCCACCGCGGCACCTCCCGGCAGCCGCCGCCCTCGCTCATTGGCTGTCAGTCTCGCTCGGGTTGTGGGAGGAGCGCGTGGCCCCGCCCACTCCCCGGCTCCGCGGTCCTATTGCAGCCGCGGGAGGCGGTGCGCGCGGGCTGCGGGCGGATCGATTGGCCGAGGGGCGGTGCTGGGGCGGGAGGAGGCGGGGCGGGGGCGGGGCCTTCCCTCCCCGTCGGCGGGAGGGAGCGGCTGCGGCGGGGCGCGAGGCGCGGGGCCGCCATGAGGTACGGGCGGGGCGGCAGGCGGGGGCACGGGGCGGGGGCACAGGGGCTGCGGGGCCGCTTGTGGGGGGCTGGAGGGAAGGGGCCGGGGCCGGGGTGGTGGGGGTCGGGGGTCCTGGAGCCGGCAAGGGGTGGCTGGGCGTCCGGGGGAAAGCCGCGGAGGTGGGGGTGACGGTGGGGCAGGGGGTGACGGTGGGGCGGGGGGATGTGGCAGTGGGGCAGGAGGTGGCAGTGGGACAGGGGGATGTGGCAGTGGGGCAGGAGGTGGCAGTGGGGCAGGAGGTGGTAGTGGGGCAGGAGGTGGCAGTGGGTGGGGTTCATCTAGGACTAGAAAGCCCTGCTCAGCTGGGCAAGTTCACATTTGGGCTGATGGTGCAGGTGAGTTGCAGGGGGACCCTGCTGTGGGGTGACACTAGAAGCTGAGGGCGATGGAAATAATTTGGAGTTGGGTTTGGGGAAGGCAGGGCTAGTGCTGGGATGGAGGGGCCGGGGCAGGGGCTGGCCAGGGGCAGTGCAAGGATGGGCAGTGTGGGGTCGGATGGGATCCGAAGGCTGTTTTGGGAGGGTGAGGCATCCTGGCACCCCACGGGGACCCCGCGGTCCCTGGCAAGTGGAGCCAGTGCAGCCTCTTCTCCTCACTGTGGATCTTGGCACGGAAAACCCCAAATATTGCTGGGATGCTGCTGAGCGGCTGGCAGCCGCAGCTACGTGATGCCAGGAGAGCCGGCAGCCTCCCTGCGTGCCGTGGCACGTCACTGGTGTCTGGATCCCCCTGACCCATACCTGTGCCCCCCAGCCTGGTGAGGAGGTGCCGCCTCCCAGTGTGCCCCCATAGCTGCCTGAGGTCTGCGGGGGGCCGGCACCGCACATGCACCATATTTTACCAGCACGATTTCCTCCTTTGGCATCAGTGACGGGAGCGGGGGCGGAGATGGGGGGAGCCCGGGGGAGACACAAATGTGCGACTGCAGCGTCCTCGCTCTCATGGCTGCATCCCTCGCGCCTCCTCACGGTTGCCTTAGCAACCTCCTATCGATGGGGTATTTATAGAGGAGGCGAACGCGTGTTGGGAAGCCGGGGAGGGGGGGGACTGGGACTGGGTGGGCGTCTGCTAGGTCAGCCTCCAGCTCCAGGCTTCTCCAGGCTTGCGTGGCTGTGCGGAAGCAGGAGGGATGCTGCTCGCCTTGGCGTCAGCGCGTCCAGCTTTTCCTGCTCATTGGAGCCGGGGTTGGTGGTTAGGAATTTGCGTGTGGAAATAAAAAATAAGTGTCTGGGATGTCTGCCCTTCTCACAGGCATCGTTCATGCTTGTAGGCTTGCATAGACCGCGCTTATTGTTGCACTGGAATAAACCATCTCTGAGCTCTGACACTGGGTGGAAAAAAAGTTAAAGATTAAATCTTCCTGACGCGTTAAACGTTTTGCCCGATGTGTGATGTGGGTTATGGAGCTGGGGGTCCTGCCAAATCTGGTCTGGAATGTCCTTAATTCTGTGTCTCTGTTCTCCTGTCTGTCAAAGGGGGAGAATGCCTGTAACAACAAGCGGCACAGAGGCTTTGTGTGGAAACGGTGGCAAGTTTTCCAGGCCCTGCGTTCTTTTATCCTGTGGGTTTGGGTCTCCCAGTAAAAAATGATGACAACAAAAGCAGGTCAGGTAGTCCCTGCTCAGAGCTGACGCAGCCTGTGGGGGAACGCACGGACCCGGAGGGCTCTCGGCTGCTCCCACATCCCCCAGAACGGCTCAGAGAAGCGGGGTTGGGCACGCGGTTTCTCGAGAAAAGGCCTCCTGGCGTGGGCTGTGGGGTGCGGGAGGCGGCAGGCCCCTCCCAGGTGATTCTGGTGCTCTGCTGCTTTCCCTCGCTCCTGCTTGAGCTCCAGACTGAGGTTTGCAATCTGAGTTTCACAAACTGTTGGAAAGAAGCTGCTTTCTGCTTCTGGAGACAGCTCCAGGCTCGCTTGGCCTCTTGCCGCTTTTGGTGCAGGAACCTCAGAAACCACAGGACACCTGGTGCTGGCAGGGAGAGGTGCTGGGTTTGCTGAGAAGGTGGCTGTTGGTGAGGGTGGTAGTGCCTGCTGTGGTGGTGTGCATCAGCCCTTCCCTGTGTCCGGATTCCTGCCTTTTACGTGAAATGAGAAGTGCGTTCCTCGCCCTGCTGACCCCGTGCACGGCTCTGTGCTGTCCCTGACCCCGCTCCAGCTGAGCGGATTCAAGTGCTTTGGGGATAACTCTGAATATCTGAAGTTCTGGACCTAAGATCAGCACGTGGTTTAGTTCCTGCTGTTTCTAACCACATTTGCTCATTCATAAATCCCTGTGGGAGCTGGTTAGTCCTGTCCCCTCTGTCTCCTGACAGAGTTGTGGCTTTGCTGCAGCAAGGTGTCACACAGGGCTGGAGGAGATGAGTTTGCCCAGAACAGCCTGATCAGTGGGGCATCGAGCACAGGGAGAGGACAAAGCATGAAAAACAAGTGAGTGAAACTCTTCCTGTGAGCAGAGATGGATGTACTCTGCTTCTGCAGGACTTCAGTTTTGCTCTTGTGGGGTTTTGTTGAGTTTAGTTTTGCTTTTGAAGCACAAAAGGTGCTTTTCCAGCTGGAGAGCTGTTGTCCTGGGTGTGCAGGGAGCTCTGTCACTCTTGCTGCTGCACTCAGCTTGGCCCATCAACCTTTAGGAGATGCATATCCTTTTCTTTCCTGCTGTGTAGTCAGCTTTATGGCCATGGAGAAAACAGTATGGCCCTGTGTATTGCAGATTATGGGTAGGAGTTGCAGAAGTGAGAACTGGCCCGGTTGTGAAGTTGATTTAAAACAGGATGACTGCTTTACCTGTATCCATCAATCTCTTATGAAAGGGAAGAGCACCAGGCTGCTCCCCGCAGCTTCTGACACGCAGGTCATCTTGTCTGCTGATGAGATATGGGGACTCTCCTTCATCCAGTTCTTCCTACTTTGCTTGTCTGCAGCCCTCTGGGCTTCTTGGGCAGGGCCCGGGCCCTGGCCCTCCCTGGGCTGGTGCAGCACAAGTACAGCATAGACCTGCCCCAGGCTCTCAGAGAGCTGAGGGTGCCCTGGGCCCCTCCGGTCCCTCCAGCCGTGCAATGAGTGGGGAGGCAGCGTGAGTCCTCTGAAGAGGCACCGCTTTGCTGGGAACTGTCCTGGGTCCACCAGCCAGCACCCTGCTTTCTGCATGAATCTGACCTTGGGTGATGGAGGTCTTGGGCTTCAGGGGGTGAAATTTAAGCTGTCAGTGACTCTCCTGTTTTCTTCCCCGCAGGTAGGCAGGAGCCCCCCGTAGCCGAGTGAGGCAGCATGGCAAGTAAGTGTTCCTCAGTCAAGATGGAGAGGTGGTGGTGGTGGTGCTGGAAGAGAGAAGGGGGATGTTTGACAGCCACCTCTCAAGGGGTGCCTGTGCTTTTTGGGGGGTGTTATTCTCTGTGGGGAGCAGATGCCATCAGCTGTTATCCCTGGATGAGGTCTGAGGTCCGGCCTGACTTGTGCTTCTCTCTCCCCTGCGCAAGGTGGGAGTCGAGAGGAGGTGCTGAAGGGCTGACCTCTCCGGGGCTCCCCGTACGCTGCAGCATTTCTTTATTTCCGTGACGCTCGCTGTGCAAGGCAGGGCCTCCCTGAGGCTCTTTGGACTGACTGGCCCCTCTGCAGAGGTTGCTGGTCTGCACTGACATCTCCTAGCGACGGTGCTCCTCGTGGCCCGTGACTGGCATCCCATGAGCTGCCCATCCCGGGGGCCACGCTGCCTTGTAGCCTGTGTGGCCGGTGGCACCCGGGCTCTGCGTTCCCCGTGGATGGGCAGTTGCCTGACTCGGCCCCGCCGGGATCTCACTGCCTCTTGGCGTCTGAAGGAGTGCCTGGCAGATGGGGCTGCTCGGGGCCAGCTGGGCTGAGGCTGGCGAGGGTGCAGGGTGGAGGATGGCGTGTGGTCTGTAAAGAGCTGGACTGAACCCTCCCTCGCTCTTCTGGGCAGCCTGCGTGGAGGCTGCGTGCAGCGATGTGATGGGAGCTCAAGGAGGACGGCAGTTGTGAACGGGGAGATGTAGACATCTGGCTGGGATCTCGGGATTTGCTCGGGGTGTCGCTGGAGCCAGCTATGAAGGTGGAGGCAGTAGCCACGCTGGGCAGGAGGAAGATCGAAGAGATGACAGGTATGTTGCCTCTCATTATCTGTGCTGTGCTAAGTGGGGGAGGGACAGGGATCTCCAGGCAGTGTTTTTAAAAGGCAGTTTTATTCTTCTGTTTGTGAGGAGGGTACCCAGCTGGGTCCCTGCCTTCCTCCACTGCTGCCTTTTCTCCCTCCCAGAGCTCAGGTGCTGGCTCACCAGCACTTACTGGTTGTGGGAGGTGTCCCCTGTGGTGGCAGAGTCCCCTGCCAAGCAGTCCCCTTCGTGGTGACCCTGACGTGCAGGAGGGGGGTGTGGTGGTCAGCATGTTCACCATCATGCGCTCTCTGGCAGCATGCAGCCCTGGATGACCCTCCGCAGACACAGTCGTGTGTCATTCTGCTGAGAAGCAGCCCCGGGGGTGTCCCCACAAGCCGGGCAGCAGAGCAGTGGGGTGGCAGTGTGGCCAGGCCTGCCTGCCACCAGGGGCCAGCAGCACCTCAGGAAACCCAGCAGGGATGCTGTGAGCCCAGCCCTCGCTCCTGCTCCCCCTGCCTACAGCTCTGATCTTTCCTGAGCACCGGTTCTCCAGCTGGTGTGGGGAGACTTGGAGAGGCACAAGCGGTCAGTACTGAGGCTGCTGGGCCTTGGGAAGTCCCCTCTGCCCTGCGGTTTGGGGGCAGTTCCTGCTCAGCTGTCTGCTCTGCGTGTCGGCTGGGGATCCAGGCTGGCAATGAGAGTTGGCAAGGCTCTTGTTTCCCGAAGGCCATTGGTTTTCCTGCTCTGGTCCCCAAGCATGTGGGAGCTCTTTGCACTTTCCGTGTAAAAGAGGGAGCAGTGACTTAGTTTCTGCTCTTCTGCCATTTCTAGGTCCCTGAGGGAAATTGGATGTGGGGAGAGGCACACACCTCCATCACAGCATGCTCTCAGTCGGGACGTTGCTCATGATACCTGCCTGCCTGTGTACCTGTTTTTATTTCCCACCATAGTGGCCAGTTCAGCCCGGCAAAGCAGGGAAGGGGTCAAGTGGCTGGTATCTGCAGGGATGGAATACCCTGACAGCGAGATCTGCGGCCAAGCTTGTTTCTCCAAGGTGTGCTGAGGAAGTTGGAAAGAGGCTCGGACTCAAGTGCCGAGGAGGGGAGAGTTGATACTACAGCCTGATCAAGGTGGGAGACAAAGGAGGTGAGGCCGGACTTCTCCACCAAAGGATGGGACATTTGAGGAATGGATGGTGTCTTTGTAAAATTTCATCTCATTCTGGAAAAGCTCAAGAGAAGGTGGGTCTGCCAGCCTGCTCCCTCTCCAGCCAGGATAGCCCTCCTCAACTGCGAAAGCCAAGGCAAGCTGATCCCTGCCCTCCTGCAAGATGCCTTCTGTGCCTCTTGAAAATGCTTTTTTGGTTGTCCTTGTTAAAAAAAAAAAAAAAGAAAGGTTTGCATAATAAAGTTAGTTCTGAGGGAAGGTCTCTGACTCACATCATTCATGCTGCTCTTCATTCACACCTCAGTGGTTCGGCCCTCTGCAAACTCTCACTGAAGCAAGCCATTAATAAATCACAGGGGGAAAATGCACTTACACAGCACAACGAGAGCACAGTGCCTCCAAGCAGGGCGTGGTGTAGCGCAGTAGTAGTTGCTTGCGCCATGATCTTGTCCCTGCCTTGACATTTACAGATACTCTAGCAAATACATTGCTGTATTGTTTTACGAGCAGGACACATGGAAGGTAAAGCAGAAGGAAACCTGCTGGTCTCTTGTAAAAGGCTCCTAATGAAAGAAGTTGGTGGCTTTTCACTAACTGTTAAGTTTGATCTTCACCAAGCTCCTTATCGAGGGAGTATTTCTGTGTCACAGCCAAGCTGGTCTAATGGGAGATGCTACCTGTCCCCTTGCCTCCTTGTCCTGCATCTGTTGATGTTGCTGCAGTGTGAGTTGGTTCATCTGGTTGATCCAATGGAAGATTGAGCCTGAGGGCAAAGGAGGTAAATAGGTTTCTGTGGATCAGCCAGCTGAACTGATTCATCTTCCTCAAGGGAAGCACCATGATGATGTGGCTGGGTGGGAAGAGATGGTGCCAGTCTCCAGATGAGCGTGTTGAGCTGCATTACGGAAACACTCTTATGAAATGTGTGCAGGGGATGTTTGGATCCTGGAACGGTTGTGGTTTGTGTGGAGTTTCTGCTTTCTGGGCAACAACTCGCTTGCCTCTCCTGTGCTGCTGCAGGTCCTGGTAGGTACTTGCTCCCTGCACCCCATGGAGGTGTCCTTCCTGCAGAATATGGGGGGAGAGGTTTTGAAAGGGCTGTGTCTCTTGCAGGCAGGAAGGTGCTGTTCCTGCTCAGTCTGGCTCTCTCACTGCATGGTCTGTGGGAAGATCTGATATGGGCAACAATAGAGCCTCCCGGGCTTTGGGATCAGAGGAAGGTTTGTGAGGTCTCTGCACCAAAGTGTAGTAGGGATGAGAATGTGATGCCATGTGAGGAGAGGTTGCTCAGGCCCCTTTTGGTATCTGACTCATGACCCCCTGTGCTGTCCCTGTGCATTGGGGATATTTGTCCTTGTTGGGCCTGGGAGAAGACACAGTGGTTTCTCTGGGACCTGAACAGAGCCCCTGAAGCCACCTGAGCTTGCGTGACCCCACAGTGGCCAGCAGCGGGGACACCAGCTTCCAGCAGGCTGTCTGCCCTCCTCCTGGGGGGCTGTGGAGGCATGAAGCAAGAGAGGAGGCTCTGGGGCGATGCACGGCGGGGGCTGTGGAATGATGTACAATGCACTGTGTGCTTTGAGTCTGTCTTGGTGCTGGCCCCGTGTCTTGGCAGAGGCCTGGCTCTGTGTCCCAGCCCTGCAGGGTTTTCCTTGCCCGGTGGGATCTCCCTTGCTCTGCAGCAAAGGGGCAGCAAGGTGAAATCCTGTCAAGGGCAGGAGATTGAAAACAAATCTTTCTGGAGCCTTCTGTCTCTCCTTCAGCTGCCCTGTGTGGTCTGCAGCTGCTGCTTCCGATGCCTCCAGCATCTCAGCCCCGCTGGAAGGATGCTCCAGGTGCTGTATGTCTCTGAGCAGACCCCAGGAGTCCTGTGCCCCTCTGGCTGTGCTCCCCCTTGACGGGCACTCTGCTGTGCTGACTGAATTGTAGCCCTGGGCTTTTGGTGTTTGGGATGCCTGTATCAGCTAAATCCCATGGGAAGCCAGGTGGGAAAAGCTGGCTGGGCAGAGGCCAAGTGTGGGGTTGTCCTTGCTCAGCATGTCTCTGCCTTGTGTGTTGCAGTGTTCTTGGGGGCCAGGAATGCCCACTCGGTCCTGAAGCGCTTTCCCCGAGCCAACGGCTTCCTGGAGGAGATCCGGCAGGGCACCATCGAGCGGGAGTGCATTGAGGAGGTCTGCAGCTATGAGGAGGTCAAGGAAGTGTTCGAGAACAAGGAGAAGACGGTGCGTTTGTCCTGCCCTGCTCCCCAGTGGATGTGTGAGGGCTTACACCTTAGCAAGCTGGGGACAGAGAAGGAAAGCACGGGAGGAACAGCCTCTCCTGTGCCCTTAGTCCTCTTCCATCTGCAGGCAGCACGCTGTGGCCTCGCTTTCCAGCATGACTTTCCCTTCCCAGGCAATGCCCTCACCTTGGCATTGCCAGGACACCTTGCCCACAGCTGCATGTCAAGCTGTCACTCCCATAGCACGTGGGAAATTTGTGCTGTGGTCCTGGACTCTCCACGCTGGCGTTGGTGTCAGCCAAATTTCCCCCTGCTTGGTGTGGGGGCTGTTGGCCGCTGTTGAGGGGTGTCCCCATGATCTTTTGTGTTGGTTCCCACAGCGCCTCAGATGCGGACAGCCCTGGTGAGAGTGGTAGGGGATGGCTGAAAAACTGCCTCTTTTGTGGGCCTAGGGAGGGTAGTGATTATTGCTGGTGGTGGTGATGAGGTGCTCGTCCTATCTGCAGCACATGGCGGTTGCTTCTCTGTTCCTGCCACAGATGGAGTTTTGGAAGGGCTACACCAACTCTGTCTACTCTGTCAAGGACCCCGGGCACAGCACGGAGCGCTCAGACGCTATGTACGTGGTGGTACCCCTCTTGGGAGTGGCGCTTCTAATAGTCATCGCCCTCTTCATCATCTGGAGGTGCCAGCTTCAAAAGGCCACCCGCCACCGCCCTTCCTATGCCCAGAACCGTTACCTGGCCAGCCGAACGGGACGCAGCCTCCCCAGGGTCATGGTGTACCGGGAGCGGTCGCAAAGCCAAGGGGAAACCCAGTATCAGCGAGAAGCGAGCAACCGGCTGGCTGGAGATGGCAGAGCTGGGGGAACTCCTCAGCAAGATGGCACCCTCTACCCACCGGAGCATTCGGTCTCTGTCCTCTCCAGACTGTCCAGTGCCACCCCTCCGCCTTCCTATGAGGAGGTGACGGGCCACCCGGAGAGCAGCAGCAGCGAAGAGACTAGTGTCTCCTACAATGACCCGCCGCCCAAGTACGAAGAGATTGTGGCCACTGCCCCTGCTGTGGGCAAATAGCGGGTCTGCCTCCCTGCGGCCTCTTCACACACTCACGCTCACCCACCCACCCTCCCTTTGCCGTGCCCAGGACCCCCTTCAGGTGCCACTCGGCACTCCGTCTCACCTGCACAAGCTGGTGCCATCACACAATAGCCTTACCCTCCTAACCAAAAATAGCTGTCCCCAAGTGGGGTGAGGCTGGGCTGCGGGGACGGCTCTGGAGCCAGCCAGCCGTCCCCTGCCCCTCACTCCCTGCTCACATAAGTGCTGTAGCAGCCAGAGCAAAGCGGCAGCTTGTTCCTGGCTCAACGAGGGGGTCTCCCCATGGTGCATTTGATTTCCTCACTTCCCCTTTGAACAGACATTACATTTCCCATGATTCAAACAGCCTCGCTGCCTCCCTGGGGCACTGCTCAGCCTTACCCCATGTCCTCACCAGGCCCTGTTTTGCTGCTCGGGGCTCTGATTAGGAGGTGGGGATGCAGGAGGGATGTGGCGAATTTCTGTCCATCCCCACAGTCAGTGTCCACACTCTGTGTCTGGGCAGAAAGTGCCTCCCTTGTGTGTACTTGCTGCCAGGTGTGAGTGGGGAGCCCGGTCCATCCTGCGGTGCCTGTAGCGATATTCGCTGTCCAGAGATCAGGGAGGATCAGTCAGGGAGGTGCTCTCTGATCCCCTAGATCCCTTTGGAAAGGAAGAAAGGCTCGTGGTGGTCTTCTATGTGAGGTAAGTGACTTCGGAGTAGCAGATCCTTTTCCTGATGCTCTCTGCTTTCTCCCTGTGGGGTGCCAGGCAGCTGGAGGTCTGGCTGTGGCAGAGCTGGCTGATGGGGTCATCTCTGACCTCGAGCCAAAGGTGGTCCCATGGCTTTAAGTGATGGGGATGCTCCTCTTTCTTGGAGCATGGCCTGTCTGGTGTCTGTTCCAGAGCTGGGACACCGGCACAAGGAGATTGCAGATGGGCCAAATGTTCCCTCTCCCAACCCCAAACCTCTCCATCTTGCCTGGCCCCTCTCTTTAGGGCTCTTTGTCCTCCAGAGCAGGTAAAGGGGAATGTGAGACCCCACTCTCTTCCAGGGCCCTCTGGTGGGCAGAGTGCTTGGTGGCCATGGCCATGGTGTGGAGGGCCTGCTGAGGGAGGCGGCTGCAGAGGTGAGAGCAGGCTGATTGTGCCACGACCCGGTGATGCCGGTGGGTCAGAGGTAGGGCCAAACTCTGTTGTGCCTGACCACTGGCTGGTTGTGGTGCCAGGGCAGGGCAGAGCCAGGTCCTTTGCTGTGGGACCAGCGTGTCCCCTTTTCCTGAGCAGCTGCTTTTGGGGTTCAAGCAATGGGGCTGTCCTTTCCCAGTCGTGTCTGATGGGTGAAAAAGGGGGTTGTGCTCTCCAGCCCCCCAGGAGTAGCCCAGAAACTCCCAGCACTGCCACCCCTCAGTGTTGACCCCAGCACCAGTCTCTCCACCAGCACCGAAAGGCTATTGTACATGCATCGGCTGCCTGCACCCTGCTCGGTCCCAGCGATGCTCACACAGCAGGTGCCCTCAGCCCAGAGCTGAGGCTTGCCTGGTGTGGCCATTCCTGGGGCACGACACGTGGGGTTGGCAGCTGCTGGCACCTTGTCTGTCCCCTCCCAGGCCTTTACTCTGCCTTTTGGCCTTAGCAAATCGGGGTTATGGGAAGACCTGACAGTGAGCATTGGGGTCAGAGCCTGGAAAAGACCGGAGGGAGACAGAAGGGCACTTGTCATCCTGTCTTTGATGCTCGGTTATTATCCCTGCAGTTTGTATTCTGTAAAACTTGGTATATTTCTGTGCAAAACAAAAGGTATTTATTAAAAAACCCTCACTGTCTGAGTGGCACAAGGTGGCTTTTTCCCACAGGCGGGATGTCTCACTGGGTACAGCTGGATTTCCTTCTCGTGGGGGTGCTGGGGCTCAGCTCTGCGGGGTGATGGAGGCAGCTGTGGGACGATGGTACCAATACCCACCCTGGGCATGGCTGCAGCACAGTCCCCAGTGAGGAGGGGACCATCTCCAGAGATCAGGTGTGTGCTGCTGTGGGGCTGGGAATGAGCCCCATGCATCTGACAGGAGCCTTTGACTTCACTGGGCATGTGGTGCAGCTCCCTGTGAGAGCTGGAGGGTGTCCTGTGAGCCCTGAGCGGTCGGTAGGTGAAGTGCAGAGGGATTTCCTAAGGTCTTTGAGGGGATTTAGGTGCACAAGTTGTCCTGCCGTTCCTCTGTGTGCTCCTAAATCTCTTAGATAATCCCCTTTAAATAGCAAGACTAGGGCAGCGTGGGATTTATTTTAAGCCCCTTTCAAAACCAGATTTTACGGTCGGGTCTTGGACTCTGTCCCCATTCAGAAATGTTTAAAACTGTCGTTCATCCCAAACGGATCGTTTTATGGATGCGGACTCCACCAAGAGGCAGGATAGATGAGCTCGGGCACAGCTCGGCGCTTGGATGGCCGCCATCTCCGCTCCTGCCCCGGCTCCCAGGTTGGCATGGGGACATGCTGTGGCTGGGACCGCCACGGGCAGCACCCCTGGGGTGCCGAGAGGAGACGGGCTGAGCCCTCACCTGGCAGTGTGGATTGGTTTGGTCGCAAACACCCCTGGGCTGCGTGTGCGTGGGGACACGGGAGACTGGTGAAGCTTCTGGGTTTGCTTCTGTCCCCCAGTTCTGCCCCTGGCAATAGCCATCCTTCTGCTCTGGCAAACTTAGAATCATAGAATTGTTTTGGTTGAAAAGGACCTTTAAGATCATCGAGTCCAACTGTTAACCCAGCACTGCCAAGTCCACCAGTAAACCATGTCCCTCAGCACCACATCTACTCGACTTTTAAATACCTCCAGGGATGGTGACTCAACCGCTTCCCTGGGCAGCCTGTTCCAATGCTTGACAACCCTTTCAGTGAAGGAATTTTTCCTGATATCCTATCTAAACCTCCCCTGGCACAACTTGAGGCCGTTTCCTCTTGTCCTATCACTTGTTACCTTGGGAGAAGAGACCAACACCTGCCTCGCTATAACCTCCCTTCAGGTACTTGTAGACAGCAATAAGGTCTCCCCTCAGCCTCCTTTTCTCTAGACTAAACAACCCCAGTTCCCTCAGCCACTCCTCATCAGACTTGTGCTCTGGACCCCTCACCAGCTTCACTGCCCTTCTCTGGACTTGCTCCAGCACCTCAATGTCTTTCTTGGAGGGGACCAGAACTGAACACAGGATTCAAGGTGTGGCCTCACCAGTGCCAAGTGCAGGGGGACGATCCCTGCCCTAGTCCTGCTGGCCACACTATTTCTGATACAAGCCAGGATGCTGTTGGCTGCCTTGGCCACTTGGGCACACTGCTGCTCACATTCAGCTGGCCATTGATGGACACCCCCAGGTCCTTTTCCCCCAGGCAACTTTCCAGCTACTCTTCCCCAAGCCTGTAGTGGTGCATGGGGTTGTTGTGCCCCAAGTGCAGGACCCAACACTTGGCCTTGTTGAACCTCATACAGTTGGCCTCGGCCCATTGATCCATCCTGTCCAGGTCCCCCTGCAGAGCCTTCCTACCCTCCAGCAGATCCACACTCCCACCCAGCTCGGTGGTCTCTGCGAACTGACCGAGGCTGCCCGCCGTACTGAGGGGCCCGTTCCCACCGCCGCGCCAGGCCGGGGGGGGTGCCCGCTGCCCCCGGGGAGGCGCCGCGCTAATGAGTCGCAGCTCGTTAATTACCCCGGCTGCAGCTTTGAAAGGGCGGCGGGGGGGCCGCGGGGAGGGGCGGGCTGTCCCGGAAGACACCCACCCCGCCCCGGCTGTTTACAGGCCCGACAGTTGCCTCGAACTGCAAAACAAAGTAAGTGTGTGTCCGTGTCCATGTCCCCCTCCCGCCGCCCCCCTCTGCCAGGCGCGGAGCCGGGACGGGGCTCTGTGGGGAGCGGGTCCGGCAGCGGGGGGTGCTGGGGCGTCCCTGGGGGGCGAGGGGCGGGATGGCTGCCGGGGAGGGCAACGGAGCCCCCCGGGGCCGGCCCCGCTCCGCATCCCGCGTGTCCGAGCCCCTCACCCCCCTCGCGGGGTCCGGGACCCCCTCCGCTCCTCAGCGCACCCCTGAGCCGAGGCCGGGGACGCGGGGGGCGGACAGGTCACCCCGGCTCTGCGACTGTGGCAGGACCTGAGCCGGGTGACAAAGCCCCTTCCCCTCCCCGCTGGCCCCTCTGTGCCGGGACAGGTCACAGCCCCGAGGTGAGGGGCAGAGCGTGGGTGAGGTCAGCTGCTCCCCCCAGCACCCCCTCCTAGGAGGTGAGTACGGGGTGCTGGGTCAGGCTGGTACCCCCACCTGCCTCGTGTGGAGCGTCCTGGGCTGGGGAGGGACGGGGAGAGGGAGGTTGTGGGGTGTCCCTTCCCAGGGCAGGTTTTCCTGGCTTGCAGGTCTTAAACCTGCTCACACGCTTTAGTGTGCCCGGAATTTCCTGTCGCTGCAAAGCCGAGGCCGAGGAGCAGTCGTGTTCCACCGGTGAGGAGGGTTGCTTGGCAGTAGCTAGAAAAAGCCCTAAAGAAACTTAAAAGGAGGAAATTCAGCCACTTAAGCATTCTGTTCTTATGGATTTTGACAGCTGTGTTTTTTTTTTTTCTTTTCTTAATAGCTTAGTCTCTCAGAGCCTGCTTCTCACTCCGCTCCCACACCTCTGCTCTTTGGGAGCTGCAGCGGTTTCATAGGTGATTAGAAAAAGAACCGATTTGCCCTATCCAGATTTATTGTTATTAATATATGCTGGTTTCCCGGAGAGCAGGCTGGGAAAGCAACACAGGGTGTTTGCTTCTCTAAAGCACCAAAAATGTGAAGGAGAAACTTGGTGGTCTCCATGATTGTGGACCGTGGGTCTGGGTGTCTGATGCAGGTTTCTCCTGTGGGACTGACACCGCTTTGGGACCATCCCTGGACTTATTGCCCCACTCCTGAGTGGGGGGTTCCTGCAAAAATCCACTTTCTTCGAGGTTTTGGGGAAAAGCAGGGCACATGTGTGTTGTGACACCATGGGCCGGTGTCACCCATGCCACTGTTGGGTCTGGGCAGGGTGGTGGAGAAGGTGTGGGGCAGCGGGGGGCTGCTGTGCCCGCGCACACGGTGCCTCTGGGGCAGACCCTGTTGCAGAGATGGGGATCTCATCTCTGCGCAGCTGGAAGCAGGAAATCGCTGCAGCTGATGCTGGGCAAATTGCTGTCTCTTTAATTAAAAGGTTTTTAATGACAGAGGAGGAGAGAGCAGGGTGAGGCAGGTGAGTGCTGGGCGTGCTGGTTATTGCAGATGCGGAGCCAGTTCTGCCGCCCTCGTGTACCTGGAGTTACAGGCCTGGCTGCTGCAGGGGATGGCTCAGGGGCCGCATGTCCCGTGGTCCTTCGGGCTTCGAGAGGCGGTGCTGGTCCGCAGGGATTTCCCCCTGCTCCTCTCCCCTGGGTCATATCCCAGGGGGTGTCAGGGGGCTGGGGCAGGCGAGAGGGTCTGGGGCGCCCTGAGAAGCAGCAGCGAGGGTGGTGGTGGGCAGCCCTGGCTGCTGCCGGCTGGGAGCAGCATGGTGGGCTGGAAACGCAGCGTCAGACACCCAGCTGCTAAATATAGTCCTGGACGTGATCAAAGAAGGCAGGGCCTGTGCTCGCTCCTGCTCGCTCGCCTCCTCTCGTTTCCCCCCCTGAGCTTTGAAGAGGAAAACCTCTTCTTCCTCTGGCTGTTTGGGCTGTGCTGGAGCAGGCAGCTGCTCTTATGGTGGAGATTTTGACCTGGAAGTAAAAGGGGGGACCTTTTTGGGCATGGTGAGCTCAAAGGGCAGCAGCAAGGAGGGTGCAGGGTGGCTGTGCAGGCACGTGGCATGTCTGGGACGCTGGGGCAGCGCTGGGGTCCAGCTGGGGTCTGCCAGCCTCGGCAGCCCTTGCTTGTTGGGGTTTTCTTCTCGGCTGCAGCTTTTTGAGAAAGAATAAAGAGTGCATATGCTGGGAGCCAGGGAGGCTCCTCCCAAAAATGTGCATTGATTGCCTTTTGCTTGCATTGCTCAGTGACCTTGGGACATTGTGGCCCCAGGGCACTTCTCAAAGCCCTGGGACTTGGCAAAGGGGAAACTGAGGCACGGGGCAGTTGTGTGTCCTGAGCAGCTTCAAAGCCCCAGATGGTGTCCATGTCCCATGTCCTGCTGCTGCTGTCGGCTGCCCCCAGGAGCAGTGAGAGCTGGGGACTGTGTCCTTCCTCAGTGCCAGTCCCCTCCTGGGTGAGAGCTGAGCTGGCAATGGCCTGGGGGAGCTGACGTCTGCTTTTCCTTCCCCTCTGGGAGGATGGTTCAGCATCTGGCAGTGCTGCTTGGGGCAAAGTCCATCTTATTCAGCTTGATGTGGGTCACTCGAGGAGACAGGTGCTTGATTGGGCAGGGAATGGGGTATGGCCCTGGGGATACCGCAGCAAAAGCGTGTGTGGAGAAAGAGTTTAGTGCTCAGTTCTTCTTGTGGTAACCTGGAATCTTACCACCAAAATGTGGGTTTTGTTTTTAGAAAGCCTCATTTTTTCCTTGAAGGTGTATGAACACAAAAATGTGCTCCCAGCCCTCCAAAACACTTCTGGATGGAAAATATTTTTTTTCCACTAGTGTTAGGGTATACTGAACTGCTCTTCTCCCACAGGTTGTGCTGAAACTATTGCCCTTTCCTCGATATCACCTGAGGCAATAGGTGCTTTGGTTCCAGGAAACGTAGGAGTTTTCTCCTTCCTCACCCTGCCAGTTCCCACCTGCAGCGGCCCTGTGCCCTTGCCCCCACCAGCTGGGCTTCGTGGGACACCCTGTTCTCTGGGACAGCTCTGACGGTGTCTGTCTTTTGGGTTGTTTCTGCCTGTGTTTTAGCTGTCTTACAGCATGTGTGTTGTCCCTGTGCAGGTGCCAGTTTGGACGAGCTGCTTGCTACCGCTTTTGCTCAGCTTTCTTTTCCTCTGTGTGAAACCCCAGGGTGCTCAAGCAATCAGAGGACAACAGAAAAGATGTGGCCATTTTGGGGCCTGGACCTGAACAGAGTTCGCTGTGATCTGGTCTTCACAGAAGCCATCAATCAAAGGATGCAGGTTCCCAACAGGCTGAAGGTAGCAGATAGCTTCAGCGCTGCGGACAAGGAGTCGGTGACAGAGGATGTACCTCCTTCCTTTCGGATGCACATTCCTGACAGGATTTCTCTTGAAGGTAATGTCCTGGGTTGTCTTTCTGGGTGGCTGAAGGTTGGTGGGGCTCTGTATCATCCTAGGGAGTAGGATCCTCTTACGAAGTTGCTTTCCAGTTCATGCCCCTCTGGGCTGTCCTGCTGCTCACTCCTGCGGGACATGGTTTTGGATGTATGTCTGGTAACACTAGACACAGGGTTGGCTCTCTTACATGGGTGGATCTCTCTTCTCTCCTGTCCTGAGGGCATTCAGGTTGGTTTAGTTCTTGCCTCTCTCCTCTCTAGAAATATCAGATGCCAGTTTGAGGCCCATCCTGCTGAGCCAGCAAAAGAAGGTCCCCTGTGTCATGGTGCACGTGTCCCCAGACTCCTCTGCGCAGCCCACCTGCCTCGGGGAGCTCCCTCTTCTGCACGGAGCCAGCAGATCAAGCTCCCAGAAACGCAAACGATCGGTACTGTGTTGAGAGCGGATGGGGTTGCCTGTGGTGGGAAGGGGGAGCAATTCCAGTGCTGGGTTTCTCCAGAGGTCTGTTATCAGCCCAAGCCAGAATTCATCTTCCAGAGTGCTACCTCCTCCTAGGAGGTCCTAGGATTGAGGCTGTAGGGGTGGTGGGATCTCTTTCTGTCCCATAACCAGTACACACCTGCGTGCTGGGACATTGATTCAGCCAAATCACCTACTGCATTTTGTGAGCAGGAGGTAGGCTGAGGTAGGGGCAGTCCCCCCACAACCTCCTTCTGCTACTTTTGAAGTCCCTTTTCAACCACTGTTTCTCCTGGGTGAAGTATGAGATGGAGCTGTTTCATCATTGTAGCGTAAAGGGTTCTGGTGTCAGAGTTGAAAGCAAATTTTAACCTTGTGTGAAACTAATTCAGAGGCCCCTGGCATGGGCAGGCAAAGGCTTGGTTTGGCTGCTGGAGCTGCTGATCTACCTTCTCAAGTGCTTTCACCTCTGTGAGATCCAGGAGCCGTTCCCAGATGCATTAGGTTCAGGATTTTTGATCCGATAGAGATCGGATCAGCAGGCTCCTTGCTGGTGACCCTAGCTCTGCTCTGAGCATGTCTCCCCACCTGCTCCAGCATCAGCTTATCAGGTTTGGGGCTCATGTAATGCTCCCACCGCTGAGTGCTTTCCCTGCACTGATGGGCTCCTGCCACATGCAGACCATGCAGGGCACCGGGCTGGGCTCGCCCTGTGCAGGGTCTCTGTGCTAACGTGGTTGTGTTTGATGCCAACAGGGCCATCACAGCAGCAGGTCACAGAGGGAGAGGACTTCAAGTGACTGTGCCCAGCTGGCCTTAGCACAGCCCGGGCCAGCACCATGAGCGGTGAGCACAAACCCAGAGCTGTCTGGGACGGGTGGGGATCAGCATCTCCTGTCATCTGTGCTGCTTTGATGCTGCTCTGGTGTCAGTGCCCCGAGGTGGGGGGGTATCCAGATCAGAGCAAGGCAGTGCCTGACAAGTCCTACTGTTGCATGAGAGGAGCATGGCTTCTGGTGTCAGAGAGGCTTGTGCCAGGCAGCGTTGAAGGCAGCTGCGTTGGTCCCAAGGATGATGAGCTCTCTGCTGAGATGCACGTGGGACAGCATGTCCCTTCTCACAGCAGGCTGGGAGCACTGTGGTCCTGGCCTGGCCATTGGGCCAAGAGGACCTCGCTGCCTGCTCTGAATTGTCACGGTCTCTCTGCTCTGCCCATCTTCCTCTCAGTGCTTTGCAATGTGCTCTCTCTGCTCCAGCACAGCATGGCAGAGTGCTGGGGGCTCTGGGCAGGTGACCACTGGCGAAAATGAGGCACCAGGGCTTAAACCGGGTTTCTACAAAGGTTGTTGAAACTTGTGGTGCCTTGCAGACAAGGTGGGCTAAGAGCACACTTGCTTTTCAGCTCTTTGAGTGTAGCTTGTGAGCAGTAGCGTGGTGTTAGTGGTTCTCTGCTCATGGCCTTGGGCTCTGGAGTCTATCCAGTGGAGAAATTGTCTCTAACTTAATCCAGAGCAGAGCCACTTTTCCCCCTAGAAGTCCAGGTTGACCTGGGTAGCAGGAGAGGTGCTTCTGCAATTCCTGTGAGAGCAGGCTGTGAAGATCTGGTTATCACACAGCCATGGTTGGCTTCAGAGGAGTCAGGTGACTGTCTCTGAGCCTGGGGCTGCTGGAGGGAGTTCTCCCACCTGGTGACACAGGGGTCCTGGGTGCTTATGGCATTGCTCAGAGATGCTTGGAGCTGCTGAGGAGATGAAGGGCACCATCAAATGCCAGGCTGTGCTGGTGCTCTACGAGGCCAGGAAATAACAGGGTGTGATTCTGTGTGCACCCCAGGCGCGGACACGTGCCCTCCTGCCTCGTGCGCAGTGCCCCGCTCCCCTCCTTCCAGAGACGGGCAGGATATACTCCATGCAGAACATCTTCCAGACCATGTACCACCTGGACCAGGTGCTCTTCCACCCGTGTCCAGGACTCCCTGCCAAGACCCAGTGGCCGTCCAGTGACTTTGGCTTATCTCAAGCCACCTCCCTGTCACTCTGCAAGGACTTGCCTTTACCTCACTAAGGCAGGAGCCAGGCATGAGCTGTGTAAACAGCAGGCTGCACGGTGCAGGAGCAGGATGGTCCTGCCCCAGACTCTCCTCCTCACCTGTCCTGTCTGCTAGCTCCAGATGCCTGGCCCAGGAGCGCCTGGTGCAGCCAGCCTGGATGCACCCTGCTAACCCAGTCCAGCTTGTGTCTCCTGCTTAGCTTAACACCCGTCTCCTGGGCACCCTGAGTGATCAAATGCCGCTGGTGACTTTGGTGGGATTTCAGCTGCTCTTCGCTGCTAAGCAAGTGCTAATTTTTCTGCATGCCGTGATAGCCTGATGGAGAGAAATGTGTGAAGGGAATCAAAATCCAGAACAGACAGCTTGACCGAGGTCCTGTCCCTGAGACACCTTCTCCTGCAGTCTCCCAGCACCCTTGGCTGTATCTTGGTCACTCTTAATGAACCTTTTCCATGATCTGGCTGCACAGAGTTACTCATCCCATAGCCGATGCCTCTGGCCAGGGTGCAGTATGTCTGCATGCTCCCTGGAGCAGGTATGCAGTGACCTCGGTCTCTCTGGATGTGCTGGAGCAACTATCTCCACCACACTCTTATCTGTGCAAGTGTAGTAAATTTAACATGTTCAAAGACATCATTGCAGCCTTAAGGTGTCCCCACTGCTCTAAGGCTGCTGAGCACCCGGAGGAATGTCTAAATACTTCTAATTCTCCTTGAGCAAAGCCTCCAGGCAGAAAGGGAGGAGAGCGACAATCCATCATTGGTGCCATCAGTGCCTTCCCTCCCCAGCCTGTGCGGAGGTGCAGGCAGCAGAGCTGGCTTCTGCCTGTGGACAACGCAAAGTGGTGTCCCTGCTTTCAACCACAGTAGGCTGACTGTCTTCAAATGTTGCTTTTGGTTTTGTTTTGTAATGAAGCCTGGGCATTCCAACAGATCTGGTTAGTGGCTATGTAAGACCTTCTCCCTCCTCCCATCAGCAGTGGAAGAGGTTTAGGCCATGGTACCGTGAGAGGTGGTAGCTTGCAGAGCTGCTGTAATGCAGTGGGGTGAGTCCCAGGCCTCTCCCCAGGTCTCGATCTCCCTTTGAAGCCGTCCATCTTGGAATGCCTCTTCTTGGTACTTCGCATCACTTCGGATGCATACGGTATCTCTTCTATACAACAACTTTGTACCCTTATGCAACAATAAAAATAAAAAAACGACTGAGCTGACTTGTTTGTCCTGAAATTTTAATAAAGAAAAGTCTGATCTCGGACAGAGACTGGAATATTTGCCTGGCAGTGACCTCTTGAAGGGTATGAGTCAGTGGGAGCTGATTTCTAGTCTCTAAAGGGTGTTCAGCTATATCAACTGGGCTTTTTCAGTCAAAAGCTGCAGGATAGGTCCCTTTTTAATGGCTCCGTGCTGGGGGAAATTGTATTTTCTTTGTGTTGTGACTTCCATTTTACACTGCAGCTGCATTACGTGGAGGTATTATCTCACGAGTGTATTTTCAGACAGAGATTCACTGAATCTCTGTGTGCTGTTCTGGCTTGTCTTCAGCGAGATCAACATCATGTTGCAAACAGGAATAAATACTCTCTCCTCCCCAAGGTCTCCGAAGGAGTGGTGTTAGACACTCATTAACCTGTACGGTATCAGTGAGGGCCCATGTGAGTTACTGGTGTGCATAGGGGAGTTTTGGTTATGGAAGAGCTGATGTAGGCCTAGCCTGTGGTGATAGGAACAACAGACCAACCATGGCAGTTCTGTTTTCTCTCACTGTGGATCTACTTTATTTTGTGGTTTTATTTTGTGGCTTGGTGCTGTGGGCCCTGCAGCAAGGCTGTGTCTCTAGGGCATGCCCTGGAGATCCATGGTCTGTGTTGCCTCTGCGAGTGCAGCAGCTAATCCCAGTGGTGCCCCTTTTGTTTCTGGGGATGGAAGAAAGTGATGAGTGCTTGGGTTGCTTGTTTATGTTTCAAGTTGCAGGTAAAATTTGCTATAAGAGCAAAAAGTGATAACTTTTTTTGTCAGGGAGGTGGGGAAAGTGAGCTTGTGGTGTCTGGGGATCCTGGAGAGGAACAAATCCTTGTCTCAGCAAACACAGGACCCTTTTCTGCTGGCTGATGCAGTTGCTCAGATAGTTCCCCCCGGCTGATGGCTGCTTCCCAACAGTGGGATCCTCACCTGCTGATGTAAATGAGATCATCCCTCCATTTCGGCATTGGCCCTGTGATATGTATTTACCTGACTGGCTCTAAAGATGATTTGTCCAACCCTCAATGAATTCCTCTGACTGTAGAGAATGAATTTTTGGTAAATACGACGTTTTCTCTCTGTTGGACCTCTAAAGAAATCCAAGCATGCGTTTTCCCTGTTGTCTGTCATGGCATGTGCCGTATGTTTTGTTGTGGTCACTATGGGGTGCGTGGTGGAGGGGTATAAATATGCATGATGGGGGTAAAGAAGCAATGAGTAAGTGCTGTGCAGGTGCTGTTTTCTCTCTCCTGATGCTGCATCCAGACAGCACATCCTGGGCACGCACACGCTACCTGCATGGCTCGGCTCCCCGTGGCAGTGCTGTG
This sequence comes from Nyctibius grandis, assembly GCF_013368605.1. NCBI lineage: Eukaryota > Metazoa > Chordata > Aves > Nyctibiiformes > Nyctibiidae > Nyctibius > Nyctibius grandis. Next base: position 10,878,111 of record NC_090670.1, read on the forward strand.
TATGCAGGAAGGCAATTGCACCTCTTGAGCAGTGTTTGTCCATCTGCATCTCTGTTTTTCTTCCCCAGCTCCCAGGAGGCTGGACCAGCCCCAGAGAGTGCCTTGGAGGAGGTCGGGGTGGCTGAGATGGCAGCAATGAGAAAGCAGGTGAGATGGGGGTGAAAGGCTGCAAATGTTTCCTGGGAAAACCATAGGTGGGTGGGTGAGGAGGCTCCAGGGGTCTGTTGCTCAGTCCTGATGGCTTGGCATTGCCAAGCTAGTCCTGGCTGATGCTGCTAATGGGGAAGCAGGGGAGGACTACATGTCTGTTGACCCATCAAGCTCCTACCCTGAGGGACTGTAGGGCTAGTGGAGACAGCCAGACCCCTTTGTCTGCTGGCAGTAAAGGGCTCAGATGCTCCTCTGATGGGAAGGACCTTTTCCTGAAGCATCTGCTCAGGAGCTGATGTTGTGCTGCTAATTCTCCCACACAAACATAGCCGCTGCTCTGGAAAAGGAGGACCTGGAGGAGTAGGCAGCTCCCATGCCTCCATTCCTTGCTGTCCCATGCCTCTGGGAAGCAGCCACTGTCCTGCACTTTGCTGCAGGGCTGACAGTGACCCCTCTGCTTCCCTTGCAGCTGATGAGGATCTCGGGGAGGCTCCGCGTGCTGGAGGAGCAGTGCAATGCCTGGCGTCAGAAGGAAACCCTGGTCTACTCCATGCTGATCTCTGCCTGCCTCATCAACACATGGCTCTGGCTGAGGAGATGATTTCCCGTGCCCCAACCTCCCCTGCCCAACCCTGGCAGGGTGGGTGAGGGCAGGGAGAGAATCCTTGCTCGTGTACTTGCAAACAGTAAAACTATGTTTCTTCTTAACTTGACCTGCTTTTTGCACTGTAGGACCTTGAGGATCTGTGTCCTTTAGGCCCTGATTACAGTGAAAGTGCCACCCCTCTCCCATGCTCTAGCATCAGAGGTGGGTGAGGGAGACGATGAAGCTGGACCTTGTGCCACAGCAGCTGGAGAAGGGTGTTAGGGAGAGGTGGAGTACAAGGAGTATGGCCCAACAGGTGTAGTTCCAGGGCTGGGCTGTGGCTGCAAATGCTCTACAGTGTACACTAGCAACCACCTTGTATGTTTGGTGAGGTCAGTGCTTGTGTGGAAAGCTGCTGTGAAGGGCCCAGGTCTCCTAAGAAATTGGTGGCTGATACAGCAGGTGTCCGTCCTGCACGAAGCAATGGGAGACCCTCTGGCCCTTGGGCTATCTGCCAGAGGAGATGCAAAACCAAGGCGTTGGGTGTTTGTGGACGTGGGGTCCTGTTACAGTCTTGGACTGTGGTGGGCTGAGTTCCCTGACCAGTCCCAGCTTGGATAACTCAGTTCTGACCCCATAAAAGTCCTCAGCCAACTGCTGTGGTCTGTTCCTCATCTTCTACCCCAAAAGCTTGTGTAGAGTGGTTGAGTGTTTTAAACTGCTGGTGGGTTTTCTTTTCTTCCTTGTGCAACTGCTCTTTGGTGGAGGTGGTGCTGCCAGTTCTCCTGTGCCATAGCCGTTGCTCTAGGAGGCATGGAGCTGGAGGAGCCAGGTGCTCCCATCCCTGCAACCACTGCTGTGCCACTGTCTCTTTGGCCCCCATCCTTCTTGAGGCAGTTCATCAGCGGGTTTGCAAATATTCAGATCCAAAGTGACTGGAAGAGCATTGCTGAGGTTTGGGTTTATCCAGGAGCTTGGCTCTTTCCTAGAGAGATTTACATGGGAAACCTCCCCATGGTGACTCTCTGGATTATAAAACCTCATACCAACAGTGACAGCACCAGACAGGCCGTGGAAAATTGCCCATCAGGGCAGCCGTAGATATTTGTTAGGTTGCTAATGCCAGAGGACAGGATCGCTCCCAGGTCTGCTGCCAAGCTGTAACTTCAGCGACGGTGCAAGAACGCAGGTGAGGGGAATTCTTGGCCCAGATGCTCTTTAGCTAAAAACAAGCCCCGTTCAACAGCTTTGACATTTCTTTCCTTCTGTGGAGTTTAGTAACACTTGGTTGAGATGATGTTGAGATGCTTTTGGTGGCTCATCAGCACATCTGCTGGAGTCGTGCCTGCAGGCTCTGGGGGCAGGTTTTGGCATGGCCTAATGGGACCTCTGATCCACCTATAAGTAATTGTAGCTGGATCTGCATGTCATCCAGATGTCCCAGGAGCTTATTTACAGACATGGACGCTTGGGTGTTTTCTGCCTGCAACTGCATCAAGCATCTGTGACTAAATCTGGCAGCTGGACATTGACTAATAAATAACTGTCCCACAAGGAATTGCAGGGCTGAACCCGTGCCTGATAGCAGAGCTGAGGAGAGCACTGAGATTTATTGCAGATGAGGGCCAAGATGGTGTGGTGGGCTTGGCGTGCTGAGCTGTGGCAGGGTGTCTGTGAAGGATGGGAGCACTGGTGCAGGGGTGGTTCCTCTGGCTCAGGGATGTGGTCAGGGTTACCAGGGGACCTTACACAATGGCTCTGTGTGAGGGGGCTGCCGCTGTGTGACTCATGCCAGGAAAGTAGGTAAATCGTTTGGCTGGTTTCTCTGAGAGGTGCAAACATGTTTTGGAGGAAGTTTGTGGTTTGTTTTTTAAGCTATATTTTAGGGTGAGAAGGGATGGCCCTTTGGGGGACACACCACCTTCAAAGTGTGGATTGAAGATGTTTGGAGGAGAAGGTGATCAAACTGTATGTGTTCTCACAGGCTAATTATTGCCAGGTTGTAGGGGATACAATATGACTTTTATGTTAGGCATAAATCCTGGTGTAAATCTAGAAACACTGACCCATAAAACGCATATTTTAATAAAATCCTTGTGTTCTGGACATGTTTCTTCTACCAGCCGTGGAGTCTGATTCCTGGTATCCCAGTGGATGGGAACAGGTAAGGTTCATTCCCTTGGCAGCAGGACTCTGACCTGGTGGTGGATGTCTCAGCCATGCATGTTTATTTAATTGGACACTGGATTTCTGACATCTCTAGAGCTACAGGCCATTTGGCCCGCTGGTGTAAAACACGCATGCCAGCCACCCTGGCTGGGGGGATCTGGAGGAGAAGACTTTCTGGTTAATGACGTCCCTGTTGGGGTGCGATGCTTTTATTTATTTCCTTTCTCTCTTCCCTGCCTCCTCCTCCTCCTGGCTCTGCTTTGTCCAAGGGCAGCACATGTGGCAGGGCTGGGTGTCTCCTGAGGTCGCTGCCACAGCGATGAGCACGGAAAATAAAGTGTCTTGTGCAATACGGTGCTCAAGGGAGCAGCGAGGGAGCAGCGAGGGAGCAGCTCCTGGCGTTCCCGTGTTGCTTTTGAAGGCAGTTGCAGACAGGGAGCAAAAGGAGAGGTGGAAGAGGAACACGTGCCGCTGCTGGTGCTCCTGGTCCGTGATCTGTCCCCAGTGCTGGGGTCTGTGGCGTGGGGACAAGAGCAGAGTGATGTGTCCCTCGCTGCTGGGTGCTCACCCAGCCAGCACCCAATGCCACCAGAAGCACCAGCCAAGGCTGCATAAATTCTCTTTCTTCCTTCGGGCTCCCTGCTGTCCGGGTTTTCAGTGAGATCAGAAGAAGTGGAATTTAAGGCTTTGAAGGAAAAAAAAAATGTAAAACTTTGATAGAGAAGGGACTTGCAGTGCTGGTGCTGTCAGATCAGCACCCCACGCATGTGGCAGGGACTGATCCAGCCTCGGGGTGAAAATTAACCTCTTCCTTATTGCCTTGGAGATGCAAATTTTTTGCTAACTGGTTATTGCAATGGCTTTGTGGACAAAATACAAGGATGGAAATTGGTGAAAGATGCATTTCATGATCATCTTCAAACTCTGCAGCTCTCTTTGCTGGGACTCCAGAGCAGCACATTTGGTCTCCTGCTCCCTGAGCGTGAGAAGAAGTAACTGGATGAAATGGTGTTAAAATGTGTCTACTTCTGCAAATTCTCCATCATCATTGCAGTAGCTGTGGCGCAGCCTGTGAAGCAGGGAAATAGTCACTAGCTTTGGTTTTCCCTGGGGCAGAGGGCTGGGAGGGGAGCAGAAGCAGACGGACCAGGAGGCAACCCCGGTGTGTCCCCTCGTGCGGCAGGACCTGAGTCCAGCTGGGGGTCAGCTGGCTGTGCCTGGCCCGGGTGGGCAGCGACCCTTCCCCAGGGTTTGCTGGGGGCTCAGCAGCCCCTGGACCCGAGCTGCTCAGGACGGCTGCGATCTCCAGCCGGGCTCTGCCCTGAGAGATGTCTGGGGTCCCTCCAGCCACCAAGGAGGTGGCAGGGGGAGAAGGGGACGAGTGGGTAGGGAAATGGAGCATCCCTGAGCAGCGCACTTCCCTCCTCCCCTTTCATCCCCCAGACACAAAGCTGGCTGCTATTAACTCCTCTGAAGGGTGCATTGCTGCTCAGGGCGTCGAGGATGCTCAGGGGATGGGCGTGCTGTAGTGACGAGACACATACAAACGTGTGCATCCTCCCCGTGCACCACAGAGGACCCTCTGCCACTGCCGGGGTGCTGCCTGGCCACCTCGCCTGCTTCCCTGCTTGGGCAGGGACAAGGGCAGGAGCACAGGCAGCTCCGCTCGTGCTGGCTTTGCTTTGCACCTCAACACGTGTTTTAAAAGCCTGAGTACTCTGGAGACAGCCCGGGAGGCTTCTGGGGGAGGGATGATCCCCAGCCACACCTGCTAGCCGCATTAGGCAGCAGCCAGGCGTTGAAGCTTCGGGGGACACCAGGCTCGTAAGTGGACAGTGGTGGCTTCTTGGCAGCAGCTTTGCTGCCCCGGGGAGGTGGCTCGCTTGGGCGTGCGTGACCGTCTATGTGCGTGCAGCGTGGATGTTGTCTTTGTGCGTGTCGGTAGAGGTGTACAAGGCGTTGCCTTCCCCCAAGCAGAGCCTCAGCTGTGGGCTGCACCGTGGGAGAGCACGAGCGTGTTGTCTCCTGGAACCTGCCCCATCTGTGTGTTGCGGGTGTGGAGGGGGTACTGTGCCCCGAGGGGAGCAGGCAGGGCAGCCAGCGTGGGAACGCGTGGTCTAGGCAGGGCTGGGCAATGCCTGCATGCCTTTGAGTCCGTGCGCGTGCAAGTCCGTGTTTCTGTGAGGTGTTTTTGCATGGTGTGATCTATACTAGGGTGCAGCAGAACAGTGAGGGCTGCATGTGATGCTGGGGCTGGGCCTCATGGGCACCTCTTGCTTTTTAGATAAACAAACCCCAGTGAAATCCCACCCTTAACAGCTTCGCAGCAGCCTCCATGTATTAATGTAGGGTCTTCTCTGCTGCTCTCTGAAACCAGGTGGTAGCTCTTGCCAGCAGGAACCTCAGAAAGGCTCTTTTTAACTAGCAAACCTTAATTTCCAAAGCAGGGGACGTTTCTGCAGGGACGAGAGGTGGGGCTCCCTGGGCAGACCACCGGCAGGTTGCAGTGCCCTGGGGAAGGAGGGCGGTTGCTCAGGTGCAAACACCCTTGCACACGCAAAGTCTACCCTGTGCTGCTGCATGACAGCAACTCGCTGCCCGGGCTGGCCTTGCACTTACATCCGTTACAAGTCTGTTTTCTTGTCCTTGGGCAGGCAGTGCTGCTGAGAGCCATGGGCTCGTTGTTGTGGCACGGCTCGTTGGGGATGCTGTTGCCCTGGCAATGGCTGAGGAGCCTGAACAACGAGGAGAGCATCTTTCATGGGCCACAGGCAGATGTGGGATCTCTTGGGAAGGGTGGAATGCTTTGCAGGACAGGACTCTTACTGCAGCATCAGCGATGGCTAGTGGTGGAAACCATGGGGTGGGCACATCCCATGGGGTTTGACCCTCTCTCTTCCCGTGCCATGCTGTATGACTGTGTTCAAACCACGTGATGTGTCCTGCATGGCTCTTCTTGTGACTGTTTTCGTTCTTTGCAGGTCTCGGGGGCAGGGTGTGTGCCCGTGGTCTCCTCACACGGAGGATGACGGCCAAGAATAATGGTCTGCAGATCTCACCGGCCAACTGCCACCCCTGCCCACCCACCCGAGCCCGAGTGGAGGGTGATGTGGAGGGGACAGGGCTCAGCGCCAGGAGGTCAGGCTGGTCCCTGGTTTGGTTGAGGGAGGCAGCGGTGGGGCAGGGGAGGGGAGGGCCAGCTCGGTGCGTCTGCTGAGGCCTGGCGTGGGCAGACGCTTCCTCCGGTTCGTCTGGCTGTGGGCAGGTGCCCTGGTGGCACAGTGTGGCTGTGACCTGCCCCTTCTCCCCACTGCAGGACCTGCTCAACCCAGGATGACACCTCCTCAGAGCTGCGCAGAGGGGCTCCCCCGGACAGCGGGGAGCAGCCGGCTGCCTCCGCTTTCCAAGGCAGGCGAGCCTTGGCCAGGTACCTGTGTGTGCCGCTGGTCTGGGGTGAGCCCCAGCCTTTTGTGCCTGGCTTTGACACTGGGGACTTGCATGAGGGTCGGGATCCCCTCCTGCTCTATGGCATTCCAGGGTTGCAGGAACCAGCGTCTGTGGATGCTGCTCTGCGTGTCCCGGTGCCCATGGAGAGGGCTGCGGGAGGGGATGGCTCCGTCACCCCTGGGGCCCCGGGAGGCCTCGGGGGCTCCGTTCCCTTGCAGGCAGCCTCATTCCAGCCCAGTTGCCCACACATTCCTCAGTCCCTGTGGAAACAGCAGCAGGACTGGGGACGGAGCCGCGGGACTCTGCCAGGGTGGGCTCTCTTGCTCATATATTCTTGGTCCCACACCATCACCACAAGGAGGGAAAAGGGAAATGTTTGGGCTTGAGAGGGAGCTGTGAGAGTTTTCTTCTCAGCTGTAGCCTCCCTGCTTGCTCTCAAGCTTTTGCTTTCTCCTTGCTCCGCAGACACCTCCTGACTCTGCCTCTGTCTCCCGTCCAGGATAGTCCGGCTGGTGCTGGTGCTGAGGGACTGGGCCAGCAAGAGCTTGCATGAGGAGCAGCAAAGGCCAGACCCCTTCCTCGAGCGCTTCCAGGGCCCCGAGCTCCAGACAGTGGCTGCAGGCGCTGGCAATGATCTAGAGGATGAGGAGACCGAGGAAGAAAACAAAAAGTAGGGTCCCTTCCCTGCGGCCCCAGCTGTCCTTGGCTGGAGATCAGCCATGCATGGTGCTCAGGGGCTCCCAGCAGTGATGGCTAACGGAGGTGGATGGAGATGGGAAAGGGGGAGGTAGGACGCAGTGCTGGGAAGGGTCCTCCCTGCCCTCTCCAGCCCCTGTCCTGGCAGCCAGCCTGGCTTCGCTGGGCTGTTGTGCAGGCACACAGGACCTGGTAGTCCAACAGAAAAAACCTGGCCTGTCCCTCACCCATAGGGTCTTCTCTCCCCTGGTCCGTGTCCTGGTAGGAAACACACATTGCATGGCTCATGACAGCTAGCAGACCTCCCCGTTTTCAGAGGCGTTCAATGCTAGGGTTGGCATTTGGAGCCAGCCCTGGGTCTGTAGAGATGTACCTTCAGCTTGTGCGTATGAGGAGCCGGGGACAAGCCAGGGGATGCGGGGTCTCCACCCAGGAGACCACAGCAAACACAAACGCATGGGATTTGCCAGTCTCATTCATCATCTGCAGAATGAAGGGAGATGAAGGGAGTGTGTATGCTGCCCGTGCCCCCGCCAAGAGCAGACACTGTGACGGCAGCTTTCTGAAAAGGCTCTTTCAAATCCAGCCCTTTCATCTCCTCAGCTCACACTCCCGGTGAAAAGCAATAACCTGGCTTTTCTTCTGCTGGCTAATTAAAGGGCAAAGCTCACGGACTACTCTGGACCCTACCATTATACATGGTAATTAATACACCAAAAAATGATTGCTTTCTGTAGGAGAAAAATATCTGAGCCTTGTATCTGGGTCTTTACTAGTAATGGAAGAAAACATTCTGCCCTGCAAGGTTAAGGGGAGCTTATTAATTATTAGAGGCAGCTGAAGCGTGCTGTGAAAGGGCTGCTCAGTGCCAGTGGGCTCCTGGGGAGGCTGTGGTAACTTCTGCTGTTTTCTAGGTCCTCGGCTCCACAGGTAAGAAGAGCCTCAAGTCTGGCAACTCCGAACACGAGCTGCTGTTCACGGCCGTGGGAGCCTCCACGGTTGCAGGCTTGGGTGCAAAGCCTTTGGGAAGAGGCAGATGATTATTCCCTCTTCCTGGGTTAACCCAGAGCCCTGTTTCTCCAGCCCTGGCCCTGCTGTCAGCGTAATGTCAGTGACTCTGGCCACCTGCCGTGGGCAGCACTGATGATTGAAAGCTGAAATGACTGATGTAATTAACACCATTATTGAGGTTATTAGTGCTTGTGGGTGTTACAACAGTACTGGCTGGCTGCAGGTGAGCCAGTGCTTCCCGTGTGTTGGTGCTGTATGTCCCAGGGAGCAAAGTGCCCTTTTCTCAAAGAGCATTTGACTCACACTTTCTGAGCAAAAGACAAGCCCTTTGACTGGCGGGATTGGACCACCTGCCTGTCTGTGGCTGTACCCAGAGCGAATGGGAAGGACCGCTGCTGGCTTTGCACCGAGTGCTGGTCCCCATGCTCCGGGTGCCGCAGGTGCTGCTGCCTTTGCAGCTGGGGAAGGAGAGTTCAAGGCAGAGGTTTTGCTTTTGAAGCTGTCAGAAGCACTGGGGTGGGCACAGGAAATCTGTTGGCAAGTGGGTTGTTTTTTTCCTATCACGGGAGGGAGTTTTGCATGTTCAAAAGCTGGAAGGGAGGGGAGGGGGAGAGGGAGTTTTGCCCTAGCAGGCTGCAGCAGCTAAGCCTATCAGCCCAGCCACAGAGTTTCTCTTCCCCGGCTTCTCCAGTGAGATCTGGTGACTGGAGTGCACACATCTTAGAGCCCCAAGATGAGCAGGATCAAACACTTGGGAGCGGTTCAAAGGCTGGACCCAGGACTGAGCAAGACTGCAGGCAGGCAGCTGTGAGATCGTGGTCATGGCAGCCTTGCAATGCCAGCCACCCCCTGGGTCGCTGCCCTGGGGCTTGGACATCCCCTCCCGGTGCTCCCGCTGATCTGCAGCACACTTTCCTTCCTGCTTTAATTAATCTTCTCTTAAGATCTGTCTGGCACTAATCCATATCTCATTTGGGAGAGGCAATGTCATGTAATGAGAAGTTTTCTGATCACCCTCTTCCGTACATCTGTTTCTGGCTCTGCCACTGGGGTGCTGTGTGCATGTAGACCACCTGCCTTGCCTTACCGTCCTACAATTTCCTCTTCTGCAACATTACTGAGCCCGGTTTTGGGGATAAACAAGCTTAAACAGTGCTGGACATTTTTGCTCAGCACTGCTGGGATTGGTTTTAGCTTACAGGCTGGCACTCAAACTGCAGCTATGTTTATGCCAGTCTAGTGCAAGGGATGAAGGATGTGGCTAGGATAGTTCCTTCCAACCCTATTTTATGTTTAGCCATTTATTCATACATTGCCAGCTCTGGCTTCTCTCTGCTTCCAGGAAGAAATGGCAGATCTTTGTGGTGGACCCTGCAGGGGACTGGTATTACCGTTGGCTGGCTGTCATTGCACTTCCTGTTCTCTATAACTGGTGCTTGCTCGTAGCCAGGTGAGCTGGGAGGTTGTAGGGTCCCTGTCTCCTCTCATCCTCCTGTTCTCCTGGTTGTTGTGGCTCAGCCAGGATCAGACAACTGACACTGGTGGAGCTGGGGCTGGTGGGAACCCTGCTATCACTGTGACTGCTGCGGTGCAAAGGCAGAGCATCCGTCCTCTGGCCCCAGTTGGAAAGGACCACGATTTTGGGGTAAAGCTGCAAGGTGCACTTGGGAGGTAGTTTCAAGACATTGCTTTACCTAGGTCAAGGTAGGGCAGATTTTTCAGAGAAGCGGGTTTTACTTTGTAGAAGAAGGGCAAGTGCCCAAGCTCTGTTGCAGAGAGTTAGGAGCCTCAGAATCAGCTTATATTTAGCTGTAATAGTTGGAGATGATATGAAAATTTGTTGGTCTCACCACCCTCTTTTATGACCTTCCTCAAGGGCTTGCTTCAGTGACCTGCAAAAGACCTATGTTGTCCTCTGGCTGGTGCTAGACTACATCTCAGACTCTGTCTACATTGGGGACATAGTGATCCGCCTGCGCACAGGTAAGCAGAAGCAGCATCCTGCCTTGTGAGTGCTTTGCTTTAATCCCCTAAAAGTGGAGATGAGCTGCAAGGGAGAGGCCTCATCTACAGCTCCGTTGGAAGGAAGGCTTTGTCTACCTTGGCATTCACTAGTACGAAGCAGTATCCGGAGAAAGAAACTAATTCAAAGATCTGAGAAATGGAGTAAGTTTCAGAATGAAAGATTAATCATCCCAGTTTTCAACTTCACCTTTGAATAATTGTACAAAATTACCTGCATTACTATTAGTATTCGGACATAGTTGAAGGTCTGTAGCTCTGATTTTGCATCAGTTAAGCTAATGAATTATCTACACAGAAAAATGGTAGAATTTAATGTTCTCAGAATGCGGCAGGTGGCTGTACATTTTCTGTCGGAACTGCAATAATTCTTGATCTGGAGGATGGAAACCTTTGTGTCCCCATTTCATCATGGCAAGAGTAAATCCCTAAGTGGTATCTTTAGGTGGCTTTTGCCAGATGAAGGGCTTGAGTAATAACAAATGCTTGTAAACTGAGTAGATCAGGTGGGACTGGTAATATTTGGATGACCCTGTGTATGTGTGCACACACATGCATGGCATACCATCAAATGTTTCTCAGAAGTGCTTACAAAGTCTGCAGAAAAGTTGAATATAAGCCAAGATAATTCTGTCATTTGCTTCTCTCTTAGGTTTCTTGGAACAGGGCCTCCTGGTTAAGGACCTGAAGAAGTTACGGGATAACTACATCCACACCTTACAGTTCAAGCTGGATGTTCTCTCCATCCTGCCCACAGACCTGGCATACTTTGCTGTGGGATTGCACTGCCCTGAATTGCGTTTCAACAGGCTGCTGCACTTCTCCCGTATGTTTGAGTTCTTTGATAGGACTGAGACCAGAACCAGCCACCCCAACGTCTTCCGCATCAGCAACTTGGTTCTTTATATCCTGGTCATCATCCACTGGAATGCATGCATTTATTATGCCATCTCCAAGGCCATAGGCTTTGGAGAGGACACCTGGGTCTATCCCAACATCACAGACAGTGAATATGGGTCTCTGACCCGGGAGTATGTCTACTGTCTCTACTGGTCTACGTTGACCTTGACTACCATCGGAGAGACCCCTCCCCCTGTGCGTGATGAAGAGTACCTCTTTGTGATCTTTGATTTCCTCATTGGTGTCCTCATCTTTGCCACCATTGTGGGGAATGTGGGATCCATGATATCCAACATGAATGCCACCAGGGCAGAGTTCCAGGCAAAAGTTGATGCCATCAAACACTATATGCAGTTCCGCAAGGTAAGCAAAGACATGGAAACCAAAGTCATCAAGTGGTTTGACTACCTGTGGACCAATAAGAAGGCAGTAGATGAAAGGGAAGTCCTCAAGAATCTCCCTGATAAGTTAAGGGCAGAGATTGCCATCAATGTTCACCTGGAGACACTGAAGAAGGTGAGGATTTTCCAGGACTGTGAGGCAGGTCTACTGGTGGAGCTGGTGCTGAAGCTTCGCCCTCAGGTGTTCAGTCCAGGGGATTATGTTTGCCGGAAAGGAGACATTGGGAAAGAGATGTACATCATCAAGGAGGGGAAGCTGGCTGTGGTGGCAGATGACGGAACGACACAGTATGCTTTGCTCACTGCAGGAGGCTGCTTTGGTGAGATCAGCATCCTCAACATTAAAGGGAGCAAAATGGGCAACAGGCGCACAGCCAACATCCGTAGCTTGGGCTACTCTGATCTCTTCTGCCTGTCAAAGGAAGATCTTATGGAAGCAGTCACAGAGTATCCTGATGCCAAAAAGGTCTTGGAGGAGCGTGGCCGGGAGATCCTGATCAAGGAAGGGCTGCTGGATGAGTCAGCTGAAGAGGCAAGCACAGAAGGGAAGAGCACGGAGGAGAAGCTGGACAGGCTGGCCTTGAACCTGGACACACTGCACACCCGCTTTGGCCAGCTCCTGACAGAGTACAATGATGCCCAGATGAAGCTCAAGCAACGCATCACTGTTCTGGAGTCCAAGATGAGTCAGCAGGATCTGGAGGACTTCTTCTCTGATAGCTCAGATGGTCTGCTTGAAGACGAGGAGAAAGTTTTACTTGGTGGGATGCAATGAGGGGATGCAGAGGTCAGCTGGATGATGTCTGGCCTTGTGCTGAAACAGTGTTTACTATTTCACGAGGCAGATCCTGTAGCTGCCTTGTCAGGGACTTCTCTCAGGTCCTTAGCATTGCTGCTGCCACTGCCTTGATGGCAGCTCCTGAGATGTCTCGAAATCAGTTGATTGTCCTAGGTCCTCCTCTAGCCTGTCCCTTTTCCTATTGCCTTGATTGGAGACCTTGGACTTGGATCATTAAAAAGAGGAGAATGGCTAATGCCACTGCTAACATTTCCTCCCAGCTTCTGCAACAGGTCTGTGCCCATCACACCTCCTTCCTCCTATTTGCCTTAGTAGAAGGTGGGACGTGAACCTTGCATGGAGGGGTACTGGACATGCTGAGCTCCCACGTATGCTGAGGAGATGCAGAGTTGTGGTGGACAGAGCCTGCCTGCCATGTGCCAGGGACCAAAGAGGAGAAGGGCTTTGGAAGATGACGCATGCCTTGCAGATAACAAAAACACCCCAATGAGAGACCAGAACACAAGCCAGATGTTTACAAATGCGTTTTGGGTTCAGCCTTTATAACTCACTTTAGGTAAATAGTCTCCACTGAGTGCTGCAGACACTCAGTCTGCACCGAGAGACTCCTTACCCGCAAGATCCCAAAACTCAACTAAGCCAGTCCAAATGGTGCCTCTTACATCTGCAAATGGGGAGGCTTGTCTGGGTCACTGCCACTACCTAGGTCATCTCCACCACCCACACTGAGGCTGGACATCTAGCTGGAAGGGCGGGCAGCTGCCATCCTCCTGCCTGCTTCTCTTTTCCCTTCTGCTATATTTGGTGCTGTCAAACGGCACCTGCCGCGGGCAGCTTGGTACCCCGAACACCGGACCTTCCTGGGGGACAGCGTTCCCAAGCCCTCCCGCTGCGGAGGCAGTGGGGTTTCCATTTGGGCTGTGGATGTCTCGGGTGACAAGTACAATACAGAGGTAAAGACCGTGGCTTGCTGGCCCGACAGCGCCTGTTGTGCTATGTGCAGCAGGGAGACCGTAACTGTCTCTCTCCTCTATCCAATGACGGCCAGATGTGCCAGGAAGGGTTTGACTGAAATTACATGTTTTTAAGGAACAAAGCAGTGTTGGGATCCAACTGTGCTCGTATTTGCTTTGCTGTGGGGAGCTCAGAGAGAATGCAGAACACATTTATTTTCTTAGGCAGGAGGTTTTCTTGTACTCAGCAGGAGTTTTGGGGCTTTGCAGGCCCGTTGCCTTCTGGAGGAGAAATGAGTGGCAGAGCCACAGGGGTACACATGTGCGAGGGTGAAAACGTGGCACCATCGCATGCGCCAGCAAAGCTCTGCCAGGCTGTGCTGCAGCCCTGTGGGCTCCATGGTGCGAGCAGCTTGTTGGTGAGGGGTGCAGCGCAGGAAAGGCCACCAAAACCCTACAATCCACAGCAACCTCAGCACAAGCAGTAACGCCATCCATGCCTAACCGTGCTGTGCAGGTGCTGGGACTGGGGGATGCAACCTCACTTCTCGCTGTGGTTGCGTAGCTTGCTCTGACCCGCATGTAGACATCTGGGACCTCCTGCTCCTGCCCACTGGGTCTGTGGGGTGGGCTGCAGCTGTTTTCCAAGGAGAAGAACGTTTGGTGGAGAAGGGAATTTTGGAGGAATTCATGTGCTGGGTCAATTTTAGCCAGTTGTTTGGCTAAAATAATGGGATGACACATGGAGAGGTATCAACCCAGACAGGTTCATGGTGGAAAACTGAGGGTACTTGCTTTGTCCTTTCTTTTCCCTCCAGTATGAGACTGCCTCTCTCCATTTTGTACGAGAACTTTCCATTTAAAAGTAATGGCCTTGCTTTTTGGGATTGGTGGGGGAGGGAAGGTTAAATTACCAAAACTGGAATTTGGGATAAGATTAAAAAGTCGTTTGTCTGTAAATTAAATTGTAGGGTTTCTGGTTTGGTTTTTTTTTTTGGGGGGGGGGGGTGTTGTTGTTGTTGTTTTTGTTTGTTTTTGTTTGGTTTTGGTTTTGGTTGGTTTTGTTTGTTTGTTTTTGTGGTTGGGTTTTTGTTTTTTTTTTTATTACTGAGATGATTTTGGTTGACGATGAGGTGGTTTCTGTTCTGCTTTTTCTCATAACACCAAGAGCCCTGGCTCCCAGCTTTCCCCTTTCCTGGGATTTATCCCTCCTGAATTTACCGCTCATTCCTTGACCACGGCAGGCAGGTAGCTCGCAGAGCATCCTCCCTGCCGGGAAGCAGAGGCGGGCGGGCATGGCACTGGATGCAGCCCCGCAACCGGGACCCTCCGTGCGGGCCCTGTGTTCGCAGCCACTCGCGTTTCGGCAGGCGTGGGGCAGCCGAGCGTTTGGCAACACAACCTGGAGTGTTTCCCGATGGAGCTGGAGCTGAGCTGGAGCCTCTTCCATCACCCCGGCGCTTCTCAGTCCCCTTCTGCCTGCCCCCACGCACCTAATCCGTGCCCCTCTCCAGGGGCTGCAGGTTGGGGGTCTGTGGGCTTTGCTGCTCTGCTGCTGCTGAGCAGGGCTGGCCGGGGGGATGCTTAGGGTGCCTGGTAGCTTAGGGGACGTTCTGGCTTATTCTAGGGAAAAAAAAATAAAAAAGAAACAAGACCACTTCCTCCTCCAGTTTTAATCCGAGATAATAATCCACTGGGGAAATTTTAAGCCTCCAGGCAAATTACCCCAGAGGATGGCTTTGTGAATTCAGAGCAGATCCTACTTGTTTCCTCAAGGCGGAAAGCCAGGAAATCATAGATTGATGAGCCGCTTGATGGGCCTGCTAATGAAATTAGCAGCAGCTCCGTGATTTTTTTCAGTGAGCAGGACACCGAGCGTTAGAGAGAAGCACACAATGGCACAGCTGCACTTGCGGGCTGCCTAAATTCCCAGCAGAGCGGACACGGGGCACAGCAGATGATACAGCTTTGGCTGTGGTCCATTTTACAGGTGGTTTCAGTACATACCTCTGTCCCGTAAGGCTCTCCTGGAGATGGGGCTGCCAAAGGCTGCTCCTCAGGGCTGGCATCCAGGAGGAGAAGCTGAGGGTGCTCAGTGTAAGGGTCTGCTCAGCACCCTGCAGAGACTTGCCTGTGCACCGCGGTACATTAAACTGCTTTGTTCGTATATTATCAATCGTTTCCTTCTTTTAGATCTCTCCCATTGCAAAAAATAATCCCCTATACAACAGAAACTTTCTCAGCTGTGTGTTGTGGGTGGGAGACATCAAATACAGAGCAAATTATTGACCTCCAGAGAGGTCAGACTGGGGGGAAACGTGTTCCTCACCAGGCAGCCACCCCTTCCAGTGCCACTGAGCCAGGGAAGCCCCCTGACTTCTGCGACAGATGTTTTTCACAAATCTGCTGCTACGAAAGAGTAAATCTTCAGACCTTGCCTGCCTCTACCGCAGGAAAAGGGCTGGGATTCGTGGGTGAATCAACCATAAATGTGTCGTGTGGTGTGGGTTTCCCTCCTTCTCTCTGAACACCGCTTCTAGGAATGAAATAATCATCGCTGGGTGATACCCAGAAAAAGCACTCTCATCGGCTTCTGGGAAGTGTAAGTACCTGTTTTGCAGCTGGGGGAAATGGAGAGAGCTTGCCAGGACGCAACAGTGATAGCTCCTGCCTCCTGGCTACCTGCTTTTAAAATGTTCATGCCCCAAAATAACCTCTTCTCCTTAGGCTGTGGACAGCAGAGCTGGAGACTGCAGCGCAAGAGACCATCTTTGGGGCTTTGCTCCTTCTCCAGAGGTAAGTTAGGTCAGCAAGCTGCAAGCAGGGTTCATATGAGTTTGGACCATTGGATTTTGGGATTGCAGAGTGGGCCTGGCTTCAAGCCCAGGGTCTGGCATGAAGCCTGAAGCCTCTGAGTCTTGCAGCACAGCAGACTCACCCCAGTGAGACCTGTTATGGTGCATGCAGTGCTGGACAAAGGTGTGAACCGCAGAGGTTGTGGGGATAGTTGGCTCACAGCTCACTGGGATCCCCAATGACTGCGGTTCTGGCATGTGGGCAGGGGCAGCAGTACAGCTGCTCTTGGTGCTGCTGAACTTGGTGATGGTCTTCATAGTGGTGTGCCACTGCAATAGTCTGCTCTGCACGGCTGAGATGGGGTCTGGCTGTCCAGCCGAGACCTCAGCAGTGGGCAAGCTCCAGTCTTTCTCTGTCTTCCTGACTGCATTGTGTCTCTTCTATGGGCTCAGCTGGACCGAAGTCTCTTGAAAATCAGGAAAGTTTGGAGGCAGCTCCAAGCTCTCCAGCACAGGCCCCTCTGAGTGCTCCCTAGATGGCTTTGCCTCTGCCAGCTCCTGCATCCTCTGCACCCAAGGGAACCAGGGCTGCCTGTGTGCTGCTGGTGCTGCCTTCCCAGGAGTGAGGCACTATAAGCAGGGGGTTGCTGTGAGCAAGATTTCCACCCGTTCTCCAGGGGCTGGGATGTGGAGGTGGTGAAGGTCATGAGACTGCCATGCAGCAGTTCCCTGAAGGGGGATGGATTGCTCACGAACATTTGGATTCAATAGTTCTGAAATCAAAGCACTGCCTGCTTCTCCTGCAGGTATGAGTGGGGTTTCAAAGAAAAGGCTCTATGCTCAGCTTGTTCTCATGGTCCGTGGGCGATGCTGGATGTGCTGTGTCCTGGGGCTGATCCTGCGAAATGGCTGGAGAGGACAGCCATCACCCACCAGCGTAGGAGCTACTGCCAAAGGGGTTTTGGTGGTGCTAGGCAATGTGTGTTTTCTTTGCAGCCCCTGATGAGTATCTGAGTACCTTCCTGAGGTGTTTCAGTGAATCTCGACTCACTGAGGTGTGGTCTGCCCTTTGGAGGGGAAGGTTGGTGCTGAGCACCCAGCATGTCATACAGACTGGTGGGTGCTCAGTCCCAGTTTTGTCTTGTGGAGCTCAAGCCCTCTATCAATCAGCCCTGTTTTCATGTGCGTTCTCAGTGTGGCATGGGGGCAGTGTCACCATTCCCACGAGCATGTTTCCCAGCCATGAGGAGCAGAGCCAAAGTGGCTGACCATTGCACCCCTCTTGCAGGTGGCAGGAGGCTGCAGACCTTCACTTTGTGCAGGTCCAGGTCAGCCTCTCTGTGAGCTCCCGTGCTGACTGTCTCACTTGTTCCCCTCTTCCTTTCCTGTTCAAAATACCAGGGTGCTGCCTCCTTCTTGGTTAAACAAGCAAAAGTACCCATTCCTTCCTGAATCAGAGCATGTATTGCCATGACAGCAGCTCAGGGCGATGGGTGAGCAGGAAGTAAAGCCACCTCAGCCATCTCCCTTGGAGAGATGGAGGGAAAAACCTGGGACCCCTTCTTCCCCTGACCCACCAGCTTGGGGTTCCTGAAGGTGAAGGCTTGCTTGCCCCATCATGGGGCTCTCTCTGGTGCCCTCCTCAGCCCAGCCCTGCAGGTGGTCTCCTAAGAGAAACTCCCCAGGCGTGTGGTCCATGGGGGAAAGGCTCAAGCTGAGATGGTGGTCAGTAAATCAGTTGGTGCAAGGTGGGGTTTGGGAGAGCCTAGCAGGCTCTGCCCATTGCTGGGAGCTCCACGGTGCAGGTAATCTGTGCCAGGGCATTGTGGGGTGTTGGAGCCAGACAGCCTTGTCAGGGTTGCAGTGGTAGGGTCTGAGTTGGGTCTTGAAGCCAGGATCCAGGCTTGGGCTGGGTGACATTGGCACAGGACTTGTTCCCTGTAAGCTTGCCACCTTTGCAGGGACATCCTTCTTGGCTGGTTCCTCCAGCCTCTGCGATGGGAGACATGTCTCCATGCAGATGGTTTAGGGTGAGAGCCTGCAGAGCCAACGTCTGCAAGGAGGGATGTCTGTAGACTGCAGGTGTCCTTCCCTCTCCTTCCTCTGAGACTTCAGTCACCCTTGTCCCCTCCCTGCCTCAAACGACACATTTTTTTCCTGGACCTGTACCTAAACATTGCCTTTTGGTCTCAGCCACATGTCACATTACGCCTTCTGGACTAGAGGGTGGAGGGGAGGGAGGGGAAATACAGTAGAGGATTTAGGCTTATCCTTCTTGGAGCCAGATAAAGTCTGGAACAGAGAGTGAATCCCTCTGCCTGCCTGCCTGGCCGGATTACCTGCAGCTGTAGCAGGACCTTTGATCTCCTCCCTGCGTGTGGTGCGGGATGGGGAGCATGCTGGGGGAGTGGCTGCTGGCCCCCCCTGTGTCTGGCTGTGCGCTAGGAAGAACTACCTGGGTGCTTTGCTAGGCGGGATGGGATGCAATAGCTTGGGTAGGGCAGGCTGGTGTCTGGGAAAAACAAGGTACGCTGGAAGAAAGGGAGAAGAAGGAGCTTAAGTGTGTGCCTGCAATCCCCCACAGCTTTCCCTGGAGATCAGAGGAAGCCCTAATAACACAGCAGGCAGAGGGTGAAGATTGTCCCAGGGCCCATGCCCATGATGTGGATGCAAAGCTCGCTGAGGAGGCTGTCAGGGTAGTTTTGAAGGTAAGAAGTTTTGAAGGTGCTCTGGCACCTCTCCGAGAAGCTTTTGGAGCATATCCAGAGCAAAAGTCCTTGCCTGCAGGATCAGCCTTACTTCTGAGCCCTCAGATGGTGATGCTACACTTGGGTACCCTGCTTCCTTTGTAATCTAGGCCATGGTGGCATCTGCTTGGTGTGTGTGATCAGAAGGATGGGGAGCAAGCTTTCAGTCCCAGTTTCTGGCTCTTTTCCAACCCCATGAGGACAGCTATCGGCAGCTACACAAGACAGAGGGGTGGGAAGATGGTGATATGGGTAATGCAGAGCAAGAGAGCAGCAGTTTCTCACCTCATGGGTGGCTGTGGGTGCTTCTGAGTCTATTCATAGCTCTGTCACTGGCAGAGTGCTGTCTAGGTGCTCTTCACTTGGCTTGTCTCGAGGCACAAAGTTTTTGCTCTTGTTGAGCAGTGAGGATTCAGCAGCCACCTTCCTTTCCAGACAGACCCATGCTGGCCAGGCACAGGCAGCCTCAGCTCCTGTCTTGTCATAAGCACCTTCCTCATCTAACGAACTGGGTGTTTCTACTGAGAGAAACCTAGCCACAGCAGACACCCAAGTCCCTGATGATGGTCTCCATCTCCCCCGTGCCCATTCCCATGCAACCTATAGACACTGACTTTGGTGCTAAAAACCATCTTCTTGTAGCAGGGAAGATTCGATGGTGTGCAGAGCAGATGAGCCGTGGCCCATCTAGACTGGAAGTTGTCTGGATTTGCTGGCCTCAGGCACCCTCCTAGTCCTGCATGTACCCGCATCACGAAGACAACATATTCGCAGTAACCTTTGTGTGTGCTGTGCCATTGCTATAGAAACACATCCTAACTGTGCTTTTCCTCCATTTCAGGGGCTGTGTCTGCCTGCCATCAGCTGGTCTTAAAAATACATGGGGCAGGCCAAGCTTCAGTGAAGGTTCACATGGAGCTGATGTAATGGGAGTCTTGGAGACTTCTCTGGCAAAGACAAGACTTAGTGTCTTGGGGACGGTGCGCTGTAGGAGCAGGATTGTTAGAGCAGAAGTCTTCCCCAGGGTAAGAAATCACAGGGAGCAAGGATACACCCGTCTGGAGCATTGCAGCCCTGCTATCCCCCCTTCTTCCAGCCTCCTCGTCCCTCTTTCCTCCCTGGCTTGCTCCGGATAGTTTTGAATGCCACATGAATCGATACTTTTAATTAGCTGCCATTCCTCATTTCTGCTTTAGTGCTTGGGTAAGCAAATTATAAGTGAGCATGTTGTGGTGAACTGTTACCCTGGGTGGGCTGTAAGCACAGGCTGTTTCTTACCCCCGGGAGGACTGGAAGGCTGCCAGACATTGGGACAGGGGCTGAGAGAAGCGGGTGGGGAGGCATGCAAAGGAGCTGCAGAGCTGCCTGGCTTGTTTGGGGTGCTGGGGGGAGCTGTGCAAATGGCCCCTGCTTGAGATGAGGGACTTGGGGCCACCCAGCTCTCTGCCAGGTGGCCAAGCTCCTCTGTATCCCTCCACCTGGTTTTCATGGTGGGGAAAGCCTCCAGATTAAGAAAGTGCAGCTGGCATGGGCACACAGAGGGGTTTTGCCAGGGTTAAGGAGCCCCACACAATGCCAAGTTCTGGGATTGCACAGTGGAGCAGAATCTGGGGGGCTGTGAGGCCCATGCCAGCCTTCAGGATGGTACCTGTCACATCTGCCCCCAGGAACATCCTGAGGGAGGCTGCAGGAGATGGAGCAAACAGGGATGGACCCTGCTTGGGATTGGTGTGGGGCTGAGCTCTTGCTGGCAGATACTCTGAACTCAGCCCTGCAGCATCCTTCCAGCCCTGCTCAGAACCAGATGAATGCTGTGGTCAGACCCATGGTGTCTGCAGGTGGGAAGCCCCAGCAGCCACAGGGGATGCCCTCTGCACTGAAAAGGGATCCTGCTGATCCCCATGTGTGGGAGCAAAGGGGGCCCTGCTGCTACAGGGGCTCAGCATGGTGTAATACTCTCAGGAGCTTGTACAAACTAGTAACATGCTGCTGTCTGCATGGGTATAGAGATGCTTTCTCATGGGCAGACTTGTCCTTGGCAGAGGTTTAAAGCCTCCCTTTGCTGCCTCTGGCCCAGGCTGCTCCTGGGGATGTGGTTCAGCTACCTGGAGCACGGCCGATGGGAGCCAGTCAGTGCTATCCCCTAAACCTGCCCCTGCAGCAGTGTCAGCAACAGACTGAGACTAAAGCTCTGTGCTTTTCCGCTGTGCCTTTGTGTGCCAAGGCCTTTGATGCAAGGTGAGGACCAGTTGCTGAAGGGGTTCTTAGAAGTCACAACGGCCGTGGTGGGCAGCCATGCAAGGTGGAGGTGGTGAGTTAGTCTCTGCCCTGACCCACAAACGCGCTTTGCAGGGGGGAGAGCTGCGAGGCGTGAGCTCTGACTCTGCCCTGAGAAGGGTCTCTGTGAAGGGGGTGGTGTTGAGCCACCAGCTGGGTGGCAGCTCCCTGCATCCCACCCACCCCAGGAGGCAGGGCAGGACCAAGACGTGTTAGCAGAGCTGGGGGATGTTATCTACCAAAAGCCAAACACACCTTCTTATGCCAAACCATGAATTTATTGTTAGTCTAAAACTTTTAACAATATAACCAAAAACGCAATGAACAGTTGTTATTATTAGTCTAGTTAAAACGATACTAACACTGACAGCCTATTGATTCTGCAATCAATACTTAACAAATGCCATCAGCAGTTACAAGCTGCTGTGCAAGTAAAAGCAGGTGTTTCCCCTGTGCCCCTGGTGCTGAGCTCCCCCGGGGTGCCTCGGGGTGCAGGCAGTGGGGGCAATGAGCCATCACCCTCTTCAGCTCTCTGCCAGGAGCAATGTGCTGGTCACTGTGGGGGTTTCGAGAAACATGAGTCCACTTGGGGCTGGTTTTATGTGTTTTCTAGCAGGCCTTATCCTCGGCTCTTTCTTCCCTGGTCTGTGAGTTCACGTTGCATCTGACTTGACTGAGTCTGGTGCCTTGCCCATATGCAGGACATCTGATCTCTGGCGTTTCTCTTACCCCTGGGAGGGATTTTGTTCAGCTCCCAAGTTTGCCTTGACATCCATGAGATGTGGGTAGCCCTGGGGTCTTTTGCATCATCTGTGCCCACATCTTTAAGGCTTGGGCTTGGAATGCTGCTACTGCAGCTTACTTTGGGGCCCTAGGTAGCTCACCCTACCTCAGCTAAGGAATTTTTAATCATTTGTCTATGTCACAGTTATGAACAACAGGTGCTATACTACAGGATGAGCCTTTTCTGTTCCCCTCCTGCCCTGGCGGTCCCTTCTCCCTCCTACCCGGTCTCCGGTCCCTGTCTGATGGCTGTGTGCTGAGCAGGTGTCCCTGGGCCACCCCTTGCATCCTCAGTGCACTCACGAATGTGGGCTGGCAGGAGCTGCGGAATCCAGGCATGGCTCATGCTCACCTTCCAGCCCCCCCAATGAAAGCGAAGTATAAATGATTATTCTTAATAATGTGTGCTGATACACATGACTTTATTTTCCTGCTCTGGTTTCTGATAATGTGCTGGCCTTGAAGGGAAAACTCCGTTACGAAAATAAAAAACGTTGAATGCAAAACCTTCAATGGAGCCAGGAGGCAAAATGTGGACGGACAGTTCCTTTGGCTTGTCAGAGCCTCTGAGTGATGGGTGCCAGTGGACTGCTGTCTTTAAAAATGACCTTTTGTGAAAGACAAATTGAGGCAAAATGTCTCATGAAAAAAAAAACCACAAAACCCAGCAGTTTATGGAAATCTTTCTACTGCAAAGCAATGGCAAAGGTTCCCTGTAAATTGGCCTTGGCTTGATTGCTTTCTGTCAGACACGAAGGGCATAGCTTGTGCTTTCTGTGAGAGCTCAGACTTATGGACCTGTTTGCATGGAGTAGTTGGCTGTTATTCCTTTTCTCTCCTCCAACCTTGGTCTTGGATCAGGACAATGGTGAGGTTCTGCTGCTGATAGACCTCAGGCTGAGACGTTTCCTAGCTGCTCAACAGCACAGGTTGTGTTATCTCTGGAGCCAAGCAACAGCCCAGAAAATTTCTCAGCTGTCACCTCCAAACCCAGTTCTGGCCAGGAGTGGTGAGCGCTCCAGAGACCTACCCAACCTGACTATCACACTGCCGTGCATTGACCCACCGAACTCGCCCTCCTGCTCCAGCACAGGATATTCTGCACTGGTTTCTGCCGTGGCAGTTCGTGACTTTGCCATGCAGCATTTGTTATGCTGGGTGCCACTGTGCTCCCCAGCTGCTGGCTGGTCCTGCCCCCTCCCAGATCCACGTCCGAATGTGCCAGCCACAGCTGGGATGCAGGGGAGGGGCATCATGTCAGCTGGAGGGGTCTGGGCTAAGCTTGGCATCTCCAAAGTGCCTGCTGGAGCAAATCCCAGCGCCTGGGGCCTCCCATCCCCATGGCACTTCACTGCCTGCTTAAACCCATGCCCTTTCTTCCCAGCCTGTTCTCTCTTTGTGGAGTGGGTCAGCTTTATGCTGTGGGATCTTCAAAGAGTCAATGAATCGTATTGATGTTGTTAATGTTCTCTGTAAATTCAGAGAAATTGCCAGATGAATATTTGATGAGGCTAATTAAGGCTGAATTACTGCCACACTCCTCCTTCCCTCCCTCTGTTCCCTCTGCAGTGTGGATGAGAGTTTGGTTCCCTAACATGTCCTGTCCCCAAAGCCCTGGTCTTCTGGCAGTCATGAACTGCTGTGGCCTGTGTTGGAGCACAGCAGCTTTTAAAACAAACAAGTCAGCCTGAGAAGTCTCTGAAACCACACCATGCTAGAGGCTGGGAGCATGGGGCAAGTGTCCATGCCTCTATCCTCTGTTCCTATTCTCATCCTGGTTTACTCCTGGGGCTTGTTATAAAGCCACAGATTTTTGGGGTCCTGGTTCTGCACTGGTGAGATTTAAGGTTGTATATGTACTTGCTTAGCTTTGTCTGGAGAACAACAGGCACTTCACAGTTACGAGCCATCCTTATGAGAGCTGCGATAGACACAGGGGACTGATGCTTGCTGAGGACCCAGACCTACCTTCTGGCCAGGGTCTGGGTTTCCAACCCTACCTTGTCCACCACAAGTAGCTGTGGTGGCTGTTAATGAGTTTGAGCCTCTGTTAGTGCTTTAAGCCCAGCAGAGGATAAGCCAGTCTCTGACTGCCAACCTTCACAACAGATGGATCACCCAGTGGTTTTGGGTGTCACTCTCGATATGCTATGTGCCCACTAAATGTGTGCTTCGGTGGTGTCCAGAGATGGGGCCTCCAGCGTGCTTGGGTCCCACAGAAATGCAGGAAAATATGGACCAGACCCTTTGCGAGGGTTTCAGCCCTGCCAAGCCCTGGGGAGGGATGGCCAGGCAATCTGAGCATCCATCAGGTTAAGCCCTCTGAAAAGTGGCTGTCTGCTCAGTAAGGAGGGACTTTATTTTCCTGCTCTGAGACAGAAAATCCTTCTCTTTCCCCTTGTTCTGCTTGCCACAGCATGGCACACATTAACGATAATGAGTTAACGAGCCAGGGTAAGTGATAGGGCTTTGTTCTTGGCCTCTTTTTTCCCAATTCACCTTTAAGGACATGAAAGGTGAAAATAAAACGAGCAGCTCTGAGGGCACAGCTCCATCCTCCCCCTTTTCTCAGTCTGTCTTTTATCCTTTCATCTGCCTTTCCCTGTGTCCTGCTTTGCCCTGCTATGCCCTGATCGAGCCAGCGTGGAGAGCTGACGCCACTGTCAAAGATGCCCTTATCTCCAAGGGTATGGCTGGCGTTTTGGATTCAGAGATGGCATTAGGGTTGAGGTTCTGACTAATCTCCTCCAATAAGGTGTGTCACAGCAGGAGTCAACAGGGCAGAGGGTCTGACGTCGCAGCTTGGGTGGCTGCTGCCTGATTTATATTTATCCTGTTCCCAGGAGCAGCCAAGGGGATGCTCCAGCCCTGCCAAGGAGGGGTTTCTTCTTGAGAGAAAGCAGCTCTCTCTGCCGGGCTGCTCCTCTCCCCACCCCTGCCCAGAAGCCATGTGGGCATCGCAGGCTGCCGTGCGGTTCCCTGCTTGGTGTCCCTCTCACCGGGGAAGGGGAAATGCGAAAAGGAGACCGACATGAGCTACACATTGTAAAGCAGGACAGGTGTGCTCGGTGAATCGAGTGACAGGCAGAAATAAGCACAAAAGAATTAGATGGATAGATAGGAATGAGGGATCAATAAACCAAGACTAAAGATAGCAAGAGAGATGCACTCAGGGCTGTTGACAGAGAAATAGATGTTGCAGCCAGAAGGATCCTCAAATAAGAGAAACATCAAATGAGAGAGATGAAGCTTAGAGAAGGGTCATTTTCAGTGCACTTCACTGCTGGGCCAGGATTAGCCCAGACAATACATGTTTAATGTTTCCTTTTTTCTCTCCTTGTTTTGAACCCCCTGAGTGGTGGGATGGGAGCAGCTCCACTAGACCCACTCTCGGCTACTGGATTCAGACCTCCGTGTTAGAGTCAGCCCATTGCATGTTTTGAAATAATCCTTTCTCAGGCACCAGCTCAGCCAGTGAAAGGCTGCTTGGAGCAATGTCGTGGAGCCAGGCTGCGATCTTGCTGTCTCTTGATCTTGCTGTCTCTTGATCTTGCTGTCTCTTACCTGTGTGCTGTATAGCCATATTCCAGATGTAAATCAAACTTAGCCATAACTGAAACCTGGACACCGCCTGACAGAGGGATGTTAATGGGAGGGGATTTTGGTGGGGTAGGAAGTAAAGGCTTCCTAGGTGTTGATCCCTGGCAGGTTGATTTGTTGCACTAAACCTGGGTTTGGCTGGGTTGGTTTGTTTTTCACCATTCTAATAACCAGTGAGCTTGTTAGGGAGTCCCTGAGGCATCCTATAATACCTGTCCTTATGGGATCCTGGTCCCCAGGTATTCCCAGCACAGCTCTCTGCCTAAAAGCCGATTGAGTCTGAGGAAGCCTCATGCTCTGGAATTGCTTTAATTCTTAAGGGCTGATCTGAGAAAGGAGTGAAAAAGTTCAGCATCTTCAGAGCAGCTGTTAATTTCCTCTTGTTTTTATTAATTAGGTGAGCTACTCCTCATCTCCCTCCTTCTCTCTGGGCATTTTCTTAAACCCTGTGAAACTACTGAAGGCAACCGAAGTCCACCCCTTCTCTTCAAGTATCCTGTGAGGCCCTGCCAGAGCAGGCATCCCCCTCTGGGGCTGTGATGGAGGCATCTTCTCTGGTTCTGCAGGCTCCTTTCTCGATCATCTCCTCCACAGCAGAAGACACAGGGCCTCCTGCTCTGCTGACCTGCAGCCTGCCCACTAGACAGAAGAGAACGGCCATGGATGGGGACAAGTGACAGTGCACCATGCTCTGCAGAGGTGGGCTTCTCTCCACCGCCCTGCAGCTGGCTGGGAGGGCAAGAAGTGGTGGAGCAACCGGTACTGGTGCTGCTCCAGGAGCACCTGAGTCCCCTGTGACAAAGGATGAGGGAACGGGGAACCAAAATCCCCTCTTATGCCAAAGAAGTGTTTGCAGAGGTGCTTAGGAGAGATGATGAATGGAGGTGGCTGCAAGTCCTCTGCCAAGGCTTAGGAAATTTGGGGAAGCCTCCAGCTCCTCCTGTCTGTCGGAGGCTTGGGCACCCTCTCAGAGCATGCCAGAGCCTCATGGTCACTGTCCCTGGAGCTCTGTGCCCTGGCTGGTGTCTCTGCAAACCTAGCAGGGCTGAAAAGCAAGGAGGGCTCAGAGGGGTTCATCTGCTCCAAACCTGACCTGAAAAGATAGAGGGCAGACATGAAGCAAGAGCCTGAAGGGACTGATTTACCTGAGGACGGCTCAGATACCATCTCTGGGAAGGTGTCCCCGTTCAGTGGTAAGAGCAGGGAATGGGATGAGCTGCGAGAAGGGAGCGAGCCTGTCCTGCCTGGGAGATGCCTTACTCCCCCGCCGCCTCCGGTTTACGCCAGCACAGCCCTTCCCGAGGGAGGTATTCAGGCTCGGAGCGCTTTGTTCAACAGGCTCGCAGCGATCAGCGCACTGGATCCATTTATCAGTCCCAATGCATATTTAATGCTGCAACGGTGAGCAGAAGTGAAGCAGTGTTCACAGACAAGCAAGCTGGGGAGCTTTGCCATGGCCGTTAACAGTCCTGCATTAATTATGATATAATAAATAATTCACAGGGCTAATAACAAAGGCTTGTTTTTAATGGTTGTGGAAATCCCAGCTTGCTCCTGGAAGAGGGGGTGAGAAAGCAGTGTCTGGCTCTGCCTCTGAACCAGTTGGACAGCAGAACGCATGGGTTCTGCTGGGGATGCTGCGCTGGCTGGTGACATTTTGGGGGATCTGTACCCCTTGCTGGTCCGTGCACAACCCAGGGGCATCGTGGGTCTGCCCAGCACCTGCCAGTGCGTGCAGAAAGCCCGGGGGGATGAGGCATCAGCTTCTCCTGTGGGCCCAGGCACTTGCTTTTCTGCTGCTCGTGTTGGGGATCAGGGCGGCAGCCAGCTTGTTCCCCAGTGCTCCCTGCGCAGCCCGCCCAGATCCTGCACTGAGCATCTCTGCCGTGACGCCTCCGCAACCCCACTCCTGCCCTACGCTTCCCCTCCTTCTCCCACCTCGTGCCAAAGATTGTCTAATTTTGCTTCTTCATTTAATCTTGTCAGGTGGAAAGCGTGTGGACCCCAAGCCCTGCGAGGGCATTGATCCCGTGGGAATCCTCCCCTGGGCAAGGCAGCTCCCGCTTGGCCCCTGCCTGGCAGCTCTGTGGTTTGTCCTGCCTGTATCTCCTCTGTCTTTCCTCTAAGCCATTCATTCATCCCTTCCTTCTCCCCATAACCTACTCTTTTACTTCTTCAAACATTAATATGGATGTTTTCTTGTGCCACTATTGTCCTTCAGCTTAAATAGCTTTTTCCCCTTCCCTGGTGTTTACCCTCCAGATGTATTTATAGAGAAAAAAGTCACATCACTGCCAGCTTGCTTTACCGAGGCTGAGCAAGCTATATTCTTCTATACTGCTTTTATACCATGTGCCCTCTGTTCACCAGCTCACTCAGGAGCCCTTCTCTGCTCCTTTTTAACCTTCTTTAATGTGGATAGCCTTCTGGCTTAGCCACCAGTGAATGACCCTGGGCAAGTCATTTCACTTTTCCTGCCTCAGCTTCCCCCTACCTACAGAGAGAAGACAGTGACCCCGTCCTGCAGCATGGGGTGGGTTAGGTGCTATAGGAGGTAAAAGAACTTTCTCCTTCCCAGCCCTGGTCCCTTATGGGGGCTCATTTCATTACTCTGTGAATTTACATCTTGACAGAAACATAAACTGAAGTCATATGGGACATGAGTCCTGTCCCAGACCATTGCAGGCAGCCTCAGAATAGCTGAGCAGTCCAAACAAGCATCCAGAGTAGGCTGAATGCTGGTGATTCACACTCATCACATAACACATCCTAGGTCCTGCCATAAACCTAAATCTGGGGGGAAAAGTGGTGATAAAAAAGTTTTCCAGGGAAAACAACAGCAGCTGGAAACTTGTGTGATGCCACCTCTCTGATCTGTTGATGCTGAAGGATTTTTCTGAGGGTCTAACCAGTGCCCCATAGACTGCTGTGAGTGGGATTGTAACACCTCCCCTAGACTTGCATTTCTTTCTTCTGGGGTCCCATCACACTTACAGTTTATCAAGGCTTTCCTGGACTCATAGACTTGGATCATTTTCTTCCTTGGCCCTTCCCAACTGATGAGCCCTTGATGGGCTGTGGAAACAGCTGTTCCTAACCCCAAGCTCATGAGCCTGAGCCCTGCATGCTGCCCTCCTCATTCTCCCTCTTGGGGGGCTCCAAGCTGTCTTCTGCTGGGTTATGGGCTGTGCACCCTCCATCTGCTCCTGGCTTTGTACCAGCATCAAATGTCATCAGCATGAGGTTACGAATGAAAAAATTGGTACGGGTCACAAACCCGCTCTGCAGGGAGCTCTGCTGATACCTTCCCTCCAGCCTCGTTCTTCCTGTTCCAGGGCTCAGTTTTGGCTGGTTTTGGGTTCTGCCACTCCCCCGCATGTCCCTGCTTTGTTCACCATCTCCTGCAGAGCACCAGCACTAAGACCAGAGAGGTGAGACTGCTCTATTCCCTTTGCCTTTCTCTTTCAAGACACTTATCACATTAGCCTGGGAGGATAAACCCGCTATGTGTTTTAACCCCTTTTTCTTTTGTGTTTATGCTCTTCATCATCCTTTTCTTCCTCCTCCTGCTTTGCAGCCCCTTCTGCTGAGATGGTACAAGGAACAGAGTGCACCTAAGAACAGGGGATGTTTTTGCATGGATAAATAGCCACCCTTGGACTGTTCCCATCTGAGACAGGAGACATTTCAGAGGAGTCCGGGACAGCCCCAAGTACTGACTCTGTTGACACAGGAGAATGCAGCAGATTTCACCTGGGAAGTGGCTGTTTGAACAGAGGAGTGCAGCACAGCTCAGAAGTGCTTATGTCTGGAGAGTGGGTGTTTGCGCAGGGGAGCAGCGCGCTCACCTTGCTGTTATAGCACAAAACAAATGTTTGCCCAGGTGAGTGCAGATCCCAAGCTCAGGTTTTGCTTTGGGTGTGTGGCTTTGGAGCATACACGCAGGGAGGCCCTGCCTGAGCGAGTGTTTCAGGTTAAGTGTCCTGCTCCGGACGTCTGAAGGCAAAGCAGAGGCTTGAAGGGCTGCTCGGGGTCTCTCCCCGGGCACCTGCTGTGCAGATGGAGTGGGGTGAAGGGCTGCGCCTGGGCGGCTCATTCACAGCTAAAGCAGGGCTGGGGGAGGCAGGACCCAATCTCATTTCTCAAGAATTAAAACGCATAAAGTATGCACTGGTGAAAAAATGCTTTTAATATTATTTTTATTAGACATATTCTCTCTCCCTCTCTTTTTCTTGTTCCAAGAGGACTTGGTGAAGACAGCCCTTGACAGATTTCCCCTCCTCTCCGCTTTAATCAAATTAATACATTTTCACATGACCAAATTCCTATCACACTTGCCAAGTCTTTGGAGAAAGTCTGGGGGCTGGCACCAGGGATTAATCTCAGTGCTCCTTGTGCACCTGTGGAAGGTGGCAGCTCGTGCCTCTTTGCATTCAGCCATGGTAAGACACGGCCACAGATGCTCTGATGGTTAAAGAAGATACACCTCCATCTTCCCCACACCGCTCCACATCATGGGGCGGATACTGTGCCTGCCATGGCAGAGAGTGGCTCTGGTGGCCAAGCGCTTCTCCCATGGCACAGGGAGGAGGAAAAGAGGAAGAGCTTGGAAACTGGGGTAGCTTGTGTCTTGGGGTGGGCTGGCGGATGTGTTGTGTGGGGTTAGGGCAGGACCCGCAGCAGTGGGGATGCATCCAGAGAGATGCTCTGCTGCTGATGGGAAAGGCTCGTGTTGGGAGCGCTGCGAGGCGGTGTGGCTGTGGGGCGGACAGATCCCCCATTGCATTGCAGCCATTGTTTTAATTTCAGAGCAAGCATTAGTTTTTATGCCATTAACAGGAAAGGGAGTAGACTCAGTCCTTTTCTGTCACGGGGGATAACAGGAACAAAAAGTACCAAACAGCTCCATGAGATCCAGGTGGCGTTGCAAGGCAGCCTGCCACCTCCTTGGCCCTAAATGTGGTAATTGCTGTGGTCCTTAGGGAATGCAGCACCTTCCAGGAGCTGAAAGCCCCCCTCTACTCCGCCAGAAGCCCCTCTCCTTCATGGCAGTGCCTGGGACACGTGTGGGCCTTTGCAGGCAATGGCGGGGGGGCAGGTCACACACAGGGCTGGGGGTTTCTGCCTCAGCCAGCCAGGTGGGTTTGCGTAGGCTTTTGTTGCAGCAAACATCAGTTACTGTGGGGATCAGAGGGAGCCGATTGCCAAAACGGCTGTGATGAGGGCTGCTGTTGTGGTTTCCGTGCTGGAGCTTGTGGGCTGGAGAGGAGGAGGCAAACCACAATATTTATACCGTAAAATGTGCACTTTTTTTTGAGCTGAAGCTTGGGCAGCATCCCAGCCCCTCCATATGGGCTTGTAGACGTTGCTTACCTGATTTCTTTCTCTCTCAGGGAGAGCATGACGTGGCTGCTTGGTTGCAGAGGGGCAGGCAGGCAGCTCCTGTGGCCAGTCTCTGGGGATGCAGTGGCTGCAGTGGCTGTGGCTGCTCTTCCCCTGTCCCCTTATGCCCTGGTGTCCCTGGATGGAGCCTGGGGTTTCCTTCCTTGCTGTCGGTGCTGGCTCGTGGGAGGTGGCAGCGACCCATCTGATGTGGACCCCAGGCTCAGGGGGAGGCTCCTGGGTTTGCCCCATTGCTGCTGAGTTCACGGTCCCCAAGTCCTTGCCATGAAAGCTTTACCCACCGAGCATATCTGCCCGGCCCAAGAGCTTGCCAAGCTGTGCAAGGACCTGAGGGCTGGGATGGAGGGAGGGACATGTGCAGGGTGCAGGCAGAGCAGGGTGCATGCACCCCAGCGTGAGCTCTGCTCAGTGGCGTCCATGTGATGCAGGGACAGATGAGTGGCTTGGAGAGGGGGCAGAGGTTTTGTACATCTTGTGCTGGTGAGGAAAAGATCTTCTCAGGATCTGGCCCTCTCCAGCCCTGGGAAGCTGCTTTGGGGCTGTGTCCTCTTTCCTGTGGCTGGGACAAGGGGAACTGCAGCGGCTGGGCTGGAAATGCAGCGTCGTTAATCAAGGCTGTGCGAGCAAGCATGTGTGGGGCTGCTGGTGTGTGCCACTGGAGGGGACCGGTGTGATGTCCTCGGGAGCTGAGCCTTTTGGTGCATCCTGCATTTGGGCTGCAGCAGCCTGGCGGCGTCTTGACCCTCCTTGGTCTTTGGGAGAGATACTGAGCCTCTCTGCAGTGACTCCTGTGTTATTTAACCTCCCTCCCTTTGCGGCTGGCCAAGAGCTGGCCCTCTCTGACTGTGGCAGCCGGCGCTCAGCCCTACCCAGCTCTGAAAGTGCAGGCAGGAGCATGAGCCCCTTTCCACGGAGCGGCAGCCAGCGTGGGGAGGCTCATTTTGCAGTTATGCTGTGGAACAGTGGTGTTAAATCTTCCAACCTGTCCACCGGAGACAGCCCCTCTCATCCGCCTGCTGACAAGATTTAAGATGGTCACGGATAACTGGCTTTAATTACCGCTGTGCTCATAAATCCTTCCGTTATCCTCTTTTGGGTGAGCTCCTGCCGTCACCCACACAGTGGCTGCTCTCCGTCTCCAGCAGCAGGCAACCTCCCCCTGCTCCCCTCGTCTCATGGTCCCTGCCCATTCCCTCTGCCCTCCACGTCCATGTGCTGTTGTACACTTGGTATCTCGTCCCTCCCACCCATTTCTGCGACAGGGACAAACTCCCTACAGGTGCAAGAGTGCTGGCTGGGCAATTTTCCCTGGTGTTGCTCATACGGTTTCCCATTGCTCCTCCACCCTTGCATCTAATGTCCGACACCAATGAATTCCCCTCTCTCAGCTCCCATCCTGCTGGGGCTGTTCAGCCAGGCAGGGCATGATTCAGCTCTTCATCATGCCTTGAGGTTTTGAGTGACATTTGTTACTTTCTTCCAATTCTCAGCTCATTTTTGACATGTTTTTGGCTCTGGCTGCCCAGTGGTATTGATTAGACTTTTTATGGAGTGAGTGTTCTTCCTGTACTTAGTTATCATACAAGACATGTTTCTGTGCTACAAGAGCTATACAATTAAAACAAACTGAAAAAAGAAAATAAAAGAAAGAAAAAAAGCTTCCACATAAAACCAGACCTTATGTCCTACTCCTCTAATTGCCTGTGAATAGAGAAGGCAAATAATTCTTCAAGGCTTTTTATTTCATTTTTAAGAGCATTGCTTTTTGCAGACCTCTGGCCCTAAACACAGGCTGATAAAGGTTTATTTTGGGTATATAGAGAAGACCATAATGGTTTCCTCATCCCTTGAGAGCACGGTAACCCCACCAAGGAAGGAGAGCAGTATGGACTAGTGATAGGAGTTTTACTGCCACAGGGACTCTCTGTGTGCAAAGCATATTACAGGTTTGTGTAGGGGAAGGGTCTGATTTTGGTTTCTAGACACTGGGATTTAAAGGTGGCAGTAAAACCCCTGCAGCCCCTCCAAGAGTCAGCGCTGATCATGGGGCTGATGCATCTCAGCTGCCGCTTGACCTTGTAGCAGGATGGGAGAATGAATGGGGGGGGCCTTCCCTCTTGGGACACAGAGGAGAGCATGTGTGGTGGTGAGACCCCTTACCCCGATACACTTGTGGTGAAGCAAAGCTTGTCTCCCGGGAGAGCCCCTGGGTCACCGGTTTGCAGGAGGTTTTAATGGTTAGCTCTGGTGATGCAATGGGGATGCACGGGGCTGCCTGGCCGTGGGCTTGCAGCTGACCCTGCGGGTGCTCCTCCATCCAAGGAGCTGCCAGATTTAAAAGAGGAGGTGAAGGAGGCACTGACGGGGTCAAAATGAGAGAGAGCACAATAGAAAAAGCCAAAAAACACCCACAGCTTTATGAATGGCAGCCAGGAGTCGATTGGCACTGATGGCTAGCTATGGACCAAGGCGGGACCCTGGAGCTCAGGGGTCACTAGGGGAGGAGGTGAGGTGAAACAGCCATGAATCAAGGAGAATGGATACAAAGAGGGACCTGTGGGGGTAATGCAGAGAGCCACAGCCAATGCTTTGCAATGCTGCCCTGGGAGCAGGGCCAGCCCTGGCAGAAAGTACGGGGCTACTGACGCCCGAAATGCATCTGAGGACGGGAGACAGTGGAGGGAAGAGCTGCTGAGCATCAGATTTGGTGCATCCAGGTGAGGAAACCCCAGGAGCTGTTGTGGGGTGGACCGCCCTCCCCGACCTCGATGGGGAATGCAGAGTCTTGTCCACTTGGCTCACAGCCGCTCCTGCTGAAATATTTGCATTTGGGGTACGGACACCTGCCAGCCAAATCTGGGTTGGCCTGAGCAGCTCTCTGTAGCGGCCAAACAGCCACAGGAGATGGAGCCGGGCTGGCTCACCATCTGTCTGAACTAGTGGCAGGGCTGTGGCGCTGGCTCCAAAGGGAGCTGAGCCTTGCGCCTGTGCCGGGGCAGAGTCCCCGGGTGCGGGTGTCCCCCCCGGCCAGCTCTGCCAGACCAAGAGGCCGCAGGGGGGCCCCGTCCCACCACCAGTGGCACAGATAGAGGTAACCACATCTGGCACTGCTGCTCTCCCCAGCCATCGCTAGCTGAGCAGGGGGCTGGTTGGGATGCCAGGCTGAAAACGGAGAGGAGTCCTGCGTTCCATGGGTGCCAGTTTTGAGGGAAAGCACTGATCCTGGGCCAGTTTTCCAGTCCATTTGCTTTTTCCGTGGCTTGATGGGGACATTAAATGGCAGGCATTACATGCCAAGCTTGGGCATCACGTCCCTGTGTGGAGAGGCCGATGATGAGCAGATCTTGGGCATGGACACAGTGATAATCTTTAGCAGAGCTGACTGTGGTTGTAGAGAGGAGCCTATCTGCAGTGAGAAAACGAGCCAGTGTTCACAGCAGGAGCTCGTAATCCGGTCCTTCCCCAGCCCTGGACCAGATTTTTCAGGCTTGAGACAGAGGATTTAATTTGTGGACTGCAGCAATTGGGGGAGAAAATGCTTCTGCAAATGGACTCTGTCTTGCTGAGCTCCAGGTGGGCCATCGCCTTTGGCTGCACATCCCCAGGATGACGGTGAGTAACCCCGAGACAGCAGAGCAAAGACTGCACACCTCAGGTCTGCCCCAATCCAGCCCCAGGCTCTCTCTGCTCCCAGCAAATGAACTTTAAACAAGGTATGTTTTTCCTCTGTACTTCCCTGCTCATTGACTAGATTTCCAATAAGATCACTGCAGGTCTTGAGCAAAGTTTCCTAAGTTAATCCCCCTGAACATAATCATCAGAGAAACCCTTGTTTTTGCAAGGCTGTGCCTTACACTTGTTAGGAGGTGAGCGGCAGCAGCTGTCACTGAATAATCATTCTCATTAACTCGTCTTTGTATCTTTCTTTTGCCGGATGAAACCCTCTCTCCAAAACACAGCCTTGAGGGCTGCTCAAAAACAAAGCAGACAAACAAAATGAGCTAACAAAGCGGACAAGGAGAGACAGGACCGGGGAGGCTAGAAACCCTTCCACCACCTTGTCCTATAGACTAAATTTAGAGGGAGAACATGCCCCAATTCCTGATCCCTGCTGGGCCTGAGAGGACAGACCAAGCCAGCTGCACAAGCTCCTGAGGCATGGCCCAGGTCACCCTCTCTCCCATCCCTTCATCCCTCCACCTGCTGCCAGTGACTCCTCCAGCACAGACCTCATCACTACTGCCCCTACACTGGCCTGCTTCCATCCCTTGATGAAAAACTGCCCACATCACCTGGGGCTGTTATTTTAAGAAAACTCTTGTAAATCAAATGTGAGCTTAATTTTCAGGATATGCTGTTTTGTGACACTTTTTGCAATCCCAGAACCCAAAGCCACTGGAAGGGCACTCTTAGTCTCTAGTCCCAGCTGTGGGTCAGCAGGTAAGGGTTGTAGTCCTGGCTCTGCTACTGGTTTCAGTGGCATAAATGATGTGGGATCCCAAGTGCCACTGACCCCTGCAAACTACAGAGACCAGTTGCTTTGCCATGCTTAGAGATGCCACCAAGTGAGCAACCATGAGAAAATTTTAGGTCAAGGGTTTCAAGCTCAGACCTCAAAGTTAGTTCCTGAATCCAGGTTTTAGTATACTCAGTGTGGCACTGGGGTCTGTCAGGCTTCTGGAGCTCTCACAGACCTGCTGGGACATCTCCCTTGCCTCTGTGTCTCCACTTCCTAACAGCCCTTCTTTGCCTCCTGCCATGTCCAAGACCCAGCCTCCTCTCAGCCTGCCCTGAGCTCCTCTAGCTCCAGCATTCAAAGGAGGGAATTGCATGTGGCCTGCTGTCATCTCTGCCTGCAAATGGTGAAATACTCAAAAAAGCAGATGCAGAGGGAGATGAGGGGCAGGAAGGAGTAGTCCTTCCTCTGAGGAAGGTTCCAGGGGCCATGAGCAGAGAACATACCAGAGAAGCACCACGGCTTCAGGCAGGACAGGGAGGGTGGGGCAATGGGCTGTATTTCTGGCTGTGAGCCACTGATGCAATGCTCCATGTTGGAAATGCGGTCATATGAGAGTGATGGAGAGAGCAAAGGGACTTGGCTGCTAGAGGGATCCCCGTGAGATCTGTGGGAACAGCACTGTGACAGAAGTTCTGAGGTGTTGGGGTTGTTTAGTTGTGTAGCCAGAAGGACCCTCTCCTGTCCCCACACTGCAAATTGTTCCTAGGTGTTTATCAGTCTGGGGACTTCCCCCCTCCGCCAGTCCCCAGCCTTTCAGAGAAGCAGGATCCCTGGGAGCCCATCATGAGATGAAGAGCTATCTGCCTCCTTCTGCTCTTCTTGCTGCTTACCTCTGGGACACTGAACAGTTCTGACTTCTATTTGACCAATGGTCTCCTGCTGACAAGGAGCATACGGCCAGGGAGGGTATAGAGGGAGAAGAGATAGATTATTCTTAATTGACTAGAACAGATGAAGCTGACCTTCAGAGAAAAAAGCCATGAATCTTCAGACAATGGAGTGAGTGCCATGTGGATTTACTGTCCTCTGGCTTTAAAGGCCTGACCTCCACCACCCCTCTCCTGCTCTTGCAAGAGAAGAAGGACTAGGAGGATCTGCTGGTCAAAGCCCTGATTTACAGGTGTCTCCCAGCTACAAGTATTAGCACACATGAGCTTTCAGGCATGTTTTCCCTGCAAGCTGATCACAGCTAACGGACAAGAGGGAGAGCAGACAGACAGACATGGAAATAGCACAGCAATAGATGGAAGGACACAGCCTTCACCAAGGTTTTTTCTAGCCTTCTTTGGAGAAAGAAAATCTTCTCTCTAAGACCAGGAACCTCATTAAAGAGATCTAGAGGAACCTGTTTTTTTTCTGTTGGTGATGATGCCTTGATAATTCAGCTTGGGGGAAGGCAGTACACCTTCCAAAAAAGAGTGAGAAGTTGAACAGGATTTGTTAAGCCTTGGGTTGTTGAGGGAAAACTACCCTACAAAACTTGCAGTGCTCCATCACTGAGGCAGCAGGGACCAGTTGAGCTGGAAGTATGTGCTGTCTTCAGAGTGACCTGGAGGATCCCAAATCTCTTGCTGTCTTTGAAACAGGGTACTGTGCTCCTGCCAGAACAGATGGTACAGCATCTGCCTTTTCCTCTGCTCGATCAAACCTCATCCTTGATGTGGCTGGGAGCGGTGGGCATAGCTGCCTTTTGCTGCAGCTCCAGGGCTCGAGCTGTACGAAGAGGGGTGAGAAGTTGAATGTGATGGTAGGGTCTTTCTGTGTGGTTTCCGCTTCTGCAGTGCCAGTAGTCACCAAGCATGCATTGTTGATAGATTCCTATCAGATGCTCGGTCACCCTGAATCAGCAAGGCTGTGTTGAAGTGTACCAGCTGCAGCCTGGCCCCTCCTGCAGACTCTTGCTCAGTACCAGCTAAGAACCAAGAGAAGATGATACAAGTAGAAAAGAGGATAAAAAAAGCTTTGTTGCCTGAGAGCAGCTCTGTGAATATCAGCCAGTTTCTTTGTGGGCAAATCCAGAAGCACGACCAGGGTTTGTTTGACTAGCTCAGCTTTTCTAGGGAAGAGCCAGGGTATTTGTATCTCTTAGGACCTGGGAAAGGCATGTCCAGGCCTGGAGCACCTCATAGGGGCTGCCGGGGCCAGGAAAGCAAGTGGCAAGAAGGGACAGTGTGTTGACAAGGGACAAACCAGTATCTTAGCTGCAGTCTGAGCATGATAGTCTCTCCAGGAGCTGTGTGTGCATGTGGTTTCCTCGCTCCTGTACTGCTGTGTCTTGGTGTTCATCTCTGCTCTTCCTTGGGACAGGAATGGATCCCACAGAATAAGGCAGAGAAACTCTCGCCATGCTGCTTAGTGGCAGTGCACTGACAAAACACATCTCCTGCAGAAGGAAGGCAAGGTTTCCAGAGGGCGGCACTGCTGGCTTTGCTAGTAGGCAACGCAGGCTTCTGCCTGGCAGCTCCATCGTTTGTCATCTGCAGAATGTTAGGGAGGGAGAGGAGATGGGGAGTGACAGGTTGACCCTCTGGGTGGTGAGTATCTCTGCACGGAGGAGGCACCAGGAGAGAGCAAAGGAAACCTTAGGGTGATCTGCAGCGCTGGAGGGTCTTCTTATGACAGAAGGTCCTCTCCCAACTCTCTCTTTGTCTTGGGCTGCTCCACGAGGTGCCTCAAGACATATGTGGTAGTATTAGGGAGTGATTTCAATGGCTACTGAAGCTGTGTTTCAACTGATAGGCCCAGATGTCCCCTGTGGACCGCCTGCTCACTCCACATTTCCAGTAAGCCTGCAGCTCAGCGGTGCCCAAAGCTACCTGTGTTTGGAAGCTGCACATTGCCTTTTCCATCATCTTTGCTACAGCAGGCTCGCTGCTGGGCTGCCCTCCTGCCCTTACAACTCTCTTCCTGAGCAGAACCTCCTCCCTCCCCTGGCATCCATCACGGCCCTTCCCATCCTGAGCCGTGATGATGTGATCCTGCACATGCGGAACTGTGGCTCCAGCTGCCGATGCTCAACCTCGGGGAGCAGCACCTCTCTCTTAGAAGCAAAGGGGTTCATCTGAATGATGGGTGTCTCTGAAGCATTTGATCATGTGAACAGAGGGATGTCTCTGAGTGTCATTTCCCTCAGTGGGGCGAGGTGGGCTTTGATCATAACTAATTTGGCTACGCAATCATACCAAGTGTGTACAAGCTCAGGCTGTGCATCAAAGGGGCTAATTAAAAGCCAGTGCTTTTGATGTGGGGTGGTGGGACAGAGTGTGACTCCCACTGGCACTGGGGATCAGCATGCTCTGAGAGGCTGCTCCCTGAGAGGCTGCCTGCAGTCCTGGCTGGGTTGGAGTTGTGCCGGAGGGGTGCTTAAGAGAAGCAACACTGGCAAGGGCTGGGCCAGGAAGAGCAAAGCGGTGCAGTGCCTTGGGATAGCACATAATCTGTGCACTTCCCTAGCTGATGGGATGTAAAGGTGCTTTTGGGTACTGTCGTGCTGATTTCTTTTTGCTCTGTGTCCTCTCTAGAAAAAAAAACCAAAACTGTACCATGGACTTGGAGCAGCTGGGCTGAATGGATCCATCTAACAGCAGCTTCTGTCTTGTGGCTTCTTCATGGAGATCAGGTTGGTACCATCAAGAGATGAGGGCAGGACACATCCCCTCCTGAAGTAGGAGGATCTACACACAGTGGATCTGGAAAATTATTCCCCTGCACTGAGCGTTAGTATGGCCTGGATCACCTTTAGATGCAAAGGGAGCGACGGCAACTGGCTTGTCTAGAGTGACCTGTGTGTAGGCTCCTGACGTTAGGGGAGATGAGTCCCACCTCTCCTATGTTTGCTCTGCAGTGGAAGAGCAGCCTTTGGGGCAGGTGTGGGGCAGAGGCCATATCCACAGCTGCCACTTCTGTGGTTGTGTACTGTGAAAATCCATTCTGTGGTCACAGACATGCTGACCAGATTTCATGGTGCAAAGTGGGTGGGAGAGGTCTTGAGGAGGCAACCAGACGCCCTGAACTGGTAAAGCAGACAGAACAACAGGAGCTTTGGAGTAAGACAACAGCCCTTCACTGCTGCAGCCTTAGCTGGGTCACCAGTGCGGTGGGCTTGGTCTAGGGTCTCTGGGGAAGCTGCCCTAAGACAGGACTCTCCTTCCCTAGCCAAGTTTTGATGTAAGTAGTTCCAGCTGCTGCAAAACTGCATGTTCTCTTTCAAGAAAAAGCACGAAAGACTTTTTCCTTGGTCCTAGATGGAAACACAGGCAAAACCTACAAGCTTCAATCTCTTGCACTACATTAGGGTGGCATAAAGGGGAAGAAGTGTAGCTGTTATAGCATGGCACAGCCTTTTCCCTGGCTGGATGACACACTCCCTGCAGTATCAAACGTCTGGTGTTACAGCTGGCAGAGGACAGTGTCCATAGAAGGCATGTTGTCTGGCAATGCAGAGATCAGAGAAAGCAATTTTGCAGAAAGGTAAGTGAAGGGATCAACCCCTCTAGGGATGAACCCTGGATCCTGGGGTTCCAGCTCCATCCAGATATATGCACCAGTTGCCGGGACTGACTGTATGGGCACCTTTCTGTCACACTTTTGTAATCTTTATATTCTGATCCTGCAACACCTAGTGCTCAGAGGGACTGCTGTCCCCAGGCAGGCAGAGCTGCAGTGGTCAACACGGTGCTGCAGAGGCTTCTGGCATCTGGACGCAGGGTCCAGGCTCAGGCACTAACTAGCTCTTTTCTCCTGCTGTCACATCTCTCTCAGGTCTTGCTTATGCTGCCAGGCACAGCTCTGCCTTTGCAAACTGATTTAGTGCTGCAGTACTAGGGGCTCATGCAAAGCACGGCTCTGGGGAAAAAAAAAGCATCTGTAAATCACCTCGACGGTGTTGGATTCCCAGGGTGGGCAGCTCCAAGGACTGCGGTGGGGGAGGAGCAGGCTCGGACCCGGCTGATGGAGCTGCTCTGCGGCAGACAGGTAGACAGCAACTCTGTGGTGTTTGCTCTTTATGTGTGTCTTGGGGATCTGACATATCCACCTACAACCTGCAAGTGGGACTAGCTAAGGTTGCCTTCTCCAAAGGCACTGGTACAATGCTAGGGTGGTTGGGAACATCGTGAGGATAGTAGGGAGCATCATGAGCATGGTTGGGAACCGAGAGTGGCACATACTGAGAGCTCTCCCAGGGAATGGAGTGATGAGACCCATCTGAAAAACGTGAGCCCTGCTGCTGTGTTTGGAGATCATTCCAGTTGTTGCTGATCCTCAAATGTCTTCCTTGGCAGCATGCTTTTGAAATCCAACTCTGTGTCACAGGGACACCTTTCCCATCATCCCCGCCATGTTGCACATTGAAAAGTGCACAAATGATGATCACAAGGGCAAGCCCCTTTGTGAGAAGGAAGACTGTAATCTTCAAAAGGGATGTCCAAGAGAAACAAGTCTTGGATCCTTCTGCAAATTACTCCTCTTCCAGTAGTTCCAGCAGTGGCTGTTCTTTGTATATTTTTCCCAGGCTTTCCACAGGTTTATACAAACTTCATGTTATAAATATGAATTAAACTGGGGACTTCTGGGTTAAATCCTCCAAGGGGTTGTTATTTTACTTCTTCCACTTGGGATTTCTGGAAGAATGCAGTCCCTAGCACACACTTAAATCACAAGAAAGTGCAGGAAACATTAAAATCTTTCCTACCTCTATTTCATTAACCTCTTTGCTTTCTGAAGGACTGGCAGCCTCATAAGAGCATATTTTCACAGTACAGGGTACTGTTTAAATGTCTGTCAGGAAGTCCTACCAGAATTCCGACTCTGCTTCTACTTTTCAAGTCCCAAATATTTTTTTTTTTTATTATTGTTGGTGAGCCTGGCCATCTTTTCATTTATTTCTTCCACCTTCAATTGATGCTTCCTATTGAAGAAATATCCACAGAGTAGACCTCATCCTCTTGATTTCTGAAACCCCAACAGACCCTGTAGCACATCCACTAACCTCTGAAGAGTCCCTTGGATTTTTTGCTCTGTGGTTTCCTTTGCCTAGTCAGTGGTGAGCATATTTCTCCCTCATTTGTATCCCATTCTTCCCTGCACAGCCCTATCAGTCTTGCCACACTTGAGGTTCACTCTCATTGTTAGTGCTATTATGTTTATAGCTATACCTGTTCATACAGTGATGGTGTCGGGTTTTTTTTTATCTCCCAGATCTTGCTAAGCAGCAGATGTGATCTCACATGAGAGCAATATTCTTGCAAGCAAATAAGGTATTGTTATGCTCATTCCTGTTATGCTTTTTGCCTGTTATCGTGGTGCTGTACAAACTTGTAAGTCAGGCTTCCCTGAAGAGTTTCCCTACTGAGCAGGAATGGCAAAGGCAGGCTAGGAAGGAGGATGCAGCATGCCTAAGTGGGGATTTTATATTTTGGTGGGAGTGGAAGTTCACTGAAGATGATAGGGAGTAACACTGCATTTTCAATTATCTGCAGAATTTTTCAAATCATACATATAAAATAACAAACTTACAGCAGTCTTGGCTGAAACGATCGGTCTTGGAAGCAGTTATTAATTCTTAATCACCTGCATCATGTAATAAGCCTCACAACTGCTTGCATTACTCAAGGTGGATGAGATAGCAGGCAGCGAGACAGCATGAGAAGCATGCCCCCAACAACAGATACTGAGAGCTGCTGTGCCCTGCTGAATTTGGGAGGATAAAGCTTCGCAGCAGGGTTAAAAGGGAAATACTGATAGGGAAACACTGATAAACTGAGCTGTTCTGGGAGCAGCAGAACGTGTGCAGCCTGGTCACTCTGGGGCTCCTCGTGCCATGGGGTTTCTCCAGAGTTTGCAAGGGGGATTATGCCCAGGCTCTGAGATTACTCTGGGGTGGGAAAGTGCAAAGTTGTGTCTCTCCTCCCTCTGCCCAGCTGCTCTTTGTTCATCACACATGTGGGACAGCTCTCTGCTGCTGCCTCTCCCAGGGGTTCACCCACGCACAGCTTGGCACATACTCCACGACACAGAGGAGAGGATGGATGAGCAGAGGGAGGTAAAAGGAGGGGAGGTGGAGAAGTTTTCCAGTTTGGAAAATTGTTTTAAAGCTAAAAAATGGAAAATAAAATCCCCCACTGGGAAACCCCTTGGAGGATATCAGAAAATGAGGCCGAGTAGTTTCTTTGGATCCTGTGAAATTTAACACAGATTTGTCATCTAGCTGTCAAACCCACTAGAACTGTCTCACTCTCTATTAATAGTTTCATAGATTTTAGCGATTTTCCAGCTCAAAAGACCATTCTGTTCATCTCTTCTTGCATAAAATGGGCTATTCCTGTATCAGGCCACTCTGGCCAACCATCATCCGCTCTGGCCAAACAAAAGCTTATCTTTCCAAAGGATCGCCGCTGAGATTTAAACACTTCCAGGCACAGAGAATCCGTCACATATTTGGTGAGTTCTTGCAGAGGCTAATTGCTCTCACAATTAACCGTGTCTTTCTGAACATATCAAGCCTTCCAGCTGCCGCCTTTGATCCTGCAGGCAGGGATTCAGCTAGGTTAAAGAGCTCTTAATCATGAGGTTCCCCGTCTAGGGACTTGTTCACTTCAGCAGCTTTGTCTGTGGTCTGCTGACCTGTGGGACCTTCCTCAAAGCGTTGTGACAAGAAACCTGGGAGCAGCTGCAATGTCAGGAAGCTTCAATTAATTGTACATGGGTCATCACCAGAAAAATATCAGAGGTTCGCTAAAGGGAAAGAGTCGAAACTGTTGGTTTGTGGGTCTTTGGAGAAATAGAAATAGGATGCAGTTGTTGCAGTTGTTGCACCCACGTGTGGGAAGGTGTGGGAGTGGTGAGAAGGTGTGGGAGCAGTGGGGAGCTGCTGCTGGAGCTGGTGGAGGTGGCACAGCGCTGGAGTGCTCCTCCTTGCTGTTTTCTGGAGAATCAGCTGCAGAGAGTTGTGACTAACCTCATAATTAAGAGCCAGTAAAACCTTCCCCTTGCTGCCATGGCTTCTCCACGTGGCTTGTTAACGGCTGCATCCCAAAAAGCTGATTTAGAAGTGTTTTTGGGACTGGGACATTTTTATGAGGTGCTGCTTTCACACCCTACTGCTTGGGAAGCCCAGGCTGCCTTAATTAAAGGCCTGGAGGGACACAGCTACAGCTACAGGATTAACCAGGGATGCCTCTGCAGCAACCGTGGCCTGGCTCCCAGTGTGGGATGAAGGCTAGTCTGGGACCCCCTGAGCGCCCAGCTCTGCCTCGAGGGGTCCAAGGACAGGGCTGGTGCCTGTTGAGGGGAAGAAGGACACATTTGTAGTGCAGGATTACTTTTCAGGGCTTGTCTTCTCAAAGCCCCCGAAGCATCGCGCTGGTTCTTCCTGGGGATAATCCATCATGAGACAAGTCTCTCCCCTGCACTGGGCTGTATTGCACAGTGACTGTCCTTGGAACCTAAGTAGTTTGGATGTATGACTCCAGCAAAAGTGAGACCCAACAGTAAATGAATGCAGGTATGGGCTGGAGTGGAACTGCTCAGCCTTTTGGTTTGATGTAGCAGCTATATTTTCTCCAAATTAAAACATATTCCCTATCTGCCATACCTCTATCTGTTCTGCAAGCCGAATGCTCTGATTCATAAAAACCTGCACATGGCCTATACTTAGTAAATGATAACAAAATTATGTGTTAATTTAGTTAGATTTCTTGAGACAAGCAGTCCAGATAGACATGTTTAATGCACAGATGATGACAGAAATTTGTATTTTTCAAAAAGAGCAGCAAATCTAATCTGTCCTTTCTGATGGAGAACTTCATGAATTGCACAATCTCCAAATGCTCTTTACTCATTAACCCTAATTACTGAAGCTAGTTACATACAAATTTATGTTTACGACTGGGAGAGCAGGAAATCTAGTTATTTAAATAAGTATGTAGATCTGTCAATTTTATTAACCCTTCTTCTCCCTGCAGAGAGCGTTGTGATCTGAAAGGAAGAAATTCCAAAAGGCCTCGCATGTGTGATGTACCCTGGTTTCTAACTGCCAAGCAGGTATGAGCTGCAAAGCTTGGTTTCAGTAATGAAACATCTTCTTTTAGTTTATTAAGACTAGATTAGAGGTGATGTGATAATGGTCTGGGCGTACCTACATCCAGGGGGAGCTTCTGGGAGGCTCTTTAATCTTTCAGACAAGAGCATCATGAGACTGGAGAGTTAGCCAGAAAAAAGG
Source organism: Nyctibius grandis (assembly GCF_013368605.1). NCBI lineage: Eukaryota > Metazoa > Chordata > Aves > Nyctibiiformes > Nyctibiidae > Nyctibius > Nyctibius grandis. The sequence continues at coordinate 10,922,589 of NC_090670.1, forward strand.
TTAAAGGTGTAGCATGCAATGTGAGTATAATTATCCAGAGGAACAGTTCCCCAAGGGTGATGTGTGATGCTTTCAACCAGTCTTATTTTGGAAAAGCGACGCAGAACCACCAGTGGGATCCTGCAGGGAGCCCCAAGAAGCAGCTCCCACCACCTGGGAGCTATTCGGGCAGAGCGAGTGTATTTATCTGGGAGCTCATCTCAATTCCAAGGCTTCCAGGTGGGACTGGCATGTTGTATATTTGTCCCAGAGTTTTGGACAATTGCTTTCTTTTCAGCTTACTGGTTGATGCGTGGTTCACAACAGTTCCTGGGAATTTATGATAGCCTGGGGAGAGCTGGTGAGTCAGGAGGCAGGCAGTCATTAATTCCCAGTAACGCTTTGGACTGAGTTCATTACTGTTATCAGAAGATGAAATGATGTGAAAAGTAGATTTATTTATTTATGTGAAGCTGATGCAGTTTGCTTTTGGAAGACACTGTGCTCTGGGGAAAAGCAGTGCCAGTTCATTGGCAAGGGCGGAGCATGAATCCTCTCGCAGCTTTGTTCAACGCGGAACGGTTTGCTGTGTGTTTGAAGCAAGAGGTTGTATCAAGATCACTCCAGTGAGACTCAGCTTTGCAGTCTCTGTGAAAGGAGAGCTCTCGCTGTCCTCGTAGACCTTTTTTTTACTGCCTTCCACATGTCAAAGGCAGGTCTCGCAAGCTCTTGTAGAAAGAATAAGTTTTGCAGAATGGGACTCTCACGAAGTGTCCTGCTGTAAAGGGCTACTCTGAATCAGAAACTGCATCTGCTCCAGAAACTGTCTCTGTCTCTCTCACACCCTCACTCCAGGTTCAATCCTTGCCTCTGCTTCATCGCCAGGAGGGCATTTTGGTGGTTGCAGAGATGATTCAGGGCTGTTCTTCCCATATCAGGCCCTGCAGAGTGCCGAGGAGGAAATGGAGAGCTACCCATTTAAAAAGCATTTAGCAGATTACAATAAAATTAATCTGGCAGTTGCCATAAAACCTTCAGGAGCCACCATCACAGAGTGTTTCCCTTCTCTTTTTTAATGTCGCATGGAGTATGCGCGGACAGTGAGACCAGCAGCATTTCCCACTGCCCTCCCAACACCCACAGGAGCAGCAATGCTATTTAATTCCTCTGCTCGTGTGCTGTCACACTGGGCTCAGGAAGTCAATCTCGGTTTGAATTTTATTCCTTTCCAGCAACCTAATGCGGGCCGCGTGTGTCATGGTCACCCTTCCGTTCACAGTTAGTGCTCTGTTGATGCCATAGGGAGAGAAGCAGCCTGGGACGAATTGAGCCCCAGGAGCGCAACCCCTCCTCACACCAGGGAGGGTGGTGGGGACGTTCTTATGGTGATGGGAAACTTGGATTAATTCAAACACTGCCAGCACTGAAGGAGACAAAAGCACCCATCCAAGCTGGAGGCTGAGCAAATAGAGACACTGATCGCTGGGAAGTTTTACAAGGATAATAAAAAACATCGTAATAAATGGCCATGAATATTTCATGGTGGGTGTAGCGCTGATATGACATATCATAGAGGAGTGATGGGGTTTTTCAACATTCGGATGCAAATGGGAAATGAATTCTATATTTTGCAGGTTTCTCCCCAGACACACACTGTTTTCTAAAAATCAGATTGACTGGGAGCTTTTGATATGAGAAACAACTTCAGGGTTCTGGTTAGAGTAAAAAAAAAAGCACAGGCAGTATCAGAGGATTGTCGGTGCTAAAGATGAAAAAATCCCACGCAGACCAAGTAGCCCGTCTCCCTAAAGGTCAGAGGAAGCCAGGTAGGAGTTACCAAAGGGAAATCATGCACTGTGCTGTCCGTGGAGCTGGGAGCCGAGTTCTCTGTCTGATAACAGCAGCCCCTCTGCACTGGGAGCTCCAAAATGCGGGGTGGCTGCAGCACAATTCAGCCACTGGTACCCGGGAGAGGAGAGGAAAGCTAGGGGCCAAGTCCTTCTTCCTCACTTACTGCTTGGTGGTAGATGTTTGAGCTTGCTTGGGATCAGCCTTGGGCAAAGAGCAAAAGAGAATCCCCTCTGGAGGGAACCAGAGTTTTGGGGCTTTTGAGTTTCATCCAGACTTGCGTACTAGGTTTGCTTTGGTGGAGCCCTTTTTTCAAAGGCATCAGCTGGCAAGATGCCTGGCCTGATGCCTTCATCTGAACATGTTCCTCTGTGGGGACACCTGGTCCCCCTCTTCCTGGCTGTGCCAAGCGGGGGACAGCCCCCTGCACAGCACTGACCTGCTCTGCCCCAGAGCAGCACCCTTACCTACCGCGAGCCCCCCAGGAGTCGGCCCCGTGCTTTGTCACGCAGCCAGAGGAAACTGCATTTCTTGGGTGTTTGTCCTGCTCTCTGCTGGCATATGCTTCTGCATGAGCATGAGCAGTTTCAGGGCACAAGCTTGCTAATATATAGTCCCTTGATAGCCGAACATCTACATGCCATCGCACACAGGAACACATGCACAGATGAGCACAGGCAAGTACTTACAGCTGCCGAGGCCGAGTGCCAGTCTGTGCCCAGATAAGACAGCAATGGGAGGACTGGTAGCCCCCCGGTTCCTTCCCACGGCTCTCTCTAGCCTTCGCTGATACACACTGCACTGACACTGGCCCGCTCCTCTTCACAAGCACCTTTCACTCGTCCTGTCTCCCTCTCTTTTAATTAATTCTATCAGGTCTCCAGACATCTATCAAAATGCAATGCATGTCGCGTATTCACAAGTTTGGGTGTTGCAGGAACAGTTTCTAACAAGCCACTCGCCTGCTATCCCTCCCCTCCCTGCGCTGTCTTGTTTGGCACAGGTGGCAAAGCCAGGGTTTGAAATGAGAGACGAGGCAAGAGGAAAGCAGCCTTTGCAGGCACCTGGCTGGGCAGAGGAACGGGTATGAAGCGGAATAAGCTGAAGGAGACAGCCTGCAGGCGTGTGCTCTGCTTTATCAGCCGCGGGAGAAGCTTGGCTGTTTTCATCCATTGCTGCTTCTCTCTCTGCTTATGTTTTCCCATTTTTAAGGCAGGGTGAGGAGCTCTCTGATCTCCGTGAGTGAAGCACAGGTCTTATAACAGTAAGTTCCAACAAATTCCAGCTACTGCCACTTCCAAACCCTTCTTTGCTACCCAGCATGGGCTGAGGAGCATCCCTCCTGCCTCTGTCTGGGGGGAGCCCCTCCATCCTTCTGGGGATGTCAGTACAGATACCTCACCAGGGATGATTTCTCCTCTTTGCTTTTCAAATTGCCAAGGAACCCACAGGGATTCCTTTGGTTTTCTCACTTAGTTCCTCCTTGTGGTGCTGCTGGACTAGTGGCACCAGTGATGCTTACCCTGGGTGCTTGTTCCCAAAACAGTTGCTCTATGTTTTTGTCCTCCATGTCATATTGGTGGACTTGGGTGGACCAGGGACTTGCTATTTATTGCCTTTTCAGGGGCTTGTTCCAGCTTCCTGACTACAGCGACCAAGGTCTCCTCCTCTCCATTTTAATTTCGCTCCCGACTACCCTGGTCAGGACACAGCACCTGCACACAGGTGTGGATGCTGCTCACAGGAGCACTTCTGCAGAGCACCATTTTCACCAATACATTAATGAACAAACTGGTCACAGCCATTCGCAGAGCAAACCTTTGCTAATATGTTCAGCCAGATGGCATCTCAGTGGAGCTGGGCCCATCAAACTACAAGTACCTTTCCAGAAAAGAAAGAAAAAGGAAAAAAGGGGGAAAAAATAGAAAAAAATGCACTTGTTTTTAAAGTCTGTGCCTGAATGATGCTGTGAGCTAATTTTTCCCAAACTGGGTGTTGTCAGTTGATGAAAACTCTTCCACAAAGGTGTTAAGCTCACTTGCTGGATCAGAAGTATTTCTTCTTGGAGAGTGCTGATGAGATCGTGCCTTGATCAGCCAAAATGGGGCTGATTTGAATGTGCTTTACTACAAAGCAGTCATTAAATTTCTCTTTAGGATTCAAACAAACATTTCCTCCATATTTCAGCTGTGCTGAACTGGCTTTGCAAAGACCCCTTCAGGCATTTGCTTAGGAACTGGTGAAATTACCCTGCCTAATGGCCTACAGAAGTGAAGTTACCCAAGCAGAAACTGTGCCACGGAGCTCCCAGGAGCTGTGTGAAGCAAATGGCACGTTGGTTTCTATGCCAGTCTCAAGGTAGCAGCTGAAGCATAAAGTGGGGATGGAAAAGGACTTAATAAGCTCACACTCTTTGTTGTTTTGTTTTGGGCTCTTTTTGTCCATTCATTTGTCACTGTTCCTCCTGGAAAATGTGTGGATGGGAGAAGCAACATTTGTCCGTTTGTTCCATCTGCTCTTTTAACACCTCGTATCAGGAGGGCTGGGGCTGCCGTCAGCAAGTCCCATGCTGAGTGACCAAGGGCAGTGGTTGGGGACTGGGTTAGCTGTGCGAGCGCGGGAGACCCTCCTGCCACCTCTCTGAGGGCAGCACCCTGTAGCAGAACAGCCTCAAGCTTCTTGCTCGCTGCAGACAGGAGCGATTCGGCATTGTAGCCAGAAAGGATGAATCCCAGTTAACTGTTCTATGTGGTGTTTCCTTCATGTGGAAACTGGTGGGATTAAATCCATGGATATTGACCATACAAATCCCTGTCAGCTCGACTGACAGTTTTTGGCCGTGGCTTCCTCCTCCCAGCCCACTGCAGGAGGAAGAGCTCTCCCTGGGGTGAGTACGTACTCACGTTTCCTTTGCCAAGGTTGAGTTTAGGTGCCATAAAGTGTGACGATAGAGACAGCCTATATCAGCTATAAAATAGCTAGCAGAGCTCCAGATAGTATTTTCTGCAAAATTTGAATCAAATCAGACAAAAGATTTCTCAATTAAATTCCCCCGAGTACAGAGCTATAGTTAGGAGCTCATGGGAATACATGTTCTGGTTTGTCACTTGGAAAGACATTGGGGAAGAGAAGGAGAAATGCTTGTAACCAACATTCTGTAACCAGCTGCAAAGCAGCTACAGAGAAATCACCACTGTAAATATCGGGGGTCCAGCGTCAGCATCACCCCCTTCACCTTCATGGGGCTTCTCTCCTTTCCTCCAAAGCTCCACACCCAAGCTAGGGGTTTTTGGCTCTGCAGAGGCTTTTTGGTCCTGTTGAGAGCTCCAGGAGGTTAACTGTGAATTAAGGACATTGTGAATATCTGTAGCTTCACACCTGAGGTCTTCTTGATTTAAGGTGTCTGCACTGGAAGGTCTGGGGTCCCGTGCTGTTTAACCCAGTGCTCCTCCTGGGGCACAGAGGGGAGCCTCTGGGAGCTTATAGTGATTTACTCCCTCCCCATGGTGATGTAGCTGTGGGCTCTGAGGGTGAAATCTCTCCTACCCAGGTCAGAGACGAGGTGCAGAAGAGGCAGGTTATGGGTGGAGGAAGAGAGACAATTTGCAGGGAGTGCTCTGCCTCTCCCTGGGCGGATGTGGGTGCCACAATTTTCCTTGGCTGGGGGCTCTGCAACCCCTCAACTGGCAGGGGGAGGTTGATGGTGGGCAATGTCAGTGCTCCTGGGAAGGAGGTATATGATCTTACAGCTGAGGGCTTTTTTATTTTTCAAACTATCATTTACCTGGGTAGATTTGGCAAGTGCTATCACACATGTGAAAGGAGGAAGCATGATAAAGCATGATAAAGCATCATTAGAACAAGGTCTGGCTGATTGGGAACTCCATCACCAGACGTATGCACCTTGTCCCTGCATTGGTTTACTCAAATAACTGAGTTATTGCAGACCTCTGAGGTTTACTCTCCTTACTTTTACAGTGACTAGCTGTGAAAAGAGACATCTTTTTTACTTGTCCTGTGTTAAGCACAAATGAAGCGCTTCCCCTCTAAAAGCATTTTAAGATGAAATAATTAACAAGCAGGAAAACAACCACCAGTTTGGAGCCTTGTGAAACTGTTTACGCTTCCCCCAGGACCCTTCCTCTCTCTCATCCCATTTCTCCTGCTTCCCTTGCAGTTTATGGCCCTGAGCAGGTAAATCACATTCAGGCCTGTGCCTCACTCAGCATGTAAGTAGTGGTGTGATCCTCTGGAAAAAAATGTGTGTGGTGAGAGTGCCTTTAGTGAAGCACACTCCTGCTCCCATTTCCCCCCGCCATGCATCGCCCCCAGGCTCGTCAGCACTCGGCTTGCAGGTTTTTTATTTATCTTGGTGAGCTGTGTTCAAACCTGAGAACCTGACTTCATGCCCCTGAATTATTGCACCAAATTTGTGCGTAAGGACCTGAGTTTCAGCAGTGACTGATATGAATAGGTCTGCCTGCAGCTAAAAATAGAAAGCATGGGGCAGGCTTCCTGGCAGAGCTGTAGTAACTTCTAATATAAGGTTGTTCGGCAGCAGTTCCCATGGCGAAGCTTCCTCTGATGCGGTGGGGAAGGCTGTAGTGTGCACTCAAGCCAATCTTAGACAACAGAGATTCCTTGTGGGAGCCAACTGGTGAGGCGCAAAGGCCAATATCGAGTTTTGAAGTTACCTTTTCCCTAGTATGGGGATGCCCTGCCCTGGAGAAATGACTCCTTGGCTTTGTATTTCTCTGTGCCTCAGTTTCCCCTCTGCAAGGGGGTCTGGGTGCTGCAGTGGATGCATTTTAGCTGCATGGTTTTCTTGCTCTCTCTGAAACAGGGGAGGCTGCAGCACCTGGGCAGACCTGCGGACCTCAGCCCTCTCCCCAGTGAGCCTGTTCTACTCTGCTGCTCCCCACTGCGCCTCTATTCCTTCTCTTCCATGTAAGTGTTTGCTCACTCCCCCACGCCCAAGCCCAGCAGGACGATGCACTTTCTCAGCACTCCTGGCTATTCTGCCCCAGGTATTGCTCTATGGCCTTGCTTGGAAGGAAGTGTTGCCTTCCTTGCAAGGCCAGACATGTCTGCTGTAATGCTGTAAATCATCTCCCACATCATGGGAAGTTATTTCTCTGTTCATTAGGGCTTATCTGCTGTGAAAATCTGCTCACCCCCCCCAACTCCCCCAGAGTACTTGTGCCATCAGTCATGACAATGGTTCATCACAGCGATGCTAATCGCAGTGAGTGGCTCATTGTCCCCATGCTGGAGCATATGGGGCTCCTGCCTTAACGCTGCCCCATGTGAAGGCTTCTGCGTGAGGAGCAGCTGTGAAAAGGATCAGTGGATCTCCCCAGGGTCAGACAAGTGTAATATCCATAAGGAAGAGCGCTAGACAACTGCATGGCAAGACAAGGCAGCAGGAGAGCACAGAGAGCTCTCCGGAGCGTGGCTGTGGCTCCAGTGCAGCTCTCCTCCTTGCCTAGGAGCCACGGTGCTGAAATGCAGCTGCCTCTGGGGTGGAGGGTAGCAGCAGGACAGCGTGAGGACAGGGCCGAGGAGGAGGGCTTGGCCACTACTGCTGGGCTCAGCTGCGTGTTTGTACAAAAGGCAAGTGCTGTGAACTTTTCACCCTAGGCAGAACACTCTGCTCCTGCATCAACCTGAGCAACTCCTTGGTGTAGGACTTGGTTCCTCTGGAGCTGAAGGGTGCTGTCAGGTGGAAGATTTCTTGGGGCTATGGCATAGACCACAGAGTAACCCACAGGGCTGGGACCTTCACCTGCAAGGGTGCTTAGCCCCTGTATCAGCATGAGAATAATTGTACAAGGGTGTTGCGGACAGAGAAAGGAGCAGACCCTACTCCCCAACGTCTGTGACTTTGGAGGGCAGGGAGGGCAAGTGCATGCCCCGGGCCAGTTCATCCAGACTCTTCCCCAGCTGGGGAGCGGGCTGCTGGAGCAGCATGCACACTGATGTCTTCCTGGGCACGCTCAGGGCATGCTTCTGGGGTCTCCTTGGCTCGCTGGTGCTGCAAGAGGGTGGCACAAGTCTGAGGCTGTCCTGGTCTCTCTGAGCCTCATCCTGCCACCTCCCTGGGGAGGAGGCAGGAAGAAAGGAGGGGGGTTAATCTTTATTTTGAGGAAGAGCTCAGTAGGAACAAACAATCTAGCTTTTGGGCAAATGGGCTGCATAGGACAGACTGCCATCACTTGTTCTGCCCTCTCCCCTCTCAAGTAAATTTTGCCTGGCTGTAGCAAGGAAGTTGTCCCTGAGGCTTTTTCGGTGGTGAAGTTGCTGGATCAGGGCTGATGGTAGCCCTTGCATCAGCATGTCTGTGGTGCGCAAGTGAGCAGCCCCGGAGTGCTGTCGGTGCCATGGGTGTACAGGGGGAGGAAAGGGCAGCCAGGGAGGGGGTGCAGAGATTAGAGATTAGGGGTGTGCTGGGGGTAAAGACAGCCCTTCACTTGGGATGGGAGCCCTCCACACCTTTGCTCTCCTGTTGCCCTGGTTTCTGTCCTGTCCCCAGAGAGTTTCTGGGGATACCCGGGACTGTTGCTTTCCCCCTGCAAACAGAGGCTTTGCTGGGTAAGCACAAAATCCTCCTATAGGAAGGCTGTCACTTGGTGTTGTGTTCATGGTCCATCATTTGATACTGCCTCTGCTGCATACAGATGAAAGGCAGGATGGAGATGTGCTTGTGGCTGCCCATGAGCCCTGGTCACTCACAGATCCATCCCCAGGGCAGCTACGCTCCCCAGAGCCCCTGTGTGGGGGGCAGCTGATGGGTAAGAGCAGAGCCCAGCCCTGCCAGTGTGGACCTCCCCTGATCACTGCTTAGAAAGGTCTGGCAGTGTCCACAGGGCATGTTTTGATGCTGCTAGAGATCAGGCATGCTATTGAATGAGTCTTCCTTGATTTACTGTGATAATGGCTTTAGGACTGTGATGTGACTGATGCATTCCTCCTCTCTGAACTAACTGAACTTTGGTCCAGGCAGATGCTCAGCAAGTAGGCCTAACCAAAGATAATCGTATTGTGTGAGGCTATCAGTGAGAACTCAGAACCAAACCCCCCAAAAAACTGGTTTGGCTGGAGGCAGGGCTGAAAAGCAGCCGAAACTGCATTAACACAGCAGAAAATCTGGCTACAAATCAACCACTTTACGCTATAAATACCTATAGCCATCAGGGTCCATTGAGCTCTCCCTCCACAGCAGCTGGCTGTGTGGCAGCGATCTCCCCTTGAGTAGGGATGCCTCTCAAGGTTACCCCTCGAGGCTGAGAGATCCCTTACCTGCCACTAGACATCAATGGGTTGGTAAGTAATATATTTTGCATGCACGTAACATTTAAGATACATACAGTAAGCTTAAGCGATAACCTTTGTATCCCATACTAACTTTAAGTGTAGTGGAGTATTGACGGCCAGTCCATCTGTACCTATTAAATATTTTACATACCTAAATTTACTGATTAGAACTCAATTAACTACTAGCTCAGATGTGTCTGAGTGATCTCTGACTCTTCTCCTTCGATACTGTGGTTGGCATTCATTGAGTTGAAGATGCACTGTGGGACTTTAAGTCACCTTTTCTTCTGTTCTGCTCTGTTTTTTCCCTTGCTGGGAAATCATGCATCCTCTGTTGATTCAGCTCACAAGGAGCTTTCCAGCTTGCCATGAGTGGGATGGGGTGGATTTGTGTTCTGGGGTCAGTGTTAGCTCCCTAGTCCCATCCCAGCTGAGAGGGGACACTAAGAGGTTTCCAACACTAAACCAGTGCAGGAGCTGGCATAACACTTATTCTACCTGGTGTCTTCAAGGGCTGGAATAATAATAGGAGGTATGGGCTGTGAGATGGAGAGCCACTTACAGATGTAAGGTGATGGAGGTAGAGATGCTGTGGTTGCTGTGGCTTGCAGCTGGGTTAGGACATGTGCTGGTGGTGCAGAGCACAAAAAAGAGCCCAAATCCACCTGGGTGTCCCATCCCCACCCAGGGGTGGCCCAGGCAGACTGGGCCTGCTGCAGGAGGTCAGCGGTGCTTTAGTGCTGCTGCATCTATAACGTGGCTGTATCTGAACTTGTAAGAACTCTTTACAGAAGAACAAACCTGATCTCATTAAAATGAATAGGCTTTGATTCCCTTAATCCTTTTGGTGGCTTTGAAGACTTCTGCCTGTATGGTCAGTTCAAAGAAGTGCTGCTATACTGGGACTTGAAAGTGGCATCTAAGGGGCGGTCATGAAGTCTCTAGGGAGAAAGCTAGACTTCAAATAGCTGCAAAGATAACCAAGGGCTGGGAGCCGAGCCATGTTACCTCTACGTGTAGATCAGCATTGAATTAGACAGAGGCCTGGCTGTTTGCATAGAGCTGATCATACTAGCTGAATACTTGGCCCACTGCATCATCTCTTCCAGAATGGAGAAAAATAGCTGAACAAATGGAGATGTGCAGGGGATCTGCAGTTCAGGGATTTGTTTTCTGTCTTGTGGTTTTTGGCATTTTTTTGTTTTATTTTTTACTGCTGAACTCTGAAGGGATTTGAATGGTTGACTCTCCCCAACCTGCTGGCCTTGGCAAGAAGGCTTTAACTTCTCAGCCCTAAATAAGATAACTGTGCGAGTGTGAGTGTTTCAGCCAGCTTGGATGTAGAGCTGATTTATTACTCAATAGAGCCACTGAGGAGCTGGAAATTGGATGTGATTTGTACTCAGGGCCAGCGCTGGCTTGCTGGGATGAATTCTGTTCAAGGCGACACCTGTGACTGCAGCCTTCCCTCCCCTTCGCTTCCAGAGCCATAATACCCAAGGGTTTTACAGTGACCTCCCCCTCCCCATGGCGGGCCCAGCCAGATTCCCACTGCTGCCCCTCCATTTTCTTCTCCCTGCCCACACAGGATTAACCAGCCCAGATATAATCTCTTCATCCCTACTGAACTGCTGAGAGATCCTGCGCTGGCTGCTTTTGGGCAAAAAAAGCTCCTTGCTAATTCACAAAAATGAGAGGGGGTTTAATAAAAAAAAAAAAAAAAAAAAAAAGAAACTAGGGAGAATAATTGGCCAATTCCCAGCATCCTCGATGGCTGCTCTTAAGCAATTACGGGGACTCAGCAACACCCATATCACAGCACGTTCTCGGAGATTAACCGTCTGCTCAGCTGGCAATAAGAGCTGGTTAAATGGGAAGCTGCCACTTAGCTTTGTCTTTGTAGCGGCTGTTTTCACTTCTCCAAGTCAGGCTCCAGGCACTGAAGGGAGGGGTGTGAATATCTGTGGGGAGGATTAAGTGTGAGCTGCCTTTCCTGTGCTGGGAGAGAGACTTGTGGACAGGGTGGCTGGAAGGGAATTAAAGATATGCTCTCTTTTCTTTGTTAGTTCCCCCCTGCTTTTTCTGTCAACTTGGAAAGCACAGGCTGCTCCCTGGTCCCATGTTTCCTCCTGCTCTAACTTTCCCTCCTTCTTTGTTTGTGACCTTGGAAAATGACTTTGCTTGCTGATGCCATCTGTGAAAACACCAGTGCTGTGTGTCTATGTGCCGGCCTCATTTGCACAGGAAAAGTGCTGAGCTGAGAGACGCAGGTTCATCTCTCTGCCCAGGCCACGGACCTCCTGTGAGATCCTGTTCAGGTCAGTATGGTGCACTTCAGGGTTTCTTTGCTACCAAAGAGGCTTACGACTTTCCTGCCTCTTGCACTGCGGTGTGTCAGAGGACATAAATGATAAAAAATCCTTTAGCCTCAATTGCTTCAGTGACCGCTGCTGTATTGCTTCAGTGCTTCATGTAGACCCACTGGCCCAGCTGAGAAGGTGTCAAGCCCTCATCTCTGGCCTCCCCAGAGCTCTACGGGGTTTAGTACTGCACTAAGGCAGTACTAAGACTCTTGCCCAGGTCTTGTGGTGGAGTTGAGGGTCTCAGAGAATGCCAAGGAAAGGACTGTAGCACGGAGGCCAAGAGAAGTCCCTCCTGGTCCACTTCAGTCCTGTTTGCGTCCCACAGGCATGCAGAGGCTTGCTATGGCCTGGGTTGGTGAGCCTGTGCTGCAAGCATGGTGCACTGCAGATGGAACAGCTGCTCCTGTCCTGCAGAGCAGGTCCCCTGCTTGTGGGGAAAGCCGTGCAGCCACTTGCTTTTCCTTGGCTATAAACCATGCTGACGTGAAGGGCTCTGGCAGCTGCCCACTGCGGTACGCTTGGTGGCAAGGAGCTGGTGCTATGTGATGCCTCTCTCCTGTGGGCTCAGCAGGAACCTCACACTTTGGAATTAGCTTCAGTTTTTTTCTTGCCGATTTATCTCTTGAGTTTTCTAGGCCAGCTGTCCTCCTTTATTATCCTCATGCTACCTATTTATCTCATCTGCCCCCTCTTCTTCCCGCTTTCCTCCCTCTGGTTGCCTGTCCATTGCTGAGCTCTTGCCCGCCAGCAAAAACAAGCCACAGCAGCAGAGTGTGACGGACCCTGCTGAAGACACATCAGGCCCGACAGCCGAGGCCGAGTCAGCAAAGCCCGTCCCCACTCACTGTCCCCCAACATCCAGCCTGCACATGGGAGGAAACCCCTCAGGTGCCCCACCACCACGAGCACCTCAAACACATCTGCCATCCTGCCTGTGCTGTTTCTGATCTGCGAGGACAAGCGAGGTGCCCGAAAGATGCAGGTAGGAAGGCAGTTGCCATCTCCTCTACCTACATGGCATGCTCAGGCCAGCTCCTTCCCTACTCCCTCCTCTCGCCCATGCTCCCCCCGACAGCCCCAGGCTGACAGATTGAGGGGCAGATCCAGGGTGGCGCAAAGGAGGACTGTGGAATTAGATGTAGTAAACCCTACCCCAAAATATCCTGCGTTTAATTTTGCTCCCTCTTATCCCACATGCCAGCTCTATCCTGCAGCAGAGCTCTCATCTGAAATCAGAGATGCTGATCAGAAGTAGTCTGGTGCTTCAGAGATGTGCTTTCAGAGCCTGGAGAGGAAACCAACCCTTCATTGCCCACAGCTGTAGGATACAGATGTGCTGAGGCCTGGCCCTTCTCAGAGACACATTGTGCCTGTGTTAGAGCTGTGCTTTTGGTAAGCTTCAGGCTTGCATGTGTATTGACTGATGAGAGAAACCTCAGTGCATGCAGCATCCCAGAGGAGGGCCCAAGGGCTGACTCAGGTGAGACCTTGTAGTACAGCTGACTTACAAGCTCCAGCCCTCTGGGGCAAGGCTGTGCAAACCTGCAACTATGCCTCTAGATGTGCAGAACATCATCAACCCCTCTGGTAAGGGGAGCAGGAATGAAATTGAGATTGAACTTAACTTTCCCAGTCACACTCCCTCCTTCTTCATCTTTCTGGCACTATCAAACTTTGTCAAGAACTGCCTGACAAGGATTTGGGGTAAAGGCAAGAAAAAGCAAGTAGGCAAAATCCTTTTAACTTCTGGAAGAAACAGGAAGGCAGCAGAGCCTTCAATGTCTTGTTCAGCTCAGCAACCACAGCAGTTCCACATGGCTCTGACTCAGCACAGCTGGAGCCACATCTGTGGTGCTCAGTGTACCCCTTGATGGAAAGCACAAAGGGGTGTGTGCAGTGTCTCACCTGCCTGGAGTTTTACAGAAGCAGATGAGGCTTAATCAGCATGAATCCCATTGGAAAAAAAAAAAAAAGAACAAAAGCCGTGTGGCAAAGATCCTACCTGATGGTTTGAAAATGTATGTGCCTGCCTTGGATGGGCAGGGAGGGTGGGGAGAACTCTTGAAGCATGTGGAGATATGAATTGTCCATCAGGAAAAGGACAGACCAAGCCAAAAAGATCTGGAGGGGAAGCAGACATCATTCTGCTGTACTTAAATTTGCAGGGCTGCTAAAGGTAGAGAACATGGTAACTGTCTTCCTGCCTCCCAAACTCGACTTAAATTTGGGATCTGGAGGTTCCCCTGGGGAAGATTAGGGCTTGGGAAGGAGGATTTCCTGGCCCGTGTAGGCTGAGATCCACACCCCAAATCCAGCAGCCCTTGCTGTTCCAACACTGACCTCTTCTCAGGGGATCTTCTTTCCAGTGGTAGTGGTCAAACGTAGTTTTGTCAAAGTCATGATCAGCAAGTCCTTAGGTAAAACGGTGCAACCGCAGCATACTGTTCCACTGGGCAAACTATCTGGTGCTCTCGTGGGATCTGCTTTTATCCGGGATGCTAAACAGGACAGGCAAAACCTCAGGGGAAGAAAGTCAGTAAAAGGTGTCTTATGCAATACACAGGCAGGAGCCGGATCCTTTTGTTGATGGATGTAATGCCCCCATCTCTGTCCTCAGCGCCTAGTTCCATCACCAGAAAGTAAGCTGGGTGTGACAATGCAGACATCATTTTGCAGGCCACTTGCACATGATGGGCTGGAATATTTAAGTGTTACTTTTAAGACAGCCAAACGTTTGCAGAGAGAGAGGGCAGATTTTATTTTAGCAAGGGACTGCAGAAGCTGTGGGTAACTGCACTGCTTGATGCTGTTGTGCTGGGCTCGGAGTTAAAAGGGGCTAGTAACCTCTAGCAGGATTAGAGAGAACATGCAAAGGAGAACCCTGAGTTTGGATTAAAGATGTTTAAAAGTCTCTTGTATCAGCAAGCTCTTTTCTCTGGGAGAGATTAGGAGTGCGGCTTCTCTCGGCTGCTTTGTTAATCTGGTCTCCATGGAAACAGGATGATGTTAGTGGTGACGCGCTTCCCTACACGGCTGCTCAGCAGCTGCGTTGGAGGGGGGAGACTGCCTTTAGTTTGTCACCCAAATCTGGTTAGCTTGTCCCCTGTCAGTCCCTGACAGCTGCTGCTGGGGGAATTCTTGCTGCTCATTTTGTGCTGGTGGAACCTGCACCAGTCCCCCCATGCTGCAGATATTTTGCTGGAGAGTCCACAGACTCTTCACACCTCACTCAGCCAGCCCAGAAAAACCCACAGATGTCTACACAGTCATGATTTTACTGGTGCTCCTGAACAGGACAGGCTATGGCTCTCTTGCAAATGTGACAGAGCTCTATATATCTCCCACCATCCTTGCTGTCCGGCGTGACAGAGGTACCTCCTTATCATGAGACCATATTCAGGAGGTCTCCTGGGTCTGCTGCAGTGACCACTCTTGGATATTGCAATGCAGCCTATGGACAAGGCATTGAGCAAGAAGTCAGGAAACTTGCCTTGTCTTAAAGCAGATCCAGCCTTGCAACGTCCAGCTAACAGTGATCACTGATGCAGACCTTGTGCGGCTTTGCTCTGTGCCTGTCTGTGCTGGGGACAGGAGAAATGCCTGTTGCAGGGATTCATCCCAAATGACGGGCAGTCTGGCCTCTAAATGCAAACTGGAGATGCTAATGTGGCCATCCAAGCTCAGGGTGAAATGGTGGGTGGCTTGTAAATGTTCCCTGCATCTTTCTGAATCTCTTTTCATCCTGAGTCACATGCGGAAGGAGTGTGGGTGAGTGCGAGTAGGCAGAGAGAGAGGGATGGTAGGGCTGCATGAATTTGGATATGCACATCAGTTATCAAACATAGTGCAAAATTGCTGTGAAAGCAAGGAAAAAAGATAAATTTCATGACACAGTCTTCAGATGATGAGCTACTGCTGTTACTGTTTTCTGTGTTAGTGGAGTTAAAGTGAGAACTGTTTGTTGAGATGACCAAGGGGTCTTCTGCACCTTGTGTCTCCTCTTCCTAACTCTTTCCTCTTTTTTTCTCTCCACTGCTCCACAGTTGCATTTCCCAGTGGATCTCAGCCAGGTGTGTGGGACTGCTACTGCCTCCAGTCCTTTCAGATCAGCCAAGGGTTTGGCTAAAGAAAGTTGAAACAAAGCAGACAAAACATAGATGACCTGTCTGCCTATGTGACTCCAGCTCCTGCTTCAATAACATTTTATGCCATTAGCTAATTCCACCTAAATCTGGAACTGTATGCTTTCTTCTCCCAGGTAACAAGTGATAGGATGAGAGGAAACAGCCTCAAGTTGTGCCAGGGGAGGTTTAGATTGGGTATCAGGAAAAATTTCTTCACTGAAAGGGTTGTCAAGCATTGGAACAGGCTGCCCAGGGAAGTGGTGGAGTCACCATCCCTGGAGGTGTTTAAAAGACGTGTAGATGTGGTGCTGAGGGACATGGTTTACTGGTGGACTTGGCAGTGCTGGGTTAACAGTTGGACTCGATGATCTTAAAGGTCCTTTTCAACCAAAACGATTCTATGATTCTATCATGAAACTGAAGAGTCAGGGGAAAGACTTTATCAGTAGTCGTATCACCCTCACTATGAGCTCAGCCTTAAATCAGACCTTAAAGATTTTCAACCGGAGACAACTCCACAGGGTTCCAAGCTTCCCTCACAGAGCAGCTCACTGGCTTCCTGGGTCCCTCTGGAATTGCACTGGAACAAGTCCATGGGTGTTTCCTGTAAAACCCATTGCTTTTTCAGCCCATGTGAAAGTTTTCACAGAAAACGTGTTCAGTCCAAACAACCACTTCAGATTTCATACATGAGTGGTGACTTGAATAAAAAAACAGCTACAGCAGCACAGTGTCAGCCAACACCAGGAAGCCTATTAAGGAGAGGCCCAGCCCTGGTCTGCTGTGAGTGAGAGAGCGAGGTCTGCACATTCTGCCTGGGTGGCCCTTTCCCAGCTAGCGAGCCCCATAGAGGGGTCCTGCAGCCTCATGTATCATTTAAAGAGTCATTCTGCTCTGCAAAGCAGGCAGCAGCTCCCATGTGTGCTATACCGCAGCAATTGTAATTCATCCCAGTTTATAAACAAGATGTTTTTCCTTGACTGTCAGGTCCCAGAGACATCTACAAGGCAAGCTGCGATCTCTACGGCCTGTGAATCATCACTGATAATGGTGATCCTGCCGTCTGAGTCCTACTTTTGCCAGCTGTACAGCACCAGATTTTGTGGATGTACCCAGAGAGAGCTCTCTGGCACTACGGCGAGGGAGATGGCCTCTTCCTTCTGGAGCACAGCCCAGACGGAGATCACCTGGGAGGGATGCTCTTATGGACAGAAGGGTGGTACAGCTCACCTTTGCTGTCCCTGGAAGGTATTCCTTCCTCCCTGACGCAGTCTGGGGAAGGTTTGGCGTCTCCATTCCCCTCCCTTCATGTTCATGCCTTCTGCTAGCACCAAGGCCAGATTAAGTCTGAATTTTCTCCTCTCTTGCCCACTGAACTGGCCCACATGCAATAGTCTCCAGCAAGCAGGGGAAAACTTTGGCTCTTCTTTGGGTCTCAATATTTCCTCCCACTCCTCCCTCTGGAGCATCAGCATCTTGGCCTCCATCCCTGGGATGTTTCCCTGCTCAGTTCAGAACACAGGTAAGTCCTCTGCTTGCTCTGTGTGTCAGTGTCCTCTTTTCTGTGGTCATAAGAGCATTGTCCTTTGTTAGAATGAAGATAGCATCAAAAACTGTGGGGCTTAGTAATGCACACCAGCTACATCTTGTAGAGTGAGAGACTGGAACCTGTGCATTTGCTGGGAACAATGCTCAGCCGATGCTGGAGGTACTGGCTGGTTGGTGAAGTGTCTTGGGTTCTCTGCCTTCCTCCACTACATCTGTCTGGTGCAGCTGACGGTGTGTTAGTTGCTCTGCATCTCCCTTACAACCAGGATAACGATACCTTGTGGAGGCGAGGGTAGATGTTCATTGGCATTTGTCATCGGCTAGTCTGCGAGCACCCTGGGGAGGCCTATAAATAAGTGAGGGGCTGTGATTCAGCAGCCACTGGAGAAGCAGCAGCTGCCACTGTGTCCATTTCATGATCACTTCAAAAGCCTAAACTCTCTTTTTGATTTGAGTTTTTGCATTAAATTTGCAAAAGCCCTCTCCACAAGTGGAGCAGGGGAAGGCAATCTGCTGTGCCTCCAGGGAGGACAGTGTGGAAGTAACCACTGTGGTAATGATGCAGCCCATGAGATTGATCGCAAGCTCCACCACAGCACCCTCATTCCTTATTGATGTGCACCTGCTTTCATGTTTCTTTCTTCTTCTGTTTGCTAGGGTGGGTTTTCCTGATGCCTGTTATCGCTGGGCGGAGAGGTGCACTAAAAGAAATTGTTTAGGTCAGGCTTGTGGAGAAGCAATCAGGTATCTGGATGTGCTATTAAGGTAGCAGCGCTTTTGCATCTGCAAAGTCAGTGAAGGGACTAATATGAGACTGAGTGATCTGAGCAAAAAGCACAACTGTGTACACCTCGAGGCTCTGAGCAGCAAAATTGCAGCTTGGATTTAGGTTCAGATCACCAAGTTCAGCTTTGCTCATTTAATTCACCAGTCCTTCGGGACATTATTGATGGTCATGCTTTTGTAAGGTTGTGTGGGCCTGCATCTGCTAGGACATGCTGAAGTAAAGGTCCTTTTCTGTGTGCACATTGGGGAAAAAGTGTCTCTGTGTGTATGAACTTCTGTCAGCTACAGCATCGAAGCAGCTCTGCTCTTTGTGGCATTTTTATGGTCTGTCCTCTGCTAAGATAATCTTAGTAAAGGCCTTGGCTTTCTCTTCATTTGGGAGGGAGGATATATATCTGTCCCTTGTGTCAGGGTGTAAATGCCCCCCACAGTTTGATGGGGTAAAGCTTGCTGAGCAGAGTTTTGTCCATTTCCCCTCTGACGAAAGTGGGAAGATGTTTTGTGGGCACTGGGAAGGGGAATCAGTTGTGGCAGAGGAAGGTGAACAGTAACCATGGAACCACGTGTGAGACCTGCGATGCCCTAGGAGATCCTAGTGACTCCATGTGGACCCAACAGCAGCAGCACTGAGCTCCACTGCTGGCTCAAAACCGCCTGGACATCAGTCCCATGATGTGTTTGCAGCTTGGTGAATGAAGACACACTTTATGCCCTAGATGAGAACATGAGGAAACAGCCACAAAGGCATGACACAAGCTTCTTGGTGAAGGACAGCCAGAGGGAAGGGAAGATCTCTTGGCCAGGTCATCCTGCAGCTCTCACCCTTTCTAATGAAGCCTTGTTCCTGGTGGCCACTCAGCCCTTCTGCTTTCAAGTCAACGAATTACAAAAAAGGTAAAAAGCAAAGAGGAGGAGAAAAAGACAGAATGATATATTTTTGTGCACTCTCTCCCTCTCCCTTTTCATTTCTTTGAGCCATTTTTAACCCAAGCTAATTCAGCTGGAAATATTAATAGCCCTATAAGGACTCCACCTCCTTGTAATGAAGTGTAAAGGTCACTTCTGCTCAAATCACACAACTCTTTCATTTTGTTCTCTGCAAGGAACAGCTCCTCTCTTTAATTATTCAGTTTGCTTTTATACTGCAGTCGCTGCTCTCTTGTCTCTAATCTCTGACACTTGCCCATTACGCAAGCCCCCGGGAGGCTGGGCGATGTGGCCTGCTGGGTGGCACCGAGGACCGCGGATGCTGTGAGCAGCAGTCAGGGCTTGCCTGGAGGAGGAGGAGGGAGAGGCTGGATGTGGAGAAGGAGAGCTGATTCTTGGTTTTCAGAGTTATTTCTTTGATGGTGTGGGTCCGTCAGTGTTTCTTCAGGATGTGGGCATTGTAAAATATGTTAAGTTTTGATTGAGTTAAATCCTTTTGCATGAGGTGCCACTTCACGTGATAGGAAGGAGAGGGGCTGGAGGGAAGCTGGGGCATTCCTGTCCTCTGGGCTTACGTGATGGCTGGATGGAGGTGGGAGGCTGTGGGATGGGAAGCGATCTCTGGCTGTTGGCTGCTCACTGAGGAATGTAGCTGCTTATGAGGCCCTGAGATGAAGCAAAACCTCTGGTATCAGTGCAATGTCCTCAGTCCTCAGGTGTCTCTTAGCCCATGATGCCCACGGCCAGGGACAAAAGAGGGAGAAATCAGAGCAGCATGCTGCAAACGTAAGCACTCCTGTGACAGACCATGGGAGTCACCAGCACAAAAATGGGTGATGGATTTGGGGAAAGCCATTCTCTGGGGATGAATTTGGGGTCACATGCAAGTTGTTCTTGGACAGGTACCCAAGAGAGGGCTGGGGAACAGGGCCAGCAGGACCACGCCATAGGTCCCCATTGCCCCCAGAGAGGCTTTGGTTTAGCAGACCCTCAGTGTCCTTCCCCATTCCATGCTGGCACCCAGCGAGTCTTCCTAGGAAAGCCGCAGCATCCAAACTATGTGCTCCCTCCTACCCTCCCATGTGGGCACAGCTCCCATTGCCCTCAACCCCAGGCCCTTGTTCATGTATCCAGAGGGTGGTGAGGCCCTGGCTGGGATGGTCCTTTCTCCCTGCTGTGGGGCCACCAGCCTTTGCTTTCCCAAGGGTGTGGTAGGGAGTCTAAGACCACAGGCATCAAGGCAAGAGACTGCATGGGGATCTGTGAGGTCCTGTAAGATCTTCAGGGGCTGGAAGGGGCTATTTCAGTGGCGGAGATTATTATTGCACTAATTATTACTGTAGCAACCTAAATAATTAATAACCATAATTAATTGTATGGTCCCAAGAGAGGCAGAAACAACTTTTGTGGTGGCTGTAACCCCTCCCTCCCTTGAACATTGCTCCCTCCAGAACTTCTCTTCAGTGTTTTGTCTCCCTGAACGTTTAAATGACTCGAGCAATGTGGGGTTTCCTCCATTTCCCCATGGGACTCCTCATTCTCTGCTCTAATTATAACACCGCAGCAGCTATTAATGCTCACAAACAAACACAGGTCCTTGGTAGCTGGGATGGGTTAAGGTTTATATAATCATGTGAAGATTTGACAGCTGAAAAGCATTTCATTGTGCACTGCATTAATCATTTAAAAGGAGCCTGACTGATGGTTTTTGCATGTGTGTGGTGTTGTTTTCTTTTTTCCTCACTCCCCATGGAGTCCAGCTGTTGTTGGCTATACTTGGTGTGCTCAGCACCAGCCAAGGCGTTGCTAAAGCCAAAATGATTTCTGAGGACTCATGGTCCTCTTCCAAGCCGTGCTAGTACCAGGGGTTTGCCCTCTCATTGCCCCTTTTGGACATGCCGCAGGAGCAGTAGCATCATGGTTAAGTCAAACTACAATTTAAACTTCGAAGTTATTTTCTCTGATGTTGCCTGAACACTGGGCTTCAACAGCAGCCATCCTTGACACAACCAGCTGCAGAAGATAACTTGTCCATAGCATGAGTTGTGTACCAGCATCATCCCTCACTCCCTTCCTTCTATGATTGCTCCAGCAGACCATTAACAGCAGTGTAATATGCAGTAGCACCGACCAAATTGGGGCACAGTTTGCTCTGTGTGGAGCTACAAATGTAGGCTGATTCCAGCTGACAGGCTTATATGACCATATCTCTATAAAACCTGATCTTAAACATGCACCACTTGTTCATTCAAAACCTCACATGAACATAAAATCCAGAGTTCAAAAGCTGTAACTTTCCAGAGACAGGGGAGGTTAAAAATAGCTGTGAATTTTTAGGTGAAAATCCAGAAACATTTGACTGTAGTTTTGCAGATGTGATTTCTACGCTGCATTCAGGATGAACTTTGGAGGATACTGTGTGAGGTTCGACACCTCTGCTGCCACCATCCTCCTTCTAAACGCCTAAGCATGGCTCACGGTAATGAGATTTAAGGATATCAAAAAGTCCTAAAAGAGTAATCACTAAGGCAAATCCAGTCTTCTGGCTGAAGATGTGAACTATTTTAATAATGGAGACACTGCGATTAGAAAGAGAAGCTGAGAAAAAACGGGTCTTGCTCAGGCCTACAGGTAGTAATGCTCTGGGTAATTCATGTCCTAAACCTGTTTGTCTGAAAGCACTTCTGCTGAAATTGATACGGCAGGTAACCGTATGTTTTGATGCCTTCTGACCCCAGCCAAAGGCATTGCAATTAAGGAAACAAATGTCAGCTTTTTCTCCTGGTCTTGTTTAATACCCCAGATGTCTGCTGCGGTACTGTCTTACTCTTTGGTGGATGGTCTGTGTTGCACAGTGACAGCCCTCACCTGGGTGCAAAGGCTAAGCTCTGGCATGCAGGGGCTGGTGTAGCTGTCTGTAACTCGGGGGAACAGATGGCACTGCCTGACTAATGCAGACTGTCCCCCCTCGCCCTTCCCTGCTCCTTTCTGCTGCAAATTGAGGCCTTAAAAAGGATTGATGGGGCTAACAACAACCTCATCTAGGATGGCTCTTTGGGGGATTAATGACTAGTCGCTGGGGAAAGGTTTAATGGTCCAAAGAGATCAGCAGTCTCAAGCCAGTTTATTAATCAGCTGGGGCTAAGGCCATTATAGCTTAACAGCTCAGCTCGGGTGGGGTCAGAGGAGGCAAGGGGCAGCAGCGATCCATCTCTGCACAGAAACAAACCAAACAAAGCAAAGAGATCCCTGGAATCCAGTACAAAACCACACTGATTGTCAGGGACTAAGATTTAGCAAGGAAATACAAAGAGAAAAGGGAGTGACGGGCTTGTTTCATTTACGCCTGGTACACTGCAACTCACCTCACTCCTTCCCCGCTGCATCAGCTCCTGAACAAGCCCATGGGCTTCCAGCCAGCTTTGTCTCTAGCGATGGCTACTGGACACCACTAAACCTTGTGCTGTGGCCTGGACAGTTGGGGACTACTATTGGGAGAGGAAATTTCTTTCTAACACCTTGTTCAGAGATCAGAATTCTGCCCTGGAGTGTGAAAACTGAGGTTTTTACTATTTTTATCACAGCAAGTCAAAGCGCAGAAGCGATTCTTATTCATATAAATGTCTAATCCTACTCTGATTCCTCCTGAGCTGTTGCATTTGCTTTGATTACTTTTTCCAGTTATAGCTAAAATAAATTTTGCAGTGTAATAATCTGCCTTTACAATGCAGCAGTCCCCTGAGATGAGGAGAGGAGGCACTGAGCAGGTCCTGCTATGGACCCTGTCCCATCTCGGGGCTAGGGAAGGCTTGGCTGTGTCCTGGCTGCCCCAGAGAAGTTAGATGCCATTCGTATGGAGTAGGGGGCTAGTGTTATTCCTGGACTACCTAATGCAGTGTCTCAATGACTGAATCTAATCATTTATTTGCTCTCCAATTTAGACCCTTTGGGGGTAATCTATAGCAGGATGTCTGAATACAGCACAGGGATAAAAGTCCTTTCTGACGGGGTACAGTGTGGGCGAGCCGTAGGATCGCTGGGGAAGGAGACCTGCTCCCAGGTACCAGAGGTCTCTAGAGCAATTTTCAACTCCCTCCATGCAGTGGGACTGGGTAGGAGCCACTGACTTATTCCAGACAGCCTGGGGTCTGGGAAATATTACAGTATGCTGGTATGGGTGGCTTGGAGTCAGCAGGCTCTTGCTTGAAAGTGAGGCCTCTGGGCTTCATCCTCAGAGTCTGTTTTAAGCAGCCTGTTTTAAGCAGTCTGATCTTCTGAGGAGAGCTCTGGCTTTGTTCTAGAATCTGATCACAGTGAGAAATTGGTTTCCATTCTGATACATTTTTAGGTGGCCGAAATTTTATATTATTTTTGGAATTAATTTTTTTTTTTTGGCTGTGCTGGCCTCTTCCGAAGTCATGAACTACATGTGAGAGCAGGTGCCTTATATGCATTCATCAGCTGTCTTTTTGGATAAAACTTCTTCTAAACTCATATTCTGCTCTTCCTCTTTCTTCCTGTAAATGCATGTATCAGCCATGTGTGTTTCTGCTCCCTTGAGACCCTTGCTGATTGACTCTTTCTTCCCTCTGTAGAGCTTCTGGAGAGCCTGGACCTCTGGCTGACCTAAGATGGTGAAACCCAGCATGCCCCATACACTCCAGTGCCCCATCCTGAACAAGCATCATGTACAGCACTACAGGCCTCTCCTGACTTGGTGTTTTCAAGAGTCACTGAGACAACCTCTTCCCTGGAGAGGAGCCTGGACAATCAGCAGGTGAAAGCTGTTTCTGCAAGAGAGAGTTGTTGGCAAAAGGTGTGTATGGCTTATGGAACAAATAGGGTGAGCAAGCTCCTGTGTCTTTGGATGGTTTCTGCACATCACTCAATAAAGATTTCCAGTTTGCAAGGGCAGGAGCCTAAATTTAATGAATCACAGAGCAGAAAGAAGGTGGCAGGCACCAGGGACAAGCTGAATTCATGGAGTTCCCTTTCTGGAATGCTGTGCCTGGGCCTCACTGCTTTTTATCCACCTTTTCACCAGTGGGATGGCATATGCGGTCTCAATTTTCTATACTTTTGGATCCCAAGAGTTCCAAACTAGATGTTTCTATTGCTTTAGCTAATGAAGGATGGGGATCAATGTGTAGCGTGCTGTGAGCTGTGGTTCTATAAGATCAATCAAAACTTGGCTATGAGACTTTGTGTCATGTGACAGAACTTTATGCCACTAGATCAGCTTCAGAAGTGACAGTTCTTGGTGGTCTTGCTTTTTATGGCTATAGAGACTCATGCTGTTGAGTTTGATAATGATGTTGGCAAGCCAACACATGGACCTATCGCTGAAGTTAATCCAATATAAAATCTGCTGGGTTCTGATTCCTGAAGACTGAGGGCTGTAATAACTGTGGGAGCTGTAGGAGCCAAGAAGTAACTCCTTTACATGAGTCTGAAGTCTCTATGCACCAAGTGGAAGTGGAAGAGTAGAGCTTCCTCAGATGAGGTATGCTGGCCCTGCTTGGACCTCCCGTTAGACCAAATTCTGAGGTTCCCTGGGAGATGAAGAACGCATTGAGGAAACCACATTAGAAATATGCTGAACTATGTTTCAACCTGCCAAGTTTTCCCCTAATACAAATATATGTACTGGGGCTAAATTTAAATTCATGTCCTAAACACTGTAGAAATGTTGGCTACCTATAGTCCACATGGAATAGTGACCCTGTAACCCCTAAAGCTATCAACATGTATAAATGGCTTATCTAAAGTCTCTGTAGCAAACATTTCAGTCTCTTCAGCCAGGGAGAAGTGGGTTGCCTTGTGAATATCAATACAGATCAAATAAAACTTATCTCAAGGACAAATGTATTTGTTCTGAAAATTTGGCCAAAGAAATCAGAAATGGTTCTTTAAAATGTATCAGCCTGGAGCAAGTTTTTAATCTTCCTTTTTGAGCAGTGAAAGTTGATGATCAAGACATAATTTGAAATATGTGGTAGGATACAGTGAAATCAATGCCATTGAAAATGCCTTGCAGTTTGGACACATGGATCTGAAGATTTAACAAAACTATGTTCTTTGTTCTACAGACATTAGGCTGTTCTCCTTTCATTTGACTTCATATATAGGTAGCCACCATGGATTGTTTTGCACTGATCACAACTGCTTTAACGTTCTCTTTGATAAATCCACTTATTTGGTTTATTTTGTTTGTTTGGTTTGGGTTTTTTTTGGTGGTGGTGAAGTTTGATTTGTTTTTTTTTTTGGGGGGGGGTCATATTGGACATGATGGCTCGTGTTTTGGGAAGGGGTAGTTATTTTATTCCATGCATTTGGCATAACTAGGCCATCAGTCTCCGAAGAGCACGTACAAGGTGCCTAAGTAGAGAGATACAAAGATGCAATTGCTGTTTTCTTCCTTTACTTATGTAAAATGGAAGTAAAAGTCTTGCTGTGTTTAAAAATCCTCTTTTCTCCTCTGGAGTTAAGTAGTTTATGCCTGCAGCAGGAATATGTACCTTCTGGTTGCAGGCTGCATAGAAAAATCCTGGGGCTATCAGCAATGTTGGAAAGGGAGAAGGAAAGTAGGGAAGATGATGGCTCACAAGAAGTTTCCCTGTCTGTTATGATTTTGCTTTGTCGCTTTGTGCTCTCTGGATGGCTTAGGGAGAGATGCTTTTCCCTCATCTATAATTTGCTGCCAGATGAATATATTGCAAAGCAGAATATTGAGAAATCTTGGTAAACTAATGAGAAATGCCTGAATGAGCTTGAGCTTGACATGTTTCTCCACTCAGCTGTTAGGCTTTCATATCCCAGTGGTGTTGGGCAGAGGGGGCATGCAGGGACTTTGAGATGGTTCCACAAGAGTTGTGTGGTTCCTTTTGCTTTCTGGTTTAGTACCAAAATAGGAGAAGAGGTGATGGTTTTCAACTAAAATAGGGTAGATAGATTCAGACTAGATATAAGGAAGAAATTTTTTACGATGAGGGTGGTGAAACACTGGAACAGGTTGCCCAGGGAGGTGATAGATGCCCCATCTCTGGAAACATTCAAGGTCAGGTTGGACAGGGCTCTGAGCAACCTGATCTAGTTGAAGATGTCCCTGCTTAATGCAGGGGGGTTGAACTAGATGATCTTTAAAGGTCCCTTCCAACCCAACCTAATCTATGATTCTATGATTCTACCTGCTTGGCCAAAGCACCAACATATGGTGTTACTCACAGATTTAGTCACCTAGCATTGTACATATTCTTTTGAGGTGTGATAGTTCTAGCTTACTAAATTCTTCTGCAGCTTTTTCTTCTTACATGTTGTCTTGACTTTTTTTTCTGAGCTGTTGATCTCTGCTGGACACTGCTAGGGTCTGGCTGAAGCTCTGTGATAGAAAGGGTGGTTGGTGAAGGACATTTCCTGGAGAGAAGCAATAGAAGATCTCCATTATGGCAAGGACCACAGCAGTTACCTACTATTTTCAAGATGCTGCCTGTAAACTCTTGGGTAGGGATTTCTGTTTTTCTGGCCTGGTGAGTCTCTGCTGCCATACATATTCTTTGAGCCTACTGGGAGGTTCTGTGGCTAAAATGGGAGAAGAGTGTAGGCCCAGTCCTTCCTTCAAATTGATTTCAGATCTTTCTGAACGCGGTCCAGCTGTCAATATGGTACAAGACTTTTCCCTTTATGATGGACACAGCTGAAAGCATGGCTACCAGGAGCCCTGAACTGCGTGATCTTGAAAAACAGATTGCAATGTGAATGCCTGAATTGCTGCCACGGGTATTTCTTTGACCAGACCTAATGTATTTTTCCAGGAAGAGTGACGTATGCAAGGAAGCTAGCACTCCACTCCCAGATGGGAAGTTTTGCCTTCAGCTCGGCTCTGATTCAGGTAGTGTTTTACCCTGAGAAGATGAAAACATTGAGAGAAGCAGAATAATATGAGGGAGACATTTGTGTTTCACCTTGCATTTGGAAAGGGAAGGTGTCAGAAAAGATTGCCTTATGAAGTTTGTCAGGGTCAGTAACATGAGAGATGCAAATCAACCCAATGGCAGTCTGGCAATGGCTCAACTTTTCCCTACAGCCTGTTTTGCTCATGTGTGTGACAGAAGCTATTGCAAAGCCGGCTTTCTGTGTTACTGCTACACATGAGGCACTTACCACCTTCCTTGGGCCTTTCATTCTGCAGACTGATGAAGGGCAAGAAGTTTATGGCAATAGAATAAAAGTCATATCCTAGCAGCTGTGAAACACAAGTCACTACCTTATTTTTCCATGGAGTCTGTGGCTGGCCTTGAAAGAGCATGCTGACACCCATGGGTGCCATCTCTTGTCCACACTGGTTGCTTTCTCTTGGAGCCCTACAGACCTGTTATGGCATATGTATCATCCGGAAACCTCACCCAGGGGCACCCACCATATGCCCTGTGGATTTCACACCACATGCAACTTGTACTGATAAGATGGGTTTCTGCCTTCTCTCCTGCTCCTGTACAGCTGACTGGTGCATCTTGGACCTGCCAGCCATTCGAGTTCTGCAAAGGGCGATCTGATTGCAGGAGAGGTGCTGCAGTGCCATTCAGCAGCTGGGGTAGGAATCTTCTCTCACAGATGACCGGGTGTCTCTGCCTTCTGATTTCACACTTGTCTTCCTTGAAATGTGGTGTCCTGTGCCTTGGTTCAGAAGGCAGTCAAGAGGCCTGAGTTCTCTCAGATAAATGGCTCAGCTTGGAGCACTGTGGCTTGATGTTCCTGACGCTGCTAATCCTCATTAACAGCTTTTCTGAGTCCATTTTATACCACTCTAGCAGCCCAAGTGGGCTTTAAAGTGAATGGAAATGACCCCATGGAGAGCTCTCTCTGGAGATGTTGCTATGCCGACCTGCTTACAGCAACTATTCAGGCTTCAGTTGCTCTCTTCCATCCTGTGGTGCTGTTACTGCCATACGGGCTCAGATGGTGCCAGAAGTGTGGCTGGGATGGATGAGGCCTGGACTTGATTAGTTACTTTTTTGGAAGAGGTCAGGAGAAGGGGAAAAAACAAGGAGAGAGGGGTAAAATAATGCCAGGCAGCAATATAAAGAGTCAGCAACAGCAACAACAAAAAAAAAAACAACCTCAAAAACCTGAGATTCCTCTGGCAGAAAATTGAGTCAATTTTCTCTTGCATAATCCTTAAAAAAACACAAATCCAATTTTTTCCCAAACACACTTCTTTATTGAAGGTCTGCAGGCAATAGGGCATTTCCCCTGGGTACCTGCGTTTCCTCACCCAGTCCGATGGGAACACCGGGAGTCTAGCCATGTTATACCCCAACACTTCACTGCGGGTTCCTCCTGCCATTAATGGGCTGTCACAAGTTGTGCTGTGCTGCCAGGGTGATTGATGCCGTTTCTCCAAGAGGAGACAGACAACGAACAGGTGCAGTGTAGCAGTCACCCTGACACAGGCCTGGGGTGGCAGCTCCCATCCCAGCCACGCTGGGGTTGCGCAGGCAGAAGTGTTTATGTCTCCCCTCTTGCCCTGCGGTGCACAGCTTGAAACATTTTTGGCCATGCTTATTCTCCTTAAATTCAATCTTCCCAAAGCCTATAAATCTGAGGCATCAAGAGAAAGACAAATTATAATGAATGTATTTTAGGAATATAAAAAGTAACGACTTAATATAACTTTCTCTTCTCCCCCCGCCCCTCCCCTTCACCACCTCCTGTTTTTAACATCTTGGGAACTGTCAAAGCTTGAAGGAATATAATGTGTGCCAGAGAGAGGGAGGAGGTTTTCCCTTTCCAGGATGGTGTGAAGTGTGCCTGCAGGGAGCTCCTCCCCTGAGCCAAGGGGTGCTCTGCCCCAGGGCACACAGGCACCCTGGCCTTCCTCAGAAACCAGCACCCTCCCTCACTGAGCTTCAAATAAAAATAACAGCACCCAAAAGTGAGGGAAGAAAGGGAGGAAAAAAATCATGTTAGAAATATGATGAATTTTATAGTTCAAGCACCGGCGGCAGCACCGCGGCCTAATGGTTTCCATAGCTTCCAGGAGAAGCTGCCCCAGGCTGGGCATCGATTGGCGACATGTGCCTTAGTGTGTTGGGAAAACCCCGGGCAGCCCGGGACAGGGTGGGAGGTAGGACAAAACCCAGAAAGCAAGGCCCCAAAGAAAGATTAAGGAGAGGAAATAACATAAGGGAGCAGGAGGTGGCGTAGGCTGCAGCCTCTTGGAGATGGCTCAGCCCCGCTCCATGGGTGAGGTGAGACAATGGCGGGGGCACATCCCCCTACAAGTTAATGAAGCACATATGGGTTCTAGAGGAGAGGTGGAGGAGTCTTTCAGGACAGCAGGTCATCCTCAGGCCTCATGCACTGCTTTGCATGTTAGGATGATCTTGTGTTTGTAATGGTTGGGAGGGGGCTTTTTCAGTAGCATCAGTGCTCCCTTTCCTTCCTCCCTCTGTAAATTGGATGTTTAGGGGAGATTTTAGGGGAGTTTCAAGGCAGAGGGACTGGCGGCAGCATGGGAGGGCCACACAGGATTCGGGGAGGGAGACAGTGCTGAAGAAGGGAGAGAGCATTTGGCTGGGGGGATAGCGAGAGGCCAATTAATTTCTCTAGTGCATCAGGCATGACTAATGAATGCTTCTCCAAAGGAGCAAAGGGTAAGGTTTCATGTGTGTGGCTGAGTGGCCCTAGGGCTGGATTCAGCAGCCGCGCAGGCTCTGCTGGATCTTTGCTCCTCTGCATGGTTCAGGGACAGGAGGCTGGGTGGCTCTTGAGGGAGGCCTTGTTCGGAGCTGTGGTTGTCCTTTTCATTCTGATCACCCCAAAAGTCATCAGCATTATGATGGGGCGCAGAAAGGCCAAAATAAAGTCCACAAAATATTAATGCCAACCTCCCCCCACTAAAAATCCACTTGGGGAAACATTGGTATATTCTTTACAATGGCAACAGACTGAGGAGACCAAGCAAGGGTTTCTCTTGCATTAGAAACAATGATTTTAAATGGTAGAGACTGCTTCTGAGCAGTGTTGATTTGAAGCAACTTCTGTCTTCCTTAAAAAAAAAAATATCAGGAAAACCCCCTACCCACTCCAAAAATATCAGACCAACATTTTTCCCCGTTTTCCAAAAGGATATTTTTCTCTGAGGAAATAAGAACATTAACCAGCTCCAGTAACCCCATCAGAAGGGGAACAGGGGACAATTTTTAGCCTTCTTGCAAGGTGTGGCTAGACAGTAGTGTTGAAGATGGGTAGTCCATAGTGTTGTTTATTATCTATAATAAGTAGAATCCAGAAATCTCAGTTAAGGATCAAGCCGTAGTGTGCTAGTCCTTGTACAAACACACAATAAGAGAGTCCCTGCCCTGAAGAGCATACAGTCTAAAAATGGTCCCTTACACAGCATGATTTGGAGGGGAAGGATAGGAATTGGAGACAGAGAAATGAGAAATCAACCTTTTTTCTGACTTCCTTTAATCTTCCAAATAAAAGCCATAAAACATAAATGCTGAGATCATAATTTCCAGTCCCCATCATTAGCCAGATGTTAGAATCATAGAACCATAGACTCATTTAGATTGGAAAAGACACTTAAGATCATCAAGTCCAATCATAAACCTGACACTGCCAAGTCCACTGCTAAACCATGTCCCTAAAGGGGCCCTAAAAGGCAACAGTTGTCCTGGGCTGAGACTCTGATACCATAACCCACTCTAACATGATGGCAGAAACTACAGCATGCAGGGAAGGGCAGGTGGTTTATGCCGGTCTAGGAGGGGACCAGTGCTGCTCAGCTTCCACTGCCTTGCTGAGCAGGGCTACACACGGCGACTGGATGTCTCTGTGCCCTGGATTCCCTGCTGATAGCACAGAAACCTTTTTTCAGGAAACTGGTGCTTTGCAAAGTAATTCCAAAAACCAGCAGATTTTTCTTTTTGTCTTTTCTTAGCTTTCCTTTTTTGAGATACTGTAGAAACTTAAAAACATGATTGAATTCATGCATGCCTTTATTTATTGAGCTATTTATCATGGGCACAGATTTCCCTAAGCCAAAAAGCCCCCCTCCCTCCTCCTTCCCCAGCCTTAGTAATCAGCTTCCTTGAGCTCCAGCCCACGCTAGGCTATTTTCCTCTGTCAAATCCTCCATCATTGGTTAAATTACCTAGGTGTGTGTTGGCTTTATCTTTTTTTTGGTGAAATCTTACAATCTTTCAGGAGTACTTTGCCCAAGTCCCTGTCATCCTCTTAGGTCTCCTGTGCACCTTGCTTTTCTCCTGGCTGATTCTGTAAAAGGTCTAATTTCAACAAGCTGCTGCTCTCAGGGCTGAAGTCTGTATTCCGGTGCCCGTGACGATCATCTGTGTCCATCAAGGCTCCCAAATGCTTCGAAGCTGCAGTGAATTGCAGATGTTTGGACTCCTTTGCACATGGATGTTAATTTTTCCCTTCCACCATCCCTTTCTCAGATGTTCCCTTTCCACATTTTGCTACCCATGTTTGCTGCAGCCTACATTGCCTGCACACCTCCTATGCCACCGTTCTCTTAATGAGCATATTTGGCACAGGCCCTGGCTTGCCACCATGGTGCCCCCTCCCACGCACACGCCAGCAGCTGCCTTCTGATATGTGAAGACATGCTTCACTCAAAGTCTGTCGTGTGAGCCAGTTTTAATACAGGATGCTCTTTCCTTTTGGCTCCCCACAGAGATCACAGGACAGCTGTTTAATCCAGCTCCCTGTTGGTGTACGGTTGAGTCATAGGAGGTTTTTCTGTTGCTACATCTAATAGCGCTTTGCTATCAGGAGTAGAACATCAACCTGCTTGGCTGGGAGTCGGCACTGTCACCCAGCAGCTCTCCTTGTCTGGAAGTTGTTTTGATTCTTTTCTTAGACTTCTCCCTCTCTGTGTCTTTCTCTCAAAAACATTAATTTCCTCTAATTAGAGCCTCCTTAATAATTCTTTTACCCCCTCTCCTCAGTTAATTTCCTCTAATTAGAAGCTCCTTAATAATTCTTTTGCTAAATCAATTTCCTCAGTTAGAACCACCCGCCATAATTTCTTTCCATCCTTTCAAAAGCTGTCGGAGTAGCTAAGCAAATTATGCTTCTGGGTAACCTTTATCTCTTACTTGGTATTTTAAAAGAAGAACTACAACAGGTTAGACAGGCACAATTTCCCCTTCCAGAGCTATGCTGGTCTGACCCCATTAGGTTATACTTAGCTGAGTGTTGTACTATTGTATACTTAATTAGGCGCTCTAGCTGTTCCTCTGGAACCAAGGTAAGGCTGTATTTATGAATGAATTAAACATGACACTTCATTATTCAAATCAGATTTAACAGTGTCAAAATCTGTCTTTAAACCAGATAAAATGGCTCTCTAAGAATACGTAAAACCTCCTGCCCCTGTTAGCTGTCCTGTGAGCCAGCCGTTCCTAACTTTTTCTCTGCAGCCATGCCAGCTTTCTTCTCATGACAAGCCTTTAAGTACTAATTGTTTCTAAAACATGCTGTTTTTAAAAATATTTTTTTGTTGATTGTAATTACACAGGTAAGTGACTATTAATGGCACATTGCTTTTCACAATCATGCTGTGGGCCACATCAGCAGTTGGTACAAATAGGGAGGCAGCTGATTTACACATTAGGGACCTTGGGCCTGAGTTTCCTCTTCTACATTATGCAGTTTCTTCCCAGTTGATACTGTATTATGCATTTCTCTAGGCCTTTAAGATGGACCATAAGGAACCATCTCACTATGTCTGACTTTCCTGAAATCTACCAAGAACAACTCGCTCAATTTCCTGATTTTGGGAAGAAAAGCGCCAAGTATTGGTGATAACGGTGAGGAACCATACAGTTTTAGTGAAGTCTGTTTTTTTAATGTAATTATTTAAAAAAAGAAGGAAGGAAAACACATTTGAGCTGCAGGAATGCTCTCTCCCCACCACTGCTAGGTGCAGCCACTGGTAGCTGATCGTGTTCACTTTTCTAGCACCCCTTTCTCAGGTTAGCACCTACTACCAAGCACAGATCTGATAGTTTCAACAAGTGTCGTTATGAAGGAGAGCACTGCCCTGCTATGATGCATGGTACAATAGGGCCCAGCCCACATGAGACAGGCCAAAGAAAGCTACCTCACAACTGGCTCATGAGACTGCTTCTGGTCTTCGTAACATAAGGACTTTCTCCATCTTTTGTCTATGCCCAACGTAAGCTGCATAGCCTGATCACAAAGCAGAACGTCACTGTGGGCCCTGAAGAGTCTGTTCCAGTAAGGCAGATGGGCCCTTCAAACTTGTGAAGTGCTTTTTACTACCATCTGATGAGAATCAGCAATGCCTCAGTGGGTGGATGCCTTGGGTGCTACTTGGTACAACAAGTGGAGTGATCCATGAGGAATGCTCCACAAACATTATACGGGGAGCTGGTAGAGGCTTGCAGCTACTCCATCCTTGTCAGTGCCACTGTCAGCTTTCTGGGTAGGTTCAAAAGATGTTAGCCAAGGCCAGCTACTGTTGGAAAGCTGTATTGCTACCCTCTTTCACACTTTTTTCCTCCTGACCTCTTCAAGCCTCCAGCATTCCACAAAGTCTGTTTTGGTGGAAGTGGTGCAGAAGTTGTAAGATCTACTTTATTTCCTTTGCAGTCTTAATAACTATTCAGAAAACTCCATTTGCCATCAATTCCCATGGAATTTTGGAGTAGGATAGGATGGAAAAATGAAATGCATTAAGGTTTCTGTTTTTGACAAAATCCCTAATGTTTGAGATGGGAATAGGATGTTTTTGAGCAATCTTACAAGAAGTAAAATGCTGGTGGTGCTGGGGAGGGGGTTGTTTGGGAAGGGTAGATTCTCTAAAAAGATATGTTAGAAGGCTAAAAAAAACCTGTCGGTTCTTCTCAGAAGAGATGAGAGAGCAGGAAGAGGGAATCAGTTGGATTGTTCAGATCAACAATTGACTACAATGGAAGAGATGCTGTTCTCTATGCTCCTTGACGAGCCCATCTTGCTGGTCTCCAGTCCAGCTGAGGACAAAGAACAACTAGAGATAGAGATAGGCAATCCAGTAGACAATGTTGAAGAGCAGGAAGGCGGTGGGGAAGAAGACACGAGAGTAGGAGTCCAGACGGGAGATATGAATGCGGACCCTCCCCTCCCGCCACATTCCTGTCTGACAGTCCTCAATGCAGCAGAAGAACCTCTCACATTCCTTTCCTTCCAGGCATGGGGAGCCAGGGTCTTCATCTTCATCCTCCTCTATCTCTGGGGGCCAGTGCATGATGTTGTTGATGTTGATGGTGGTAAAGGATGGCATCACCTGTGCACCTGCAGGCGGCTGTAACGAGGAGGGTAGGTGGATTAAAGGGAAGGAAATGGCAAGAAAACACGTTCTAGACTCCAAACCTCATCCAATTTGCAATAGATCCGTTCATACCATAGGTGCAGTTCAATGGAGAGGGATGACTGATCATCCCCCATCTCTGCACCTGGTTGTAAATCACCACCTTGGCGTACTGTGGGGACTGGCAGCTCCCTGCATGACTGTGAGTTTCCTCCCTGGCACCCTAGGGCATAGCCTTAGTCAGCAAAGATTTAATTCCCCTGATTCCCCATGTCTGCCACTAATAGTCAGTGCAGAAACAGGACCTGTTTGGTTTCAGCTGTGCTAGCCTCTTCCCTCATTCCCCTGAGCTCAGCTATCTCTGAAGACACAGCACACTTGTCCAGATGTGTCTTCTGGTTGCTGTCAGTTGCTAGAGAAAATCTGGGGAAAGGCTGTGTGTGACTCATAACCTCTTGGCCCAGAAGGGGCACATCATCAGCCTCATGAAAGAGCTCTCTCCACTCGTGCTGGGAAATGAGGCTGGCACAGAAGAGATCTGTCTTCTTTGGCTTCAGTTCTGTCTCAGTTCAGAGGCCTGTTTCAGCTGATGTGTCAGAAGTACCTGTCATGAGCTTGGGCGGATCTCAAGAGGATGATTTACCACTCTGGGCTTCACTATCCCCACACTCAGGAGGTCTTCTGATGGACAGACCACAAAAGAAAGTTGGTTTCTGCATCTCTGTGACCTAAGATACCTCTGTAATCCACAGAGATCAAATTGGTACAGGTGAAAGAACCTGGGTGTGGATCACCCTGTCTTAAAGTGGACATTTCCATTTGGTCATGTGAGTCATCCTAAACTGCACTGATAAGCTCTCCAGCAATTCTGAAGAGAGCACAGGGTCCCTGGCTCTGACAGAGACCTCCTGGTTTTAGGGGAGCCTCAGCTGCTTTTTCTGGTTGTGTCTCACATTTCAGGTGCTCAGACCCAGCACAGAGAGTGGTCTGAGGACTTTAGGAACACAGTATGGGTCAGGCACTAAACCACACCAGAAGTTTCCAATACAGGCTCAGGAGGGATATTTCTAAATAGCTTGGGGTTCTAACACCATCCACCTCTGCTGGCCCCTTTGACCTACCAGCCTGGCTTTCCTGTTGTTGTGCTCAAGTGGTTTCTTGTTTCCCACCAAGTAGTTGAGTGTAGCATACTCCATGAGAGCTGCAAAGACGAAGATGAAACACACAGAGACAAAGAGGTCCATGGCTGTGATATAGGAGACACGGGGAAGGTGCTTGCGGGAGATGGTACTCAGGGTGGTCATTGTTAGCACAGTTGTGATACCTAAGAGAGAAAAGAGCTGGTTTCAGTAATGAAGAGGAGCACTTCTGTCTTCTACATGCATCCAGCCCCCAAAACATCCTTGTTTCCCCTCTCCTGTGGGACAGAAATTCCTCTGGTTGTTGGGTCCCAGTTTTGCTCTGCTCAGTGAGACTCTGGTCTTGAGGAGTGGGTAACTTGGACTCTGCTTAAGGCTGTACACAGGAACAACTGCTTGGATGATGGGAGGAGAGTCCAAAGGAAGGACGTGCTAAGAGGCAATAACACTGGATGGATGGCTTTGGGCAGGCAATGGGTGAGTTGGGATTCAGTGAGTGACGTCTGGTTGAGTCAGCAATAAGCATGGCAATGTCTCAGATGGCACAGGACTGCTGTTTCTCTCTGATGTGAAGCAGAGCTGGAAGGCAAAGGCCTCTGTTCTTGTTCTCCCTTTGCCTTTGAGCATTTGCTCCCAGGATGAATTCAGCCCAATGCAAAGCTCATCGTAGAATCACAGAATATTTTGGGTTGGAAGGGACCTTTAAAGGTCATCTAGTCCAACCGCCCCTGCAAAAGCAGGGACATCTTCAACTAGATCAGGTTGCTCAGAGCCCCGTCCAACCTGACCTTGAAAGTTTCCAGGGATTGGGCATCTACCACCTCTCTTGGCAACCTGTTCCAGTGTTTCACGACCCTCATCATAAAAAAATTCTTCCTTGTATCTAGTCTGCATCTACCCTCTCTAGTTCAAAACCATCACCCCTTGTTCTATTGCTACAGGCTCTACTAAAAAGTTTGTCCCCATCTTTCTTATAAGCCTCTTTAAGTATTGAAATGCTGCAATAAAATATCCCCAGAGCCTTCTCTTCTCCAGGCTGAACAGCCCCAACTCTCTCAGCCTGTCCTCATAGGAGAGGTACTCCAGCCCTCTGATAATTTTTGTGGCCCTCCTCTGGACCTGCTCCAACAGGTCCATGTCTTTCCTGTACTGAGGTCTCCAGAGATGAATGCAGTACTCCAGGTGGAGTCTCACCAGAGTGGAGTTAGAGAGGCAGAATCACCTTCTTTGACCTGCTGGCCATGCTTCTCTTTATGCAGCCCAGGATATAGCTGGCTTTCTGGGCTGTGAGTGCCCATTACTGGCTCATGTCCAGCTTTTCATCCATCAGTACCCCCAAATTCCTCTCTGCAGGGCTGCTCTCAATCCCTTCATCCCTCAGCCTGTATTGACATCAGGAGTTGCCCTGACCCAGGTGCAGGACCTTGTACTTAGCCTTGTTGAACCCCATGAGGTTCACATGGGCCCAGTTCTCGAACTTGTCCAGGTTCCTCTGGATGGCATCCCATCCCTCAGGCATGTCAACCACACCACTCAGCTGGGCGTCATAGAATCACAGAATCACAGAATGGTTGGGGTTGGAAGGGACCTCTGGAGATCGTCTAGTCTCACTCCCTGCCAAAGCAGGTTCCCCTAGAGCATGTTGCACAGGGTCATGTCCAGGCGGGTTTTGAATATCTCCAGAGAAAGAGACTCCACAACCTCCCTGGGCAGCCTGTGCCAGTGCTCTGTCACCCTCAAAGTAAAGAAGTTTTTTTCTCATATTTAGATGGAACTTCCCATGTTTCAGTTTGTGCCTGTTGCCCCTTGTCCTGTCACTGGGTACCACTGAGAAGAGTCTGGCCCCATCCTCTTGACACTTGCCCCTAAGGTATTTGAAAGTATTGATAAGATCCGCCCTCAGTCTTCTCTTCTCCAGGCTAAACAGACCCAGCTCCCTCAGCCTCTCCTTGTAAGAGAGTCTCCTGGATTGCCTACAGCTTGCCATGCTACTTTTGCAGCAGATGTCGGGGTGGCTGAAGTCCCCCAGCAGGATGAGAGCCTGAGAGTGCGATGCCTCCTGTAGCTGGAGCAAGAAAGCTTTGTCAATAGGCGAAGTGGCCTGATTGGGTGGCCTGTAGTAGACACCAACCACAAGGTTCCCTTTGTTGCCTCGGTTTCTAATTCTTAAGCTTCAACCTGCTTGTGGCTATTCTTCAGAGACAGCTCTTCACAATCTATCAATTTCTTGATGTAGAGGGCAAGTGGGTAGGAGATGATAGAGAATCTCTTTTGACTTGAATGGGGCTTGGACTTGTTTTTGCAGCAGCAGTAATGCTCACAGACCTGTTTCCAGAGAGAAAGTATCAGGAGCCAACAAATGGTCAGCTGCAAGAGTTGGTATTGTGATCTCATCCACTGCTTTTTAGGATGTGGAGAAGAAGCAGGAACTCCACCTGTTCCTCCTTCTCTAGCATTCATCTAAATCCATCTGCCACCCTTTCCTGGGATCACCGCAGTGGCTCTGAGTGGGAGCATGGCAAGAGATTTTAATGTTTTCTTGCTGTATTTGCATTAGCAGATGTGATGTGGCTTCCCATATATTTGAAATGCCAATGGTTCTGGTCCAGTTTACATCTCCCTAATGTAGGCTGACGGGCTTGAAATTACTGGGGATCATTTGTATTAAGTAAACAGGGACTGTGGAGAGAATACATTACTCTAGATGTGCTGAGGTCCCTTCCCACAGAGAAGGGCCCCCCTCCTGGGGAAACTTGCCTTTGTTTTTTGAGACAGCCACCATAGTGGTGTCAGCTGTGCAGAACATTCTGCCTCTTGCTGTTCATTCCTTTCCCAGCCATGGACTATGGTGTACCCACACCTCCACTGGAAATGACACCCCACTCCCCCTCCTGCTCTCTCCATGGACACCAAATAAATTGATTTTGATAGGGAGGTGGAGAGAGATGGTCAGAATGGATGGGCTCTGAATAGTCCTGCCTGCTGCTGATGGCCCCTCACCTCTCCTCTCTCTCCCCCCAGAGGCCTGCAGGCAGGGCTGGGAATGCTACCTCCAATTAAAGGGAAAGCCAGCAGGGCTAATGCGAAGGACAGCGCTGGGAAGCAGAACTTGCTGCAAAATGCAGATACGGCCAAAGTCCATTAAAGATTTGTAAAGACCACTCTAGCACCTATGGGAGCAGGACTCAATCAACATAAGCTTTTTCCTGCCTCAAAGAGCAACTGCAGGTTGCTGAGAAAATCAGCAGAGCTGTTGCCATGTCCTTAACTCCCACTGTGGTGTGACTGACAGAGAAAGGCTGTACCTACACGGCTGCCACATCCTGCCAGAGCTTGGGACTCTGTGGATACAGCCAAGCAACTTTGCTCATTACCCTAAAACCTTCATGTCACCGGTCCTACACTGAGCCCTTGAAAAGTCATGAGGAAATGCAGAATACATGCATGTGACAGGAGCCCTTTGGCCAGCATTGCAATGCCACAGCTCACCCCTTCCCTCTCCCTTTTGGCGTATGAGAATACCACATTTTCAACTCAGAAAAGGCTGTGTTCAGGTCCCAGATCAAGATATGAGAGCGTTGTGCTACCCTGAAATAATCCAGCAGTCCAAGCCAGCACAGCTGGAGATTCGGTTGAGCTTGAGGATAGTGTTACAAACAGAAGGATGGAGGAGTGGACTATCTTCCAGTAAGCTGATTAATGCCAGAAAATGGCAAAGTGCTTTACGAGATTTTGTACTCCAACACAGCCAGTTTGCTAGCCTTGCAGAGTTTGACAAGCATCAAACATGCAACAACCTGTCTTACCCAGAGACGTCCTGGCTGGTGTAGAGTCTCTCTTGATCCAGAAGGAAACCCAAGAAAGAACAACAGTCAGGATGCAGGGAATGTAGGTCTGAATGGCAAAATAACCCATACGTCTACTTAGGTCAAAAGAAACTGTCATCACCATGTACTCCCCTAGGAAAAAGCAAGAGAGACATTGGAATCATAACATGTGGCTTCCTAAAACACAAAAATCAGCAAAGTTCCAGAATTTGGAGTGTTTCTGATGAGGTTTTCTTGTTGTTTTAAGTGCCTGGCCATCTGGTCTTGTGG
This sequence comes from Nyctibius grandis, assembly GCF_013368605.1. Taxonomy (NCBI): domain Eukaryota; kingdom Metazoa; phylum Chordata; class Aves; order Nyctibiiformes; family Nyctibiidae; genus Nyctibius; species Nyctibius grandis. The sequence goes on from NC_090670.1 coordinate 10,962,054, forward strand.
CTGGCTTTGTGGCTGCCCAGATCATCTTCATGGACAGCTGTGTGGCTGGCTCAATAGGTTTAGTGACTCACTGGCATTGTGGCTGGTTTGCTGGTTTTGTGGCTAGTGGACTCTGTGACCACCTGGCTGGCTCTCTAGCTGTCTAACTTTATGTATTTGTGACTAATCTGAGAGCTGACTTCGTGGTTGCCCAACTGGCTATCTGCCTGGCTGGCTATGTGGCCACTAGGCTGCATTTTTACTGGCCTGCTGTGTGTCCAAGCACACTGAAAAGCACAATATCTGGAAAAGTATCAGGGAAGAAACTACAGAGAGTATTCATCTTCAGCTGATTGCTGCAAGGGTTTCTTTTCTATAGAAGCTACTTTGCTGTAACAGGCTACATGGCCTGGCTTGCCAACTAACTACCTGAGCTGTGACAAAGGAGGTGTCCTTCAAACACTTTCATTGTGACTCTGGTTCTGCCCCTGGAAAAGGCATGTGGTACTGTACACCCTAATTGCTCATTTGGCAACTTACAGCTGAGGTTCTTCCTCTTTTTCAGAGGCTCCTAGTGAGTATTGGAAGAAAGCCACCCGACGGCTCCAGGGTTAAGATGGAGCTTGCAAGCAATTACCAAAAAAGAGAATCAGAAACATCAGACAGCCACTGGTGCATTCAAGACACTTTCACGGCACCACTTGTCCCAGTTTGTGCTGCCTTTCTACCCAGTTAGAGGCTGGCTGCCGGTGTTGGCAACAGCAGCTTTCTGCAGAGTGGGAGAAGCACCACCTGAACTTGCTGCTTCAGAGGGCTTAAAAATAAGAGCTCACCTCACCTGCAGGAATCCAAAGAGGCTTCCCTCAGTTTTTTGTGGGAAGGAATGGGGATGTAAGCTATTATGAGGAGGAGGAGCTGAAGGGTCTCCGTTCTCTCGTTTCTTCACACATGCAGCCTTGTTCCTTGTTCTCTCAAAGCATAATTTAGGTGTTCATCAGCCCCACACAATTTTACAGAAGGATAGACTGAGACCTGCAAGTTCTGATTTCTCCACCCCTGTTCCAATTATAAGCATCAGCCAGGGATCACATAGCATGCACATACTGCAGCAAGAGGGGATCTGAGCTCCATCTCCTCTCCCTCCTGACCCTTCAATTAGGGATAGCTTCATTCACATCAGCATTGTCACCCCACAGTTCACAGATGTCAGTGGTTCTGGCCTACCCCTGCTTCGTCTTCCCCTCACCCTTCATCTCCATCACTTCCGCCCCTCTAGCAAAGATCCATCCCTTCATTCTTATGTTTCTCTAACTGTGCTGTTGTGTCCTTTCTTCCCCACCATCGTGGAGCTATCTGATGACTCCTTTGCCTCCCATAAGGTCTCCAACACACTAGTGTTTCTGTGGGCTGTCTCCCTTTGCCTCACCTGCTCCAGTCCTGAGAACTTCTGACGTGTTCCTCAGCCCCGTGAAGTCAAACTGGTAGAGCCTCCAGGTGCGCTGGTCAGAGACTTCAATGGAGTAGCGCCTCCAGCGATAGACAATCTCCTCGCGTGGGTAGCCATCTGGGAAAATGGGCAAGGACACCAATGAAAGAGTATGTCATGTGCCTCCATCTCATTCCCCACCCTGACTGCAAAAGCATTGGCATCTCACTCTAGCTGTTTTATAAACATGAAGCTTTCAGGCAGGTGTTTCTGATGCATTTTGTTTAGATTCCCTTAGGCATCCCCACATGCAATGGGAGTAGGGACAGCATCTCCCCTTGTGGGAGCTTCAAATCCTAGGGATGGGAAAAGCAATACTACAAACAGAGCCTTTCTAAGGACTGCGCTGGTGGCAATGCGACTTGGGCTGGTGTAAGAGGACTCCACCAGCCTGAAATCTTTAAGGGTTTTAGCTCCTTGGGGCAGCATGGGGCCTTCACCACTACTTATGACAGCCTTCCCTTGCCTGCCATGAGTACCTCAGGAATACAAAGCTGCCAACATGGGAGGTAGCATGGCTGTGGCTGCTCTGACTATCTCTGTACCCCGGGAGCTTATCTGTGTATGGAAAAGAAGGGGTGCATTCTCCATGGAGAAGACCTGGCTCCTGCAGGCTGGAGCATGGCTTCTCCTGGCTCTGGCTTTCTTGACAAAGAAACAAGCCTACTGTGAAGCAGGGACCTCGACGCCTACGGGAGTTCCTCAGAGAAGGGAAGGAGCAAGAGTTTGGCAGCTAACTAAAAGTGTGTTTCTAATTATCAAGCATGTATGGCACGTGCTGTTAATTAGCAAAGAATGAGGGATGGTAGGAGATGAGGGTATGGTATCTCCTCAGCACGATGCCTCCCTCTGAAGCACCTCAGAGCCACGTGAGCTGCATCTCTTCAGTAGCAGGGAAAGCGGAAGAGGCAAACCCGAGTTAAGATGACTAAATCAGATTTCCAGCCAAAGCATGAGGGCAGGAATCTTGGTGAAGAAAGGCTCCCTGCAAAATTACCAGTGGAGATGTGTCAACATCAGCAGCCCTGTCTGCTTATGAGAATGGACAAGTGGGGACTGAGAGGGGAGGTCTGAGTACTCCTCCTTTGCGATGGCCTTGGGTGCAGAAAGCGGGCCTGTCTCTGGGCTGAGGTCTGGAAAGCCAAGCTGTCCCCTCAGAGAGTGTGAGAAAAGGGAAGGTGCAAGGCAGGATGGGTGCCGTTTGTCTGCCAGTTGAAGGGATATATTCTGTCTAGTAGGTCAGAGTGACCAGAAGGTCAGTGAAATAATGACCTCCAACCATCCACTCAAATTAAGGAGAAACTCACAGGTGCTGTAAATCTGTCCCTGAAGATCTCTGCTAACCCAGGAGTGGGAGGATGCTTCAGGGCATGACAGGTAACAGCCCAGGAAAAGTGTCATGGAGATTAGGTGAAAAATGTAGCTAAAAGGGAGGATGGTCTCCCCAGAAGAATTTTACTCTACTGTGGTTTCTCTACTTGCCTTCTGAAACTATTTAAAAAATGTGTACTCACAACTGGAAAACACCAAAGGGCAGGAGTGAGTGTCCATTGGGAAATTCTGCAGCTGAAGCAGACATTCAGCCTCGATCGTCAGCCTGAGAGAGGAAGAGAGAAAGAGGGAGACTGAGATTTTGTGTTGGTGAAGGTGGTTTGATTCCAGCACCACAATGTGACAGAGGGATTCTCGCTTCCTTGAGAGAGGAACACTAATTTGTTGAAGATCAGTCTGTTTTCAGGAACATTTCAAAACAGCAGCAAAACAAAACATATGTTCGGATGTTTCCAAAGTGAGAAAAACATCTAATTTTCACATTCAAAAAGCCTTTTTGTTTAGTGAGCTTTTCACATTCATTTATGGGAGTGAGAATCTGTGGGAACAAAAGCCAAATTCTTATTACGAGAATGAAATAGCTGGACTGACTGCCATAAACTTTTAAAGGATTTTGGTTTAGGAAACCATTTATAGTTTTGGCTTCTTTCTAGGTATGATATGGAAAAACAGTTTGATTTTTTGGAAGCCTTCACCCTGGGAAGAGGAAGCCCATTCTGCAACTAGTATTGCATGTGTACTCCCATCAGCACTGGGAGACATTTCCACTACTCTGTCCCAGGGCACCTGGAAACCTCCTGGAAAACCTCCAACCAGCTCCTTGTTCCCTCACCTCAGCAGCCAGCTACAGTGCCTGCTGGATGTACCTGAGTGTGTAGAGCACTTTTCCGTCATTCCAGATGCGGAGGAGCTGATTAGGAGTGGTTATCCAGTGTGAGTCAGCACGCTTGGAGTTCCTAAAAAAGGTATCTGGGATCCAGATGCGGCTCACCATGTTGGTGTTCAATGTGAGGGCCTTCAAGGTGCTGTTGAAACGAAGACGCCGGTCATACCACGTCTGAGCAAAGAAGATGTCAATGGTGTATTCCTGTGAAAGAGAAGGAAGAACATGTCTTTCTGAGAGGGATTCAGGCAAAGCAGAGCCCTGTCCTCTGGTCTGTAGGCCACCATTTTGGAGTCACAGCCAGAACATTTGCTTTTTAAGTCTGGGAGCAGGTGCGGTGACCACTGACACCTTTCCAGGCTCATCTTTAGCTCGAGGTCAGGACATCCATAGCACACTTAGGAAGAGCCAAAGACTGTCTTGACTGGTGGGCTGAGCTGTAGTATGTTCGGCCTGACCTATGCCTAGAAAGCTAAAACCATATGAACAAGGGGTTGGGCTTCCTCCTGACGGACAACTCAAGACAACACTCCTTCTAAGCACAGGCATGAAGGGGCAGTGTGGATGTTGGCTGAATCCAGTCCTAAGTTCAGCTACACCTTTTGAACATGGGCAAAGAAAGCTGCTCATCAGCTTACCAGAGAAGGCAAGCAGACAGCTCTTTCTGTTATTTATTAGGGTACAGCCCAGCAGTGCTACACACACCTAATTTGTACACGAAGCAATAGTAGTGTTGTGCACAAACCTAGTGAGAATCCATTCCTTGCTGCAGGACTTATACTGTAAATGATTTATATGAAAAAACATGGCACTAGGGTTCCTGGGCAGATACCCCTTGCTGAAGATTATAAAAGGAAGCTGGGGCAGGGGCTGCTACGGACCCAGCTCTTGGTGCAACCAGTTCAAAATCTTGAGTCTTTTGCAGACAGAAAACAGAGCTCCCACCATAATGATGACCTTTGATTTTGGTGAGAGACAGGGTGTCCTAGCTCACCCATAGCTAGCACTTCTGGGAGGCAGCACCTGTCTGTATTGGACTGGCAGTAGTCCACATCATTAGCCCACTGGTCTGCTGCTTGCTGCTGCAAGACAATTTGCTCCTTACTCTCTTTTTCAACCTGCCTGAAAAGGTGCTAATTAGTGCCATGCAGGAGCATGGCTGGCACTCAGTGGCTGTCTGAGCCAGACCCCCAAATCCAGTTCCACCAGCTCATACTAAAGGCTGTCACCTGCTCCCGACAGCTCCTCTCTGACTTGGACTTTGCTCCGTTTCACTCCTGTTAAACTCCCATGACCACGGAGGCATCGTCTCCCTCTCTCCTGTGGGCAGAGACGAACAACATTCAACTTTTCCATCTCTCCCTCCCATTCTCCTCCTCCCTCTACTGATTTATCTTGGTGGAATTTTTATGACTGCAGCACATCCTCCCTCCGCTGCCCTCGCTGCTGGTTCGGAGCTGACTTCTTCAAACCATACTGTTAAAATAGATGTGGTGCTCTTAGTGCGCTTCCCTGGACAGCATATCCTGCGTGGGGAGGCAGAGCAGGGCAGCACACAACTCCCCTCTTCTTTTTCCTCACCCTCGCTCCACTGTCAGCCAACCGATGATAAGTCATTGGTACCAAAAACATCCCTTGCATAGGAATGAGATCATGAGAAAAGAGCATTTGCCATCAGGCGGTCGAATCACTCTCTGGGCTGATCCTTCACCCTGGTTAGACACAGGGATGAGCAAAGGTGACAGGGATGAGCTCCTAACATATCTCTAAATGGGGACAGATTCAGCATGTTCAAAGCGATGGTGTTGCCTCTACAGTTCATTCAAAACAGACGTGAGGAGACACAGAGCTAGGACAGCAGCAGCCCTCAAAGCCAAGCCCACAAGCATGGCCACTGCTTGAAAATGGGAGGTGGGGAGAGCCCATTCCATCATCTGAATGCTCTGAATCGCACTGGTTGGACATAGGGTATGTGGTGATGAAGGCACAGATAAGGTTGTGAAACAGTGAAATAGAGCCCACAGGCAAAGAAGCATTGGCACAGCAGGAACAAGACGGGGTAATGGCAGCCCAAGAAAATTACGTGTACGGAGAGGGCTGACTTTATTCTGCTCGGTGCCATTTTCTTTTCCTTGCCAGCTGTTAGGGCAAAAATAACGTAATATTTTACATATTCTCCCCAACCCTTGCAAATCCTGTTTGACCCAGCATGAGCTTACCTTGCTCCTCCTCAGCAATATCTCTGGTGTAGGAGAAAGCAACTAAAAATGCAATGATAAATCCATGTTAGACACCGCTACCAGTTTCTAACTCCTAACTGAAGTCACTTGTGGGATTTCATTTCTGGCTGGATGCTCAGGTCAGATGTCCTGCTGTAAAGTTCAGCATTCGGGTCTGGGATAACCAATGCTAACGTTTCTGGAGAGTGGAGGGTCAGCTATCCCAGGGGTTTAGTATTTGCTATTAAGCTCAGATTTTCAGAAGGGATCAGCATTAAAGAACTCCTATTGTGCCATTCATAGCCAGGCTTTGCAAAAGGTGTAGTGCACAAGTCATTCAGCTCTTCTGAAAAAACTGAGCTGTTATTGTCACTGTCCTGTGGTTTGATCTAATTTCAGTGGCTATTATAAGCACAGCTGTTCATGACGAAGAACTGACTAGCTGAGCTGGCTCTCTTGCCTCTAGGTGGGGAACCTATTGGGAAACGTTGGCATTTACAAATGTATTTTCATTCAGAATTATCTGAGGCAAGATTTATACAAAAATGCTCCAGCCTTTGGGAGCACTTTTACCCTTCCGATTCTCTCCCCCCATCCTGCTGTGGGGGAGTGAGCAGGTGGCTGTGTGGTGCTTAGTTGCCAGCTGGCGTTAAACCACAACAGTTCCTGAAGACTTTAGGACCTGTTCCCATCAGGTGTGGTTTGCATTGATGCTGGGGAACCTTGCACGACTGCAGCTCTGCACTGATCAGCTGTGGGACAGTGCTCAGACCTTTCTCTGAGCATTAATGAGATCCCATTTAGCTGTAGGCATCTGACTAAGGTGATTAAAATAGGAGGTGTTTGACCATGGGTTCCGTACAGTCATTGGAGAGGGGTAGGCACTTCTGGAGGGAGATCCCAATATGAAGTAGTCCAAGTTGTCTTCTGGAAATGCCTCACACTCTTACTGACCTTAGAAGAGTCCGGGCTGATCAAGGCTGAATAGCTGAAGCTTGGCAGGATGAGCTCAGCCCCTAAAACTTACGGCAATGCTGTTTCTTGAACTGCACCCCTGTAGTTTCTCTCTGCCCCTGATTCATTCTCAAGCATCAGAAAGAGACTTCTCAATACCTCAATTTCCTCATGTGGAAAAAGGGTACTGTAAAATATGTCTCCAACATTACTGTACCATCTGCTATGCAGCACATGGGGGTTGTTAACTTCTTGGTAAAAGCATGGGCTCTTTTAGTGTTTTCAACAGAAGGAGCTAGCGAAGTAGAATCACTCTAAGGTGGCATATTTGGATCACACGTCGGGTAGCACACACATGCTGGCATGTATGCAATATTACATCAAATCAGTCATAAAATAACAAATCAAACTACTTGTAAGGCAAACACTGAATACTGCCTACCCTAAATACTATCACGTGAGTTTATCCAATGCTGAGGAATGCGTTGCCACTGCTAATTGTGTGGGCTCATGTCCAACTCAGCCTTTCAGCGTGTCCCTGCTGGCCCTGGGTCCCTGTCATCACCTGGCACTGCCACACATCACTGATCAGCCCTCATTTTCCTCATGTGGTCAGCAGAGATACTGGTGGAAACACAATTCCAGAAAATGATAAAATCTGAAAATATTTAACAGAAAACAAACCTGTCCTGTAGAAGAGCATTTATGGGAAATAAGGGGATGTGGAGATGACAAGAATATTTCATCTTGGAAGAAAAAAATAAAACAACAACAAAAAGATTTTACTGCACTCTCAAACCCTTTCATTTTAAGAACATAGTTCAAGTGAAAAGCTATGGAATTTCCATGTGAAAAGTCATCTCAAAGAAAATCCCAAATTTTTCAATCCAAAAGAAGATGAACAGGTTCAGAAATCAGCCTGTCCCCAGCACAAGGGAGTAGGGAGCTGGCCACTCTTCTCATTGTGTGCTACCTTAAGCTCTGTTCCTTGGGTCATCCCAGCCCCAGCTGCTCTGCCCTAACCTTCATGGCCCTGGAGCACTTCCCTGCTCCCCATCCTGATCTCCTGATACAGCAAGGACACCCAGCCTGGCCCCAGTTAGCTCCTCCCTGTGCCTCCTCTCTCATCTCTGTGTGTATGTGCACACACATGGTGAATCAGCCTGGATTTCCAGTTGGATTTGGCCCCAGGAACTCTACTCTAGACTAAGTTCCACCCGGGGTTCAGAGCACATATGAGTTAGGGCCACCCAATTTCAGACTAACAGCTTAAACTCACAGGGTTAGCATGACACAACTTGAAATCAGCAGTTTGTGTTTTCAGGTTACCTTATACACCAAATAAACACAACTGTGCACTGCCAGAAGATCCCTTCCAAATAGCTCAAAGCAAGTTTGTAGGTACAGTTCAGCTGACCCCTCTCAAGGGTGCAATTAGTGGGATACAGAGGAGCTGGTACCCCATGGTTCCTCTGTATCCATCTAGGAGCTGCTTTCTCTGTGTTCTTTAAGAGCTCAACTTACTGACAAATACCAAAGAGAGGAGCAAAGCCATGAGATGAAGATGTCTTACATGTCTTCCTAAATTAGGATAGGATTAAGGATTTAAAGGTGTTTTTTTCAACTTCATTTGTATTCAACAGCAACAAGAAAACCTCCAAATAGCAGAGACAGAGACCTGGAAACAGGTTCCTCCATTTTCCTCTGCTGGAGAGATAGCTTGGAATCCTAAATAACAGTGGGGCTGAGAGATTAATATCGTAGCCAGTCTCATTCTAGCTTTTATTGTTCTGATATTTGTCTTTATTTGTAGAGCCCCCATCCCTCTGCACCTCCAAGCAAATCCCTTGCTGTAGTACGATAAAGCAGGCTGCTTTCCTGGGAAGCGTGGCCAGCATTTCAGGTGGGTTGATGTGAATCTGATAGGTCCATGCTGTCAATCACAGAGCTAAGCAAAGCAAGTATTACAGGCAAATTCTTTGGGGTGCTGCAATTCAGGAAAATCTCAGGAGTTATTGGAGGAGACCCAGGAATGGGGTGTATTTCTTTCAAGAGCTGCTACATTGTTCTGTGCAGCTCAAGGCAAGCCAGGAAGCCTCTCCTCCGGTCTCCCTCTTCTGCAAAACAGGGGTCAGCCCAAGCATCCCCCCTTCAGACAGAACTGTGTTCAGCAACTCCACATCCCCACAGCTCTGCACAGGAGAGCATTTTCCTCTCCACGACATCCCACGCATCCCTCCCAGCCTGCAAACATCTCTGACAAACCCTGGGCTGCTCCCAGTAGCCGGCTCCATGTCCCAGGGAACACACTCAGTAATAGCAAAAAGTCTGGAGACACTCTCCACAGTCAGATAATTAAATAAAATAACCTTATTTTAGAATAATCTTCAAATCTGATGCACAACTTCTTGTCCCCAGTGCTTGCAGGCAGGAACGTGCTTCTAGCATGACATGTGCAAGCACCCTCCAAAGGCAGCAAGCGGAGAGGACATGTACTAACAGCATATGCTAATGCCTGATGCTGACCACCTCAGTGAGTGGCTGGGCAGCGTCAGGCTTCTCTCAGTTCTCCCATTAGTAGTGTGAGACTCCTCGCTTGTGGATGCCTCCGTGTCCCTGCTCCAGGTGAGTTTTGTCTCCCCAACACAAAGAGCAAAAGAATGAGACTGTAAGTTTCATTATGTTTCCAAGGTCCTCTCTCCAGATTAGACTCCAGAGAGCTTTCTGGACATGATGCTGGAGTGACTAGGGGAGCTTGCAAGGACAAAAGGAGCAGAGCTCTGATGATCTGCGTTTTCAAGGTGACACACTGAACTCCCCATCTGTTTCACTTCTGCAGCAACACCGGCAGCGCTGTCCTTGTCTGAATGTCTTTTGCCTCTGCCCGGGGAATCTCAGTTGAGACAGCGTTCTTTTTATAATACAAACTCACTGTTAAAAACCATCACCACGTCCTGTGCTCATGCCAGGAGCCTTCAAACAAGACATGCTGTACATGCTGCTCTGTCAATAGCAAACTCCCCAATCATGGCTTGCTCACCCTTAGAGTCTCTGCAGACGGGAGCTGGACAGGGCTTTCGAAACCAAGTGCTGGCTTCTGAGATCTCTATCTGCCCGTTCCCACACACCTCTGCTCGTGCCTGCTCCCATACATATGCAAGCAGGGACATCTAAATAGCAGGCTTTTATACTCATGACAGCCAACCACACCAGAGTGTTTCTTTCCCCTCAAACCCTTTCTTCTGAGCTGCTCCCTCGTACCACCACTTCCTGTCCTTCAGTGATGTTATCTCCTCACATGCAACCCCAAGATGGCTGCTGATTGCCATGGTGCCCATTCTTCTTCTCATGGGAATGTAGCCTGGCACACAGTCTCTCCCTGTGAGCCCCAGGGGCATGTGACCTAGACTTGTGTGTTTTAGCATCTGATTAACAGTCATTACCTAAAAGATCAGGGAAAGTCCTTGAGTCGAGACATGACATCAGCCAGACTCTGGTTTATAGAAGCACGGTCTGTCTGCACTGTCCCTGACGAGGTTATTACTGAAAAGGCAGAGGCGTGGACACAGGATGCTATATGTAGATGGGGCAGAATTAATTAAAGGGGAAGATACTGAACGTGTCAATGAGGTATTATGCAAAGCACCACAGGGAAGGAGTCGCCTCCTTTTAATTTGTTTTTTCACCACTCTAAGGACAGGACATGGCCTGGGTGGAAAGGCACATGTAAGCACCTTCTGATGCAAACAAGGATGCAGCCCAGTTACCATGATCTCTAGAAAATGCCTGGACTGCTTGCAAAGCAAAGCCACACTTGACCAAAGTCTTGTTGGCGTGTCAAACCTTACTGCTAAATGCTTAAATGCTTCCCACGATGTTAGGCTTGAAGTAACTTTGTGCCGGAAGAAGAAAGCACGTGGGGGAAGAGAAGAGGTGAGGACAGATGCACATAGGATAACTGGAATAGAATACTTCGCACTTCAGGCAGGTGCTCTTGTTTATCTGTCCTTTAAGCTCATGGGGTGTTTGACGAGACAAAAAGAAATTTCCTTTGAAAGGGCTAGAAGACAAACCTTCTCACTGCATACAATTAACTCCCCAAGATTGCTCCTCCAGGACAGCTTGGCAAGACTCCGATGAGAAGCAGGAATTTCTTTAATTGCACTTCCCATTCCCATGCCACCCACTGTGATTAAAATGAAATACTGGGATGGGCAGCCTAATACTGCCCAGGACTGGGAAAGCAGCTGCTGCAGCTCCCCTGTACCAGGCAAAGGAAGGTAGGAGGTCCCACAAATCCCCCAAAGTGTCCAGTCCTAAGCACTCCTGGGGAGGGGTGTCTGGGATGGTCAGCTTGTCCCAATGGAGACATCTGCAAGTCTATCGTTGCCTGGGAACATGATCTGTTCCTCCAGCTCTTGCCCCATCTCTCTGTCCTTTCAAAACTCACTGTCCTGGGCTGCTGGATTCCCATGAGGCTGCCTGCAGGCTCCTGCTCAGTTCAGGAGCTGGACACTGCAGCCTCACTTCAGCAGAGACCAGAACCGGCGCTGAAGAAGCAATGCTCACCACCAGCCACGGGAGCTGCGCTGCGCCTGGGAGATGAATCACAGGCTGTGGTGGGCTAACGGGCTGCCCCACACAAGGAACCACAGCACAGCACAAAGTGTCATGAGGAAACTGTCCCTGGGTAGGTGGTATGGTTCAGCTCTCCAAGAATCGGTGAGCCAGGGTGGCACCTAAGAGAGAGGCCCACCTCTCAAACCCTGATGCTACTCTGTCCTCCTCCCACCAAAACGTCTGAGAAATCACAGGGCACCCACGTCCCTGGGATGCCATCCATTGTATGGAAATGCCTGTGCTGGTCAGGAGGAAAACCACTGTTTGCCTGTACAAATCCCTTTCTTATCCTCATCCTCAAGGAAAAAAAGCATGTTCAAAAAATCTGAGAAAGTTCTGCTTTCACAAAAGTGGAGGGTTTTGTGCCCTCAGCAGAAATCCTCACTCCTGACACTGTTCTCTCCTGGCCCCAGATTAAGAAGGAATTGGGGATGGTATACTCTGCCTCTCTGACTCTTTCAAGGAAACCTGTTTCACGTTGTCTCTCATGCCACCTTGCTGTGCTTGCCACCTTTCTCTTCCTGCCCTGCCAGTTCCTTGATTTAGCTCCTTCTTGCTGTTTCGTTTTGTTTTTCCATTTGTAGTTCTTCTTTTCAAGCCACCACAAAATCACAGCCCAGCCCTAATGAGATTTCGAGGGAGCACCAGGTTGAGGAAAGCAGCCGGGAGAAATGAATCAGGTTACAGAGAAAGAACAATTTCTTTCTGTCTCCCCTGTTGGGTATTCAAAGGGCAAAGCAAGCTGGACTGTAGTTACAGAAGGGACACCAGGCCAGCTGATTCTCCTTTCCAGGCATACATCCACACTTGAGGCCAAGTGTGGCTGTCATTTGGAAGCCAGGACACCAGCCACCGGGCAAGCAGGACCTGCAGAGCTCTGGTGCTCTCTGTTCCCATGGCACCTGGTGGCTGCGAAAGACTCTCCTCAGCTTTTCTTTTCAAGGAGCAAATGAAGAGAAGATCAGCCAGTTACCATCTTAACTTCACCCTTCTACCTCACTGTGGCTGTAGGAGCAACCAACTTAACTCCCACAAATTTTTCCCACTTCTCTACCCTGCTGCTCCACCTCCCCTCCTTATTCTCACTACAGTACTAAGGTGGCTTTGGGTGTCTTGTGGAGGAGAATGACAGACCAAGGGACACAGGTCTGGTGTGGGAGGTGTAACAGGTACACTGGCAAAGCTGGAGGGACAGAGAAGCAGATCAGGGGGGAACTGTCAGAAACAAGGCTTACATTTGCGAAGTCCCTGCTCTGACCTTCCCTGCTCCCCAGCCACATGGAGATAAGTTGTTCCCTCACCCACACTCCTAAGTGTTTTGGTTCACACATCCCATGTGTATCTGCCTGTGGGTGAGCCATTATCGCTGCCCGCAACTCTACTGTTGAGCAAAGCTGATCAGATGGTTAGAGTCATTCCCAGCTAACTGCAGGTCAGAGAACAACCACAGAAATCCTCACAGCAAAGCCCTCTGGATACGAAGATGGACAAGCAAGGCTTATACCAGGGTCCTCGGGTACCATCAGCTCCATGCTACCAGCACACACCAAGCCCAGAACACAGCAAGCCCAAGACCCCTGACCAGACTTATTCCCCCACCCCCAGTGCCCCATGCAGCCAGCATGATTTCCCTGGGGCTTTGAGGAGCTGTTGCATGGGGAATTGGTCAGGCCAGTCTCAGCAGTGCTGGTGTGAAATGGCTGCAGCATCAGCAAACCCGCAGCGGGGAAAGATGGGCTGCTGCCGACCAGCGTGAGGCATCGCGGTAGATGACTATGAAGATCTACTTGCCCAACCACTTGCTGACCCTAACACGCATCTCCTACCAGCACAAAAGACACAAAGCTGAAGACACCGAGGCAGTGCCTGGAGGTGGGGAGATGCGAGGGGTTGCAGGGAGGATAAGCAAAATGCTGCCTCAGCCCAGCCACCCCGGTGCCACTGGGAGGCTCAGGCTGGCAGCACCGCTCCACTGCTGCTCGCTTGCAATTTGTGTCATGGGCAATTAAACCCTTCCTGTGCACGGAGATACGATGTAATAGTGTGAATATTCAGCCTTTAACATCGAGGCATGAAGAGGTCCTTGAAGCATATTGCCTCTGGTCACCCACAACCACTGAATTCTGAGAAATGGTCTCCATTTCATAACACACTTAGAGCAGGCAGATTTCACTGCCTGAAACAGGCAGATTTCATCAGCCTTTTAGGGGAGATGGTAGAACTGCTTCATCTGGGGATGCAGGAAATAAATAGAACGGATTTCTATGGAAAAAAATGAAGTTTTGTTGAAAATAAATTAAAATTATCAAAATCTAACATGAATTACCTCAACCTCATAATTTCATTCAGAAACTTTTTCGTCTTCAGTAAGCTAACAAAATATTTTGCTTTACCCTTATCTATTTGATTAATTTCATTTTGACTTTTATTTTCAAATACTCATTTTCATGCTTTATTTATAGGACAGAATTTATGAATTGTATGAAAAGCAAATCAAAACAATCTTATTATACTAAATTTGATTGTTCCTAAACCCATTTTCCCCCAGAAATGCTTAAGAATTTTGGCTGTTTGTCCCAAGTGGGAGGGGAGAGCGAGACCCCCCTCCCCTACAATGCTGGCTGTTCACCCTAAACCAGAAACGCTGGCCTCTGACCACATCTTTGACTTGGCTGTCATGCACCTGAAATATCCAGACCTCTCCTGTGGAGAGATCTATAGCCTTCAGTTCCAATAAATCAACCCTGCCTTAAAATAATTCAGCCCATCAAGTGACAACTATTGGTACAGCTCGGAGCCTGTATCTTTCAAATTTGACACAATAGTGCTTTCCCTTCGACTTGGAAGAATCAGTTTAATGAGGTTCAGAGCACAGATCAGTACCCAAATCAAACACATGCTTCCTGGCCTGTCCACACACGTCTCCATACGGAGAAGTGGGGCCATTGGGGAACTGCAGAGCAATTCCATTAGCTAACGTGCTCGTGATGGAGATGGCTGCATCCACGCTTTTCTTCGCAAGACGCAGCTGCACGCGGCAGCTCTGAGCCTGGGCCCACATCTCCCAGGCACATCCCTACCAGTGTGTGATGGGCAAGGTTGCATTCCCACTGCCCAGCGACTGCAGCCATGTCCACGCCTGTGCATCACGGCAAAGCCTCTTTTAATGCCTGCCAGAGGGCAAAGCTCCTACCAAACCGAGAGAGAGCTGCTAGCTGCCAGGGTTGCCCAGGCAGGGGACATCCCTCCAGCCTGGTCCAGGCCCCAGTAAGGAGACTCTGCTGGTCGCTGGAAAACTGTCATAGATCATAGAATGGTTTGGGTCGGAAGGGACCTTAAAGACCACCTAGTTCCAACCCCCCTGCCACAGGTAGGGACACCTTCCACTAGACCACGTTGCTCAAAGCCTCATCATGGTCTATTAACAAGCAGAAACCCAGTTGCTGGCAGGGAGACCAGGAGCAGCTGCTGCGGTCGGGAGCTGCATTAGAAAGGTTTTCTGTGAGTAAGAGTGAGGAATTACGAGTTACAACGCTCTCAGGTTGTGCATGGCGAGCACATCGGCTACTCGGGAAGCGCCTACAGTAAGCATCCTTCCCGGGCTGCCTGCAGGGGTTCAGGGCAAAAAAACCCTTTGCATTTAGCCTGGTTGAAGAAATGTGAGTTTTCTCCAGAGGCTGGCACGAGATGAATGTGGGATTGAGCCATTCCTGCCAGCAGAAGGCCAGAAACTGGATTTGTGAAGGAATTTACAAGAGCCGCTTACTTAATTATGAATGTTGATTTATCCCGTGTTGCCTGAGGGCCAGAGGCTGGCCGAGCTGTGGGCTGTGCTGAGGCACCTGTGTGCCAGGACTGACGCCGCAGTTTAAGCAACCTGACAGAGTACAGCCACATTCCCCGTTTAGAGACTGGGGAGCACAGATGTTAATTAACTTTAGGGCTTTGCTCTCCAGAAATGCCTCTGAAGAAAAGCACTTTTCCCCCCAGGAGGCCGCTGTCCAGATTTTCATATGACTTGGATGAGGGAATAGAGTGCACTGTCAGCAAGTTCGCTGATGACACAAAACTGGGAGGAGTGGCTGACACAATGGAAGGCTGCGCAGCCATTCAGAGAGACCTGGACAGGCTGGAGAGTTGGGCGGGGAGAAATTTAATGAAATATAACAAGGGCAAGTGTAGAGTCCTGCATCTGGGCAAGAACAACCCCATGTACCAGTACAAGTTGGGGACAGAGCTGTTGGAGACCAGCGTAGGGGAAAGGGACCTGGGGGTCCTAGTGGACAGCAGGATGACCATGAGCCAGCAGTGTGCCCTTGTGGCCAAGAAGGCCAATGGCATCCTGGGGTGTATTAGAAGGGGTGTGGTTAGCAGGTCAAGAGAGGTTCTCTCCCCCTCTACTCTGCCCTGGTGAGGCCGCATCTGGAATATTGTGTCCAGTTCTGGGCCCCTCAGTTCAAGAAGGACAGGGAACTGCTAGAGAGAGTCCAGCGCAGAGCCACGAAGATGATTAAGGGAGTGGAACATCTCCCTTATGAGGAGAGGCTGAGGGAGCTGGGTCTCTTTAGCTTAGAGAAGAGGAAACTGAGGGGTGACCTCATTAATGTTTATAAATATGTAAAGGGCAAGTGTCATGAGGATGGAGCCAGGCTCTTCTCAGTGACATCCCTTGACAGGACAAGGGGTGCAAGCTGGAACACAGGAGGTTCCACATAAATATGAGGAAAAACTTCTTTACGGTGAGGGTGACTGAACACTGGAACAGGCTGCCCAGAGAGGTTGTGGAGTCTCCTTCTCTGGAGACATTCAAAACCCGCCTGGACGCGTTCCTGTGTGATATGGTCTAGGCAATCCTGCTCCGGCAGGGGGATTGGACTAGATGATCTTTCGAGGTCCCTTCCAATCCCTAACATTCTGTGATTCTGTGATTTAGCTCCAGATTTGAGAGGCAACCTCCCTGCTTTTTGTCCATTTTCCCTGATAACAGACTCCTTGTGTTTTCTGTACAATAAACATCCTATAAATAAAATACCAACACGGGTGTCACACAGAAAATATCTAGAGGGGATTAGTGTACGTTCTGGATAATAAAAGGAGCTGGTTGAATTATTTATAAATAAATCAGCCCTTTCCTGGTTTGGGAGCTGGCCCTGAAACTTGCAGAAGCTCTTGGGATACGTTCAGGATGGGAGTAACTAATTTATTTCACTAGACCTTCTGATGCGGTTTGTGATTTGTCCTGCAAGTCACACGCGATTGCTGCTATTCCTCAGTGGCCTCGTGATTTTTTTTTTAAGGCAATGACAAACGATTGCTACAGGACGGCCGCTGCCCTTCTCCGTGTACCCGACCTCCCCGCCACGCGAACGTGAACAGCTACGTGAGGAACAGTGACTCTCCTAGCACTTGGGCACACAGGAATGGGCTCAGGTGACTGTTCCTGAGCATCAAGGAATCAAGAGATACAAGCACTCTCAAAGCAAGCGAGTATTTGTGAAGACATTACAAATGCACCACCAGCTCTGCTGGCACGGAGCCATCGCTCAGGCGTGGAGACTAACGGCCAGCAAAAGTGCTGGGGCCCTTAGTGAGCAATACCCATTTCCCAACATTTTAAATTTCTACAATATGCATCTTTTTCAGGGACCAAACCTGACCTAGCTCGTTACACAAGCATGTGTCCTGTGCTGCTGCCTGACTTGCTGCGCTCCGGGCAGGCCAAGAGCACGCAGTCCTTGGCAGAGCGCTGCGGCACGCTCCAGGCATTGCGATTCACCCCAGAAGCGGGTGCATCTGAGCTATTGCCTCCTAGACAGATGATTTGGGAAGCATTTTTAAGTCCTTTGAGTTGAGAAGTGCTGTGCAGCCGCTGGAGTCTATTACTATCAGGGAAGAAGGGGGGAGGTAACAAATTTCCTTTACCTATAGGCTTATCTTGTGCTCCAGAGCAACACATTCAAGCATCTTAAAAAGGGTGCCATTTTCATTTCATTTCCTCCCTACTTATTCCAAAGCAGCCAAAGCTAAGTATTATCAAGACTTAAGTGTTCCTCAGAGCCAGACAATTATTACCAGTCTCGGTTTCCCCATCTATTAAGAAGAAATGAAGACATTAACCCAAGCCTTGCAGCAGGACACCACGGCTGTAACCCCAGGCTTCCCACGGCGGCTCCCACACTAACTGCCTTCCAACCAAGCATAGCCACCCTTCCTCGGGATGTGGCTCTGCTTCCGTGCAGAGATGCCTCAAACCCTAAGGGCTTTCCGCAAGGGTGGCTTAGCCTCGTATGGCTTTGCAGAGCCTAGCTCCTCTCTTGGGCATCTTCGCCCCTGCTGCTGGGATAGCTCAGTCGCTCACGAGCAGCTGCCAGCTTGCTGCACACTCTGATAACGTGGCATCGATGGGGATTTTACTCAAAGAGCCGTGGTTCAGCAGCTCGGCCGCCCACAGCTCTGAGCAGGGAGGGAGCAATCCTGAGACGAGGGTTGTGCAGACAGCCGCTGCCTCCCTGCCCCACTAAGCCATCCCTGCACGGAAAGCTCCCAGGAGCAAAGGCAAAGTGCCCCAGGTCCCCAAGCTGGCTTTGTCACAGCAGCCCCTTCCTCACCACTACTCCTTGTCAGCTTTCACTTTTGAAAGCCAAACCTCCCTCCCTGGCTCCTTGGGATTTACATGAAAGCTGTCAGTGGGGAGTTCTCTTCATTCATGCTGGGCTTATGCTTCTAAATTATAAAGTGTGTCAAATGAGGATTTAATTTATATTTAACAAGACAACGTTTGTAAATTAATTATTCATCAGCTGATAACGAATAAACATTTCCCCCTTCCCTGCCCTCCCTTTTTCACAGTGTTTTCACAAATGCACCATACATGCAAATCTATTAAATCTGTTCTGCAGTACTCCAGACGTGGGAAAATATGTTCTTCATCCTCAGTTTTGTTAGTGTGTTGCATGGTAACTAATGCAGCCAGGCACAGCACTATGAATTTAATAATGCACAGCATCTCCTTCCTGAAGAGAGAAGGAGGGGATATTCAACACATGTATTTGGACATATCACCCTCTTCAGGTTCCAGTCCCCCACTCAGAGGCAGAGCTAAGAAAATGATATGCTGTAATAATGAAGGCAGGAGCTTAGCCCTACCCCCTGGAAACCACAGGCACTTCAGAGGCAGCAGAATCTGGCCCCTGGCGAATGACAGAGGCCAGTTCTGCTCTTTCCATCTTTATTATCATTAAGTAATGAGATTGAGGTGGTGCACAATCCCAGCAGAAGAGCTGTCATCAAGTTTTGCTACAGAATTTGGCACACAAGGCCATCTCCTCGCACATGCCAAATGAGAGGAGTCTCCATCATCTAAACTAGCCCTGGCTGCACCACCTCTGATCCCAGGCAACCTGAAGTAGGTAACCCAAAGCAGGTCCCTGGATGAGTGGCATGTTCCATTCACTTCGGCCAGAAGGCTACCACAGTTTGGGCTATACTCTCTGTGTTCAACTCCTTGAGCCTCACGCTTGGTTTGTGCGCAAGAAAGGAAGAAAAGGCCATTCAGCTCTGACCTCTGAGAGGAATCTGACAAGCTCTGGGCAGGATCGTGCTGCATCCCCAAGCTCGGAACAGAAGCACTTTTTTCCACTCCCACCCATGCTGGTTCTCACGGACACTTCACGGACATCCTCAGGACTGAAAGACACTCAGCCCCAATAGCTGGCAACTGCTTTACTTCTACAGCATCATTTCCTGAGAGTTAAGCATCCCTAAAGGAAGGTGATCCAGAACTCCGGGCTGCCCTTGACACCAGTTATTTAAAGCCATAATCTATAGCAATAAAGCCATTACAAAACAAAACCAGGAGCAAATCCCTCCAGCAAACAACCAGTCAGCAAAAATTTGAACCCAAAGTCTCCTCCATCGGTCCTTGCTGCCACAGCCCTCCCCTGGCACTCCTCCTGCAAACATGCTTGGAGAACCAAGGTGTGTCTTTTGCACCAGGCTCAGCTTAGCATTAAGCCAAGAACACCTGAACATTGCCTGTGTTAATGGGAATCTAATTGGGCATCCAGATCCGTGCCACAGCTTGGAAATGCCTGCAGCGCTGTGGGTGATAATCCTTTGGCTTGAGGTGCTGCTGGCTGGCACCCAGTGGCAGCAGGTGGCTCTGGAAGGGTTTATGACCGAGCACATTCTTTCCCTGATGGTGTAAACGCAACTTCCCACCACCCTGAGAAGCGTCAAGTGCCCCAATCCCACCCAAAGACAACAGCTTCATGGGGAGAGGGAGGAAACCCCAGTCTGTGCAGCGATTGGAGCAGACAGCTCCTGATGGTCCCACTTTTCTGCACCCTTTTCCCTCTCAGCCCATCCATTTTCAACCCAGCCCCATCCCACTTCCTATCATTTAACCATCTCCTAGCTTTGTTTCTGGTCACTGCTACATTTTGGCTGGCAGAGCACAGAGGGTCCTTTCCCCAGGGAGGAGAGAATGTAATTGCTCAACTACCTAAATGGGAAAGCAGCCTGACATTCTGGCCTGCAAAAGATACCAGGAAATCACTTTACATTTCTTCCCCCTCCAAACCTGCCCGCCTTCTGCTGACTCCTGAATGTTAATGTTATTTATGACAAGTGATTGATGAGGGGGATGAAGAATTCACACCCAGCACAGGGCATTTTCAAATCACCTATTCATTTTTAAGGACCGGAATCAGGTTTGTATCCTGACATGATTTATCATTTGGAGGTTCAGCAGCAGCTATGCACAGCCAGCTTCCAAGCCCTGACAGGGCATCACCAGGCTGAAGGCAGCGGTGAGTAGTTAACCCTTTGAGGGGTGAGCAGAAGATCACAGGACACCAGGATTCAAACTAAATTGCTTAAGTTGGAGCCTTCTATTCCACCAGCATGTCAAGGCATCCTGTAGCCTTCAGCTTCAGATGCACAGACCACGCTGGTCCAAGCTAATAGCCATAGTAATGCTGCTATATTTCCTAAAAGCAGAACTAGATTTTTATCTTCTACATAGCCTGGCTATGTGAAAGAGAAATATTTATGTAAGACGCTGTCATCGCAATGCACCTAAAAGAGATCAATGGGACATTTCCCCTCCAGTGGACCTTCCAGCCTACATGAGACTCTGTGTCTGCAGCAGAGAGAAATCTAACCATGGGCTCAGAAGAGATCTAGCTCTGAGTCAAATTCTGCCTCCCTTTCCTCGGAAATGTGCATTTCCTCAGGTTGCATATGGGAAAAGGGAAAGATCAGGCATGTGGGACAGGCCTGACAGCTGGGAGAAGGCAGAGCTTCTCAGGTTGGGAGAAGCTATATAAAAAGGGACAAAGTGGGAATGACATGTCCCCAGCAAAGACAATCTGTATCATACGTTTGATGCCAGCCTGCCAGTGGCTGGCACGACCCACAGAATGACTTAATTCATTGCACCAGCATGGAAAAGCAAACAAACACAAAACAAGTGGGTGAAGCAGCCAAGTCCAGAGGTGACACTGTGGCAGCTTTGCCACAGCCCTTTCCTCTTGCTTCAGGAGACACTATAGCAGGATGCAGCCTCTCATGAGAGGGGCATGTATTCAGAGTACAGATGGCAGAAAGCTGCCATCCAAGGCTATGAGACCTGGGTCTAGATGTCCTCAGTACCTTT
The DNA here is from genome assembly GCF_013368605.1 of Nyctibius grandis. NCBI lineage: Eukaryota > Metazoa > Chordata > Aves > Nyctibiiformes > Nyctibiidae > Nyctibius > Nyctibius grandis. The sequence goes on from NC_090670.1 coordinate 10,983,185, forward strand.
AATATCAGCTGTGCATCTCAAGGAGAAAGATCTCAAGGGCATCACAGATTCAAGCTGAGGAAGTTACCTAAGGGGATGGGGAAGGGGAGATGTCTGTAGAGAGTCTACTTGGGGAGTCATACAGAGGTGTCTTCAGATCACTGGTGACTGTTGGGACCCAGCAGGGACGCCTGGACTTGGAGCATCTGGGAACTTTGGAGAGACAGTGCAGCTAGTTGTGACTGATGCCACAAAATCCCTCAACTGTCTCTGCACCAAGTGGTTTCCTCCCCTGCCTGAGCAGCTCCTTGCCATGACATTCCCACAAATGGCAATACCTTCCTCAAGTGGGAAGGCTGCAGATGGGTAGATTAGCCCCGTGGCAGCACCTTCCCAGCAGAGCCCTGCATATGTAGGCAATTCCAAGTGCCAGTCTGGCTTTCTCACTCCTGGCTTGCATTAAGTGCACTGGGATGCCCTGGAATCCTGTACAGTTGTGGAGCCCCACTTCATGAAGCGTAAAAGCTTCTGCTGACTCTTAGAAAGAGCTAAACACATGGGTTGAGCTGCTCTAGGAACGGTCAGGGCTGTCTTCAGCAGCACTCTCCCATATGATTCTCTGGTGTCTAGTAAGGGTTGAGTTTACAGTTCTTCCCCTTGGTGGGGAGGCTGTTGTCACTGCCTTGCATCCTGTTTTCACAAACATACTGGAGATGCTGGATATGCCTGAAGCTCTTATATCTGCAGCCATATATAGAATCATAGAATCATTTTGGTTGGAAAGGACCTTTAAGATCATCAAGTCCAACCGTTAACCCAGCACTGCCAAGTCCACCACTAAACCATGTCCCTAAGCACCACATCTACACGGCTTTTAAATACCTCCAGGGATGGTGACTCCACCACTTCCCTGGGCAGCCTGTTCCAATGCTTGACAACCCTTTCAGTGAAGAAATTTTTCCTGATATCCAATCTAAACCTCCCCTCGCACAACTTGAGGCCATTTCCTCTCATCCTATCACTTCTTACTTGAGAGAAGAGACCAGCACCCACCTGGCTACAACCTCCTTTCAGGTAGTTGTAGACAGCAATAAGGTCTCCCCTCAGCCTCCTTTTCTCCAGGCTAAACCACCCCAGTTCCCTCAGCCGCTCCTCATAAGAGTTGTGCTCTAGACCCTTCACCAGCTTCGTTGCCGTTCTTTGGACTCTCTCCAGCACCTCAATATCTTTCTTGTAGTGAGGGGCCTGAAACTATGGTTGGTATTAGCCCAGTGGATCTCAAATACTGAAGGACTGGGATGGATGTACTTATGTTCTCACATACCCATCACCATGGCATAAGCTGTGTTTCTTAGGAAACCAGACTAGCAGCAGTGCCTGGTATCTCTGTTTAGAAGAGATGAACTCTGGATGTGAGACTGGATTTTATAAGCCACTCTCTACTGTTACCACCTGCATGGCTATGCAGTGCTCCTGTGACAGGGAGGAGAGCAGAGCTTCCAACAGGGGCAGAAAGGGGTAAAGTAAATGGATGAGAGGGAAAGAGAAGGAATGAGGATGTGCACTGTGGTTTTGCGTGGTTTTCTTGGCATATCCTTTCGCAGTGCAAAGCAGAGGGGACAGCCACCTATAACATGACTCTTATGCTCTACCTCCAGGCACAGCAGTGGTTGGGGAGGTGAGTACACCCAGCCCCTGCACCCTTCCCCCTGCACTGCTGCTCTTACATCTCTGTGGCTTCATGTCCACACCCCAACACGGACAGAGGAGCTTGAGGTATCTGCTGGCAGCCAGGGATGACATCCACATGGCTTGGGCTGTGGTTCTCCTCCCAGAAACCAGGCCCACAGAAACAACAAAAGGAAACTTTTTGCCTCAAGGCCATCCTTGCTGGGCTTCCTGATGTTACCCTCACAGTGCAAGTGAGCGCCCAGCCAGGTGCCCATCTGGTGGCTCGTGGGCAGGCACTGCTTGGAGGCACATGCTCGGCAGTGGCCAGTCAGAAGGGCTGCTTCAAAATGCTTTTTTGAGTGAAAGTGGTACTACAACTACAATGCCATTCCTCCATCCCCAGAGGGGTTTGTTCAGTGGAAATTTTCTACTTGGGAAACTTAAATAACATGCCCATCCTGAGAACTTTTTTTTTTTTTGATTTAAGTGGGCTGGTTTTGTTTCTGCTCCGTTTTGCATTGAGAGAGACAATAAAAACCCAGTTGTCCTGGCTGTACCTCTCCTTTGTCCTCTCCACCCCACTGCCCAGTGAACCAAAGAAGTCTGTCAAAAGACTTTCTAGAAAAGAGGAAAAAATTACTTCACAGAGAAAATAATAATGGAAGTTTCCTGTGAAAAATAAATAATCAACAGTTGCTCTCCAGTGCATGGCCTAGAGGCTCTTCAGACCAAAGAGCATCTCTGTTCAGTGTTTCAGCAGCTCCTGGTACAGTGGGGTCCTGATCCATTAGCAGAAACTGTCACAGTTCTGGTGGCATCAGCCTAAGGTGTTATGTACTGAAGAAGGGCTGTCAGACCCTAGGCACCCTGCCTGCCCCTCCCCAGCGCCGCAGGCCAGGCCTGGCCTCACAAGTTTCGCACCATCAGACCATTGCCTTGGAAACCATCTCCAGGTACCTATTTCAGTCTCCTGAGAAGTGTGCTGCTCCCCCTCCCAGCCACCACCACACTGGCTCAACCAGGGTGGTGCAACTTGCCCAGAGCATCCTGGAGCCTGCACGCTTCCCAGGCAGGAGAGGGCAAAGCCACCAGGGAGAGGTGTCTGTCCACACATTGCCAGTGGAGACCAAAGAGCATCATCATCCTTCTCCCTGAGCTCATGAGCATGGTAGAGTTGCTGAGCTCACCAAGGGCACTTGAGGACCTTGATCCTAACCAGGGATGGCTGTCAAGCCTGTCTAGCTCCAGCTATCAGCAGGTCAGAGCACCTCTTCCCAAGGGAAGGGAAACAAATCCACCTCTTCTCATGACAACATCACCTTCACACCATGTCTAGCCAGCATGACACAACCTGCCAGCAGCACTGGGCCAGCTACCTCCCATGTTCTCAGTTGTGGTGATACCACGACCATGCAGCAACGACACCACTCACCATCTGGATGACAGACACCGGCCCAATGCTGTTCACGTAGATATCCACATCAATAAACGTGGGCTTGACTGTAAAGAAAATAAAATAGGTATAAATGAGCTGGGGCCAGGATAATTTGTGAAGGGCTGAGGACCAGAGGAGCATCAGGGATCAGCGTGGCTCCATCTCACCAAGAATCCCAACTACAGCAGCCACAGAAGCATGGAAAACACAAGACACAGCCGGGTCAGGTCACCACCCATGGCCACAGGGAGCTTCAGAGGACACTTACTGCCAATGTCCGGCCTCAGCTTGTTGTCATAGTTCTTCAGCAGCGAGTTGAGGATCTGCGTGGCATCGGTCTCCTGTGCCTTGGGGGTGAGGACCCAGGTTTTATTGATGCTGAGGTAATCGTAATCATATTCCTCTGTGCTCTCGCACCTGGAGCGGAGAGACAAAAGGAGAGAGACATCGCTGTGGCATCTCTTTGGTGCTCTGTGGGACTAGGGGCACAGGTGGGTTTCAGAGATACCGAAGGAGGAGGATGCAGTGCTGCTAAGAGGCACAACATAAGGAGCTCAGGGATGTCCTCTCAGCTACACTGCTAAGAAGACACAACTCACCTGGCACCTTTGCTCACTTCAGGGTCCCCAGACATGCAGGGGCCTTGCCACCAGCAGTCAGGACTAGCAGGCATGGGGTGCTCCACATCCTCCCCAGCTCCACTTGGAGACATACTACTCATCCCCTAAGCGTGGGAGCTGGTCCCTGTCCTCTCCTGCCATGTTCCTGCCCATCCCACTCCTGGCCCTCCTCTGCTGCCAGAAGCTCCTGCTCCTGGAGCTGCCTGTTAACCCCAAATACCTCAGCTGCTCTGCCTGCCGCTTGCACCTGAAGCAGGCTTCCTCTGAGGAAGAAGACAGTGACCAAACAGCATTTTGGGGGAGCAAGGCATTTACAAAAAAAGCATTTCAGAGACAAGAGGTCCTAAAACTGCCAAGCAGGCAGCATGCACATCTGGCTTGCCAGGAACCCAGCCATCTGCCCCGAACAGATCCTGGGAAATTAAAGCCTTATGCAAACTCCTCTGCCCTCAGGCCGAGATCTGCCACAACCTGTTCCCTGTACTCACCAACCCTTCCTCCTCAGCCTTTGGCATGAGTTCCCATTTAAAGATGCTCCATCTTCCTCATCTTCTAGTTCCAAGCCAGGCAAGAAAAGCTTGCATCCTCCTTCAGGCATGATCGACTAAGCAACAGCTTCTCCCACTTTCAGTTCTGCCCTCTTTAAACCTTTTGCACCCCTCCCTTTTCGTAAAGGAGTTTTCCTAAACCCTCTAATTAAATTAGGTCCACATGGTCACCTGGGAAATTCTAATCACCTGCTGCTGCTCTGGGCAGCTCATACACAAGATTGTCCCTGGAACGACACAGCCATATGCGGGAAAGGATGCTGAGCAATCCCACAGCCGACACACCCCCCTCGACGTCTGTCATGTCAGCGTGTCACCTGCTCCAGCATCACAAAGGGTCTCACAGCAGGAGCTGCCACCATGTTGACACTTCCCAGCTGGAGCCTCGAAGCTCGGAGGTGCAATCAGGCACCACCGACACACATCTCCCTTCAGCGCCTGGGGAGGCAGAGCCTGGCAAAGGTACTTGAAGGGGGAAAAAAGCATTAAATTGATGTGTTGCAGTCAATTTATCAGATGCTTCTCTTTTAAAACCCCAGATAAAAGTTGCTTTCACAATCGCTTTAAAACTTTGCATCTCCCCAGCCTTCAGGCGCTGGGATGGGTCCCCCGACAAGGGCCGCGCTGCGTGCAGCTGGCTGCCTGCGCCGCACGCTGGGTATCGGCACATCAGTTCCTCGTCTCCTGTCTGACTGCGCTGCGCTTTCTAACGGCGCTTAAGGAGTGTTAAGCAACGCTGTCAGAATGCGCTTCCCCATCGCCTGGCTGCTGTCCGCGGCGTGCCTTCAAAAACGCAGCCGAGCAGACAGCTCCTCGCGCACCCATCGGCTGCAAGGAGGCACCCGGGACCACTGCTGCGCCCACCCGAAAGCTGGCCAGAGCCAAAACCTGGGGCCAGCCCTGCTCCTGCAAGGCACAAAGAGGGACACGTATTCTCCTGCCCGCAGCCCAGATCAGGGCAGGGTGAAAGCAATCCTAACGGCGTTCCCTTGTTGCCAAGTGTTTTGGGTGATGCAGGCTGCCTCTAGCAGAGGGGGAACAGCTACACCAAACCTTACCTCAGTGTTCCCTTGACCCTACTTGAAGTCAGCCCAAGACAGGTCACCTGCCAGCACCAAGATCTGTGTCCCACTGCCCTGCCAAAATCCAGCTCCTGCGAGCCGTAAGGCCACAGTAGAGTCCAAAACATCCCTTCAGGGCCCAAAAAAACCCAGGCTGGTTACTCTGACCTCAGCCTTCTGGCTTTCCCCTGTTTAGTGTCACTGATTAATACCCTAAGGCTGGGGTAGCATTTCCAGGGAGTTACATCCCTATTACTGATGCAGTGACACTACCAAAAATACGCTTTTTGCTAATGCAGCTAATCCTGGACTACTAAACCACACTAAGCCATCTTAGCATAAGCAAGCCAGCTTTGGCTGGAGAAAATATGCTTTTGCTGGGTGTCTGCACACACAGACATGCATCAGCTCCTGCTGGTCAGGAGTGAGACCCTCAGGCCACCCTATGCAAGCCCCTGCCTCCTTCCCAGTGGTCCCACTTCAAATCAAGAAGGGAAGAGTCCAAGAGCTATTGCAGAGAAGAGGCATTAAGGTGACATGTGCATGTCCCCCCCACAGCTGCTAATGGAAATGTCACACTGCAAACTTGCAGCGGTCCCCAACGTGCTGTGAACACTTGCCGACCCGCCGGCTCTGTCTCCTCCTCACGCAAAGCGACTGGCTCAATGACAGGGGACAGCCAGTTCTCATATGTCTCCGTGCAGCCATCAGGAAAGGCACAGCCACGTTTCCTCACCTCCACTTGTTGAAATATCAAAACACCCACATCATAGCACTCCTGCACTTGGCCACAGGGCTGGGACGCAGCCGCAAGCGTGGGCAGGAGGGATAATGGCAGGGCAGAGCTGGGGACATTGCAAGGAAACCCCTGGTCTCACAGATGCGGTCGGGGCCGTGGCAGCTCCCACTGGTGCCCAGAGCAGGAAGCCTGTACAGCAGGGAGGTTCTTTCGCATGCACTCACATATATGGATGTGGCTGGACAACCTTCCTTGGGCAACCCTTGGCATTACAGCAGGACAGTGCTCTGCCTTGCCCCCCCTAATTCTGTTTTACTCAAGCAGACGCCTGTTTTGCTGAGGTTTCCAAGCACACTGATGGTCAAAGTAAAAGCCATCTAAAGAGCTGGTGGCTGGCTCCCTCCCCCTGTGCCCAAGCTGTCTGACAAGGTTTCCCTTGGCAGAAGGAGGGGAAGAGCAACATGTGCCTCGAGCCCTCAAAGACGCTTCTGCTCCTTGACTGGTGGGACAGCCGATGGTGTTTGACCAGGACGCATACCCACTCCTATTTGCAGCCTGGTGTGTTACCAAGTCTAAGACCAGTAGAATTTTGTACTGAGACCTGCACCCACTGGGGAGGTGACACACACCCTCTTAGTCACCCCTATCCCTGAGGCAGAAATGTCCCGGAGCAGATGCAGATAGAGGCTGTGATTGTCCAGCCCCTCTGCAAACGCAGCTCAAAGCCTCCCCTGCTCCTGAGGAACAGCAATAAAATGCAAGAACAACATTTTCCTTGGTTGAAAAGCACTGTGGTCAATCCTAATCACCACATGCTAATATGTCCTTCTAGCCACCCATCCCAATGCCTCCAAGGGTTGTAGGCACCGGGATGTTCAGGCAAATTAAACTAGAAGGAGGTAGAGGATCTAAGGACAGGGGGCTCACTAAACTGTACCGTACCTGTTTCACATGTCTTTGTACCACGCTTTGTAACGTGGTCCATGAAGCCCCAATGGCCAAGTCTGCACAGTTTCAACCATCTGCCAAGCCCAGCTTTCTGGTGGTGCGATGCTGTGCAGGGATCCTGCCTTCAGGGCTCAGAGTTGGGTGCCTTGGTCCCAGCCGAGGCAGCACCCTGGGAAATGCTGGTGTATTAGGCAGTGGGGGGACAGTCTGGGGAGTGCTGAGTCACCCGGCACAAAGCATCCAGCCCACTCCAGTGCCAGTGAACGGGTCTTGCAGCTTGTGCTGGGAGAAGAGCTCGCACACATGCAGCACCTGAACCAGGCTCCTCACCCCAGCACCCACCATCAAGTGCAGGGAGGCGAGATTCACCCCCTGCAAGCTGCAGCCAGGGAAAATGCAGTGAATGCAGAGTAAGACCCTGATATAACTTGCTCCTTTTCTCCTTCTCCCACAGGCTTCCTCTCCTGCTCCCCCACAACATGCACAGACACTCGTCCTGGCAAAGCAGGGTGCAGGGAAGAAGCAGACATGAGGGACTGGGCAGAAGGGTAGCTGGGCCAGCTACGGGGTAAATCTTCCCGCTCAAGGGCATGTGAATACATGACTTAACTGCTCCTCCATGTGATTCTGCAGCTTACGACTCACCCTCTCAAAATGCAGTGCTCGTGGCAGTGCGCTTCAGGGACGGTAGGACATGGGAACCAGGACCACCATGGACTCCGCTCTTGGCCCTCAAATGCCCCCGGGGAACCAGCACGCTGGCGAGAGGCTGGGTGTCAGGGCACGAGCCGTGGGGCAGCTCTCGCTGTCTCCACCCCAGGAAGGCCAAGCCCCGGAGGACCGCAGGAGGGACGGACTTTCTGCCCACACCTGAGGTCGGGAAGCCTTGGCAGAGCCAACCACTAGTAGCAGGATTCATGCTCCCTGTCCCTGACTGCATTTGTAATAGCATTTGATCGGCTTTAAGGTGGCTTATTCTGCCAATTAGCTTCAACCAGTAAAATCCCTCTTCCCCCAAGCCCTGGGGGCATCAATCTGCTGACAACGTGTTCTTTCCCCAATCTAGCCATTAAACTCACCAGCAGGGCTAGGAATTGTTAAAAAAAAAAAGGGAAAAAGAAACTTGAAAACCCCTTGTGCGTGGGGCCTTTCATCGCTGTTTACAGAAAAGCGCTACGAACCGCCGGCCCTGGGAGAGAATCGTGATCTGCCGGTGCCAGCCCCACGCCTCCGCTCGCCTCCTCGCCCAGCGCCCCAGTGGCATCGGGCTGGCATCGGGCTCCCAGCCAGCACCCAGAGCTGGGACCTGGGGCCAACCTGTAGAGCAAGGCAGGAGCCCGCGCTGCCCTCCTCCTGCCAGGCTGCAAGCCCTGCAGGGGCTTTCGGGATGTCAGGGGATGGAGCGCAGGGAAGGGGACACAAGCTCCTTCCCACCCAGCCCGACTCGGCGTGGAAATGCCCCGGTGATGGATGGAGCCCCCAGGAGGTGCTGAGCTCCCTCTGGTCCTGCTCTGGGCACCCCCAGAAAAGGCTCAGCCCCCGGCAGGATTCAGCCAGCGAGGTGATGGCGGGGTGGAAAAGGGAATGTCCTCTCGATTGCCGGCATGCGAAGGGGGGACCCGGGGTGCAAAGGACGTGCAGGCAGTAGGTGCTGCCGCGACCAGACCTGATCCTGCCTCGGGGCCGGCTGGAAGGAATCGCTGGGGGCACAGAGGTGCCCCAAACCCCCCGCTGAAAACCGGCGTGGGGGAGGCGTGGGGGAGACATGCTGCGACTCCAGCCCCCTCACCTCCCATTGCCCTGACAGGTAAACTGAGGCGGGGGGGGGGGCCGTCCCGGGCCGGCGCAGGGGGGCTCACCCTGGCGCGCAGGACCGGCCCGAGGGCCAGGCAGAGCAGCAGCACCGTCCCGGGCATCTCGGCGAGGCGAGGACCGGCCCCGGGGGGGGCGGCGGCGGCGGTGCAACCCTCCCCGGCGGGCTCCAGCGCGGGGCCGGGGCGGCGGCGTGGGCCCCCCGCTGCCCGATGCGCCCGCGCTCCAGCCCCGCCGCCGCCCGCTCGGCTCCGCGCTCCGCGCCCCGCTTCCGCGCCGCCGGGGAGGAAGGGGAAAGTTGGGCATCTCTTGTGCGAGTCCGCGGCGGGGAGGGGCCCGCGCAGGGTCCGACCGCCCCGCGCAGGGGCTGGCTCCCCCCGGGGGCTGCGCGACAGCGGGGGGGGCGCGCACGGCGGAGCCAAACCCGCGCAGCTGCCTGTCGCCGGGGAGCGAGCACCGTCAGCTGGTGTGAGGATCTCTCGCTCCCCCCTTGGCGTAACGAGGCACTTGGTTTCTCTTAATAGTAGCTTTTTTTTTTAATGCACAACAGTTGGGTTTTTTTAAAAAAAAAAAAAAAAAAAAAAAAAGTGCGGGTAATTGCTGTTAAATACGCAATAGTCAGTCCCCGCTGAGCTGAGCTGCGAGGAGATGCAGTCGGGAGAGGGTCCTTCCCTACATGTTGGGGCTTCTATCCCGCAAAAAACCCGGGAGGGTGTGTGGGTGGGAGCTGTGGGACAGCCGGGGCCTGCGGGTGGGCTGTGGGTTTTCAGCCTGTCACTCTCTGCTCTCCCGGTTTGCCGAGCTGCACTTGGGCGTTTCTTATCACTGCTGGCATCCAACTTGTGAACAGGAATAACAGATTCCTTCTTGGCGAGTTTTGGGTGAGAGCTGCTCGCAACCAACTTTGTTACGGCTACATGAGGTATCAATAATTATCCTTCATCATCTGGTTACAGCCGTGAGTTGTAGGAGCCTGTCCCCAGAAAGGCCTGGTCCTGCATCTCCCAGAGGGTCTGGTAACACTAATGACAAATGGGGATTTGGTGCCATCCCTCTGGACAGGAGTGGGACCATCCCTGGGACTGGAGTGGGACCACAGACAACTGACTGTCTCACTGCTGGCCCTGTCACAGCCTTCCCCACACGAGCATGGACAAATCACTTCTCTGCTCTCCATCTGCAGCCTTGCTGGTAACCATGGTCTCATTTGCTCAGCCGGCAGGGTAGGAGATACCTGTCCCCAGGCACGTTCAGTGCCTAATAGCCAGGACCAGTCTTGGCAGGGCTAGGAGTGCTCCAGGAGTACAAGCAGCAGCACACCTGCGTGATTTTCAAGGCTCTCCTACGCAGGCTCTCCCTTGGTGATTCTTGCAATGATCACTTTAAGCCCTCAAGCATGAGATCTGAGCAGCCTCAAAGCCACAGGAGCCAACTGCAGGCATCGCAGCTCCGAGATGGCATCTCCCTGTAACGAAGCAAATGCAGATTATGTTTCCTTTACTGCATGCAAAGAAGCCTGCTCTGGGATGGCAGAGTCATGTCAAAAGAGTAAATAATGAATATCAAAGCAGCAGTGAAGGTGAAAAGAGCCCTTTAAGCTTCAAAGCAAGCCACTGGATTGCCCCAGAAGTTCTTCAGGGATCCAGATGAAGCCAAAGCTGGGAAAGGTGCAAGAGCAGCCGCAGGAAGGACATAGCTGTCGAGGATTCTGGTCATGAACAGATCACAGAAAATCCAGGGGTTCATATATGTGCTCTCAGCTCCCCCTCAAGACGCAGGATGTGAAGTGGTATATGGGGAAATTCATGGGACTGATTTCTTTTGACCACCCCTTCTGCTGCCTGAGAACTGAGAGGTCTGGGGAGGACTGGTACTTGGAGAGCTGGAGACAGTCTGAGCAGCATTAGGGAATCACAGCATCCATTCATGATGCCGTTTTGAGGACACCTTTCAGGCGGTTGTATGCACCAGGAGCATCCGAGCAGCTGTCGTTCCCAGTCTTGTCCTTCATCTGCAGTGGTTTCTTGTTGTAACTGGTACTCAGTCTTTTCCTTGGATGAAGGATAAGAATGAAGCGTGTTGATGGTGTAGGAGAGCAAGGGGAGAGTGCTGATTTTTAAGAAAACACCTTATTTATCAACAGCACAGGCTCAGCCAGGGGGAAACTGATTTCAGATTCATGGTGAATGATTTTGATCAGGAAAAAACAGCCTCAGTCCAAATGGTGAGAAGGACAAAATGTCCTGCACCAGTTCTTTGGGAGGAAACAGCCCCCATTTTCCACTTTGAAGAGACATTTGTTTTGAGGTCTACTGTCCTGGGATTCTCCAAACTTAAGCAGGAGATGAAATGTTTTATTCAAGATAATTTTTGTCCCTTCTGGTGTTTCAGTTTAACCAGCAAACTAATAAACCCTATTATTTGCAGAGTCCTCATGAGCACTGAGCCCAGGGGACCATGCTGCCACAGTAAATGAGGGTTTGACCGTGCAGTCCTCACTGCAGGGTTTAGCCCTGGGAGACGAGGAGACAATTCCAGCCCTGGCCCAGGATCTCAAACCTTGCAAGGTGGGCACTGCTTTCAGAGGGAGATGCTCCATAGCCAGAGAGTCCTGTATCAGTCTGGGCACATCTGCAACCCCTTCTGAATCCCGCTGTGCTCTCTCAAAAGCCCCTTTGCAGCGTCAGTCATGAAATCTGTGCTGCCCGCTCTCGCGTTGGTGGGTGGTGTTCATAGCTGCAGGCTGCAGCAGCAGGTGAAGGCAGGAGGCGATGCTCTGCCCTCTTCCTCCTGCAAGGGGCTGGTCACTCCTTGCCTCAGGCAATGCCAAAGACAAGTAGTGTCTCTCTCCGAGTAGACTGCTCTTCTTCTGGGCTATGTCAGGAGGGCTGTACTGAGGGAAAATAGATACAAGTGAAGAAAAGTACTAACTAAAGGAGCTCGTTTCTGAGAAAACTCAGGCTCTTGGCGTTTGCAATATCCTCCTCAGACAGATGTCTTTCAAGGGTGGAGGAGCAAGGTGACCCACAGCAGGACTGGAGGACCCCAGGCAGAGACAGATCCCAGAGGGCTCTGCAGGAACAGGTCAGGCTTGAGAGCACCGCTGGCAGAGCTGGGGACGCCAGGACAAGGAGCTGCCAGGGTGTTTGCAGGCAGCCACTGCCAGGGCCATGCAGCAGACAGCTCTGAAGGGCTGCATGGAGGTGAATTTGCCTTCCCCTCCTCCCCGTTACTGTTCCACGTCATCCGTCTGAGGACAGAGCACAGTTAGAGCCACTGTCCTTGATGCTCACTCTCCTCCTGGTAATGAACCGGGGCTCGTGCTGTTACCTAGCCAGTGCAACGCAGGGAGCAACGCAGGTTTCCACACCAAGGTTTCGCATGGATCTCCTCCCCATGCCCACAGCTGTGGGTTCTGACAGAATAATTTCCAAATTATTTCACATAAATTGATTAGGGGGTTGGACTAGATGATCTCCAGAGGTCCCTTCCAACCCTAACCATTCTGTGATTCTGTGATTCTGTGATCAGGCTGCGAGTCTCCTACAGCAGCATCCGTGAGGCTGAGTATGCCGACACGCCTGGGACAAGAGAGGTGAAGGGCATCCGAGGAGAAGCTGGTTGCAGGGTCCCTTTGGAAAAACTGGAGGATGAAAAACCCTATATAAGCCTCAACCCTTTTCTCCAAATTGGGGCACATCCTGCACGGTAGAAACATTTGTTTACTCTACCAGGGCATTTGTTCAACACAGGCGAGGTTTTGTCTTTTTCAGGCTCACCAGGAAGACCGGGCACAGCAGCAGATGCTGCATCTGGGCTCACACGACATCAATAACTTCTCCAGCTGGGCTCTGGCTTCCCACCACCATGGACAGCAATGATTTATGAAGCAGGCAGGACACAGTTCAGTTTTTAGGTGCTGGAGTGAACTTGCGGTGCTGACAGATAAAAAAAATGTGTTTGGAGCCTGAACAAATGTGACGTGAACGTTTTCCAAGGAGAACGAAGGGTGTGGGAGGACAGCCCAGGCCGTAGTGAGAGCTGCTGCAAGCTGTCCCGGAGGGTGACAAGAGCGTTGATGGGAGCGAGAACTTTACTTTCATCCTCTGCTGCTACGTCAGGCCAGGCCTGAAGGAGTCCCCACATCCCTTCCACTGTGGACAGTCCCTCTGCAAAAGTGATTGCTCAGTGGGAAGAGATCACCAAACTGATAGGTGATCTGATCCTGGGTGTCAGAACGGTTCTCGCTGTCATCCTGGGGATGGGAAAGATGCCATTTCCTACGCTTTTATGGTTCTGCTCTTCTGGCGCTCTCCCCAGCTCAGGGCTTAACACGTTACATTCCTCCTAGGGATCAATATGTGAAAAGAGAAAATGTACATGGGAAAGGGTGGGGAGGGGAAGAGAACTGGCAGCATTTGATGAAAAAGGGAAAAATCTCAGCAAATGGAGCACCAGGTGTTTCAATACTTCTTCAAATGGAATTCACAGCTATGCCATCCGCGCATCTGATGTCGTACGTCTAGTACAGGACCATGAGCTGGTAGTTTGGCGTGTCACCCCCCAGAATAACTCCCAGACAGTAAATCCATATTTTAAATACTGTACAACTGCTGACGCAAGCTTTGGGGAGAGGCAGCTGCAGAAACAGGAGCAGCTGCTTCTCCTCACCGTAGAAATGCGGCTCCCTCTGGATAGAGACACACTAGCTCCTTGTCAACCTGCGCCACAATAGTTCAGGGTAGGGGAAAAGGAGCCAGGAAGGTCATGGAGGCAACAAAAACTGTCATTGGGATGCAAACTGTATTTCACCCAGTGGTTCCTCAATAGCTGGGAAAAACCGGGCTTGGGGCTCTCCAGAGGACACAGAGGGATTCAGCACAGAGCCTACACATGCAGAAGATGGTGCTCACAACCAAAACCCCATCAATGGGCCTGGCCAGCAGTAACCCTGCCTGACCCTTCCCCTACTGCAGCTCTGAAGGCACAGCTGAGGGCACAGCATCACCCACTGGCCTCCCTGGCAGGAGTTAAGAGAGTGAGAAAGGGAGGCATGGTTGCCTTTTATTGTTACTATCCTTAGGCATTTCTGACCAAAGTTGTGGGGATTTCAATGACTTCTCTCTACCCTGGCTTGGGAGTGTTTATACACCAGTAAATAATGTTAACTGCTCCTCTGTGGCCAAATTTATCTGCTGCAATTACAACCATTCCCAGCAGCTGGTCTAGGTCCTGCACTCTGCTTTCCCTCTTGCCGGGGCTCTGCGGTTTGCTTGGCAGTTTGACATTTTGTCAGCCTGAGGATAACACAGGGCGGCTGGCAGGTGAAAGAAGCTTTCCTCCCTGAGCCGAGGCAGAACACAGTCCCTCCTGTGGCAGGTACCAGGTGATCTGGGGTCACACGAGGTGTGTTGCTTTGCTGTCTGTTATGGGATGGACTCAAGCCCCAGGAGAGATGCCTGCAGCGAGCCCGTATTCTAACACCTCTTTCCTTCTTGGGAGCTACTAAGCATCTTCAGGGCCTCTTTATTTTCCTCCCCTGTGAAGCTCTGGTGTCTGCCCCAGCAAGAGGGAAATGTCCTTCTCGCTGAAGTGCCTGAATTCGAGAGACTGGTTTTTGTTGTGTTTTAGGGAGGCAGTGCTTGGGACTGCGGTGCTGTGGTCCACAGTGCCACCCCAACAGGGCTGCATTAGCGAGAGCTCACTGAGGAGGCGACCAGCTGAGAATGGGCTTGGCACACCCCGCTGCACTTTGCCCACCCAGCATGTGGGCTCCCCAGCACATGTCTGCTCAGGGCAGGGGCAGTGCCTGTCTCTCGTCCGGAGCAGCTTGGCAGCCCTTCTTCCACACGTGGCCCAAAGCATCATTCATTCAGGGGGAAGAGAGCATCCTCTGTGCTGCTGTTACCCACTCCCAGATGGGGAGAAGCAATGAGACCACCTCTCCTTCCGTCTCCTCTCAGCTCAGGTAGGACACAGCAGGACAGTTGGCCCCCACGGCAGCCCTGGGAGTCCCCCACGGTCATGCCACCATGGTTCTCCCCAAGTCCATAGCAGAGCAGGGCTGCTCTCCCAGTCCAGACTCCATCCACAGACTCCATCCAGCAGCCAGCTGCTCTCCGCTGCTGGCACTGCCATTTGCACTCTTTCCACCTCCACAGCCTGTGAGCATCCATGATGCTCGTGCCCACAGGAGTACATGGAGAAATGCCAGCACTGCTCTTTTCCTCAGCTCCAGGATCTCCTGTGAAACACTGACCTAGATCAACCCTGAGCCACGCACGAGCTCAGGCTGTGCTGCTGTGGCTGCCAGGCGCGGTGAGCCCCGCTCAGGTACCCCCTCTCTTTGGGATTTTACTTTCCAACCGAATAGTCCTCACACCTCATCGGGTGGAAATCCACATCCCATCCAGCCAACACAACCAGTGCCACAGTGCCCAGCATCCACCATCCCCCTCACCCTTGGTTTTCTCCTCCTACATCCCAGCCCCTCCGGTTGCCGAAAGCCATCAGCGGCAGCTGAAGTGCAAAGAAGCCGACGCTGTGAGCCACGGCCTTCGCGCTCGGTGCCCTCCGTACTCTGCGCTCCCAAAGCCATCGGAGCAGAAATGCCTGCACACGCAGTGCCTCTCCAGAGGAGAGATGCTGGCACTGGGATCTGGTAGTTGTCAGCACGTCAGGAATGAGAGATCTTCTCCTAATACTTGCTAAGCTCCAATCTTAATCTTGTTTGTCACTGTTAAGTCTCAGAGAAATCGGGCCGATGCGTTGAAACGAGGTAAAATAAAAAGGTTCTAGAGGAGGCTGAAGTCTCTTCAGAAAACTGGAGAGAAATAATCTTCAAAGGTTTCCACGAGCCTGCACGCCCCGGCCTGGAAAAGCGGAACAGATAAACACTGAGAACAGCAGCGGGAGTCTTGCTGGAATTGTTTTTCAGTCTGGTAATTTGTGGGAGGAGACAGAAGAGTTAAGGCTGGAATATCAGAAAGCAGTTATGGCATCTCAGCATCCAGGGCTTGACCCTTTCTCCTGGGACCCCATCCCTAGGGTCACCGCTGCCTGGCAGGCTCAGGTCCCCAAGGCAAAGCCCAGGTCCCATTTCCCCACTGGGCTGGGGACCAGCTGGAGCAGCGGCACATGAGGGGCTGGATGCTTTTCCCAGGGTGAGATCCCCAAGGCGGGTCTGCGATCCCTTCCCACTGCCCCACCTGTGAGCGGGATGCAGACAGGTGGGAAGAGCTGCAAAGAAACAACCTGCTCTGGGGGGATGGAAGGAGTTGCCTCAGGCAGATGGCCTCTGCCTATGTCCAGGCAGGACATCTGCTGCCTATCATCCCAGGCTGTCAGGGCAAGGAGCCATGGCAGCACAGCACATTGCTCCCACCACCCTGTGTGGGGCTGCCTCACCCCTCCTGCATCCCATTGCCTTGCAGCACCCCTGCAGACAGCCCCGTGCCAGCACCTTCTCACCCTTGCACAAGGGACACGCATGGAGAGGTCTCCCCTCTCCTTGTACCCTCCTGAGGCCGGGAGGGTGTTCCTGCAGTGGAAGCTGCTTCCAGACTATGTACTTGTTGCTGCCTGTCGAGCTGCTGCTGAATCTCTCCTCAGCTCACAGGTACTTTTAGCCTCCCTGACAGTCCAAGGCAACACGTGTTGCCATTAAATAAGGCCTTGCTATGAAAGGTGCTGCCCTTGCACCTCGCAAAAGTGCGTGTGTGTGGAGGATACCAGGGACCATCCCTGGCATACTCCAAATGCACCCCAACGCGGCACACCGAGCACCCGCACCTTTGTCCCACGCACTGCAGAGGGATGTGCCCAGCCCCGGGGCGTTCGCAGAAGGGACCACGGTGCAGAGATGTAGATAAGCTGAACCAGACAAGCAAGCAGGGTGGGATCTGATGGGGGTCTGCAAAGTGGGGACAGCCTGTCTGCAGGCTCTTGGCTAGAGCCTGCAGCGGGGAGGCAAAGCACCAACTCCCCACGCAGCTCTGCCAGCTTCAGACTTTGCAGCAAATTTTGCCTTTGTCATCGCCTATGCGTTTGGTGGACAGGGTACTCCTGCCTTCTAGGAGTCTGTTAGAAAATGCCTTTCAAAAGCAGTCAAATTCACCACCCCCCCCCAAAAAAACAAACCAGCAAGCCATAATTACACCCACACAGCTCTCCACACCGCACCAAGTTTCACCCCCCTGTCAGAAATGCACTCACACCGATACAGTGGATATGTTGATTAAAAGTCCCCCAAAATGAATAGATCAAGAGAAATCTGCTGTACCCCTGCAGCAAGGGTGAAGTGCTTTTTAATTAAGGACAAAGAGATGCAAATGACCTGAATCATCACAAGCAAATAGCAAAATAGCACCTGTCAGAATACTAAAAAACAAGCACTCAGCGTTCCCTTGTGATCAGCTCGAAGGAGGCCTTGAGTTAAAAAAAAAAAATAAAAATTCCACCAAGAGTGGAAAAATGTAATAGGCTGAGAGCAAGCAAAGAAAATGGCTCGATAGAAACAAGTGGGTATTACCTGCCGGTGATTTTGGCGCAGGAACGTGTCAGCACAGCTGACAGAAGTGTCCGGAGCATCCCTGGCCCCAGCACAGCCTGTGCCGGACCCGCTCGAGGCCAGCACCGATGCCTGCCCTCGGGGACAGCACGAGGCACCATTGACCTGCCCAGCCTTCCTGCAGCTCCTTCCCATCAGCGGCAAACCCTGCCCCTCCCAGGTGTGAGATCCCTGCCGTGACCCTACAAAGCCCGTAATCACAATCACGAGCACTCAAATAACCCCAGTCAGCTGGGGAAAAAAAGACTTAATGAGCACTGAAGTGCTTTGCTGGAGGATCAGCCTTGGGGTCTGCTCCACGCTGATCCCCTCGCCGGTGTCAGACCTGCACCTGCTGAAGGGGAGGGGATTTAAATGTTTCTGGGTAACGAAGATGACAGGGTTGCATGTCAGAGCTGTGCAACAAGACCCCATAAGCTGTTCCCCTTGCTGTGCATTTGTTTGCGAGGCAGCCTGGGAATGTGCAGGAAGGGTCCTGTACGTGTCCAGAGCCTTTATTGTTAGGATTGATTACAGGGGAAACTGGCTGGAAAGGATGCCTGGATGCCGATGCTGCTGGGGAGAGCAGTCAGGCAGTCTCAGGCTGATCGGGGCAGACAATTATTTTCCCAGAATAAAAGGGTTAAATGGGGAGGTTTGGGGAATTCTTTTGAGTTTTGGATGTTTTCATTGCTACCATTGCTTGCTTTCACCTAAACCTCTTTGTGTTCGGGTTAAAAACCCAGACATGGGGGGACACGGTGCTGCAAGGAGCACCCCACACAAGCAGCCTCCCCTCTGGCCTCCAGCTGCTGGGCTGTACCCCAAAAGGGTGGCCTTGAGCACCCCCCAGCTTAATGACACAGCTGAGGCCACTGCTGTCCCCACTGCTGCACCAGAGCCAGGGTGGGACGAGGGCCGGGAAAGGCAATGAAAGGAGCGAGTGTCGGGGAGCAGGGTGAGAGCCAGCGCAGCCCAGAAGCAGCGACAAAGGGCTGGGGCTGTGACAGGAAGGCAGAGTGAAAGGGAAATGCCTGGAATAATAAGTGACGGACGGGTGCCTTTGAAGGGGACTCGGATATCTTGGGTCTCCCGCCTGACCTACTTAAAACTGGCGTAATCTGATGAAGGAGCATCCTCCCACTCTAAATATAAACTTCGCTCCTCTTTATTTAAATTCCTTCTCTGTGCCACCCAGGGACAGGACTGTGGTCAAGAGCTGGGTGCATGGCACTGTATATATTCCATATGTCCCAGAGTCCTGCAGAAGGGCCCCCCACACCCGGGGAGGGCTGGGGACCCCAGGGAGGCTGCTGGGCTCTTTTCCCATGGGGACAGGCCGTGCAGCAGCAGAGGCACTAGCACAGAGCCCAGGGGGACAGCGCTGGCATCGCACGGTTTTCTAGCAGCCTATTTAGGAACAGGAGCAAAACTGCACTCCACGGGGCACTGCCTATAGGGGAATTACGGGATGCACTGCTGTCAGGTAGCCATTCCCAGCACAGGCTGCAGAAAACTGCACATCAGGACCCAAAAGTCAGGGGTTTCCCATTAGCTCCTTGTATATGTGAGAACTGCAGTCAAAGATTTTTTCATCTTAAATGAACTGCAAACCTGGTGCACAACAGAGTCCTGAGGCATCTAAACAATTGGCAAATTTAGGCAGAATTTGGCAATTAGTTTAAGCAAGAAGAAAAACAAACAAAAGCACAATCCAAGAAAAGCCAGCTGCAATCAAAGCACTTTTTTTCAACCTGTTTAGAAATAAAATGTTTTGCTCAAGAATGGCAAAATATTTCATCGATCCATTTTCTAAATTAAATGCTTAAAGTTTTTCCACTTCAGCACACCATCGTTCATTTAAAACTCAACTTTCTCTAAATAAAAAGAGTAGAACAAGAACCACTGTTTTGATTTGAACAACATATGGAGATGACAAGATGAATTTTTTTCATTTTTCCTGTTACACTGGAAAGCCATATTAAAAAAAAAAAAAAAAAGAGATGTTTTGATTCAATCTGAACCAAATTTAATCCACTCCTCACTCTGCTCCAGAGCAATTTCCATATCCGCAATGTGTATTCCCCGGAGAGCCGCTCTCGCTGCAGCCCCAGCCCCGTGCGCGCTCTCAGCGTGCACAGCCGGAGCCCGCACGAAGGGGACGTGCAAGCAACGCTCAGCCAGTTTTGTTCAAGCAACTCGGCAGTGATCGGGTATCTGGCACGGGTACAGCTTTGTGAGAGAAATAGTGACCGCTGGTGGTAAAACTCCAGCAGAAATTAAGACCCCTAAGGAGTGAGATGGCTGGGGGCAGAGCGGGGGGAGCGGACAGCCTGGCCCCGCTCCTGAGGGAAGCCCAGCAGCAGCACATCCCTAGCTGAGACAGGGACATTTTGCTGTCCCCAAGCAAGAGCGGCTGCCACCACCCTGGACTATTGAGCTACAGCCAGGGACGCCGCATCTCCGCTCTCGTCCTTCCTGCTAGAGCTACAAAGGCAGGACACGCCAGGGGCTTCTGGAGCTCCAGGTCTCCCTAGTGCCACGTGGGGAGCAAGGTGGGTTTGGTGAGAATTCCCAGCAGATCAGAGTAAGACTCATAATATTATTTTATCAAGGGCTTTCGTCAAGCCCTTACAGCTCCCTAAGGATATAAAATTTCTAGCTGACAGACTCTGGGACTGTATGAGCTATTTAGGAACCTTCATATGCTTTATTCAACTTCCTTGCTTCGGTGGCAAAAATGTATGTGGGATTAGAAAGGAAAAACAGCTAAATTAAAACCCAAGCCATTACAAAAAGCTAGCAAGCTACACGTCTCTCCATACCACCATCAGAATTAGATGAGTTTGTTCCTTTTGTGGCGATAGGCCCCGTTAATTCTGTTGGCAGGATGTCCCATGTTAAAGCAACAAGGCAAATGTTTGCTTTGACTTTTTGACAGTGTTTGTGAACCCTGGGAGGCTTGGGGCAAAAAAAGAAGAGAAATTCTCTTAATCTGAAATGCTATACATGTTAATTTTTGCAAAGCTCAAATTTAGGGTCAAATTCAAACTGACAGAGTCTCCTTGAAGGAGGAGGAGGGGCAGAAGATAATATTTGGTGAAGAGAAAGATGAGACACGCAAAGTGGATTTTTTTTAAGCTTGCAGGGAGATACTAAGCTCAATAATCAGACAAGAAAGGCAACGAGCAGCTATCAAAGCAGCAGCCGTTTTAAGAGCTGTACTCATCTGAAAGCGACTTTTAGTTCTTGTGAAAACTGCCGCCTTAACAGCTGTCCCAATTAGACCCAGCCGGAAATTTCCCAATAAACCAACATTTTTTTCAGAAAATAATTCGCTGAGTCTGAAATGCTCCAAGTTGGCTGAACTTTTGTTGAAATGAAAAGCAGGGCTCCAACTGGGTCTGGTGCTCAGCTGCCAGGTTTGTGCTACGAGCGGCAGCGCTGACGGAAAAGTCAATTTTGCTGAGCAGCTGCAGGCACCAGGAAGCGCTTGGTTCCCGTAATTTATGTTTGGGATTCGGTTTGAGTTGGGGAAAAAAAAAAAAGATAAAAAGGCAACTGAGTTCCTTATAAACCTGAACTTGAGCCAGCAGGATTTGCTCATGCCATGATCCCATATGCCTGACCTGTTTTAGGATCTGGCGGCTGGATCTGCGAGAAAAAGAAAACCAACCCCAAAGCGCTGTGGAGAGGCCAATGTTGGAAGTGGCTCCTGCCAAGAGATATGGCCCATGGCTGTGCCCACGTCTGCCTGACCCCGAGCCCAGCAGGTCTCCCAGGGTCTCTCCTTCCCTGGGGTGGCCGTGGCAGAAACATCCTGACGCCACCTTCCTTCTCTTTTATTTTTTTTATTTTTTAAGTATAGCGAAAGCAATGACTGCAGTTTTGAACTGACTACATCTTTGAAAACTGATGTGTTACCACTGGACGCATCACCGGATTTGTTCCAGCTGCCTCACTGCATCAGAAACTTAATAAAAGAAGGAAACACTCAACAAGACCAAGTCTAGGAGACCCCATGCAAAGATTCACATGAGCATGGAGAGATTTTTAGCTAGCTGTATCTAAGTTATATTTAAAAAAAAAAAAAAGTCACCAGGCAGGACAACCCAGACTCCCCCCAACCACCTTCCAAGAGTCTGTCAGGCTCTGAGGAAGCTGCCGGGGCTAGACAAGTCCCCAGGCCAAACTGGAGCTGTGTTTGCAGGGGAAAAAAGCTGTTAATGCTCCATGCGACTCCTGACCAGCAGGGAAAAGCCTTTCTGTGAGTGGTGATGATTAATTACTAGCGATAATTAACCTACAACAGTGGCACTCAGAAACTAGAGCAGAGGCACGTGCCCCATCATGTGCAGCTCTGAATGAACACAGAGCCCCTACCCCAAAGGGATTTCTTTTAAAAAATGCCTAGAAATGATGACTGACATAACTGGAGCTGTTCCCCATGCAAGCGCTCCCCAGGGGCAGTTCACCGGGCGCAGAGCCCGCTTGTAGGCAGCAGCCTCCCTTCCCATGCTGCTGGCTGTTGCTCGTGGAGGGGCTCTGCCCCTTCGCCAGGTGGCTCCGAGGGCATCCCCGTGGGTCTCTGGTGCACCAAGGCTCCCCGTGCCCCAGGGAGAGGTGCTCCACCGGGGCACTGCTGCCTCCCCATCACCGGTCCCATCTGGTGTCCGTCACTTGCTGACCCCATCACCGTGCATGTGCGGTACCAATGCTGCCCATCGTGCTGCCACTTACACCAGCAGAAGCGTAGGGGTATGGGGCTAGAGCTTGAAATCACCCCCTTTGGTCCATTAAAGCGATGCTAAGGGCTTCTTGCTAAGGGCTCTCTGAAGCTAGAAAAAAAGCATCTGCCACATTCTCCATTTCATCTTGCAAGCTGTGAGAACCCACCCCTCTCACTGCCTATCCCTGCTGACAGCCGTGCTTCCTACAGAGCAAATGGGCTTGAAGCTCTGCGATCAAAGTCATTTGCATTGATTTCCATGGCCTTGTTTCTCTGCCTGGATTCTCCCCGTCCGTGTAACCACCCTGCCCCTTCAGAGCAGGAGCACCAGTGTCTTGAGTATTTGGGGTTTTGCTGTATCCCTGTTTCCTTCACAGAGGAAAAAAACAAAACACTGGTGCTGGACACCAGTGTTTACCTGCAAGTTTAGCAGCACATGCACCGAGCTGCTTGTGCTTGACCCAGTCTCAAGGCAAAGGTGGATGCTTCCCCGCACACCGTTTCTCGGCCAGCTTTCCCATCTCTGCTCCCTCACAGGTCACACCAGCAGCTCGCCTGTCCCCAGGCTCTGTTTCCCACCACACCAACTTGCTCAGCAGCCCCCATTTGTGACCCCTAACCCGCCTGCGCCCTTGAAACGTCTCAAAGAGCTCAGCCCCTAAAGGGCTTTGCTGTAGGGCTGGTTGCCCTGGTGGGTGGCAGCTGGTGTCCTCAGCCCAGTCACTCCTGAAAGGGCTGCTTCTGCTTTCTGTCTTGCTCAGAAAAGGACGGTAACAGTGTCTCTCACTCTGGGAGAAAAGAGGGTCTCCATGGCAGCTAGGAACAGCACCAGCATCACAGTGAGGCTGTGCAAGAAACTTGATATTTTTTTTCGTAGAGAAAATGCTTCTATTTTTGACAAAAGGCCTTTTTGAGGTATGAAACCTCTTATGAAACTTCTCCCACATCAGTGCTTTACATAAACTATTTTGCTGTAGTTGTGTTATTCATTGCACACATTTTACACCAGTGTGAACTAGTTTATCTCCAGAGAACAGAAACCAGAGCCTGGCTGTGGGGCAGGGCATCCTGCAAGCCACGTCCTCGGCAGGTCACCTCGTCCAAGCCATGCCTATCACAAACAACACTTCAGCCTGGTGCGACTCCTCCGAACAGGGTAGAGCAGCACTACAGAGCAAGAAAAGGGTCTCACCAGCATGAATATTGCCTTTAGCCGTGCAGGAGGAGAGTGTAAATGGGCCAGGAAACACCACACAGGTGCACCCTGAGTCACAGCCTCTGCTGGTGGGAGCTGCAAAGGTGAATGCCATTACACTCACATGCTCCCCAAAGCCCCGTGGCCCTAGAGCACATGGGGAAGACAGCCAGCTACATCCTCACACGGACTAACAGGGTGAAGAGTCCATTCGTTGCATTAGTATCACAGCCTTTTTTTTTTTTCCCTCTGAGCCTGAGATGTCAGGGCTGATAGCAGATAGTTCGTTTCACAGTAAATGTACAGCGATAGGTCAGGGGAACAAGTGAAAATGCCACCTTTGAGGGGAATTAGATCATTAAAATGTCACAGTAGTACCTTGGGAAGCCAACCAGAGATTCCAGCTGCAGTTTCTTGCTCCCTCTGCTAGGAAAAATAAATAACACCTGCCAAGCGAGACCAGGCCTTTCTTTTCTAAAGAGATTACTATTTTTTTTTTATATCACCATTGTTTCACACCACTCTGCCAGCACAAGAGTCGTGATCTCATCTTCCATTGCCACAAAGTCTGATTTTGACGGAGTGAAAGCTTTCCTCTAAGCCTGGACTAGAGGATAAAGGGAGTGCTCTGGGGACAGTAGCACAGAAGGGAAATCTATACACCACCCCACCTCCCATCACATCTGATGAACATTAAATTAATGGCAGTGCTATGACAGGGTTATTCCCTTTTCTAGCTTTTCACTCTCTGTGCATTTTTTCCAGCAGTGATTTGGCTCTGGGTCTTTGTTTCTGCTCCCCCATCCACACTGCTATTGCTCACCATCTAAGTGCCCTAGAGATTGCCAGACCCTCCCTCCCATCACATGAACATCTTCCATTGAAAAATATCGTGGTCTAGGGCTGTTTGCAGCTCTGAAGCTGTCTTGGTTGGAGCCTGCAGGTGATTTCTCAATGCTCAGGTCCCCAGCTGTGTAATGGAAAAAATAATCCTTATCTTTACCACGTGCCCTTAGCACTGAGGAACACTGTGCCGCTACCATCGACCACTGTCCTTGTTAGAAAACAAGTACATATGGAAGGAGATCTGCACAGCAATAGCACAGTTTAGAAGAGGCTACAGTAGGTAAAGCCAAGCCCTCACTGTGCCTCTTGTCCCACCTCACAGTGGCTGCCCAGAGGAGATGCTAAGGAAAGGGGAAGGTATATGGACAGTTCCCCCTTTCCAGGAGGACCCTCCATGTTTCAGCAAGTCATCTCTCATGAGTTGCCATTGTCCTGTTGTCTTCTTGCTTTCCCAGGCTCTCGCTCCCCCCCTCCCTTGGCAGGGCTGGGAATTGCTTCCCACATCAGCTCAGTATGGAGAAGCAGAGCCAAAAAAAGACTTTGACTGCTGTCAGACTTCGTTATCTAGGTAGCCAGTCACAGGACAGCTGATGGCAGCAGCTCTCACCACTCCTGGCTTTTCTCTGCATTTCTCTCCTTCTGCTTCCCCTCCGGAGGACCAGCTGCACAGCCAGCTCAAACCTTCCCAAAACTCAGAGCACTCAAGCCCTCAAAGTGGTGACCCCTTTGCTGTCCCCCTGCACCGTGCCTCAGTGCCTAATTGTTCTTCATTCATCTTCTGCCATAATTCAAGTCTTTGTTCCATGCCATGGTGTACAGGGGAATAAAGCACAGTGAGGACAATGAAAAATCAGATGTCGAGGGGGAGATGACTCCTTCCCTTTGACCATGCAGACAAGGAAAATCAAAGCTACCTGGGTTTTTGTTTGTCAACACCAATCTGGTCCAGGCGAGATAACAACCACAAACGCACGGGGCTGGGGTGCAAAGAGTGGGAAGGGAGCACGCTATTGTGGCTGGCTGAATGGTTCGACTGCTGGCAAAGCAAAGCCTTTTGTCCACTGATTTTTTTTTTCTTGCAGATTACGTTATCGTTACCTTTTGTGTTTCTCCTCTGTCTTCCCCGGCATCTTATTACTCTGTTTGGAGGATATTTCCAGAAGTTCAGGGGTGGCCAGGAAAGCGTCCCTTCTAAATGGGACATTAACTCTGCACTGGAGTCTGACTGCATCAGTCAAATTCACCCTGGCAAATTTTTGACTCTTTGCCTGGTACTTCTGATGAGCCATTTTCAGCCTGTCAGGCACAGATTAGCTGTTGGGTTCATCTGTCTGCAAGGTGATCTCTGTGCTGCAGGGCCAGCCAGCGAAGCCCCAGCTAGTCCTTTCCTGTCTTTGATTGCATGATGGGATTTTTTTTTGATCAGAAGAATCACAGATGGCAAATAAATGAAAAGTTTCAAAAAAATATTAATATTTATGTTAAAATGCATTGTCCCTTTTGTTTGCAACATATCTGCACATCAGGGGGATTGTGATTGTTTTGAATTTCTCTGACCAGCTCTATCCCTGAGCACATGAAATAAGCAGGGAAGATTTGGAGTCACTCCACACAAGCAGGTTCAAGTCAGGGAGACACCTAAGAACCAGAATATATTCATAACAGAGGCTTTGATTCTCCAGTCCTCCTGGTGCTTACAAGGAGAGGGAGAGAAGGATTGTTTAACTTTGAAACTCCAAAATGGCCTTGGTGTCCACAAAGGTTTTATAGAGTGCTTACAACACAGCAAGAGCCAGGGATTAAGCTCTAAATCCATGTTTTGTCCCTGAAAAGCTGTCCTGATCACTAATAAAGTGAACTCTGTGCTCTCAAGAAATATTTATCTACATCATTAAAACTCCCTGCTATTGTTGGGCACAGCTGGCAGTCAGCAGCTGGGAGCAAAACCACGTAAGCCCTTCAGCCTGAGCTTTAAGTGGCCCTGCTGAGCAGAGCAAGGGCGAAGAGAGGGTTGGAATAGCTAGGGGTGCTGATGGGAACGGAGGTGCCTCATCAGAACTGTGACAGCATCATTAGCAGCCCGAGCTAGAATAGCGGGGGAAGCTGGGGTCAGGGCAGAGGGCCACCACCAGCACTGCAGAGGGAGGCACGGGGACAGCATCTCCGTGCACCACTGCTGCCCTCATGCAGTTCTCATCTGTCCCCCATTTACATAAGCCTCATTTACCTCAAGTGCTGCAAACTGAGGAAAGAGCTGCAGCATGACAATACTCATTCAATCGGCTCCTGCAAAACACAGCACTTTGCAAAACAGGCTCTGCTCTTCCGTAGCTCCCTCCAGGAGGTGGAGAGCCCTCAAGTGTAACAGGTTGTGACTCTGCAGCCTGTAAGACCAAGAGGAGAGGTGACCGCTCCCCAGAGGGGAGGGCTACAGTCAACTCCTGCTTCTGAAATCTTGGCTGCGAAGCCACTTCGCACAACCAGTGTGAATACCACAACCTTGGCAAGAGTATTAGAAAGCTACAGCCCTTGCAGGCAGTGGGAGAGGAATGGAGCACAGGGACTGAGCCTATATGCCACGTGAGAAGTCCTAGCATGTTCTGGGGTTTCCCAGGCTGATGTGAACCCATTTTTTGAAATGCTGTCCTAGAAACCATCCTCTGGCGTGCTGCTGCAGGAGCACTGCACATCCCACTGGTCACAGGGAGATCCTGGCACATGGGCACAGGAACTTGGGGGCTCTGCTTGGAAGAAACATCACCAAAGGCACTCCACAAAACCCTGAGTCAGGCACCAAGCATCAGGCACACAGCTGAATAGCACTGGACTGGTATCACGTTAACCCTGACTCTTTGGGCACCGGCCACGCGTACAGTATGCTGCAGCTCCCCAGCACTCAGCTTTTGCTCAGGAGCTGCTCTACTCAAAGGCATAGGCAAAAGGAAACACGCTGCACCTTCATCTGCCATGGTCAGCACAGCTTGTCCCAGACAGATCACTGGCTATGCAGATGCCTCAGCTCCCTCAGCCCCCAGAGCCATGACTGAGATACTTAAGGTGGGATACAGTGCATAAAGTTCAAGTGTATACTTGTGTGAGGCGGGCAGAGGATGGACAGGGATCAAGGGTTCACCTTCTCTTCCAATGCAAGCACACAAGGAGACATCAAATGGAAAAGGAAAATCACAACCCCCAAACATAAATGAAGTGGTTTCTTATACCACAGTTTAACCAGAAAACTCCTTTCTGCAGGATATTGTGGACACAGTTGATATGAGTTCAAGGAGCAGCGGGACTAACTCACAGAACAACAACAACCCACCAAGAGTTATGCGAATAGAATATTTTCCATTGGAAAAGACCTGCAATGATCATCTAGTCCAGCTGCCTGACCACTTCAGGGCTGAACGAAAGTTAAAGCGAATTAAGGGCATTGTTCAAATGCCTCTTAAATACTGACAGGATTGGGGCATGGACCACCTTTCTAGGAAGCCTGTTGCAGTGTTTGACCATCCTCTCAGCAAAGAAATGTTTCCTAATGTCCGTTCTAAACCGCCCCTGGTGCGGCTTTGAACCATTCCCACACATCCTATCACTGGGTACGAGGGAGAAGAGATCAGCACCTCCCTCTCAGCACCTTCCCCTCCTCAGGAAGATGTAGAGAGCAATGCGGTCACCCCTCAGCCTCCTTAACATAAGGATAACATAATTGAACATAAGGATGTGACTTTTACAGGCAAGTCCCTGAGCCACAGATTGCTGGAGGCTGGGAGAGCACCCTGTGAAGCTCTGCAAGATGCACGAGAGTGAAAGAGAGCCTAAGATTATAGGAAGCATCTGTTGTATGACTGCTATCAGAAATTGGACACTGTTTAGACAAGGTTTTGGGGTCTCCCAGTATAGCAGCTCTTCTACAGAATCTTACACTAATGTTAATTTTAGGAAAACCTGCCTTTTCTCCTGCACATAGCTGGGCAATATATTTTCAGCAAATCACATATTTGCTTTAAATAAATGCAATTTCTAGGCATCCAATGATGCAAAAATTCAGGTCAAATTCCCTGAATAGCTTCTGCCACCAAAAAAAGCAACAAACGCTCTGAAGGGCTGAGCAAACCACATGGAGAAGGGTTGGAGTCCTTTGGAAACACTCTTTTTTCGCTATTTCCAAAATGCTTCTATTTCAGGCACTTCCCGTGTACACCTCGAATAGGGTCCCTGCAAGCCCGAGAAGCACAGACCCAATCTGCTGCTCTCCCCTTGGGTACATCCCCCCAGAGGTCCCTCCTCACCACCAGGCTCCATCGTGCCGTGGGAACCTGCTCTCACCCTGCCAGGGATGGTGCAACTCACAGGAGCTTCTTTGAATGTCCATTGGGCTGGAGCAGGACCCTGAACTGGCACAAGACAGTTGCAGCTCTGCCCCAGTCCCTGCACCAGCTGCAGTCCTCTCCAGCCTGTGCTCCAGGCCCCAGAGATCCCTTTGCTTGAGCAATGTCCTAAATAATCTCCACATGGTGCCTCTGCTTCCTGCAGCAGTTGTGGTGCTCAACAAGCTGGCACCTGGGCAGTTGATTTCTATGGGCCCACCTGGGTTTCATCTCATTATCTCCATCCCTCCCCAAACTACCAATTGCAGCCAAGCTGACACAGCTTCCTTTCCCACACGCCTTGAAGAAAATTGTGTTTTCTATGCAAGAGTTAAAGTGCCAAGAGATTCTTTTATCTTTGGAGGAAAGTTCCCCCAAATGGTCACCCTATGCCAGGCAAAGGAAGAGACGCAGCATTTCAGAGCTGTGTAAGTTATGCCAAAGAGGGTTTGGACGAATGCTGCAACCCAGATCCTTGTAATGACAATGCACCAGGTTCTCCTTTCACACTATGGTCTGGCCAAACAACTTCATTTACAGATCCTTGGACGTCCCCTTGGAGAATATTTAGGGGGCTACAGAATCAAAGACCCCTAACAAAAGTGTTGGCTGAATCCAGATGCCAAATGTTGACTTTTGCCTTTTGTGGCATGTCTTTGAGTTCAGGCTGATTTCCACTTTGAAAGGAAATCAGCACTGTGCAGCTTTTACTGATTTTACACAGTGTCTCTGAACTGGGAATCTCTCTTCAGAAGCCCAGGGCTTTCCAGCTGGAAATGCCTCCCTACAACCCCAGTTTGGATTAATTCATATCCAGAGGGGCTAACATCGTCCTGGTTTGATTTTCAGAGAAGCCACAAGCATTCATAATCAAATCTCCAGATAAGCGTGTAGATATCTAGCTCTGAGTGAATATCTTGGCTTCCAGAGTATTTTGACTAATATAGCACACATTGACCCAAATTTTGGGAACAGAGAGGCTCACTGATGCAGACTGGGTAAAACAGCAAACTTGTGGGGGACGCATTTGAAACTATTTAAAGTTTGCTCCCGTCAGACCTGCTTCTGTCCCTTTTCATACCCCCCCAGCACATAGGTCTCTTTCTTGGGCCAGCCCTGAGGGCCATTGGAGTATCTCCCCTTGCAGGGAAAGGATCTCTTCTCTGTGGCTGAGTTTTGGGGAACAAAGCAGCATTAGCACATCCCGATTGTGTTTAACTCCTGTTATTTTGTAGAGTGCTTCATGAAACCTTAGTTTTTCTAGAAGTATTTTCTTCAACTAAATTCCACTCCATTTTCTTCAGGCAATAAATAAATTTTGTTTACAAAGTACTTCGACAAGACTTGAAATTTCATTTACGGAAAATGGGCCTCAGACTTCTGAGGCGTTTGAAACCATGCTGAAATACAGCAATTTCAAGCACTTACCTGTCTCCTTCCTGCAAGTCTCCGAATCAAAGGTTACCATGACAACAAAGCCCACTCTCAGTCCAGCAGAATGAATTGTTTTCACATGACGTCATTATTAGCCAGGACCCAACAAAATTACGCAAATGAGATCGCCAGACAGCAGGACTGCAGAAAGCCCAGACAAGGAGCATAACAATTACACTCTAAACTTAGCAAAGGAAGGAAAATGTCACCCAACTCCCCAGCAATAATTGTTTAAAAAATGTACCAAAAAGGCTGACCTCCTCCCAGTACTCCTGCAGGACTACAGGAGCAGACCAGCTCTGTCCTGTTACAAGTTGAACTTGATTTTCACCCTGGGAGGTGGCACAGTGGCCTGCACATCCCAGCAGACAGCCACTAGTGTTGCCAGTGGGGATGCTGACTCCCAGCACGCTCCCAGGAAGCTGGTTTGCATTATGCTGTTTACATGGAAACCCAGAGAGGGAGAGAAGTTGCTGTCTTGGGTGAAATGCAGCTTCTCACCACCCATGGCCATCACATGATGCACCCAGGGCTCCTTCACCCCAACACCTGGAGCATCCTTACCCCAAGGTAAGGAACTCTGCACATCTCTGCTCCTTACCCAGGACATCACAACATTGCCATGTGATGACAGATCCCTACCTCAGGGCTTCCCCTGCCCAGGACTACACCCAGGTCAACATCTCCTCTGGGCCAGGACCTCCACAAGCCTGTGGCTTAGAGATACTTCCCTTTATAACCATGGTCAGGTGAACCCAATCCTCTCTTCCCAATGAGGATGTGAGGTTCTCCCATCCCAGCTGATTCAGGGTTCACACTTGAAAACAAGTGTATTCTGGCAGCAGCTGTTCTACAGAGGAGGGAGAGGGAGTCACTCAGCAATGAGTTGCTATAGATGGTTATTCAAGCAAAATAAATCCTCCTTATCAACACTGTCTCGCTACCCCTCCTAATTTAAGCTGGGTGTAATAAGGCAGTATGAAGGCAAGGGCTAGCTTTACAGTCAAACTGGGGATTGCAGTCTGGCACAGATATTTAAAGATTCACAATAGCGAAGAGAAATTGTAAGAGGAGCCTAAACAACTTCCCTCAAATGCTGGGAGGTGGGCTGATGAGTTATGGTCATTTCCAGCACAGGTCTGGGCTGATGAATAGCTGATCTGGGGTCAGACCAAAGACTTACTGCTCCCAGGCTTCTCGAGCAAGTGTAAAACCTGCATGTGCTGAAAAAATTGTGCATTGACTTTAGAAAGGGGTTCTGTCTGTATTATATGCATTTTTATACATTTTTTTAAAATCCAGATCACTGCATGCTTTACTTTCTTTCTCTGAATAAACGCAGCAATATTATTTTTTTTCCTATTCTCCCCCATTCTTCACAACAGCCCAAGAAGTACCTTTCCACGTGTAAGTAACTTGCCACTCTGCACAGGAGCCAGGAGCCTTTGCTTTCGGATTGCCTCGTTAATGAAGCTAACCCAGACCAGTCCTTCCCAGGCCTAAGCCTGAAGTTTATGGCACCACATGTGAAGGAGAGTTTGTAGGCCTGGAAGGTTGGCTTCTTTTCCCCAGCTGTGCTATCTGCGTAATAAAGAATATTGCTTTTTCCTACCAGCCTTGCCTCACTTATGTCCTTAGACTATCACGGCAGCACTGCCGCCTCTGCTGAAGCCACTGCTGTCAATTCCTAGATTGCTATTTATCAGGGATCCCGAAGTGCTTTTATAACATGCCTAATGCTCAGCTAGCTCCTACACCTCTTCCCTTCTGAAGAAGGTCACACAGTGCTGTTTTTCAGATACATTTTCTCTCTGCTAGCCAAAAGGGTGGCCGTGGCCGTGGCCGTGGGGATGGGGGTGGTGCAGCCCTCTTCAGCCCAGGGTCCCCACTGTCCCTGGGCTGGCTGACTCCCCTGTCCCACCCGAGTGCCCTACGGCTGTTTCTTGCACACCCCCCACTGCAAAACACCCATCGTAGCCCTGGGGTGGTGTAGGGGGAGACCAGAATCCCACCTGCAGTACTCCTCCCCTGGAGCAGGGAGCATGGCAGTACGTGGGATAGACACCTGCTTTGTTGGTAACGCTGCTGGGTTGTCCAAGGATGAGACCCAAGGAGCCCTGCAGTTCCCACACTGGAGATATCTCCTCTGACCTGGGGTCAGAGCAAGGCTGGAGCAGGGTCTTCTCCTGCTTCCTCTGACCAGGGGGCTCAGGGAGGCATTCCCTGCTGCTGTGGGGTGAAGGAGCTTTGCTGTGGTTGACAACCACATCTACCGCTCCACGCACATCACCCAGTCCCCTCTGCAGCCCATTGCTTACTGCCTGCTTAGGTGTGGAGGAGAAGAGACCATCCTCATCCCCATGAAGGACACTGAGGATCCGCAGAAGATGCTGAGCGCATCCGTGCAGGGAAGCAGCCCCCGCTTGCTGCTCTGGCTGATGTTAACACATCACCTGTTCGCCGAGTGCGAGAAGGGAAGGTGGTGGGGGCAGGAGGAAAGTCACAGCCACTTTTTGCCATCTCAGATTGCAGTGAGCGTGTGCTTGTGGCAGTGAAGCCTGGGATACCTCGCAAGCCCCCTGCAGCCCACAGCCTGCCAACACGTGAAAGCATAAGGGAGAATGAATCCCAGCAATCTACCAAGCGAGGCTGTTCTCCATGGAGTGGGGCAACCACAAAGTCTCAAACCATGTTCCTGCTGACAAGCTGCTGATGGATGAGTTCAGTCAGGAGGAATTGCACTTTGCAGAAGAAAGCACTGTTTGCTTACAAGGCAGCCAGCACGGCAATGGTCCTGAGAAGAGCTCCGCGAACGAGAGTCATGCAGCGTTGGACCTACTTGTCTTACAGGGTAAAGGAACCAGAGAAAAGAGTTCCTTCCACAGAGGGAACCCTACCTTCATGCTGGGATTTCTGGTCATACCACCCAAATGCATGAAGGCTAGCTTAGAGCTGGCTTTGGCGCACTCACCCCACTTCATGAGGAGGTGGTTCGCACAAGAGGTTTCTGGAACAGCCACCCTTTGAAGGCAGAGGATGACCACTGCACCCCAGGGGACCCCTTCCTTCATGGGGCTGTGGGGCTGAGGTGCCCCTGCCAGCCACATTACAGCCTGGCATAGGGGACACATTTATCTTCTCCCCAAAGTCTGGCACCCCAGGAGCCACACATCAACTGTTCCCCCACCCCGAGCACTGCTGTAGTGTAAGCACCTAATAATAAAACCCAGCTATTGCATTCCTAAGACACCTGTCATCCTGAGCACTAAGTGCTGGGGTAATAAATACTTGCT
This sequence comes from Nyctibius grandis, assembly GCF_013368605.1. Lineage (NCBI taxonomy): Eukaryota > Metazoa > Chordata > Aves > Nyctibiiformes > Nyctibiidae > Nyctibius > Nyctibius grandis. The sequence goes on from NC_090670.1 coordinate 11,016,413, forward strand.
CAGCTATGCCTCTTCTCCGTCAATTCTCCTGGCTCTGCCTGTTTTCATTAATATTTCTTTTCTGTGGACACTGCAATTACACTCTGTTCCTCTTCAGGGCCCTTGTTCCAGCTTCAAAAAGAGAAGCGATAATGCAGGGAAGCTTTTCACATCGCTGTTTATTTTTGTCTTCTGAGTCAGGAAGATCTTTTCAGGCTGGGACCAGCTCTGTGAGGTTTTGATTGAGGAAGGACTTGGGCGGGGGGGGGTGGCAGGGAAAGGGGTAAAAACTTCAGGTTCCAGCTTTCATGGTTTAAAACAGTGGTGGGCTCCTTCCTTGCCTGCTCTTGCTGAGGTCACAAGCTGTGCTCGTTCCTTCGGAAGACATAAGTATGCAGCCTGTGCTGCTAAGACCCATGGTTAACTACCCATCTGCCACAGCAGCTGCGAGCCCAGCGCTCCCAAGCCTCTTCTGTCATCCAAATCTCTGAGCAAGAAGGAGGATTCAGCTGAATGCAGCAAATTCAAGTCCGTAACTTTTTGTTCAAGGTTGCAATATGTTTGGCGATACTGTCCCACCAGCAAGTCCCTGGTGCAGCATCCAGATGCAGCATCTGGGAAAGGGGGTAGGGTGTTTTGTTCCTTCTTCAGGCATGGAAAACTACTGACGATGTCACCAGAGTTATTTGCTTCTCCTGCTATTTCCCAGTGGTAATTGAGGGGGGGAAAAGTCCTCATTTAATATGTGGGATTTGGGTAAATCATCAATATTTTTAACTAAAAAGTAGCCAAAAATGCAGAAAAAGATCACAGCAGAACATAGGATGTTTCAAACTTAGTGCAATATGAAGAATTTCAGCATTTCTTGCAGGTGATTTTTCTTCTGCTTTTGCATTTGAAGAGATTTACTTCATTTCAGTTTTTCCTACCCACTGAGAAAAATCCTTCTTTCTATTAGTTGTTAAATATAACTTCTCTTGCATCCAAGGAGGTGCAATGAAGTGTCCAAATGTAGCCCCTACACCTTCAGTTTCCTTACCAGCAGACCACACAGTCACCTGGACACATGCCACACTGTCCAAGTGACATGGCATGGCCAACTATGTGCTATTATATCTCCGAAAACAGGGCAGCCACAATCAAAACTCCCTGCAGCAAAGGTCTCTGGACCATGGTAAAACCCAAGTTATGCCTGGAAGCTGTTCGGGTGGACCAAAGTACAGTGGAGGTTGTTATGACAGCTGAACAGCACAGCAGGGAGGGTTGAACTGCCCACAATCTTTCCTTGGCACACATTCAATTTACCACATGGCCAAAGACATTTGGGCTAAGGGCCTCCATGTCCTTCTCCCCATCAGGGTCTCTTTAAGGCATGATTCATAGAATCATAGAATCACAGAATGGTTTGGGTTGGAAGGGACCTTAAAGATCATCTAGTTCCAATCCCCCTGCCATGGGCAGAGGTACCTTTCCACTAGACCAGGTTGCTCAAAGGCCCAAAGCCCCATCCAGCCTGGACTTGAACACTGCCAGGGAGGGGTGCATCCACAGCTTCTCTGGGCAACCTGTTCCAGCATCTCACCACCCTCACAGCGAAGAATTTCTCCCTAAAATCTAATCTAAATCTCCCCTCTTTCAGTTTAAAACCGTTCCCCCTTGTCCTATCACTCCATGACCTTGTAAAAAGTCCCTCTCCAGCTTTCCTGTAGCCCCTTCAGGTACTGGAAGACTGCTATAAGGTCTGCCCAGAGCTTTCTCTTCTCCAGGCGGAACAACCCCAACTCTCTCAGCCTGTCTTCACAGGAGAGGTGCTCCAGCCTTCTGATCATCTTTGTGGCCCTCCTCTGGACTCGCTCCAACAGCTCCATGTCCTTCTTGTGTTGGGGCCCCCAGAGCTGGACACAGTACTCCAGGTGGGGTCTCACGAGAGCGGAGTAGAGGGGGAGAATCGCCTCCCTTGACCTGCTGGCCACACTTCTTTTGATGCAGCCCAGGACACAGTTGGCCGCTGGGCTGCAAGAGCACATTGCCGGCGCAATTGAGGGCGCACACTGAGGGCACACTCAATCCCACTGTCCATGTTGCCGACAAAGATTCAGCTGGAGAAGTGTATGTGGTGGGTTGGACAAACCAGCTTCTTGGCCAACGCCTCTTCTGGTTGCCCCTAGAGCAGCAGAAAGCTCGATTCATGTTGTACATAGAGAAAGGCCAAAGAGCTCTACTGGAAAAGCAAAGTCTAACCATGGGCCACACACTGAGGGGAAAGAGCACACCTCAGAGTCTCCTTCTTGCCCACCTGTCACACCACCACCTGCCATTGGAAGGGAAAGCATTTTAAACACAACACGATGGGAACCATGGATTATTTTCAAGCTCTTTTATTTTCCCCTGGAATATTTATTTTTCATGGGTAGCTTGTCTGCTCGTCGCTGGGACAAACTCCTCAGATGTGCAGGTAGCCTGAAGCCCAGAGGACTGGCTCCCTGGTCTTCCCATCCCTTTGTATGTCAACATCATTTGGCTTTGAGAAGCAGACCATGGGAAAAACAATGACACAAATTTTTTTAAAATATGAATTTTTATTTGTTTTGATCGGAGTTCGAGAGAGTGGGCAGAGTGGAAAAGTGGAGTGATTTAATTCAGTGGAGGTCTAGTTCCGCCTTGTGTGTTAGATCAGGAGGTTAGTAGGTGGTCAGAAGAGTCCTCCTCCTCCACTCAGCTTGCTGATCTTATTTCTGTAGTTCTTATTTCTGATGTTTTCTAATCTCTCTTCAGAACCTTACTGTAATTTTTGAGACATTTTTCTGTTGCTTTAACTTACTGAAAAAGCTAAAAGCTGAAAAAAAATTGCAGGACTCAAAATCCTGTCAATTAGAATGGGCAAATTTTTTTTTCCAGCAAAGGTTGAAAAATACGATCCAAAAATACAAACAGGCATTGAACATTGCACCAAAAAGCATTTGAAACACAAATCTCAGAAAGAGAAAGAAAGAGAGAGAACTACAGAGAAGAAAGGTCACAGTTTCCGTGAGAAATCCCTTAAGAAAGTGGCTACCAGCTATTCAACAGAGAAAATAAATCAACAAAAAATTAAAAAAATGAATTTTTTTCTAGTTGTTAATTATTTACAGCTGTAATAACAGGATTGTCATGCATTAAACTGCTGCCAGCTAGATTCTTTCTCATAGTGGAGTAAAGAGAGTCTCACAAGATGGTAAACAAAGCAGAAGACATACCGGGGCACAGACTGAACCTGAGGCAGTGAAAATGAGCATATTCGCTGGTGATTTGTTGCAGTGTGCTCTTTCCCATGATGGGCTGCCCTAGCGTGATGCTAATGCACCTTTCCCTACCCTGGGCACCAGGGCTGCAGCTAAAGAAGCAGCAGGTGCCCTCACCTTCAGATAGGACATTTGCTTGCAGCTATCCCCAAGTCAGTTGACAGTGAAAATCTAATTGAAGAAGGGATGCTTGTGGCCACTTGACTAGATTTGGTGGGCTGAGAAACTGCCTTGTGACAACCAAGTGCAGAAGAGACCTGCACTGGTGGGGACTGGGACAGTGGGGAATAGGAAAGAGTAGCTAGAACATTATATTTTGTCCTAGAGCTTCATGAGCAAAAACCATCATAACCCCACTTGTGGTGAAGGAAAACAGGTCAAACCTTAGGACTAATCCAAGCCTAAAGCCTGCTGCTGTTTAAAGCAGCACAGATTCCTGTGGTGGGAGGCAGGCATAGACCCAAAAAGAGAATTGGCTTTGTTTGCTTAAGGGTGGTGACAACCTTCATTCTCATGGCTGGGACACCACAAGGCACAGGTGGCGAGTGCCGCTGACCACGAGAGCCTTTCTCCAGCAGCGGTGGAGGGAACATAGGAGCTATGAGTGCAGTTGCAGGATCACTGCCTAAACATTTCTCGTAAGGCAGGGGGAGATGAAGGGGTGACATTAAGGGAGCTGACACTGGGTACCATTGGTAGGGGTTGCACCATGGCCCCACTGCTCACAGGCTGCCCAGCATCTGTCTTTGGTCCTGCTTGTGCTGCGGTGAGATCAGGTGCGGGTCCAGGACACAGCAGCAGCAAAGGCCTATGCTTTTGCTGACCCCTCCCACAATTAGCACATAGTCACTTATCAGCACAACCCACCTGGATGAGTAGCAAGCAGTGGCCACGCAACATCACTTCCCCCTGCTTTTCAGAAAAGCCCAGGCTGAAGCACAGCCCCTACCTACACTGTTCCTCTGGCCAGGGACAGCTGGAATGGATTCCACCAGGTTTTGTGCTCCCTCTCGAGGCAGGCTCAGGGTGGAGACCTCACACCACTTTGCAATGCTCAGCTACACATTCTCTAGTTGTGCTACGGGGTGAGGACTAATTGCTTACAACATTCAGCTGTTGAAAAGCCATGCTGCCTTCCTGGAAGCATCCTAGTGTCCAGGGCAGGACAAGGGCTGTGTTGGAGAAGTTGTGACCTCTGGGACTAAGTTTTCCTGAAAGGTGCTGGGCAGTGCTGCCAGCAGTGACCTTGGTCCAGGCAGCAAGCCTGCTCCGAGACCCCAGTGTGGAGAGAGGAGAGGCTCTTCTCCCTGGCTCCCTTTGTTCCCTGTGCCTCCCAAAGCCGCCTGAGGACCAGCGGAGAGGGATGCACCTCCTTCCAGAAGATTTAGCAAAGAGAATGAGAGGGAAGTAAAATAATTGAAAGTGGCCATTTTCTCTTTCAAGGAGAAAGAGGTTTGACTTTTAAAGAGTTTGTGAGCATAAATATACATGCACACACGCATATATATATGTAAAAACCTTTGGCTGACTGAACAATAACAAGGTCAAACAGTACATATTTATACCTGGAAGCCATCAATCTCATCTGTGCTGTGGCCTCTTGCCAAAAATGCCTTCAGGAGTACTTTAGCTTGATATGGAGAGAGGATTGGTGAATTGTTTGGTTTTTTTTTTCCCTACTTTGACATTAATAGAGCATTTATGTTTTCATGAATGTGCCTCCCGCCCTGGCTGGGACCTCTCCATCCCCAACAGCCACCAAGGAGTCAGGGAAATGTTTCTCTCTCCAGTCTGCAAAATTCACACAGATATTTGATCGAGTGGGTTAAAGTGTGGCCCCAGAGAGGCATACAATTTGGGGAAGAGGGCCTGGAGCAAGGGCTGGCCTGATGCTGCATGCTGTGATGGTCCAGTCCCAGGGCTCCGTGCTGGCTCTCCACCACCTCCAGGACCAAGCATGTGGAAGGGGGGCACTAGCACGTCCCTGCCAAACCGTTCCCCATGTGAGCCCATCAGGAGCTGCCTGGTCCTCTGCTGCTCATGTCATGCCCTGGCAAGCTGGGAAAGCGCTGTATCTATCCTCCATAGCCACTCGCCTTTGACTGTGATCCTTCCTTTAACAGCAGTGCGTGTTTAACTGCTCTGTTCCTCCAGCAGCTGCAAAGAGCACTGCAAAGAGACAGTTTCTACAGCACCCTCCAGGAGAGGCAACAGCTCTAGGTTTCTGAAGGTCTCAGAGAGGTTCTTAGCAGAATAGAGGGTCTTCCCATGCTAGGTGACCCGGAGCAAGAGAAACCCCTTCCTGGTATGTAGTGCAGCCTTATAAGCCTCCCCAAGGGATGGCTGAAAGGAATCCAAGATACAGACAGAAGAAATTAAGGGAGCAGATGAGAAATGAATGTTCCTTGTGTCCATAGGATAGGCTTGCACAAACAGGCTGGTTGTGACCTTGTTTGCATGCACGGCTTGTGTCTGGGAACAGCAAGCATGGGGTCTGCTTGCACAAGGGATGTCCTACAGCAAATGAATTAGGACTCTGCCAGCGCCAGCGAGCTGCCGGGGATCGGGATGGGGGTGAGCTGTGTTGGCCACAGCATTTGTCTGTAGAACCTAGGGAGTGGCAAAGCCAGCTTTGCTTATGTTGAGCTTAGCACATGGAGGAGAGCTGGGAAGCTCTGTCTCAGGTGTTGCAGTCCTGCTCGGTGATGTTCAAGAAGCTTTTGAGGTGTTGTATGGGGGTAACTCCATCAGCCCTTTAGAAGAATGGGTGGCACGAAGGGACCACTCCTCCTCCATCCCTCTCATGCCACCCCGCAGAAATGTCACAGCACTAACACAGCACTTGCAGCCACCACGCGCTGCCTGCCCTGCCTGCTTGGAGAACCTCAGCCGAACCGTCCCCTGCCTCCCCGGGGCACAGAGCTCCGGAAAGCCACACTGCTTTTGCCCATGTGTGGTTTCAGAAGAGGGGAGAGGCAAGCTGCCAGCGCCAAAATGTCCCTCTGACGTTTTCAGGAGGAATGCAACTGCAGGCTTGGACTGCACTGTGTGGTGCAAGCTACAAAAAAGGAGTGCAGGCTGAACAGATAATTTTTATCACCCTCAAGGACTTTTAATTCCTGCCTGGGAGACTCTCATCAAGTCAGTGAGGCTTTGGGCCATGCCAGAAGAAAAGAAACATTGGAGTATTGAGGTTCACAGCGAAATGAAGCTCTCACTCTGTGCACAACTGTGGATTAGACTATCAATGGCCATATACAGATCTATTCCTAGGCAGGATCAATTAAAAAAATGGAGCCCTTAGATACTATCACAGCGAGCTCTAAATCCCAGTAACTGATGCTAGGCTAGCTCTGGCCCAGCGTGCCCTTAGAAGAAGCCCCCATCAGCAGCCTTGTGTTAGCTGGGAAGGAAACATCCCAATCTGAGCCGCTGACAGATTTAAAAAAAAAAAAAAAAAAAAGAACATTATCTTCTCTGCTGGCAGGAGATGTTAAACCACTTATTTATAACTATCTTCCCAAAATGCTTCCCTGCTTGGAAGCCAAACTACAAATCCTGTTTGGTTTGTGGTCTTTAACCAAAGCATGCCAGTATTCCTGCTTCCAGCTGGCAAAAAGACTTGGAGCCAGTGCCAGGCTTTGGTGGGAATAGACTTGGCTTTCAAGGCGTGCTAAGACAGACCCAGGAAGGCAGCCTTTTATCAGGCAGAGAGCAAAGTTTTTTGGAGTCAGGAAGAGCAAAGGTGAGCCAGCAGATGGGTGTCAGCAGCAAGCCAGATTGGTGGGCCATGTCCTGGGAAGGGACAAGAGTCCCGATGACACAGGGAGGGAGGGACTGAGGGAAGAGACAAGCAGGAGATTCACCACGACAGTTTAGTGAGACAGATCAGATCACCCGCAGGAAGGGAGGAGGCTCAGATGCCGCCTCGATGTTGAGCTCAGCACCGCAGAGAGGTCCAGCCCCAGCACCTTGAGCATCACCCTGTGGCACTGAGCCTGCGTGGCCCTGGCTGGGCAGTAATGCAGCGCCTGCGGGTGATCAGGCTGCTGAGAATCTGACGGTAACATATGACAACTTACGAGAGCTCTAGGACGCAGGCACCAGCAGACACAGGAACACGCAGTGAGGCGATGCGCCGCAGGACGTGGCCCTCGGGGCAGAGGGGATTTTTCGGAATGCCCAGCCTAGCAGAGGAGACCACCTTTTCCCCCGGGCCAGCTCAAGTTAGCTAAGTCACTGGATCCCATATTTAAACTTGCCTTTAATGTAATTGCGCTAGTAAACACATTATACTCTTTGTTACCATTTCATTATGTTTGTTTTGCCTTTTATAGGGTTTCTATTCCATTCACTTAGGTCTGAGTATTATAGTGACATGAATGTTTTATGAGATGCACTTCATCTAGCTTATTTAAGAAAATGACATCCAAGCAGTTTCCAAAACAACCAGCCTCACGGCCAGTTAGCATAGCACTCCCTGCTGGAAAGCCTGGGGAGCAGAAGGGCGGCAGCAATGGCACTTGCTGCTGGAGGGGACAGTGCTGGGGTGGAGGGAGCACAGGGGCCTAGGTGGTGAGGGGTACGGGGCTGTGGCGGGGCCGTGCTGGGGTAGCCGGGCTGTCGGGGCAGGGTGGCTGCAGCAGCAGGTGGCTAGTGCCAGGAGGAACCAGGTGCCCTAGGTGCAAAGGCAGCCAGGATGTCCCCCCTGCCTGGCAGACGGGCTGGGGATGGTGCACCCTCCCTCTGCTCCTCCAGCCCAATGCTGGATGCAAAGGGGGAGAGCTCCCGGGCTTTCCTCTCCTCACCACCCAGCGGGGGGCCCTCGGGGATGAAAGGCACTGTAGAAATGTCATGGGTGCTTTGGGGTGTCAACGCTGGGGTGGAAAATGGGGAGGAAGCTGGTTTCCTTAGCATCGGCTTGCAGGGGGGCTGCCACCTCTTGCCCGATGCTGCCCGCTGGTGTGGATGTGCTCGTGGACCAAACACACTGAGGGCTGAGCTAAATGTCTCCGCGCTCCTCTCCTCACCACAGCTGTAGGCACGGGGAGCGACTGCACTGCTGTTGAGCTAGCAAGATTGGTAAGGGACAGGCAGGACACGCACCAGCGCCACCCACGCTGCAGACAAAGTGCCCTGGCCTTCCCCACTCCGTCCTGCTGTCCCCATGGGTATCCCAGGTGGGGCAAATCCTGTGCCTTGTGCTCAGCCCCGCTCCCACACAGGCAGGGGGAAACTGAGCTCGGCACAGCGGCTCAAAGCAATGCTGAAGACATCACCTTGGGGCTGCTGGGGCCTCAGCCTGGCTGCATGCACCTGAAACATCATGGGGTCAGCTCAGGGGTGACAGCTGGAGGGTCAGGGGGAGGTCCAGGAAGGAGGGGGTGCATCCCACCCTGGGAGCAGAGCTGCTGACAGCATCAGTGCTGTCCACAGGCTGGGGATGAGAACTCACCAGGCACAGGATGTCCTTCCTCAGAGCTGGACAGTGTGTCCATGGGTCTGGGCACCAGGGAGGGGGACAGATGGCTTCGATGCTACCACCTTGTGCTTCTGCTGGGAGGGGGACAACTACTACTTTGGGTCCTTGACTGTGGTGGCTGGGAAGGGAGAAAAAGCCTCTTCCCAAGACACTGGAGGGCTTTCCTTGGAAGAGTGTACAGGTGTTAGAGGTGGGTCTCAATGGCTTTGTGGGATGGCACCTGGCTCACATGGCTCTCTGGGACAGCGGTATCACTCTGCTGTTTCAAAAAGCCCCTTCTGCTGTTCTCCCACAGTGCTGAGGATGCTCAGATGCATCTATTCACGAGGGGCAGGGAGGTACTTGGGGACCGACTGTCCCCTGACTCACCCCCACAGGTGGCAGAGTGGTCCCCGGGGGCGTCCCACAGGAGACAGCCCGCACCTCAGCTGGTCTGACCCAACATTGCTGCTGCTCTGGTGCACTGGAGCAGGGATGCACCATGAACTGGACTTCCTGGGGCTGTGCTCCTCCCCATCAGTGTGGCTTACCTGAGAGGTAGGGGCTTCTCTGCCTAAATCCACCTGCGAGCAGTGAGATACTATTGAGGGCTGCTGAGTAGCCAAAGGAAGATGAATGGGGAGCTGGAAGAAGGGGCTGGGACAGAGAAAAGATGCTAAGGATAAGTGGATGGGTCTAAGAGAAAGTGATAAACCACGCATCTGGACACGAACTCTATGGCTTCCAGTCCTGATGCTGAATGCATGCGGCCTCACAGGTATTATATCCTCCAAGGCATTTATAAACCTCCTGTCTTGACTTCCTGACTGACCCTGAGAAAAATTATTTCTCTGGTAGAAACCACCCCACCCTCTAACATGAATTGGCTGAAGAGTGCAGGATGGCAGACCGAAAAAACCTTTCTCCCCTGTTCTTGTCTGGGGAGAGACATGGAGGAAACCAGCAGCTGGATCTGGTGAAGACAGAGAGGAAAAAGCCCTGTAGATACCTAAAAGATGCTGCCACCCTGTTCCACCCCAGCCATTGCAGGCTCCACTGACGACAGCAGTGGTGGGTTTGTCCTCAGCAGGCTTTGGGCTACAAGCTGGCCCGTGCTGCACAGCTCCCTCAACGGACCAGCTCGCCTGCATCCACAGCCCGAGGAGTACCACCTAGCACAAAGCATCAGGCACTGAAGAGCAGCCTGGCTGGCTGACTGACTCTGGAGGCCTCCACATCCTTGAGCCCAGGCCACCAGGAGCATCCACCATGCTAGGGCAGTCCATCACAGAAGAGGAGGAAGGGGGTGGACTGCAGCAGCAGCCCCCAGCAGAGCAGAGTGTGGAATGGCAGTGGCACGCAGACTGTGGGAACGGCAGGAGGTGAAGGAGAAGAGATGGAAGCACAGGGTGACTTGGACAGATGGGGGACATCAGACTCACGATGTTAGAGGCACAGCTTATTATGATCCTTTTTTTTCCTTTCATCATCAGAAACAAAGTAAAATGAAACTAAAGTATACGGGATTAAATTAAAACCAGTTTTGTTTACATTATAAAAGAATGATCTAATAGTAATAATAATAATATCAAATGAACAATAATAATTAAACAAAACAGGAAAGAAGAAAGCCCTGGAGAATTCCTGCCTGGATGGTGCTCGCTGATGGAAGGTTTGGGTGACTAGTTTTATTGTTTGGGGATCATTCCCTTGATAGCTGACTCCCGGTTTACGTATGTGGCCCAGTAGACTAAGTTGAAAATGGCAAAGAGGACTGGAAAGACGATGCGGGACATCTTGTCTACCTTGCTGACGCTGTTGTATGTCTTCTTACTCTCTGCGAGCTTCTCCTCTAAGCGGGGCATCTTGGGGGGTACGTTGGTGGCAGTAGCAGTGGCAGCAGCACTCTTGGAGATGGTGGGCAGGCCGGGGTCCTTGGCAATGTTGAGGGCATATGTGGTGCCAACAATGTTGTAGGTGTTGTTGGTTTTCTTCGCTAGTGCCACTGGCTCCTTTTTCTAGGGAAGGTGGAAGAAAAAACATAATAGAGATGAAGCGACTGTGGAATTGCACGGAGAACATTTTGTCCTCTGAATTTACCTGCTTCCCTGGAAGAGAAGATGGAAAAGGGTGCGAGAATCAAGAGACCAAGAAGACTGCATTGTGGAAGGGAAGGAAGATGTGGTGAGAAGATGGTCAGAACCCATGACATCTGCCACTTGAGGGCTGCTGGAGCATAAGGATGTGCTGGACTAGAGTGGATCGGCTGTTTCATGTAAGCCTGGCATGCAGCACGTAGCACAAATTGGTCCTGGCCTGGCAGCCAGGTCCTGCTGCAAGTCAAAAAACTGAAGCCACATAGCTGGGTTTGTAGTCTCCTTGCAGCCCCTTAGATCAGAGTAGTGGTATAAAAAGGTGTGTGCAGCTGCACTCGAGCAGTATCTACCCCAGACGGGTGACTCCTTGACTGGCCGATTGCTACCAGGTCTATGTTGTGTATTGCCAGGTCAATATAAGTGAATGCAGGCTCAAATATACAGACTCCTTGTTTTCTCTCTCAACTGGGCAGTGTTATCTGTTGCATGTAAGGTTCAGGCATGGAGAGATGATGCAGGAATGTAGTCTTTAAAAAAGAATGGCACCCATGTGGTCATCCTGGTGGTAGAACTTGATTTTCTGCTTTGCTGGCCTGCTGAGGATTATGGTTCTATTTTTATTATTTTTTGTAGCAGAAAGCCAGTGGCTTTAAGAATGTGGGTGACAGCATCGCAATATTTTTGCACCATATTACAAGGCCATATCATACACTGCCTCAGTGTCACAATTTAACATCGAGATGTGCAAAATGCCTCTGGGACCCTTTAGAACACCTCATGACCTACCCAGGTAAGATACAGAACAGATGGAAGGCATTTGCACCAGCCCTGGATTTCAGGATTGCTCAACACAGCACTATAAGGCAGAGGGAAGCCTTTCATCTTGCCTTTGTATCTATGGGTTGCTGCAAATCAAGGGAGATAAGTGCACCCCTCCCACAAGGCTCCAAGGATAGCCATGCTGTCCAGGCTGAAGGGATGAGAGCTTTCATACCAAACGGCAAAAGAGGCACTTATGTGTCAGACATGATGTACTGAAGGATAATGGAAAATGCTGAAGACAGACCGTTCAGATGTTAATGAAGATGAGTGGACAGGAAGATGGAGCTAGGAAGTCATGATAGGTGTTGCCCCAACTCTGGGGATCTTCTTGTTGCTGTCAGGGACCTGGGACCAGCTGCACCGTAGACCATATTGTACAAAGCAATCCAGGTGTACCAGGAGAAGCACATTAAATGAAATCTGTTCATATACACACGTCAGGCACCCTACACGTCCCAGCGCTCATGTACTCTATGCGATGTCCACTGAAATTACACCAAGAGCCAGCATTAGACACTGCAATGACTCATGGTGGGAATCTAATACCTAAACTCAAACAAGGTGTGACTTTGGATCTTATTTTCTATTCAAAAGCAACTGAAACACAAGGTAAGGCTTATCCAGGCATTTTCCAGGGGTGCTTGGCACGGTTTTGCATGTACGTGTGAGGGAATCATGTACAAAGTGACCATCAGGAGAAGGGGAGAGCGTGCAGCCAGCAGGACCTGTTCATCTCCCCACCCTAGCCTGGGAATTGGTAGCAGAAAGCATCGCTGGGTAGCACTGGGAGCTGGAAAGGCCAGATTCGCCCAGTCTGCTCTGCAGAGATACTCCAAGGTCTTTAGCTTTCATGCTGTACTTCCATTTTAAATGTGTACACAATCACCGTGGATATTTCTGGTTACCTTAGGAAGTGAATTTTCCACAGTGATTTTCAGAGGGACACTAAAAGCAGACTCCTGTGCAATCTTTAAACCCCTCTCCAATACCATCATCGTCAGGCCTGAAGCCTCATAATAATGCCAGCAATTACAGAAATTAACTTGCAGTTAGAAGGAGGTCTAAATGTCTTCAGACTCCAGATCAGATTAAACCACCACTGATCAGACCATATTCATAGTCTTTTATGGGAGAAGGTGTCATGATCTTTAATGATTAACTGAGCAACTGATTTCTGCAATCATTAGAGCCATGTTAACTTGTACCCCCCGCATAGGAGGTGAAATTGTCCTGCTAAAGAACTGACAAGAAGCAAATAAAGAACTAAAGATGTTTCACCTTCTAAAACATTTAAATATGCTTAAGTATGATTACTTAATAACACAGCTACAGGAGGTAATAAAATAATTAATAATCAGTAATGAAATGAAAACCAGATTGTTGTTCACAGAATGTAATTTGAAGTGTACTGTGATTATTTTAGTATTAATCAGCCACATTATTTGTTACAGGAATAAGATGACTACGAGTGTCATGACACTTTCAACCTGGCTGGCTTTCCTGCCCCAGAGCTTGGAAAGCAGATCCATCTTGCCTGGCCAAAGGCATCTGAAAACAGCAGGCTGAAACAGAGGAAAGTCAGGCAAATATGAATGCTGTGAGCGTGATAGCAAGCTACTGCCATTAGCGTGATCCAGAGCCCCCAAGCATCAGCTTGGGCTTCTCTGGACCTCAGATCAGGCTGTTCAGGTAGTGAAGAGGCTTGGGAACCTACAGCCAGGGCCTTTTTCCAGCTGACTACAGAGTCTTCTGCCCTGGTCAGAGCTGGGAGCCTGGGTAGCCTTTGGGAAGCACCCAGAGCACACACTGCCTACACCAAAGCAGGTGTGTGTGCTCTGGATGTGCTCTGCTCCTGAGATGTCATAAGACATAGTTCAGCCTGAAGTTTACCAGGCTGTGCTTTATAAATAAGTGTTTCAGGCAAGATTTTGATAATCAAACAAAGCAAAATGTGCTCATTGCTGTCACATGCAAAGCAGCCCCCAGCATTCCTCCTGCACCTTCATCTGTGAGGAGTTCCACGTCCTACTGAAAAAGAAGGGAAGAGTGGAAAAACAGGAGGAACCCCCATTTGCTTTGAAAATTTGTCCTATTTAAAACACCTACATTGCAAAGCAGTTCCTGTGTTTATGGCCCAGTTTGGGCACAAGGAGACTGAACCACTGCACAAAGCTGTCCCTATGCTGCTCTCCTGAGGGAAGGCTGTGAAAGCTGGTCTAGAGATAAATATATTCCCTGGATATTGCAGTCTGACAAGTTCTTCCACAACACACATACTGGAAAATAGCATTTTTGTTAAATATTCTTGTCTTCAAACCTCTCTGTTGAAGAGCTAATGGCTGAACCTCTAAATTATGGGAACTACTGGTTCTGCTTGTGATCTGCTAGAGATTTAGTTCTCTGCACCTGCTCCTTGGCTAGAAATTTGGGTTGAAAGCACTATCCCTCTGGTAGGCCACTCTGAAGGTCACCATCACTAATATCTGCAGTACTTGAGAAATGCAAGTTATCTGCCACTTGCCATTCTAGACAAAAGTCACTTTAATGACCTCCAAGCAGCTCGCCTCTGACATACTTGTGCCTATAATTCAAAGCCCAGCAACTGCAGTTGCTGTTCCAGCAAACATGCCCCTCCTTCCTTGTGCCAGCCAAAGTTCCCTCTGCAGTGTGCCAGAGACTTGATCCTATCAGAGAATAGCAGCAAAGTGTTTTACACTGAGACGCCTGTACCCTGAGGAGAGCCAAAGTCTCCAAACAATGCGATCTTGCATTAACAAGCAGGCTACATCAATGCCAGGTTACTGTCAGCTGCTGGTGTAACCTTTGGCATCACTCATCCCTCCCATCTCTTCATGTAGATTATATGGGACTGAGCCCAATGATCTTGTGCTCCCTGGATCACCAGAAAAAGACTCAGAGGTAGGACTGAGTCAATAATCAGCCCAATACACCACACAGATAGTGTTGAGAGAAAGAGGGTGAAATGTTGTTGAAGAATGATACATGGACTCTAGTGAAGATGCTGAGAACATAAATCACTTGCAGTGCTATGGAGAACTACAGGTGATTGCAAGTGCAATAGGACAAAGGACACATGGGCTGCAGAGCATGGTCAGCAAGGGAAAGTCCCAGCAAAAACATATTTACCATAATGAGCCAGAAAAAAAAGAGATGGATCTGAACTACCCTGTGAGTCTGTAAGACTTCAAACTGCTTGAAAATCATGCCCTGACAAAGTTAGTTCTAGTTCCTCTCTGTTGGCAAGGAGGGGATTGAAACAAAGATGCCACAAATGGAAAGAAACAAAGGAGAAAGAAGAGTGATTCCCAAGTGACCTGGATCAAGGGTCAAACTTCAGAATTGCTGAAGAGTGGGTTGGACAAAAAGCTAGGCTTTACTCAGTCAGTGGAAAAGGCACCGAGTGCAAATGGGAAGCATGCCTGTCACTTCCAAAATACAGGAAAGAAAACCATGATGATCGTATCAATGGCAATGTTTGGAGGATGCTTTTTGGTGACTTTCTCTTAGTGAAAAGACATGTGAAAAGTACATAAAAAGCCTGAACCTAACATTCTCACTATGCACTACAGGATTACTGTCTTAAAGATGAGAAGGATAAAGATCCAGGACTATTACTCCATCCAGAGTGTGTTCGTCCTTGTTCTCATGTGTCTGACTGCAGCTACTTGTATTGTTCTTGTTGCTTCTTGCCACCCAGGATTTCAAGGCGATGTCACACAAGCACAGATACAGAGTTAAATCAGATTTTATGCATAGACATTGCATTGCAGGTGGAAGTGGGTTTAAGTAAGTGTCTTCCAAAGATCCAAAGCATCTTCCACCCTGAGGAACAGACAACACTTTTTTTCAGGGAACTGCCTGGTAAATGTCATCTTTGCAGACTTCATGAGTTTCCCAGTGGCGGAGTCACCGTTAATGGTTGTCTCTCCGGATCCTCACTGTAAGAGCTGCTCAGGAATTGACCTTGTTGGCTCCAGAGGTGGCCATCCCTACGGTTGGGATGGATGGGGTGCAATGGATCTCTGTTCAGACACAGCCCTTCTGTCCTGACATGGGTCCCTTTAACAAGATATTTTGAGGATGCTGGAGATAGGGAGCTTTGCTGGCTACTGAAACCACTCATCTTTCAATCTCTTTGGCCTCTCACTCCTTCCCAACTACTGCCATCTCCCATCTTCCTCCTGATGTTTTTTTAAAAATGTCTTTACTAACAAGTTTACCGCATTGGATCCAGATACCTCCCTCCAATTCGATCTGCACCTCTAGGTTGGTTGCAGCCACTCTGCCACACAAAAAGAGAGGAAATCCTTCATCCACAATTAGCGATTACTGGTGGCAGGCAGGAAAGGCTTGGAAAATCTTTGGGTCCAAAAAGCACTAGTAGAATCTTATCAGAGTGCATGCTAAAGGGAGTTCTTGGTGACATCTATGGTGATATCTACCTGCCTTTCATGAGAGGAGAACTGCAGAGAATGCGCAGAGTAGCCCCCAGCTAGAACCAGAACCCAACTGCAGGAATAGCCAGAACATCATCATGATCATTTATGATGCAGAGATTAGCGATTCACCAAGACCAGCCCATCATGTTAGACTCTACCTGAAAAAACGCTCTGTTCCCATCTAAACCGATAGGTTGGCTGAAGAGGAGAAAGAAAGAATGGAACCAGCCCTGAGAGACTGAACACGCTGGGACTGCCTGTCAGCAACCAGCAGCATTTGCAAGGTAGTGATTTCTTTCAAATGGCATGGGAAGCATTGCTGCTGCCTACATTTGAGGTGCGAGAAGGGCTGATGCTTATTGATTTGTTTTTCATGTTCAAGCAAGGAAACAATCAAACCTGGAGTGAGGATCCTTGCCATCACATCAATAAAGAGCATTCTTTTTGGCTGGGGGGAAGGCTCTCCAGAGACCAGGGCTCAGCCTGGGCTTGTCACTGATAGTTTTACTCCTCGTACAAAGACTTTAAAATGCCAATAGTTATTCTTCTGCCTCCTCTTTCTTTTGTGGTTTCAACCACCTGGCTTGTCAATTGTTTCAAGAAGAGCTAATTAAAGGCTGAAACTGAGCCAATGAGGCACCTTCATCGCATAGCAATTTCACTGCTTGGAAATATTCAATGGAATAAAAAAAAGCAAACACGGTGACACGTCGTATTCCCAAGCTCCCTGGAAGCCCACCACTCTTCAGGGAGCTCTCTGAGCTGCAGAGACCGGGAGTGGGTTAGCCTTACAAGATAAAGTTCAGGGTTCGCTTCAAAAAGCATCCACAAATTTGGAGTCCTTCCTGATTCTCCAGCCTGATACCAATTGCAGCACACACACAAAGAGCACTCCCTCTGAAACATTATGGGTCCTGTTTTGTTGTCTTGTTTGATTACCCTGTGCGCAAACACTCTGCTTGCTCTTACCCTATTGTTTCAGCACTGTTAGTCTTGCAGTGCTGGGTCAATGAATCAATTAAGGAGCATGCTGCTTCTATGACAAACTGAAGCTCTTGAGCCTTTGCTGCTTTTTCAGTTGTGCCCAGCTCCATAACTGCCCAAGGCTGTGTGAATCCTGACTTTGTGCTGATTTTCCCATCCCTGAAAGGGACATGGTTGCTTTGAGGACCTGTTCTGATCCTTCGCTCATGTCAATAACCGGGGAAAGGCTTCTCTCATCTCTAGAGGCCAGATTAGCATTATTGTTCATGATGGAAGTGCAAGACCATCAACTGGCCTCCTCTGGAGCCTTTCTGCCATGAGTCTGTTGCTCAAACCACAGCTGCAAAAGCAAACAGATAGAGATCGAGTCCAAGAAACACAAGAGAGAGGCATTCGACACCCAGTGATGGCTGTGGTTCTCCATAAGGCCTCTGTTCTCCTGCTTTGACCTCCATACCAGAGAGATGACTGGCTGTTGTCTTCCCAAAAGTTACTGCAATTCTGCCAGGTATTTGCATACAGACCCACAACAATTTTAAACAACACGTTAAAATGCAAAGGAGTAAAATATAAAGGCTCCAGAACCAAGAACAAGGACAAAGCTGATTTTCAAATTGATTCAATAAATATAAACAAGAAGCAGCATGCTACAGTAAGCGATTTCTCTGCACAGCTGAGATTAAATCAGTTAGGAGGGAGGGGCATGAGCCGGGGTAGCGGTGGCTGTCACAAGGAAACTGCCAGAGATCCTGAGCGAGAAGGGAAAACATGGGTGATGCCAGGCAGTAATTTATTGCCAGTTGCCATTTCTGATTGCTTGCTTCCCACCCACCCTCTCGGCCTGAGCTTACAAAGCAGCAGCTGCTGCCAGCTGTGGGCAACAGCACGAGCGTTAGACCTCCCCATCGCTGCACCATGCTTGCCCGTGCCAGGGGAGACCTACAGTCGGGGATACCAGCTGCAGGGGACACAGCAGAGCGGGACTGTCTCCGCTGGTGAGGTTGGCATCCTGTAGCATATTTGGGTTTGTGTGGCATGCTAGCAACATGGAGCGGGGCATTTATGGGTTGGAGGGAGAAAAAAAGAGAGACGGGACCATCAGCAGAGCAAGATCAAAACATGCACGCATTCACGTTTCCACCGGCAAAAGGTCGTGCAGAAGGACAGAGGGAAAAATGAGCAGTCATGCCTGGGTGTTTTTCTCCAGCTAAGCACAGCGACCAGCCCTCCAAGCCCTTCCTCCCTTGACCCTCAAGAACCGCTCCAGGCAAGACCTGAGCTGGGGACCCCAGTAAGTATCATCCAGCCTCCCGGAGTGCTGCGGGGCTGCATGTTACCCACTCCTGGCCCCAGCGCAGCTCTCTCGTGCAGCGTTTCTTCACCACCTTCTCCTCCCTGGCCTTGGCCACAGGGCTGACCTTCATCTCTTGGGCTTCCAGCACCTTCTTGCCATCCCAAGCCCAGCTTCGTTTGGTGAAGTAGTTGACGGTGGCAAATTCGATCAGCGCAGAAAACACAAAGGCGTAACAGACGGCTATGAACCAGTCCATGGCCGTCGCGTACGCCACTTTAGGTAACGAGTTTCTTGCGCTGATGCTTAGTGTGGTCATGGTGAGGACAGTGGTGACACCTGTGGAAACACAGCAGGAGACAAGAATGGTGTGAGACCATATACTCATACCCACTCAGTTTCTCATCAAACCACACAGTTGGCATTTCCATCATGTAAATTTAGGAGCCATCCTTTAAGCCATGTGGCCCACATTCCCACTGTAATTAAGGGAGTCTTACCCAGCACAAGTCCGTGGTGCAATTCATAGAATAAGGAAACAGTCCAGGTTGGAAGTCAGCTTGTCCAACCCCTGCTCGAATCAAGGCCAACTTCAGGTTGCTCAGGACCCTCTCTGGTTCAGTTTTGAGTATCTCCAATTCATGTAATCAACGGCAAACATCTGCATTCGAATGAGATTAATCATCCCCAAACTCCATCAACTAGATCTCTGCTCACTATAAAAGAGTCCTAGCTCATAGGTAGGCACCTACATTCAATTCCTCGTCTGCTAGTAGGGTAAGTTGCCTCATGTAGAATATGCCATGGAGAAGCCTCTGCTTGCTTTTGCAATAAAATACAAAAAATAACAGTAAAAAGGATAGCTAGATGGTTGGGAACTTCATGGAGGATCAGAAACTGGCCACTCATCCAATGCGGTTCTCTCAACATTTTGGAAATAGTGTCTTGTGACCTGCATGGATGGACACCTGGGATCCTGGGTCCTGCTGGCACGGCCAGGCACCCATCAGTGGCCCAAGCTGCCAGAATGATTTATCTTAAAAAAATGGCCTGTTGCAAAATGCCTTTTAAAGCTTTTTTCATTAAAGCAAGCAACCGTTGCTATCCATTTTCCCCAATAATGTGCTTTTCAATTAAAAATACATTAAAAACATTATAAAAATATTGACTAATTTTCACTTCCCTTAAGCCATACTCCTGGTAATTGAAGACTTTCAATAATATTGTTGACAATACTTTCTGAGGGGCAAAAAAAAGGAATAAACAATTGGAGTTCTCATTATTTTCTTAATAGGAAAGAAAAGCAATTTGGGAACAAAGACATTTTTCACAAAGGTAGGTTTTAATTTTTCAGTCAGCTCTTTCCAGCTCAATCTGAGCTGCTACTCAAGGAAACGTGTCTAATTGCAAATCTCAGGATAACATAGGAGGGAATCAAATATCCTCAGAGAAGGGCTCACCCCCAGTGTCGGGAAGGCAGAGATACTCCAGAACCGAAGCAGATGTAAGAGCCCACCGGGGGCACGGGCAGACATGGGGTCCAGGTGTGCACTCTGTGGGGTTTAGTTGCAATTGATTCACAGAGAGATGAGTGAGGAAAGTGCATCGATGACTATATGTCTGAGCTGGTTCTATTTTCCATGTGATTTCTGTCTGAGCCCCCCCTTTTCCATTCTGCTGGATGTAAACACCAAAAGTGGGTGCTATGGGGCCATATCCTCTTTTCTTCACTGTTATCACTGTTCAGTGCAGCTCTTACAGTCTGGATCATGCAAACCAGTTTGGTCATACTAACCACCCAGCCCCCCACAGCTGCACTTGACCTGGGGGATCGCTGTAGGATTTGCATCACTGGGGAAGGGAAGGCAACCCAGTGCTAATGGGGAGAAGCTGGCATAAACAGTAAATTTTAAAGCTTGATCATGACCTACATTTTACAAGCCCCAGTGAACACAAAAACCATAATGATTCCCTTCTAGTTCATTTAGGAGGGTGCAGAACCACCTGTGACCCTCCCTGCATCCTGTTCCAGTCCACAGCACAGGAATGAGGTCCAGGCCTTCAGAGAGGGTCCAGAAAGGAGGACATCAGCCTTGTTGGGTTTGTGGAAGTATTTTGATCATGACTCTTGCTACAGAGGAAATGCTTCATGATCTCTGAAACCACACCACTTTCTGTCTTATTCAAAAACACGAGTGGGTGGTACCATATATCCCCTCTCTGCTTGGTGACTTCTGTCCAATATACTCTCTGTTAAGTGGTATCTGCTGGGCACTGTTATTTCCAGGAAATACAATCCTGCAGCATCACACCTGGTCTGTGAATATGTGTGTGTGTAGATCCTACACTGAAGGTCTTGGCAGGAAAGCACAAAGCAATACTGTTATTAAATGTTTGTAAAAGCTAGTAATATATGTGCAATGCCAGCTGGACACTTTGCCTCAGAGAGACAATCTGAAACCAGCTGAAGAAAATAATAACAATATATTTACCATGTAGTTATACTGCCTCAGCCCAGGAACTGTTATGTGGAGCTCTGACCAGGAGCACATTAGCAATTTTAAAGGTAGAGCTTTAAATGCCTCCCCATGTACCTATCCTCTCCTCAACTCAAAAGCCAATATGGGTAAGCAGACACAGCCAAATGCATATAATTAGATGATCAATACCTTGATTACTGTTAATATTTATGGCTTGGCTTGTAGCAGAAACACGGACGGGAGTATTTTTGCAGTGATTCAGTGGAAGCAGGGGCACTGGGAAGACACTGAGAGCTATTCTGGGAAATGGCCAGCAGCTTCACTGATGCCGGTCAAGGCCTGGAGAAGACCAGCTTTGGTGCTCAGTCTGTTTCCCATCGTTTGTGGTGCCTTTCTCCCCTGACCTGAGAGGATACCCTGGTGCTCCCAGACTCACCAAAAACCGTTCGGGCAGGAACAGACTCCCTGTTAAGCCAGAAGGAGACCTGGGACAGGATGACCGTCATAATGCAGGGTAGGTAGGTCTGGATCACAAAGTACCCGATCTTCCTCTTGAGGTGGAAGTGTGTGGTCATAACGACATACTCCCCTGTAGAGATGATAGACGGTTAGAGACGCTGAGCCACTGGTGCTTTCTGGAATGGGGCCAGCAGACCACCAATCCCTCTCTAAACCACTAAAGATCTGTCCCGAACAAACTTTCAAGTTCTTAGATTTCAGCGTGCGTGTCATATTGTTACTGGCTGGCATGCCCTGGTATCTTACAGTACTGCAGGCCACCCTAACAGCCGTGTGAAGGAGGGATGCATGCTGCAGCACACTGTTGGCACTGACTCTGCACTGCTGTGCCACACCAGGCGTGTGCCCCAGTGTAACCTGGGTGACTTTCACATAGGATTTGTCCTTTCAAAATACTTCTCTGGAGACTTCTTTAATTGACTACAAAACTGTTGTGGGACAAAGGCAAATCAATGACAATAAACAACTGGGCAACACACTTTCCCTGTTTCACCCCAGGCATAAGATGCCTCTGGGGGTCTCCCCCAAACCAGCTCCCACCCCTTTTCTGCTCCAGCCCAGGGAGCCACGTTGTGGGCAAGATCCCTTAAGCCTAGAGAAACCCTAACAGTTCTTCAGTAGGATTTCAGGACAAAGGATTTTATTTCTCTGACAATCCTGAAAATATTCCACCTTTCATAGAGTCATAGAATCGTTTTGGTTGCAAAGGATCTTTAAGATCATCGAGTCCAACCGTTAACCCAGCACTACCAAGTCCACCACTAAACCATGTCCCTAAGCACCACACCTACACATCTTCTAAATACCTCCAGGGATGGTGACTCCACCACTTCCCTGGGCAGCCTGTTCCAGTGCTTGACAACGCTTTCCATGAAGAAAGTTTTCCTGATATCAAATCTAAACCTCCCCTGGCACAACTTGAGGCTGTTTCCTCTTGTCCTATCACTTGCTACCTGGGAGAAGAGACTAACAAACACCCACCTCACTACAACCTCCTTTCAGGTAGTTGTAGAGGTCCCTCCTGAGCCTCCTTTTCTCCAGACTAAACCACCCCAGTTCCCTCAGCTGCTCCTCACAGGACTTGTGCTCTAGACCCTTCACCAGCTTCGTTGCCCTTCTCTGGACTCGCTCCAGCACCTCAATGTCTTTCTTGTAGTGAGGGGCACAAAACTGAACACAGTATTCAAGGTGTGGCCTCACCAGTGCCAAGTACAGGGGGACGATCCCTGCCCTAGTCCTGCTGGCCACACTATTTCTGATACAAGCCAGGATGTTGTTGGCCTTCTTGGCCACCTGGGCACACTGCTGGCTCATATTCAGACAGCCATCTATGAACACCCCCACGTCCTTTTCCACCAGGCAGCTTTCCAGCCACTCTGCCCCAAGCCTGTAGCATTGCATGGGGTTAAAGATCCTTAAAGGTTTCCTTACTGTAACCATCTCAAAAATCAGGTCAAGTTCTGTCATTAAAGGTCTGGGCTGTAAACCAAAGAAACAGCTGTCCCTATTTTCCCTCAATGCCCTATTCCTCCACTCAAAGCTTTGGATATTTTGTTGGATTATTGTGCCCTTTTGTTGTGAGTATGGCTCTGCTAAATCATTACACACAGGAGCCTTTAGCAGCTTTCTTGCCACTTCAGGTTATTCATGTACATTTTACTATGACTTAAGTAGAGAGATGGGCCAGATATTATGACATTTAGTTCCCTGGACTCCCCAAATTTCCCCAAGGGAGGTGATATGAGTTGTTACAGACAGACACTATTAAAATCAAGTGCACCAGAGAGGAAATATCCTCAAATGAGAGAACTACTGGTGCATGCAGAAGAAAAAAAAAAGAAAAAAGAAAGATGAGAGACACACATGAGATAACAGAAGCTATTAGTACCTGGATTCAGAAGGGAAAGGAGGAGCGGCAGATGGGAGAGAAAGATGATTAATATTGGTCATTAATCAGAGGAAACATTTGTTTGTGATAATCTTCTATTAGCTATGATAATATTTGTGTAAGCAGATGCAATGAAAATCACATTGAACATTGTGTTGCACTTGCCTTCCCTGCCCGCAATGCTCTCCTGAGGGACTGGAAAGGGATCCAAGACAAATGAACTCACAGTACCAAGAACCAGCTGGGCAAGGTGGGGCAAATTTTCCACACAACAGATCATTTTTAGATGCTTGAAATCAGTTTTCTAGAGGGTATGGGCGATAAGGCTCTTTCAGTGGAAACCACTAAAAGTTAAACCCTTTACTTCCTCTTGGTGACTGCTCCAGCTGTCCCCAGCCATATTCTCCAACAGCACGTGGCTTGGGAAGTACTGTGGTGCTCACTGCCCACAGGTACTGCCTCTATAATTATGCCAAATCGTGTCATTCAAAGCCCACAAGTCCATCTCATCTGACAGTGTGCTCAGCCCATGCATCGCATTGCGGTCCCACAAGTACCTGTGCTGGATCGAACCATCTCTGTCCCAACAACATGGCCCAGCAGGTCATACTGGTTCAGGCGAGATCCACCCTTTGCAACTTCCACTGATTTATCCTTCCCCAGTGTCCAGGTGTAGATCACCTCTGTCTTTGTGTAGGCATCTGCGGAGGAGAAAGAAGAATGAGATTTGTGCTTCTGCCTGACCTAAAATACACCAAAATTAGCCTGTAGCCAAATGAATCCCTGCTGTGCATTCCTCAGAGCCACATGGCTGAGCACAGCCAAGCATGGCCAGAGACCAAGGCAGTTCAGCAACTGTTAAATCAAATGAGCAAAAGGGAGCTGGGGTTTTCGGAAGGGAGCTGGAAGAGGGGGCAGAGCACTGTCGTTGAGAGACACGCTGTCCCCTTGACATGCTGACTCTGCAAGGGCTGGCTCCAAGCAGTGACAAGATAGGATGGCATCCAGACCAGCAGGCTGCTGGGGCAGCAGGACGGCCACAGCCCTGCCATGCCAGGGACCAGGAGAGTCATGCTGGCAGCAGCTGGCAAGAAGAGCTAAAAGCAAATGGGTTTAAATTTTAGGTTAAGGAGAAACAGTTAAAAATCTTTACTCTCATTCAGAAGCAACCCTTTCCAAGCCTCTCAGCTTTGGAGGTGGTGTGCCCTCCCACCAAGATGCTTTTTGCCCTGCGTGACCCTGTGTTTGCCAGCCTCCAGGCCAATCCAGCAGACAGTGCAGGAGGGCAGTGCTGAGAAAAGCCTCCCTGCACATCGCAAGAGAAACAGCAGGCAAATGCCACTGAACTGCTGCCTGGGGTAACACCGAGCTCAGGGCCAGGGCATCCTTCCAGGGGCTTGCAAGTTCCCCTCTCTATCCCACCTGCCCAACTCCCCATACGTAAACACCTCTCTCTAACACACAGTCACCATCACCTTCACAAGCCTTTGTGACCAAACCCCTGCTTGTCCTCATAGCCACTCCCTTTCCCAACAGTGCCTGCATGCTCCTGTTTTTGCTGGTCCTACGGTATCCAGAAACTGAGTCTCTCCAGACTCTACTAGGAGCTACTTCTCCTCATAATACCCAAGCTTCCTGTCCATACCCACTCTGCACCAGTTTTTTAGGCAAGAACAAAGTTCACTAAAACAAGTTTCTAATTCATTTTTACAATCAGCTTCTCCTATTAAGATATTAAGGTATTCTTTGGCTGGGGTCAGGTCAAGCAATGGGTCAGGTCTACTACAGAAATGTCTCAGCTCCTGCTTTGTGGAAGATTGTGTCCTGAGACAACCAGATTTCTCTGATCTTTTTAAAACAACCACAGTTATCCCTGCCCTGTACGTTTTGGCAAACCTATTAAATACTAAGCAGGTGCTGTGCAAAGTGGGGAGAGTGGTTTTGATGATCAGCCAATGTTTCTCAGCACGCCAGTGTGCTGCCTTAAGCACTTCTGATGCAGGCTGGCACCTCTCATCCGATGTGCAACACTCTGCTTTTCCAACCCCTGCTTCCAGCTCTCAACATGCTTCTGGAGACCTCCATCCTCCTTCAGGCTTAGCTTTGTACAGCTCTGCCAATGCTCTTCTCCCTTGATGGGCAGCACCTTCTGCTCTAGCAGTCACGGTTCACCCATCGCCACTCTCAGTCTACAAAGGAAACTTGCCCACAGTTTCATTGCCATCATCCCTGAAAACGCAGTTGTCTACAAATCTGGTTGTCTGGGACAGAAGTGTATCATATGATGTCATGTAGGCATGGCATGGATGCTTGGAACACATTTAATGCCATGAACCAATGCCATTGGTTCTGCTCAATGCCTTGCTTGCAATGCAGTCTAGCCCAATCCAAACAAGGACAGCTCTGACATTTAGTGGAGCTGGTAACTTCAGCAACACCTTCTGCTAGTCTAGTCTCAGACAGCTGCTGTACAAATGTCCCATGAATGGCTTAGAAACAGTTGTTCTCTGCTGTGTACATCCATCTTCTAGAGAGCATGGTGACAGGTAAAGCCATCACCTTCACTGCACTTGGTCCAAGGAATGATGCAGGCGGGCAGCTGAAGCTATCTGAAATGCCTGATGCACTTACTTCTCCTGCAAGCTCTCTGCCTTCCTTCTTTGGGTGGCTGCAATGGTGGCACAGGGACAGGAGGCCACTGATGAGCCATTCAGGTTGCGGGGATCACTGGAAGGTGGTCACTGAGGCAAACTCAGGTATCTTTTGAACAACACGTGTCTGGTCCTGGCATTGTCCTTCTACTTACAAACCTGATCCACTCTAAGCTTCTTGTAAACGAGCTTCCAGCTGTCAATGGCTTTTTGGTGCAAACGTTAGTTTAATGCTACTCCAACATACCAGAGGTGAGCTCAGCTGCTATGCAGATGGGTGCTTTAGAAAACTGATGTTAATCAGGGGCAGCTGTCTGAGCTGCTTGTGTAAAAATACCCAGAAGAACCCCAAAGGGTGTTCCAGCAGAAATAGGCACATTAATCTCTTTTCCTCACCAAGAAACATTATAAGCAATTAGATGTGGAGTAATCTGCCTTCCTGAAAGTCTTGTAATAATCTCAGAATTTAGGCCTGAGGTATGAAATTTTATATCCCTCCTCACAAGGTCAATTAACATTAATAATTCATCCTTCTCTAAGGCTTGCTATTTTACTTACTGGCCTTAGAGATGTCTTGTGGCAATGAGTTCTACATTTAATTAGGTGATGCCTAAGAAATAACCTTATTTTAGTAGTTTTGAATAATCCAGTTTCATGGATGCATTTTGTCATGAGGCAGAGGAGCAGATGCACATGATAAACATGATTTCTTCTGGTGTCAATCAAACTTTTCGACTTTCTCCTTAGTTAACTCCCAAATGGCTACAGGAAGGAAGCATCAGTTTAGAAAGCTGCTGATTTTTCTGTTTTGTTAAGAGTTCAAAAGGGAGATTACTGGCAGGGACTCATTCTTTAGTTGGAGGTAGGTAACTCTCCCATCTAACACAAACATAGACTGAGAGTGCTGCTCAGTTTGTTGGACGTGGAGGAGACTCCAAGCAGAGCAGGACTAGGAAATTTATTTCCACATTATGGTGAACCAGTGGCTTGGAATTTGGTTCCCACTCATTTTAAGAGCAAAACCAAAAGAATTTAACTTGTACACAGGAGGGAAGAGGGAACTTGTTCCTAGGTAGGGTATGGGAAGCCCAGGCAGATGAGCAGCTGCAAGCCTTGGAGGCTGGGAGCAGCTTTCAACTCACCAGCAGCCTCTGCAAGTCTTCCCTAAACCAGGACCCTTGGGTGTTGGGACTGAGATTCCCAGAGTTTCCAAGTCTTTTATTTGAGAGCACCCTGTATGAGAGCATTGAGCCAGAGCAACCACAGATTTCAGGCTCTTCTCAGATTGGCAGGAGTTATGTAGGCAAGCTGGACAGGACACCTAGCAGCAGACACCACTGCTATCTTCCCAAATCTGTCCCCCCAGGATCACCTTGTGATGAAGGAAAAGCATCTCTGAGTTGTCCAGCAACAGTCCTGCTGAGGCAGTGCTGAAGAGGCAGCACGGCCCACCAAAGTCAGGGAGTGCAATGGGAAGCTGCTCTTCCCACTTCCCTAATAAATTTACAGCAAAACCATAGGTGTCTAACCCATCCTCTGAGCCTGAATTGACCATTCTGCTCCCTGCCCATTTCTGATGATGGCAGGAATTGCATATATGAGATACCAGAAACAGATTTTTGGTCACATTATCATTAG
The DNA here is from genome assembly GCF_013368605.1 of Nyctibius grandis. Classification (NCBI taxonomy): domain Eukaryota; kingdom Metazoa; phylum Chordata; class Aves; order Nyctibiiformes; family Nyctibiidae; genus Nyctibius; species Nyctibius grandis. The sequence goes on from NC_090670.1 coordinate 11,043,963, forward strand.
CAATAATTAATAACACTGTTACTGAAATACTGGAAAACACTAGCCACACAAAGGACTGCTCTTTAGCTCTGTATCCACCTCCTTGTAGAGGCTGATCAGAGTACTTACAGCTCCCAAATTTCAGCGGGCAAGCATGCACATCCATTGGGAAGTCCTCCAGGTGCATGGGGCACTCTGCGTGAATCGTTAGCCTACAAGACAAAACACAGGGCATGATCAGAAACACACGGCTGTGGAGACTCCCACCTGGCCCTTCTGCCACGGTGTCTTTACCCTGCATCCATCAAAGGCGACAAAGGCCACAATGTGGTTCCTGAACTCTGGGTCTCCAGGCAGAAAGCCATCAGCTGTGGAGAGAACAGCAGGCACAAAGATCTGGCCACCTCTCCCATTGTATAAACTCAACCCTATTGACTGAGTTCATCTTTATCCACTCAGTGCAATCAGAAAATCTGCCAAAGCCCAAAACTTCTGTTTGCTTATGCACTGTGCACAAAGAGCTCATTAATGCCTGGGGCCAGGGGACATCTCATGGACCATGCTGGGAAGCAGAGGGGAGGGGCTTCCAGGGACCATGGCCTGTTCTTCCCCGTGGTCTGGAAGGAGACGAGGGCTGGCAGATTGTTCAGTGAGGAAGCCACAGCACTGCTGGGCTTGCTGAACAAAGTCAGGCAGAGCCATGAAGTCGCAGGTGTTGCATCAGGGTACAACACAACCCTGTGCATGTGGGGCACCTCATCCCACCTTCCCTGGCTCTTCCCTCGCTGGTGACACTGCAGAGTATGCTGCAGGCAGATGCAGAACTGTGTGTCCTGGGGCTGTTTGGGGGGGGTACAGAACAACTTGTGTGCTTTATGCATCCACCAAATCCCAGTAGGATACCTCGTCAGGAGGTGGTTTTGTGAGGGAGGCACAACCACAAGAGCAGTGTGCTGCAGAACATGGGGCCAGTCATAAAAGGATCCGTTATAAAAAACACTAAAAAAGGTAGCTCTAATCTTGTGTTCCTTCCTGAAAGTACTGCAAAGCCTGCAGCCTAGGAGGGGGAGCCAGGACAGATGGCTTCCCAGGAGATGTCTAATACAATCTTCTCTGAAGGAACCATTTGTAGAAAAAAGGACCCACTTCTGATGGCTCGGCAAAATAACAAACAAACCATGACAGAAGCAACAGGTGGATGCAAAGGGCAAGCGCACAGACCTAAGGCTGAAGGTGGCTTGTGGAAAACTCAGGTTAAGAAGCACAGTGGAAAGCTGCTATTGAGATATTTTCCTTCAGCTGGAAAAACGTTCAGGTAAGTTATTCCTCATAGAAAATACTGAGGCTTAGTCAAATGCAAAACAAACACTGAAAAAAATAAAGGGTTCATATTTTGTTTGCTAAAAGCAAAGAAGAAAAAAAAAGAAAGGAAAGAAAAATAAAGGTTATTTCTTTCAGGTGGACAAACCTTAAATGATTCTACAAAAAAAAAAAAAGTACTGGTTTTTAAACTTGGCATAAAAAAAATATGGTGGACAAAACCAAACACTTCACAAATCACTCTAAAAACCCCTGTGGGGGAAACAAAGCAGAATCACGGTGGTTTGGAGGTGGGGGAGGGATCTCTGAGGCTGCAGTGACGGTGGCCGCAGGCGGCAGAAGGGGCTGTGAGAAGCGGACACCAGCGCAGGCGAGGGATGGAGCAGCAGATCCCTGCACAGCTGCTCCATGTTGGCTGCGAGCGCAGCCCAGGCTGCCCTGGAAACTCTCCGCCGGCTGTGAATTTTGCTCTGCCAGGTGAGGAAATGAACCTCACGATTTCAGACCCATGTCCAGCCTCATCTGCTTCTTTTAGAGGGTGTAGGAAAGCCGGCATCCCCATGAGAGAGAGGCAGAGGCATTAAATCAAGAAGCGGAGGAGCAGAGCTGGAAGCTGTCATAACTTCGATGGGGCAGGGCTGGGTGTCTCCTCCTGTGTGACCCAGAGCCTCTGCAGCACAACAGCAGGGGTTTAAATCCCAGTCTTTGCAAATGTCTGGGAGGTGAGGCATGCAACCCCTTTGCAGTGGTCACTGGGGTCACAGCGCCACAGAGCAGACTGCACCATGGGGAAGTCTGTGCCTTATTCTTGTACGAGCTAGCAAAGGAAAGCAGCGAGTTTCCTGCAGATCTTCTGAACCCAGCACCACGGTGTTTCAGTACCTCCCTGCTCCTTAATGCAACAGCAGCACATACTCATTTCTGCTGTTTTTCAGCGCCAGGTACCACTGTCCTGTCTCCACTGGGCACATCTACCCCACTGTGCCCCAGGAGCTACCCCACAGAGGGAAAAAACCCCCTATAAAAGCAACTCCCACAATCAGGACAGGTTCAGTCCTGATAAATGGCTCTTAGCTATTCAGCATCAGCAGGACATGGTCCCCGTACACCCCATGGGGATTACTTGCACTGAAGCCCTGAGGAGCTGGCTGTTGAGTCCCAAGGTCTCACAGCCCAGCCGTGGCTGATGCAATGCTCCATACTGTGGCTAGGTTAATCACAGCAGGTTTATTGGGTCTATGCAGGCTGACTCCAGCTCCATTAGAAGAGGCCAGTGGATACTTATAGAAAAGTACGAAACCTGGGTGAATTCAGAGCAAACCACTCCTTGCTGTCGTCTCCCAGCAGCCGGTGACTTATGGCTTCCATGATTCAGAGGCTGTATCCAGGCGATTGAGTGCACCAGAGATCAAGGATCTTTTCTGCTCTAAGTCTGCCAATCCTTTCTGAATCCATGTACATGGATAGTGACCATTATGTTCTTGTAGTAATCATTCTACTGACAAAGAGGTGATGATGACTGTCCTGCTTGCATTATGTCTGGCCCCAACTTGGCTTCCTCAGTCAATCCAAGAACCACTGTGTGGCCAATGTAACTTCCTTGGAAACAAATCACTCTTTCTGACTTGCTGATCTCTTCTTCACTGAATGTACCTGCTTTACACAAGAGAGAAGACCTGATCTTTAGGATTTCAACCAAGACTCACTAAAGTCAATGGAAAGACTGACAGTGATTTTGACAAGCCTACAAGCACATCATTGGAATGATTTTCTCTGGACACTCAAAGGCCACCATGAACAAATTGCTCATTTGCTCTGATGCCTCTCTTTTGTAAAACAGATGAAGATTAGGATTTCAAGAAGCAGGTATGAAAACCTGGCAGCAAGGTGTGGACTTGACAGCCTTGCTTCTCCTGTTCTGTTTCTTTTGTAATGCTTTCTTCTGTCAGCTCAAACTTCGCTTGGGGAGCTTCATGGTTGGCAAGCTTGTCAAGAATGTCCTCACAGATCTTACAATTCAATTCTTTCTGTGTCCTTTCCAACTGCAATGGACTTTTTGCTTCTAACATTTGTCACTGTCACTTGTGTAAAGGAAATGTTGATGCATTTCCCCTGTCTCCCTCAGCAGGCCACATAAGTCTTCCTTTTTACCTTCCTATTTCTTTGTTGGCTTCACTAATTACTTTATTCTTTCAAAAGGCTCTTAGCTGGGTGCTCCCAAAGTTGACTTTTACAAAAGACCTCTCCTCTGATCAGTGCTTTCCTTCTGACGTATCCTGAACTCCCCCACAAAAAACAGAAAGGCCTTTTTCATCCACTGTATTATTTGCAAGTCTTGGCTGTGATTAACAGCCCCTATGAATAAGGCTGAACGACTCAAAGGACTGCAGCTTGTGGGTCCGGTGGTTGAGTGCCATTTACAGCAGCCAGAAAGAGCCTCAGAGGGGGCCAGGATGGCAGCAAAGACCAGCTGGGCACAAGCTGGCCTTGGCCGTACCATCCTGCCCTCTCCAGGCCATGGCCAACAAGAGCAAGTGTTGTCAAGGGAAGGAGACAACTTTATACAGATGCTGGATGACTCCGTAGGTGTGTGGGAATGTAGCAATCACATTTTAAATCTAAAGTGTGTTTTATTAGCTAAGCCAGTAAACAACAACACAATAAATCCATCAACAAACCACTGAAAAAGCAACCTAATCTGCCATTTCTCCACCTACAAATGAAGGAGCTTTTAAGTCTCCTGAAATTAAATAAAAAAGAAAATGCCATATCACTCCAGTGAGATGAGTCTGGTTCAACAACTTCAGCCAGACAGGAGTCATCATGGTCACAGATAACACACGAAGGGAGTCAGCTTCCCTGACAAAGGGGGAAGCAATACAGGCATTCCCCCTCCTAGGTGCTCCCCCGTGCCTGAAACCTCTCCGCTTGCCCCCATGCATGCCGGGGTGTGCTGGCTCTCCGAGATGCTCTCCCCACGACCAGCGTGCATGCACTGCTGCTCACGCCTCTGCCCCCCGCATCCCTCGGCCATCTTTCACCCCCCTCCTGCAGCCTCTCTTGCACACACTCATCTTTCAGAGTGCTAATTAGCAGAGGTATTTAGGTGACCCGTGGAATCAATCAGCACTCAGGAGAGTGCCCACACTCCCCTCTCGCTCCCCGCTGCTGGCCTTCCCCACCACCTCCTGTTGCTAGCGAAGGACTTCTTCTCAGCACCATATGCTTTGCCTAATGAAACGTCAAAATGTCAGACTAAGAGGAATGTATCTCACTTCCCAGACAATTACCACTGCCTCTGCAGCATTTGGGTAAATGAGACTGTTGCAGAAATTCTCATCTTTGCCCCTTATCCTGGGCAAGGGAGCTTATGGCCAGATAGCCCCAGAGGTTTGCTTCATTGCTCTGATGCCCTGTTCAGGTCCAGACATCTGAGCCCTGAAATCTAATTATAAAGCCTAAACAGCACACGAAAAATAGCCAAGCTGCCAGCAATCACATAATCCAGCTGTTGTATCCTTTGGCTCACCTGTCCCAGGCCCTAGCAATAACTTACACAGAACTGTCTTGAAATCAAACCCCAAACTCCTCATGTTTTCTCTTCACTGTGCTGACACAATGGCACCAAAAATGGAAGATCCAGGAGACAAACCATGTTTTTCTCTTTAAAGTCATGGGAAGTCCTTTGAACTGCTCAACACAATGGCAAGAAGCGTGAATCAGGCTAAACATACTTCTCCCAGGGCTGACGGTACAACAAACCACTTCAGCTTCGTTCTCATGGTTACGGGGAGCTTAGCGAAGCCTTTGATGTGTCATTAGAGCCCCCGTCGTTACCTGCGTCGTGCTGCAGGATGAGCAAGAGTCTCAGTCCAATTTCTGGGACGCAAATGTAATAATCCCTTGGTGTACGTGTGGTACAAAAACATGACAGCACCCTGCACAGCAGAACCAACTTTGTTTATGCCAGGGATATTGCTTGAGTTTTGTCCTGATTTCTCCTCTAGCAGATTCATTAATAACCACAGTCAGGCCCAATAGTGTTTACGGTTTAGGCTGTGTGAGAATCTAGGTTATGTTTAATTGCTGAGGTTTGAGCTTGAAAGCCAAATTGCTTCTAGGATCTGAAAGCACTGAATTCACTTTGCATCTTCCTCCATCCCCCGGAGATTTCAGCCCATGATGGCAGAAATGCAGCGAGATAAGGTGATCGCTGAAGATTTCTCCCTCCTGGGACAGCTTCCTTACAAAAGTCTGCCTGCACAAAACCAAGCCTGGAAAATAGATCATTTCTGCCTTTGGATCCACTCTGGAATCTGTAAGGCGGGGAAAAGCAGGCTGTGCAACTCTCATCTCACCTATTCATCTGCTTGCGTGTTTAGCAGTCTAGCTTTGGTCTGCTCGGGTCCTTTTATGCTGTTGTCTAGGATCAGCCCTGATGTGGGCTGCAGCCGAACAGCTGCCAGTTCGTACTACCGAGAGGAGCTGGTGCTGGGATGTGCCAGCTGCTGCTCTTGCAGAAAGGAGAGTGATGGTTGCACCTCCATCATGTGGAAGGGCTCTGCAAGCTCCAGCCTACAGCTCTCACAAACTGCTCAGGGGTTAAAAAAAAAACAGGTAGTAAAGACAACCTGAAGCCTTTGCTGGGAGAGACACTATGAAGCTCTGTGATTTAAAAGCTCAAACCCCTGAGCATGCCGCAGTAGGTACAGGACTTGTTATCTGGTGTTCAACGGCCCCAGGAGGACTGCACATGTCCTGGGTGCCTTTGTACTCAGCTTTCCCTCATGTTCTGCCTCTACCTCACCTCACCCAGGACTTCACGTTGTCTTTAGCAGTACAGGTTCTTGAGGCAAAGTCTTTGGGCATGCAGCTGGCAGATAAAGAAAACGTCCTCTAAGTGTGTAACTTTAGCAGATACTGTCTGGGAACCACTCCAACAATAACCACACACACAATAACCATTACAAAGCCTCGACACACCACTCTGACAGTCCCTGTGAAGAGCAGGAGAGATCTTTAAAGCCTGGATTCACAAAGTTGAAGCCTGTCAGCACAGCATTAAGCTTTCACTATTTTCATATGCTTCAATGCCAGGAAGAACCAGAACATTATCTACGTGCCCCACACAATTCGAGCCAGAGGGTACATCCAGAGATTGCTGCAGCAGCTGAGTTTTTGTCTGTACCTTATGTAAACCCATGCACATTTCGCAGTTTGTTGTGCTCAGGTGTGGCACCAGAGCTTTGAGGCCCTGGCTGGGCTTTTGTGAACTACTTGGATCTAGGAGCTCCACGAACAAGACTACAGAGACAGGGCTACATAATAAAACTGTGTTCCCCGTGCCCTCTAAGGCAGCCAGAATAGCAGGGAAGAGGCAGAGGGATCAGTAATCCTGTCCCTTCCTCAGCAGCCAGGAGGGGAATAGAGAAATGCAATTTTGTGCTGTGGTCGCAAAGGCCACCTTGTCACCCAGGTGCCAAGGTCTGTTTGCACCGTGACGTTGCACTGATCCATGAGGAGGCTGTGCCGTGACTAAAGGAAATCTCTGGATGCTCAGCTGAAGCTGGTGTGCGACTCCTTGCAGCTCAGGTCAGTGATAAAGAGGCTCTCTCCAGGAGCTATAAATATTGTCACACAGGTGTAATTTTGCTCGATGCATGTGTCAGAGTTGCTGTTCCACCAGAGCAACTTCATCTGTAAATGTAAGCCTTGACTAAGAGAAGTTGGCTTTCACAGCAGGATAAATTGCAAGAGACATGCCTTTAATTGCACATCAGCAGAGCTGATCCCTCAAGGATACTGGCTGGTACAAGGGAAAGGAGTAGGATATATCTCAGGAGTCAAACTGCATGGCAATGTACCAGTCTAGACTGCGCCTGCAAGGGATCACCTGTGCCATCCTGCCAGTCCAGGGGAAATCTGGTGGAGGTCCAAACTCGCTCCCTAGTCAGCAGGACAGAGTGTGCCTCTTTGGGATTTGCACTTCGCTGGATGTCAGCTGCGTGGGGCTGAGATTGGCTTCATGGTCCCGCTCCTTCCTTTGAGAAGGACACATGTGCATGCCCCTGGGCATGGGGGAGTACAGTGAATGTGCCACTTGGACATAAAACATGACTGTCCTTCCAGCCCTTTCCTGGAAGGAGGTTTCAAAGCACTTAACAAGGGAGGGTGATACCATGATCATTTTATAGGGGAGTTGAGGTGTGAGTGCCTACACAGGTAGGACTTGGTCTCTGATCCTCAGCCTGATGTACAGTCCTAGACCACGCAGTCTGTGCCCCTGCATCTCTCTTTCTGAGCCCCCAGTCAAAAGACCCTGTGTGGCCCTGAGCAGGCACTTCCCTCAGCAGCAGGGAGAAGGGCAACCATCAGATGCACCAGAACAGACGTGCTGTCCTGGATGTGCTGAACTGCAAACGCAGAGGAGCTCTGCTTCGCCCCTGACACACTGTCCTGTGCAGTGGGCAATACTTTCCAGATGGCCATCTGGCCAGCTCTGACAATGTCTCCAGCATCAAGCTGGTCCAATACTGCCTGGAGCCCCACCAGGATAGCTTCACACACATCTGCACAGCAGCAATTTGTGCTGGATAAGGAAAAGACCTCCATGCACTACAGCTCCTGGTACTCTGCAATACAACATGTGACAAAAGGCCTCAAATTCAACCCTCAACCTTTGAGTATCTCTGAGTGGGCTCTTCACCTCTTGTAAAGCCTCAGAGGTACATTTAAGGGAGGGAGGAGCACATGCAAAAGGAGGTCCAGACTCTCCTTCATCCCCCCTTCTCTGGGAGACAGAGAAGCTGAAGGATGTGTTGAATTTATTTTAAAAATCCCATGACTCCATTTTCTTCAAGAAGTTCATTCCCAAGAGCCTCGTGATGCTGCCATCCTGGCACCTGCCCAGCCCTAAACAGAAAAGTAAATCCAATACTTTCTCAGTCACACAAGACTTGCTGAAGCTAATGGCTGTTCGCTGAATAAAGAAGTGAAATGATGTAAAAGCCCTGAAATTTAGTCCTTTTTTTCCTGTCTTATGCCAGTAGCTCCTATAATACTTTACAGTCAGACAATGACACAGACGGGGGGGAGTCTTAGTCATCCACATGCAGGTCAGAGAGCCAGGAGCAGAACCGAGCCCTTAAGTCAAGTTGGGCTTCTCCCTTCATTTACCCCATCTGCCTCAGTAACGTGAGATCACTGATGTGTGGAGACCTAAACCCCCAGGGCACTGGCAGGATTAGCTCATATCTGAGAACTGCTGCACAAAAGCAGAGCTTTGTTTATCAATGTAGGCTGTAAAACTTGCTGACACTATGTAGATTCACAGCCAGCTTAACTATGAAGAGATGAAATTCTGTCTGGTCCTCAAAAAACAGAGGTGAAACTGCAGCATCTCAGCACACAGAATCCAAAATGAAGCCTGTTATGAGTTAGGATCAGCTTGAAGACAGAGGCAGAGAAAATAATTTTTGAAAACAAAGATTTACACCTTTCCAAAACCAACTCAATACCTTTCCTGTGCATCTGTGAGTAGCTTGTTGTTTCATTTATAAGCCCATTTACCTCGGAAGGCAAATTAGTACATCAACCCCAGGTGGCAAACATTATTTATGTGGGTGAATAGCTTACAAGCATACAGGAATATCTGAGTAGTTCCGGAATGAACATACAATTAACCCAAAGGCATTTCTCTTCATGCTCTCCACCTTTTGCAGCTTGATGACAAATGTATGTACTAGGGCTGTTCTTGAGAAATCCAAAGATGACTGCCCATGCATGGCTCCCCAACAGTGACTTGTGTTTTAGAAGGAAGGCCCTAGTTGCTGGAACTCACTGTGGGGTTGCACAGGCTGTATCACTGCCTGGGGTCTCATGCTGCAGGGCTACCTCATGTTTGGGGCTCACACTGAGAGCTCAGCTGGGGACAACATGGGCTGGGTTAAACTGCGAACTTCCAATGGCCTCTCCAAAGCTGGCACCTCCAAAGCACAGTTTTTAATAAACTGGTGATTTTTTTTTGTAATGATGTGCATTGATTACATAGATTTTGATTTTTGATTCCATGAAGTAGGAAAAAACAAACCCACTGCTCTCAGAAGCAAGCTTGGGCTCATCAGACGTTTCAAATGGCTCCGGTGTGACATGCTGAACAAATCTAGATCTGTTCTCAAGCTGCTGGAGAATAACAAATTCTCCCATCCTCATGTTCCCCTGATAGTACTGGAAACCTGACTTCTTATCGCATCAGAGGTCAGGAACAAAATAAGTCGGGCGATGCACCAACTCCACAAACTATAGATCCCAACACTTCTATCTCATCACATAAAAGAAAAAAATCAACATGAATGACAAGAAAAAAAGCTACCTGTAAAACTGTGCTTAAGTTCAGGAACAGTGATGCTACATGTAGAATGGATTGAGAGCAGCCCTGAGGAGAAGGACTTGGGGGTGATGGTTGATGAGAAGCTCAACAGGAGCCGGCAATGTGCACTTGCAGCCCAGAAGGCCAACCGTATTCTGGGCTGCATCCAAAGCAGCGTGGCCAGCAGGTTGAGAGAGGTGATTCTGCCCCTCTACTCTGCTCTCGTGAGATCCCACCTGCAGTGCTGCGTTCAGCTCTGGGGCCCCCAACATAAGAAGGACATGGAGCTGTTGGAGCAAGTCCAGAGGAGGCCGCGAAGATGATCAGAGGGCTGGAGCACATCTCCTGTGAAGACAGGCTGACAGAGTTGGGGCTCTTCAGCCTGGAGAAGAGAAGGCTCCGGGCAGACCTTAGAGCACCTTCCAGTACCTGAAGGGGCTACAGGAAAGCGACAGAGGGACTTTTTACAAGGGCATGGAGTGATAGGACGAGGGGTAACAGTTTTATACTGAAAGAGGGTAGATTTAGATTAGATATTAGGAAGAAATTCTTTACTATGATGGTGGTGAGACACAGGTGCAGGTTGCCCAGAGAAGCTGTGGCTACCCCCTCCCTGGCAGTGTTCAAGGCCGGGTTGGATGGGGCTGTGAGCAGCCTGGTCTAGTGGAAGGTGTCCCTGCCCGTGGCAGGGGGTTGGAACTAGATGATCTTTAAGGTTCCTTCCAACCAAACTAAGGTCCCTTGCAACTATAATTCTATACATAGGTAGGAAACAAGGATAGCAGGGAAAGCAGCAGGGTAAGACTCAAGTGTGCTAACAGAGTCAGTGGAAGTCTGCACAAACCCTGCTGTAATGTACCCTGAGGTCCCATCCTTGCCTGCATTGGTACAGAGACCTGGAAGACCCTGGCCCAGGAGACACAAACTTACCTCATGGTATACAGGAGGGTGCCATTGTCCACCAGGCGCAGGAGCTTGTTGGGTGTTGTCATGTTATGGGCAACAGATTTCTTCCCATTGTGGAAGAAGGTATCAGGAGTCCAGATCTTACTGGCCAGCAGGTTGTTCAGGGGAAGTATTTTCATGGGACCATCAAACTTCAGCCTTTCATCTCTCCAGGATTGCCGGAAAAAGACATCAATAGTGTATTCCTTTGTGGAGAAAGGAGAGAAAAATAAGTCTTGTTTTACTCAGCAATTCATTGCAAATAAGCAGCTTCAAGAAATGGTAAATATCTTCAGTCCTTGAGTACACTGTGTTTTGACACACTTTGGTTGACATGAAGTGTGATGCAACAAGAAGTAGGGATTAATGGCAGTGGAGAAATCTGTGGAGGGTAGAGGGCATTTACCACATTTTGTATAATGACTTAAGTATGATGCCAAAATTTGCGTTTCAGTGTTTCTGACCACAGCAGACAAGCTACAACAGTGGCCAGTCCTGAGGTAGCCCTGCTGCACCACCACCTTTATCCAGATGTTTCAGGGGAGGGAACCATTGTGTGCAGCTACATGGGAATTTAAGAAGGCAAAAATAAAGTTCCAGGAGATGGGATTCAGCCAGGATACTGGTAATTATACCCCTGCTCATAAAGAAAATAAAGAAATAAAGTTTCATGACATTGTCTTAATGTTATTTTTTTCCCCAGGCCACCTCTAGAAAAGCATTGAATCAAGGTCCTCAGAAACTTGCATTACAAGATGATGTAACTTCTTTTGCTTCTTTTTACTTTTCCCTATTTTTTCCCTTTTTTAGTTTCTTTTTTTTTTCTTTTCTTCTTTCAGCTAGTGTAGAAACCCATTTCCTATGCCAAATTCCAGTTGGGGCTGTTAGAAGTTATCTCTTTGAAACCCTGCAGCCAGGGCCAGCTCCTCGCTCAGTGTGTGCAGCCTCAGAAACCACTTGACCAAGCAGCAAAGGCGCTACAGCTCCACAGCCACCCTGAGGCAAAATTAAACCCATCTGCCTGGTGCCTGGCATAAGGGACTACTGTTCCCTGTGACCTGAGCCACCCCATGTCCTCTGAGGGTCCATGTCACTTGAGGGAAAGTCTTCAGCCCATCAGCATGAGCTGCACCATTGCTCACCTCTACAACACACCTCCTCTTGATAATGAAGGATCTAATCAACTCACGAGGCTTTCAGAGAGAGACAGGGGCTTTGGAAAATCTGTCTGTCCCAGCTGTTCTTCCCCTGACGTTGCAGATTCATAGTCTTTATTTACGGGTTCCTGGAGGCTGCAGGACCAACTAAACTTATCACTGTGAGTGATTTCTTTCCTGCAGCTCTTCTCAGCAGCACTTAAAAGCTGCTGCGCATCAGTTTCCTATAGGTCATAGCAATTCCTATAGGTTTTGCAGCAGATGGCAGCTGAGTGAAAGCATCTTGGTAAAGAAATTAATCCCTGCTCCCTGGCCGCAGAGCCACTCCTGCTCAAATGTGAAGCTTCTGGAGCGTGGCTGGGGGAAGGAAAGAGAAGATCCTATGTTCCCTCAGGCTCTGCCCTGTACAAGATATTCTGCCCCTTCATGGAACCGATCTTCACTTTGTGGTTTTAAGCTCAGTAAAGGGATAAAACCAAAGGAATGAGCCTGTGTGCAGTCCCAGGAGGTAGGTTTGGGAAAAGTCCTTACCAGAAGAAGAGCTATCTTATTCAGAACTCCCTGTTCCTACTGAAAAAGCAAACAAAGAAGCAAAACTTTTATAACAACTTCCAAGGCCCTGTTTTTCTTCTTTTATGCTAAGGAATCATTCCCAAAGAAAAGAGAAATCATGTTCAGATTCTTCCCCTCTTTTCTATACTTCTTTCCATGAGACTACCATTCCCAAGTCACCCCTTCCAAGGAGCACACTTAGTTCTAAGTTATGCTCTTCTCCACCTTATAGAAGTGACTGAAAACATCAAGACTGAGTCTGTCTCCAGAGTCTGTCCACCAAAGCATAAAACTCCCTTGAACTTTTTTTTTTTTCAGTTTCCTGGGAACTAAGGCAAAGCTGCAAGAGCTCACTACTGAAGATTCAGGTGTATGTCAGGTCCTATCAGGCTCTACTTTCCAAACCAAACTGAAAGAGAGATTAGAAGTCCCTTGGAGCATCTCAGGGAAAAAGGTCTGCACGTCCTTCTCCACGCTTTGTAACCAGCTGCTCTCCTCCACTCTCCACAGCAGCTTTACCTGCCTCTCCTCCATCATCATAATTACAGTCTCTGTCTGCATCAAGATGCACAGGATCGGCTTTCCATCTCAGTGAGTAATTGGCTGTGGGAGGAACAGTAGCGAGATCACCAGGCAGATGCAAGCAGGGAAGGAGGGACTTCCCCACTCCCGAGATGAAAGGAACCACTGCAGAGGAGCAGGCTCTCCCCACGCTTCCTGAGGAGATGGGATTTCTCTCTCTCACGTTTCTGATTGCATTTATCACCAGAACGGCACGCTAAAACACATTCGCTATGCATTTGTAAAATACATGGAACTAAAGCATGCAAAGGGGAAATAATTTATTATTCTTTTGCTGTCTTCCTAATTTTAAACTCATTTTGTCAAATCACATTGCAGAGAATACCTTCCTCTTCTCAATACCTCATATTTCTTCTTCACAGTTCATTATACACACTCCCTTAATCAAATATGCTCCACCTTGGAAGTAATTATCAGATACTCCCCAGGGGCTAAGATTGCTGAATATATTATGGGTCTCCGCTGTGGTAGGAAAGCAAGCGAGACAGAGAGAGAACTCAAATGAGATTAATACTCTTGGCTACACTGACATCAAGTTAACTTCTAACCCTGGAAGGAGTGGTCTTTCCAAAGCAACACAGGGTTGCATGATGGGGTTAGCACCTCAATGAAACACAGCGAATTCATTCTTCCCGAACTCCTCTGCTTGCTAGCACAGGAGTGTCAGGGGGGCAGCTGAAGAGATGTTCATGGCCACGTGAGCACAGAAAATGAAGCCTTCCCAGCTCCAGAGGGGCTGTGAGAGCCGCAGAACGTTGCTCCTGCCTGACCCAGCTGGTGAGAGCAATGTCCGCTCCTTCTCCCAAAGTGGCCTCCCTCCAAGGCCAGGACTGCCCACCGCTGGTCTGGGCTATGCCAGCACCAGGTCACCTCTGGGACTGGATGCACAGGATGGTCTCGGTCCTCAATGCATGATCGTCCTCACGTGGTACCCTTGAAATGCTGAACAACCATCAACAGCCAACTCTTCTCTGTGTGCCTGGGTGCGTATGGAATATGAGCTGCAAGAAACGCTGTCGAGAAAGCTCACTATTAATTATGCTCCACAGTCCTGTTTTAATTAGAAGACAAACTGTTGTGGGAATACAAGCCTAAATTCAGACCTCAGGCCTTTTCATTAATAATTTTCCCTGAACATGTCAAAATATTGCAATCATTTCACTCTTCTTCTTTTTCCTCTTTTGCCTCCCTTCTTGTTCAAGCACTACAGACAGTTTGATGGTGAAACGTTTTCTTCTGGCACAGCCACCAAAACAGGCCAGATTCTGGCATCCTCCCCTCTTCAAAGGGAGCACCCTCCTTCCTCCACGCACAGTCAGGTCAAGGAAAGCTGGCTACCGTGAGGGTGTTTGTCAAGGCGTGTAATGGGTGGAACATGCTACATAACAGCTCCTGGTCCTGCGGGCAGACCTCTCCATTTCATTAGGTTGCACTTGCAGGAAAGAAAAAGACCCTAAGCCTGCATTGTGCTTGAGCGGTGCAAAGGCATTGACCCTCCAAGGCTGCATTAGCAATTGGTTTCTAAAAGCCCAAACACACCTGAGAAAAAATCCCTGTCTACCACCTGCACTGAGCTCCCCCAGGCCTGCAAGAAGATGATGAAGAGCACTTGTGCCCAGGCAGGCAGCTGGGATGCTTGCTCATGTTCTTGTCATTTAGGAAAATCCCACTTTTGCCCAGATTGTCCGGGGATGAAGGTGGGACACATCTTCTGCAGCTGCAGGAGAAGCCATCCCTCCCTGTGAGGCGACCAGCCAGTGGCACCTACCATATCTGTGTCCGAGACAGGGCCGAAACTCGTCACGTAAATGTCTGTCTTGACTTCAGTTACGCTGTCTGGGACAAAAAAAAGGGAAAAAAGCAATTAGAGAACTGAATTTGCTTGTACAGGGAAGGGTTTGGGTTTTGTTATGTGATGGTTTTTCCTCCCAGGTGCCTCCCTGGCAAGCCCTCAACAAGCCGGCATCGTGCTCTCTGCTGTGCCCTGAACAATGGCCGATTTTATCACTCTTAATTGGGTACATTAATCTCTGATGTAGCTCTGCTGCTTTCCACGCTTACACCGAGGATGAATATGTCTCGCACAGCCGGAAAATGCATATTTACAAAATGTATGTGGCTATGTGATACATAACGTGGTACAGATCCACACATTTTCAATACAGAGGTAAGCCCTGATGGTTCAAAACTCCTTTTAATCTGAAATCCCTTTGTGTCTCCCAGCCTGATAAACAGCCTAGCAATGTTCCACTAGTTTTAGGAAACCCTGGGTTTGTTCCAGCTTCAGGCTTATCTGTATGTAAAAAGAATCAATACTCTGATTGCCTTTTACTGCCATTGTGTTTGCTGTTCTCCTAAGTGCCTCGCTCCTGGTGAGCGGCTGCTCTCGCAGAGTTGCTGCTCGCCTGCATCCCACGCTCCCCTGCATCCCAGGCTGCGCCGCCCTCGTGGATGCTGAGCAGCAGCCTTGCTGCCCCAGCTAAACCACAGAGCCCCAGTTCCTGCCCCGAGCGCTAAAATCCAGGGTTAATCTTAATCACATGCCTTCAGGTAAAGACAAGCTGAAGTGCTCTGCAGAACGCAGCCACCAACAGGTATTATTCATGCTGAACAGCACATACAGCTCTTATTCTTGACTTCATTACAATTTCAGAATGTTTCCTAATTGAAATCTCTGCTGCTGTCCCAATTTGCAGGGAAATCAAGGCACGGTGATTTGCCAGATTCGTGGTCCTACGCTGTGCCCACTGTGTTGTACTGAAAAAATGATGGATGAGGTGCCTTGAGTTTAGCACTACGTTACCATAAATCCTCACCACTTCAGGGACAGATCATGCCACTGTGCTCCCTTTGTATGGAATTAGCTGGCTCAGAGCTGCCTTCCCAATGAAAGAACCAATTTAGAGCCCCAAAGAAGAGTTCATGTTTTATGTGTACTACCCCATTTTGGCCACTGCAGCAGCTTTGCAAGGGGTCTGGATGGCCCATTGCTCAATTCAGTTATGGAAACCCTTCTGTCCCCTGACAGCTATGTTGCAGTACTATGAAGCTTAGTTTTGTGCTTCAAAGTTTTGCATCTAAAAATAAGATAACGCATTCTGGCAGGGTTTTCTCTTAATAGCTAAAATATATGTATACGTGTCTTTAGCTGTTATGGCTGGAAAGCTTCTGACGCAGCCTGTGGCTGGTATTATTGTGCTATATATGTAACCCTTGATCTCGTCTTGATGCGATAAAAAGAAGGTTAAAGAGAAATATGTATGCGGTACACTTTCTGAAACACCCAGAAACCAACAAGACATCATCCTGAACAAAACGAGTTACTTCTGTAAGACTTAAAGGACTCAGGGTATTCTCTCTGTCTCCCTCCAAACAAGTCCCCAAATGAGATACACAGCAGAGAAGAACATTTAGTGAAGCGAGGCTCTTTGTGCTAACACATGCAGCGAGAAAAAGCTAATTATGTTTTAGAGAAAACACAAACTCTCTCTCTCCCCTTCCCTCCTCCCTTCTTGGCATTCAGTTTGCCCAAGATAAATGATTTACAGCCATGGTTATCAGATCAGGATCCATGGCCGCCCACGGCCAGAGAAGCCAGTCCTTGGGACGTGCAGAATGAATTGTTGCCTGCACCTGAGGGGGCAGAGGGACAGGGGTACATGACAGGACCCATGCTTTACAATGTGATCCTCAGGGTCCAAGCACGAGGGAAGGGATTCAGGAAGCAATGAGCAGGTAAAAAGGCAGAACAGTTTTGGACACCTTTTATACGATCCTGCTATCTTTACATGAGCCTTTATGCCCTCATCATGCTGTAACCTGGGTGTCACAGAGCTCCAGAGGCCCCTTCCCGTCCCTTCAGTGTACTGGCAAACACAATCAAAGGTAATGACATTAATAAATGCCATTAATTTATTAATATTAATAGATTATTAATATCAACAATTAATTACAGCCCGTGTCTGAAGAGGATCCCGCATTTCCAGACTGCCTTCATACCCCTCAGGCCAGGCCACGTGAACCTGCCAAACTCTGTGGGAGCCCTTTGTGCCTGCAAGGCAGCGCCTGGTGCAGGGACGAGCTGGAGGGGCTGGCTCGGTTGCTGGTTTATTGATGTCCCCCAGCGCTTAGAAAAACAGGCTCCCTGCACCTCTCATGGCAAAAGCCAAATTGAACTTTCCCTGTTAATATGTGCTCCTAAGGGCAGGATTTGGCTGGGATCGGGAGGGATTTCTGAAATTAAATCACTACTACACAAGCAAGGATTTCAGCAGAGCTCGGCAATCCAGAGACAAGTAAAACACCAGCAGAACAGTGAGGTCCAGCCTCGGAGATTCACTTCCTTCGTGATCCTACAGCCCAAGAGCATCTGCACTGCCTGCAGCCCTGACCGAGCTCATCAGCTCTGTGATGGTGAGACCTTCTCCTCCAGAGAAATCAGGAGCTACTCAGCCAGCCACCCCCCTCCTTACCCTCACACCTACCCACCCTGAGCCTGAACAAGAAGAAACTGCATCTACTTTTGCAGCAAGAGAAAGCTGAGAGAGGAGCATCTCCTGCCCCTGCTCAAAGACATGGCAGGGAAATCTTTATCTTCTCAATCCGCAGACACACTCACACTGCAGCTTGGCTGTCTTGCCCAGTTCTCACCAAAGATCTAATAATTAAGGACTGTACTGTAGAGGGTTAGGCACTTTCCCTAGGCCTGTTGCAGAACAATAATTGGCATTTTTCCTTTCCTAGCATCATCCTTCCCTATAACTCAAAGTTTTTTTACATGCACAAGTGAGTTGAGCATTCAAGCCTGCTGAGGTGGCAGGCAGATGCTGCCAGTCCTGTTTTATAGTTGGGGAAACAAAAAAAGGAGAGACTTGGTTCAGGTAGGAAGCCAGAGCGGGGCAAGGACTAGAGCCCAGCTCCGGCTGTCCTGGAGAACGGCGTGGGCTAGTGCACTGGTGCCCAGCGGAGGGCTGGGTATTACTCTTGGCACACTGCATTGCTGAGCCTCACCGTGCCCCAAGCTGCTGCCACCTGGGCACTGGGAAAGCAAAAAAAGACCCTGAAGCAGTCCTGAAAGTAGAAGAGCAAGAGATTTTTCAGGTTCAACATTTGAACAATAGCAGAATTTAGAGACCAGAGTGTTGTGCCATGTTCCCACGCCATTTGTTTGAGGGCTTTTCCCATTTATAGGCTCAGCTTATTCCCAAGCTTCAGCACAACTGTTTCTAAAGCCATCTGGAGCAAGTGTGTGAGCAGGAACAAGGCATTGCAGGTCGATCAGAGCTGCCTCTTCTCCCCCACCGTCCAAAGCCCTATCCCTGCCTGCCAGGCAATGCTGCCTTGCTCCTGCCTGCAGAAATCCCCCACAGCTGGGCAGATCTGCAATGCAAATGTAAAACAAAAGCTCTAACATCCCTTCCCACGGTGTTACCATGGCACTCCCTACACCTGCCTGCTCTTTAAAAGCTGCCCCTCTCCTTCTCCAAGAATTTGCTATGCCAGATCTAGCTGCTTGTGCAGGCGATAAACACCCCTATTAGCTCTGCGTGGACCCTGCCACCCCAGCCCCACGCCAGCAGGGTGGGGTGCTTCCCTTGCATATGCAGAAGGTGTAAAGCAGCAGTGGATGCTGCTGAGGTGCTTCAGGGTTTCCATTTCCCTCACCCTCCCCTGGCCCCCCTCCAAGTCCCCATGCCCCATCTTCCTGGCCCCAGCTCCGGGCACACACCCTCCCCTTCCCACAATCTCCCTTTAAAGCGACTCCCTGGGCCTGCGAGGAGAGAGCTATTATTTACAAAATGACGGAGTGCTATTTTTACTTGCTTCTTGGAAGCACCAGGAGCAGCAGCAGAGCTGGAATACAAATTACGCTGCCTCGCTGCCTCTCCGATTGTAGGGCTGCCTCTACAAGTGATTACGGGAGGTGGGGGGCACATGGGGCTGAGGAGGCTCTTATTAAACATCCCGCTGCACTCATCAAGTGCTGTTTATTTAAGAATCTCCACCGTAATAAAATCGACTTGGCCGGTTGTGTTTCAGCTCTTGAGGTTTGCGGATGTGCTGAACACAGTCACGTTTCCCAGGCAGGGGTTCCCAGAGGCTATGCCGCAAGCTGGCAGAAATGATGTGCCTGCATCTGAGCGCCGGAGGCTCCCAAACGATGTGCGCTACTAAAACGGGGGCAAAGCCACTGTGGCTTCATGCAGGGGATTCCTGGCTGCTGCGCTGACGTCAGGGAGGCTGCACAGCCTTATCGCAGAGATAAGCTGGATAAGGGAGGGGATGGGGACCTCCTCGAGTCTGTGCTCCATGTGGCAGTGCTCCAGCTCTGCCCCAGGGCTGTGCTGGGACCTAATGAGCTTGGAGGTGACAAGCCTGTACTGGTGTTTCTGTGCTTGATGGCATGGCTGAGACTAGAAAGGAGGACAGTGCTGTTCAGGCTCTGCTGCACCCAGGGGGTACAAACCCTCAATCTGCTCCAGGACAGCTCCTGGAGGCAGATGTTTATGCACTGAGCTTCCTACGAACTACTCTGGACTCCAGCCAGCCCAATATCCCATTTCCAACCGTGATCACAACCTAAAAAGTGCAGTAACAAGCTGATAATGCCCCTTAACACCCTCCTAGACTGCAACCGCATTTAGCCTCAGCTCAAGAATTTCTCAGCTTGATGACATCCCCTTATTCAGTGATCCTCTTCTAAGGACCTGTCCAGTGTCCCCTCAAACGCACAAAATCCTCTGGGAAGGACTCCCACCAGCCTGCGGTGAGGGCAGTGTCACCACGAAAAGAGAGGGGATGCTGTGTAGCTCTCTCCCACATCAGGTAAGCCAAAGTGAGCACGCTGGACAGGATGGTGCTTTACAGCTAACCCAGCATCTCTGGGAACGGGAACACAAGAAGCCAGTTTGTGCTACCAACTTCCACCTCATGCCTTCTCCCAAATCCTTGCCATGCCAATTAATAAGCAGCAGAAGGTAACTTTTGCAGCTGCACATAGAAGTTTTTTGTGTGTTTCATTCTTTGTTTTCTCAGCCTCTCACTACAGGGATTTAATTTTCCTTCCAGTTTTCACCTCTGGAACAAAGGAGGCTTCCATGACCTTTGCCACAAGCCCCATGAGCCCACTGGAGCTGAGCTGCATCACAACCTAAGGCAGCACTTGGGTTTGGAGGCAGCACGCTGCAGCCCCCAGCCAGAAACTCCACCCTTGGGTCCCTCCTCTCGCTCTGACCACTTCAGTCTCATCACACCAGGGCTGCTGCCCTGGCCAGTTCCTGCCTGGGTTTTTTAAACGGCCTTTTAACCTGTGGTGCTGCCTTGTTTTGGGAAGTAGGAGCTGAGTTGTGTCTCAGAATCAATCACAGAATCACAGAATCAATCAGGTTGGAAGAGACCTCTGGGATCATCGAGTCTAACCATTGCCCTGACACCACCATGTCAACTAGACCATGGCACTAAGTGCCATGTCCAGGCTTTTCTTAAACACATGCAGAGATGCTGACTCCACCACCTACCTGGGCAGCCCGTTCCAATGTCTAATGACCCTTTCTGAGAAGAAATTCTTCCTAATGTCCAACCTGAACCTCCCCTGGCGAAGCTTGAGGCTGTGTCCTCTTGTCCTATCGCTAGTTGCCTGGAAGAAGAGGCCGACTCCCACTCCGCTACAACCTCCCTTCAGGTAGTTGTAGACTGCAATAAGGTCACCTCTGAGCCTCCTCTTCTCCAGGCTAAACAATCCCTCCAGATCCTTCACCAGCTTGGTCGCCCTCCTCTGGACTCGCTCCAACACCTCAACATCTTTCTTGAAGTGCAGGGCTCACAACTGGACACAGTATTCAAGGTGCGGCCTCACCAGTGCACAGAGTACTCACCAGAGTACAGAGGTACAGTCTCCTTTCCGTAAGAACAGAGGCATTGAAGAAGGAAGGGCACATCTCTGGATGGCATGGCATGGGGTACCCTCTCTGTGACTTCGCCCTCGGGACTGCCATGCCAGTACTGGGAGAGGACAGTGAAGCACAAGCAGAGGGGTAGGTGCCCAAGGGGAGAGGGTAACTTTGCTTCTCCCTACAACCTTCCTTGCAAGAGCTGCAGGAATGGAGACGTGACATCTTCTACATCACCAACCACACACAATAAACCCCTGATGTAGCCTTCATTGCTGCTCTCCTGCTGAGGGGCAAGGAAGACTCTCCCGCATACATTAGAGATGCTTCTCTTGCATTTTTTGCTAGGGAGCTCCGGAACAGCAGCACAGAAGGAAACATTTCACTGAACATTGCAGTGCTGTTAATGCCTCCTAGGCTTGTCCAGCCCAGCCACGGGATAAAGCTGACTCCAAGGACATAGGACAGAGCATCTGCCACCCAAAGGCCACAAAGCAGCATGAGCTATTGCTAATGTCAGGACCACAAACATCTCTACTGCACCTGGGATGCTTTCACACCAAGTATCCCGGGAGCAGAGGCTGTGCACGGGTCAGCAGGGGAAGGCTGGGGAACAGAGATGGCAAAAAAACAAGAAGGTACTGGCATTTCCTCCAGCATCTGTGAACAGGAGAGCAGAGCTGGAGCACAGAAAGATCTGGCAGCTCTCAGTTGCCGCTCCTTCTGTCTCCTCAATTGATTTTTGACTTGGGGATCTTAGACAACATATAGAGAGGTCACAGTCAACCTCTTCAAATTCCCAGTCCCAAAGTCAAAGTACATATTTTCAGATGTTGCTTGGCTGGTTTAGTGCCTCAGGATCCTTGATTACAAAGTTACTTGTTCAGAAGCAAAAGCCAAGTCTCATATTGCAGACATTCACCCAAGTCTGGTAAGTTCAGCCTGGGTATCTTTCCCAAAAGTGGATGGGAATGTGCACATGTTCTTCTTCTTCGAAGAATAACCCAGAACATACCTAGGGTGTCTTGGTCCTGTCAGCAGCCTTCCTTACATAGGAATAAATTGGAACCGCCTCCATATAGAAGACTTATATAGAATTATATAGAATTGAAACAGTTGAAATCGGTAAGAAGCAAAGGCTTCTGGCAGCACACCACCCAGCCTAGAGAAGTCAATGCCGAGCAGCAGTGATCATGGCCAAGAGTGTCACCAGAAGGGCTGGCAGCTTGCCCAAACCTTTGCAGGCCAGACAGAGCTTAACAGTGACATCAGGTTTAATTCCCCAAACTACCAAAACACCAACACATCTCCAGGAAAACTCATTTGGGCAGAAGCTGAGACCTTGGCCACTTTTTGTCTATGGGGGAGGATAACCCCAGAGGTAGGGCAGCCCACCCAGACCTGACACCTTCTGATGGCATTTGCCTCTCTCTAGTGAACATAAAGACGAGGACGACCAGCGTCCCAGGGATGAAGGCTGGCCTTAGCCTCATGCTCCCACCTGGGACAAACACAGTTAAAGATGACGGGATGCTCATCCACTGCAAAGTGGGTCAGCCAAGGACTTGAACACCAGGAAAATTGTACTCCAACAGATTAACCACACAGCAAGGAAAGAAACAATATAAATGTCTGAAACAAATGTCTTAGCCAAAGCAGGGGTGAGTAAAAGCCTGCAGGGGATTGCCAACGAGACCTTTGGATCAGATCCGTACCTAGCTCTGCCTGTGTGTCACGAACTATTTGTCTAATGCAGTTTTGCTCGGCTATTTGCTCGCTTACAGAAGTGGTTGCCCCATCTCACTCGTAAAGCTGAAACAACTCAGTGTGTGTAACAGATCTGACCCCCTCGGTTACACTCCCAGTGACTTATGATCAAAAAGGCATCATATTTATACAGGAAACAAGGCTATCTGCTGCTCTCCATGAAAGCATCAAGCCTGTCCCTCCCATCCCGGGGTGCTGAGGCACCTTTTCACAGGGGTTGGCTTATCACACACCACTGCTTCTCAGGTCCCCTGGGACTGCCAGCGTTTGCTGCACAGCCAGTTCCCAAGGAGCTGCTCTGTGAGCCGCCGTGATTAATCACTACCTGCTCTCTGATCTGATAGCACATCACTGTCTACAATCGCATGTCCTCCAGCCAGACTAGAGAGAAGTCATTGAATCTGTAACACAGATACACATGTGGTATCACTTCCAGCTGTGCTCTCTCTCCTTTTCTCCCCGCAACTTGGATATTTCAGCATCGGGTGAGCAAGAAGTTCAAAAGAATTTCAGGGGCTCTCTCAAGATACAGCTGACAACAAAACCACGCACACAAGATGAGAGAGACCAGCATGGACTACAATTATACATGCTTAATTTTTCAGTCCCAATGAAGTGAGATGATGCCTGTCAAATCCCTCAAAAAGACAGCCTGCTGCCCTGGCTCTCTTAAGAGGGCCAGGGAGAGCTGATGCAATGAAAAGATTTATTCCCTGTCTCACATAGCAAGCCGCATATGCAGCTTTCCAACACGGCTGCATCCAGTGTCCTCTGCAGGAACAAGATGCAGGACCATGATGCAGGACATGAAGTGACCCAGTTACCACTTGAGCATGGTTTATCTAGGATTATATGGCACACCATAATGCCTAGATGGATGTCTAATTCCCAGGAGATCCCTGGGGCACAACCCACCCAGGGCACAGACTCCTGGGTTATGTAGGGAAGATCAGCTCAGTTCTTGGAAGAGAAATCCCTAAGCAGTCTCCAATGCACTATAAGTGGGCTCGTGGCTCTGACCCAGGGCCTGAGCTCTCTCCACACCTACATAACACATTGCTATGGAGTTTGGATCAAGGCATAACTACTGCTTAAAGCAGAGGAGTCAGGCACACCTTGGTTCCTCCTTGCCTCCATGTGTGCAGGGAGCCAGTGTCCCAGCACAGTGCTGAGGGCATATTAGGGCATCTGCTTGTCGCTTTTGGGTGGAAACTGCACTCCCTCCCTAGCACCTTCATGTGAATAAACAGCACAGGGTTAGCCCAGTTTTCAGGTCTGAACTGCTGCACAGAGCATGCTACACTGCCCCTTTGTCTCAGCACACACACCTGTCGCAGTGGGTAAGTCCATGTGTTGCTGTAGAAGGTGCTATAGGGATTTCACATTCTCCCACGCTGGAGAAAGGTGTTTTCTCACATTTACCAAGAATGGGGGATACAGGTCAGAGCTCTATCCAGCAGAACAGCCTAGCAGAGATGTTGCGAACAAACCTGCTTTCCCGCAGTCAGCTTTTCCTGCCTGTTTTTTCCAATGCCTAACACCAGTTGATCCCATCCGGTAACCTCTCTCTACTTTGGGTCTTTTTCCACTCAGCTGCATAATTCCACAAATCTTGCAGAGACTTAAAACCTCTGAGATATCTACCCTTCTGTCAGGTTTTGTTCAGATCAGGCAACAGGCTCAAAAGCTTTTAGAAGACAAAAAGGAAGAAAAGAAGATGTGATAAGCCTACTCCATTAGGAGCCCAGGCAAAAACTACCACAAGACTCAACAGAACTATGCATTTGGCTCATGTAGTTTAATTTAACTTTCCCTCATTGCCCTGTGCAGGCTGCACACACACGTCTTCTTATTACTGCATTAAGTGACATAAAATACAGATTCCAGAGGTTTAGAATCAGGACGTGGTGCAAGTTATTGATAGACATAAAGTCCAGGAGGCATAGAAGAGAGAGTCAGAAAGAAGAGAGTCAGAAGCAGCAACTGCTAGAGGATGTGCAGTCATGGAGGCTTTACACACACCCCTCATTCTCACACGTACAAACAGAGACTACAAATTAGTTGAGCTATTTTTGCTACAGACAGAAAAAGACGGAATGAACAAAGCTACTGTAGTTACTATTTTAAGGGCTTAGGACACCCTCGGATGCTATGAAGACAGAGGAGGAATACGTATGTATGAGCAGGCTTTTAGAGGTTCTACAGTGCTTTGAGACCCTTTGAGATGCTACATAAACATGTTTGTTATATATCAAAAATACAATGAGAAAATGTGTGAATATACATTAGCATGCATAATTTAACAGATTCAGTATTAAAGTCTGTCCTTGATGGCTAAGCCAGAGGCGCTTGGGGAAGGGAATCCCTGCCAGTCTGGCAAACCTCTCCATGTTACCTGCAAAACATCTGTGTTTCATTTTGGGCCTGCCTGCCTGAGCTCATCTTCAGTTAATTTCCCTCTTTAGGGGTCAATGACGATGTTCGTGTTGACCATATCAAGGGATCTTGGTGAACAGCACCCTCAGGGACAGACTGCAGCAGGTCCCGTGCCCCAGTACTGCGGATGAATTGCACATACACAGGAGAAGGCACCGGAACAAAGCAGGCACCGGGCTGCTACCTCTGCTGTATCCCTTCACACATCGTATAACTGAGCTGGGAGAGTCAGTCATTAGTCCAGGCTTATCCAGAACCTGCATGGACACAGCGTACCTCCATCAGGCCAGCTTGCAGACTGGCCCCAGCAGGTTGGCCCTTATGTCCTTCCTAAAAACACTGAATCTTTTGTTAACTCATTCTCAGCAAGTCTTTCTTTAACAGAAATCATCAACACCCAACAGGCCACTCACATGCTTGAAGAGGAGCTGCAAAAACTGCAGATCAGTGCCAGTAAAATCCTCAGGCATTTGTAAAGCACTTACTGAGCTCTGTAATTCATCAGAGCTCAAGGCCGATGCCCAGGAAAAAGTAAGCACAAGGGTGCAATACAAACCTGCTATTTCTAACCTGATAATCATTGATACATAGAAAACAACTGGAAAGACTGGAAAGCCAGAAAGCAAGCAGCGAAATGCAAGAAAAATCAAGAGACACACTGCATTGCATAATTTTAAGTCATTGCAGAGAGAGAATAAACAAGATGTCTCAGTCAAGTGTGTGGGGTTTGCAGGCCGAGCTTCTGAGCTCCAGCCCCACCATTGGTGCTAATCTGCACTATGGCACTGAGCATGCAATGCAGTTCTGCTGTGCTCAGTTTCCCCATCTGCCTTTTAGCCTCAGTGGTGCCTCCCCATGCCTCTGGCTGTATCTTGCTCCAGGTTGCTCTGCAGGCTGAGGATTGCCAGACCACACGATGGACTGTAGTGTGTAAAAAAGAAACAAAAGAAAAAGAAAGTGGCTCCTGGGGCTTGCTGTATAGCTGAGAGGATGAGTCCATTTAATTCTCAAGCCTGTCCCCTGAGGGCAACGCCAGGTACTGAGGCGAAGACACAAGAAAACCATAGCAGGGAGCAACACAGTAATTTGCACTCTGGTTCCCTTATCTCCTCCGTTAGCAACTGGCTGGCATTTCTTCAGCGGGAGAACTTAATCAGCTCCTGCCATGGTGTGCCTTTGGTGACACTTCCAGCATCCTCCACCATCACCCCCAGAGCAACGCAGGACAGACGCTTTCCCTTCCTCACGCACCCAATGTTGTCTTTGCCCGTGTGACTGCTGGGCTGTGCTCAGAGCCAAGGTCTCCTCTGAGCTGTCTCTCCCCCGTCACGCACAGGTCACTGGGCTGTACGGTTACTGCTCATTTAGTTTGCAGCAAAGCCCAATACATCGTACAAATAAATTTATTTAATTGCCATTGCCTGCACTGGTCAGCTCAGCATTTCCTCTGGTGCTGAAGCCCTGTGGCCACAGCACCGCACGCTCTCCTCGCCTCCTGGGCTCACCCAGCTCCCCGCGTCACCTCTGCACACGCTGCTTGCCAACACACCAAGAAATGCATTTTTAGACGTTTTTAGACCAAGAATGCATGTTTAGACAGCACAGACTGCGAGTCCACCTCTGCCCAAGCAGAAATAACTCATCCTGTGTTTGCTGTCCCACACTTGCAAGGATAAACAGAGAGTCTCCAAAGCGCAAGATAAATCCCAGACGTGCACATGCCCCCTCATCAACATCGCCCTCGCCTGGCTCCCCCGTGCTTCCCAAGGAAGTTCCTTGCTGGGCCAACGTGGCCAGCAAACCCTGGAGCAGCTGGGTGATCCACACGTGCGCGAGACAGGCTTATTTGTGTGCTCGGGCTGTTGTTCAATGCCCAAGTGAGCAAAACGCTTTCAGAGGAAATTCTTTTATGGCTCTAAATCTTTCCCCTCCCCAGCACTGTTCAGGCACCAGCACTGTCTGTCCCATGGACAGGAAGGCTTTTAATCACAGTTACTCACAAAAATTCGGCAACAAATACTGAATTTTCAGTTCTGCCCCGCTACATGAATTACAACATGCTGCATAATACTTCGATACTCCCACCAGAGACAAGCAGGAGGGCAGATGCCTCCAGATGTAATTTTTAATTTTCCTTTGCTGGGGATAATGTTTTCTTGTCCTAGCGACGTGCATTCAAAGCGTTCCCGTTCCCATGGCAACTCTCTGCTTCCACTGGAGATGCCATTTTTCATGCCATCCCTTCAGAATCAGACATCTCGTAGCAGAAGTTTTGAAGAAATGTCTCTCTTAAATATATATTTTATTAGAGACAGTGCCTGTGAGTGTGCTTTATTGACACGTTTCTTAGGCGGACTCAGAGCCTACCGAGGAGAAAGCTGTCTCCAGAAAATATGCTGGCTGCTAGTCTGCCTTTTCTCAGCTTCTGTTTTTCAACCAGAACTCTCCCCTCTTTTCTGCCACACACATATTAGCCAGCACCTGCTCCTTTTTTTTTTTTTTTTAATTCCTTTCTGTTCCCATCACTCTTCTCCATGCCCAGTCTCTGCCCAGCTCCCCGGTAATGCAGGCACAGCAGGGGAGTGCCCAACCAATTCATAGAATCATAGAATGGTTTGGGTTGGAAGGGACCTTAAAGATCATCTAGTTCCAACCCCCCTGCCATGGGCAGGGACACCTTCCACTAGACCAGGCTGCTCACAGCCCCATCCAACCCGGCCTTGAACACTGCCAGGGAGGGGGCACCCACAGCTTCTCTGGGCAGCCTGGGCCAGTGTCTCACCACCCTCACAGGAAAGAATTTCTTCCTAATATCTAACCTAAATCTACCCTCTTTCAGTTTAAAACCATTCCCCCTCGTCAGTACATGCTGGAAGTATCTGCACCCGCTCACTGCCGGCTGGCACGGGTGCTGCCGGGGGACCCCCTCTTCTCCTGCAGGCAGAGAGCCATCACCGGCCTCATTATATATTTGCATGCAGAGAAAAACCCAAAGTACTACAAAATAGAGACCACTACAAGAGCCCTTCGGCCTCGGAGGGCAGCATCAGGAGCATCTGCACCATCTCCGCCCCTGGCTGCTCTCCCTGTGCCATCTGACCGCAGCCCGCTGGGCACCCCTGGGAAGAGGCGAGCATCTCAGAGCACCGATCCTGCTCCCCAGCACATGAGCCTGCGCATGGGGCCCCCACACTGGCCAGGGGAAGGGTTCGTGCCCCAGGTCTTGGTTATTTGATGCCACTCGGGCACCCCTGTTGCAGCGGTTCACAGCGTTGTGGTACCCCTCTGGGCTCCACGGGTGTGGAGCTGGGGGATGCTGAGACAGAGCCACCTCCCTGCCTAACACTTCGCCTTCCTTACCGCACCAAGGCACACCTCCCACCTCCGCTCCCACGCAGTCCTCACCTCCCCATCACACCCGAACAACCAACACCTCTGGCTCAGAAACCTCCTGCAGAGAAACTGAGATGCAACATCCCACCCACAGCAGCTTCCAAAGATTTTTCTCAAGACCCCCGGGGAAGAGTTTCTATTTCAGGCTGCGCTGGCAGCCCCCAGCCCCGCCACCCTCCAGGGGCAGGGCAGCCCCCCTCATCCCACAGGGATTTCCAGGCTCCCCGGGTACCGCAGCACCCGCAACCCTCACTTGCACCACGCTCAGCATCTCCCACCCCAGCTCCCGACAGCTCATCAGGAAAAGGCAGCGCCAGCCCTGGCAGGGGTCCCGGTGGGAAACCATGCTGGAGCTCTCTAATAGAGCTGTAACTTTACAGCTTCAAATTGCCTTCCTTCAGGAGACAAATCCGAGCAGGTAAATTGTTAGGAGCCGAGCGGATCCGGAGGCTGATGGAACTAATCCCAGGCATGTTTAAACGCAAAGGCCCAGGGAGCCTCACTTAAACCCGACGCCCAGGGAGCCTCACTTAAACCCGACGTGATCGCTGAAGCTCACTGCTGTGCTTAATTCTCAGGTGCAGCCTGCTCGGAGGGGTGCAAAAAGCAGAGGAAAAGGCAGAGCACTGGGAGCAAAAGCCACACACTGGCTTCAAGGTCAGGACATTGGCCCTCAGCAAAACCACGCGCCAGCCAAACAGCAGCAAAACAGCAGCTCCTGTTCACCCCATGGTGGAAACCACATGGATAAACATCGCTGTTGTCCCTAAGAAAAGTTTAGAAACATTTTCTTAGCCCAGCCTCCAGCAGGGACACGCAGGCTCAGGGGACACTTCTTGCTGACTCCAGACTTCACATTAATTGTACCGTCCCACCAGCCATTAATCAAATGTCTTCCACTGGCATTTTTATTGAAAATCAATTTAATAAAGTAGGTGGGAGTCCACATGCTTCCATAACATCAGATAAATATTCATGGAGATTTGTGCTGCTTTAGCTAAATGAGTTTTTTATATTTAACTGATGCAATTTCCTTGTTCCTTAATATATAGCTTGGCTTGCCCTTGTTCAGGAATAGAGACAGGGTGGGACTCAGCCCCGCGCTGGCTCGCTCTCAGGCACACCAAGGAACAAACTTTTGCTATCAAGCCAACACCTTTGGCAAGGATATTGTCATCTGTAATTGGAAATATGGGTCTGCTGGGGTTGCCATCACCGGGTGCAAATCCCCAGAGCCAAGGCTGAATTCAGAAAGGCCCTTTGGAGCTGGAAATTCATTGCCAACCACTAAGAACATGGCCACCATTTCTACCTCCGCAGGTGTGTCATCCGATTTCTGCTTTTCCCTCCCTGTTAAGCATCTATTGTGCTCCAACAGCAAAAGCTGATGAAAGCCATCAGAAAATGCATTCCCCTGATGCTATCGAAGGGGGTTAAAACGCTTCCAGCTACCAAAATATCCAACGCACTAGTGAAAGAACCAAAACACACCCACACAAAGCTTCAAAATTTGTGGGGCGCATGAGTCCCAGGAGAAGGGATGAGCACCAAGCTCACCCTCAGTGAGACAACCTCTGCCTGCAGCCTGGCTGTGAGTCTCTGTCCCGGGGAGGGCACGTGCCCAAAGCTCCTTACTGCAGCCCTCCCTTCTCAAAGGCAGTGATTAGAGTCCAGACGGAAGAAAGGGAAAAATCTGACACATTGATCAAATTTAGTAGAAAGGCACGATTCAGACAGTTATCAGTGAGAGATTTTACAGCATCTAACGGCTTCTTTGTTAACGGGAGCAGTGAGCAGCTGCAGCTTCCAAAAAGCGGCAATGCAGGGCAATTCAGCCACTGCCAGGACTCTTGTCACGTTATACTAGTGATACCCTGCTCTTGAAAGGCAGCGCTTCAGAAATCAAGCGCATCATCATTTTGCCTTTGTTATTAATGCAAACTGACTTGTTTTCATCGTTACAGCCTCAACCTAATTCCCCATGCACACGCTCCCTGCAGCAGCTCAGATCTCTGGACAGGATTTGCTTTCCCCTGTGCTTTAATGACATGAAGGCTGTGACTGGCCCCGCGTACACGCACTGATAGCCCAAGCCCAGGAATAGGGCACACTTCTGCACACGAGCTACTGAGAGTTGCGTTTCCCATGCCACAGCTCCAGGGTGGAGGTGGTATGAAAACGAACGGAGTCCATGAAGTGCCACCATAATCATTTTCCCCTCATCCCCAGCAGCTACCAATGCACCAGAGGTGGGCAATGCCCACTTTTTGATGTCATGAGATAGTTTAGTCACTCAGTTCCTCCCAAAACACAGCATCGGCTGCAGGGACAGGTCCCCTGCAAGCCTCTGAGCCTACTGATTTCCTCCCTGTTAAGACAGCAGTCCTGCTTCTGAGAGATCACCCTTGCTGGAGACAAACTGCCTGTCAGCAAGCAGCGCTAAATACAGGGTATCATATTCGACAGATAATGGCATGCTTTTAGTTTTTTCTCTCTTGGATGCAGGTCACACAGCTAATGTCATCTCCAAACGCTGAAATCCTAGATGTGAAAAGGTAAAGCTTAATTGCCTTGAACAGCAACTCTTGTATTGACTCCAACATAAGGCCCATAAATATTAATACAGCTATATTTAGCCCCTTTCAATTGTACATACAAAATTAAACATCTTTCTGGGAACAAATCAGTCTGGATAGGGTTTGGGTTTTTTTCCTTTTCCCTTTTTAATGCGTTCTGCATCAAAATAATAATAATCCTAATAGAGCTAAGGCTCTAAAAAAAAAGCACAGTGGATGGAGGCAGAGCTTAAAGATACTTTCCCCTGGCTCAACCAACTTGCTCCTCAGATATTCAGAGGCACTTGCATACTCCTAACCTCAACCCTGCCCCACCTGCTTCTCCTCTTATTAGATTCAGTCCCTTTTCTGGCTGGTAGCAAACTGAGACCCACTGAAGGTGTGCGCACAGAGGAACCCGCCCAGCCTGGGACCTCGGAGTCCCAACACCACTGCTGGGAGAGGGATGCTCGAGGAGGGACTCCTGCCCTGCCAGAGAGGAGAGGTCCCATCTGCAGCACAGCCATGCCCACACAATGCCTTCTGCAGTTAAAGACCTTCTCTTTTGTATAAAAATCGCATCCACTTTCCTGATTTGCAAATTAATTATACGTTGCTTTCCTTGCCAAAGTGGACTTAATGGTATTAACGTTACATGACAAAGAGAAGCTATCAGAAAGCTTCTCTCATAATGATGGCTCGATTGATCAGGTAAGAAGAAAGGATATTTCATGGTTTTGTTCTTTAACCCTTCCTCATGCAAGCAGACAGGGCCCTTTTCTAGGAAAAGGTTTTTTCAAATTCTCAGAGGAGACCAGGTGCATCTCTCCAAAGGGAAGAGCTCTAATCTCGCAAGCACAAAAGCCTGTTATTCAATTCCCACATGTGCACAGACCCTTTACAGAAAACACAAATTGTGGAAAGAAGAGTTTGCACCTTCATTTTTTGCAGGACAGTGGCCTTAACTGGCTAAAGTGACATTCACAGCTCTCCAGGAGACATGTCTTCAGGTAAGTAGGAATGCAGGACAGCTAAAATCTGACTGGCCTGTATGGATACAAACAACTTCCTTGACAAGAATTCAGATGGGTGCAGCAAGCCTTGTGCAGAGCCTCTGCCACCTTCCCATTTGTGAATTGCTGTGGGTTTTGTTTGGGGTTTTTTTTGTGGTCATCAGATCCTTTCCTTGACAAAGTTTCTCGTATCAGAACTGATCCTTCCAAAAAAAGAGGCATGTGAAATGACTTTTGCAAGGTTGAAATAGCGTCTTGAATTTTCAGACACAATTTATTTCGCTCCAGTCATGAATCATTCCATTCATTCATTCAGTTTGAACTTTGGCATCAATAGGATTTTCCAGAAGGTTGGGGGGAGGGTGGAAATCATAAGCTTTTTTCATGCCTGTTGTTCCCACCACTTTGGTTTGAATTATGTTCTTCCAGAAGGTAAAGTGAACAGGGTGTCCTTTTCTCACAATGCAAATTGCAGATTAAAACCCTCTCTAGGCTATACTCTATGCTTACAATTGCCAGTACTCCACATAGCTGTATGTCCTTCAGAGGCAGATTTTTAAAGTAAGCTACAGGTTAGTACACACAGAGAAAGAACTCATTACACGAAATTCCTGCCCCACCAGACTCAGTAACAGTTTTGCCATTTACTGCAACAGGGTGGGAATTTCACTCTGCCTTTCAACAGCAGTTGGTTAGGGGACCCTGCACGGTTTAGCCTCATAGTCTTGCTGTAACTCACTTCCCAAAGCCCCATGCATCTTCCAGAGCCTCATGAACACTCCAATATTTTTATTTAATCAAATAATAACCTCTAAATAAATGAAACAGCATTAACAAGCTAACAGGTCTGAATCAGCAGCATTAATCCCCCTGCTGCAGGGGGCCCAGGTAGATGTGATTTGATTGCTCCTTCCTGAAGGACCGGGTTGAAATTCACCACCAACACGATCAATGGCTTTGCCTCATCAGACATAATCAGCATCTCTGTATAGGTACACAAACTGCTGCAATCATTTTATCCTCCAGCTCAACGAATAAAACAACTGCTGTTTCCTCAATATTTGACCAGTTGTTTCACCGCCAGCTTCCCAGAATAAACCAATTAAAGGTGTTTTTAAACTCTATAATACCTAATAAAAAAAACCCCTTATTTCACAATCCATATCAAAGACACATTATAAATCCTTTACATGGGACTGAACGAATGGAAATTCTAACAAATGAGTAGCTGCCATAGTTCAACAGATCAATAAAGACATCCTTGCAAGCAGTTTATAGCCATCTATAACATCCTCTACTAATGTTCTTAAAACCATCTAACACATGTTCAACATGCTTAAACATCAGCTCCCCCCTTCCAAAGTCATTATAAACAAATAGCATCATCCCGTCTCCAACACGCACCCACCAGCTTCTCCTCGGGCAGGGATCAGCTGCCTAACATTCGCACTGGTTCACTGCAGGTGGCTGATCTAGCATTGAAGCTCTGAGATGTTACTCCAGTACAAATTACTGGGGCAAAAATTCCACCAAATGGATTCACTTTCCTAGAAGAATTTCTCACCCTTCGGGAAAAATCTTACTTCTTGCCTACGTGTGTGGGTACATGGAGGGGTTGGCAGCTTGGCGCAGACTCCTCATTGGAGCCACGCACAGTAATGAAGGCGCCATCTAAAAAAAGGCATCCAAAGCAGCATGAGAAACACCCTCCCCTCCACAACCCTGGCAGCCTGGGGGCTTGGTTGCGGCCCCTCTGGAGAGCCCAGGAGCGCGCAGCCCAAGGACAGCCTCGTCGCTGGTGATCGACTTTGGCCCCACGACTGCCCCATGGAGAGGGTGGCTGGGCAGGGACCCGCCGTGGTGGTCCCCTCCCTTCCATGGCACTGCAGAGGCACAGGCAGCTGTGAGATGCCCCCAAAGGACCTGGTGCTGACCTGAAGCCCAGGTACCGTTTCACACCAAAAGCTAGGAATCTCTTCTCACAATGGGTTTCTGACCCTTCTGCAGTGTTTGTGATATCCCTAAAGCTTTGATACAAGCTTGTTGCCCTAAGCAAATTCATAACTTATTTAAGAGAAGACTTTCACCCTTAGGCATAGCTGTCAAGCCCATATTCCTCACTCGCCTTCTGATGTGTGCACGTCTTTTCACACAGAGCTCCCTTTCCCTGTACGCCGTGGGTTTAAATAGCAGCACAGCCGGGATTTCTGCATGGGAGAGGAGAGCATCGGGGCTGTGCAAATTCAGGGCAAAGCTGCCTTTGGAGAGCTGCACCCAAGGGGAAGACAACCTTTTTTAAAATTTGTTCATAGATCTTAACTTCAGAAGTTTGACAAGACAGAGCAGGGTCCCCGTTGCCCAGAAAGGTAAATAAAACGCTGTTCAGGCAATGCCTCAGCTCCAAATTAAAACTCATCAAGGAATCTCAGACAAATACAAAAATCTGAGATAAGACATGGATTTTTTCAAGAAAGGATCAAATTCCTCCCTGGAGTAATCAATACAAGACATGAAGTCAGATCAGAGAGAATAGATGAGAAGTTGGGAGAGGTGGAACATTAAGACAGAAAAACAGATTAAACACAGTCCTGAAACCCTGGAAATCATAACAAACCACAAAGGGCCACTGGGTTTGTCATCTAATGTTTCTCTTGCACAAACAGTAGATCTAGATAATGTTTATGACAAACTGCAGGCAGCTTCATCACGCACAGGTGAAAAAACTGCAGAAGAGCTCAAGGCCAGACCAAGTCTGGCCTCCCTGGATGCCTGGGGACCAGCTCTGCTGCAATAGGGAGTGGGACACGTTGCAGTGGGACTCTGCCACCACCACTCAGGTGTCCCCACAGTGACAGGCAGTGCCCAATGCTTCTGCCAAGGGACCAAGAACAGCCCTGCCTCCAGCCCTCTGCCCACCACCAAGCACCCGAAAGCTGGGCTGCTGCACACTGCCACTTTACATGACCCAAAGAGCTTGCGAGGGTCCCCTCCGTGGGGCTTTGCAACCTGTCTGCAGAAGGAAAGGACAATTTCAACATTTCATCCAGATTTTAGGAAATAAAAAGTTCTCTAAACTTCAGTCTGGACAATTTAACAATTTCTACTAGTATTGTAGGTTACTCTCACTGTAAACAGATTTCTTCTTGGATCTTGCCAGGCAGATAAGCCCTCACTGTTTCAGCTTGAAGAGCACTGTACTTTCGAGAGAAGGCAGTTCTAGAATTTAATTATTCTGACTATTTCAGCCCCTCTGCCTTAATGCTCACATAATAACAGACAAGCCCTTACCTGCAGGAGGTCAGGACAAAATGACAGATGCACTGAGGTGTAACACAACAAGCATCTCATGGAAATGTCTCAACCTAAAGGAAGCCACTCTGAACCTAAGTCCAAAACCTCTGGGCCATCAGCACTTGAATCAGTGAAAATACAGATGGCAAGGCAGAGATACGGATGTTTCTTGCTTGCTCAGAAGCCATCCTGCCAAACTACACCATCATTAAAAAAGCAGGAAGGAACACTGCACCGCAGAAAGAAGAGACAAGAAAAACTCAAACCGAGGTGTGCTTCACTTACGAAAGAATAAAGGGACTACATCAGCAGGATAAATATTAACGGGTGGCTACAGATCAAAACCATTAGCAGGGCAGAGCTGACATAGTAAGGCCAGATAAAAGGCACCGTAGGCCTATGTTGGGCATCCCTGATTTGAGTCCTATTGCAAGCAGCAGAGCCTGACTGCACCAAAACCTGTCCAAACCCAAGGGCATCTGCACTGAGCCCAGCGTGGGCAGGGAGATGCTGACAGCAAGTCACAAAGAGCAACCCAGTAGAGATGGAGGAAGAGGAGGCAGCCACAAGCCTGGGTTGCTTTCACTCTCCAGATATACCCAGTTGTGCAGGTACAAACTGGGGCTTCATCTCTGCCTGGGTGGGACCCCCCTACTGCCAACCCTGAGGACAAGGAATGGGTGCCATGCCCTGTCCCCAAGGAAGAAGAAACCAAACGGGCCCAAGTGCCTTGTTCTGCCTAGGGAATTGCACTGCTTTAATCCAGTTGCCTGCGTTTGCCGGTACCAGTAAACCCCATGCTCTGAAAACTTCAGTAGGCTCCTAACCCCCAACTGTGCAGCAGCACATCGTGCAGACACAGACAGGCAGGACATTTGCCAGCCACCGCTCCCTCAGCAGGGCCGCGTCAGCCATTTAGGGACTCCAGAGAGATGTGGTAGAAGCTTTAGGGAAATACTGTGAGTTACCTTGTAAGCGATGCTGCATCCAGAAGGGAGAACACCGATCGATCCTAGCCTAGCTGCTTAACTTGGTACAAATTACTTTTTAATTGCAACTGAGAAACTGGCTTATCTAGGAAGTTTACAGCCCATCTTTTGGAAAACTGGACAGCCTACTCTCTCCTCTTCCTTGGGGCAAAATCGTTTCCTCCTTGGCATCCCCTGGAAAAGGCCAACAGTTTTCTGGAGTGCAGGCTTCCCCTGACCACCCGATACAGAGACTTTGTCCACCACTGCTCCAGATGCCCTCTGGGTTCCTCACCCTTACACCAAACAGCACCTCAGACACACTCCTGGCCCCTGTGAAGCAGTCAGTCTCTGGCTGAGCTGGAAGAAATAACTACTCCGTTTTGCCACAGCTCTGGAAAGGCCCCACGTGCCTCCTCCCTGAGCGGTAAGGTGCTCCCCGACAGCTTTGCATTGCCAAAGCATGTTGAAAGTATTCTCAAGGCTGTAAGGAAGGAAAAGGCTGGGGCAAGTGTGGAAACCTCCCCTCTGCCCCTCCCCAGGCATTCACACGATGGTTGCGTTTCGGTTGCAGCACAATGGACCCTACCTTCATCGGTTAGGAAATAAGGCTGCAGGAGGTGCAGCTGCACAGGGACCATCACTGAACTTCAAAGAACCCAGCCACTGCATCCCCTCTCACGGTAACTGTGCTGGGCATCACACTGGCTGGGTAAGGATTGCAGAACTTCAATCACTCTTCACAGTAAGCAGCACAAAGATATACAGGGTACTTTTGTGCATCAACCATTCTTGGAGGATCACTCATGGTCCCATCGCTCACATCCCACTCCTTGAGCATCTCTTCTTTTTGGGTATACGTCTCTCCCTTTGTTTGCCAGTTCTACCTCTTTCTCCTGGCCACATCTCCTCTCTCCTACTCTTGCAAGCAAGGCAAGCTCCAGGTTCAAAACTGAGGCCTCTCCACATGCCAGCTCTGCAGGTAGCCCCAGAAAAGAGAATTTGAGTGCTATAAATAGACGCCCCTCACCGCAGCCCCCGAGGGGCTGGGCAGAGGGTCTGCATGATTGCACAGCTCCGGACCAGGACTGGAGGCCAGTGCTGTCCATAGAAACTCTCTCAATGGGAGCTTTTCTTATCCTGCAAGGTTGGCCATGACAACAGATGTCTCCATCCCCTCAGGGTCCATTTCTGTTCCTCTTCTGACTTAATAACCAATCTGCCCTGTGTTTTCCCAGGGGAAACGCAGGTTATCTGCTGACAATTCTTTCCTCTCCTCCCCAGCTCTGAGTCCTATAACATGATCTATTTATGCAGCCACCCCTTCCCAAGTCCAGGCCGTATTTCAGTGGCCATGGGGCCAAACAAGAGACTCAGCTCTGTCCCTAAGAGCAAGCCAGCTCCAGCTCACCTGGCAGAGACAGAGAGAAACCTCCTACCAGCCATGGAAGACTTCTCTGTGACACCAGTGGTCGCATCCCCAGTGCTATGGGGTGTTCCTGCAGAAGGAGGGGTCTGACAGCCACCTTCTCCCCCCACCTTTCCTCATCTAAGCTAGCCCGGAATATGCTCACAAACCTCTACTTGCCACCAAGGCTACAAGGACTCCTTGCTGGAGAGGATGTCCAGAGCTACCTCCTGGAGGCAGAAGCAGCAGCAAGGCACAGGACCACCCTCACCTGGAGCCTGGCTCTGCAGCACCAGGCACTCCCAAGCAGCCCCAGCGCTGGTTTGCTTCAGTCTGTGTCTGCAGTATCCTGGTAGGAAGAGGAGCTCTGGCATGGGAGCTATTAGAGTGGGTGGCAGCAGATGGTGAAAACAGAGGGGATAAGAAAATAAATACAAAGAGGCTATCGTGAGGGGAGAAGTCGCCACATCAACACTCTGTTGCTTACAGTCTCTTTTCCCAAAAGCCTAAACAAACATTGCTCAGTTCCCGGCTCACAGGGAAACGGCCCTGCCAAAGGCAGGGGACAGGCGCCCGGGCACACGCAGCACCGAGAGGTGCTGCAGCCCTGCACCTGCTCAGCCCTCCGTATCCCAGCCCAGGGGGATCTGTCTCATACACAGCAGGGAAACCAGGGCCAAGAAGGGAGCCTGCGTGTCCTGCTTCCTGGTTACGCACAATTTAGGCCAGTCCATCTCTCCAGTAGCCTGGTGTGGGCACAATACCACCACGTCCACCCTTTCCACAGACACCAAAGCAGGACTGCATGGGGCTAATGGATGCTCTCACCTGACATCTTCAGAAAAGCAAGTGGAAGATATTCCCAAGGGAAACACAGAGAACCAGTGCTGGGTCTACAGGGACTGCCCAGTGCTGTCTCACAGGAAGACCGATGTACCTTGTAAGTCACTGAATCACCCAGCAGCACAGCTGCTAACCTGAAGCAGAGCAATCCCTTTCACAGATCTCACAGAACCTTGGACAGCCCATCTCTTGCTGACTATCACCCCAGGCTATTTGATTAACCCCTAACTCTGGAGTCTGCAGCAGGACCGTTTCTGCTTCTCTGGCCACCCTCTAATGCTCTTCCTGATAGCGGCCCTGACGGACCTCCAAGGAACAAAAGCCTAGGCTTGGAGAAAACAGGTCCAGCTAAAAGTGGGTAGGGCCTGGCTCAACAGGCTGCCCCATACACACACATACTAAGGACAACTCATTGCCAGCCAAGAGCCCTCAAAACGTGTAGTCCTTGTCAAAACCTCCCATCTGGGTCTGCGAGAGTGCTCCTTGAGGGGAAATCAGAGGTGAAAGCAGTCTTTAAACATGCCACGTCTGGTTCAGGCAAAGGCAATTTATTATGTTAAGCACGTTATTAAAGGATCTAAAGCAAGAGAGCAGAGATGTTCCAAGAAAGGTTTCAAGTTCCCCAGCAATGGGCTCTTGGGAGTCCTCTTGTTAATACTCTGCACGAGGTTGTCTGCAACCGAGCCTACGGTGAACATAAATGCCCCCTCAGTCCCCTTTCAGAACTCGTTTCAGTTAAATCAATACAGCCATCAGGGAGACTTGAGGAAGCAAAGCTATTAGTGGGACCGCAGTTAATTCTGGGGGAAAGAAACAAGCAACAAAAGCAATAAAACTGATGGATGGCTTATGCAGATGCAGTAACCCTTTCCTGTCTGTGTCCTGCAGCATGGCAGCCCATCAGAGGTGAGGATGCTCACTGGAGAAACCCTTCTTCCCCGGATTTTGCATGGTCTCTGCTTGGGATCAAAGTACTCCTGGACAGGTGCAGGACAGAGGGCCATGGCACAGAGGTGGACGTGGGACTGGGAAGAGACAATGAGGCTGCTCTGAGGAACAGAGGGTGCAATTCCAGGCTAGCACAATATCACTGGAGCCCCTGTCAACAAGCAAGATCTCAGGAAAGCTCATTCCCAACCTCCCTTGGCAGTGGGACCTTCAGGGAACAGAGAAACATGTGGTAGCTCCAGCTTTGGGTGGGAACTGTGGTCCAGCAACACACCTTTGCAGCCGAGCGGGAGAGCTCAGAGCAGTGCAGGGACATAACCTCAGTGGCCCCTGGGGCACACAGTCACTGGCACCTGAGAGCTCTGTGACCCTTGGCAACTACGCACCAAGAAACCACGCAGGCCCATGTCTCCCTCATCTCACCAAGAAAGTTCACACAGAATCACAGAATGTTAGGGATTGGAAGGGACCTCGAAAGATCATCTAGTCCAATCCCCCTGCCGGAGCAGGATTACCTAGATCATGTCACAACTGAACAATACCTGAACAGTAACTGCGGATGCCTGCCAGAGGTCACCAGCAGTTCCCAGCTGAAAGCTCCCTAGGTTTCAGGCAGCCCCAAAGATTTTCCAGACACCCCCATTTCAGTGAGGATACAGCTAGTTCACATCTGCCTTCCCCACACATCTCCCCGTTGCTTCTGCCTCCTTACATCACCCTAAATGTATGCCATAAGCATTGGGAGGGAAGGTGACTACCATGGTTTTGCTTTCTAAAGCACCTTAAACATCTGTAGGTGCTCGGAGAGAAACTCAGCAGCAGTAGCTATAATGGCAGCGGTGTTAAAAGCAGTTCAGGAGACAGCAGAGCCCGGTGCCCAGACCAGCCCACAGAGAAGAGCTTGCCAGGTGACAGCTACATAGGAAATAACCAAGATGTTGAGATAGAAGCTCTGTAGCAAAGCCCTCTGACTAAAAAGCAACACCAACATGAGTTAAAGGTCCTGCAAACTGTATCATCATTTATGATGATTAGTATCATTTCTGAAACGGTAAGGCCTATAAAAGTAGGAGAAATAAGTTTAATCATATTTGCTCCATCTACAGGCCTATCAATGTAATGTCACAGAAGACCACAGCAGTCAGGGACTTGCACCTCTCATCTCACAAAATATCAAACAACAAGAAAGTATGAACACAAAATGGGGAACCAGCAACAGACTGACTCTGACACTGAACCAGCCTCTCCTCCCGACAGCACCAGACTTATTAAAAAGCTGTCTGTGCAGCCTCTCAATTCTAAAGCTACACAGCTGTGGAAAACATCATCTCTCCACCCAACTGACCTCCAAGTCCGGGTCTCAAGCGGTTGTCATATCCATCCAACAGCCTGTCCAGGATGCGGGTGAAAATGGTGATGTTATCTTTGCTGTCATCGACGACGTCTGAAACATGCTTCTGAGAAAGCCTGGCACGTGGGGGAAAAAAAAGGAAAAAACATAATCAGAAGAGAAACCTACTCTTTACATGCTCTGAACAGCTACTGGAGATGAAGCTGGTTGATGCTCCAGCCTGTGCTGCAGTGGGCCCTGAACTGCAGGATGGGGCATGCCTGTTGATAAGGTGATGTGCTTGCAGGGCTACCCACAGGGCATCTCAAATCAACTCGCCGCTAGCCTCTGCCACTGCAGCCCTCACCGTGGAAGCTGAGGCTGCCCCCTCCCAACCTGTCCATGCTCAGGGCCAGCAGCCCCCTGGGCAGCAGTTTAGGAGCCCTGTTTTTTCAGGGAGCCTTCCCCTGCCCCAGCATCCCTCGCCTGCCCCTAAGAAAGGGCATTTTATGAACAGAAGCTGTGGGAACCTCAGTTATTCAAGTACCAGCATCTCCTTTTAGGCAGCATGGAAGAAGTGATGCCAGTTATTTACCATATCGAGCCATTTCCAAGTTCTCTTCTCCAGGGAAGAGGGAAGGGAGGCAGAAAAGTAGGAATTCAGTAAAGCAGGCTTGAAGCCTGAGTCCATAATTAAAACTCTTCGTGAACCATTTCTGTGGTTTCTTGAACTCTCCCTGTTTATAAAACCAAATGAGTTTTCACGTTCCTATCTCTGCTGAACGTAAGATGCCTGGAAGCCCACAAATAAGATGATTTCCTTGGGGCATTTTCTGCCCCAGGTAGAATAAAATAAGTAGTAAACTTCTCAAACAAAGCTCATCTCACCAAACAAAATCTTCAATGCAGTTCCGCAAGCCCAGGAGGCTCAAATAATAAATTTGCATTTTGCGTCTCCCTTTCAATCAACAGAAGAGGAGCCTGTGAATCCTTCTGAAGCTGACTGCCTCTAAAAGAGATCTCAGACAGCACAGAGTACCGATGCTGTGGCTCCAAGCACAGCCTTCCCCAGCAGAAATAGCTGTTAGGACCAAAACAAATGGAAAGGCAGAAGATTAAGTAACAGAAAACCAAAAGAAAAATCTATAGAGAAGCTGAGATTGCAAGGAAGATGGAAGAGGAAATAAAAGAGACACCAATGAGGCCAAAAAAAGATTAAGAGGCACAGACAGGCAGCGGGATGGCTGAGGAAGCCCAGCCAGGCAGGGGGAGAAAAGGCTGCTGGAGTGGAGGGATCCTCAGCAGTGGCACCAGGAGCCGTCAGGAGCGGGGCAGCCCCGACTGGCAAATCAGCCCCGTGCCACTAACCAGAGATAAGTGACTGGCAGCACTTCTGAGAGGAAGACCACGAATGCAGCAAACCAGAGAGACATTGCTGGTGCAAGACGTGGGTGCAATTACCACAGAAAGCATCTATGACCCTCTGAAGCAGCGTCCCACTCCCCACAGCTGGGGGAAGAGAAGCCCCTAAATTGTTGTTTTCTAACACTTCTGCCCCTTTCCTTCGCCTCCCCAGCCTCTTTTTCTCTTGCTCCAGTTGGCGTGTGCAGCCACTGGTTTAAGCATGCATCAGGAAGTGACTGGGGAAAAAAAATCACAAAAAGAGGAATATCATTTAAGGAGTTCAAAACTTAATCCTGCTGCATCCCATCCGGTTAGACTAGTTACCCCTGACACTACTGGTCCCTTTGAAAATACTCTGCAAAGGGTCAGTAGGGTGACAAGTAGCACAGCTAGCTTGGGGTTTTCTATCAAAATGTTCTCCCAACAGAAAACCCAGCTTCTATATGATAAAAGAAGAGGAAAAAGTATTTTCTAGCAAAAGAGGAAAAATCGAGAGTAGGATATGGGTATTTTTAGAGTCAGGCTGAATCAATACTATTCAGCATGCTGTAGCTAATTGAAATATTCTGTTTTGGGCAATTTTGACATTAATTTGCATCAGCATCAATGACCAAACACTCCGGGAAATTGCATTTCAAGTGCTTGAGCTTTGCTTCTCCAGGGATCACATCCCACTTCTCACAAGGCTGCTTGGCCTCTGTTTTCTAGCAAACCAATACCTGCTGTCATGAGAGAAGTGGTCAAGCTAGAAAGCTCAGCCTACACGAGCCCAACAAGGGTAACAAAGTGCTTAAACTGCAGTTCCCATAGGGTATGGGGGGGTGAGGCATGGTTGGGAAAACACCCGTCCCAGCCCTAATGCAACCTGTCAGATCCGAAATACCAAAACACCGCTGATATTACGAACTGCATCACAGCCTTCAAGCCTTCCCATTTGAATCAAAACACTGGTGTTGGCTTTTTGTCTGGACTTGAAATATTCGAAATAGCTGAACTCCCTGCCGGTAAGTAGAACTTTGAGAAATTTAACAAAAGCCTACTGTAATTAGCGAGGTTTCAATTGTACTGGCTTTCAATAGATGTCATGGTTAAAAACAATCATCTGTACCAGTGTCTGCTGATGGGTATATAACCATCTATAACTTACGAATAGCTAGCATGCTCATGAAAGCTCATTCATTAATGTTTTATAAGCTATCTTTAAAAATTACCCATAATATAAAGAGTGAGAGGACAGATTTTTGTGAAGGAACTCCTGGCGGAGGCTCAGCAGTGATGGGAAAAATGAGTTTACAAATTTCAAAGCCGTTTTACTTAGCCTGACGTTTGAGGTTTCGACTTCAATGTGAGCAGCATGGGATTCACTCAGGAGGCAGCGGGGAAAGAGTGACGCAGGCAGGGCGAGGGAAAGGTGCAAGCAGGGGAGAGCCAGCAGCACCTCTGCCTGGCACCTGATTTGGGCTAATTCCCCCGTCCAGCTGAGGTCTGGGCTGGCTCATCTAAATTTAACATAAAGCTAAGGTTGCCCTTTAGCAAGGCGTAAAAACAGGTCTCATTTATCTCTCTCAAAGCCCCAGTGAAGAACTCTAAGGAACGGCAAAGAGGTATGAGGATCATGGTTTTAAAATAATTAAAAGCCTTTAGGCAGGGAAGACAGAGGTTTGCAGCAAATTTAATTAGGATAGGCTCGAGGAGAAGTCATTACCTCGCCACCCGTCCCTGTGCACATGCTCTCTGGAGAGCTGGCTGCCACGTCAGCACGCTAACCTCCGATCAGGGGTCCCCTCGTACACGATTTAGGAAACAAACCCTCCCTTGGACCAGAGCGATGCCCGCATGGCAGGCAGCGAGGGAGCAGCAGCAGCAGCACCAGCGAATACAGGATGGGAAGCAAAAGGGCAGCGGTGGGGAAGGCAGAGGCAGGGCTGCAGGCAGAGGGGCTGCTGACACTGCCCTGCAGCCGGCGTGGGGACGGGGATGGGGACCCAGCGGGCTGGAGGGGAGGCCAGTGCCCGGGGCTGCCCGTGCCTGGGCAGGCAGCCGTACATCCACAGGAGGGTCAGCAGCCACACATCAAGGTACGCTCGGGATGCATTTGCTTATGCAAAGTTAGATCCAAGCAGGTGAAGCGGCGTGGGCAGGACAGGGGAGGAGGGTGCAGTGGGCAAGCGGCTGCGTGCAGAGGGGTGCGTGGGTGAAGCAGGAGTGGCAGCAGTGAGATTTTTTCATGCATGAAAATCCTTGATCGCTGCTGGCCTTGTAACTCAGCAGACGGCATTTCAGTGTCCGTACCTGGCACTCTAAAGGCTTTTCTAAATTTTTTATACAAGTCGTGTATTATTTGCATTTCTCTCCCTCTGCGCAGAGCTCCTCCCTCCCCGCGGCTGGCAGGCTGTGCTGGGAGCGTCTCTGCCTCCCTTCCTCGAAGGGCTCTCCGAGCTCACCGAGCCTCAGCAGAGGCTCCGG
Source organism: Nyctibius grandis (assembly GCF_013368605.1). Classification (NCBI taxonomy): domain Eukaryota; kingdom Metazoa; phylum Chordata; class Aves; order Nyctibiiformes; family Nyctibiidae; genus Nyctibius; species Nyctibius grandis. Next base: position 11,088,577 of record NC_090670.1, read on the forward strand.
CGGGACATAGAGGAGGGTTGCAGAGCCTGTCACGGACTAACAGGCTTTAGTCTCCTCCCGACAGCTCCCAGAGCCTGGGAAGGTGAGGCTGGTGGCAGCACACTCTGTGCTGGGACAGACGGAGCCTGCATGCCCAGGGACACAACCAGGGCTGGCCAGAGCCCCCCCACCATGCTACAGCAGACCAGGTGTGCTGCTCCGGGGTCGTTACACCATAAACAGCCACACAGCTCATGCGGTTTCATTTTCTTTTCTTTAAAAGAGTATTAAAAAATTAAAGGGGAGCCGGTGGGGGAGTCTCTCTTCCAGGTTAAAACTCATCCAAGCCAAGTCCTTGCCCAGAGTGAATTGTGCAGAAGCCAAATCTGAAAATTGGTTTGTTGCAAAAAATGCTGACAACTGTCCTTAGCGAGAGCACCTCAAATAGCACTAATGTAATCAGTCAGCTTGGCCACGAGGGACTGAACAGTCCCCGGTTGAAAGGCATGGGGACGGGGACAAGGGGAGGGTCAAACAGCAGCGACACTGGTCAGTGCTTTGCCCTGGACTACTTCATGCAGGTACTGGCCCCGAGATATTTAAGCACAGCAAGAGGACTGCAGCCTTGGCCAACAGCCTCAGCGCTCACCACCTTACCCAGCATCAGCAGGGAGAGCCAAAACCAGGACTAGGACTCCAAGGCTAACGAGAGAGAGTGACCCCGTTCCCGGGAGCCTCAGCGCCATGGCCTCAGCACACAGTGACCGGCAAGCAAGCCTCCAAAACCTGCCAGGGTGGGCACAGAGGGGAAGGAGAGAAGAGAAGAGAGATTTTATTTACTAGGAGGAAAGCAGTCTGCTTCGTTCAGTTCTTCAGCAGTTCACCTACGTTAGCCAGCAGTCAGAGTTTCTGGGATCCTGTATTTGAAGTCCCCAGGGACCAAAGGCAGCAGCATCCGCTGCAGCACTGCTGGCCCTGGGGAAGTCACAGCATGGGGTCAGAGCCGAGCACATACATACACACACAAACCCTCAGCCCATGTTCACAGCACACTCAGCAGCTCTCCAGGTGCTTCAGCACCTTTCAGCAACTGCATAGGTCCACTTCCAAAACAACCGCACTGGCTCTTCTTCCACCCATCGCTTCCTCCTCCTCACCCCATACTCTCAGTCACTGCCCTCCCCTTGCAGCAGCTCCCAGCTCCCCCCACTACCTGAGCTGCCTTGGGGACACTTGCACAGCAGAACCACTTGTAAAGTCTCAAGACCTATTTTTTCCAAACATCTTTTTCTGGACACTTAGGCCCTCATTTAATTCTGGTAACGACACTGCCAGAAATTATTATTAAGTTCGGCCACTGAGGCCCAAGGTAGTGGGAGTGTTCGAGTGTGCTGCTCTTAGTGTGCTCAGATTTTTTGTTAATGCTCAGTTTTACTTTTATTGGGATGTTATTGCACATTTAACTGCCTTCTCCTTTTATGTATCTCATTATGTTGATGCACCTTGGAACAGCACTGCCAAGCAACAGCCTGTATAAATACAGATTGTTGTGACGTCTCCCCAACACGGCACCTCACGTCTGGCACACGTGGGATTCAGCCCAGCAAAGGCTCAGCCCCGTGGCAGCCAGGCACAACCGGCCAGCGTGAGTCCCCACAGCCATAAATGAAGGCTCACTTCAATCACAGCCTGTAGAAACCAGGGCAAGATGTTGCTGCCAGCCAAATCTGACCTCTGGGTTTCCCCACTCGATAGGCACCAACACTGCAGAGCCTCAGGCAGCTCCTTCCAGCAATGGAGGAGATGCTGGGTTGAAAGCCAAACCCCACCACCTGAACGGCATTTCTCAGCTAGCAGAGGGTGTCCCAGGATGAAGAGGGCAGGTAAACTACGCAAGTGCTACCGAGGAGCAGGGGTTTCTGCACACGGACATGAGATGGGAACCCCCAGCAGAAGTCCCATGCAGAGAGAGCAGGGAGCTCAGCCGAGCAGGATGGAAACACCTGGAGATCATGTATATAATGGATGTGCAGCCATGTGTATCTGGCTACCTACCCTTGCCACGAACAACTGGAAGAGGAGAAGGGGCACAAGGCTGGGCTGGGTCGTGCATTACACCACAGTTCTGCACTTAGCTACCCCTGGTTCCCCCACAACACTTTGGCCCTACAGTTTTCCTGGATGCTGTGCCTGATCCTTGCTTTTTAGCTCAGTACAGCTCTAGGAGGACATGAGCTGCCACGCAGGCAGAAGGTAAGAGCCAGACACTGCAAGTCCTTATCCACCCACCACAGCTTTTGTTCTGGCAACATATTCACTAACGGCAGGCACAGGGAAAAAAAATAACGTTGGGCCCTAGCATTGCCTTGCATAGAGCACACTTTGGATGTGTTACCTTCATCTTCCTATCGTTCACTTAAAATCCTTGCAAATATCAGCACATGGATTAATTTTGTGCATGTGAGCATTTGCTGGTGTGCTTGGATGTTATCTAAGCGGGATGGTACCTAGGGAAGCGCAGCCTTCACACCGAACGAGCACACGCTTACCGGGGGCTGCAGGAGCCTTCTGGCATAGGCACACCTTCACCTCTGGTGAGACAAGCCCTGATTCGGGATGGCTCCTCTGGCTCCTGCCACCCTCCAGCTGAGAAGGGGCACGCAAGTGGAAATTCAAGTATTTGCTGATGAAGCACAAATTAAGAGCCTGAACATCTGTTCTGCGGGAAATTCCGACAGTTTGGGGAGACGCGTTCCAAATCACAACAAGGACAGCTAAAATGTTGATGTTTCTTACAAGGCAAATTCAAAACTCCTTCAATTAGCAGCTCCTTGACAGATTTCCTTTCAACTATTCCCTTTCATTTCACTTAAACTTGCATATTATACAATAGGATTTAATTGATATTTTTTTTTCCTAAGGCAATTGCAAACACTAGCCAAAAGCAAAAAAAAACCATTGCTGGCTTCCCTCTCCCCTCCCCACACCACCATTGAGAAATTTCATTGAAATCAACACTTTCCCATTCAACTGCTGATTTCAATAAATGGTTTGTTTTGGCAGAATTTGCCTTGCCAGAAGTTTTTGACCAGGGATATCCACACAAACGAGGACCCTTTGGTTTTGCAGCAGGTGCCTCCTGGCTCTGCAGGAACTGTTCTGACTCCTCTAGAACATTTTGGACCTTCTTTATTAGATTTGGTGAGACCATGGGCTGGGGAGATTACGCACCAAAGGTGGGACGGAGCAGCTAAAGAAAAGAGGACCAGAAAATGAGGCAGCAAGGTAATTCAGGAAGAGACAGGGTCAGAACAGTGACAAAAGCCAGAAGCACTCACACCTTCCATGTAGGTGTGTATAAGATATACCTGTCTGTGCCAAGAAGATCTAAACAACTGCATTTCCACCAAACCTTGTTCATACGGTTTTCCTTCAATATTATATGGAGATGAAGGGCTAATTTTCTACTTTGGATAGTTCTGTTGAGGAAGGTCCTAGCCAAGGATAACAGGGCTGCTTGAATAAAGTTAAATACATGCTTAAGTCTCATTTTAAGCATCAGAACCAGTTCTACATACCTGCACTGGGAGAAAAATCTGTCTTCACTACTTCCCCAAGTGATTACTTCGCCAGTCACAGCTCAGGTTGCTGGCACAGAGAATGCCTCCAAAATGGGGTGTGAGAGTACATGGGTGGCTGGTTTGCTATGGCTGCACTTATGGACTCAGGAAGGACAACACAGCATGGAAAAGAGCTTGGCACTGTTGCTCATCACCCTATTGCTGGGCAGGAAACGTGTCTCTGGGGGATGCAAGGAGACTTGTGCAGAGAGGGAAGTTTCACCCTTCATACAGTTTAAGGGATCTTCCAAAGCTCCCCATAGCCAGAGTCTAGTTGTGGTCCCCATGGCACAACAGCTCTCAGCATCACCTCTCCCCTTCCCTGGGTCTCTTGCTAGCACCAACCACAAAATCTCAGATGGTACAAGTGCCTTATAAGCCCAACAGCTACTGGCCACTCGCTAATAACAAGGTTTCTGGCCTGGCAGGTTTGTAAAACCACTCCTGGTTTCAATAGCCCAGTAACTGAGCTCCTCAGATTTTAGCACAAGAGTCGCTCTTGGAGAGGACCTGCCCAATAGCAGTTACTGCTCGCGGCAGAGCAGGCAGGAGGGGGTCCCTCGGTGTGCAGCACCATCTCGAGCAAAGGAAAAGAATGGAAACACCCACAAGTGTGCCTCAGGAAAAGTAATGCTGGGGCTTCTCCAGCCTGAACTGGTGCTGTCCTTGCAGAAGGCACTTAAAGAAAATGCTGTTCAGCTGTCACTTCCCACTCAGGAAGGCTCTGAAACAATATCTTGATCTGAATACTTGCAGGGATCCATGATCCTCTGGGAAGGGGAGGGAGGATGCAGGCAACGTGCATTTAACTGCATGTAACAGAGTGAAGATTTAGGGATGTTAATTGGATGGTAATAGTCTCAAAGAAGAAAAAAAAACAAAATCTCTTACTAGGTTTTGCTGAAAGGAAACTGCATAGTATCCATGAAGAAAAAAGCAGAAAGCAAAGATGTCTAAGCTCAGAAAAGAGTGGTAGAACTCCTTAGACTGACTCCTCTTTCACATAAGTTAAAGAACATCACCCCATAGCTTCTGGTTCTGTCTATGCCTATGCAAGATGGAGCCTATAGGGATGGTACGTGTTCAAAGCAGCTCTGCACTTCCTTCCTCCATCTGCCCATTGCTCATTTCTTAATGGCACAGTTAGCAAACGCATTCATCACTAATTCTGCAGTTGCTGGTAACCTCCACAGCTGAATCAAATGCAGATTTTCCAAGGAGCCCTGTTAATACTTTGCAGCTGGAAGTTTACAATTCTGTGCACTCCGGATTTTGGCAGGTCTCTTTATGACCACATATCTAAAGGCATCATAAACATACCCACTCCTCTCCAACACACACAGTCTGTACAATCTCCAGAGCATCACAGCATAACAACGCTCCTGAGAAATACAGCCTTCCTGTTGGATGTGCAGTTTTGGAACGAGGAATTGGAAAAGCTTCCTTCTCCCCAAGACAGCAACATGCTCCAGACCCTGCTCCTATGGAAGGGGGCTTGGGAACCAAAAAAGTGCTGGTACCTTCCAGATCAGCGAGGTACCCTAGTAACTGTGTTAACATTGGGTATCTCCTGACTTGGCATACTGAGCCTGATCTTTTAAGAAATCCTTATTCTAGAAACCATTAAATATTCTGAAATGCCTTCCTAGGAAAGAGTGATTAGGACAGGCTTACTACTGACGAGGGAAAGACAGATAGAGCTCTGGAGGTGGAGACTGAAAGGTAAAGCTTGCAAAAAAATCTGGGAGAACAGCCCAGAGAGGGGGAGACTGCAAGCATCAGAAAGGGAACGAAGAGAGAAGAGGCCCATAAACCCACCTGGGTACATTTGAGAGAGTCACATCAGTATCTCTCCCAAATTACTGCCTCCTTGGAACATGCACAGCCAAGGGAACAATCTGATTCACTTAGCAACAGTCTCATCATTCAGGTGGCATTCACGAAGCTGCCCAAAAGACATATTTGCCCCATCACTGCATCCAAAGATGATGTGTACCTGCAGTGTCATTAGGTCAGCATGCCCACACGCCATGCACCTACACCAGTGGCATCAGCTGAAGGAGTGCTGAGCACTTGCAGCTCTCACTCAGCCCACAGCCCCCAGGACCTGCAGCTGCTCCACATCTTTGCCAAGTCAGGTATCTCAGGGAGAGGTGTGCAATGAGGAGCTGATGCTGGGAAGCCAGCTGGAAAACAAACTGGTAAGTAGAGGCAGCCTCAGTCCAAAAGCCCAGATACAAGCACTTCCATGCAGGGAGAAGAGGGTGATCTAGACCCAGTGGATGCCAAGCACATCCACCCACCTGCACAGTAGCACAGCCAAGCACACCACTATAGGTGACCTCACAACACCTGCACATTTACCCCCAAAGTCAGGTGCACTTGCACAGCACAAGAAACTCTTTAAAGCCCTTCCTCATTGCACTGCAGCCTCTGCAAAACAGGTCCCAGGCGTCAGGAGAGGTCCTTTGATACGTCTCAAGGATTCCAAAATCATCTAAACTGCACAGGCTGTGGTCTGCCCAACCATCCCCAATCCTCTGTGAGCACACCAGCCTTGTGGTGATCACTGCCATGCCTCTTCTAGCGCTTCTTTGGGTAAAGCTCCAAGCTTTCTCTGCAGAGATGGGCAGCCAGCAAGCGCTCAGTGCAGCATGCAGGTGATGCACATGCTGCCCTGTGTCCCTGTTGGGGTGGTTTTGCTTCAGTTCTCAATCACTTCAGATAAAAAGGAGGATCCCTTGAAATAAAATTATCTTCTTTGAGGGCTGGGGCAGCAATGAGCAGATACGGTTCCTCTGGAAGCCTGGAAATGATGGAGTAAGACACCCTGGTGTTTCACAGGACCCTTGTCCTACCGCTTATTTTCATCCCTTTGTTCTGAAATGAGCTACCTGGGATGCACGCGTACACTGCACAACACAGGGAGAGACACCCAAGCCAGCGCATGCTGGAAGCAGTCCAGCCCTGCCAGCATTGCGCTCTACTTGCACCAGCCGGCGCAGGGGGAAGGCTCGGTTTGTTAGCCTGGACCGAGGGGAGCGCTCTGCTTCCATCATCTGAGATAGCCCAGATTTCTGCAACTTGCCTCTGAGTTTGGTGCTGCTGTGTGCTGTACAGGTGCTGCTGAACCCCAGAGGCTACTATAGCATTTTATAGGAATCGGAGAACAAGAAACAGGCAGCAGTACCTCTGCCTACCTGAATCAAACTTGCTGTTTACCATCTACTTAGAGAAACAGCACTGGCTCACAGCAAGAGGCACATGGCAGAGGAACCACAGAGTCTTTGACTCACAAGCATGAAAATGTTTGTGCTTACCTACCCGAGAGGCACACGTTGGCTCGTCCCCACAAACACACATACTGCACAAGCCGTAAACAACCTTCCCATGAATCTGCCACACACATAAGGTGCGAGGCACACGCGATGGTTACCAAATGCGCTGTCTGCAGCTCTGCAAGAGATGCCAGCAGAAGAGGACACTCGGAACCAGAGGCACAATGCAAAGAAATTGAAGGTTTAGATCAACATGGAAATCTTGTGAGCAAGCCTTAAAGTGGATCTCTCCTGTAGAAAGCTGGCAACAGAGGAACAAGCTCTGTGCCCAACTCCCAGCCCAGCTCTAATTTTTCAAAACGAAAAACCGCTTGACAGTTTTTCCTCATCAAAACAAAATTAATCCCAATATTGCATCTCTCTACTCAAAAACACATCCAGAGGGACTGTAGCGTGATTCACACCCACAACGGCTACAGGAAACCGTTTGCACTCAAAGTATAACAAGGTAACACTGATTCACACACATAATTACAGGCAGACACTGATTCACAGCTACTGCAACTGCAGACAGACTGACTCACAATCAAAGCAACTGCAGACAGGCTCATGCTCACAAGCACAACTGGAAATACAACTGTGCTGACAATACCCACAGTCTGCAATCATATGTACACACAAATCCTTGGAAAACTAGCTAGCGCCCTAACCAATAAAAACACGGCTAGCCAAGCCCTGCACTTTTTTGCTGGTGCTCTTGACCTTCACTCCACAGCCATCTTCCCTTCACCGACGGCACAATATCCACACCTCGGCAATTGCTTCTTCCCTGACAGCCCTCGCACTTGCCAAGCACGACTGCCAAAGCCTGAACCCAGGAGCAGAGCCGCACGATGCATCTTCAGACACATGATGCACACAGGCACAGTAAGTGTATATGGTGCAAGACATCAGTGTACATCCACTTTGATACCACGTATCTGTGCACTGACTTAGTGTTTCCAGAACACAAGTAAATGCAAGCAAGTATAATATATTTAGCCCATGGGCAAAGGACATGGCAAAAGACTCACCACTGGCCAAAAGCTTGAAAGGCAGGATTATTTACTATGCTTTCTGGCTGGGTATGTAATTATTTCAGTGTTCAGCCTGGGTATTGTGCTACTTCTTGTAAACAGTTGGCAGGAAGACTCCTACTGAGATGAGGGGCTGGGCTGCTTCTCCAGTTTTGTGAGGAGCAGGCTGAACAGGACAAGGTCTACTTAGAGAAAAAGAAACTGAGGTGAAAGAATGGATTAAGCAGGAAAAGACGAAGGAGAAGCTGACAGTGAATTGGGACAGGCGGCAGCCTACAGACAAAGAAGAAAGAGGAAAGGAGAAAGAACAGAAGAAGGAAAGCTGCATGATGCAGACTTGTGATAAGAAGCTCCAGGAGCGAGGAAAAGCAGCAGCCTCCCAGTGCTGAGTGTGTCTCGCAGCGGTGCAGAGGATGCATCTGTGCATACCCACGCACTGAGCTCTGCTGCGCGCTGCGAACCAGGAGGAGATTCCAGGGGAAAGGACGCAACCTCCAGCCAAGCATGTGCCACAGGGCCCAGGTGCCATCGCAACCCCTCCAGCTGCTCAGAGCTTTCTTGGAAAAGCGCAGGAGCGTTGGGCTCGCGCGCTCCTGCCGCTGTGCATGTGTGTGTTTGCGTGCGCTGCAGGTCACCCAGGCACCACAGACACAGGCTGAAGGGCAGGCTGGAAAACTCCACCAAAACAGCATCACCTCGAAAGAGCCTGAAATCCTTTATCTTCCAGGGTAAAGAGAAGTTTAAGAGACAGAGTACAGAAAGGAGAGGACTTGCCCGAACCACACATAGCATCTTCTAGTTGTAGGCTGGACCTGCCTCACCACCTGTTATTTTTCTTCTTCATACTCCCCACAAGGAAGCTAAGAGGACCAAGAGATGGGGGAGCAAACCTGCTCTGCTGCTGCCATCAGACCAACTCAGTTAGCAGACACTCACAGCTGCTCTTGCCGGCTAGCCCACAACAGCGGGAGTCTCACCAGAGGGTCCCGGTTCTCCATTTCTGCCTGGGGACGCTGCTGCGTTTGCAGCCAGCCAGCAGCAGATTCAGAGGAAAGACTACGGATGCAATTGGCCAGGGAAATGAACTATTTGTTCAATTATACTTCTCTTGTCCAGACGAGAACCATTCTGGCAGAAGGCAGAGCAAGGAACAATAGATAAGCGTTGCAGTGGGGACTGTCTAATGCTTAATTGCATTACACTACTCCTTTTTAATGATCCATATCTCAGTCCTAGTAACTCTGGGGGGAGGAGGAAAGATCTGGAGCTCTTTTCCCTTTCCTTCCATACCAGCCTCAGACACTGCAGCCCCCAAAACTCCTTCCCCTCCCGCCTTACCTCCCCACCCCGGCACAGCATCAGTTCCCATTAGGCCTGGCTGCAGGATTCAGGGGGAAATTTGACTTTGCTTTACTACACCTTTCTCCCCGCTCAGCCCTTCCCCTGCATTCACCGCCCGGCTCTAGGAACGGGGCTCACTACTGTCCTCGTCCAGACATTTTCCACCGCAGCCGCTGACACCTCTCCCTGCCCTCCAGCCGGCAGTGCCAGACGGGCGGGCTGCAGCCCCGGAGGTCCCCAGCGCGGGGGACCCGGCCCGGCTCGGGGGGCCGTTCTGCTCCGGAGCAACACGCTCCGGAGTTGCTACTGGAGCGGAGACGCTCCGACCCCGCGGCCGCCCTCCCGAGCCCCCCAGCCCGGGGGATGCGGGCAGGGCAGAGCCCCCCCTTTCCCGCGGGGCCGCTGCTCCCCCCATTGTTCACCGGCCCGCAGACAACAGCCGGGGGGCGGCGCAGCACCCGGGAGCCCCCTCCCCAGCCGGGGTCCGCGCTGCCCCCCGCGCCCCAGCCCCAGCCCCCGCCGGGGCCGTCCTTCGCCGCCCGGTGCAGCCGCCGGGGAGGCGCGGAGCGGGGACCGGGGGAGAGCAGGGACCCGAACCGCCGCCGCGCCCCACACGCCCGCACTCACCGCCGCGCCGGCTGCCCCGGCGGGTGGCGGCCGGAGGCCGCTCCGCTCCGCACCGCTCCGCGGGGCTGCGCGGCCCCGAGCCCGCCGTGCCGCCCGGCCGGGGCTGCCAGCCGCCGCCTGCGCGCTCCTCCGGCCGCGGCGAGGGAGGGCGAGAGGGAGGGAGGGAAGCAGCATCCCCCCGCCTTCCTCCTCCTCCTCCCGCGCCCCGGAGGAGGGTTTACCCACCCGCTTTGTGCCGAGTTGCCTTCCACGCAGCGTGGGCGGCGGGGACGGGGCGCTACCGCCCTCCCTGTCCCGGCCTGGGGCCACCACCCCAGGCGGTGCCCCAGGGCCCTCCGCCAAACCCCGGCCCGCAGCACCGCGGCAGCCCCCGCCATCCTTTCCGCGCAGGAGGATGAGCAGAGCAGGGCTGGCTGCTCCCAACGTCTACCTGTTGAAGGGGGGGAGATGCCCAAGGCGCTGGTGCTCCGCAAGGAGGTGGCCAGCACCCCAAGGGGTGCGCTGCGCCCCAGCTCCTGCCAACCTGCCTCCTCGCCCCAAGGCCTAGCCGGATCCCGGGTCTGCCGGTGGGGCAGGGAAGTTTGGCCCGCAACTTGGAATTGCCGAGGTTTATATCGCAATAAAACAGCACGCAGAGGAAAACAATTGCAGAGAAGAGGGGAGGAGGAAGAGAGGTTAAAAGGCAGTAAGGAGTAGGCAGTGAAAACAAGGACAGATTCAGCGTGGCAGCGCAGGGATCCTGGAGGAAGGGCGAGGCGAGATGCCCTGGACAGAGCTGGCTGGGCTTTGGCGGTTTTGCAGAGTGGAGCTGGGAAGGCGAAAGCTGACAGTAAGGCGCACACAAAATATATTATCCCTGCAGAGCTCTCCTTGTTAAACACGCACTGCAAGACTCAGCCGCAGCTGTGACTCCCAAGGTACATAACCGTTCCTCCATCACTGAGGATGCGGGATGAGATGAAGGATCATAACTACAGGCATTACTGACCACTGCAAAATTCCTCTCAAATACTCTTGTTTTTGAATACTTAAAATAACATGCAAACATACTCCAGGGCAAGGGCCCTCAAGGCATGAGTGATTAAATCCAGTTTAACTGTCAGTTCTCTGCATTTTAATATCAGAAAATGATGCAGCTCTTGCTTCCAGGAGAAAGTTAGGGGCAATCACGGTTCTACCTTATCCCTACAGACCACAGCCGTCCTGACTTTGATGAGACAGGAGCATTTATCACGACTTGTTTCTGGACAGCAGGAAGAGAACACAGGCTCTCTTTCAAAGCAAAATTTCAGCTCCCTGTGATCTGAGCACGATCTTTACTAATCCAGGTATCCAGACTTGTGTCTGTTAGCAGCTGTTCAAATGCCGACAGAGTTCTGCTTTCCTCTGCTGGATAGGGGCCATAGGCAAGACCTGATGAGCCTCACAAGATCTTAAGACCAACATCTTGAGCAAAAACTGAGCTTAGTCCAACACAGTGTCCCCACAATCAAATCTGACATGTCTTAAACCAGAGGAGGAAGAGTCCTTAGTGTCACTGCAACACTTGGCTCTTACAAGAACTTTGTGGCTACCAGAAACAGTATGTAACCAAGATAAGTTTCTCCAGCCCTCAACACCACATCCAGCCCTAGCCGGTGGAGAGTAAATATTCACAGGACAATTTTGAAGCACCAGCAACCAGGCCTTCAAGTTATTATTTTCTGATCTCTGAACAATATTCTACGTGAGCTGCGGGGACCTTACTTTTGAGAGCTCGTGCGGACAGCTAACATTTTAATTGTCCTTAGACTGCTCACACATGAATGACAGCAACCAGTACATGGTGTGGGGCTGTTCCCATTTTAAAAAGTCTGTTTCTTCATTGAATTCCTCCTACCATAACCTAAAGCATCACTCAAGAAGAGAGCTGTGTGTGCACGCCAGCAGAGAAGCTTTTTTTCTGTTCTCTACAACTGGGGCAAATCATAGGATCATAGGCAAATTCACATTGGAAGAAATTTCAGGACATCATCTAGTCCAACCTCCTACTCAAAGCACGGTCAGCTAAGGAAGAGCCCCATGAACAACACACGTTAGCCATACTTGTTCACACTGAATTTATGCTTACACATAAGTTTTCTCTGAGGCGCATCTTCTGTTCCCAATTTATATGCTTGTGAACACGAGAGTGTTGGCAAGGGAACAGGGAAGAGCTCAGAGGGAGTCCCAAGGCACAGCCATTCACTTGGCTAAAAGCCCCAAGGATCTGGTCCACCATCTTCCCACTGGAAGGTGACACTCCATTGGAGAATATCACTGAGATGACCATGCCCAGAGGTGGGACCAGACACAGGAGCCGGCTAACTCAAGAACACTGGTTGCCTGTGTTCTTGCTGAGAGCAGAAGAGGCCCTAATACTTGTTCTTCCTCCTTTCCAAACTGACTCAGCTACTGGCATGAACTGCCTTGGATACGAGAACAGGCATGAAACAGAATCAGTGAGACAAGCATATCCAGAGACAGAAATGACTCAGGATTTTAAATGGCTCATACTGAAGAACACTCGAAGGTTTACAGATTTAAGTAGCGCTAACAATAGTCACAGGCAATGGAAACCATGCTTCTCTTGAGGCCTGTTCATCCATGAGCAACAGCCATAGAGACTTCCCCAGGAGCAACATATCTCATTCCACTCTGAGGTGCCTTCTCCAAAGACTGCCTCCTCCACTCAGAGGTCTCCTCTGACACTGCCAGCAGCTTGAAACAGTCTTGGGCATGAGGTCCTTTATCGGAAAAGTTTTTCCAAGAATCTAAAAATCAAATGAAATCCCTCCCCTTGTAGCCACACCACAAGCCAAGTTCTCCTTACAAAGGTGGGGGAAGTGGCCATAATTGGGGTCAGACAGGAAAGAAAGCACAAGGTAAGGAATTACAAGGGTGTAGCCACATGAACAGTGAGCTGCTAAGAGCAGAGCAAGAGATACAGCACCCAAAAAGCATCCTAAATGAGGTCAGTGGATGTGCACATTGCAACCCTTTCCACTCCTCCAGATGTGCTAATCCGCACCATATCGGCTCATGCAAATCCGTGACAGAGCAGGCACCTGTGCACCACAGCAGGGCCTGCTTCTAGCTGCCAAACAGCAATAATCAAAATCTCCACCAGTCAAATCCCTCCTAGATTATAGAGGCTGTGCCAGACAGGCTCCAAAGCTTTGCATGATCTGTGCCCCTTATGGTTTGGCTGCAACAATAAGGGCTGGCTGGCTTGCCCCACCTGCTAGCCCTGCAGAGGCATCAAGGGAGGTCCTGTTAACGATGGAGGCAGTGGAAGTCCTCCTTCACCCCAACCAGTGCCAAAAGCCAACTGACCCATAAGGGAGGGAAGTACTCCTGCCATCTGTTTAACACACGATGATAGAGTTAAAGGCACGAGGGCTATTCAGCAGTAGCACAGGATGGCTTTGAACAATAAGGGATGCTGTTGATGGGGAGAGTCTTTGGCCAGGGAAGAAAGCATTAGCTAGCTCAAGAAGTCCAGCTTTAGACAACCTTTTCTTTTTGGGGTAGAGGCAGTGTTATCTATAGTTGGCATTAGCTAGCTGGAATTGTCTTGATCTCTGCTGTGTTCGGAAGGAAAGGTAACCCTCTGCTAAGAGCACCAATCTCGGTGGATACATCCATCAATTTAGGAGGCATAAAAACATCTTGTGAAACCTGTAAGCAATTATCTTTTAATGCATCACTCCATCATAAGGCTTTTTATTTCCTTCTTATAATATATAAACTCTCTCCCTCCCCACTCCACTCTCCTTTACCTGCTGGAACACCCACCTGAACTCTGGCACACTCCAGGAGGAGACGACTTTGAGGCAAAACCCTTCTTATGGTGATCAAGGTTAAAATATGGCTGTCACCATATTACTGAAGAGTAATCTCTCAGAATGGAAGTACAACAACCTGGGAATAGCTTGATAATAATTAGTTAAGCCTTTCCCTCCCATCACCCTGCTCAACTAGCCAGAATAAAAGTATGCTTAGTTTTAGGTCCATGCTACAGTGCCCTTGAACTGAATGGGATTGCAGACTTAACCCCTACTATAGCAAAGGAGCAGGGTCCTTTCTGAAGGTGCAGGCTGGAGCAAGAGCTTAGGGGTACGCAGCACAGCTCCAGTACACCCACCCCTTTGGACGCAAGTCCATGCCATCCCCATTCATTCCACCCAACACCCATACTTGGCATCCAAGGGAGCTGGCTGCAGTTATGTTGCAATGGCTGGGACGAAGGACTGAGCGAGGGAACAGGTGACCTTCCCCAGTGCTGAAAGGCAGAAGGGCAGCATGCTGAGGGAGACGTACCCTGGTAACACACAGCTCCACAGGGGCACTGGGTGGTGCAGACCTGCTCCGAGGCTGAAGGCTCATCAGCACAGGGAGGGTCACTGCAGTTACAAAGGTCCTGACTGCCTTGTGTGCAGGCACCCCCCTTGGCATGGAGCAGGTCCTATTTTCCCCACACATAAGCTAACCCTGAGCACAGCAGAGTCCTTTGCACCAGTCATGCATGAGGTGGCCTCTGCAAGCTGACATCCACATCTGCTTTGAGGCCCTCTCACGCTGCCGGGGGAAGCAGCCAGCCTACAGCTACTAAGCAGAGATGTGGTTGATGCAGGCAGGAGCCCAGAACAAAAGATACTCTGGCTGCACAGGGGTCCAACCCCTTCCCTGAAAGTTGCTGGTCCCAGTCACTGCCAAGGAGTACCATGCTGACACACCCCCTGCCAAAGAGCTGGGAGAAGGGGGCTCTCTTCTCCCATCATCCCTTCCTCTCTCAAAGCACCCAGGGCCATCTCAACAGCCCTGCAGACCCGACCCCTGCCTCACCCTCCCAGTGCTACCCTGTTCTCACTGTTCATCCCCACCGGGCCAGCTGCCCCTTATCCCCACCCACCTGCTCCTTGCAACCGTAGCAGCGTCAGAGCTGGCTGCTGCCGGGTGCTTTATTAGCCCATCTCCATGGCAACTCGCCTACAGCTTAACTCAGAGAGACCCCTCTCTCGCCTCAGCCATAAATCAGCCACCCGCCTGCGTCCTCGGTCAGAGACGGGGGTCACCGCTCACCCTGTGTGCCGCTGGGAGCCCCGCTGCTGCTGCCCCAGCCTCCCGCCGGGGCTGCCCGGTGCAGGCAGCAGGCACAGCATAGCTGCTGTTTGCCCTCCCTGGCACCACATTCGCACCTCTCATGCAAAGTCTAATAGTCATCCTAAGAAACAGTATCAAAATGCTGAGGGTTTTCCCAGTTTGCAGGCAAACTGGAACCACCCATAAAAACCAGCATGAGCTGATGCTCTTCCTCCTTTGGACAGGGAGCAGAGCCCTGGGCCAGCCCCCAGCAAACAGGCAGAGCAGCGGGCTGAGGCAGAAAGGCAGCATGTCCTTTCCCCATGGTAAGGCAGCCCCCTCCACTCCTTGTCCATGGTGAAGCCCACAAAGCCTGCTAGGAGGGAACAAAGAGCCACCTCAAATGCTGTGCTGTCCCTGGTATCCAGAAACAGCTCAAGAGCAACCTTTCCCCTATCACAGTTCAGAGGCAAGGCTCCCCTTCAAAGTACTCTCCCATCAGGACTGTCCTTTGGGCACCACCCTACCACTGAAGCCACTGGCTGTTCTCTCACATGTGCTGGCGAGTTAAAAGTAAGTGACTGGTAAGAATCTGCTGGTCCCCACAAGAGCAGACTTTCCCACACAATTTTTCCCTGTGGCACTGGGAAGGGGCTGCAGGATAAGCTGCTCTTTTCACCCTCTCAAACACACAGCAAAAATGTGTTCTTGCTGCTGAAACTCTCCACCCCTAAACCTTAGACTTAGAAAATGGAGAGAGCTTTTTCTTTGTATCCGATATGTTATGCAGTTCATCACTTCATCCATACATTTCAAGCACCTGATAATGTTGGGGCTAGATCTTGGCAACACATGCCAAGGAGGCTCCCTCCACCACAAGGTTAGTCTACAGAAGCCTGGCAAAGTAAGTGAGAAAGGAAGCATCATCTTTAGAAGCTGTTGGAGCATTACAGGGCTGTGCTGGTGTGAAGAGGAAGATGATGGGCTAAGGCAGAGTCTTCAAATGGCTGACTTGAGGTCACAGACACAATCCGTGACAAAACAGACAGGTCTAATGTGCACCAGTGGAAAAGATGATAATTTTTGCTCACCTTTCCACATTCCCTGAGAGGTACTGATCTACGTCTATAATCCCAAGGATGTTTGAGGCACAACGGGGTGTTTCTATACAAGATCACATAATCCTTGCTGCTTTAAATAATGGCTCCAGTATGTCTGGGGTTTTACCCACAGCTTAGACATGCCCAAGGAAATCCAGAAGCAGGCACTGGGATAGCTATATATCTTCATTTTAGGTAGATAATGCAGCACATATAGCCACACAACAACTCAAAGAGCTAAAAAACCCTTCTTGCAGGACACTGCAGAGCTCGAGGTCTGTGCCTCAGCAGATCTTGGCAAAGCAAAGAGCTGGAGCCTTGTTTCTATGACAAAACATGTCCATCCAAATCTCCAGAAGCCAGGTCCAACTGCATGGAGAAGTACTAGAGCTCTTTCAGCAGGGATAGCTGTCTCAAATTAAAAAAACTATATGCTGGCAGTGGAACAAATTCATAAAAGCTAATGGTCCTGAAAGAGACTGTATTTGTCCTGCAGTCCCCTGGCAAGGGCAAAAATAAACCTGGAGAGAAAGACCTGCTCACATATACGCTTTCTTTTTTCTTCTGCAGTTACAATAGCAGCATCAGTTCAAAAATCCCCCTGTGGAGTCATAAGGTTTTAGATGCCTCAGCATTTCTATTTCTAACGTTGTGCATGCTTGTCAAGTCCAAATACGCTTAAGCAATTTAGGTACCTAACGCTCATCTAAATTAAGTGATTAGGAAGGCTGGCTTTAAGAGTGCTGCTGCTTTGCTTTTCTGATCCAGGGTCCTTCTGGGTTTGTCTCTGCACCCACAAAGCTGTGCACTCATTTTTTTGTTTCAAAAGGAAGTGGAAAGTGGCATGAAGCCAAAACCTGGAACTTGAAACAGGGCCAAATATGAGGAGATTCACACTAAAAATTGCAGGAGTTTACAACACTAGCTGAAGTGTTTGGAAAATGCCCTATGTTGATATGATATGGAATATGTTATTCCAGGTCTTCCCTTCCCTCCAAATACATTCCTCAGCTTTCTTTGTCAACTGGAAGGAGACCCTGGTCTCATCACAGCTTGATACACTGAGCTCAGTTTGCAGTTGCACGCCAAACAACGGCGAGCCTCCTGGCCGCAAAGATGTTGCTGAGTTTCAGGTGCAAAGGCCATTGAGAGAATAAATCCCAAGGGAACTATGAACTCTGATGCACACCTACCACATCTGGAGACTGACTGTACTTTCATTGAAACAGCAATTTCAGGATCCTCTCCATCAAGCAGGATAGTTAGCCATGCAATACGGTTGTAGATAGAGCCTGTCAGCAGGAGAGCAGAAGTTTCCTAAAGACTTCAGCTGAACCTGCTACTTTAACAAGAGCTCTAAATGTCACCACATTGCCTCTGCTATGGTCCCTGAAAGGATTAATATCTTGTCATGTTTGGTAAACTTTACAAGGACCACAGGAAGCTGAGGGACAGGCAACTGCCTAACACTGAGTGGATCTCATCAGCTCTAATTAGCTGAAACAAAACAGCGGAGACTCAGGTAATAAGAGCTCTTCATGATATTAAGGTGAGTGTTGATGGTGGGAGGCAGGACACTCCAACCGCTGGCTCCTGGAGGCACCCGCGTGGGAAGCTGCGGCTGAGCCAGAAGCTCACTAGTCAACGAAAGGAGGAACTGCTCAGAAACAGTTCATGTATTAGCCTTGTCCTGGCATATGGTGAAGCACAAAAAAAGGGGTAGTTTAAAGCCCAAGGGCTGTCTCCCTGTCACTCACTCACACAGCTTCTCATGCGTACACCATCTGCACAGCTGGTGCCAGGGGTGGAAGCATGCTGGAGGATTGGCTTATCCATCAGTCCAGGTCCCCTCCATCCCTAACTTCATTAGGACTGATGGTGACCCCCACTCTCAGAAACATCTTCAGACACATGCATTGGAAACCACTGCACCAGCTGCCTACCAGAATTGGGCCAACACTGAGGCAGACAGACATTAGACTATGGGTCCCAGGACAGGCAGCTGGGACTCCTTCCTGGCACAGTGCGTTGGAGAATCCAGCTGTAGTTGTGACTACAGATGTACTACGGATAGCCAATGCTTTCCCAGGGCCTGCGTGCTTCAGGAGGGTTTTTTAGTGTAAAAAGATCAGAGACAAGCAGCAGGAGGAGTTATGCATTTGATGATAGGAAGGCACACAGCAGAGCAAAGCAGCTATGCATAGGATGAAGGCCACAGGGCACACGTGTGTTCTGCTGCTGCTCTCAGCTGTCTGGTAATGGGACATGGAGCCTCTGGAAATGCAGTCAGCTTCAGCCAACTAGGAAAACACAGGCCCAGGGAATCAAAGGACACTCAAGATGAGAAAAGAGATGCTGTAACTGCCCCCAAACCAGCAATACTCATAATAGACAAAGTTGCATGACCCAGAACAACCCTACACAGAGGGAAGCCCTGAGGCTGGTTGGACTGTGATCAGTGTTACTGCTTCCACTCAGCCCCATATCCCAAAGCACACCAGCCTTCAATAGTGGGAAATTTGAAACGGCAACTGTTCCTAAGTCTTCTCCCTCGCACACCAGCTGAAAACAGTCAGAACAAGACAGTCCTACAATGGCTTGGTCAAACACCTACCAAAGATTCAGGTTAGTTGTTTCCTTCATATGCCTCCCTAGTCCCAAGTCCTGGGCTATTCAGGTGACTCCAAAGCAGCAGCTGTTAGAAGGCACCAGGTGCAGCATCTGAGCATCAAACTTTGCAGGGTTTACCAGAGCAAGCTTTACTTTGTTCCAACCAATAGGAGGGGAAGAGGATAATAATTATCAGGATCTGTTCTGCTTTTCCCAGTCCAGCCAGCCCCACCATTAGGGAGGAGAGCTCCTCCTGTCTGGAAGCCACTGCACATGCCACTCTCTTGATTTGTAGTTAGTGGAACAAGAATGCTCAGCCAGCTGGGAAATCTGCCTGAATAAATGACATCCTCAAGTGCTTTCTAATCCGAGGAAGGCAGCCTCTCTCTTCACGGCTAATGGGCTGCAGTGGGGAGCACCAAAATTTCTGCTGTGGACCCACAGGCATCCAGGAACACTTCTTTAGCTAATTCTCTCCAGGATCCATGCCAGCAGCCCCAGCCAGTCACCTGGGAGAACCTGCTAGGTCCTGCCAACAGTTGTGTCAGTAATTAAACTGCCTCAGTCTCACAGCACTTGCTCTCTCCTCAAGGTATTGTGAGCATATACTGTTTAAGCAATGGTCCAGGCAGAAAGGACTCTTGGGTCAAGGAATATGGGAGCTACAGAAAGCCCAGAGGCAGGTTCAAGGACAGCTGCAGTGCTATTTCCATGGACAGGAATTTAGAAGTGAAAGAACAGAGGTTATGAGTCGAGACAGACGCTGCACAGCACCTGGCAAATCACACACCGGAATATTAACTAAAATAACCCTCTGCCTCATCTCTTTTAAATTCAGATGCACAGGGGAATCCATCAAGGTAATTTACGGTGTGTAGCTGCTGATATGCCAATCAAAGGAAGCCCAGAGTAACAAGTGTGTTAAAAGAGACCTCACTGATCGTTATCTCCACAAACAGAGGCTTAATTCCTTCAATCCCAGTTAATCAGGCTACTTTGTTACATTTCTTTTACAAAAGGGTAAGTGATCAGTGGGAAGCATTAGGAATTAGATATGCAGCCCCCAGATATCTTCCCTTCTCTGGAGGGAGGTTGTGGAGGTGGTCTTTAGTAGGGCACATGTTCTGGAGCAAATCTGAAAGGTCCCCAGCCAGAGGTTTTCAATAGGACATTTTTTTCTTTCATAAGTGGAAATTTCTCCACATACAAACCCCCAAGATTTTGATGAAAACCTGACAATTTGCAGATGCAGAGATGATGATTAGGAAGGCAGAAAGAAAAGAAAGAGCTTTGCTAAATTCCAGGAGCCCACCGTCAGCTTTCACAGAGGGAGCAGGCTCACATGTTTCACCAGGAGCAGCAGAGCGGACCTTGCTCTGTGGATTGGAGATCTGGAGCCATCCAAGCTGCCAGGAGCTGCGGCAGCAAAAGCACCACTACAGCAGCTTCTCTTTCCACCTACTGTTTAACAGCACAAGCAGAGGTCGCTTTTCCTAGGTCCGTTATATTTTTGTTCTTTACTTCAAAAGAAAACCATTCTGACCAGATCGGTAGGGACCTTTTTGCATGGACTGATGTGTTGTTGCATCACTGTAAGCTGTAACATCACGGCAAACAGAAAAGCGTTGAGAAAGCAGGAGGTAATGCACAGACCAGCACGAGATCTGGTCTTATTAAATATAATAATTACCGATCTGGAAGAGGGAATAAGCAGCACATTAATTAAGTCTGAAGAGGATCTGAAACAGAGGAGCTGCCAATAACGAAACTGAAAAAAGCATATAAAGAGGAGGAAAAAAAATCAGATGAGAAGAAAGCAGAACCCGTCAGCAAAGGAAAAGACACTAAAGAGAGGCTGAGGGGGCAGGAGAAGGAGGTCCAACCCTACGTCACCCCAACAGCCCCAGAAGTCCCTTGCTTATCTCTACCTTTTTCCACAAAGCCAAAGCAGCCCCCAGGCAGAAAGGGCTTTGGCACGCCACTGTAGGAAGACAAGCCCTCCCAAGATTTTACTTCAGCACTATTAGGAGGGAATGATGGAAGCTTTATCCCCAGGTAAGATGGGAAAATTTTGCCCAATTTTAGCAAAGGACCATTTTGGAAACCTGCAAATATTCATCCCAATTCAAGTCTCTCACTGCAGGGCATGGCAATAAAGCACAGTGTCGCGGCCTTGCACACACACTGACACAAGATACTTGCTAAACTTCACCCCTTCCTAAGGATGAAAATGTGGGGCTTTGGGGGTTTTTTTTGTGCGGATTTCTTTTTGAGAAGTTCAAAAGCTACAAAAATCTTTTAGTGAAGCAGTCTTCAGATGCCAAGGAAGCCAGGGAGTGGTGTGCTGCAGAAAAGCTTTTGCTGAGCAGTAGGATAACTGGATGAAGCTGCAGCCTCTACAGGACAGAGATATACCCAGAGAGCCCAAGTGACTACACCCTCAGAGAGGCACAGACACACACCCCGCTGTTAAGCTGCAAAACAAAAGGGCGAACTCCTTTTCCCTGCCCTAACAGCGGCAGCATTTTCAGATTTGGTATGGCTGTCTTAAATTTGCTACACATTATAGACTTCTTTAATGCAGATCACTTTGTTGAAGATTACATCTACATCCAAAGGTGATGTTTCTGCTGGCCTGCCCTGGAATTGCTAACAGAATGACATCACCACTAATTAATCAGCCTCTGTCCTGGGCATTTCTCAAATCCCCTGAATTCAAAGCACAGCAATTAGTCACATATTCCATCAGGAATCGCCACCTTCCTTTTCTCTTGCATTCCTCTCCCATTTCTTGCACACACACATGCTCTGTAGCTGTGTTGCTGAGCCAACCCAAGCATCTATCCACAAGGAAAATGATCAATGGTATTGCTTAAAGTCCATATTTGCCTTGCTCATCATCATCCCTGACAGATTGCTGGCCAACATCAGTACTAACAAACAGAAGCAGAAATGCAAAGGACAAAGAAACAAATGTTTCCCATACTGCTGCAGAGAGCTGGACTCCACTCAGCCCCCAAGCAACCTTTCTGAATGCCCTTCAAAAGCAAGGGCATAAGCACATACTGAACATGCACAGTTGGAATTCCAGATTAAAAGGGACAAGAGGGAGTTCTGTGTCTGACAGCTCTACCTGTCAAGTCAGGGATGTTGGGACTGGCTGGGCAGGTAGGAACAACTGAGACAAGGCCACATTAGTCAAATGCTGGGCTGAAGACATAAGATGCTGGAACATAAACAGCAGCCAAAACATGTGGGGAGGGGACCAAAGTCCATGGCTATGCTATGGCCACAAGTGTTTGCTGCCAAGAGTCTGTGAAGCCTCTCCAGAAGCAACACCCACAAGGTTGTAGAGTGAAGCACTCAAATCAGGAGTGCCAGAATTCAGAGCAGCCCTGATGCCCTTACATACAGACGTAAGAGCAGCAAATTATGATAGTGTTTAATTATATAATCCTATTACTTCACTACAGGACCTCCAGCTCTTTCAGCCAGCCAGATGCATCTACCCCAGACTGAATTAGCACAACAAGGTAGCAGCATTCCTGTTTAGAGGGAACTGCTATCTGTTGCAGATAATGAGGGACAAATAGCAGATAGCCATAAAGCTGCAGAAAGATAGAAGATGCTCATCCTGTGAAGGCACATGTGTGTGTGCGAAGGCTCTTACAGAATAGCAACAGAACCACTCAAACCCAAGTTTCCATAGGGAGCCACTTACTTTGGTTCCCAGAAGTATATGTGATCTCCTGGGTCTGCCTTACAGATGTGCCAGGCACCCACTACTGTTACTCAGGAGCAGCTGCACTGCAGAGAGCCCTCTGGGGGTTAAGTATTCTGAAATCATGACACTAGATATCTTCAGCTTGACAGCCAAAAGCATTCACTGCGTTTCTGCTTTAAGCTCTGCATGTCAATTCTCACAAATTTAAAGAGAGGATAAAAATAACCTGTCTTCCAGTAATGGTGGTGCAAAATTAAATTCATTACCATGTGTGAAGCAGTCTGATACAATAATGATGAGTACTACCATGCAGCAAAGAAGCAGATCCTACAATAGGCAAAAGAAAAAACCCAAGAGCCGCACTGAATGCAAGCATTGGGTATGCTGTGCACTCAATGAGGCAGAGGTGCTTCAGAGAAGATCTGTGGGGGTCAGGTAATTGGGCTGTATTGATGCGCATGCACAGCATGGGGTGGGGTAAGGTAGAAGAGGCAGATTCAATTTTCATCTCCCAACTCCTAAACATCAAGCTTCACTGCCTGAACATTTCAGTAACATCAGCATACATAGTACAGAGAAGCTTGGTAAAGAGCAGAAGGCTAAAAATGAAGCTAGGAAAAAAAAACAAAAAACACCAAAAAAAAGCATGAGAGAAAAAGTTGGGCCAAAAAGACTAATGAAATCAAGGTAGAAAACACCAGGTTTGCAAAAAAGCTTGGCTGCTTACAAGGAAGCATGACTTCTTGAAAAGTCTGATCTAAGAGCCAGTACTTCATTTACTCTAAAACTCATAGCTATAAAAGAAAAGATATATAGAGTCTAGAGGTCAGGGGAAAGGGAAGGCGGGCAAGTAGAAAGGTTTGTGTCTCTCGGTGGGAAGGCATACATGTGAAAGTAGGGCTATCAGAGTGACTCCAGGCATCCAAAAGCCATACAAAGCACACTCAGCAAGCACTGCTAACCCCTCCTACGACTGCAACACCCATGAGGTCTCACCACGGACTCTGGGGAGTAATTTTCAGCTGGCTGATGCCTGTGCCTGGCTTGCATTTTGCTGCTGTGGCTTGAGCCTCACAGATCAGCAGCCAGCTGTCCTTGGCCTCCAGCCCACAGCAAACACATCTGGAACAGCTACAGATGGCAAACTGCTGTTGGCCAAGAAAGGATTCGTCATGTGGATTTACTTTACTGCCTTACATGTGATGTTTTTTATTGGAAGTGTAAGACAGCCACACTTGTGTTCACCTATGCAGGCAGCTGGATGGACCCTGCTCTGGACATGGCATTTCTGTCCCTGGGAGCTCCTCAACCAACAGGCTAGACTGCTCCACTTGCAGCTCTTGGTTTCTTCAGGGAGTTTAGTCTTTCCCATCTGAGTCTCCTGCAGGCAGAGTCAGACTACTTTCCATCCCAGTCATTTGTCAGGTTATGCTGCCATTTTATAAATGTGAATGAGGACAAGGCTGCTATCAGTTTCCATGGGATGAACTTTATATAGGAGACAAAACACTGGAAAAGAAAGTGGAGTCATGGGCAAGATCCTCTTGCTTGATGCAAGCCAAAGTTCTTTGACTTTATGTCCCAACTTCAGAGGATCTTGCAAAGGTACGATGGAGCCGAGAAGCCACTGCCAAGAACCAAACAGACCTCACTGCACATCAGCTGCATCAGGCTTCAGCACTGCCCTGCTAGCAAGAACCAGAGTTACAAGGATGTGGTGCTGGCAGCTTTTTCATTTTAAAATAGTTTCTGAAGGATTTTCTACTTTTTTGAAAAAACAACAACTTTGACTTTAAAAATGTAAAATTAAACTTTTGAAAAACTGCATTTTTCTTCAAGGTCGTACATTTCCACTTTAAGCTCTCTACCAGCCAGAACAACTGTAAGAAAGATGAATTTTTCAGAAAAAAACAGAACAATCTGTTTCAGTTCTTTTCTCCTTTATATCCTTCTATCTTCACCAGAGTGACATAGAAATCAGAATATTTGAGCAAGTAGCTACTACCCTAGTCCCTTTATTCATTCCCATTTTACCAACTAGAAAAGCGGTGAGGGGTTTCCATCACTTTGAGGAAGGTGGAAAGGCCTGATAAGTCTTCCCATTAGAAAACAAAAAATTAAACCAGAACAAAAAAGCTTTTTCAGGTGAAAACTGATGAGAAAATTCAAAGAAAGAGAAGGCTATTTCTCAACAAGAAACCACACATTTGAACCAGCTTCAACTCTTGTGTTAAGACATTCCTCTTGAAAAAAAAATAAAAAAGAGAGTCTAGTACTTGCTGCTAAAGGTGCTTTTTTTAACCTGGGCTGATAATATCAACTAGTTTGCAAAACAAAGCTCTGTGATGAGACAGTAAAGCTGCCTTCACCTCTTCACAGACAAACCTCAGAGCCTCCAGAGCCAGGCAGTGCCATGCACTGATTGCTGCACTGCAAGGAACAGACCCAGACCTGGTTCTGGCTGTGAGGACAGGGTCAAGGAACACCACCACAATCTGCAAAAGGTGTTTTACAGTGGTATTAAACACCTGTGAATGTAACTCAGATATTGGGAGATTATAGCCTGCACATTTTCCTAAAACGCTGAGGAAAGGAAAGCCTGGGCTGTGCAGATCAGGACCTCTTTCCAAAATGGACTGCTGTCCTTTGGCAATGACTAGCACCAGAATACCCTGTTTCAGGAGACCTAGAAAGAGGCATCCATAAACTGAGGTTACGGAGGGATTCCCTCAGCTATTGACACACCGAGATACTTGGCAAGACGCTCGCTCTGGAAACCGCAGAGATACAGATGCTGTGCAAGCTCCCTCTGGGGCTTTTAAGAAGTGTCTGACTCAAATGCAAATCAATGCGAGGCTGGAGTCAACTACTCCGCAGAGAAAAAGCTCCATCCAGAGCCAAGCCCAGGCCAGCCTCTTTGTTCTGCCCTGGGGCTGAGGCAATGTCCCAGGGCCCTGCCTAGCTTGTGGTGAGGGAGAAGCACACCAAGGGGAGCCCAGGGGTTTGCACCATGTTTCCAAGAGCTTCCCTGAATTTTCTCCTGCTGCGTACCTCCCTCCTGCACTTCCCTTTATTTTCTCAGGCTCTACCCACAACCCTTGCTGGTCACACTCCCATCCCTATGCCTGAGGCAGGACTGTGCCTTGGTCTCAGGACAGCCCGTGGCCAGCAAGCTACAGTGCTGCCTGCAAGGGTGCAGCAGACCTCCTCCTGGGCACCGCTGCACAGCCGGACCAGGGTCTAGGAAGTTTGTTTTGACAAAATCAGCCGCTTCCCTCCCAGGTCCCAGAGAAGGCTGGAAGGGGGAATTACTTCTAGTGCAAGGAAAGCTCCCTAAATTGCAGCTGTTCCAGGAGCCATGGCAGTAAGAGATATGCTCGAAGGGCAGCCAGGCCACAGTCCTGCTGGGGAATGACCCTGCTATGAGGCTGACTCCTGACATGGGACAGAAATGCATTTGCTCCAGCCGAGATCCTGCTGTTTCTGTGCCTCCGTACCAGCAGAAGGCCCACTGCAGACAGCACAGACCCCCTCAGCAGGCAGAGAGATCATAGAATCATAGAATGGTTTGGGCTGGAAGGGACCTTAAAGACCATCTAGTTCCAACCCCCTGCCATGGGCTGGGACACCTTCCACTAGACCAGGCTGCTCACAGCCCCATCCAACCCGGCCTTGAACACTGCCAGGGAGGGGGCATCCACAGCTTCTCTGGGCAACCTGGGCCAGTGTCTCACCACCCTCACAGTCAATAATTTCTTCCTAATATCTAATCTAAATCTACCCTCTTTCAGTTTAAAACCATTCCCCCTCGTCCTGTCACTCCATGCCCTTGTAAAAAGTCCCTCTCCCGCTTTCCTGTAGCCCCTTCAGGTACTGGAAGGTGCTCTAAGGTCTGCCCGGAGCCTTCTCTTCTCCAGGCTGAACAGCCCCAACTCTGTCAGCCTGTCTCCACAGGAGAGGTGCTCCAGATCAGGGCAAGAGGCATTGCTGGCAGCAACAGCGCCTGCCTGCAGGCTGGCCCGAGGAAGGAGCCTGGAGGGAGGCTGGACGGATCCGGGGGAGGAGCTCACCGGACAGGCCGGGCTGGCCGCGACAGCTGCCAGTCTCTGCGGCTCTGATCAGCCCCCACAGGAAGAAGAGCCTCCGCACCCGCCCGGGCTAACAGCGGGGCAGGGCAGGTCCGGGTGCCGCCGCTCCGCCGTCCCGGCCCGGGCTCCGGCGGCGGTTCCGCGGGTTCTGCTGCCCTCTGCCAGCCGCGGGCGGGAAGCGCCGCTGCTGCGGCGGGGCCGGAGAGGGGCTCCCGGGACACCCGCACCAGGCTGCCGCGGGGCCGCACAGGCAGGTGTGAACGCCCCCGTTAAACGAGAACAGACTCTGAAAGCAGCACCTGGCAGGAGACCTCCGCCCTCCCCACCCGTCCCCCCAGGGCCAGAGCTCACAGGGAACCACACCTCGGCCAGGCCACAGCACACTCACCCAGTTTTCAGACCAAAGCACCTGTTAGAAGCCGCTGCACCTTCGCTGGTGACAGCGGCCTGACAGACGGGCACTGCAGAGCAGAGCAGCAGTGACTGGGTGGGCAGAGATACAGCTTGTTTTCTTTATGCATATTTATTCCTTCAGAGAAGTGATCAAACAGCGGGCAGGGAGCTCCCTGGGAATTTCTGCACGACACCAGCACCTGGTTCCTAAGGAAGGAGACTGATTCAAGAGCCGCCCCTGGAGTACCGTGTCCAGTTCTGGGCCCCCAAGTTCAAGAAAGACAAGGAACTACTGGAGAGAGTCCAGTGGAGGGCTACAAAGATGATCAGAGGACTGAAGCATCTCTCTTAGGAGGAGAGGCTGAGGGAGCTGGGTCTATTCAGCCTGGAAAAGAGAAGACTGAGGGGGGGATCTTATCAATACTTACAAATACCTTAGGGGCGGGTGTCAAGAGGATGGGGCCAGACTCTTCTCAGTGGTGCCCAGTGACAGGACAAGGGGCAACGGGCACAAACTGAAACACAGGAACTTCCATCTGAATATGAGGAAAAACTTCTTTACTTTGAGGGTGACAGAGCACTGGCACAGGCTGCCCAGGGAGGGTGGGGAGTCTCCTTCTCTGGAGATATTCAAAACCCACCTGGATGCAACCCTGTGCAACATGCTCTAGGGGAACCTGCTTTGGTAGGGGGTTGGACTAGATGATCTCCAGAGGAGCCTTCCAACCCCACCATTCTGTGACTCCAGCAAAATCCAAGCTCTCTAGTTAGACGGACAGAGTCTTGTCTTCTCAGAGAGGGTCTCCCCCTGCCCTTTACACAGCACTGCTAACAGCCCTTAACACATGGTCCCCAGAGTGTCTTTGCTAGGCTCACTTGCTCACATGCTAAGAAAAGCTGTAAAGTAGTAATGGAGTCACGTGTAGACATGTGCCACAGCCATTCAGGCCAACTGGTGCACTTGTGATAAGTGGACATGTCCACGGGAGACCTCTGCTTTCCCAGATGAACTTCCATTTTAAACTGAAGTGTATTCAAGCATTTGCATCCCAGTGATGCATGAAAGTGTTCCTCTGCATGTAAAGTGACTGTAAGATGGCATTTTTGTGTATCCGGACTTTTTATTTTTTTTAATTTTTACAAGCTGAGCTATTGATAGTTCCTTCTTCAAGTTACTGCTTTTCAGTAGAGTTAGGGCTTGAGCTACAAGATCTACCGCGCCAGACAGGGCAGACCCCAGCCTGTAAACCTACCCATCAAGGCAAGGAGCAAAGCCAGGGCGCTAAATCCCTACACAGCAACTGCACATCTGCAGAAGTTCCCTGCCTACACAACTGTCCCAGTTGGACACCTGAGAAGTCATTAGCTTTGTTTTTGAGGGATAGGGAAATTCAGTCTCCCTGCACCTGTGTTAACACCCCACTGGCAGCACCTCTAGCCCTGGCTCTGCTGGAAGAAAGAGCTTCAGCACAAGCAAGCTTCATCCCTGCAGCTCTCAACCATGCTCAGACAGCAACTTAGCACTAAGCATTTGCCAGCTTATGCTACTGCAGACATACCATGGGCTCACTGCAACAGGCTCATGCCTCTCCTTCAAACCCTCCCTGCCAAGCAGGCAGCAGGGCCCACTGGAAGACAGGTCAGTTCACTGCCTTCAGGGTAGTCCCCCCCTCAACCCACTGTGGTCCTAACCCTGTGTCTGCACCGACCGTAAGCCATAGAGGCACAGGCCTTCTCTGAAAGCCTGCACACACCATGCACTGCTGTAAGCTCTGGAGAGGCCCCATAAAACCATGGTTTTTGCTTTTCTTTCCCATTAGAACTCCTTGGCTACTCACAGCTTGTGGGCAAGTTGGGTTGAAAAACCTTAGCTTGATCTCTGAGCGGAAGATCAGCTTTTAAGAACCATTCAAAGTGTGACATAACAGGGTATCTGTTTCTTCAACAGATCTTCTTCACTGCATTTGTTTGAAGTCTGACCTGATTATTCTTGCAATTGTATTTTTAATGCTCATCAGGTATCCTTAGAGAAATGGATAGTCACTTTTTTTAGATCATGCATATGCAATCAGACAAACAAAATACAGCTCACCTGCCCTGTTCTTCCCCTCTACAGCAAAAAGCACATCCTTAACAACTGCTCCAGAGAAAGCAATAGCTATTCAGACGGGACAGAGCACTAGTTTCTGATCTGCCTTGGGCACATGCACCAGAAGTGCCATCTGTCTTCATTGTAGGGACAAATGCTACCCTCATACTGGAATAAACCAAAGAAAATTGTTTCCCTATCACCCATGCAGTTACTCTACTCATATTAGGAGTTCATGCGTGTGGTGCCTTCCTCTAGTATTGTTCTCACATATTTGTACAAGTTTACCTGGATTTTTAAATTGGCAAGTTCAGCTCCATGAGTACTTCTGCTCCTGTTTTATACAGTCTATTAACCGTTGCCTGGACAAGACAGAGGCAGGGAGGATCACTCTTGGTACTTTGCAGTAGTGACCTTGCCACGGATGTGTCACCGAAGGGAGAGGGGCATTAATTCAGCAGATGATGCAGCATCCGTTCAGCACCTTGTGGCTGGTGAGATGCCACCCACATGTGCTGGGTCACATCTGCCTCGGGCAATATAACCTTAGCACTGGGGGAATGATGAAAAGAGACTGGAGGAGGAAATCACTTACAAAAGCTCAGCCAGCCCAGCCCGCAGTGTGGACCTGGGACATCAGCTCCAACGTGTGAGCAAAGCCCAAGCCCCTCTGGTCTCCGAGGCCTGGCATGTGTTACAGTTCTAGGGCACACAAGAAGACCCATGGGCAGCCCCTGACATCAGGAATGAGCTCAGCCCCCAGCCCTCAGTGAGCTGCAGTCAAGACTGCATCTCTCAGCCTTGCTGTTGAGCAGCTGCTCTGTCACAGATCAACATTCCCCCTCAATTCCTGCATCAGCACTCCCTTCCCTGCTATTAAACTTCGCAGCCAGGGAGGGCTGGGATCAGGGTCAGCAAGCTTGGGGTGCAGGGGAGCTCCACACACCAGTCTCAGCAGCAAGAGCCGCAGAAACCCCCCTTGAGGCCTGAGTTAGAGGCAGAAAGTTTGAGATGCTGCAGAGTGCTGCCATAAGCAGAAACCATGGACACAGGCAGTCTCTGCACCTCGTAAATCATCAGGAGGGGGCAGAGAATTAGCCACCATTTCATCAGTTAATTACAACTGTTAATCATATTTTCATTAACCTGAAATGAAAGTGCCAGCATTCCCCCTTTTTCCACCCTGTGCCCCAAATCCCATTTCTCAGATAGCTATTCTCTATCAGCCAGCACGCATGCTGTCCTCTGCGACGTGCATCTGGCCAGCCTCCCATTTACAGTAATCTCCAAACCCTGCTATCCACATCTGCATATGCAGCCCTTCCTAGGCCTCAGCAGGCATACATACTGCCTTTGCCGCACAAGGTGACAAGTTTAACCCCCATGTACTCTCCTAACCCTGCTCTAAAAATGCTCTGCTCCTAAAACTACTGCCACCCTAACCCTGCTTAGGATGGGGAAAGCCTGCAAGAGCTATACTCTTGACTGCAGACTTGCTGACATATTGAACATGTTGCTATAGCAGCATGCCTCAGTTTCCCCTATTTTTTAAAAGGGTCTGGTGCTGTAAGCGTGCTCCTGTAAAGCATTTTGAGCTCTCCATGCACACCGGTAAACAGAGCTGTTCATGCCAGATATCCCATGGGACTGAGACAGGCAGGAGGGACAGGAAAGCCTTGACCCTCCGCAGGGCAGAAGGTAACTGCAAGGGCTACTCTGCCAGGGATGGAAAGAGAAGCTAATAGCTCGTAGAAATCTTGCAACAGTTCGGACGTCCTCACTGCCTGCCCCAGGGATGGGGGAGAGGGCTGCGAAGCCTCTGCCCCACGCTGCTTGGTGCCCCTCGTGCAGCCGCTCTGCACGCTCCAGCTCTGCTCCTGCTCCCCTTCGGCTCAGGGCTCTCTCCATGAGGAGGAGGGGTGTTGATTAATGTTGGTTGAAGACTTCGGATGTTACACCTTAACCCACGGCACAGAAAAATAATGAGAGCGTGACATTTAAGGACCCCTTTGCCTATGCTGCTACAGCAGGGTGTCTCAGCCCTGCCTGAGGGGACAACTCGCCTCTGGGGTGAGAAGGGGATTCAGCATCCCCATACCTTAGCTTCTCTCCCTTCCCTGCGCCAGTACTCAGCCCTAGGCCTGGAAAACCCGCCTCTTCAAGGCTGAGGCATCACATCCCTCATGTCTTTCTGCTCTTGGGAAAGCAGCCCCTGAGCAGAGCTCAAATGCTCCCTAGAGAAGCAGTGCTATCCCCAACCCTGCTAAGCACCGGGCACCACACCGGTTAAGCAGCACTTACCAGAGAGGTGGGAGGAATGAGGAGATGAGAGCAACCACATAGCTTAGAGCTTCCTGCTCAGCTTGCTCTGGTTCAGTCTTGGTCTTCTAAGGTCACTCCCAGTCTGAAGCAGGTGTCTTGAGAGAAAGTGATGACCACCTTGGTTAGAGCCAAGTCCTACAACAGGCAGGACAGCACTTCTTCAGCCTCCAGAGCTGTCCCAGACCTCTTAGATGGAGATGTTGCAGCTCTTCCTCCATTTGCTTAGTCTTTTCACCCACTCCTATCATCCAAGAGTAAATTCAACTCTCTGCTTGCTGCACTACCTGTGGGGCTGAAGGGAGGTCAGAAAGCCAGCCAGGGAAGGGAGGAAAGCTTGGTTATAAGCCAGGACCAGAGGCTCCAAGTTCTGCGGTTGCTTTTGCCTCTCTCTTCTCTTCCCTACCCTCCAGGAACCTCAGATGTGCTAAGCAGCCTGTAAAGGCGTTAATGGGGAACGTATCACCTCTGTCACTATTGCGGTGCAACATAGCACCCAGCACAGAAATGAGGCATAAAGAGTGTGCTTACTCTCCCAGTGTGAAAACTGCTGGGTTAAATATAACAGAGGCTTGCTGGCTCCAGGAAGTGTAGCTGATCTCTTCATTTGATGGCAGAGTGCTTGCTTTGCCAAACAGCCCTCAGTCCCCATGGAGCAGGCAATTTCTCACGTGTTAAATATGTATATACATTACCAGGTACGATAGAGGTGCATAAATTGCCTTCATTATATATATTTCCCTGGAAAGTGTCACAACACAATATCTCACTAGCCAAGCCCCGCTTTTTTATTTTTGTTGTTCAGTGAGTTTTTGATTGGGTACAAATAATACTGGTTTCTGCAGATGCAGAACTTAATGAAGGATGTGTGTGGCAAAGGCGGGCCAGGAAACCTTTGACACCTCCCTGGCAGCCTCAAGCTGAGACATAGCAAACAGGGCACAGAATTGCTACTGGTCAGGACCTGCTTCTGTGGCAGCCTTGAGAGTTAGCATCTGCCTTCCAGGTAGAGCTTTAGCCACAAATTTCCTCAGCCCCTTTGTGCTTACCTGACCCATCAGGCCCAGACAGAGTTTTGGAGTGAGGATAAGCTGCATTTGTAATATCCCATCACACTGACAGCACAGACTACTTGGCATTCACCCCTAGGTCTTCCACAGGATCCTTTGTAATCCCTTGGACTTGAGTCCATCCCTATCAGCTACAAGTGAGGGGAGCTTAAATGCCAAATAAACACTCCGGTGAGTTACAAACCTGCTCTCCCAGCTAAGCAACTCCCACACCTTGCACCTATGTTAAGAGTCCACAGGTGCTCACCATCATTAAAAACAAAGCACTAAATTTAGCAGAAAGCTGATTTAGTTTAGTCATGGGCAAGGGGTAAGAGAGTGAGAAGAAAGACTTGCTTGCCTCAGTTCTATCAGAAAGAAAAGTGATGTTAAGAGTTTGAAATTAGCAAAGAAAAAAAGTCACAAACCCTGGCAAGGGTAATTAAGTATCCCATTGCCTGCAACTGCATTGCTTGTTTATCTAGTTGCACAGGAGCTTCTGTTTACAAGAGGTCTGTCTGCAAATCAAAACATAACCCTTCTAACAAGCTGGCCTTGCCAGACACCTGCACTGCCTTTATCCAGTTGAAGTTATTGGGCTCATCAGCTGAGGAGTGTTAACCAGCTGAATCTTCAGGACACCCTAGATAGAACAAATTACCCAATTACCTCTTCTGGCCTCAAACTCCAAGAGCTCAAACATTTTTGGACCCTTGTCAAAAGCTGAGGCACTATAAGCCATTTCTTATACCAGACTAGCTAACTGCCAACAGCATAGGAACACACCACTCACCTTAAAAAAGTCAGCATTAATATTTACTAATTGAATGCAAACTGCATAACAGCTCCTATCTGTGCTACTTATTTGTGCCAGATTTAAGAGCGGCCCAATAAAAACATGTCAGCAAGGATTCTTTTTTAAAAAGGGTGCCAAGGGATCTTGTTGTAAGTGAAGATCTTTGAGAAAAGTGAGGAGATTCATTGCATTAAGTGTGTGGTATAAAACTGGGTTAGAAAGGACTGCTTTCCCTAGGGAGATAGTTTTGCCAGTCACCTGGGGGAAGCATCTTTTAGAGAAAAACCAAACAATCATCAGTATTACCCAATGCATCTAAGAACATGGCCCTTTACCAATCCAGTTTCCCTCCTCAGCTGGGAGCACCAGCTGGGTGGATGGCACCTCAGCCCCCTCTGTGCATTATACTAACTGGGTGAGGGCCCCACGACAAAAGGCACAAGTCTACCACCCTCCTAACTCCCATGCCACAGCTCACATCTTCATGGCAGCTACAGCTTTAGCATCACCTTCCTTTGTAACATGTTAAGCTAATCCAGGTTGTTCTCCGTAGAAACGCTGAAGAGTAGCTGCTAATACATTCCAGCTCATTTTCAAGGAAAGACCACACACACAGGATTTGCCAGCTTTCTTATTTCTTATTTAATTTTATATCACTCCATTTTATTACCTAGCACTGGGACACAGAGCAGCGCAGGCTGCAGCTTGAACATCATGCCCAAGTTTGCAGCAGCATCTAAGAGACTGTAGACTCGGTGCCAGGAGAACTGAAAAGCAACGAATGCTTATTAGCCTTGTTTCTTCAGGCTGAAAGAAGTACTTTGAAGACACAGGCAACAAAGGGGGAAGTTTCGACTCACCTGAAGCATTTTGTTAAAAATAGCTACTCTACCCCATCACAAACTTGTGTTAGACTGTTATAGTATTCTAAAAGAAAGGTTATAGATACAGCTTCCTTCTCTTACCTCGCCATATTTCTGATCAGCAGCTGCAGCACATACACACACCTTACAGCACACACACAGCACCCAGGCAACCATTCTGCCTTTAGGGCTCGTCAAGTATTAGGTCCAGCTCAATAGGCAAAGCCTAACACATTTGCTCTGGGGCAGTAATTGCCCAGGTCCCCTCAACACTTTGCAGAGGAATCACAAAACTCAGCAACTCTCTGCAAAAGGAAGAAACAGCACCTAATTAGAGCAGGGACTAAAAAGAAACAAACCAGGCTCTGCAGTGCCTTAGACCCCTGCCTCTGAGGCCATCTGGTTGCACTGCTGACATTGGGTCCTTCACCAAGGTCCAGAGTACTCTGCCCCACAGCTCTGCTGCAAGGTTAAACCAAGCCCAACCTGTGAGACCTCCCACGGAAACACAGCCCGTACCAATGAGTAAATATGCTGGTTGTGATCTG
Source organism: Nyctibius grandis (assembly GCF_013368605.1). Taxonomy (NCBI): domain Eukaryota; kingdom Metazoa; phylum Chordata; class Aves; order Nyctibiiformes; family Nyctibiidae; genus Nyctibius; species Nyctibius grandis. The sequence goes on from NC_090670.1 coordinate 11,123,180, forward strand.
CAGGTGATTAGTTGCAGATGATTTTACTGCAGTCTGTGGGGTGGATACAGGGGCTCCCTACAGTATTGCAGGTGGGCATAGGTTGCTGCTGGAGGCTGGCACCTCCCGGTGGCTGGAGAGGAAAGGGATGCTGGCAGGAGTGCCAAGGCTGCTGCTCCCAGGCTCAGATTTTGTTCCTGCTCAAGCTGGGAGTGCCCTGGGTGAACACAGCACTTTGCTAAGATAATCAGTGCTTAGAATAGTTCCTCAGCAAACACCCCACCTGGAGAGCAAAGCCTTCCTCTCTAATGCCCTGGTTTTAAGATGTTTTTACAGGAGTGTTTTAAAGTCATCTAGTCTGCTACAGATCACCAGTGAGAGACGATGCTTGGGCTAATGTTCAACTACATCTCCTAGGGCAAAGGCCAGGGAGAAATACTGCAGGAGAGTGGAGAGGGAGGGAGAGGAATTCCCTGAGCAGAAATTATTTTGAGCAGAGAAAGCTGCAGAGCAGTGTGGAGTGAGGCAGAAGAAATGCAGGAGAGGGAGGTGGCTGTGCTGGGGGAGACAAAAGAACAGAGGAGAGTGGAAACTCAAAAGGCTCCTCCGGGCAGGATGAGGGGGGAAGGCAGGATGCTGCTCAGTGGGGCTCTGTAGAAGATCCCTGTCAGGAGCTGGCTGGGCTCACCAGTGCTTCTCCCTGCAAAAGGATTCCCTCTGTCAGCCGCTATTGGTCCTGGCGCAGTGATGAGCTGCTGGAATGGATTTCTGTTCCCTGCATGTGTGGTAGAGGAAAGCAGCAGCCCCATCCCCCTCCACTCCCCTCCAGAGAAGCGGGATTCCTTCCTCTGCCATTGCTGGATGCTCTGCACCAGGGCTGAGCACTCACACAAAACCACACGACCTGTCTTCAAGGAAATCCCCTGGTGTTTGTGCTCAGCCTGTCTGCAAGATGCAGGGGGAAAGGCTGCTGTGCCAGCAGAGCACTGGGGAAGGGATTCAAAAGCTCAGTCCCTGGTGAGAGCCAACACATCTCCATCTCCTGCTGGCACTGAGATACCCCCCCCAAACCCACAGCCATGCTGGGATCTTGTCTGTCCACACAGAATCAGACACCCAGACACCAACTAGTCTTGCAAAGCTGTTGTGCTCCTGCATGTGCAAAAGGTGCAAGCAAGGCAGCCCGGGAGATATGGGACCTGGGCTGCATGTTTCCCACTGACTAGTCCTTCTCCTTTTCCCACTTGTGAAAAAGGGACACAACTCTCTACCCACCTGTTCAGGATCATGCCCAACCATGTCTGAGTGCAAAATATTACAGCCTAAAACCCTACCTTAAGGTCAAGCTGTATTTTAGTGACAAAACACTGATCTCTGACACAGACCACCTGGGTGACCTTGGGACACTCCTCTTTTCTTGTCCTTCTTGACAAGGGAAAGATCTTCTTCACGTATTACCTTGAGAGCTGCTTAGGAGCAGGAATTGGCTCCTGCTCTGCCCAGTCCCATGGAAGGCTCTGCCCAACTGGGAAGTATTGCAAGAGAAATTGCAGTGTAAGGGACTCAACTGGTACCTTCTTTCCAGGAGGACAATTTTTAGCCTTCTTACAAGGTGTGGCTAGACAGTAGTGTTGAAGATGGGTAGTCCATAGTGTTGTTTATTATCTATAATAAGTAGAATCCAAAAATCTCAGTTAAGGATCAAGCCGTAGTGTGCTAGTCCTTGTACAAACACACAATAAGAGAGTCCCTGCCCTGAAGAGCATACAGTCTAAAAATGGTCCCTTACACAGCATGATTTGGAGGGGAAGGACAGGAACTGGAGACAGAGAAATGAGAAATCAACCTTTTTTCTGACTTCCTTTAGTCTTCCAAACAAAAGCCATAAAACATAAATGCTGAGATCATCATTTCCAGTCCCCATCATTAGCCAGATGTTAGAATCATAGAACCATAGACTCATTTAGATTGGAAAAGACTCTTAAGATCATCGAGTCCAACTGTAAATGTAACTGCCAAGTCAACCACTAAACCATGTCCCTAAGCACCACATCTACACATCTTTTAAATACCTCCAGGGATGGTGACTCAACCGCTTCCCTGGGCAGCCTGTTCCAATGCTTGACAACCTTTTTGGTGAAGAAATTTTTCCTGATATCCAATCTAAACCTCCCCTGGTGCAACTTGAGGCCGTTTCCTCTTGTCCTATCACTTATTACTTGGGAGAAGAGACTAACACGTGCCTCGCTACAACCTCCTTTCGGGTAGCTGTAGAGAGCGACAAGGTCTCCCCTGAGCTTCCTTTTCTCCAGCCTAAACAACCCCGGTTCCCTCAGCTGTCCCTCATCAGACTTGTGCTCTAGACCCTTCACCAGCTTCGTTGCCCTTCTCTGGACTCGCTCCAGCACCTCAATGTCTTTCTTGTAATGAGGGGCCCAAAACTGAACACAGTATTTGAAGTGCAGCCTCACCAGTGCCGAGTACAGGAGGATGATCACTGCCCTGGTCCTGCTGGTCACACTATTTCTGATACAAGCCAGGATGCTATTGGCCTTCTTGGCCACCTCGGCACACTGCAAAACTCATAAGGCAAAACTCTCCTGGGTTTTTAGGTGTCACAGGTGACTTTTCTTCTTCTTTTATCTTGCTTTATGCTTCTCCTTCACATCTTGCTTTATGCTGTTATCTGTGGTTTGACAAGGAGCAGCACACAAAGTACTGGTGTAAAGTAAAAGTCTCACAGAGCTGTTGCAGAGCTGGATGGTGCTCAGAGTCTGGAAGGAAACCTCAGTGAACCCTTGTGAGACACCTGAAGTGCAACCTGTACTAACCTGCAGTCCTGTCCAGAGAGACCCCAGAACCAGATTGAAACATCCCCTTGACGTACCCGGACAAAATGCAGCAGAGTATTTAGCCTGGCATTAGCCAAAACTGTGTGAAACTGTGTAGTGTGCCACACTGCCCCAGATTATGTGCATGAGGGTAACACATGTTACCTGCTGTGAGTGCATGGACAAAGCCCTTTGGGCTGGGAGGTTGCCTCCTGGTTGGGAACAGGGACTGCTGCGGTTACCATTTGTGCAGGGAGTCTGGTGTCTTCTCCAGCATCCCAGAGATCCTGTGTGGAAGCAGTAAAGGTTTTGGCTGTGCAGACAGACCTGCTTTTTTAAGCTCTCTACCTTTTTGCTCCTCTCTGTTACTTAGGGAACACTCTGCATTATTTCTGATAGTGAACAATAATTACCTAATGCTTGAAAAGCCCAGGATCTTGAACCATTTAAAAAAAATGTAATTCAGAGTCACCATCTCCATCCTGTAAGGGGGAAAGTAAAGCAGTCTGGAGCGATAATGAGATTTGTGGGGTCATGGCACAAACAGAGCCTGGGTCTCTGGCTTGCACCCTAGGTCCCTGTCCACTGCTTGGCTTTGCCTCCCCAGGGAGAGATGTTGGGAAGAAAATGGGGGGATATAAAGAAGAAAAGTGGTTAAACCCTCTCTCTCCCCTATCCCTGACAACTGGGGCACAGATGATGCTGTTTTTCTCCCACCACAATAACATCGTTATTCAACTTGGCAGCACAAGGTGGAGTGAGTGAGTGAGGGAGGGAGGGCGAGGGAGTGCGGTTGGTATTTTTTTAATCTCAAACATTTCCCCGTTCTGCCGATTGCAAACTCCTGCCCGGCCGTCCCTGCTGCAGCATCCTGCGTTGCCATGTCAACAGAGGCTGTCATCCCCCGTGTCATGAGGGAATGCGCCGCTTCCCTGTGTACCGAGGGCTGGCGGCGGAGGGACATGCATGTGCCCTGCTGATCCTGACCCCTCACCAGGGTATTTTTTGGTAATTTTTCCCCAGAACCTCCAGTTCTAGGAGATGACTTACCCCCCCATCAGCCCCTTTAAGATGCCATCATCAGTGCTTGACTTAATCAGGACATCTTGGCATGAAAAACAGCCTTCTCCTGACCCCTGTGCTTCCACTGCAAATCAGATATAATAAAACAAACAGCTCTTCCACTCCCCGCAATGCCTCGCTGCCTCTCTGTCCTCACTGCTGCTGCAGGGCAGCGTGCAGGGCTGGAGGGAGCTCGTGGATCAGGCTGGGCTGCGGGGCCTCTGCCCGCTGATTTCCGTGCTCCCTTCTCCTCCTCTGCGGGAACAGGGAGCAGAGGCACCATGGAGCCAGGCTACCCAGCCTGGTACCAGCATGGTTTCTTTTAGAGTGTGTTTAAAGCACTGGCTTCCCAGGAGATGTCCTGCAGAGCTAGTCAGGAAACAAAGAAGAGAAAGTTTGATGAGCTTTGCTTCTTTCCACTGGGGTGAAGATGCTCGAGGAAGAGTTGTGGATGTAAATGTGAGCGCCACCACCAGGAGATAACAGCCTCCCGCAGGATGTTGATTGACTCTAAGGACAGGGAAGCAGTGGGTCTGCTGCCTGCTTCCAGGCTCACACCAGGCTGTCCTCCCTTCTGTCCCTGGGGGTGGAAAAGCGTCAGCATGGTGATGTGGGGAAGGGTCACAGGGCTTGTGCTGGTAGAGAAAGCAATGGCATGCCAACCAGCACTCACCTGCAACTGGGAAAACAAGAATCCCCTTGGATCAGGAGTGTGCCTTGATTTGCCTCCTGGTTACAAGGTGTGGTTGGCTTGTAGTGTGAGGGAAGGTTGGACTAGATGATCTCCAGAGCTCCCTTGCAACCAGTGTTTCTATGATTAAATCTCTGGGCATCACCAACTTGTTGGTTCATTTTTCTCTGCAGAACTGGGCAGCTGTTGCTGGAAGAATTATGCTGGTGGTCTGGAAAACAACTTCACAGCCAGAAGCTGGGATGGTGGGCTGGGAAGCAGTCCGGGAAGCTGCTGCTTCTCCTGGGAGGTTGCTGGCTGAGGCACCCTAGGTGCAGGTTCCCTGCAGACACAGGCATCCAGCTTTGTCTTTGCTTTTGGGCTTGCCAAGAGCAAAGAGACTGGAGGAAGGGGATAGCAGAAAAAACAGGTCACCTCACTTCAATGTGGGCAGTGTTGTGCTGTGTCCTCCTTTGAAGAGGACCCAGGAAGATGTGAAAGTCTGGATTTAGCTTGAGCTGTGGGCTGTTTAGGCTTTGTAGTACACTTCCATTGGGGCCCCAGGGAAGGCAGCAGTGGGATTTGCTTTTATTCAATTAAAGAAACAAAACAAAGTGCATCACTGATATCTGCAAGCCCAATGTGGCTTCCTGCTGGCTATGGAAAATCATGACCAGCCAAATGTGGGACCACACCATACCTGTTTTTAAGCCTAGCCTCAGGTCACCTCCTATAGCCTTTTGGTTTGCAAATGAGGGCCAGAAACTCCAAAGAAAGCAAAGAGAAAGACGAAGTTTCCAGAACTGGGAGTTCAGGGTCAAATGGCAGCCTGGGGGAGTGTGGCAGAGGCCAGCAAAACTCCAGTGTCAGCACCCGCCACCGACCCAGCCAGGGTTTGCTGAGTCCCAGGACAGCACAGCCCAGAGGTCCTGCTCACCTGGGCTGCTACTCCTGCCTGCAAGCCTCTGCCTGCACATCCCACAAGAAGGCTGAGTGCTGTGGCCATGCTTATTTACCATTCATAAAGGAATCTGCCTTTCACTCCCAGAGGAGATTTGTACTGAGCAGTGTTGCAGCAAGGCTTTATATTTCCTCTTGCAATTGCTTTGTTCTCTTGCCTCCCTGCAGTTTCCTTGGAAAAGTTAATTTTCCCAATGGACTTTCTTTAGATGGAAACATTTCCCCAAAATGGATTTGGTGAGCACAGAAAACATCAGTTTGGAACCTGAATGGAAATAATTTGAAGCACCTTGGTGAAGAAAAAATGGGCATGCACTGAGAAAGCTTGCACCCTATATCCATGCCTCGGTTCACAGGGCATATGAAATATGGCCTGAATTTATGTCAATAGCTCTCCAGAAGATCTTGTGCTAGCTTCAACTCACTTTCTACTACTTTCTGCAGTAGCTGAAAGCAAATATAACATGCTACTAAAGTGTAATGTCTTTGCACTCACTTTAGGCTGGTGCTAGCTGAAGCAGGAGGTGTTGGCTGGTGGAAAATCAGATGTTTCGGTTATTGCTTCAATTATAGATAGCTCTTCCTGAGAAAAGACTTTGCTGCCTGAGAAAAAGGCCGTGGAGTGAAAGGGACAGCAGCCCAGCACGAGGACAGCTGACAAAGGATTCATAGCTCCTCTCCACCCTTCACAGGGAACATGCTGTAACCCTCCTCTCTGTCAAGTTTTCTGGGTATTGCTCTTAAAAAAAAAAGAGTTCTTTTCCTTATGAGGCCCAGGCTATGGCAAGGACAGACATGGTTAGCAACACAGCTGACACAGGCAAACTCAGTGTAACCAGTACACGACCTGGTCTCGCAGCTGCTTCGCCCTGCAAGCACCAGCCCCAAGAAATGCTGCCTCCCCTTACGCTCTCGGGTGTTGTGCTAAACCTTGATTTTTTAAAGAGAAAGCAATAGATTAATTTTCTCAGAAAACACAGTAAAAAATGGAAAAGTTCTGTGGAAAGAGACTGATTTTTTCCTCAATATTCATGATAGAAGATTGTAATAGACTTTGTTCTGATAAGCATTGCAGTCCTTATCAGTTTAAATTCAGTATTGCCTCATATTAGAAATGCCAAGAAACATCCAGCTAAACCAAAACTTTATCCCAAATATCTCAGAAACAGCTGTACTTAGAAAAAGTATTTTTGCTCATCTTTCCAAATTGGGATAAATCAACTGCTGGATTTGGGATTTCTTGCCAGGTCAAAGTTGTGTTACAGTGCTGTTTTCAGTCAGGCTGGGTGGAAAAGCATCAAGATGGAAAGAACTGAGCTAAAAGGTTCATCTTAATTATTAAGTTTCTAGAGCTGAGCATGGGAAAACCACAGTCTATCACAACCCTACTACTCCCTCACTGTATGAGCATGAACAAGATACCTTGTTTTATGTGTCCCAGAGGCAACACAGATGAATGCCTCCTCCTGAGGACACTGCGAGATAGTGTGGTTACTCTAAAAAGGCAAAAGGGAAAGCCAGAGGGTGGCCAAAAGGATGGCTGACGTCCTTTTGGTAATGTGTTCTGTGCAGGGGCAGTCTTGTGTGGCATCAGGGGACTGATGTGGAGGGCTAAGCTGTCAGGCTCCTGTCCAATCAGTGCTGAAAACCAGCTGAAATGCAAGCAGAGGGAGGTGGGGAAACATCATGCATGGAACAAACCAGCACTCCAAACAATTTCTTTGGGATGTTTGGGGTAGAGGTCTGCAGCCAGGACTCATGGTGCCGTGCTCCAGGTAAGGGGGATTACAGACATCCCCTGGGGAGGGATCAGCAGTGGTGAATGAGTGACCTACCAACAGGCTGTGATTTCCTGGTGAGGAAGGACCGAGTGATGCTCCAGTTGGCACTGGTGGCCTTCCCCAGGGATCTTCCCCAAGGGCTGGCCAAAATCCCTCCATGAGCCATAGCTCAGCTCCAGTCAGGGAGTCCCTCTGGTCTGCATGTTGATGTAGGGAAAGGGATCCCCAAAAGCTATTGTGGATGCAAACGGGAGGACAGAGGTGCAGGAAGATCTGTGGCTTTGAGAGGGATTAACCGGACCAAAAGCATTTAGCATGGATGGAAACCAATTGCTTTCCTTGTCTGTTTTCCCTATTCCTCCTTCCTTCCTTCCTTCCTTCCTTCCTTCCTTCCTTCCTTCCTTCCTTCCTTCCTTCCTTCCTTTTTCATTTCCAAGCAGTTAAAAGTAAAGGAAAAGAAGAATAGACTCACACCCTCTGTGCTGGCCAAGCCTGACCCCTCAGCCCAAGTGTGGTCCCTTTGGGACAGCTGATCTGGGGGTGGGATCCTTTGGGGGATTTGTCCGGGAGGTGGTGTTATTCCCGGTGAAGACTTGTGTGGATGCTTCTTGCTCAGAAAAAAAGTCTCTTACCCCAAATCAGTGCAACCAACTTTGAAACTTGTCTAAAGTCTCTGGGGGTTTTTAGGGTGGCAGGATGTGAATCCCTTACAGGTGAAGAAACGCTACTGATGCTCCAAAGAAAACTGCATTTTCTTGCAGTTCTTTGGGTCAAAGCTAGGACACATCTGAAAAGAGACTGCAGCTGTCCCTGGGAGGTGACAGCCAAGAGCCGTTGCAGCTCATTGAGTGCCCAGATGTCTTCCCTGGGCTCCCCTTCCCTCTCTCCCTCTCTGACTTCTCTCTTTTCCCCTACCCTCAGTTCAACTTTCTTCCCCCTCTTGGTTCTTCTCACATTTTTATGTCAGTGCCTTTGCTCCAAGACTTGTCCCTCTCTGCTGGAGCACACTCCCCTTCCCTCCGCTATGTGCACACACATGCAGGCACCGTGGCTAGAGATGCTCCTCTCCAGCACAGCCCTGGAGAAGACTTGCCCTGTGCTCTATCACTCCCAGCCTGTTGCCAGGCAACACAGCATCACATGGATTTCACTCCCAAGCTCCAAAATAAACTGTATACACAGGGGATGTTCCTCCTGTTCCTATAAAGAGGGACTTCACAGACATAGGGACTGGCAGGTCTGAGATGGTGAGGGGTCTCCAGCAGTCATCGTTGGCTTATGGCTTTGCTGGGGTGCTGCTCTGCCTGGAGCAGGAAAGCTGGGAGAGAGTGGGGTAGTGAAGGCAGAGAGGAGACACCTGTAACTCCTGCTGGGACCAGCGGTGGTTTCTTTGTCCCCCCTGTGCAGCTTGCTTATGCTTGACATCTACCTCCCAAGCTCCACTCACAAGGGATGGGCAGCAAGACTGCCAACCTGCGGGACCAGTGCTGTGTTTTCTGATACACTGGGTCAGATCAAGGCAGTTTCTTACCAGTGTAAGAGGGAACACAGAGCCCATCTCAGTTGTTTTCTCTTCCGAGGCAGAGGCGTACTTAACACACAACTCCTCCCTTTACCTTCCCATCTGCCAGTTTTGCACCTGGGAAGTCCCCTTCTGAGTTTTGTTTGAAGGCAGCGGCTCCCTCTGGGCACAGCCCTACAGGCAACATGAAGCCAGACACTTGGGAGCGGTAGGAAACACTGGCATGGTCCTTGTCCCCCACAGAGATTTGTTTAACAGGTGCCCCACCTTCAGCCTGCACAGGACTGGCAGTCTGCAGGCTTTGGTTTGGTACTTTACATACTTATACAGGAGTTTCGTTTTCACATCTCCAGAGTGAATGCTAAAATGACTTCAGAAGTTGAGGCATGACTCGAGCTTACTTGTCAGCAGGCTGATGGACTATCAGACCTATTTCAGGAGCAAGACACATGTCTCACTGTCTTCCATCCTATAATGTACAAATTGCATTTCATGACAGCCATATAACACTCCTGAGAGCAAATTTCGGCACAATTATCACCCTTTCCAGGTCATAAAAGTCACTCAGCTCTCAGCCACCTGTTTTAGAGCTGTCAGCCAAAGCCCCTTGCAACCACTACAGTGGTTAACCACCATGGAAAAGCACACATGAATATTATCTCACATAAAATGCTGAGTTAATGAGGAGCACATATCATGTTCCCAGTGAGAACGTATTGCAAATACCCCGTGCCAGGCAGGAGGAGTCCTAGAGTAAGCTTGCCTTTCCCGAAGCAGTGTGTGCCTTCAGAAAGCACATTTCAGATGTGTCCTCCTGCATTTCCACACTAAAAACTGGAGTCAGTATACTGTCTCTATCACAGAAACAAGCCTGCTAGTTGGCTTAGGTGTCCAGTCAAAACTAAGAGAGACCAAATTTGGGAAGTCAGAGACCTCTCAACTAGGAACGGGGCACTTGCACTACCAGTGGGGACCTCTCAATCCAGCACATAATTAAGGGGATCCTGTTCTGTTCCAGGGAAGCAAGAGCAGAGCGGCTTCCCAGCATGGTGTGACACTGGAAAGCTGCAGGCTGACAGCGCTGTGGTGGGGGGAATGGCCACTGGGATTGGTGGCACCTTACACCGAGGGATTTTTTCCACTAGGTTTTATACTCCCCACATAAATAATCACCCATGTCTGGTCTCTGTAGCTCAGAACAAAATCAGAGACTTCCCCAGGACACAGTTATGGCACCTGCCTCTCCTCCCTTACTGAAGTGTTTTGTACACCTGATCACCAGAAATGTCAACTTTTCATTCTGAACCAGAACTACATATTAAAAACCTCTCTGAAATCATCAATGAGCTGAAATATCCCAGTGACTCAAAGACCCAAAGCACTAACCTTTGCCTTTTCGACTGCCTTTTTGATCATGTTTGGGGCTGAGATGCTTTTGCAATGTGACATTGCTCTGGCTGCACTTTCCTGGGCTCTTTGTCCCTCACAGAGCTGTCCCTGGACAGACAACCTCCTGGCTCTCGATTTAAACCATCAACTCGGGAAAAACTTCTCTTTCATACTGTCTTTTTTTTTTTTTATTGTTAATCTCAAATGTCATCTTATAAAGGTCCAGTGTTTTTAAATCTTCTACAAAGAGAATACTCTAATAGTTAAAAAGGAGGCAGGAGTTTTAGAGGACTGAAATTGTGCATTGTAGGCAGGTAATTAAGCTAGTGTCTGCCTCAATTTCCCACCTGAAAAATAAAAACAGAAATTTATGATGAACAAAGGAGTAGGGTTGTTCCTTCTGCATTCAGTCTTGGAAACTTTGAATGCAGTTTTATGTTCTCTCTTTCAGCTCTGCTCAGAGTAGAAAGCCCAGATGGGCACCTCGATGTGTGTGACACAAGTGTCCTTCACTGGTGTCACAGCCTGGGGACTTCACGCACTTGCCTCTCTCTCTGCAGCTCACATGTCTTTGGGACGCTGCCTTCAGCAATGTGCTTACTCAGGCACCTTCTGTGTGCTCCCCCCATGACATCATCACTTGTCATTGCCCTCCACCCATGACATCACCAGCCATCTTTCCCTGTCATTATCCAGAGTGTGACGCTGCCTGGGTGACCCCTACAAGCCCCTATGCATGGCCTCTCCTGTGCAAGGGGGCTCTGTTTGCAAGCAAGCCCCGAGCCAGTGACCCAACCAGCCCCTGCTGAGCAGGAAAGACATGGGAGAGAGCCCCATTAGCAACCACCGGTGCATCGCCTGTGGAGGACACCACCAAGACCTTTGTCATGGGAAAAAATACAGATGAGGACTTGCTCTCTCCTACCTGCGTGGGATGCAGGAGATGTGGGCTTGACCTCCCTGAGGCTAATGGGGGAATTGAGCGCAGGTGCCCCATGGTGTGCAGGAATGATCTCTTTTATCACATTTGTTGTGGTCCCTCAGTGCAGGTGGTGGATGCTGCACGGCTTTTGGAGGAGACAGTTGCAGGTGGCACCTGCTCTGGGAACACATTGTCCCCGTGGCCAGCGGGGACCAGCAACTGGGTTTCTCAGCTGCTTCTGCCTCCTGGGTGATGGTGTTGAGCCCTGGCCCTCCTCAGAGCAGGAGAGCTGCGGGGACAGAGGGAGAAAGAGGAGCTGAAACCATCCACACCTCCATGTGGTGGTCAGGAGTGGAATTTTTTACTTAGATCCTTGAAATATGTTTCACTGCTGCTTCCAGCACTTTTTGTTGGATCTCCATGACTCAATCTTTGACTCAGAAGGGGGCTTCTCTGCTGGTGTAAATGGGAAGGAGCATCCCTGGGAGTGAGAGGTGCTACACCCTCTGAAATGGGGATGCCTCCTGGGAGACATGGGCCCAACAGACACACTCTGTGTCAGAGCAGATCTCCATCGTTAACAATAATGAGCAGGGAGGCATTTGTTGGCACTTCTTAACTGTCTGCAGGGGCTGAAGGACCTTTTCCTTGCCTTGGGCCCTTCACACTGCCAGTCATAATGTGATCAGAAATGCCAGTCCCAAAGGGCATTGCTGCCACTCCTAACCACCATCGTGGAAATGTGAAGAGGAAAATAAACTTGAGGCCTTTTATGTGCTAAGCTCAAACCTGAGCAGGCCTTTGCCACAGATCAGGAGTTTGTGTTTACAGCCCCGAGGTGAGATGTGCAAGTGGGATAAGTTGATGACATGCCACTGCAGTAAGCAGGCTAACAGTGCCGAGGAGCTGGCCCCGATCTCCACGGCAGTCAGTAGCCAGGGGACATACAGCCACACATGCCTTCACGACATGACTAAGGCTCTACATCCCTCAACACGCATGCAGGAATGAATTCATGCCTCCTGGGGTACCACCGCTCCACTACAGCTGCGTGTCAGCCCTAAGGCTGCCCTGCGGACCCGATTCACCTGCCTCTCCCATCACCAGCCTTCAGGAATGGCTGGAGCAGGTTGTCCCTGTGCCACTGTCATCCTGCAAGTTGTCTGTGCATGGCAGGAGAAGGCTGTGGCATGGGGAGACCAGGTTTCGTTGTAGGTGTGGGAGCTAAACCTCAACAACACAGCTATCACAGCACTTCTGCACTCTCATAATCAAAGGACTTTCACTTGGCCGTATCCTTTTTCAAGTGAAGGAAAGCCCAGACTAGACTGTGTCTGCAGCCTCGTAAGCTAAAAGACAGGCTCAAATGGGAGCTGGTGCATGAACCCATCTCCATGGACAATCCTTTCTCCCTTCCCTCCACACTTTCCATCCTCTAGTTAAAGAGATCTGAGCACAGAGGAGATACATGACTGCATGCAAAGCTCTGCTCACCAGTTCACCCATTCACGGTTCCTAAAAATGGTCAACATTTCCGTTTACTCTGGAGAAGTTTGCACTATCTTGCAAAGTGATGAAGGATCTTTAACTCAGCAAAGATCGGGAACCCTGTATACACGCTATGTGATATTTCCTCAGGAACACATAACATCTAGCATATGGTGTGTCCAAGCAGAGAGGCTCCTGGGCTAATACATTAGGAGTGATTTGTGAGTTAGAGGACATAGAGTTGCCAAAACAGACAGTCCCAGCTGTCCAAGCAGTTGCTGGTGGCTGTCAGCCCCATCAGTACATGGGGGTGGCAACTTGTACTCTTCTCTCCCTAATGCCTGAGGGTGATTAGGTGGCCCTGTAATTTGCTGGTGGAGCATTTGCCCTGCAGGATAGCTTGAGGGAAAACCTTTCCTGCTGGAACCTAGAGTTGCAAAGGGTCTCTGGCTTGATGGGTTCAGGCCTGGATGCAGCTGCAGCAGGAGACAAAGGCTGTGTGCTAGACCAGGTGGGAAAGCTTCAGTTGCCTCTGCCCTTCTCTGTTTCCACCTCACGAGGTACACTTCATTTATTTTTCAGGGTGTTTTCCACCTTCCACAAAAGAATGCCAGCTCTGAGGCTGAATATTTTCTCTCTTCCTGCGGAGCTTTTATTACATTAGCAGTTCTGGTTTAGCGCCTGGTTTGTTTTCCTTTCTCTTGTCCTTTTCTGCTTTAGAAGAACAACCATCTTCTGCAGGCATTTGTTGGCTTGACAGAAGAGCCAGCCATCCTGCCAGGGGGGAGAGGGGACCAGGAAAATTTTTCTACCTTAATGGCAAGCCTTTGGGAAAAGCAGCACTTATGCGATAATCGTGATGGCAAGGGAAAGAGCTCCTCATTCCCTCCTGCTGTGAGAAGGACACATGACTCTTCTTCAGGGCAGGAGGTGACACAGCTAAGTGGTACTGGTGGAGCTGTATTTGGAATGTTCCCTAGTGCTAATTCTAATTGTGGTATTTCCTAATGTTGGGTACTTTCTACTGAAATATCTACGCAGAATCCGTTTGCTGAGGGCATCTGCATGCTTGGAGAAGAGGTCTAAAGCATGCCTTGGTGTTGGCAAATCTCAGCCTCCCTCTCTTTCCCTGTTTTTGCTAAAAGGTAGAGACAATCTGATTCACTGCCTCACTCATGCAAACCCCTTGGGACAGCATTGATCCTTCTCTCCCGTGCCACGAACCCAAAGATGAGGGTAGAACACAGATGAACACCCAGCAAGTGCTCAACTGTTAGACACTGTGGAGAAAAAAAAAAAGATAAAAGGGGAAAAGGAAAAAAAGAAAAATAAAAAAAAAAAGGAAATTGTACTGTCTCTGGTGGCTGTAGACCATAAGCCATGATCTGTATAGTATTGGCACAATACTGTCACACTGACTGCGACTTGAAGTCAGCGGTGACCACAGGATAAGAAGGGAGGTCAGGGTGTGGAGCTTGCAGCATGGCAACAAGTAAGAGAGGAGTGAAAATGAATGATTTAATAGTGGAGGACAGCAAATGGCCATGAACACAATCCTCCATGGCCTCTTCAGGGTGATTACAGCCACAGCACATCATCTCCAGCAGCCTCTCACAGCTTTTTTCTGACTCAGAGAACCCCACTGCTGGGTTTTCACTGGCGAGCAGACAGCCCCCAGCAGGGGAGGGAGACCCAGCATTTGGGGTTCTGGGAGGGGCTCAAGGATGCCTATCTTCCAGATGGCAAGAAACAAACATCTCTGTGAGCATCGTCACATATGAATGTGCATCAGCCTTAATGACACTCAGCAGAGATGGGTGACTAATTCCAAAGCAGTCCTTTATTCATGAACATGGCTTCAGGTAGATTATTCAAGAGCACACAACAGCTTCTTCAAATGCATTCACTGCTAAACAATCGGCTTTCCCAAGTTTCCAGTTGTGGCTGAGTGGTCAGGTAATTCATGTGACACGGTTTCTGCTCCCAACTGGGTGAACTTGCAAGCACAAATGTCACCATTTGTGAGTATAATTTTTCCTCTTCATGTATGCCTCTGACATTTGCTTTCCACTTACCTTTTTGCCAGTAACATGCAATCACAGCTGGTGGAAGAGAGCAGTGCTAAGGGGACAGAAAAAGGAGGAGTGGAAGGGCCCAGGAGGGTCTAAATGGGGCCTCTGGTGCCCAGAGCCTTGGCAGAGGCAAATGCTCCTCATGTCCTCCCTGGCACCCAGCAGCTTAATTCAGAATAAGTGCTTCAGAAACACACTGCTGCCAGGAGAGCTCTGTGCTGGCAGCAGCACATGAGGTAGATACTGTACCCATACAACAGCCTGCACGAGACGGGAGCCAGGGCAGCTCATCCCACGGTCAGGGCTCCTGGTGGTACATGTGCACGTGGGGAGATCATAGAATCATAGAATGGTTTGGGTTGGAAGGGACCTTAAAGATCATCTAGTTCCAACCCCCTGCCATGGGCAGCGACACCTTCCACTAGACCAGGTTGCTCAAAGCCCCATCCAACACAGCCTTGAACACTGCCAGGGAAGGGGCATCCACAGCTTCTCTGGGCAACATGTTCCAGCATCTCACCACCCTCACAGTCAAGAATTTCTTCCTAATATCTAATCTAAATCTACCCTCTTTCAGTTTGAAACCGTTCCCCCTCGTCCTAACACTCCATGCCCTTGTAAAAAGTCCCTCTCCAGCTTTCCTGTAGCCCCTTCAGGTACGGGAAGGTGCTCTAAGGTCTCCCACGAGCCTTCTCTTCTCCAGGCTGAAGAGCCCCAACTCTCTCAGCCTGTCTTCACAGGAGATGTGCTCCAGCCCTCTGATCATCTCACACGACCCTGGCATATCAGTGCCATGGCTGGCTGTGCCCTGCACTGCAGAGCCAGGCACACCGTGTGAGGCACAAGTGATCACACAGGAGACAAACTGCCCTGTGGAAATAGTGGAACCAGCTGCTTTTCAAGTCGGGGCTGAGCCTGACCAAGCACAGCCCAGATCTGTAGGGCTGGCTCCTCTTCTTCAACAGGCTCATGGGGAAACCCTATTGCTTTGGCCCATCTCCCCACAGACCTTTAGCAAAGGTGAACCCCCCAGCCACAAGAATCAGGGAGCCACAAGCTTCTGGGGGAGCTGACAAAGCACGTATTGCCCATGGCACCAGGGCATGTCTAAGGTAGGGCACATCCTGAGGGCATACACCCTCAGCACAGCAGCCAGCCCAGCACTGAGAGCCTAGGCAGACAGGCAGTGCTGGCTTTGGGCTATGATGCAGCTAAATAGCACCAGCCATAGCTGGATGTCATGGTCGAGTCCCTGCATCTAACTGCAGCCTGGGAGGCCACAGGGAGTGGTCTGTGGTGAAAGCCTGTGGGTAGCGTGCTGCATCCTGGCCCCTGACTCTGCACGCGCAGACATATTCGCTGACATGTGACATGTACCACTTATCTGCTTTCGCAGATAAGTGAAAACACAGTGGGAGATCACTGCTCTGAGCTTAACTCATGGAGGTCTGGAGGAGTAGGGGTGGTCTGGGCTCTAAACCAAGCAGAGGTGATTTTCCACCAGCCTCAGCAGAAGGTGAGATGACTTTTTCTCCTCTTGTTCTAGCACAGCCTTGTTGTGGACATAACACCTTCCTGGAGCCCTCCTTTTCCCCCACAAGCCTCGCATGCTGGCTGGCCCCAGGACCTTCCTGCTGTGACAGAAACCACAGAGGAGATGGCCCGAGCTGTGACACCAGGACAGAGTATCACACAACCCAGCTTTTCCATGTTTTGATGTCTCTGCATTGCAACAGCTCAGTCTGGCCTGCAATGGGGAAGCTCTTCAAAATTGTCACTCTCCATCCCCCTTTGGGGAGAAGGAGATGTAGAGTATGTGATTTGTGGTGTACCTCTGATGATGAAACCACGAAGAACCATGCCAAGCATGAGGGAAGAGATCATTATGAACCCTAGAGCCAAGGATTTGCCCAGCCGGGGCTGGGGCAGATCTCCCTGCAGGGAAGGGCAGGACAAGGGTGCTGCCTGACAGCCACTGTGCATTGCTCTGTGCCCCTTCAGAGGCATTTTGGACCTCGTCCTGCCCAGCTGCAGTGACACATCTGCTCTGCCCTCTTGGTCCAGATAGCTTTTGAGACCATCTACACACAGGTGTCAGCCAGTGCCAGGAGAGGGGAGACTTACCTCCTTGGAGGGTCTGCTCTGAGCTGCCAGGCAGGTACAGAGGAGAAGGCATCTGGGACAGTCCTGGCGTGAGAGCTCGGACGTTTCCTCTTTTGCCATGGCTTCTCCTCTGTGTTCAAAGTGCTGCTGGATCCCTTCTTTTTCCCAGGAAAAAATCCTCCATGGAAATACATTACTGCATGCCTGATGTAGAGCTCCTTAATTATATTACTTTTTAAAGATAAAGATCAGAAGCTGATGCACAAGAGATTGTGACTGCGAAGATTTCAATGGCTGTTACCATTTCAGCAGGCAAAGCCATAGCACCAGGAACTGATCCTCAGCAGCATTTCTAGAAGTTAAGGATCCCTTTTCCCAAAACTATTGTACCCGTCACACAGCACCCTCTAGGGTGAGCTGAGCATCCCTGCTGAGCTGGGCTTCCCTGGCCTGGGGGAGCCTCCAGCCCCACCAGAGGCTTCAGCTCTTCTCCAGCTCCCCAGGAGGAGGCCACCAGGCCGCTCTGCCCTGTGGCATGAAGAAAGTCTCAGTAAATCACCTTCTTTTTTATCTCTGTGGCTGAAGGAAGAAGCTCAGCCTTTGCTGATCACACTGTTTCAGGCCACCACAGCACTCATCAGCGCTTGCAGCTGAGCCACTCTTGTCCAGGCGCATCCCCCCACTTGCCAAAATGCCATCGCTTTCCCATCCTCTCCGCTGCTCCCACTTCCCTGGGAAAAAAAAGAAGAAAAAAAATCCCCTCTGCAAGCCAGCAGGGGTTAATGTTGTCAGTCCTGACGTCAGGATCCCAATTTGCCCGGAGAGTCCCCCTCCCCATCCCCAAACTCCCTCTCTCCTCCCCTCCTCTTGTGACTTTGCAATGAGCAGCAAAACTCCACAGGAGCTGCGGCAGCAGCACTAGGGAGACATTCAGCCCTTCCTCGGAGAGCAGCTCTTGCCACAGACAGGGATTTATTTATTTGCTACACATGCATATATGTATGTGGTCTTTTACTGGGTTGCATTTGGTTTTCCTTTTTTTAACCCTTTCAGAAAAGCCCCAAACCTCCCAAGTGACGAGCCTGAGATTTCCCTAAAATAAAAATAACAGCACAGTAGGGTTGGGTTGCTTCCCCTTCCCCCTCGGAAAACAAGGAGGGAGGGGGGAGCAAGAAGGCAAAATCCAGAATAAAATCATATTGCTAGATAGCTCCCACCTCCCCCCTCACACACACACACACACACACACACACTCTCTCGCTCTCTTTCTCCTCCTCCTCTTCTCTGAAGGTGGGTAGCAGGAGCCATGCAACATCTGCAGAACCGGATGGCAAAAGAGCAGGAGGAAAAATAATCCAAGTGGAGTGCTCAGGGGACACTGACTTCTTTTTTTCTTTTTTTTTTTTTTTTCAATTTTTTCTTCTTCTCCTTCTTCTGCGTACCTGTGAGATTCGATTGCACATTTTGCTGAGCCCATTTTGGGGCATTTTATTTTGCTTTCTCTTGGGATTT
This sequence comes from Nyctibius grandis, assembly GCF_013368605.1. Taxonomy (NCBI): domain Eukaryota; kingdom Metazoa; phylum Chordata; class Aves; order Nyctibiiformes; family Nyctibiidae; genus Nyctibius; species Nyctibius grandis. The sequence goes on from NC_090670.1 coordinate 11,141,471, forward strand.
TCTCCATTGCCAGAGGATGTCTCTTGTTGAGAGGATGCTGAAAGGAAGAAGAAACGAATTCTTTGACTGGCACTGAAGGAGGTGGGGGGGGGGGGGTATTTTTCCCCCACATTTTTAAAAGTTTTCTTCATTATTCTTTTTCTCTACGAAATCATTAACTGGGGAGGGGTTGGTTTCTTTTTTCCCTCCCCCCCTTTTTTTGGAGGGGGATTTCAGAAGATCCATCCTTCTTTCCCCTCCCCTCCCAAGATTTTTTTTTTCATCCTTCGCCTTTGTGGAAATGTGGACATTTCAGGCAGACAGATTGAGTGGAATTGTCTCTGCTTTAGCAGCTCTTTGTCTCGCCTGCTGTGCGCAAAGGTAAGGATTGCGATCCCAGGCTGCAGGGGCAGGGGGGCTGAGACAGGATGTGTTTGTTTTGTTGGGGCTTTTCTCCATCAATTGTATGTGGGAAAGGGGAGGGGGTTCTTTCCCCAAATTGCTTGCCCTGCTGCCTGCTGTTGTTATTTCCCAGCCCGTGTCATTTTAAGGGGAGGAGGGATGCTCATACATGAGATGTGGGGCAGGCTCTCTGCAGCCAGAGCCCACCTCGCAGCCCACTTACAGCGCGTGTCGTCCCCGTCCCTGTCCCCCTCCCCCGCCACGCAACCTGGGGGAAAATGGCAAAATGAAGCGTTTTTCTGGGGAACATGGTGCCCGTGGGAGCTGAGGGAGCGCATACGCACCCCGGCACAGGGCTGCCTTGGCCGTGCCCGGGTCTGCACACCCACGGCACACACGCAGCCACACTCGCGTCCGAGCGTGCTGTGCCTGTACTGAGGCTCTGCGGTGTCTGGGAGGCGATGCCTACGTCTGTGCCTCCACGCAGATTTATGGCACGCAACATAACCGTCTGTGGGTGCGATCCGTTCAGATACGTCCCTGCCTGTGTGCATTCATCCGCGCCCATTCGGGCGCACACACGTGTATCACAGTACACCTACAGCATGCTTTACCTGCTCTGTGTGGAGCCATGTAATTGTTTGCACTAACACCCCCCACGCTCGAGATGCAGCTATTCCTGGTGTATACCTTGAGCAGTCCGAGTGAGCCAAGGAACCAGAGGTGCAGGCACCCCTCCAGCCCGGACGAGGTGTACAGAACACATCTGTCTGCTCCGACACAGGTGTTTACCCACTGCCTTCACACACAGGAGTAGCGCTGCCTCCTCCTCCTCACCCTCCCTTCTCACACATGCGGGCAGGTGGGTTTGCACCTCTGTGCTCATGGCGTGCATGAAGTCTGCTGGGGAGGGAGCTGTGGTATGTCCTTGCTCAGCCACGCACGATGAGCAGTGCATTCCCGACGCACACATGCAGGTCCCTGCACGGGCTTGCAGATCTGTATATACAAAGGTTTATGTTCTCATAGTTATAAACATGCACATGCGCAGATTCATGCCCCCCTTACCCACACCATTCATGCATGGTTCCAATGTGCATGGACACATACACAGGCATGCTCAGAGTTGGTGTCCAAGCGAATGTGTAAAGAGCAATGCCCATATCAAAAGCTTTTGCTCAGATGTGTCTTTGCATGTGTGTTGATAGCTGCTTATGTCCAGGACTGATATTCACCTATAGTCTGCATGTATATCTGTGCACATCTTGGAGACAAAACACGCTCCCATGTGCACATGCCTTCAGCTACTCCTACACACCCCAGCCAGCAGCACGGTACACATGTATGTAGACGTTTGGCTCCAAGTGTATGTGTATATGCAAAGCACATGCACACCCACACAGAGGCAGGGACACAGTATTCAAAAATTCAGTTCACAGGCTGGGTGCACATGCTCCCTAAGCGGATTCAGACCCACATTTGCCAGGAATAGCACTTACATGCAGCTGTTCGCCCACAGCCGCACAAAAGCACAACTTGCCTGTTCTGTGGGAGAGATGTGGATTTTTGGATCAAAAGGAGCACTGAGAGGCAAGAGACCTTGGCTTTAATCATGATGCCAGTTTAGGCCCTCCCTGGCCTAACCTGTAGCTGATGAGAAGGAAAGAGCCCCTATATCCCTCTTCCCACTCTGCCCCTTTCTGCAGGGCCCCTGCCACACTGGTTACTGTTTCTGCCACAGTTTCCTTGCCTATATTATGGAGGTGACACTGCTTCCTGAGTTTATGATGTCTTGCGTGAAGCTAAGCAGAAGTGTCTAAACCCCTTTAGAAATACACAGTGTCTATATTATGAATATGGAAATCTATGAATATGGAAATCTATGTACCTAGGAATGGCTGTCTAGAGATGAACAAATGCTGGTGCACACTATCAGTCCACACCGAGCATATATACACACAAGCATGTTGCAAAACCTCACATACCTGCATAGAAATCCACAGGTGCCAGTGTGCCTTGCAAGCCTAGACACGGCGTTGTGGAAATGCCCACGTGTGCACACCACTCCGGCCTTCTGACAGTGACTAAAGCAATGCAATGAAGAGCTGTACCCCTCTGAAGTGCCTGCTCAGGAGCGCAGCTCAGACACTTCCCTCCTAGCACGAGTGCTGAACGGTTTGTCCACGCACCGAAGCTGGGCCCGGGAAGTGTGCTGTCTCACGTTTGCACATCCCTGTTCAGCTGAGAAATGCCTGCACATACACAGCCTGTACATCCAGAGCCTTAATGCATGCGCAGACTCCCCAGTGGCCCCACATACCTCCACCCACACCTATATGGAGACTCTGGGCACCTGGAAACCCAGCCTCAGGCACCTACAATGCCTGGTTCTGTGCTCCTGCATAAATTGCGTCCACAGCCCAGCATCTCATCATAACCCGATGGAGCAAGATCCTCACCCAGTCACCTCCACACAGACTTGGATGTAGTCACACACTTGCATACACACATTTGTGCGTGTTTCACAGCCATCCCCTTGAGCTCCAGCGCTTTCATGTGTTTGCATGTCTGTGTGCACAGGCAGGGAGTCCGTACACCCTCGGTACAGCCGGGAGAGCACGCAGGTCTGTTTGTGTGCGGACACACGGACGTGTCAGCACAAACCCTGGTGTCCAGAGAGGCACGGGGCTGGCTGGCAGAGGTAGTGCTATGGTGCAGCTTTCCAGCTTGGCTTAGATGGATGTGGGAGGCAGTGTTGACAGGGAGACATGCTGTTGTGGTGGGTGACTGCAAAGAGCAGCAGTTGGCAGCGGCAGGGTCTCTATTCTCATGCAAAGCAGGGGATGAGGGTGGCACAGAGGCTGGGTTTTCAGGCAGAAAACCTATATACCCAGCAGCACTGAATAGGTTCAGTATTTTTATCACCCTCTGCTTTCTGGTTTGCCACCTTCAGTTTTGCTTTGGCTCTTGGGCAGTTATTAGAGGGAGCTCCCTTCTTGCTGAAATGGCTGGAGGAACTGGATCAGTGTTAGGGGGGATGGCTGCGACCCTTGAGTGCAAGTCACAGGGTTGGGAGGGAAAGGAATGCTGCCCTGGCACAGAGAGCAAAAGATGGACTCCCCTGTCTCTATCTCTTGATTTGCGTTGCTAAGAAGTCACAGTGATGCTGAGTGACAGCAAATGAATTTTTACATGCCAATGATCAGCCGTATGTTGAGGCCATAAGACAAAAGGAGCGTTGTTTTTGTTTTTTCCTTTACTTCAATAATATGAAGAAATACCTGGATGCACTGAGACAGAGGTTGCACTGGGTTGTGTGACAGTGCAGAGCATCTGCTGCGGGGGGGGACTTGGGTAGTGGGGACCTCAGTGTGTGACGAGTCCGTGCTGTGTGGTGTGAGACTGGGAACAAGTGCCCAGCGTGGGAAGGGAGCGAGCCAGGCAAGAGAGAGGCTGCAGCTGCCCCATGCACGCCTTGGTGGAACATAATGGGTAATTTCTGCGTGTGTGTGTGTCTGTGCACCCAGCTGTGGGTAGGGCGCAGCAAGGTGCACCGAGTGTGCAGGTCTGTGGCTGGGGAGAGGGTGTGCGTGGTGAGCGGTGCCCACATTGAAGGGGGTACCAGCCCAGCAGAACCACTGGGATGCAGGAACGCACCAGGAGGGAACATGGGGTGATGGAGTTTGGAGCACGCAGGAGTCAGGGTGAGCCACAGAAGAGGAGCCAAAATACCTGCTGAGACTCCTGTGCTACCCCCAAGGATGACTTAGGACCCCTGGCAGCCCCGCGGGACTCATGCGAAGGCTGGGGGCCAAGAGCTGCACCAGGGACAGAAAATACAAGTGAAATAGGAAACTGGGAGACTCTGCCCATGGGTGGGGTGTCTGTAGCACACACAGGCGCTTTGGTGCTGTGGGGCATGAGGGATGCTCTGGCAGTGCTGGCCAGATGGGACCCTGTCCCGTGGGGCCGGTGGCACATGGGATGACGAGGACTCTCTCTTTTGTCTTTCAGCCCATCCACTGGGAATATTTCTGTGGTGAAAGAGATTGTGGACAAACTGCTGAAGGGCTATGACGTCCGCCTCAGGCCTGACTTTGGAGGTATGGTGATGGCAGGTTGTGGGGAGCAGAGCACTGGGGCCATCGCGTGTCTGTGCTGCCAGCTCAGCTGCGCGCCACATGCACTGACCTCGCAAAACGCTCCCACCTGACTTCTCCCCCTGCACTGTTTGCTAGCCCTCATCTCCTCCTTGCCTTCTCCCTCATGTTTCTTTCTTTCCTCCTGTTTTCCCTCCTCCTCTCACCAACTCCTCTCCTTCTGCCATAACCAATTTCTGCAGACAGCTGCGGGGTTGTCCGTGGTGTGATGTTTCTGGGGACATTTTGCTGGACACTCTGCTTTTCCTCTACTCTGAACTTCCCTCCATTGTGGACAACAGATCACCATCCTCCACTTCTGTTCCCAATGCCAGATTTTGTAGCTCTTTTCCCTGCAGAGGTTTGGGGTGCCCATTGGTAGGGCTGTCAGTCGGTCTGCCAGGCTGTCCCCTCAGCAACAGTATGGGATAAAATATTCCCTGGGGAGCTCGTGGCCTTGCTGCTTATTCAGTAGGAGATGTGAGGATCTGCAATTCTTCTCTCGTGTGCTGTGAGCAAAAAGAGGAATAGGAAGAGCCTTCTCTTTTTCGCCCTGGCAGAGATGAAACATGAAATAATCCTTGGGAACCGTCATATTCCAGGGTACAGTTGAGGTCCATTTGTTGGAGAGGAGAAGGCAGTAGAGAACCACAGCTGACCACATGGGGAAGGGGATTTGGAGGACTTCTGGCTTCAGCCTGCTGAGGTTGGCTGTTTTCAGTCTTTTCTGGGCAATGCTATTTCCTCCTCATGAAGAGAGGTGTGGGACTGAGGGACCTTCAGCCTGCAGAAGGACAGGAACCACATCAAGATGTCCTTCTCCAGATGACTGCTGGGAAGCAGATTCATGCTTGTGCACTCGAGGGGGAGAAGTGCCAGGGCCAAGTCCATAGTGATACAAGGGAGGAGTTTTACTCCAAAGGGCCTGATCCATAGTTCCTTGAAGCTGGGGATGAGGGAGCATCCCCACTGATTTCATCAGGTTTTGAAGTCACCTCAGTGTATTCCAGTTTCCCATGACCCCAAGAACGAGCCCGTCTCTCCCTGAAACCTCTAGTTTCCCTGCACCTCACCCAAATCTGCCTCCATCCGCTCACTGCCCCTTTCCCTTTGGCGGAGACTGCCTTCCCTCCCTGCGCTCACCAACCCCACCACCCTTGCCACCACGATCTCCCCCAGGGTGGAGCAGGGGCTTTCAGGCAGCAGCATCAAGCGCTCATGGAGGACTGTGGAGTGGGGGAGATGCTCATGCCTCCATAGTGCACAGGAGGCATCTGGGAAGTCACATCAGTGAAGTGGGGAACTCTTTGGGGAGGTTTGCAGTGCTCTGCAAGGAAGCAGTGGTTCCCTCTCTCCCTCCTCTCCTTTGAACATGGGATTTGATTTGAAGGCTCTGTCTGGGAAACAAAATGTTCCTATTAGCTGACCAGCCCCAGTCACAGGAATTGGTGCAGTCACATTTTGTGATGGGAAGAACTGTAGATATGACATAAAAACTGCAAGAAAACCATATTGTAAGCTGTTGAGATGATTAAGATACAGTAAAACGGTAGATGATGTGGCTCTGCGGAGGCACAGAGCAGAGGGGCACAGCAGGGAGCCATGGGGCTGGAGGTCCAGCAGCCCAGGTCTGTTTCACAGCCTGTGTGCTCTGATGCCAGGTCCCCAGGGCATCCAGCTTCCCCCCAGGACACGGACCACCCCTTCCTTCAGCCTGGGCATGGCAGCACGGGGCTCGGTGCAGGCAGTGCTGCTGACCCTGCCAGGTCTGTGCGGTGCACAGGCTGGGCTTGGCAGGCACTGCGTCCTTCCTGACTGTAAAATGGATGATTTTGGGCAACCATTGCATTTAATTTGATTTTACTTTGAATTCCCAAAGTACAAACTGCATTTTCTCAAGCAGAGAAATGGAGAGACGGCAGTAACCCTCTTTCCTGCACTCATTTCACTGTTGCCTTCCACCCTTTCTTGTCCTTCCCTCTGCTCGTGAGTGCAAAGTCCCGGCTGGCAGCACCAGTGATGGTGCCTTTGGTGCTCAGTGTGCTTGTGTGACCTAACTCTCAGTATGTCTGACCCCCTCACCCTGAGGATAAGCTTATCTGGACAAAATTTCCCCTGCAGCATGTACAGATGGGGGAAGGGTGGGCTGAGAGGTGAGTCTGAAAGCTGGAGATCATTAGCGTTACAAGCCCAGGGGGAAGGGGTGGAAGTTTTCATGCACCACTGCTGTCTCCAGAGCTCACCAGTTCTCTGAGATTTTGGGCCAGGTCTATTCCTAGGAGAAATCCAGTGGGATCATGTCAGGATGTGCCTAACCCTTTGTGGCTTCTAGTTCATCCACAGTCCTGCTGTGGAGAGGGCGTAGTTCCCCCCAATAAATTGTGTGCAGCTGGAAAAGGCAGTCTTTGGGCAAAGCCCTGGACACTGTGTGTATGCAGACCTGACATCTCAGGGACTCGTGGGACTGGACTGAACCCCAGTCCCAGCACCCTGAAGACTGGGCTGTTCTCCAGGACGCTGCCCCGCAGCCCCCCTCGAGCTCCAGTTGGACCGTCCTGCTACCTCTCAGCTGCCTTCCAGCTGGGCAAGATGGGTGTAAGCCACCTCTGCTGGGAAGGGCGATCATTCTTTACCCGCTTGTGCTCTTGCCCTGGGAAGACCAGTTAGGGTGAGTTGTGAATGGCCAAGACAGCATCTTGGGGGGGTGGCAGGTCCTGCTCAGAGCTGTCTGCCCCAGAGGAACAGCATGGGGCTGTCTTGGGGCTGGCCCAGCAGTGACTGAGGGGTCTGGCTGGACATGCAGCTGCCTGCAGGAGGAGTGGACAAGACTGGAGTAAAGCAGCTACTGCTCAGTTTCCTGTGAGCCAGGCTGAGCTTCTCCAGAGAGCACCTCTACCAGCCAGAGCCCTCAGCCCTCTGCAGCTCAAGAATGAGGGCACTGGGGGCAGGAAGATCAGAGCAGCCAGTGCTGGGCACCCCAGAGGTGCAGGCAAAGAAAGGTCCTTACCAGCCAGATTCCCATGTGAGAAATGCAACCCACAAAAGTGATAAACCAGGCTGCCCTCCCCTCCTCCCTTCTCTGCTCTTTCCCTACTTGCTTTCCCCATCTCTTCCTGCTACAGGAGCGTTATTTCCTTCTTGCCATCCTTCCCCCACATCAGTGCCTGGTGGCAATCACCCCTGCACTGTCCCCCACCTGCTCAGCTCTGCGGGCAGGGTACCACCTCTGCACCCTGGGGTGCCTCCTCCACACACTTACCATTGCTGCCCGCAGAGCAGGAGGGAGCTGGGGACCTTTGGGTGTAGAGGCACTGGAAGAGCCTGTTCCCATGTACCGTTTGTGCTCCTTGCCATGGTGAGGCAGATCTTGCACTTCTCAACCTTTCTGAGTGAGCCAGTGCTTCCACAGCACAGCAGCCCCAGGCTGCCCTTCCTTGTCCCAGCTCCCCCAGTGTCCCCGGGATGTGGTGCTTCAGTGGCTGCAAATGCAACTCACAGCTCCCCAGTCCTCTTTTTTGAGAGAAAAAGAGAACTCCAACTAATGCCAGAAGGAGGACAGGCCTGCTGGGGATTGCAGTTCACTTTTTAATTTTGAGATGCCTCGTTAGCTCTGGGCCGAGCTGAGTGGCTGAGAAGCGTCAGCCACTCGCTCTCCTCCCCTCTCCCCCACCCCCTTGGAAACCCATTAGGCCGATGAGCGGGTCGGCTCTCAGGGGTGGTGCTGTGGCAATGAGAGTGACGTGCTCATCTGGGGAGCTGGGCTGAATGGGCGGACATGTGGGAGAAAGGGAGAAAGTTGGAGCCATGTAGCGGTGATAGAAAAATCTGGGAGCACCTCCTCCAGAAAGCTGTCCCGGTTCAGAGGGGGCAGCCCAAGGGGGTCAGGCACCAGGTGAGGTGGAATGGAGGGGGTGGCGTTGAAGGGGATGCTGTGGGGCCAGCAGGTACATCAGTCTTTGGGACACAGATGATAAACTTGTCCTCGGGATCCCTGGACAGTCCCCTCTTACTTCTCAGCCACTGTTCCCCAAGCCCTGGAGTAGCACACCATGTTGGGGAAATGTGGAACACACCATGTTGGGGAGATGTGGGACACACCACGTTGGGGAGACGTGGGACACACCATGTTGGGGAGATGTGGGACACACCACGTTGGGGAGACGTGGGACATACCATGTTGGGAGATGTGGGACAGTGGCAGGGTGGGACATGTAGGGACCACAAAGCCCAGTTTTCATGGGCTGAGCAAGGAGGTAGCCTGGGGCTGAAAGGGCAGGGGGTCATTGCAAAGCAGGTCTAAGGGGTTTGGTCAGGATTGTGATGGGGATCTGGAACAGCCTTGGAGGAGGGATTTGAAAGGTAGGAGGAAGATCCAGCCAGGGCTCATGGTCTGCTGAAGAGGGCGATCTCTGTCCTGGTACTGCAAGATCGGCAATGATGCAGAGCAAGGTCTTTTGGCAGGGTGTGTGGGGGAGTGCTCTCAACTCTGGGGGGTGCAAGGCAGCGTATCTCACAGGAAGATCAAAAGGCAGGTGGGTGTCAGCCAGCTGGCCCTGGCCTGGGGGGATGGACAGTGTGGGGGGCAATGTTCGGCAGGTGTGTTGCAAGCCAGACGACAGTAAGGCAAGCAGGATGCTCGTGATTTAGGACTGGATGAGTAGGGGATGCTGCAGATCAAGTCTAGGAAGCATTGCAGAGCCACGAGTTGGGGAGAGAGGGAGCTTTCAGAGCAGCACCCTGGTTCTTGTAAGTGCTCTTAGGCACTCACTTTCAGAAGCATTAGTTCCATAGGAGAAAATAAAAAGAAAGCAAACGAAGACTGTATTGCCCCAGGGTAGAGAAGGCAATGAAGGAGTGGCAGGAGGATCCCACTTGCGCTCAGTGACTCAGCTGCTCTCTGTTGGTGCAACATTTCCAGCCCAAAAGTTTGCAAGAGTTCCAAGTAGGTGGCTCTGCTTCCCAAGAGCGGATGGAAAGGGGACCCTATATGGTTTCCCAGCATCACTTACGGATCTTGTTAGCCAAACACAAGGTGAGAGCATTCTCTGCTCCTTGCCCCGAATCCACCTAGAGTGCAGGGTTCCTAGTGTTTCTCCTGGGTGGTGCGCACAATGTCTCAAAATGCCTGGTGAAAAGGGAATGACTGGGAAGCCCTCAGTATTACACAGTAAATCCTGTGTTTTTATGCCTATGGGTCCAGCAGCCTCCCCTGCCACATTTTTAATTCAAATATCCCTAAGGAGAATTAGCGCTTCGGGGGTCTTGGATATAAATGAGTCTGTGTCCTGCTCCTCATCTGCTCCACGGCATGGACCTGACTTCCCAGCTCTTGTCACCCTCACCCAGTCTCACCTCTCTCCTCTGACAGCCAACACCCTCCTTAGCTGCAGCATCTTGGCCTCCCTCCTTTCTCTCCCCTGCCCCTCCTGCCATCACACCTGCACCGTCTCGGGGACCCAGCCCGCCCCCATGTCCTGCTTCTTCCCCAGTGTTTCTTCTTCAAAAGCCACTCCAAATTCAGTGGACCTGGGGATGAAATCCTCAGCCCTTCACTGCATAACAGCGTCACTTGAAACCCAGAATTGTAAAAATAAATGATTGCTGATGCATAAAGTGTTGCAGTGAAGCATCGTCAGTAGTTCAGGGCTCCAAAACTGGCAGGGCTGGCAGGCTGAGCGGCTGCATTGGCTGGCATGAATGCGGCAGGAGGCAGAGGGGGGCCCCTGCCCTGGCCCACCAGCCCTGTGTGGCTGGGAAACAGCTGCTCTTAGTGGTTCTGTACTGGAAGGAATGGGAATTTGGTTTCTTACATAGTCAAGGCTGGTGGTATTGCACGTTGTTAAGGCTCACTGAAAATGTCCCTGTTTTCCACTGCGTAATAAGGTTCAGCCACAGTGGTTGTGTTTTTTCCACACAGCTAGCTTGCTTTGACTTTTTGAAGAGGAGAGGGGAAATTTTAGGCAAAATGATTCAGAAATTTCTGAGAAGAAGCTGAGACATGTACGTGCTGGGTTTTTTTCCTCTCCTAAAACGTTGAGGGGTGAAACTGGCAGCACCTCCAGCAGGGCTGGCCCAGATGCGTGTGTAGCAGGCGGGTGCCTGGGGCTGCCAGTGACCCGGCTGGCACAAGTGCCATGGCCCTGCCACATCTGCTGCCTGTGCAGCATCCCAGAGCGGTGGTGCTGGTCCAGGAGGGCCAGGCTGTGGGGTTGGGAAGGGGGCAACCTGGCAGTGTGGCGGGTGCTGGTCCTGGGCTGCCTGTCCCGGGGCAGTAGGAGCTGCAAACCTGCCTTTCTAGGGCTTAGCCCTCAGCTCTCCAGCTCTCTTTCTCTCCACTTCTGTGGCAAAAATGTTTACATCTCAGAGCAGCCAGATTCAATCTTCCCTACGCTTCTGAGATGCCTCGAGCCAACTCTTTTGCACGCTTTGGGGTGGAGAATTGAGGCTTAGCAGGAAGGCACTCCATCTGCCAGGGCCGTCTCCTTCACTGTCCGCATGAGAAATTGCCCAAAGCTGGACACAGGGTTAACCTGAAATGCTGCACTTCACAGAGCCTTACTACAGCAGGAAGTATCACCCTTCCTTCCCTATACCCTGGCAGGGCAGAGGAGCAGTTCTGGATTTGAAAGCAGAGGGGTGAATATGGATCAGATTGGGGAAAGGAGTGAATTGAGGAAGGAGAGGCAGGAGCTGCCTGGAGAAGTCTGCAAACCCCAATGTCAGCCAGGGCCAAAGAAAAGGTGGATATGCACCAGGGCTGCCAGTAGTCCCACTTTCCTTCCTGAGAAAAGGGTGTTAAGAAAAGGATGTTCTTGGTCAGTAAAACTGGCTGCAGCTGTGCAGCCCTCACTTCCTCCTCCGTTTACACGACTTCTGGCTCCAGACCATGGGTCACACCCTCTCTAGGGCTAATGCAGAAGGAAGATGACAACCTCCTGCTGTTGTGTCTTACTTCATTAACTGAAGTGGCAGGAAATGAAAGGATCCAGTCCTTCTTGGGACATATGTGGATGTTAACACATTGCCACATGATGGATTTTCTATTTTTTTCACTTTGCTCTTTTTATAGGAAATTCATGCTGTGAAAATGACTTTGAGGCTGTAAAGTCAGACACTCGGGACTTCAGAAAGGCCAGAATTGGGGTTTCTCCCTGGATCTGTATTTAGTCCGCTTGTGAGGGTGCATCAGCAAGCAAGGTCCAATAGCTGCTTCCTCCTGAACGTGTCTACAGTGCACACAAAAGATGTAATTTACACATGGAGCTGATCTTTCTTGTTCCTTTCATTCAAGAGGGGGCCAGGTTGGGAGCATGACAGTGGGGACTAGCTGAGGTGGTCACGACAAGTGATTAGGGCAGGTTGAGGCAGACTGGAGTGAGATGCATGTCTGATACAAAGCCTGGGACTGAGCAGGCAAAGACCATCTTGGACTCACGCTTTCTTGACTGTTCTGTATTCAGACCTGCTCACAACAGAGAATTAGTTGTTTTTATAATTGTCAAGCACACTAGTACAGCATGAACATGTTCACACCTCCCCTCCAAGGACTCAAAGGTATCCCCTGGTGTGGGGTGCCCAGCCAAACCACCAGATTTTCCAGAATACTTAGCAGCATTGTAGCCAGCACACTGCGTGTTTGAAGCACAGCTCCTATCGATTTCAGCCACAGTTGTGAGTGCTCTGCCCCAGTGCCCCAAGAGACAGACATGCAGAGTTCACGAAAACCTGTGAGGCTTAGGTGACTTGCGTAGGAAGGAGCACGTAGGAACCCCTGTGACACATCCAGTCCTGGAGAACAGGACTCAGCTACATAAACATCTTCTTTCCTTTCCCGAAGGTCTCCCTCTCACTCACTGCATGGCTATCAGCTTCTTCAGCAAATCAGGCAGGGACCCCACTGTCAGTGCTATCATCCTGTGTATAATCCTGCGTCATCCACAGAGCAAATCCATCCTCTATCAAACAAGGAAAAGGAATGAACAAGGATCCTGTGGACTGTTTAATTAATAGCTGGCTCCATAACATTCATTCAGCAGTGGGCATCCTTCCACCTAACTTTCATCCATTTTGTTTTCTCATGCATTTTTTTTGAGTACAATAATATTTTAGAATATTACACCAGTCCCTTCCTCCAGTGTGACAGAGCTTGCGAACTTCATGCTGCATGTTGAACATATTTGTGCTTTCATCTGTGGCCCCACAAGATCCTTATTACCCTCCTTCAGAGACAGGAATCTCTGAGACGGAGTGGTGGAGGGAGTTTTGGGTGTTGTGATGAAGACAGCAATGAAGACGTGTTCCCTCGAGTCTCAGCCCAGAGTCAAATTGGACTTGGGTTTCTGAGCAATCTGTGTGCTTGCCCTAGAGCTGTGCTTGGTGGTACCAAGCATTGTTTTCTGGGTTTGGTATCCAGTGGAGGACACAAAATCTTGCTGTCATCCATTAAGCCAGTATACTTTCACAGGAACTGGAGGAGGTGTTGGTTCTCATGTGTGTGTCAAAGCCCATGTCAGATAACTGCATCCGGTTGCCCTCTTCCTTCCTTTTCACCCTTGGCTGGTGCAGTGTTTTCCTGCAGCTCCCCTCGGCCCCTGGCACAGCCTCTTTCCAGCGCTGTTGGAGCTAGCCCACGGTAGTGCACTGTGGCTAGCGAGGGGCTCTGAGATATCTCTCTAAAAGAAAGATGTCATCATCATTTTAACAAAGCATTTATTCTATGAATTTTGCCTCTTAGTCATAGATTTTTTGTGACTGAATACAATGCCTTCAAGTTATTGATTAGTAGAATAATTCCAATACTTCTTTATTAATGAACTAACTAAAAGCAGATTGTTGTTTAAAGCCAGTCTGGAGGATGTTTGCCACCTCACTTGGACCCATCTTCCTCCTTGACTAACATCTACATAACACTCACCATTTCTGAGATTATTCCTGCTGGTAAACTTGCCTTCGAGGGACTGCCACTGAAAGCAAAATGTGAAAAGAGTGTAAAACCCATTAGTACAAGTCCTTTTGATTACTCAAAATACATTCCCACAGCCCTAGAGCTGTTCATCAGAGCAGCTTTACATATCTGCATTGTTCATTTCCTAAGAAAGACCCCTAATATCCCAGTTAGGCAGAAAAATGTTTTTAACCCACAGAGCACAAAATATAAAAGCCAAGGAATATGCTGTACTTTTACTGCTACATGAAAGACAGACTGTGTGTGCATGTCACTTTTCTCACCTATGTCTGGTTCAAAGGAAAAAAGTTGGAGGCTACTGAAGTGTCAGGCTGAGCTGATATAAGATGGTTCTTCAGCGGTAGTGACAGCATTTGGTGCGGAAGTCTGTAAGATCCATTCTTGCGGATAGCCCTTGGTGGGGTTTGTTAAGTGTCTATTTATATCTTGATATTTCATGTGAAATATCATGCACTTGTTAGAACAGGACTAGAAACATGGACAAGACAAATTATGTGCTCAATTATGACATAAAGCCCGTTAAAGGAATTCACGTCACATATGTGAGAAAGAAATGTTGGACAGTGGAGCCCTATAGCGTGAACAGCTCAGTCAAACAAACAGATATTCTGGAGACCCAGTGATTGATCCTGTTGCCATTAAATGAAAAGAAACAGAACTCTTCTCAGTCAGCCCTTCCTCCCAGGCTGTAGGAGCAGGGTATGAACTTCAGGCTGGTTTGGGGAACCCCGATCGTGCAGTTCCTATAGGCTATTCTTCTGGTTTTGGCATTTATCCTTGGTTCCGTGTCAGAGCTAAAAACTCATTTTCTTCTCTGATCTTTGCCCCCTCCCCTTTCTATTTCTCCTGCTCTTTGCAGTCCTGCATGAATAGTGCTGTTAAGTAATTGTGCACTTATAGATGCCTGTGCTTGTGACAGACGTGAGCCTCGGCCAAACCTACCATGGCTTGAATTTCCCTTCCCAGACCTCAGGACCTCTTAGTTTAAGTCTGGGATGTCTCTGAGTACAGTTATAGTTGGAAAAGAGCCTCTGTAAAAATTACATCTTGTTGTTACACATTTATTCTCCCTCAGTGGTTTCCATGTCAAATTTGCTCAGTTTACCAGTCAAAACAAGATATTTCTACCTGCCAGCTCTGCCAGCTCAGCCTGGGCTCTGGAAATCAAGCTGTGCTCTCTCTGCTCTGGACATCACACCAGCCAAAAAGGATTCTTGAATCAGGGCTGAGCTGGATGTTATTTTGATTATGCACGAATATAATTTGTTCTCAGGTAGTATTACAGGCTCTGTGTGACAGATAGCAGCAAGGCTCCTGTGCTGTACAAACACTGACTAACGAATCTTCCCCACTACCTGCGGGATGATGGGCCACTGTGAGGTCCATTTTCCATCTAGGGGACACCAAGAAGGGGCAGCTTGTTGGGGATGACACAGAAAACCCATGGCAATGCAAGGAATAGCACTGGGAAGTTCTGCTTCCTGCTATTGCTCTTTATTCATGAGAACAGACTCGAGTACCTTCAGTGCTCCGGTCCACTGCTTGGTCGCCAAACTGTGACATTTCCTTTGACTGCGGTAGCCTATGAAATCCCCAAAGGGAACAGGCAGGTGGGCCCACTTCTTACTGCGGAGAAATGGAAGGGGTATAGCCATAGGAAAGGCTCTCGCATACAATGGGCATTAATTTTGTTCACAAATAGTTCCCCTTCTGGTGGATGGAGAAGGAGGGCATTTCCCACCCTCCTTCTCAGAAAAACTAAATTTTGAAAATTTGGTCATTGGCTGAATATTTCAAAAAATTATACGTGGCAGGTAATATATTCACTGTGTGTGATCATGTCATATAGTAGAAAAAGTGGGAAGGGTGTCCTGGCTATTGCACTAGTTCCAACCTTCACTCTTCTTGTGCCTCTGTGATGAATCTCACCACGGGCTGTCAGCAAGAAGGGACACCAGAGGCTTCCCTGTTCCAGTGTGAGACTTCATTCTCTGAGCCCGCAGGATCATTTCAGCCACTAAAAGCCATGGTAGGCTTTTATCTACTATGCAGACCAACCCCTACCAAGAGCAATGACCCAGAAGTAGTATGCTTTACTTGGTTCCTATGACAGTTCATCATCCTGCGCTTGCATTTGGGACCAAGTCAGCCGAGAAGTGAGAACACCAAACTGCTTCTTCCTCGTCCGTAGGGCATAACGGCAGTTGAGCCACAGAACCAGGTCGGGTTTTCTGATCAGGAGATCTTTCCAAACACATCTTCTCAGCTACCAGGCATCTCCCTGGTGTTCTTGCTCTTCTCTTACACATTGGCCACAGCAAGACAATCCACCTGCAGGTGGATTCTTTAAGGATCTTTGTGTTAGTGAGACCTCAGCAGATGACTCCTCCAGATTGGGGGAAATTGTGCCATGGGAAAGGCCAGGTTCAGGGGCCGCACCAAGCAGTTCAACAGGGAATGCATAAACAAGGGGGCTCCCCGTTGCAAGTGACAAAGCTCTGTGTGTAACACCAGAGGCTGTCACACCAGGAGAGGAGGCCACCCAAGTTACGGCTGGGAGCTTACTGGTGAGACACTGTCACTTGAAGAAGGAAACCCTCTCCAGCTGGGGAGAAGGTCTGCAGGAAAGCCCAGTCTGCTGGCCTCTGGGGAAGGGTCTCAGCTTGGTAGGAAATTTTTGGAAGTGAGGGAGAGGGTAGGCTATGAGCTGATTTTTAATTCTTATCCTCCTTTCATAACAAAAATAGAACATTCATCACAAGTTCCCCTACATGTTTTTCTTCCCTGTTGCACACTAGCTCCTTGCTAGTATTTGAAGCTAGAGAAAAAAAATTGATGAGTATTCAAGTTAATAATGCGTGATTATTATGTTGATGAATTGCTGGAGATGAATATATATGTAAAAACTCTGCAAGATTCTCTCATCCGTGCATCCTGAGTAAAAGCAATTATTTTGGTGAACAAATGGCAGTTAGTTCTATCTCTTAATATGAGGTGCTAGGGTAAAAGGTAACCTGGTAACCTTTGTCCCGCTGAATTTCCAGGACACTTTTGCAAATCGATCATTACTGAAATGTTGGAAACTCCAGCGCAGGGGTCAGTCTTTCAAAAGTGATCAACTTACAAACTTGAATTCTTCTTCCTACAAAACTCTTGCAATTCTCAGTCATCACTGAATTTTGTAAGATTTTCTCTGTCTTGAGACTGGAGAAAAAGCAAAACAACCTGAACAAGGCACATCCAAGAGACTCAGAAACTGGGAGATGAAAACATATAATCCCATGTATAACATTTGGAAAGGAGGAGGCTTGTTTGTGTATGTGCTTTGCTTCTCATGATTTCTAACTCAGACTCATGATTTTAATGTGAATGTCATGATATTTTCAGGCCTGACTCACTCCTTTTTTTCAATACTTGCACTGTAAATTGTCCTGACTGTCACTGAGCATAAGCCTTGAGCACTGTGCAACCCCAAAGCTCTGCCTCCGAGCTGAGCGAAAGGGCCGTGTGCCCTTCGTAGGGTAAGGAAAGGACCGGATGCGCGGTATGGGGAGGTGGTGGTGGGAGACATCTGAAGTCAGCATTAACAAAAGCCCTAATAGCAGGCTCTGTCGGGAGGCATAAGGTGGGCACCAGGAAAGGGCTGTATCTCCACAAAGGGCTTGACAGAGGTAACAAGAAAGGAATGACCTTCTCTCCCTTGGACACCCCAGCCACGGACTTTGCCCTGTATTGGGGGATGAAGGACCATGTCCAGCAGCATCAAAAAACCATCTCATGGAGATATGGCAAGGGGGCCACAGCAGGACTTTCCCCTACTGCTTCAGGAAGTCCCAGCCTTGATTTCTCTATTTGTGCAAGTTTGGCATGTCCTGACCTGGCCGTCTTGTTTCTTTTCTTTTTTCCCCGCGTGCTGCATGTGTCCGACTGGATTCAATCCAGGAGGTGGATGCTGTGGTATCCTTTAAAGACAAGAGTCTGTAAACAGTGATGAGGAGGTGTGAGTAACTCATTAAAAATTGAAAACGGGGAAAAAAAGGAAAACACCTTCTTGTTGTCACTTTGATAAAAATGACAAGTTCAGATACTTTGTTGTTGTTACAAATACTTCCAAGACGGAGTAATGGTTTTGATATGAACGAAGAAGCTTGTGTTAACCCATTTGAATTAATTTGGTTCAGCTCATTTTCAGCTAAGGGGATTAGATGGCTCAGGATCTGGTAATGTGTGAGAGTGTTTTCCCAGACAGGTCACATACTAAAGTACAGGCCAGGTATGCAGTTGTTTGGGGGAACTATTTCCAGTGCACGTAAGAGAGAGGCTCCTCCATGTAGTAGATATTTATTGGTAATGTTCTCGAAAAGCCCACCACTCAAAAGGTGGGTCAGGACCTTTGTGCCCTGAGTGAGTAGATGAGAAGTGAGACAGGCTGATGGGCAATATGGGAGAAATTTTCACAGCTGCCAGCTGGTATGCATGAAAAATTGCTAAATGGCCTCACCTGTGTCCACTCTGGCAGCCCCCACCTGAGGTGGGTGGAGGGTCCTGTGGAGGGATGGAGCTGAGTGGTTGAATCTTGTGTCAGTTCCCAGCAAGTGCTGGGATGGGATGAGGTGGGATGGCACATATAGCACCGCCCCTGCAACTGAGAGCTGTTTTGCTGTGGGTAGGAGGATGGTGCTGTAGTTTACCTAGGTAGTTTGCTGTCCTCCTCCCTCCTGGGTTTCTGCAAGGAGTGTCACAGTGCTGTTGGGGTCCTGGCACTAGGGGTTCATCCCTAATCCTGCCTAAAAATATGTGTGTGTTTGTGGACTTTGTAGCACTGGAGCTTGTGCAGGAATCTAGCATTTTGTGTTGTGAAGAGTGTTTTGCAGGCTGTGAGGGAGCCCTGGGAGTGGATCTGCTTTGAGGCTAACCTGGTGAGCTGGAGATGAGCAGGAGGAGATGGCTGCCTGTGCTGAGGCTTGTGGTGAGTCTGCTCTGGTGGAAAGCTGTAGGGATGTAATTAAATACTCTGCTCCCTTTTGCACATTTACTTATGAGGTTCAAAAAACTCAGTGTTTCTGTGCAGTTCTTTCTGAAGATCTGCCACGTCCTGTGTGCCTTAAAAAGCAGGGTAATAGGCAGTTGGCTAGGAAATGAGGAGCAGCAGGGTGCCAAAGGCTTCTGAGCCTGCATGAGCTGGGAGGGAGGTGGTTCTGGGAGCAGGAGGGTGTTGATGGCTCTGGGAGTGCAGACAAGTGTCCAGGCTGACTGTGAGGTGATGGAGCAAATGTGAGCTCTGAGGGCCTGAGTAAAATCAAAAGGGCTGGACTCTTCTGGAGTCCCCCACAGCTTCACAGGCAGGCAGAGCTGTGCCCCACGGCTGCACTGGCAGGGCCCACAGGGAAGATGTACTTGCCTGCCAGGATCCTGACAGAGGTAGAAGGGAAGTTATCTCAGGTGGAGAAATGTGAGGGTGGCTGATCAGTGTGAGTCTGATGCTTCATGTTGCTGCTGGGTAAAAAATGCCTGGCTTGTGTTGATCTGCTGTCAGTCTACAATATATGCTTGCTTGTGAAGCCCTGTTGCCCTCCTACTACTCCTCTTGATGGAGAGTAAGAGCTGAAGGGATCTGGGATGCTCTGTGCCTCTGCTTTTCCCAGGGTTAGCTCAGTGTAACCACAAGGAAATGCAATGCTTCACAGAAGTGCCCTGCTCTGCATGGAGGAATGTAAAAGAAAACACAAAGTGTGTGGCCTGAAGACTGCAAAGGGAGATATGTCCCTGGAAGGGCAGGGCAGGTGACCAACTCTTGCTCTAGCAGCACAGTGCACCAGGAGGTCAGGGCATTGCCTTCATCTCCTGATGGTCTGATCTTAATCCGCCTTCTGCAACTACCCTGTTCTGACAAAGAAACCGATGGCTCTGGCAGCTCTGCAAAGTAAACTGGCTGAGTGTTGCCTACTTCAAGGGATGGATGGTAGTAGGGAATTGGTATTCCTGGTAAAATAACTCTTAAAGAGTTGATTGTTTAGGACCCACTGGTGGTGCTAGGTTGATAATGATCAGGTGTGATAAGGTGATGGAGTTGTGTATGAGCTAACCCAAGGCGCTGCTGGGAGGGCAGCTGGGCTGGGCTGGAGCAGGGAGCTGTACCCAATTACATGCACCATCCTGCACTGATTCAGATCTTGCTGGAGTGGAGACCCACATGCCTGGACTTTGGTGTTGAATATGGAGAAGAGCGCAATCCTCAAGTTACACCAGGGGAGGTTCAGGCTGGATCTTAGGGAGAATTTCTTTGCTGAAAGAGTCTTTAGGCATTGGAACAGGCTGCCCAGGGAGGTGGTGGAGTCACCATCCCTGGAGATGTTCAAAAAATGTCTAGATGTGGTGCTTCAGGGCATGGTGGCATTAGGTTGATGGTTGGACTTGATCTTTTAGGTCTTTTCCAACCTTAACAATTCTGTGATTCTATGTCTGTAAATGAGAGCAAATACGCAGTTTGACAAACCTGGGAACTTATTTTCCCTTCACTTTGCTGTAACCTTAACGAGGGTGCATCACCCAGGCAAGAGATATGCATATGGAAGGCTTTGGAAGACTATCTTCATCACTGAGGATGAAACAGCTTTAAAAATCTGTCTCCTGAATATTGACCTAGGCCTACACCAAGAACAGATGATATTCTGAGCAGTCAGTGATTTTTCTTAATGCTGATAGTCTTGTGTGTGTGTACAGGTGCTTTGCTGAACTGGGTCCACAAGCAGTGCAGATGCTGTAAGGGTTAGTGTCTACTCTCTTGTTCTATTTTTTGAGCCTGTACATTTGAGACCTTGTTTTTATTCAGCTTGGGTAGCTGTCTACCAGCATCTTTTAAAATCAACCTTGATTTAGCTTCCTCTGTAATCCTTCAATACCTCTGGGACAACCTTTACGCTGTTTTTGCAGCCAGTTGATTGTTCTCTCACTTCCAAATTTCCATGGGATATTTGCAATATCCCACTCTAATACCTACTAATCCATTAAAAATACCCATGAGGTAGATTAGGTAATCCACTGTGCCTCACTGACTGTGCTCCTTAGCTCTCTACTTCCCCTAGAACAGTCACAGAGCAAGTGCTACATCTGCATGGAGAAAGCATTGTTCCTCCAAAAGGATCCCTCAGCACTGACTCACAAGCAGGCCCAGCTTGCTTGAGAAAATCCTCTTTATCTGTTCAGATCTACAGGGACAGCTTCATTTGACAACATGCTGGAAATGTCGCTGCCATTATCGTGGTTAACCTGTGTGTTTGCAAAGAGCATCACAGGATAGCAGTACTTGAGTGGTCAGTTCTGCCAGCTCTGCAAGTGCTGTGTTTCTTGATTCCTTGCTGAAGAATTGGCCTCATTGCTTGCTTGGAGGAAAGGCTGTCTCTTACTGAAGTTCTTGATTTGTTCAGTGTTTGGATATTCCAAAGGTCTGCTCAAGAGCTGTGCTATGGTTGTATGCTCCATTAGATGTTCCATCAAACCTGTGTGCTGTCCTTGATATCACAGTCTTGGTGGGAGCTTGCTCTAACTTTTCATTTCTCTTGGGAAGTCCCTAGTATTCCCCCTTCTTAAATGAATAGTGTAAACTCAGTCCTCTGACTGGATGAGGTGAAAAGCCAGCCTGCCAGGAGAGCAGGATGGTACAGGCTGGAAATCCTCATTAGCCTCCTTGCACAGGGTATTGCTGTGTCCAGTCTGATGTGGATGGATGGGAAGATTAGCAAGGTTAGTCACAATCTTGTTCTGTGCACAGGCTCAGCGGCTTAAAAAGTGCCAAGCACTCCCTAAAGAAATATGGCAAAATGCAGAAAACCTGTCAGGCAGAAGAAACTGTTTTCTGCCAGACCTACTTGGAGACTAGCTGCAATCTCCATGAGAATTAGTGGTGGTAGATAACTCTCGAGCCCCTGCAGAACAATGAATCCATGGAGGAATAGCAGGCATTGACAGCCCCAGATATTCTGGAGACCAGGGCCCTGTCTTTCAAGTCCAAAATACCATGCTTGCTTCATGTGGATGAGATTCCTCAGCAGCAGCAAGTCCCTCATGCTCCCTGTTCCCTCATAGACAAGAAGGCAATGTCATATTTGCTGACTTGCCATGAAACCATCTCTTTCTGGTAATGTGCAACAGTGGCCAAAAGTGTAATGTCATGGTATGCTTTGCTCTTTTAAATCCAACAGATGTCATGGAGTGACCTGCTAAGAGTAGGGAGAAAGCTTTGATATCATCCTTTGGATATATTTGTTCCTGGCTGTTGTGCTGAGCCTGGCAAGCTTATTGCACAATATTGGCTGCAGGTGGGGGAGAGGTCATGGAAATAAGAGTTAAAAGCACAGGTGGAAACAGGGTGGGAGGATGTTTAATGGATATTTAAACTTAGATTTTCTTGGAAAAGTGTAAGTAGGTTCTTAAGAGACCCTGCTGAACTCAGCACTTCTAGGTGTCACTGCAGATCAGAGATGCTGGATTAAAGTGGTTCCAGGAACATTTCTGGTTTCATGATATGTGGTCAACTTTTCTTGCTCCTGAAGCAATGTTAACACTTACTGAGTTTGTGCTTGGTGCTGTACCTAGCTAAAAAAAAAGGAAAAGGACAGGAAAACTAGTGTTGAGAAACTTCTTTGTGATTTGGCTTGTGTAGCCTGCTGGGATGGCATCTTTTAGACATTCTCCTATTAACTGCTGTAGCAGAGCCTCAGTCTTGATCTGTGAGCACAGCTGTTATGCAGATAGCAATTTGAACTCCTCTTACAGTCCTCCTATACGGTGAAAACTCAGAAGCATTTCTGTTCTCCATGTCCTGGGGGTAGGTATAGACTCTTCCACAGTGAATTTGTGTCCTGATAGTAGGCTGGCATCTGAGTTATCTTTTGGGTGGTTTAAAAAACTATGACCCAGGACTAATTAGTCTGTCAGCTGAAAATTATTCAAGGGTGTTTGTTTTGGGAGGGACAGAGTAGGATTTCTTAAGAGATTGTATGGTTGCATCCAGGCAGCAGCTCCACAGCTAGTGACAAGCCTCGTGCTGAATGTGCTGCCTTCTGCACCTCTGATTACCTGGGAGATCTTGCCTCCTAACTAACCATGTCTGTCAGCCCTTGTATAACCAACTCATCGCTGCACGTAGCAGTGACGTGGGTCGTGGTTTTAAGTAGTAAACACAAAGCCAGGGTGCCCTGAGGTTCAGTGTTGTGAACAAAGCAGAGGCAGTGGCTTGGGCAAACCATTTTCTGCAGAAAGAGCAAGTAGGTACTGAACAGTTCTTCCTTGTTCAGGAAAGTGGGGATAAGACTGAAGGAGTCTTGGGCATCACTTGGAGTGAAGTCTTGGGAGTCAAATTACAGACTGTGTGCTTGTTGTGCCTTTGGCAAGCCCGAGAGTATCCTAACTGCTGATCCTGTGTGTGGGGATCATTGAAAAAGGCAAGCAAGGCACTGCAGTCATGTAGCTACATATATCAGCAAACCTTGCCCTCTTCATGCCTGTCTATATCGCCCTGCATTTGCAGAAACAGTTCTGCCAACCAGTGCAGAGCAACCTTGTCTGGGACTTGCTGTTTCTGGGCTCTAGTGCCACTGCTGTCCTCTGACTTCTGGAGAGCTGTGGATGAGGAGCAGGGTTTTGCATGGATAGAGTCTTATGCCTGTGGGTATTTACCATTGCAGGGTAAGGCACAGACCTGTTCTATACGTAGGTTTAGTGTCTGAAACTTCTGATTTTCTCTGGTTTGCTTTTTTTACTCAGCAGAAGACCTTAAAGCAGCTTTCCTGCTTCTGCAGGGATCTGAGAGACTGATGATGCCACAAGCAGGGTGCAAGAAGGGAACGCTGGGGCTCATGCCCAAAGCTGCCTTGAATAATCTTCCCTCTTGTCCAAAAGAGGCAATGCTGAACTCCTCTCTCTGCGTGCAAGATGCGCTCTAATGGCAAGAGCTAGGCTGCCCCTTTAATGTCTCTAACCTCCTGCACAAAGTGAGCAGCTCCCAGGATGGGTGCAGTGGGTTTGGAAAGGCTTCTGTGGTTTTATGAGTATGCTCTCCAGGGAGGTTGCTTTTTCTTTTCTCTGTACGGTGACATGTCATCTTTGCTTCAGTGGCTGGTTTCTGGATACCGTGCTTTAGAATAAAGATGTAGACAAATTGGCAAAAGGCCAGAGAAGAGCAGCACTAATTGTCAGAGCTTTAGAAAACGTGACCTCTGAGGAGAGGCTGGAGAAATCAGACGCATTTAATCTAGGCAAGACAGTGTTGGGGGGGAGGGAGAGGGATGCAATGGTTTCTTGGTACGTAAAAGCTGTTGTTAAGGAAGGATGAGTGATTTGTTCTTTCACTATCATTGGGGAGAAATGATGAGACAAAACTACACTTGCACTGCAGAGAAGGTTTAGTTTGGATACTTAGGAAAAGATTTTAGTGCAGTGAAATGCAGGAAGAGATTGTCCAGGGGAGCTGTGAAATTTCTGACACTGGTGGTTTAAAGAAACTCTGATCTGCTTCCATGAAAGGTGTGGGCTGTGCAACCTCCCAAGATCCCTGTTAGTGACTCTGTTCCTGTAGTTTAGGCTAAAGGGTAGGTTTGAGGCTGATGCCTGTCCCTTAGCAACCGCAAGCCTGCCAGCATTGCCAAGTTCACGTGGTCAGAAATGCATGAACCAGACTCCTTAAAGCATTATCCGTAGTCCATAAAAACGGTGTGGCTTCAGTGGATGATAATATAAAGTAAGCTCTGTTTATCTGCCCACTGTTTTTGAGTCTTTTTGGCTATGTCTGTATTGCAGTTGGAGATCTGATGGCAGAGAAACCCAAGCTTGCTCTAGTCTAACCTTCTTGGGTAGGAGTGAAGAGAGGGTAGCTTGGACCTTAGTACAGGGCAGTTGCCCAGGGAAGCATCCACTGCCTGGAGACCTATTACACTGAATTTTGTGCTATTGTCTTTGCTGTTCTCTGCAGCTGAGTACCAGGCTGAGATCTGGAAGAGATGTCCTGATCCAGGCTTCCATCAACTCTGGCTCTAGTGCAGGCAGACACAGGCTTGGAAACATGACCCTGCAGTCATGCCATAGGAATTACTTCTGTAGCGACAGGACTCTAGGTTCTGGGGCTTTTAAGCATTATAAAATGTGAAAGTCATAACTGGTTGCTGGGAAAATATTGCAGACTAGCACAACTTGTTCTCTACCTTGCCTGGTTTTATGTTTGACAAGTATCACTTGCAGAAAAAGGACAGGTTTTATTATAACTCTTTTGTCTGCTTCCCTTGCAACTTCCCCAGTACATTTTTCACAGGCATCAAACTACTTTCAGGACAAAATGTGCGTGATTTCTCCAGTGGTGGTGAGAAATGGGGACGTGTGAGAGTGCTGTTCACTGGTGAAAGTGGCAGAATTTCTCACACTCCCTCACTCGTGAGCTTGCCTACAAATCTTTTCTAGGCATAAGCTTTTTCTTTAAGGGGAGAAGGTCTAGTTTTTTGCACCCATTGGCAAGGCACAGATAAAAGCATGGACCTTTAAAATCAAGTTTGCTTCTTTTGCCTTGTCTCAGATCCACAAATGCAGAGTTCTGCCTTTTTGGACACATTTTTACAGATGATGTTATCCCATATTTTAAGTACCCTACTTTTGTATCCCTCTTCCCTGAAGCTATTAACACTGGCAGAATTGATGTCCTTTGTTTATTTTGTATACTATTTTGTGTACTGCCTGAATGTTGGACACCAGCCAGTCTAGTTTTTCATTGGGCTGCAGCAAGAGGTAGGGCATGTTTTTCCTGTTGGCTGTGTACACACTCTTGCATCCCTGTCCTGAGGAGACTGCGAACCAGTCTTCACAGCAGGGATGGAGAAGGTGAAATGGCTTCTCTGTGATCAAGCTAAGAGTAGGTCCAGTAAAGGCAGGACTTTGCATACCTTCCTCTCTGGAGCACTTGTATGACAATAATGCTTCTGCCTGTGGTTTGATGGGCACACACCCGAGGGTTTGCAAACAAGCAATGCAGCTTCCCACTTGCCATGCTAGATGGGGCATACAGGTCTCGGCAGTGCCCAGAGTGGCCAAGAGGAACATTGCTGACTGCGCATGGGAGCTGGGTGCAGCTGAGCCCAGGCTGACGGGGAGCGGTGTGGCTGATCTCCACTCCAGCATTTGTCTTGGAGCTGGGAGGCCTGGATCTTATCCATGGCTCTGACACTGAGTCACTGCATGACCTCAGGCACTCAGATACCATGGTGATGAACACAGCACAAATGTCTAGACAGATAGATTAGGTTGGATAGACTTTGTATTTGACAAATATTTGTATATCACCACTCTCAGTGCTCCCCTGCTAAAACCACCCAGCCTGGTGGTTTCAGTGGGTCTCCTGCGCAGCAGTGGTGGAAGAACCACTTTTTGCACTGAGGAAAGAGGGGACACATAATCACAGTGACACAAGTGCTGGTGGTGACAGAGTGGAAGCAAAGCAAACAATAGGGCAACTTGGAGGAAACAACACTGCATGGCAGAAAGGCTCAGCGATCAGGAGCTGGCTTCTTCCCAGCTCTGCTGCAGCCTTACATGTGGCCCTGTCTTTCCTCCTGTAACCAATTAGTCTGTAAGATCCTCAGGGCAGTGGTGACTTCTTCCTCCTGCTACAGGTTCTATCACAATGCCCTGATTTCAAAAAAAGACAAACTGCCAAAGTAAGACTTCCTTAAAAGCTTTCCTGTGCCACTGTCACCTCTGGCACAAGGAGAGTCGGTTCTCCCTGGAGTGACTCTTTGTTATTTTCCCACCTGGTTCCCTTGTGAAAGGTGAACATAACAGTACAGCAAAGATGTGACTAGGAGGGTACCTGTGTAGGGATTCTCAGAGGCTCTGCAAGGTCTTCTGGGCACCCCTGATGAGTGAGGGAGCAAGGAGTGCTGGAGAAGAGCACTGCCCCTTTAAGGAGATTTGCATAGCAGGGCCTAATTACAGTTGTTGATTCTGATGTTTTCAGTGTTGTTCATATTCCATTAAAGGATAATGCTGCTTAATTTGCAGCAGAGGGTCTTGGTTAACAGTGCACCCAATCACAAGGCAGCCCTAATGACACTACTTCCCTACTTCTAGTAACACATAATTAAAAAATCACTTCATTTCCAGTTGTGTAGTTCTCCCCTCTCCCCCAGTCTCCTAATTACTTTCTAAGCCATTTCATGATTATCTGTAAATATTTCGGCCCTTAGATCTACTAATGAGTCCATGGAAGAGTTAATACCTTGAGTGGCATAACTGCTTGCCATTCCCTTTCTAGTACTGCATTGCAAGGAATCATTTTCCACCTTGCATGTGCGAGAAAAGGGGTTTTGCTCACAGTGGGATTGGGTTTGTGCTCTGGCTGTGGGGATGACAGGAGAGGGGTAGCACTCAAACTACATCTCAAGCTACAGGAAGATTTTTTTTGCTGGTTTTGGTAGTGGATGTGTATCTCTCTGAAAATTATTTTATGTGGCTTAAATACCACTGAAAGGGCTGTCCTGTTGCCTGGCTGGAGGAGCTGCTAGTCAGAGGAGCTTAGGTACAACTGGGTGTGAGTCTGGATCTAGCTGGGATGCCCACACATCTGGAAGAATTGGCTGAAATGGCTGATTTCTGCCCTGACTAATGATGTGATGAAGGAATGAGCTGGAGTATCCTTCCTGCCCATGTATTGCATTGGCTTGATTGCTCTGTTCTTTGTATGGTCAATCAGTAACACCTTATCTAACCCCACTGGGAGCCTACTGATGGTCTCTGAAGGCATTATTTGGAATAACCAGAGTTAATTGTATAACTAGGGGTAATTAGCTTATAGGAATTCAAGAATCAAGCTTAGGCTGCACTACATCTAGGGGTGAGTTTGTAAGGCTGGGAGTTAGAGAAATCTACCCTAATCATTTGAGCACATGTGACTTGGAAATCCTTGATACTTGGGGAATATGAGGCTGCTTCATATCCATGCATTTCTAGGCAATTCTTTAACAGCAGATATGGGAGAGAAGAGCCTGAATATGGTCCTAACCCAGATCATTTGTGTTTCAGGTAACCCTGTCACAGTGGGAATGAGCATCCATATCTCCAGCATTGACCAGATCTCTGAAGTCAACATGGTAAGTTTGGAAAGCAAAAAAAAAAAAAAAGCCTAAAACTGTTCTTCCATTTTCTGGTTGAGATGTGCTTCCAAGACAATGGCTTCTTAGAGCCACCTGAGATCTCAGGGTGCACTTCTGAAAAGGAGGGTAGTCATACCCCTGCTTCCTTCACTTCCTACTACAGATCTTCTCTGCAGCTGGGAAGTTGTTGGAGGAAGAATGACATTTGTTTGGTACTGAAAAAGTTCTTTTTTTCTTCTGCTTTGGACATAAAATTTTGAGGGGTGATGGGAACTCTGATTTAAGACAGAATTCTTCCTCACTAAAGCATAAAGAATTCAAGGATGATTTCTCCATGTGTAGTGTGATGAAATAGAAGATCAAACACTTAATTGGGCCATGGAAATAAGGGTTTTTTTTCCAAATTTCTTTCTCAACATATAGGTCTCAGTCTGAGCCTTGCTCCTTCCATCTGCTGAGTGGCCTCTGTCACTGGGAGTGCCTGTCAGTTGTCCCCACATCCTCAGCCCAGCCCCAGGCTGAAACAGTCCTGAACTCACTGAAAAACACTTGCAAGACAGGAATGGCATGTGGGACCTCTGTGGTACACACCTACCCCTGCTGGTGGTACTCATAAGGTGGTTGGACATGCTGAAAGACTGTGGTTCACTTCCTAATGTGGGGTAAATTCTAGCAGGGTTGGTGAACGTCTATACCGGCACACTGAAGTATCCCTGGTGTTATCTGTGAACATGTGGACGGAGGATCTCTGCAGGCATCTCTGGAGCTAGTGGCATCTTATCCAGAGTGGACTCTCATCCCTTATCCTGCTGTGCTGGTTGCACAGCCACCTCTCCAAGCCATCAATGCTTATGCCTTAAAAGAGTGGATGTGAGTTGTATTTTTTGGTTGGCACAAAGACAGTGGCGGCTTTACAGTCAGACTGTGCCTGCAAAGTTGAAAAACTGTCAGTGGCTTTTCATGCTTGCTGGTGGTAACTTGGCATTTCTTTGGAGATTTGTATGGAAAGGGAGGCATCTAATGGAGAACTGGTTTTGGGTGGCATTGATAGACCAGAGCTTTTCATACTGCTGAGAAGAAAAAATTTAACTGCTCAGATAGCAATGGTTTGGGGTGAAATTTTTTAATTATTTTGGTCGTGGTTTGGGTACATAACCAGGCCTGTGCTATCTGCCTCTTGGAAGCCCTTAGTGTGCCCAGCAGAGGACATGGATTGTGATGATCATTGCCTAACCTTGCCTTCCTCCCTCCTGCCCAGAGGCTTTTCCTCCAAACTCCTCTCCTTTCCAAGAGGCTGAGTGGAGTGGAAGGCTAGTGGGGACCTCCTGGCAGCAGCTGTCCTGTTCCTCAGTTCCTGACCCATGCAGGAGAATCCTAGGCCAGTTCAGAGCTCTTGCTGTTCAAGTCAATTAAAACCTTGGTCTCCCAATGCTCCTGTCCTATTTATCTGTTTCTGGACTCTCCTGCCCTGTTTCTCTGGCCCACCAGCTATTCTGCTGTTGCATAGCGGGGAGGAGGGGAAGTGAGACAATCTGAGTAGTTGTTTTGGTTTCCAAACTGCTTGAAAATCCTGAATGCGTATGTTGATATGACCCAGGGCAAAGGGCCAACCATGAAGTTCAGGTTCTCATATGGAACAGTTTCTTCTGCAGACTCTCTGCTATCATCCCACCATTACCATAATTATCTGCATGGCGTGTTACACCTCAGTCTAGTAACAGTGACACTGGACAGTGTGTACCGTTGGAAGTTCAGGCACAGACCTATGTCCTCATTGCATTGAGTAGCTGTGCTTGAGGTTAGGCTCTACTTAGAAGTGCCAGATGGCTTAACCTAGTTCCGTACATCTTGCCTGCAAGGGCAGAGCTCAACTTTGAGTCACCTCCTCCCCCAGTCTCATCTTGGACCTGAGTTTTCCTATGTGGTGAACCAGCTGTCACCCTCCTTACTAGAGCCAGCATGGCTGTAGCCTGTAGTTTAAGACCCCAGCTTGCACAAACTTGACTATGAGGGAGTGAGGGATTTGGTTCTCAGCTTACCTATAACAACTGCCTTGGTCTTCCTCTATAAACCTGAAAAGACAGATGAGCACTGCAGAGGCTGGTTCAGGATGAACCTCCTGCTGGAGATGTGTCCATGGACTATAAAGGCTGATCAAGTGCTTTGTCATACACCTATTGTGAGCAGCTGTGACCAGGCATGCTGTGTCCTAGGCTAGTAGCCATCCTCTAAGCAACACTTTTCAACCCTTGCCATGTGAATGCAATGCTTTCCCCTCTCCAGTGAACACCTGCTTCCCTCTGCTGCAGGATGGCTGGGGCAAATGTGTATGCTTGTGGCTGGGGAGAAACAGCAACAATAATATCTCTGTGGGGTGCATGGGAGAGCAGGTTTCCTGGCATGGACCTTCATCCACATGCTGCTCTGGATCTTGCAGAATTTGGGCAGCACTGTTGATGGACATTGAGTGTTTTGATGGTTGTGGCATGGCTGTAATCAGGCTGGGCACCAGGCACTGTCTGTGCCATGCCTCTGTTGATACTGCAAGGACATGTCACTTCTGGGCTTTTGATTATCCGTCCTGGCTCTCTGTTTGACTTGACAAGCATAATCTCCTGCCTATCCTTCCTACATATGCTGGGGCGGAGTGGGGGGGAATGGGGGACAAAGTGGTTATATGTGAGAACCTACTCAAAATCAAGATTTATAAGCACTGTGGTGAGGCAGCTTCAAAAAGGGGTTAAAAAATCAGAATCATCTTAAAAAACAAACATTTAGGGAGCAGAAGGGTTCTCATGTGATATAAGTTTCCAGGCTGAAGGGATTTTATGTGCATCATTCTTCTGTGTGACAGATGCCCCGGGGAAAAGGCTATGTCTTACCCCTGCTCTGGACATGGATACTGGCAAGAAAAACAAGGCATTTTTTGGCACTATGTGTGATTGGGAAAGGGACTGTGCAAGGAATAAATTAAAGGCACACAAGTGAAGCTGGGTTGTCATGGCAACCAAACAGCTTCTATTGTTCCACAAGGAGTGTTATTACTTACTGCCCCTTGTAGGATAATTAATTACTCCTCAGACATCATTTTGGGAACAGTGGCCCTGGTGCTGGGAGTGGGCAGGCTGAGGAGAGCCCCCAGCTCTCCCATACCTTTCCCTGGGACTCTTGGTGTCTGCTGGCTGTGTGATGGTGGGGAACAAGTGCTGTCAGTGACTAGCCGTTGTGTGATTCAAAAAGTTGTTTTCCACAGGAGTCCAGCTGGATGCAGTGCTGTGGAGGAATACAGCTCTATCCATAATCTAAGGAGCACTCCTTGCATTCACTCCCATGGGAACTGTATTCTCAAAAGGATGACAATGTGACATTTCAATCCTGGAGGTTACAGGGCTCTCTGCAAAGGCTCTCTGCAGTTATGTCTTTATGCTGGAAGTTCCCAGACAGTCTGATATACATAATGCTTTGTGGCTGCCTGTACATGCTATGTGTTTCCTGGTGCCTTGCTGTACAGAAGTGATGCATCTCCATCTCCTTGGGTGCCGTGTCCACTCTGCCATGGTACAGGTCAGAAGATGGAGTCATGCCAGGGTGCAGGGTGTTCATAGGTGCAGTGCTGGCTTTGTAACTATCTCCCAATGATGAGGGACCAAAACTACAGTCCTTAATTTAAAAAGATGGCACCTTCTTGTTCATTGCAGCTGCTGCCTGTGTGTGGCCAGCCGTATTTTCAAGCTCACTTGCTAGAGTAATGCTTTATTACTGTGTACTCCTCTTAGCCTTGCTAAGCAACACTGAGCTGCAGCCTCTGTTCTTGTCAGTGATTAGAAGGATTATTTGCTGAGCCAAGATCAGTGACATCAATTGAAATGCCTGGGAAAAGATACCAGGGGCCAGGCCAAATAGGTATTGGGGAGGGAGCATTTGACTGGCAGACCCTCTGGGAAGTGCTGATCCATGAAGATGAAAGGCCTAACTGGAGTCTTTTCGTATCCTGTATGAATTTGCAAGTTGGGGATTTAAAGGTAGACTGAAAGGATGTTGTTCAGGAGCTCAGAGAATAAAAGGATGGCATCTCCTAGTTCTCCTTAAAGGAAAGGGACTGGATAAGTTATCTGTTAAATGCCATTTTGCTACAGGTGGTTGAATTGCAGTAAGCACATAACAACATGCAGGTATTTGTTGGTGTAAAGTGGTACTTAGACAGTGCTATGTTCAGACCTCTTAGTATGGTACCCGAGTTATTGAGGAGTCTAGCAGTGCTTCTGCCCCAGGAGAATGAAGAGCACTGGCAGTGTGGAGCTCAAGTCACTCCGCAGCTGAAGCAGCATGTAAGTTTCTGTCCTTGTGGTACGTGGCCTGAATGCTACCCAAAGTCACTATCAGCTTGACAGTCTGGTTCAACTAACCTGCTTTGGTGGATCCAGTTCTGATGGCATCCAGTATCAATGGCTTCAGAAGGAGCTGGAAGACTTCCCCCGCTCCTGCATGTCCTTTCAACAGACAGCTGAGGAGGCCTGTTCAGGTTATATTATACTTGCTGCATGGTGGGACTAGAGGCTAATACTTCCACCTGTAGCCTTCTCCCTCTGTAGGTAGTCTTTGGGGACATATTTTTCTAGTACCAGGCAGTTCAGACTCCCTCCAAGCATTAATGAGCTATTTCAATAAGGAAAACAACCAGAAGTTTTGTATGCATTTGAAATAAGAGATGGTTACTCTTCATAACGCTTCAATTTTCCTGCCCTACGATCTGTGCAGTCCTAAACCTGCTCCCTCCCATGTATCTGCACACCATAGACAGCTCAGAGCATCCAGCCGTTACAGTTGTGATTTCTTTGTGGCTCCTATAACTTATTCATCCCAAGATGCTCTCCTACATCTGCAATAACATTATTTCAGTTTGTTATAGCACTAGCTTTAAAGTTTTATAAACCTGGTGACAAGTTAAAAAGTTACAAAAGGATTGTTGTAGAGGGCTAGTGTAAGACACGAGGCTTCCAAATTGAAATGTTTGCAGGAATATAGATGTTGAAGAAATGATGCCTGTGGGATTGGCGATACCTTTTGCTGGGGGACAGTCTACAGTGCAGATAGGTTAGAGGTTGGTGCAGGATGCTTGGCAAAGCTGACCTTGATGCTTTGCTTCATTGCTTCCTGCTCCCTACTCCTGTATTGCTTGTTGCCACGTCTTGTCAGAGTGACCACACTCGCGCTGGCATACCGCACTGGATCTCTTGGGGGTTATGGAAGGAAGCATCAAGCTTTTTCCCAACTTCCCAAAGCTTGCTTGAAAAACAAGCTGTCTTGTTAGCAAAGTTTTCCCTGTTCATGAGAGAAGTAAAGCATGTCCCAAGAGAGTGATGAGCTGCAAGGGTTTTAAATTGGCTTTTAACCCAAAAGAAAGTGGCTCAGGTTGTGTGTAAGGGTGCTCTTGACCAGGACAGTTCATCCTATAACCTGTTATGCCATCATCAGTGCGGCATCACTCTTCTCACTATGTCAAATTTTCCATCTATTAGGCATGCTTGAAATAGCCTTTGTAGCGGAATCTGTTCTGATCAGGCTTTGCAGTTCTGTTTTCACTGGAACATGAATATGCCCTGACTGGTTGAATCTCAGTTTCAGTTTAACCCATGTACAGTAATATATGTGCTTGACTCTGCTGTGTGCTGGGTGTAGCTGATGAAAGAAGGCATTGTGGATGGCTAGGCTCCATACAAGAGGCTTTCGTTGGTACACAACACAGCAGCCTCTTAGGCTGTACGTTCTCCTGGTCAGAGCTCTTGACCTTTGGGCCCTTTCAAGAAAGGGGAAGGAAAAGGCAGGAAACATGTATATCCATGTAGGATTGCTGATCTGGATGCATGATGTCCAATCCATTCTAGAACTGTTCTGACAGTCAAATTGTGTATGGAAAACCTGGTTTCCTTGGGGCTGATGCAGCTTTGGCAGTAGCCTTTGAGGACCCTCAGCAGACCCTCTGTATGGCTGCAATAGTGGACAGAAACAACTTTGTAGCAATATGCCCCTGAAAAAGATTTTCCATTCATATAAATGTCTTGAGCTTTAAAAAAGATTTTTAAGAAGAGGTTTCTACTATTGTACTGTACCTTATACTACCATATATTATCTTCAAATATATCAGCATTTTTCTTATTCTTAACTGAAAGTGTTCTGTTTTGTTGCCATCTCTTTTCAATGGAGAAATGACATACAGATATTTCCCAGTCAGTCTATTCTATGTCCATGGATATCCAAAGGTTTTTAAAAAGCAAAGGTTAAAGCATTGAAATCCTACAGTCAGAGCTTTCTGGAGTTATATGCTATGAGATACAAGTATGACATGACGCTCCAGTGCCTTAAATGTTTACCTGTAGCCTAGGGTATCTCCAGCACTGTGACATTGTGGTATCTAAACTGAGGGTGTGTTGGTACATTACATCTTGGTATTTAAGGCTGCTGAATATTGAAGACTGCCAAACTATGGTAAAACTAAGAGGCAGCTTTGGTGCTGAGCCAATGGTGCTGCAGGGGCTGTAGTCTTGTTGGTTTGCTGTAGGTTCCTGGGGTGGTAGTGTTGCAGGTAGCAGAGGATGCTGTGGGGTCTTGGTGCTGTAGAAGGGCCAGATCCTTCCAGTGTGGTATGGTGAGAATGATACAGCTCTGACTTAGGGTGAGATATCCCCAGGCACTGTGCTGGCGTGGACAGGGAGGGGTTATGTGCTTTTTTTTTTTTTTCCCCATATGCTAGGGGCTTCTGTGTGCTGTGATTTAAACTAAGGTATTGCTGAGATGGAAGGCTTCTTCAGAACTGGCAAGTGTCTGTGCCTTCCTCTGCTGATGATTTGCTTCAGTACAACTTAGGTCATGCAGCTATTGTC
The DNA here is from genome assembly GCF_013368605.1 of Nyctibius grandis. NCBI lineage: Eukaryota > Metazoa > Chordata > Aves > Nyctibiiformes > Nyctibiidae > Nyctibius > Nyctibius grandis. The sequence goes on from NC_090670.1 coordinate 11,175,969, forward strand.
ACTTCAAGTCCTGGTGTGCAGGGCTGCAATGCATTGGATGGGTGTTTGCTTGGGAAATCAAACAGTGGCAGTTCTGTACATGTGAAATGGCATTTTCCTGAAGGGGAGGGTTACCGGGATATGTAAAGGGCAGTCCTGCACAACGGTTGTGTGCAGTGTCCTGTGTACACTGCCATCAGTTACATATAGTCACCTTGGTGGCCTTCTCACGTCTCTACTTCTCCAGCAATAGGAAGTAGCTTGTACATAATCACACAGCCAGTTGGCTAGCTGAAGGAATGCAACAGAATCTTGATGCTTTTTCCTTCTGCTAGAGCAATGTTTGGAGAAATAAAAGATGGTTGTAGTGGGGTGGAGAGTAACCTCCAAACAATTGTAGACATAGCAGCTTTGAGCTCGTCTCTTTTGCCGGAAGAAGGTACAACTGCCTGGTCTGTGGCTTATCTAGATAGATAGTAAGAGTAGAAATCTGAATTCCTAGAAACATTTTTGAAACAAAGCAGATGTCAGGCACCTATCTGCCATTCCTAGATTTGAGGTTACTGTGTCTATCCTTACAGTGGTGACATTCTGTGACTGCTGAGGCTCAGGGTGACTTTCACCAGCACTGATACAGACTAAAAAGTCAAGAATCGGATGTGGTTATCTGCTCACACCACATTATGCTTTCCTTGAACAGAAATCCCACTGATTGTGCTGAAATATCCCTTGGACAAAGGCAGTGCATGAGGACAAGTAAAGCAGCTGGCCTCAGGGGTGCTCTGCAGTGTGATGGCATGGGAGAGTGGATGCTAAAGTCTAAACAAGCAGTGGTCCCCTTTCTGCCCAAAAGACAGGGTTGGCCCTTCCACAAGAGGGTAATGTTCTTTCACAAAATAGTTAAGAATAAAGCAAACTTGTGCAGGGGCCTGAAGTAGTCCCCATTCATTGATTCTGAAATTGGTTGCAAAGAGATTGTCCCGGCTTAAAAACTAGAAAATAGGTCAGTGTGACTCATATGTCAATATTTACTGCATTTATGGCAACTTGTAGAAGGGAAAAATCTTATCTGCCTTCCATAATATTTTACAGATTATCCCATTCCCATGACAAAACTCTCCCTATGCCCTTGGTCCTGGTGTTGCTTGACTGCAGAGCCAGCCCAGTAAATTCACTACATCTTAGAGTCAAGTTGCTAAGTAACAACCCAAAGATCACCATACATTCTCTTCAAATGCTGTGGCCAGCTGAAAGCTAGAATCTGCACAAAGCACCAGGAATTCCTTTTGAGACAGGTCTCAAGGACTCAGGGCATGTGTAGCAGACAGGAGCCTGGTAAAGCAGTAGTCCTGTCAGGTCCCTGCCACTGTACTGCCTGGAGGTGTCCTCCTGTGAGAGGGGACAGCTTTATCACTTCACCTATAAAGGGGTCTCCTGTACTTGTGCTGAAGTGCTCTAATGTTTTGAACATTAATGATGTCCTTGAATGAAATATTTTTGTTGGCTGAATTGCATGATTTTGCCTCGTACATAGATCAGTAAATGGTGAACTGTGGAAACTTTACTGAAACAAGCTCTCCATTGAAGAAAGACTCTGAACTGCTGAACTAGAGAATGACTATCTGTACCTGAGGCTTTCTGTTCTACCATGGTGGTTTCTTCCTAGGGATCTTGTAGCATTCACATGATATGTTAATGGGAGAGTTTGCAGAAAGCTTTTTGTCTGCATAACTGGAAATTCTTGGTTATGGGAAAGCTGTTGGGTAGACTGGCTGAATCCTAGCCTAGACGTTGGGTTTTGTAGCATGAATAAAATGTGGTGGCAATGCTTGTTGCAAATGATTCTCCCTTGTGCATCTTACCATGATGCTGTTATCCCTAAGGAGCAGCTCTGCAAGTCCTCCAGTTCACAAGTTCAAGCCTCAGGAGGGCTGAGTCCACCATGCTCCTGTACTGAAAAGCAGAGTTCACGTGTTTTGCTCACTAGGCGATTTCCCAAGTGAGAACATTTTTGTGCTCTCACTGAAGAGGCTAAGTTCACTCTGCATTTCGTAGGTGACTCCACCCCATGGCAGGAGAGAAGTCATGTTGGAGAGGATGAGAGTCCATGGCTTTATAGTTTGCAGCATGCTTTCAGCTAAACAGTGCTATGTATTTTGATGCTCCATCTGTTCCTGTATCAGCCAAGTTATCTTTAGACCTGAACATGTCAGTGTTGTATGGTGGTGGTATGAACCACTTCAGCTTGCACCCCAGCATTCCTGTAGTAGTTAGAATTGCTACTGCAGAAAACTTTGCCCAGGATAAAATGTCTGTCTTTTCTTTTTTCTACTTAAGTTTTTATTCAGGTTTTTACACAGGCAGAACTCCCACAACCTTTATATATAATTTTTATATATATATTAAAAAGCTGTCTGTATTTGAGAGCGATGTTCCAAACTGCCACCTGTTTCAATAGCAATGCTGCAGCATTGGAGAGGATTACTGCAGAATGCTAAAGTATCTTCCTACAAGTGAAAGCTTCATCTGGTTTGACTGAAAACCAAATTAGATCTTGAGAATCTGACCTTCTGACATCCTGTCGTATATATGTTTAAAGCATCTAGCAATAGAGAGCGTACGTGCGCAAGAGTGCCAGCACCTCAATATAGAACCTAGATTGAAATACAAGTGCGTGCGTGTCATGTTGCTATTTGAATATGTAAATAAATGGGGCTATATATAACTCTATATGTTATGTACATGTTAAGTGAAGGTGGCAGATACGACAGCTGAATAGCTTTGCTGCTTCTGAATGCTGGTAGAGGCTCCCTACATGCTCCCTACATGTCCCATGCTTGCTCCTACCCCTCTCAGCCTTTCTGTTATCGCATTTTTCAGGCCTCTGGAGAAGATCATGTGTGGGGACAGGAGTTGTTAATATTCTGAGTCTGTGCTGAGTTGCTAGGCTACAGAGAAAAATGAACATTCAAGGAAAAGGGATGGTACAAGGAAGAGGATCTGCTGAGCTGTTTGGAGATCCAGAAAGGTCCTCTAGTCAGATGAAAAGGATCATTTTGGGGAAGGAGGGTGTGCGTGCATGTGGGATGAAATGTGAGCAGTCCCTTCTGCCCTGACATAATTGGAGTCTCAGGCTGGCTTCAGCCAGAAAAACAGCAGAGGAGGCAGTAAAAGGCAAGATGCACTGGCCCCTTCCACGTCACTGCTTGGAGGGCATGCACAGCTAGCCTACTACTGTATGTGCCAGGGTGCAGTGGGTCACCAGGCTGGAGTATGCCCTCTTACACATCCTTTGCCCCATCTTTGCAGGATGCACTGAGCTCCCATCTGAGGCTCTAGTGAAGAGGGAAGCAAACCCAAAACATACTCACTGCTTACAGGCTGGACCTCATCTCCCTTTTCCACTGCAGCAACCTTGCCACCACAGTATTTCCTTTAACTTCAGTGTGACTGCAGGGGAAGGCAGCCTGTGGTCTCTGTCCACAGGGGTCCATCCCCTTTGATGCATTCCTAGGTCATGGATACACAAAGTATTGGCTCTTTTATCCATCAAGAGTTTGCAACTAAAGCTCAAGAGGACTTAAGGTTTTACAATACACAAGCTCCTGTCCAAGTCTAGTTTTCTAAGTCCCTGTCTAGTTCCTGAACACAAACCCTCTTCCTTTTCAACTGTTCCCCCCATAAATGAGTGTCAGGTATTTAGCTGTACAGGCTGTCAGCCATCAGACTTACCAGGTGCCTTGTGTTCCACTCTTCTGGAAGGATGGCTTTGCTGTGTGCTCCTGTTCCTGTCTGCAAGATTTCTGTTCCCTCTCAATATTACTGGCTGTATCAGAACCCTCAGAAAAATTAAACAGTGCCTTTGGGTATTTTTATTATCTGGATACTTTATTTACCGAGCTCACATGGGCTCCCTGCCAATAACTTTCAGCCAGCTCTGCAAATAGAGCTCCTTGGCTCCAGGACTGTTGGTCCTGGTACTGCAGAGAGCACTCACTCAGCATGGACAGCAACTGCAGCTTGTTCTCTGCCATCCAGTTGGCCGTGAAGTCAAAGTCTGCTTGCCTGTGGACCTTCACAGCCTGCTGAAATCTCCTTTTTCTTCATGCATCCTGTAATAAGCTCGACTTGTTCAGCAGAATCTGGAGTGTTTGATACAGATGCATTTTGAATGCTATTGTCAGTTAACTACACTGCACCCGTCCATCAGGTTTATGATCCCACAGCCAAGACTTGGATTACTAAAGTGGAAGAACAATGGCATGGGCCATATTGTGTGCAGTGCTGCTGATGGCAGCTTGGACTGGTTCCCTTGGCTTCACCCTGGCATAACCAAGGGCAGACTAACCCATGGATGGAGACAGAGGTAGACTAGATCCATGGTGATACACTGTCTGGTCAGTACCCTTGACAGCAGAAATTGATTCCTAGAACAGATCAGTTGATACTCCTGTACTTTTTGGTTGTCCTAGCATGACTATACAGTGCTCTGTTCGTACCACATTTGAGACAGTTGATTGCTAGCCCTGTTCTCTAATGGTAACTCAATCTTACTGAGTTTGTCAACTTAGGGGCCACATATACAGCTACGCAGAATATTCATATGTAGAAGCAGTTACCCCAGTTACAGAAATGGGTCTCTGTGTGCAGGAGTCTTACGGTTTTCAGGTGCAATAGTTTGCATCCAGTTTGCTTGGGCTTGTTGGAAAGTAGGCCTTGTTCTTCAAACCACAGGGCTGCTATCCTCTACTCTTAGGAGACCATCCTTGACCTAACTGAACCCTATTGCCAGAAATATGTTCTACTCTTCTTCATTTCACCATCTCATCTGCTTACTCCCAGTTATTCTTCCTACATGATCAGACTTTGCTTTCTACAGTAAACAAACACCATTCTAACCTTTTGGTTAAGCCATTGTGTGCCGGCCTAGTTGAGGTGATTGTTCCACCCAGGACATGTTAGTTATCTTACGTCATTTAAAGAATGTTTGCCTCTGTCTGCCTCCTGGGAAATTACATCTTGTGGCATTTTTTGGAACCCGGAATATCAAACCTTCCTTCTCTAAGTTAAAACAGTGTCTTTAAAGCACTGTGTGCCTTGATGGTGTTGCAGAGAGTCTCATGGTTTCAGTGCTCAGAGCTGTATATACACCATCATATTCTGCCATGAAAAGTAGTAATATTGCTTCATTCATAACATGATTCTCCACCTATGCAGCCCCAAACCGCATTGGTGGTCTTGACTGCCACAAGCTCTATTTAATCTTTTTTTTTCCAGGGAGAAAAAGTAATTTCTGTTCATTACACACTTAGCACTTGCCTAGAGATGTGGGGATCCCAAACTGCAGCATGGAGGCAAGTTAGCAGCAGTGTCTTATTTCTACAAATAAGAGAAAATGAGGCATAGGTGAAAGTGCCCAAAGTCTCATACAGAACTAGCATTGAGTGAGCTGCAATTGATACCCAGAGGTGTTTTCCAGAGTACATAATTCCAATGGGCTACGAAGCACCTTAACTACTTTAATTCCCCATTCCTCCAGCCTTTTTTCCCTGTGATCTCTACTAGTCAGTGTCTATGAAGAGAGCTGCAGAACCTCTTCTGTGTGGGGTAGAGTCTGACTGGATTGGTGTCCAGTAAAGCTCTTGGCAAGGTGAAGAGGATGTTTCATTTTAAATATAAAAAAATGTACAGAGGAGTGAAAAGTTCTGGGAATGTTTTGGAGAAATTACATATTTCCGTTACCAGGTTGCTCCTGATAGAAAACCTGTTGAGTTTTAACCATTTGAAGTGAGCATCTCTCAGCAAGCAAGAGGTAAGAAAGTCACTACAAGGTGAAAATTCTCTGATACGTGTAGAGGCTGCAAAGCCCCTTTGAAAAGGTTTAGGGATCATTGCTCGTCTTCCAGCATCACCTTTCCTTTCCCTTAGCATAATCCAGTTTTCTTCACCCATCCTTTTGAAGGCTTTAGAAACTGGTATCTTCGCTAGTCAGTGTTCAAATGTCTCACTCAGATTTAATTTACTCTAATAACCTGGTTGTTGCATGTTTAATTAAATAAGAAATTATTATTAAAAACATTTTTGAGCTTTAATGGCTGCATATTAGATATGCCCATATGTGTATGCAGGAGCGCACTGGCAAGACATGCTGCAAGGCAGTAAGGGTAGTGCTGGGAAAGTAGGAAAAGATAAGTTGGGAGAAGCTAGGTGGGAGAGGGGAGAAGAAGAGGTGGGATACAGGCACCAGCACTGTCCCATGGCTTGTAGGTGTGCAAAAGGCACTTGTGTAGCATGATACATTAGTGCAGGCAAACAGTGGAAGGTAAAGGTAGCCTTCCTGAAAGCACCATGTTTTCCTGTCATGGGTCAGCAGAAACCTATGGCAGCATAATCTGTTTTAAATTACCAAGTGCTTCAAACCAGACAGCTTGTTGTAATGTAAGCATGCCCTCGGACTCCTTTTCACAGCTATGCAATGCATGATCATAACACTTCTCCGAGACTCCAAAGAGATAATGCATTAATGCTTGTGTGTCTCTCACTTTTCCTGGAAGAAATTACTCAGATGGGGACTTGCTGCCTGAGCTCCCTCCTTGTTTAAGTGAGCATCTTACCTGTTTTTACCTCTCCTGGTACTAACAATGAGTCCTTACCAGTTCCCAGCCCGTCTGTAAGTGAGAACACTTTCTGCCTGAAAACTGGTCAAATTCATGCATCACCTTTTTCTGAACTTAATGTATGGCCTTGCTTTTCTGGCCTTAGTTGGCTGTCTGGACAAAGCATGCCCTTCTGTGCTGGTTTGGCATGGGAAGGTATAGGAACCAAAAACGGGTTTGACCATTTCTCTTAAAGTGGTTCCTCTCTGGGAAAGACAATTTCTTAAGTTATGATGAGATGTGGAGTGAAAGCTAGCTGGTGATGCAGAAACGTGAAGGTCAAACAATCCTGATTTTGGGGGTAGAATGGGCTCCGGCTTTTGCCCAGCTACTAGTTCACAGGGAACCGAATGAGGAGACCAGACCAGCAGAAATGGTATGCAGTAGCTCACAGATTTTGTGGCTTAAGAATAGAAACTGCCTGGCACTGTTTTCTAAGAGCTTGCCTGAGGAAGATGTCATGCTGCAGGTGGTGATTTTGGGATTGCTGCCTGTAACACTAAGCAAGGTTGCAGTTTCATGTGTGCTCATAGAGCAGGTGATACTCATCCCTCTGCCCATCAGTTCTGGCTTTCTCCTCTTGACCTCTGCTTCCAGCATGACTGGGGCTGTTAAGCAGATGACATATGGTGCTGCCTCCTGCTCAGATAGGGCATTGATACACAGGCTCAGAAGTCTGAAAGCCTTGTCCACGGGCATATCAACACCCTCTTGGCTTAGGACCCAGCTAGGTATGTCCTCTATCTTACACCTGCAGGACCAGCACCAACCCGGGTGCTGCAGGGATAGGGCATGGCAGGAGAGAAATAGGGCAACAAAGTGACACTTTACTTGCACACCCCCAGTTGTTGAGGATATAGCTGATATCTGTCCCAGTTTCTGGACATGCATTCAGCAATTAAACACATGCAAATTACTACAAAAGTAGACCATGTTAGTGAGGGGAACATCTCCACGCAAAGTACTTCTCAGGTCCTAAAGAAAATGAGTTCAAGAGCGCAAAGACCTGCAGCATAGAAAGGCACAGAGCGTATCCTAGAAGCCAATGCATTTCTGTCCCCTTGCATTACTGGCAGAGAGACTGCAGGTGGAAGGTGCTCTTCCTGATCCCCAAGTCAGTGCTGACATCTGGTTATTCAAAAACAGGGGAGGTGGAAAGAGACTGTGGCTTTCTCACCTAAGCTAAGCTGAAATGTAGGGAGAAGCCAGTATCTAAAATAGTTGTCACTTTGTGTGTAACTGTTGTCATGCAGAACTTTAGACTTGTAAACTGGGCACTGGCCTGCATCAAAAGAGGAACTAAAAGCAGCATTCTGGGAGAACTCTCCCCATGAAAATTACAGTAAGTACCAAAGCTGCTGTCTCCTGCCCTAAGCAAAGGTAAGAGTCTGAACACACTTTGTGCTTAGAGCTGGAAAGACTGCTATCAGATATTTACTTATGTCAGATTAACTGGTGCATGTTAAGGTCTGGGACCCATTGATTTATCTGCATGGAGATGGATAATCCCTTATGAGAGCAAAGTAGCTTTCTTAAACAAGCTTGCTAAGGAAGAACCATGTCCGTATTACTCTGTCCTTCATGTGTTCTGTACATTTTACACTGCTCCAATTCTTTGCAACTGATTGCAGAGACATCCTGTCTCCTCCCCTTAAAAATAATTCCACTTATTTCCCCTACCCCCTCCTTAAAATGAAGCATACCTGAGGACTACTTTGTCCTTTAATTTCTCTCCCAAGAGTGACGGGAACAGGAGCTGGTGTTTAATCATCAAAGAAGTTGAAGCCAACAAACTGTTCATTAGTCTCTGGCAGTGGCAGCTTGGTTTTTACTAAGTCAGATGTTCCATTTTTCTCCCTCTTTCTGGAGCATCTTGGCCTTCCTAATGTTCTTTTGTGATCTTGGACAAGGAGACCATATGACATTTGCTTATATGGGGAAGGACTTTTATTTGGTTACTTCTCTAAAAGGAGGTGCTTGATCAAAGTCGGGGTGGAGGGGAAATGGGGGAAAAAATAGTCAAGTGGCACAGCTAGTGCTAGAGGCAAGTTGCAAAACCTCCTTTATCCTTCATGCCCAAAGTCATGCAGCAGCAGAAGAGCAATGTGCACTCTCCTCGGCAGAAAAGTTATTGCTTTCAGTACCTTACAAGTGCTTGGTGAAATACAACCTCCACTAACAGCCAGGAATAGTCACCTTCACTTTCAAAGCCCCTCAAAAAGGTATCTGAGACATTTGTCATCCACAAAAATGGACTAGGCACAGGAGACATCCATGTTGCCAGAAATACTGTATTCTGAGCAAACTTTTGACCCTTTCACATACGTTATTCCTTTAATTTCTAATCCTGGCTTCCGAGTCTAGTGTATCTCCCGATGAGCATGCAGGCTTCTGCCTCTGGACAAGTTTAGTACTGCGGACTCTATAGGTCACAGCACAAAGTAAAATGATCTGACCCAACCTGCCAATGATGTACATCTCTCAGGAGCTGCACTGAGGGTTAATGAAGCAGCCTGCCCGGGAGGGATGCTTCTGGTGACTTTCTGTTGGAAGATGGAGCTTCTGCCTTGTAGCAGGAGCTCTGTGTCCTTGGGCTATTCTTTCCTGTTAGTTCCTTCCTTTTATGATTTGGACTGTATTTTCCACACTGATGTCTAGATCTTCCAAATATACTGTTAAGCTCCTGACTTGATGCTTTTGTAACAGCAAATACCACAGGCTCTGTGGAAAGTTATTTCCATTACCTTGGCTTCAGTCTGTTCTTGTGCAGCAACCCATTGCAGAACATCAGATACTGTCATCATATGGCTCTGTTCTGTGTTTATCCCGTGCAACAGTTCTCCCACCTTGCTGTTTTGTGCCTCTGTCAGAGCCTTCTACTACTTTTTAGTGTAGTTATTTGTGTTCTGCATTAAAAGGGGGTGGGACCTTGTAAGCTTGAGTAGCATAGAGTTATGGTTATTAACTGACTTAATGCAAGCACTACAGGGAATTTGAAAAGAGTAAGACTGATTTGTACTTGTTTTAAAGTGATGTAAATACAGTAGAGAGCTAAACTATGGAACTCACTGACACAAGATTTCAGATGCCAAAGGCCGAATATTCTGAGACTTAAGACACACTCTCCAAAGACAAACTGAGTATCTTCAATTAAGAAGGTATCAGCTCTGGCTCAGGAGATCCTTAAGCCTCAAATAGCTGGAGGATTAAGTATCACAACAGAGACCCTGTTTTGCTTATATTCCTCCTTGCTATTCTCTTTGCTGTTACTGAAGACAGGATACTAATGTAGAAAGGCTTGTGGTCTGACACAGTACAACTGTGTCTCCAAAATCAGCACAAGCACACTGGTAAGAACACCATGTGGGACATAGACCACGGTTGTGTTCTGCATGCTGACATGAAACTGGGCAGAAGGGCAGCTCTTTCTGGGGAAGAGAGTCTCCTTAATTTTGGATCCCTTCTTCCACTGAAGAAAGGGACATGCGATGCTATCTTCCAAAGGGGCATCCTTGAGACTAGGGACAGTGTGTGTCATTTGTGTAAAGAAGTGCCTTAGGTGGCTTTCCAGTTGAAGACCAAAGCTGCTCTCTGCAGAGTGCTGCCCTTGTTACTGTGGTGCCTTAACTGGTCCTGCTCTACCCCTTGCTTTTCTTTGATCTGTACACAAGGAAGTTCAGGTTCCCACCTTGAACTGACTCCCTGAAGTGTTGTGTCTTTTGGTGGCTTGGGCGCATCCCTGCACACTGCTCAATGCCTGTGGCTTGCCCACAAGCAACTGGCCGCATGCCTGTGTCCTCACCTGGACTGTGGTGGCTTCAGATAATATCTGGTACACCCAAGCACTCCAGCTTCTTCCTGCCCTACGGTTTGTCAGTGCTTCAGTGGCAACCAACCTGTGCTCACAGTGCCAGGCGTGACCCACTCTCCTGTATCAGTCTTTTTTCCTGGACCACATGTCCTCTCACTGACTTGGTCTCCTTAAACTTTGCCTTCCTCTGCACAAGTGGGTTTGTTCCCATTAGACTCAGATCTGGCACCCTCCTCCTGGGACACATCTGCTCCAAGAGGCAGCTTTGGTCTCCTGTGACAGCGGGCTCATTTTACTCCCAGATTACACAGGGCCAGCACAAGTGGGGAAGGGTCCAGGGTGAGTCCAGGTTTGCTTTCTAAGGATAGGTGAGCATTGCAGTCCCAAAGGGGCTCTGGGAGGTGGAGCGGCTTATATGGTAGATGCTAATAAAGGTGTTTGGAATATGAACCAGTGGAAATTCATTCTTGAATTCATACTAATGGTGCCATCTTATTTCCCTTCTTACTGTGCCCTAGCTGCTGTTCCCTTAGACTTATCTACTCTGTCCTCTGAGAAACTGGGGAATGCCTGTGCATGCTGGACTGAATTTGTTGCCTCTGTGGTTCTGCAGGAAAAACCTTCCTTCATCCATGCCCCTCTTGTGTCAACATTTCAGCCTTTCACTGTTCAGTTTTCTTACATAATCTTTGGTTTGGGGTCTCTGCTGAGTTTCAGGAAAGGCTGTAATCATCAGTCTCCTCCTCTTGTCTGGAGATGGATGGTAGCGGCCCTGTCCTCAGTAGCTGGTAGGATGCACTGTCATTTCAGCATGTGAGACCCTCAACTAAGCTCCTCTTCCTTCTCTGGGGCTTTTGTGGGCCTCTAAGTGAGCTGTCCTCCCTCCTCGCAGGGAGATACTGCTGCAACATGAGTGTCTGCTGGCTCCACATGTTGCTTTCACCTCTGTGTTGTGTGTGTCACATGCAGCAAGAAGGAAGAGAGGAAAAAGAGCAAAGCCTTTGCAAAACCTGGGAGCAGGGGAGGTAAGGGGGGCTGGGGCTGACAGCTCGCAAGGAGCTGCTCAGCAGAGCAGACCAAATGGAGGCATGTGGACCAGGGGTCCCACGGGGTTGGTCACGCTGAGCAGCTTTCCAGCAGGCTCAGGTGCCACCTCAGCTTTGTGAGGGGCTGAAGGGGAGCTGTAGTGATGAGTGTGGTCCTGCACACAGCTGGGCCATGAGGTCTACCTTGCAAGGCAGGAGTACTGTGGTAAATAAAAGCACTGGAAGTAGTGTTGGAGCTGTGCACCTTGTGAGCTACTGGGTACTGGACTTCTGGGACAAATCAAGGGATCTGGCCACTGCCAGGCTAGCAGAGATGGAGGAGAGAGGAACAGCTTGTTTTGAAACATACAAGCTCTTTTGGCATAAGGGTCAGTGATACTCAGCAGGGTTCCTCGGGTCTGAAAGAGGCTTTCCCCTTGCCAGTGCTGTTGACTACAGCATTTCAGCTTCCCGCAGTGGGATGCTGGTCAGGGAACGTGCAGGCTGATATGGCCAGTTAAGCTACAGTAGCAAAGCCTAGCTAGAGAAGGTTTGTAGGTGTCTTTGGGAAACTTGCTTTTCCTCGGGGTAGAAAACAGAGGACCGGGTGGAGGCACATAACTTCTGGTCACGTTCACCCTTCAGAAGCTCCCTTTCCCTTGTCGCAGCCTGTGGTTTTTAAAAACCGAAATCTAAGTTCACACTGAACAATTTCCAAAGGTCTTTGCAGTGCAACCTGTACAGAGCTTCTGATGAGGAGTGTTATCTCCCTTCTTCCACACTTGCCTCTACTTCCCCATTTGCCACCAGATGAAGCAGGAGGTTGCACAGGGTGGCCTGGCACATGCATGCTACCTCCAGCATGGGTCCTGCCTTTTGTCCCCGGTGCAGTAGGTCTACCTGGCAGGGTGAGCTGGAAGGTCTCTGCGAAGTTCTGCTATCCTTGCCACAGCAGTGACTGGCCTTGGTCAGACTCTGGCCCTTCCTGAGCATTAAATGGTCCTCCAGAAAGACCTAGTGGAATCCATAACAGGAAATTTGGAACCATTTTTATTGCTACTGGAGCTGCATTGGTGCAGTGCAGAGAGGGTCTAGGCTGCTAGTTTAGAGGCAAGCAGAAAGTCATATTTGCCTGAAGCACCGCTTGCTCCTCCACTAGCAGCAGTGGAGAAAGGTGCTTACTGGGTATGCATGCACAGAGAAAGCCCCCTTACTCATCCCTAACACAGGCAGCAGGGAAATTCAGCTGTGTTCTCCCACTAAAGTGCTTCAGTGGTGAGCTGGAAGGAAGAGATGGATGGGTGCATGGGCTCCAGGTGTGTTTGGTTTTGAAGCTCTTCATTGAGCCTGGTAAACAGGCCAACTTTCTATCTGCTTGTGGTATATCTGTGGCATCAGTAAGCTTGTGAATGTCGCTGGTTACTGGGAGGTTTGGGAAAGCCTCATATTAGCCCAATGACAGATAATACCCTACAACAAGACTTGGAGGAAAATCAGGCTCATTACTTCTGATTCCTGAACTTATGAACCACTGCATGCATTGGCTCCATCTGGCTTCTGCAGAACGATGTCACCCTTGGTCATTATTTTATTGCCTCTGAAAGGAGGCTATGATTAAGATCTCATCAGCTCTGGAGCCTAGCCAGGTGGTGACGTTAGGGTGTCATGTGGGTACTTCATAATTGCCTGACCAGGCTATGGGGTATAAAGGGGAAGGCAAGCTTGCTGCTTTCTCTCGTGAGCACTGGTCCCTCTCACTCACTGTAGTATGCCATATCATACTCCAGCCCCCTTGTCTGTGCTCTACTCTCTCCCAGGGGCGTGGAGGTAGAGCATTCCTCTTCCCCACAGCTTGGAAGTATGTCAGGCAGCACCTGTCCTCCCAGGGAAGACTGACCTCTGTGGGGTAGACACTTCTGTGCTCTTCCTTTTGCCCAGAAATCCTGCCCATTGTTCAACAAAGTGATGGGGCAGGGAGAGCAGCAGAACGAGAAGTGGAGCACAGGAGTCAGCAGAGAGGGGTTGAGGGAAACCTCAGTCACCGGATGAACCATGATTATCAAGTGCTCCAGACTTCCATGACGCTGCCCAGAGAAATGTGTTGTGCCAAGAAGCCCAGGAAAATTGGAGAACAGAGCTTAGCACAGGGCTGGGCTGGCTGTTCTTTCCCTGAAAGGTCTTTGCACCTGAAGAACATCATCAGCCTGGTGGCTAGCATGTAGACTTTTATTTCTGCACCCTTCTGAGTTTGATCCCATCAATCCTGGAAATACAGAAGGTGTGTTTAGAAAGTGTATCTCTTAGGTGCTAACAACTGTTCGCTTTGTAAGCAGCTTGCCCTTTTTTGACTTCTGGAAATCAATGCCACCTCTTGTCTGCTTGAAGGCTGGCAGGAGCCTGCAATGACAGCAGGGTGGCCTGGTTAGGGGTGAGGTGTTGCAGGGCTCTGGCAAGGATTAGGAAAATGCAGGTCAGTGAAGCAGCTTGCCAAGATGTGCGGGTGGAGCCCTCAAAGGAGGAGAATGGAAATGATGCCTCTGTAGCAGAGTTTCCCGCAGGCAGGGGAAGAGCCTGTTACCAAGAAGGGTAAGAAGCTGCAGGAGCTTAGGTGCTCTGCTCCTCTGTGTTCCCACTGCAATGCAGGTCCAAACACCCTGGAGGGGTATGGGGGAGTACATTTTCCTTTGCAAGGTCTTGACCAAAATGAAAATGTTTGTGCCCCTGAGAGATGGACTGTGAGGCTTCCAAGGCAGGAGATTAGCAGTCCTTTAAAAAGCAAAGCAAAACAGTTTCTTGGCCAAGAAAACTGTCACTGTGTTTTTGTTCTTTTCAATATAACACAGAAAGTGACAGATATAGCTTTTGTATCCAGTCTACACCACAGATGTACTCTGTGACCTTTTGGATATGCATGTGGGTCTAGATTTCTGAATCATTGTTAGATATCTGAAAGCTGGCATACCCATAATGTGGGATTATTTGAGCTTGTTTTCAGAGGTGCTAATCAAACCTGGCTTTGAGTGAAGTCAGTGGGAGAAGACAGGCAGGCAGGATGTTTCTGTGCTCAGCCCAGATGTTAGTGCATGAGCAAGGTCCTCACCAGCCCCTTGCACAGAGCTGGAATTTGCAGAACAGAAACGCCTGTCATGCAAATCTGTGTGGTCAGGAGGATTCCTCTGGCACTGTAGGTATCTGCTTGGGAAGAGACAATACGTCTCTGGCCCCATCTTTCCAGATCATTTGCATGCATTCACAAAAATGCTTTTTATTTAAGGACTTGTGAAAAATCAGTGACTTCTGCAAGGCCACTGTCAGGAAGACTTGTGCCCACTTCCTAATCAACATCCTGTTATTTTAATGCTAGCTGTTTTACCCCAAAAAGTCTTGGCTCCTAACCTATTTGAGACCTGTTGTGAGAATGTTTTCTGTAACTGGTGTGTACAGGACCCATTCCTGTACTACTCATTTACCTGAGAAGAAATAATTGTTCTTCTAGTATGGTGCCACTATACTGTGTCTCTGAACAAGCTGACCTGAGGCCTCTGGATCTCCCTTGGCCGTGCTGTTACTGTCCAGCAACTAGTTTGGTTTCTGCAGAGCTACAACTGTGAGCCACCAAACAGCTCTCCTTGCCCTCTATAATATAAATTCTTGTCTCAGCAGCAGTTTTTTAGAGTCAACTTTTTAGCATTGAACAGGAGAGGAGCAGGAGATATATATGGCATTATGCTAGCTGGGGATGGTTAGGGAACCGCCCTTTTACCAGTGGGTCATGCTCCACTGGTGACAGATTTCTTTCACATATGTCCCTTCCTGAGAATCACAATGAACTCCCAACTTAGCTCATATAACAAGGCAAGTGCTAATAGCTTGTCACGGATGGCCTGGGTTGACTTTGAAACCTTGGCCTTGAGGTGAGATTCTCCATGTGCCCTTGGGAATCTCTTGAGCTTCTGCTCAAAACAAAATTATCTTTTACCAACTTCATGGTAACAAGCAGTGGCTGAGTGTGACTGCATTGTGTCCAGACACCTTTAGATGACTTAAATGGGAGATCAATCCTTGAAGTCTTTGACATGGTGTAGCCCACTATTGGTTGACACCCTTCAGTGCTATCGTAGTCCTAACTACTACTAGTTTTGCAGCCAAACCCTAAGCAGGCTGCGGAAACATGAGTGGGATGCAGTTTTGTTTGATTGGAGTCATGTAATGTCATTTTGTCCCCTACAAAGCTCAGGCTTGTTTCCATTTTCCCAGAACAAAGCACAGTCCCCCACAACTGTTGGAGGTGTGGACACAGACATTTGGGTGCCAAAGAATTTGGAGACCCATCAAAGGTCTCAGCAGCGGCAGTAGCAAAGGGACTGAGTTATGTCCCTACCCTGGAGCCAGGCTGACGTTTGCATGTTTCTCTCCCAGGACTACACCATCACAATGTACTTCCAGCAGAGCTGGCGGGACAAACGCTTGGCGTATAATGACCTTCCTCTCAACCTGACCCTGGACAACCGGGTGGCTGACCAGTTGTGGCTGCCCGACACCTATTTCCTGAATGACAAGAAGTCCTTTCTGCATGGGGTGACAGTGAAGAACCGCATGATTCGGCTCCATCCTGATGGGACTGTCCTGTATGGCCTGAGGTAAGTCTAAGGGGAATCTCTGTCAGTCGCGGTTGAGAATGACTTCTCATCTAAACTTCCCCGATTTCCAAAGATATTCTGGTAAGGCTAGGACCCAAAAGATACTGAAGTGTTGCACAGTTTTAAGTATGTGTTCTTTCTCCAAGCTGGAAATGGTTGTTTCCTTCAGGCCTCCAAAGTTTCCTGTGCTGCTATAGACAAATGTTGGAGATGGGAATAGCCTGCTCTGAGCATTTCAGGTCACTGTCATTCAAGTTGCATAATACTTCCATTTGAAACACTCATTTCAGTTGCTTATAATTTTCTGCAAGTTTGGCCTATGGAGATGAGACTTCATTACTCTTGTATCTAAGGCTGAATTTCTGTAGCATTTGAGTCAAATCACTTTAGTCATTTTTGAGTATGAGATAGGAGACATGGTTTTGTACTGTTAAAAAAACGTCTCTTTACCAGAGAAATTCTTAAGATGAAGGCTTGAAAGTTGATATCTAGTAAGGGAATGGTCCTCAGTGAGGAGACTTGTTGTGGTGTCCGGAATCAACTAACATAGGCAAGTCCACAGCCTTTGAAAGTGCTGTGCTTACACGCAGTGAAGGTAGCAAAGGTTGGCCTTACTGTATTATCTGGATATGTGGAGATGCCAGGGTAAGTAAGAAAGTTAAATGGAGTGGGCAGAGGGCTAAAAGGGGAGTTTGCAGCTATAGGTAGAAGTGCGGGTTTTGGATGCTATAGATGAAATCTAGGCAGTGATTTTCCCAACCCTGTATTTGTCTGCTTTGAGCTTTTCTCCTAGGAATTTTTTTCCTTTTTGACTACCAAAATTCACAGCTGGCTTTTTCGACTTGCCTCCACGTTCCCAAATGATAGTGATAGCAGCTCTGGGCTTATGTTCCAGTGCAGCAAAGGGGGGAGGAAAGACCTTTCTCCTTCAAAGAGGGTACACCCACCCTTCCCATTTACAGTATCAGCTCCTCTACTGCTTCATGTTTTGTGGCAAAGTCTGACTTTTTATGATTTTTTTTCCTCCTCTTTAAGTAAAACAGGGCTGTTTTGGGGAGGGTAGGCCTGGGTGTAGGCATAGCAAAGTAGGAGACTGCCCAGGGCATCATCCTGCCAGGGCAGCAAGGTGGCTGTGCGCTGTGCTTTCCCTGTGGCAGAGCCCTGGGAAGTCAAAAGAGCAGCAGTTGCTGCTGGTGCTGAGGGACAGGCTGTGGCACTGGGGTGATGTATGTACTACTTTTTCCTTCCAATTAGTGGATGCCTCTTGCTCCAGGCCCAGGGAAAGCAAAAGGTGCAACAAGCCCAGCAGTGTGACTCTGTCCTAGTTCTGCCTCTCCCTTCCCAGGACAGGTACATCCATCTCTCTACCTTGGGCCAGCGATGTTGCTTGGCTGATACTCCCCGGGAACCCTGAGCCAGCTTTTCTGACCCACCAGAAAGATTGCAGCCTTCCCACAGCTGTCTACCCCAAATTTCCTCATTGTGTTGAAACAAGAGTGAAGGCTAGGCACGAAGATGCTTTGACTTGGGGTAGGTAGGATGATAAATTCTGCCTGTTAGGAAGGAGGGGGCAAAAAGTACTGTTAAGCTCAGGCTGCTCTTTGCTGCTGAGCCAGCCCACCTGCGCATAGAGCTGCCTCCCCCAAGCTGGTGGGAAATCTTTGTGCACACCTGCACAGCAAAAGAAGCAGAAATGCTGGTATATTTTTATCAGCTGCCATTTAGTCAGCTCAAATAAAGAGGAGTGTGAACCCTGCAGCACAGGTGGCAGGCAATGGAAGTCCTTGGAGGGTTTGCACTCAAGCTGGCTTGGGCTGGGACACTGTGCAAGCACCTCCTGCACTGTCCCTTCCCTTCCCCTCCCGCCAGGCAGCAGCGTGGGGAAGGGTGCTCCACTCCCTCGCATGACCTGTGTAAATGGGTGAGATGAGGAAAATTTCATCCAGGCCAAGAGAAAGAAAATGACAGCTGTTTGCCCCTGTTATTTCCAGGGCCATAGTAAGAGCTGCCTGTGTTGTTTTAACTTTTGGCTGGTTTTCCTGGAAGCTTCTGTCTTGCCCCTGGAGAGAATGGCAATTGCAAAAACGAAGAACTGAGCAACTGCAGCTCCTGGTCCCGAGCTGTACCTCAGGGCAGGTTGGCTGGTTTTTACTGTCGAAAGCACTGGGGTTTTGGGGGGCAAGCCAGATGCCCTGAATGCTTGAAGTCCCTCTAGCTTTATTCATAGTGGTATGGGCAATATTTTCTTTAGGGTTGCCTTCTGTACTGACTCCTGCACCTGCGATTTTGCTGACAGCAGTAGTGCTAGGTGCAGTTTTACAGGTGCAAATAACTGTGATCCTATTCAAAAATACATAGCCACGTGCACAGCAGGTGTAAGCAAATAAGAAAACGGTCATTGAATATTCACCTGTGTTCCCTTTATCTTTGTAAAAATGGACCCATGCTTGTCCTGTAAACAGGAAGAAAAGTGCAGGTCCTGCCTGTGTTTTGAAGCCTGTTCTTGTCTGTTCCTGCATTTTTCAGGAGGATTTATAAAATGGAGTTGCCCTGATGGAAGAAGGCCAAAGGAGGCAATTTCTGTTTCTTTCCTTTGTTTGCCTGTTTGTTTTTCCCTGAGCAAGGTACTACAGCTCTGCTCCTTCTCCTGCTACCTTCTCACCCATCACTTCCCCCTCCTTTGAGCTGATCCTGTAGCAAAGTGACTCAATCATTCTATTTGTGGCACAACAGTCATTTTTTCTTTCCAGCAGTCTCTGATGTCAGAGACCAGGGAAGATGATACCCTGGCAGGCCCCTGCCTTCAGCAAGTGTTCGAGCCACCGGCAGGATCAGGCTCAAGCGCTGGATCAGAACCCAAGGTTCAAGTTAGCTCGCATGGAAGTCAATGGGTATTTTGTTTCTGATTTCAGTGAGAACAAGATCAGGTTTAGATTGGATATCAGGAAAAATTTCTTCACTGAAATGGTTATCAAGCATTGGAACAGGCTGCCCAAGGAAGTGGTGGAGTCACCATCCCTGGAGGTATTTAAAAAACGAGTAGATGTGGTGCTTAGGCACATGGTTTAGTGGTGGACTTGGCAGTGTTAGGTTAATGGTTGGACTCGATGATCTTAAAGGTTCTTTCCACCCAAAACGATTCTATGATTCTAACTTGTTTCCATGAGTTAAATGAAGCCCTTTATTCCTCTGCTCCGCTTCATTGTGTAAGTTGTGTGTCAGAAAAGCATACGCTTGTTTTTGGTAGAATTGGCAAATTAGCAGATGAAGGGAGTGCAGCAGATGTAACATAGCTACATCTTAGGAAAGCGTTCGATACAAAAGCTTACTCCAAAATTAATTCACACTGGGCTTGGATTAAAAGCTGGTTGCCAGGTCTCCAACAAAAGGAAAGCACAAACAGCAGCGGGCTGTGCCGGGGCGGTGGTGCTGGGCTACTGTGGGGCTGGAGTCGGGACTAGTGATCCCTACCCCCCTCCCCGATGAGTTAGCAGATGGCATAAATCCCAGAAGGCCAAACGGGGGCCTGGATCCCAGATCCAGCCCAGAGGGCGCCCTGATCTCTGCAAACGCTGTCGTGGGAGGATGCAAACCGGCAGAGCTGACAGGGTGTTTAGGAGGGGTAACGTGGCATGATGGTGCCTGAACTCGCCTGGCCCCCAAACACCTTGCAGGAATTAAAAGTGCCTGTGAAGCATAGCGGAGCTGGTCACCTGTGGCACGCAGCAGGGAAGTGCTAAAATGATGTGGGAAGTCTGCAATATGCAGGGAGGCTTAAAGGAGCTACCCGCAAAGACAAAGCAACCATCTATTGGGTAGTGGAGGGATGTGGATAAAATAGTGAGGAAGAACTGGATAGCACTGGCTGAATTCAATATATTTTTCCTCCTAATGGCTTTTTGTCAGAAATTGCATTGGTTTCATCAAATTTTAAACAAAAAATTAGGGAGAAATTTTTCATTTAATAAAAAGCATTTCAGAGAATGTTGATGTTTCACTCCCAATTTTATGTAGAGAATTTTTCACTTATGTCAATATTTCCCTCACTATTTCAAACTGCTTTACTACCACTACTGACATTTAAGAGTAACATAGAGAATCACCAAAGGCTTTCTCTGGACCTCCAGAGACTGTCTAGTCCATCCCTGCCACAGTATTCAATAAGTTTTACATTACCGCACATACAAGCTATACATTATGGTCTGAGATTTTTATTTCCTTTTCTAGACCATGTAGCATCTATTTGGTAGTGAAAGAAGTGAACACTTGTCGAATGCTGATGTCATCAGGATTTTGCTATCTGTACTGAGACCTAAAAATAGAAACAACTGTAGCAATGCTGAAATTCTCATACAGTAATTTGAAATCATATTTGAAACCAGCTTTAAAACATCCTTCAGGGAAATCTTTAAGCTATTTGATTTCACTCTAATTAGGGACAAAAGTGGATTCCAGCAAAACAGGTGCTTTGAGGAGCCCAGACTGCATCCCTGAGCTCGCCGGGGGAGCAGGCGGGCTGGGATGCTGGGAAGCAGGCGCGAAGCCGGGTGGACAGCAAGTGAGATGCAATGCCTGGCTGGCGAGGAGCCCAGGCAATGTAAACTGAGCAACTGAAAAACTGCAGAGGAATTTGGTGATGGAGACTAAATCCCGTGTAGAGAGAATGAGGGATCTCCTCCTGTGAAGGTGGTGGTGGGGAGAATGTGCGTGTGTTTTGGGGTTTTTTTTTATTCTGTCCATAACAGTCACTGCAATGAGGTGTGTTTGAGAGATGAGGCAGTTTGGATGCGTGCAAAGGTGCCAAGGCATAGCAGTGCTCTGAGCCCAGTGAGTGCTCTCCCAGGGAAGCAGACCTCTGCTATCCTCAACAGTGTAAATACCTGTTCAGGGCTTAAAAGAAGGGGGAAAGAATTGTCATACTTCAAACAACTCAAAATTTGCAGTTTTAAACTAAGAGAAGCTGGGTGTATCTGCTTTAGCAGCACTTAATTTATGCTTTTTACGGGGTAAGTTACCATCAGTCACCTGCTCCCTGCAAGGTAGCAGCTTCTGGAGAATGTCAGCCCTTGCGTTGCAGCAAGCTACTGCTGACCCACTTGAGGATCAGACCT
Organism: Nyctibius grandis; assembly: GCF_013368605.1. Classification (NCBI taxonomy): domain Eukaryota; kingdom Metazoa; phylum Chordata; class Aves; order Nyctibiiformes; family Nyctibiidae; genus Nyctibius; species Nyctibius grandis. The sequence goes on from NC_090670.1 coordinate 11,197,191, forward strand.
TGTTCCTGGGCAAGGCAGCAGCTAGAGAACCACTTCTAGGTCACCTTACATAGGGAAGCAACACAGGTTAACAGACACATGTCAAGCATCTCACCTGATTGCTCATCCAACACCAGGTAGACTGTCAGAGCCCCCCATGCCACCCTGCTGTGTGGTGCCTCCAGGGCTGCTCTGCCTACTTCACATGGCTGGGGCTCTGCTCAAGCTCATCTTGGGGACTTCTTCATAGCTCCCATCTCCAACCTACCTCTTGATCAGGATCAAGCCCTGTCTGTATTACATTCCCCAGATCCCAGCCTGTGGTTATTGGATTCTCCAGCTGGTAGAAAGGTTTCTCCCGCTCTTGTCTCACTTGAAGTGTGCTGTTTGCAGCCATATCCTTGATCTTTCCTTGGGTGTTACTTGATTTCCTGCAGAGAAGATGTCCTGATGGGTTAAGACTGAGGAGTTTTTTCTGCACTGAGACCACTGAGCAATTTTCTTCTCCCATCTCACAGGCTAGAAGGGAAGAAATCTGTGATTTTTGCTTCCTCTTCCCTCCCTGAGAGAGGTTTCTCTGGAAATGGGAGAGATGACTCAGGCTCTACCCTGTCTCTAGCAGCTCTGCCTGCTCCCTCTGCAGGTTAGGCAAAGGCAACAGAAATCTCTCCTTTGGTAGCTTGGGTGCAAAGTGTTGGGCTTATGTCCATCCAACTGGTCCCTTGGAGTTAGTCCTGCAGCCTTGTACTGCTCCCACCTTAGCACAAAGATGTGGGTGTGGGAGAAGAGTTTGCTAGGTCGGTGAAGGGAAATAAGAATTTAATTAGGAGCTCAGCTCCCCAGTTGAGGTTTGGGACAGATCCCCTTCTGCATTTTTGCCTCCTAGGGTTGGGATGAGGGACTTAGCTAGAAACACTGGAAGGAAGTTTAATAATATGGAATTTCAGAATAATCTTAGAAGCTGTGGAGGAAATTGGAGCTCACTAAAACAGGATAAAGCAGCAAGGCAGAGCTGCTTCTCCATCCTTAGTGTTGCAAGAACAGAAGCAAGCATGATCAGGGCCTGGCTGGAACTGCTGCCTGTGCTACATCTCCTATAAGTCTGACTTGTTTATTAGCAAGAATAGAGGTCAAGGAGTACCCACAAACAGCTGATTCCTACTGTCTCCTCACAGATCACCGAAACAGCTTGCGAGCCCTGAACCCCCGGCTCACCCTGGCAGCACCTCTCAGTCTTCCTGTTTATCCTATCCCAGCCCCCAGTCTGACCCCATCCCTGGACCCTGTCTATTCTTTGCCAAATCCCACAGGTTTAAGTCATGGGTTACTGAATTATTAGCTCAACTTCATCCCAGCCTGATGCTGTTGAAGGAAGATATCTCCTGCTCTGTAAAGCACAGGTCACTCTTGTCTGAAGCAACTATAACAAATGAATCTCTTTTTAAACCTGTTCCACTTGGGTCTCTCTTGTCCCCCAATCCAGTTGACAACATGCCAGATGCATGGTGCATTTGGAATAGAATAAAGAGGCAGAAAAGCAAAACCTTGCAGCCAATGCAACTCTGTGTTGTATCCTGCCAGGGTGGAAAAATGGTTGATTTAGATGCCTGGTACCCTGAGTACTAGTTTAGAAGAGCTTTTTTTTTTTTACCACCATCTGAGTGCAGTCCACACCGTTATTTATGAAAGGATGCCTATGCAAGCACAGATGCTTTTGGAAACAGAGTGACCTTAGCAGGACAGTGCCAAGGCTTATGGAATCACTTTTAGGCAAACAGACACAAGGGGAAAAGATTCCGTATCCTTGCCTTGCTCTTGGTTCTAACATGACCTCCAGGAGTTTGCAAAGATCAGACCATGTTAAAAGAATGGCAAAATTCACCATGGGTTTATAAATCCCTCCAGGCCCTTCGAAGTTTGTGCTTACTGCCAGGCAGAAGGTGACATTTCCCAGTATGTTTTTATGACTGACTTTGAGGATGTACAGAGTAAAAATTCAATTTTGTTTTTTTTTCCCCATGTTCAGCGAAACAGCAATTTTGCCTCTCTCCTTTTAGTCACCAGAATTCCCTTACAAGTCTAACTTGCCTCATGGGGCGAGCCTGCACAAATCCTGTGAAACCCAGGCTGCTTCCATCCATTCTCCTTATTGCTGCAAACTGCTGTGAGCTTTGGGAGTCTGTATCCTGGGGGGGTCAGGAGCATCTTCAGCTTCTTGGGAGATCTGAAATCCGAAAAGTTGCAACCAGCAACTTAAAAAAAAGTTTACCTTTTGCTGTGAGAGTGTTTATGTTAGTCCCTGCATAATGACACTTAATCCATACCTGCAAAACAGGGTAAGTGCCTGAACTGCTGGCTCTGTCTCCCCTTGAATTAGGAAGGCAATGGTGAGGGAATTATTTGTGCTATACTCCTCCTGTTCTCATCCATACTGAATTTTAGGTAGCATCCTTTTAAAGCCAAAGCTATCAGGGAACAGTCCTGGGCACCTGGACATCAGTGGCCCACATAGTCAATTTTCTTCCTGGTTTTGGTCTGTGTCCATGGACAGTCTCTTGGGCATTTCCCAGTTAGAGCACAGCAGAGGCTGGTGACTATTCTCAGTAGACATTTTGCATGCAGCCAGACCCTTTTTCTGGGGTAAGAATTGAAGTGTAGATAAAGGCTGTTCCATACCAGTTGACATTGGCCCCAGAAACTAGTGCCAGGCATGTTTAGTTTGCTGGTATAGACACAGTTATGATGCAGACAATGCAGTAATTTAATTTGTAAGGATGAGCTTAAGGAGAAAAGGACCTCACTTGTTTTAGGAACCTCTCAAAGGTAGTAGCCTTCCCCTCTCCCCCACCTAGTCCTCCTTAGAGAGCCTGGACCTGCTCCTTTTGAAATCATATGGTATTTTGGGGCAGTCATTTTTTGCCCCTTACACTTGTAGCTGGTGAATTTGATTCTCCCAACACACTGGAGACGATCTAGAGGATGAATGGGTAGCTGAGGGCCTTCAGAGCTGAAGTTTGGTAGCGGGAGACCTGACTGGAGCAGGAGCTGAAAGGGCAGCCCTGTTGGAGGCAGCCAGCAACAGGATAAGGAGCAGATGGACAGAAGACATTCAGCCATGGCAGGTTGGAGCTCTGTGCTGCTCTGTGTCTGTGAACTTATATAGTGCTGCTCTGTGTCTGTGAACTTATATAATCATTCTAAACAAGACAGAAGAAGCCATTAATAAGTAAACAGCGATGAGGAGGATCGGAGAGGGAATGAAATGGCTGGTGGTGTTCATGTCAGAGAACTGAAATATTTCCGGAGGACTGATGGTTTACAGAAACTTGACCATTCCCTTTTGAGCTGCTGCTGTGGTGGGACAGTCCCCTGCTGCTGTCAGGTTCAGCCTGCAGAGCAGGCCGTGGTGGAGGGACAACAGAGTAAGGTTGCATTACCCTTTCTGTGCCACCATCTGCTTTGTCAGTACAAGCTTCAGGTGGGCAGAGCTTTCCTCAAATAGAGACCTAGCACACACCCTGTGTGACTTAGAGATTCATGGCTGCTTTTCTAGAAACAATATCTACCTCTCCTGGGGTTGAAGGATGCTCTCCAGAGCGAGGTATCTGGGTGCTGGCAGAGAAGGGGGATGTCCATCAGCCCACAGCCTCCCAGAGCTGATCAACATCTCATGAATGCATATCCCTTTTTTCTTTTTTTTTTTTTGAGATGTATAGTGGTTTCTCCACAGCCCCGTCTCCCCCCAGATGAACTGTGTCTGCCTGCCAGCTTTGCAGCGGAGTAGCAGGGCAGTGAAGACTTGGCTGTTTGATAGCACAACTGCCTACAGACCTCAGCAGAAATGATTAGGGCAAGGGCATGAATGTGTTTTTTGTGGGGAAGGAGGTGTAAATGTTGTGACATGTGAGGGGGCTGATGCAGAGGCCCACGGGGTGGGCAGGGATTGAGGGAGGAAAGGGGAGCTGGGGACAGAGCGGGGTGGTGGTGGCCAGGCTCGGCGGCTGAAGGGAGCGGGACGGCTTCATTGAGCTCGTTGTGTAAAGCTCAGGCAAGCCTCTCCCCTCCAATGGGCAGTGTCTCTGCGAATTGCCATCAAAGCACATGAAATTTCACACCACACAAATTTTTGAATTTAAAAGGGGAGGGAGGTGGGTAGAGAAGCAGGAGAGGAGGAGGAGGAGGGAGAAGACGCAGCCTGGCTGGATGCCAGCGCTTCTTGCTAACACCACGGGGAAGGTGGCATCCTTCCCAGGCATTCCCTCCAGCCCCTGCACTCCCTCCTCCCTTTCACTTTGGTTGCATCTCCTGGAGGCAGCGTGCTCTGTCTAGAGCTGTTTACAGGGCAATAGTTTGTTCTCTGTCTCGTCATCTCCTTTCTCACAGAGTATCCACTCCTCTGCTTTCTGTCTTTCAACCTCTCATTCTTCTCCAGCTCTCCTTCCCAAGGCTGCTTTGCCCCTTGCTTTCCCTGATCTCTCTCCTCTGTCCCCTTACCCCAGTGGCCTCCTGTCCTGTACTATCTGCTCTCCTGACTCTCATCTCCACTCCTGCCATAAGAGCTCATGCTGTCATTGCTCTTTGATTCTCTCCTTATCCTTCCACCTTTATTGCCTGTTAACCCTGTTGAGACACCCAGGAGCTCCTTAGTGTCAGTCCCCCCAATCTATCTCTCCATCCAGTCATCCCCATGCTATCTTCAGTGTGCCAAGCACACACATCTCTTCACACAACAGCTCAGAGCGTATCAAGGTAATACTTTTATACCCATCAAAGCATGAGGCAGAGGTTGGTCCTGTGGTCTTCTGGACCAGAGATGGCATGTACTGTGATCCCACAAGGTCACTGGGGTGCCTGTGTTTTGCTCCTGTTCCCCTTTGACTGCAAGAGGTCAGCAGAGCCTCTCATCCATTTATGAGTCCCATCTTCCCATAGTACACAGCCACCAAAGGAGCTAGAGAAATCTCTTGTTGGCCTCTCTAGGAGCACGTGAATGTTGAGTCATTCATAGAGGCCACAGATAGACATTTCACCAACAGTGGCAGGTGCTGTGTAAAGCAATGACAGGGTTGTAATGCTGTGGGTCACCCATGGACTTCAAGTAGGGTATGGCAAAGGGAAGTTGGTGTCTAGGATGCTTTTTGAGGTCTGAATTCTAAAGAATTAAACACCCCCTTCCTCTCTGGGATATCGCTTGCTTTATCACCAGTAGGGCTGGTTTATCACGGTTTATGAAGCCCAGAGGCAGGATCTGAGCTGAACGTGGTGCCCCAGGCCAGCTGCCCCTCACATCTTGTCATGCTGCAGGAACCCCACATCCAGGTGGTCCTGTGGTGCTGGTGTCCCTGGGCTTGCCGGGTGCACCTCACCGTGGGTACGGCACCGCAGCTGAAATGCTCCAGAGGAGCAGGTGGCTACAGCCCAGGACAGTCACGTGTGTCTGTGTTACCTCTGCTCTGAAACAGAACAAAACCTTCACCCTACGTGGTGCCAATTCTCACCTGCCCGAGCAGAATTATGTGCGCAGATCACCAGGAGTTTGGGACCTGCAGCCAGCTGGGGTATATCTGGAGGATGCTGAATTATATGGTGTGGATATACCCACCCTTTAATTGGAAGGAAAGAGAAATTATCTGACTTTTGAGGACAGATGCCCTCTTAATCTTGTTTTCCTCCTTTCTGTCCTACCTGTCCTGAAGTTCTCTTCTTTTTGAATCAACAGGGCTAAATTCTGCCCTGATGTAAATCTCTGCTGATATAAATTGGTGTGATCTTGCAAAAATCATTGGAGTGGCTCTGGATTTATGCTGGCTGTTAGTGTGAGCAGGATTTGGCGCATGGAGTGTGGTAGCCATAGCTCACTGTGTCGTGCTCTGCATTTCCAACCAGCTCTGCAGGTGATAAGCAAATCCTGTCGAGAAGCGAGAGGGTCCCTCTCGAACCAGAAGAGGCTTCCTCTGAATGTCCTTTGTGTGTCCAAGTTAGCCAGCCAGGCTGTAATTTTGGGATGGACACTGTGGAAAGGTTTTAGCCCACAGGGTCCCACAAATGGGGTGGAAAATTTTCATTTAATACATTTCTGCATCTCACACTTTAGGGAAAACAGGAGGACGCATTTGTAAGTGCTGTTTCCCACGGGTGCAGTATAATATATACAGTATAGGCCGTGTGCGGCACAGGGGATGAGTCATACCCGTTCGTGACTCCTTGGTCTCAGTGCCTGGCCAGGGTGGACTCTGCACCCGCCAGCTGGGGCTTTCCTGGCAAGGTGCAGCTCCCCCCATGTGTGCTTCAGATCTGCTCCTCCACTGTAGTCTCCTGTGCCCAGCTACCCCAGTCCAGGAGGATATGGGGCGGGGAGAGGCATTGAGTTTCCAGCAGCCCTCCTAGGGATGTCAGACTGGGAGGCTGTAAAAGCAATACACGCAATCCCAAAGCCACAGTGATAATTTTTAAGTGGCTCCTGTCCTGTTATCCTTCTCCCCCTCTGAGCTTTCTCCTCCACCCCAACCGCATTACAGATAAAAGGGTTAAGAGCTCACTTGGGCCCCCTGCTCGGAGAGAGGGCAGTTGCAATGTTGTATCTAGACCCAGTGAGGATATATATAAATTCCCTCCGTCGTCTTCGGATCTATTTATAGCACAGCAGGCAGTGGCAAAGGCTCTCCTCAAGGCTTCATCTCCTACAAACAGTCTTCACAGACAGCAGAGGGATAAATTTAGCACACGAGATTTCTTAAAGCGCCAGCAGCTCTGCGGGGCTGCTCGCCTGCCCTGCTACAGCCCCCACCCTGATGCCCCCAGGGGAGCCCTCTCCTGCAGGTGCTCACCCCCTCCTTCTCCCCCCCTTTCCCATTTTTCTGTCTAGCTTCACCCATTCTCTCCCCCTTTCTGGTCTCTTTTTCTTTCATTGATGTTTTTTCTTTTTTTTTTTTCCTGTTTTTTTGCTGCTTCGCCATCTCATCCTCTCTGCTTTTTTTCTTCTCTTTCTCTCTCTCTCCCAGGCCACAGGGCTCAGAAGATAAAGCTTTCTCGTTAACAGTTCACTGGTTATGCCTACATAGTAAAAAATGTGTAGCTTGATTAATGCCTTCCAGATGGTTAATTGAAAAAAAAGAGGGGGGAATGCACCAATCTCTCCCCTCTCTTCAGCACTCTGCACACATACGTTGCATAGGAAGAAAACTGCATTAAAGGGTGAGGGGAGCAATATATTTGAGAAACAGGGGCAGCCTGTTAACTCCAGGGCGGCGTTGCCAGGCTGGCGAGTTAGCTGTTGATTTGCTTTGTCCCTGCTTCATGCCCTCTTGCCTCCGCTATCGCACCCCAAAATTCCCCATCCCAGAGAGTGATGCTCCTTTATGTACAACACGTAACACACACAAACGTTCCTCGCACCCTCATGTGAACCCCACTGCAGGCACTGCGCTGCTCTGCCCCCATCCTCTGCTCTGACATCCTCAAAGCAGCACCAACCCTCGTTCTCTCCCCATATTTATTTTTTGGGGGGTATGCACACACGGCCCCCCTCTCCATGTGTCTTCCATGAATCATGATCATGCAATCGGTTGTGCAAGAGTGACTCTGTTACCGGAGCCGTGAGCCCACAGGAGCAGAAGGGCCCCGTTGGTGGGGTCTGGGCTTTTGGGTTTAGCAGTACCAAAGTGGGTGTGATGGAGGGAGCATGGGTGGGGGGCTGCAAATAAGGTTATTGGGGCAACTCAGGAGGAAAGGGTAGCGATAATGTGGTCGGCTGTTCTTCTCTGTAGGTCATTGCTGTGCAATTTAATCAAGGCATCTTCTGTTTTATGGACTCGTGTCAGCTGTCTCCCTCTTACAAACTGACATGCCTCTCCTTTCCCCCCCTGCCTGTAGCTCTGCCTACTCCCCGTTTCTTTGTCTCTCTCAAGGGAGACACAGAGGAGGAACACAAATCCCTCCCCAGCCCATTAATAGAGATACTGTCTTGCTGACGTGAGTCACGAAGGGTTTAAGCCGTGCAGTTGAGGGTGAGCCGCATCCAGCCCCTCGCCCCGCACACCTCCCACCACGGATCTCCCTGGTTTCCAGGGAAACAGTGGCCCCAAATGCTGCCTGACTTTCACGTCTGCCTTTCATTTCTCCTTTTTTTTTTTTCTGTAAGAAAAAACACACAATTGTTTTTTTTTCTCCCTTCCCCTTTCAGGATCACCACCACTGCCGCTTGCATGATGGACCTGCGGAGGTACCCCCTGGACCAGCAGAACTGCACGCTGGAGATCGAGAGCTGTGCGTATGCCTCGCGTCCGCCCTCTGTTGCACGGTGCCACCCGATGCCACCCACTTCCCGCTCACAGGATGAGTCCCAGGGGTGTTATGGGCCACCCCTCCTGGGGGATGTCCCCTGGGGCAGGACCAGGCTCCCTCATTCAAACTCCATCCTGAGGGGACTTCGTGGGTGAAATGCCCAGGGAAATGGAGCTCTAGCAGCAGCCTAGGCATTAAAATCCCTCTCACCCTCAGAAGGGTGGTGGAAGCCTCCCTTAGCCCTAAGAAAGCCCTGTGAGTCTGCACTCACTTGTGTCTGGCCCCGCTCTGTGCAGAAGGTGGGACCCGAGCCCTCCTGTAGTCCCTCCTCATCTGTATCTTCCCTTGACTCCTCTGGAAAGCCTCTCCCGACCGCGCTGGCGGAGGAGGTCCAGCTCTCCCTCATAAAAATGCACCACAGTATCCCCGCAGGAGCGGTCCAGAGAAGCAGATCTCACAGTAATGATGATGCAGCTTCAGTGGTGATTATCAGAGAATTGCTTTTTTCATAAAAGAGGTCCCACAGCATCTATAGTCGGAAGGTGCGGTGCCGCCTTCCCAGCCCTGCCTGGAGCCCCCTTCCTGCTCGCCGCTCGGGTTGCTCGGGATGCACAGCCATCGCAGTGCTTGGCGTGGTGGGTAATGGGATGTAAATTAGGTCCTGCTGAAGGCACTAATGACATGTCATTTCTGGCACTCCTTAGCATTTTGAGAATAGTTTACGGTACGACCAAGAAAACAGAAGGCAGAGAATTACCCACAGTTCCCTATGTTGCAATTTTGTTCTTAATGGGACATGTCAAACCAATTTGTTAGTCGAAGCTACGTTTCCTTACAATATTTTTAAGATCCACACAGAGATGAAGAGATTCAATTGTTTTCCTCCTTAGAGCTTTTGTCTTTCAAACACTTGCATATTTGAAATCTGCAGGGTTCCATTTTGTTTCCTTCCAAGTCCACACAACTCTGGAATAATAGTCCTTTCCTGGCTGGCTTAAAAAACAAAGTATATTAAAAAAAAACTAAAACAAACCACCAAAATAGCCCTTTTGTAGTGCAGGGGTGCTGGGTTTGTAAGGCAGCAAACAGGCAGCTGGCGTCTCCTTCCCCAGAGCAGCTCAGGGCGCTTACCTGCAGGAGATAAGCCAGTGCCTGCCCGTTGATCCCATCCCTCCATCCCAACAATAGCCCTCACCGTGCATACCCCTGCCTAGCTGCGTGCCAGGATTCAACAAAAACCTGATGAGGCAGGCAGCAAACAGACTGTTAATCTGACGTTTTAAGACGCTGTATCAATACTTCATGATATTTCAGATTGAAATGACTTGTCTTTGTGAAAGTTCTTCTGCTTTTTAAAAGTAAAAGGGAAATTTGGTTTTCTTTTTAAAGCTATAAATCAAAGTGAAACATTTAGTTTTAGACTGAATAACCTTTCCCTTTAGAATCACTTTAAAAAATGGCTTCCTAAAAAAAATGTTTGATTTCATATTGCATAATGCCATAATAAAAAAAAGTACAAAAATTGGTACCTAATACCAGCAGGTCACAGAATAAATGGAATAGAGCTGGTTAACTGCGAGATCTCCTAAAATTAGTTACTGTAATTTGACATTTTCATTGCTGATCAGGAAGTAAATTTGAAGTCACTGCTGTTAAATTTGTGGATGATGAAGATAGCAGCCTGCGTGCCTTGCTCACTGCACATTTGAATACCTCCTAATCTGAATACATCCAGAATGTATTTGAATACAGCTAAATGCGGAGGTCTGTGCCTGGGTGTGGGAGCGCGGGCAAAGCTACCAGACTGAAGGGCTCGTACTCGCACAGGTATCGACTGGGGGAAATGATGAAGGGATGGCAGCCCCAAGCACTGCTGCTGGAGGCTTCGTAGCAGGGCTCTGACAGAAAGGGCTGGAGCGAGCCTCGCTTATGTAAACCAGGGGAGCCGTGAGTCAGAGCAGGGGATCGACTGGCCTCTGAATATGTCACTGGTGAGACGGGAAAGGGACTCTGTCTGGTTTCCAAAATTTAGAAAGGAAGTTGAGAAATCAGAAGAGGTTGGGAAAAGATGCTAAAAAGTGGTTCAAGGGCTGGAGCAGATGTTTTGCAGTAAGAAACCTAAATAGCTCAGTCTGCTTTGTTTACTGCAAAGGAGGTGGAGAGGTGACTTGTTTACAGGCTGGGTGCACCTCTGCAGAGGGCGAGTGCTGGGTGGAAAGAGCTTAGTAACCTCCTCGAAGAATTCAGAACAACCACCAGAGTCTGGAAGTCTGAGCCAGATGAATTCAAACATAAAATTGCACACAATGTTTTCAGTTGCTGGAATCAGCCACTGAGAGGAGTGGGGGATTTGGCTGTTTCTTGCTGCTTTCCACACTTGGTCTGAGTGCTCTGGGAGAGGTGCTGCAGCCAGATGCACTAATTCCTGTGCACAAAGCTGGGGTACTCGAGTCAGTGCAACAGCCTGCGACACCCCAGCGTCTGCAGCAGATGAGATGATAACCTCTCTGAATCTCTATGGGCTCGTGGGTGTGAGTGTCTTACCACTTACTGCCATGGGAGTAGGATCATGCCATGGGGGAGGAGGTGGAGCCCTGGCTTAGGTGATTTACACCAGAAGCAGATCTGGAGTGGCATTTTGAAGTTTGTTATTATTTTTCAGCACCCATGTATAAGCGCAGGAATGACTGAGAGTGCAGGATATAGGCTTGGAGACTACACAGTCATCAAATAATTCAGTTTGTGAGGAGACCTCAGGGTGTCCAGCCCCCAGCTGAAAGCAGGGTCAGCTATGACATCAGACCAGTTTGCTCAGCTTTTTCCACTTGGGAGCTGCAGGATGACACCATCCTCAAAGGTTCAGCTCTGATCTGGAGTAACCCTTAGCCCCTAATGCTAGGTAGAAGAATTTCTCCTCTATGGTACACTCAACAGCTCTTCATTCCTCTGATCCTGCTAATGCACTGGTGCTAGTCTTGGTGGCAGCTCTCCTTAGTGGATGTTAGGTGGACTTGGCAGTGCTGGGTTAACGGTTGGACTTCATGATCTTAAAGGTCCTTTGCAACCAAAATGATTCTATGATTCTATGTTAGCCTTGCTGGGTATTCCTAGCCAACTGCCTCTGCTGCCAGGGCTTGTGGACAAGGCACACTGTTGTGCTGCAGTGCAGAATGTGAATAAAAGCTGTCTGTGGGCATAGTTGAAGTTCATGCTCTAAGAGAAGCCTTTCACCATGCCGTACCAAAGCCTGTACATATCTTACTGCTTCTTTGCACACAGAGGTGCTCCCATGCAGCTCTGCACTTTGCTTAGTATAAGAGGCCATCGCTTGTGCACCAACAATCACAGTGCTTCAGACCTCAGCTTGCCACAAGTGGCATTAATTTTCAGGTGAAGATGAATCCTTGCTCACAAGAGCGATGGGCAGCGCTGTGAAATCACACTGATGGGAAGAGAGCTGCATGATTTTGTCCCCTGGGCCTCATTCTCCATGAGTCCAGAGCATCTGGGGAGTTTTTCTCCTGGGACTGTGGCTTTGTGCTTCCCAGCACTTCCAGCCTGTGCAGCCCTGTCTGGTATGTAGAGTTTGAGGTTAAAGTAAGGCTGTACCCTTGGGTGAGTTAGCAAATACATTACCCTGAAACATAAGGGATGAGTATTTGTTATCAGCCTGACTCGCCCTCCTCTCTTCTCCCATTACTGCTCTTTTTAGCCAGCACTTGGTAAAAGCAGCCCCTGATCTCAGAGACACTGTCCACTTCCTGGCTCCAAATTTTGACTCAGAGTACTTAAAGAGAGACATGCTCTGATGCTCAAATTTCTTTTCAGCTGCTGTTGTAAATCTTTTTTCTCTCTGGGAATTTTTAATACTTAGATGCTCTGTTTACCTAGTCCCCAACAGAATGTATTGTGTGGTCTCCCCCTTCTGGTAAAAGGAGGCAGTTTTTGAAAAGCAAAACACCGTGTTTGGTGCATTTGACAGAGGCTTCTGATGCAGAAGTCCCTGTCATGTCAGCCATTGAGATTACATAGCACAAGTCAAAGCTTGGTGGGCCACTTCACACCATTTCCCCCCTGAATTCTAGCCAGATGTGGGAGTTCTGAACAATTTTTTCCTCTTCTCCTTGGGACTGTACTACCAAGCTCAGCTGAAGAAGTGAAGTATGTCAGCAGGGAGGGGTTATGCTTGCTACCTGATGGTGTGGGTTTTCCTTTGGATCCTCTTCCAGATCAACTTAGTGAAAATGGGGGTGTCATCTACTCCAGCTTGTCAGCTTGGTTCTCTCTCTGTGCTTCTTCACCTCTGCAGATGGTTACACGGTTGATGACATTGTCTTCTTCTGGCAAGGAAATGATTCTGCTGTCACGGGGATGGAGGTGCTAGAACTGCCTCAGTTCACCATTATTGAGCAGAGGCTCGTCAGCAGGGAAGTGGTCTTCACCACCGGTGAGTCTCTGCTGAAGGGAAGCGATGGAATGTGCAAAGCTTCTGCTGATCAACGTCAGTGTGGTTGTTCCTCTGATTCAGGTGCTGAGGCACTAACTTAGGATCTAGGCTTCAACTTAGGGTCCTGTTCCTTTGGAAAAGAGGCATCTTCTGTGCCCATCAAGTTTGCTTTTTTTTTGGCTGCATCTCTTCAGAGACTTATGGGATCATTTTTTTGCTGCAGTTGTTTTCATTTCTTAGTCAAAACACCAACTGAGCTCAAAACAGAATGCCTTTAGAAGGTTCTTAGCCTTCACCTTATTTTTATGTGGCTTGCAACTGGCTCTCAAAGCTAATGTAGGTGCAATAGTAACTAGAAGAATACATCCGTTGAAAAGCAAGTGGTCTATGAAATGACGCAAACCCATCTGCACACGGCAATAAAAAGATCTGGAGAGAATACCTTGGACGATTCAGATACTGACAGTGGGAAAGTTGGAGGGGTTTGGATTTTGATTGCTGTCTTCACTTTGACCTGGCACGGAGTTCACTGCCAAAACAGTGTGCCCCACACCTGTTAAATAGGACAATTTTTAAAAAGCCATGAAATCACAGCCTGAGTCTATCAGCAGTGGTGGCAGATGGTGATGTTACAATAGTGCCTCGGGGGCATGCTGGGAGCAGGGTCCCATTGCAATGGTTATCTAGAGACCCACAACAAGAGGCAGTATTCCTCCAAAAGAAGTTTGCAGTCTAAGTAGGTAAGACATTCAAAAGAAAAGACTGGGGAAGTACTGAGTTCAAGCTACGCAAATGGCACATAATGGTGAGAGAACATAAGCTCTTTTTTCCTAGTCTACCTCCTTGATCATTAAAAACTGTTGTTCTCTTGTTACTTTAGCTGCCAGCCCACGATTACACCCGTATTTCAGGCTGCTATGTTGCCTAAGGGACGGAGGTGGAAAGGAGGAATGACTTGGACTTTGTTTCACAGCAGTGAGAGAGAGAGGCCCTGCTTTGTCCCTGTCAAAATGACCCTGCTCCAGTGCAAGGACTGTACTTATTGTCATAACTATCCCCGTTAGGTTTGCTAAAAGATTAGAAGGAAGTTGTAACAATCTGGGGGAAAAAAAAAGACCTACAGATTAACTAACAGTACTCTATTTGCATATGAATTTGCCCAGTCTGACCATAATCCGTTTTTAGAACAGCATGGGAAAAATATGATTCAGATCTTCATTGCTGTTTGGAGGAAAAGCTAGCACATGAAACACTGGAAAATCATCTCACTGCATCCAGATATAGGGTTAAAGTCTCCTGTGCAAGCATGTATCAAATTGGCACGTACCATAATAGCAATTTCAGTACTGAACAGACGTTCTCCCATGATGTCTGATTTAATAATGTAAATTATGTAGTATCCTTTCTTCTTAATATTCTGAGCCAACTGAGCAGACTCTGAAGAGCCCCCTTCCAAAAACTGATGAGTCTGCAAAACAAAATGAAGAAAAAAATAGATATTTCTTTTTATCCCTGCCTCTTGAGAACATTTTCCAAATAAAACTTCAATTCCTAACCTCAGCCCTTACCATAAATATAGCCTTGCCCTCCTCTCAAACAACATCTCCCTTTAATATCTCATTGACAGGTTCATATCTGCGCTTATCCTTGAGTTTCCGGATTAAGAGGAACATTGGTTACTTCATCCTGCAGACTTACATGCCATCTATTCTTATCACCATCCTGTCCTGGGTCTCCTTCTGGATCAATTATGATGCTTCTGCTGCACGAGTGGCACTGGGTATGTACCTTTTCATTATACGTTGAAGAAGGTGGGTTTTTGAGGGAGATCAGCTAGGACAGCTGTAAGAAAGAAAATATCTTTTTCTTTATGAGGTAGCAGCCAAGCAAGTCACATAGGTCGTCAAACTTGGCGTCCCAAATGAAGGACATTTTTTCTGAGAAAAAACTTCAAATTTTCAGCCAGAAGAGCTACTTTTTTTTGTTCAGAAGTATGAGTATTTCCCAAACTTGAGTCTGTATTATTTGAATCAGTAAAAGTTCTACCATAAGTTTCTGCGGGTGCAAGTTTAAACTCTACAACAAGAGTATAAATGGTCACAGCTTCTCAGACTAGTGAGCCCACAATTCCTTCACTCTGGTTTGTACTTTTTTTTTTTTAAGAAGAGAAGTCTGAGCAACTCTTGGTCACCAGGTATACCAGGACCAGTTAGATGATAAATGCTGAGGATGGGTGGCCAAAGAGTGGTAAGAATGGTGAGTTAATGGTTAAAAGGTGAAAAAAATAAAGGAAGTGGCATTACACATTTTCATGATAGTTTAGGCCCCATACAGGCACTTTTTGTAGCTGAAGACCTTCATAACCAAAGCAAATGTGGGACAGTAGTTAAAGTCCAAGTTCTTCTTAAGCACATGCTTCCCTAAATAGGAATGTTTGCCTCTAAGAGGAAAAAAATGAGGTCTTTTAAGCAACAGAAGGGAAGTGGGGGTGGATTGCAGATGAGGATTTTGAAGAAGGAACAGGAGAAAGGGGGGATGGCTGGCATATGAGAATGGGGCTGTGCAACATGATAGAATATTCAGAGGAAACAGGAGAGCCAAGGAGGGAGAAGGATTTCATCTGTGAGTGTGAAAAGGCTGAGAGAGGCAATGGAGAATAGGTAGAGGCTTTGTCTTACAGAAAAGGTTGAGGGTTTAAATTGGCTCTAGGAGAAGACAGAGTTTGAGAACACTCAGAGGAAGGATGGATTGTACAAATATATAAAATAGGTGATTCGGTTGTGCTTGCTTGGAGAGGCTGGAGTAGGGAGACAGGGAGGGAACAAGAAGAACACGGTAAATTAAAAAGGTAAGTTGCATTGACAAGATTATAATCAGTGAGAGAAGAAAAAGAGACCATGGCAGACATTGCTGGCACAGTGAAAGTACAAGCATAAGGGTGGACATGAGATGCACAGCTGTTGAATTTCTTCTGACATCTGGATCCAAAGGAGAAGACAGAAGAAAAACATTGTAGATCAAAACTGAAACAGCTCTCCCTAAACTATTCCTGACAGCTCTCTATCTACCTTGTCCTTAAAAAGCTCCAAAGAAGGAGACTCCACAGCGTCCTCTGGGCACTTTATCTCCAGATTTACCTGTTTGTACAGTCAAAAAGCTCTTCTTTGCCTCTGTCCTAAGTCTCCATTGCAGTTTGTCTCGTTCTTAATGCAGACGTGGAGAACATTCTATTCCCCCTTTCTTTGTTCCAGATTTCTGGATATTTAGACTACTGTCTAAATATAGACAATATAATATATTGCATGTAAATAAATATATCTGCCTTCTGTTTACTCTTCTGTGAACTGAAGACTATTAGTTTTTTAATTCTTTTATCAGAAATGACACTAAAGACACGATGAGTGTGAGGGGGAAACAGGATGACCAGAGGTCCAGGATGCACAGAGAGGTTTGAGAGCCATCACTGTAGAGGTAGGGCTGAAACCAGAAGAGCAAATTAGGGTTATGGAGACCAAGAGAGATGAGGAGGAGGGACACTAGAAGAAAAGGAGATCAGCAAGATAATAAGAAAAGCAGGACAGCTGAGCTAGAGAAGTGGGAAAAGAAGACCAGGCTGAAGAAAAAAAGTTACTGCCCCCAAAAGAAGTATGAAGGCTCACTGCCATCTTTTTGAAGCAGGCAAAAGACTGTCAAAGAGACAGATCTGAGGCCACTCTGACAGTCCAGAGAAGGGAAGAGGCTGAGAAGAAACCAACAAGAGGACTGAAGCTGTGAGAGTAATCATGGTGCACCAGGCTCTTGGAGACCGAGTAGATGAGGAAAAAAGTGTTCAGTGAGACCAACAAATGTTTATTTAAAGTGCAGAAAATATGAGTAAGCCTAAAAAGGAGAGGATGAGAACCATGGGAGGAGTGTGTGCAGATGATAATTGAAGTAGTGAGTGGTAAAGCTGGTGAGAGGAAGGTGGGAATTGATGGGGTCAAGGATGTAGACAAAAGCCTAAGAGGCAGGTAAAAAAGAGAGCGCCATGAAGAGCGAATCTCTTCACTCTTTCTGCTATTCGTGGCACTGGAAAGACACAGCAGATTATAAATTCATGTCAAGGATACTGAGGCATTCAGTAGTGCCCAGGGAAGTCTGATGAGTTCATGAAGTGGAAAAAAGAGGAGAAGAGACTGAGATCAAAACTGAATGTTTCCTACCACACTGAGGAAAGAAGGAGGATCAGGGAGGACTTAAAGAACCAAGGTCCAGAGGATGTTGATCCCCATTGTCCTGATGGGGATCTTGGTGGCTAGTTTATTTTCTGCAGTGATTTGTACTGGGCAGCTGAGCTTAAAATAATGGAATTTTTCTTCCCAGTTGCACGGCTCCCATCTCTCCTGAGGTTGTCCAGCTGGAAGGGAGGGGTGGGGAAGCTGAGAGTGGCATGTCGGGAAACCATCCCACCTTGGTAACAGGGCACTTACCCTCTCCTTACAGGGGTCACCACGGTACTTACAATGACTACCATCAACACCCATCTGCGGGAGACTCTCCCAAAGATCCCTTATGTCAAGGCTATTGATGTTTATCTCATGGGCTGCTTCGTCTTTGTGTTCCTGGCACTCCTGGAGTATGCATTTGTCAACTACATATTCTTCGGACGAGGACCACGGCAGCAAAAGAAACAGAGTGAACAGATCAGCAAGGCCAACAACGAGCGCCACCGTTATGAGGAGAAGAGGGTGAGAGAGCAGGTTTGTCCCCTTCTTTCATTGTGGCAGGAGAATTCAGACTCTCCACTGTTCATTCAGTCTTGGATGAGCTGTGGAGCAGCCTTTCTCCTCATCATGAGAGATGAACTCCTGTTCCCCTGTTTGGTGGTTACTGGGAATTTTGTCTGCTTTATCATTTTGTCATCATTCTCCAGCCAGTCTCATCAGGACCATCCTCTTGCACAGAGCAGGTGTACCCAAAAGTACCCCTGTGGCTTTTGGTCCCATGGTGTTGGCAGAATCACACTACCCCACTCAAAAATTTGCTGCGAGCACGTGTGGATAGTCCTTGAACTCCAGCATCAGTGGACAACATTTTCAAATGCGGAAGTCCAGGTTCAGAGCTCACAAATGACCAAATCAGTGGTACTGTTACACAGAAAACAGTTCAAGATCAGTCCTGATGGTGTGACCCTGTGTGCGTTGTGCACAGGACATCCCCGCCACCTTTCTCTCTGTCTTCCCTGTTCTAGGTTGACCCTTATGGTAACATCCTCCTCAGCACTCTGGAGATGAACAACGAGCTGCTGGCCACAGACATGATGAGCAGCGTTGGCGACTCTCGAAACTCTGTCATGTCCTTTGAAGGCTCAGGAATCCAGTTCCGCAAGCAGCTGGCCTCTCGGGATGGATTTGGTCACCACCCAACTCTGGACCGCCATGTCCCACTGACCCACCATGCCGCGGCCCGCAACCGTGCCAACTGCCGTCTCCGCCGGCGGTCATCTAAGCTGAAGCTCAAAATCCCAGACCTGACAGACGTCAGCACCATTGACAAGTGGTCACGAATCATTTTTCCAATCACCTTTGGATTCTTCAACCTTGTTTACTGGTTGTACTATGTAAATTGATGCCTGCAGCCTCCAAGAAAGATAGGGACAGACACTCAGACAATGACAACACAGGAGTGTTGTGATCTTTTGGGTTTGGGTTTTACTCTTTACTATCATTATCATTTTATTCCTTTGATTCATTAGATTTATTCTAAATTTACTCTTCTCTTTTCAGCACGTGTAGAACCACGGAGTGTGGGGGGGCGTAAGGGAGAGAAAGGTATATGGGAGGGGGGTTGGTTTCAGGGAGGGACGTGTTTGTCTCAATTTTGATTACCTGCTGAAGGACTTAAACCATTGTAAAAAAAACAACACCAAAAACAAAAAAAAAGAAAGGAAAAAAAAAGAAAAAAATGACAGAAAAAAAGAAAAAAACACACACACAAAAACAACAAAAAAGGAAAAGTTTTTAAAAAGGGGGGGAGGGAGATTTAAAGAAATTGAGTCAAAAACTGGTGGGGGGACAGGTTATCTTTGGCTGTGCTCACTAATGCGCTATCCTCACTTCCATTTCACTACTGAATTTCATCTTTCTCTTCTCAGTATTAGTATATTTTTTTAATCTTTCTTCTGTCACCACTCTTAACCCCTTTGTGTTTATTCTTTCATGGAT
Source organism: Nyctibius grandis (assembly GCF_013368605.1). Classification (NCBI taxonomy): domain Eukaryota; kingdom Metazoa; phylum Chordata; class Aves; order Nyctibiiformes; family Nyctibiidae; genus Nyctibius; species Nyctibius grandis. The sequence goes on from NC_090670.1 coordinate 11,216,103, forward strand.
TCATGAGATGGTGGGGTTTCATTCTCATGCTATGAGATTTCTCTTTTCTTTTTCTCTCTCCCTCTCTCTTGCTTACAGGCCTAAAAGAATCTTTTAAACCAACAAATAAAAAGAATATTTATTTTGGAAGAGCTGGGAAAGGGGGAGGACAGGGCAATTATTTGGGAGGGAAGGGACAATGTGGGGTTATGGGAGCGGGGGGAGGAGGGAGCTTATCAGAAACAAAGGCACATTTGCAAGTTGCCTTTTTCCACCTTCAGGAGTTTGCAAGCTGTTTTTCCTGTATGAATGTGTGTGTGCGTGCGGCGCATCTGTGTGCGTGTGTGGACGTGTGCATGTATGTAGATATGGATGTGAGTGTGCAAGCATGTTTTCTGGGGAGGGGAACTGGGGAGGGGGGTTTTGTAATGTCTTTTGTAGAAAGAGAACACAGATGACATTTAACAGGCAGTGTTTTGGGGAGAATAGCAGGGGTTTGTTTGCTCATTGCAACTTTGCAAGGTTGGAGGTCGGAGTCCCAGCTTGTATTAGAGAGACAGAGCTGGGGAGGTAGATTGTGCAAATATATACTTGCTGAGGAAAGAGAGGGCTTTGGGGATCAGCAATGGGACGGTGCTGCTCTTCACCACTGGCATCTGATCTCTAATAGACTAAGCTGATTCAGTCCTGAAAGGAGGGGTTGCTCCTAATCATTCCCACCCTGCATCTTTCTTACTGAGTTTGGGGAGAAAAGCAGTTGCAGGACTCTAAATACTCAACCCTTTCCCCCTCCTCTACCTGTTCCTTGTGCCAGACAAGGGACTTCACACTCCAGCCGACTGAGTGACCATAGCCTACGGCAAGGTGCAGGAAAGGGTGGATGTCATTTAACTTTGTCGTGATTCAGGACGAAAAAATCCGGAAATTATAACTATCCCCTTTCCTAAGAAGTTCAGAAGCAAATTGTGGGCTGGCACCCTCTGATCTGTACTGCTTCTATCAGGCCTTGCTTTTATGTCTGTTAACACATGTAGACTGTAGAGAAGAGGACTTTGTGTCCCTTCTTACAGAAGATGTAACTAAGGATGCAGAAGAGTTCCATGGAGCACCATCCTGCTGGAGGACAATGGTCTTCAAAGACTGGGCAGGGTGAAGGTTGCAATGAAAACGCTGAGCTTGTCAGTGTTTGAGGAAGCCCCTAAGTCTGTAGCAGCTTCCATCCACAGGCACTCATTATAAAGATACAGAAGGGTAAATTGGCCTTGGACAGCAAGGTCAACTTTTTCTAAAGGAGCCAGTGACTTTCAGGAAAATCACTGAATTACTGGTCACTTTGGCAATCACTGATGATTTATAATCTCCCTTATAATATTAATAGAAGCCATGAAAATAATAAATTCACAAGTGCAAAACTTTAACCCTAGGGTCATTCTGCCATTCCTGGAATAACAACGAGAACCTTCTTCTTACCTGATGGAGGTTTTTACATGCCAGACAAACACACACTGCCTTGAATCCAACCATCCCTTTATTTTCCTGCTGGTATTCTCTTCCTTTTCCCTTGATTCCCATTGCTTGGGAGAACAGAGTGATCTTCTGAGAACAGGGAAACTCCTGTTTTTCAGATGACAGATGCATCTAATGCACATCTTTTCATTCACTAATTTATGTCTGTAACATGCTATGAAAATGTGAATCACTTTAGGCCTGACCTAGTAACACTGAAGTCAAGGATAGTTTTGCCTTGACTTGTATGAAGTAGGATCAGGGCTCATCAGAGTAATAAGTATTGTTATTTTTATATCAGTAATGTGTCTTATGTATTTTCCACTAATAGAATCCTAAGCATAAAAGTAGAGCATCGATCCTTCTCAATTGCCCCCAGTCTCTGTCTCCCTCTCTCATGTTCATGCATGCACACATTTGGTACAGGCCTCCCTGGACTCACCAAGGGTTTAGCACAATTGTTAAATCAGGCTTAGATTCCAAGCTGCCCTGCAGAACAGTCTCTTTCTGGTTTCCATGTTCAAGAGTGATGCTGTTGAAAATGGGTTTTCCCAATGTTATTGCAGTTTATGGTCTAGACGGGTCTGTATAGGAATAAGAGTCTGAAGGGTGAATGGAGCTGGATGGGGTAGTTTTGTCTACCCGATACGCAGGAAGTTAAACCTTGGCCAGTGGAGAAAGTTACGCCTTCTAGTGGGTTTCTATTTGTAAATGGCTTTTAAATGTTTCAATGGAAGTCATAAAGTTGTGTTTTATGACATCAGCAGTATAATGTAGGTGGATATATGTATGTCAGATGACTGCAGTTCCCAGATGGAGGCTGCCTATCAGCAGGTTCCGTTTTTAAGGGGAGTCTAACAGGCTGATTGATGATTAAATAAAATATCTAAACGCTTACCCTTTATATATGTGATTGCAATGTAAAGGGTGGTCAGAACGATAAAAGGGAAAAAAAGAGGCAGTTATAAGAAGCCTATTAAGATTGGAGGGAGAACAAATGGCCATGTGGTAAGAAATTATGAAGCTGAGGGAGATGACTCAGGTGCTCCAGTAATTTGATAGGTGTAGTAAAAGCCTGACAAATGTGTGGCAGGAGTTAGGCACCTGAGAGCTCTCTCAGATAGTCCCAAAGACTGGCAGGGGCAGTGGCACACAGATGGTGCAAAACCCACCCACACCCTTTGCTACTCGGGTGCTGAGCCCCACATGGAGTGGGGTCCTGACTGACCCCATCCAGCACCCTGCAGGTACAGCCCAGGGCCTCCAGCAGTTGGAGATCGGGCACAGGGGGGGCTGTGTTTAATATTTGAGGCTTCAATCAGAGATTGAGCCCAGAATTTAATAGCAACAATCCAAAAGCTTTCCAGGGAAAAAGCACGGCTCAGCTGATTTCTTCACCTGCTGGGACTGAGAGTCAGACTCCTTTGCTATTGCCTCGGTTCTCTGTTGGCTGGGTTCTCTTTCTTATCAGGAGTCATCCTAGTTTCTCTCTTTGAATGTTTCTGACCTGGTATTACCAGGTCAGTTTTACTTCATAGAGTCAGTCTTAGTATATCCAGACATTTGGACTATTTTGTCCTACACAATAATCTTTGCCAAAGAGTGTGCGGTCAGGATTTTTCACAGTTCAGGAACTGCCTTATAATTTCTGGTGACGGGGCAGAACGCTGGAGAACAACTGAGTGTCCTGTGAGTCAGATGAAGGGTGAGGGAAGAATGCCGAAGGCCTCTAGAAATGCCTTCCTCCAGAACCGAGGTTGTACCTTCATTTTCCCCCTCCATGGCTGTCTGTGTCCACCCCTAAGAAAGGCAATGAACCCATGTCTCATTTTGAATTCCAGTGATCCAGAAAGGAGATAGTGGAGAAAAAAAGGAATTCTAATCATACTCAAGGCTCAGAGGTTTCAAGCCATCACAAACAAGAGGAAAGGCAAGGCATGAACCTCTCACGCAGTGGGTACAAAGCTCATGTTATTGGAAAGGTGGAGGAGATTTCCTCACTGCAGCTTGTGTGCCCACTTCTGTCCACCTTTTCTTCACGAAGAGAGAGCAGTGGGGAAAGGGGGAAGAAAGAGTATGAGTGCTGTTCCAAAGTGGAGATGCTCCTGACTTTTGCTGCAGTGGTGTAGGAGGCAATTCTGATCGGGGCCTGGTTTGCTTGCAGCTTGGGGCAGGATTGCTGCTTGCTGGGTCATGTGTCTTAGCAGAGACTGTAACATGAGTGTAAGGGACAGTCCAGGCTGCCTGAGGGAGCTGGGCTGGGGGAGAAAGTTTTGCACCTTTCCCATGTGTAACAGCCTAAGACAGGCATGTGGAGAAGGAGGAGGAGAAATAGAAATGAAATCTCTCTCAGGATATACATGGCCAACACAACTTTATCGCTTCATTTTCTGATACTGTACAGTGCTGTCACTCAGGGACCTTTAGGAACTAGGACCTTGGGACTGTAATCCTACCTGTCCCCCTCCTATCCCCCCTTCACCTTGAGTATTAAGAACTGAAGAGAGAACGAGAGAAAGAGCAAAAGAGGAAAATAAGAGCCCTGGTAGCAAACCCCTGCTATTCCATGGGTGAAAGTAAATCTTTGGTTACTACGGTAAAAGGAAAATGTATACCTTTATATTCATGTCTTCAAGCATAAACCAGCCCGTAGTGTATATAGGATAAGTTCACAGTGCATGAAACAAACAGGACTGTAGGTCTTAACTGGCATCCAGCTTTCTTGCATGCACATCTGACACCACGCCAGCAGCTTATGTCTTGCAAATAAGTAGGGAACCTGCCAAGGCTTGGCACTTCCTCTGTCCAATGGACAGCACATCCACTTCCCAGAAACAGAGCCACACGGGGAACTGATCCGGCCAGTCTGTTTGACCAGATCTGCTCCAGAGGCTCTGGCAGGAGGAGATAAGGAGTGGGGGAGGGAGTTGGTTTTGTTTCCTTTTGTTGTGGGGAGGAGGAACAGGTTTTGAATCTCTGAGCTGTTATCAGGCGGAAGAGAAACCTCTGGAGCTGCAGACCAAAGGACAGTGGCTTTAGGGAAGGTGGTTACTGAAATCCTAATGAAGAGGATGGGATGAGGAAGAGGTGGTTGTTGGGAGAGAGCTGTAACTTCAGAAGCAGAGCAAATAGGAGAGAGGTAGTGAAAATATATGTGCAATACAATAGGTTTGAGGGACTAGAGCACTGAAAACTGGGGACCTCCGCTGGGTCAGACAGGCTGGATGCAGCTGCAGGCAGCACTCAAGGAAATCCAGCCATGGCAGCAGTCCCTGGTGGGCAGAGACTGCGGTCTCTGGGAGATGGTGAGGTCAGGACCAGGGAAAATAGAGGGAGACTCACGGTGCTCTGCCATCAGTATGAGCTCGGTCCCTTTAGGCAGGGACAATCATCTGCATCTGGACAATGTTGCAGGAGATGGGCTGGGATGAACAGGGGAGCGACTGCTGTGCCAAGCTGGGGCAATGGCTGAGCTCTACCCTGGTGTCAGAGATCAGAGCCAACTGGGCAAGAAATGCCATGCGGGTTACCAAATGCTTTCCTGGAGATGAGACTGGGCTTACCAGGCAGGGTGGGGTGTCTTTACAGTAGACACAGAAATTGGGTCAGGGGCATGGGTTGGGTAAGAGATGTGAAACCTATGTGTTGGAAGCAGGACCTAATGCAGATGCTGGGAGGGAGGGAGGAAGGGTGGGAAGGAGGGAGGGAAAGGAGCAGAGACTGGGGAGGAGAAGATGTATATAGTGTTGGGGCTTGGGTTTTATTTTTCATTTTATTTTTGTTTGGTTTTGTTCTTTTTTTTTGAAAAAAATGTTTGATTTCTAATGTCTTGATGTAAACCAAATAAAAATGGTTCTGTACATTCAGAAGTAAAGAACAGCTGAAAGGTGACAAGTGTAATAAAGAAGCACTGTCCTCCAGGCTGACACTATAACGCGTTTCCCCAGACTTTTCCCACAGGGGCTGGAGGGCAAACCTGTGTCTGTGCCTGCATGGAGGCACAGCCCGCTGGGATGGTGACCTTAGGGCTGGCTCCCTGATCCACCTCCAAGAGCAGTAAAGAAGAGGTGGGCAGTAGAGGTGGAAGTGATGGTATGTAAATAACTTTTCAGTGTTTGATCCTGCCATCCGTGAGGCCAGTGGGAGGAGGCTGTGTATTAGACCCTAATCTCTTGCGCACGTGGTCTCTTCCTGGAGAGCTAACCTGCACTATGCCTTACTGGATCTTGGGATGTAGCAAAGCGGGTGAAGATGATATCAGGTATCACTTGCATAATTGAAGTAGTGCAGATGGAGTAAAGGCAGCATGAGCCTGAACTTTCTCTGACAAGCTGTTGTTGCTGCTGCTGCTTTCTGCCCTGTGACTTAGTCTAGGGTGACAAGTGCTAGGAAATTTCCAGCTGCTCAGAAGAGGTACAAAGACAGACCTCCATGTGAAAAGATTTATCTCAAGACCCTTTGCAATTCAATAGAACCTTGCCTGTGGGTTCCTGGCTGTTTGTGAAGGATGGGCTTGGAAGAGAGTGCAAAGCAGGGACCTTGTGTGAAGCTTAGTTGTCTGTTTTAGTGTCCATTGGCCTTGCAGAGACAAATTCTTCAGCAGAAGTGCAGAAGTTCAGAAGTACAAATGAGTGGGCTCAAGTGCAGGATATTGACTGGATTTGGACTGAGGGACACCTGGTTTCTACACAGCTTCCAGTTAGCAGAAATGACTGATGGGGAATGCTGAGGATGATGATGGTAGTAGGTCTGAGACATATCGGTAACCCTCTGTGTTACAATCCATCTTTATCTGGACTGGGAGGAGTGTCAAGGGTAACAAGCAGTATGGGAAATTGCCTGTCTGTCTTGTCTTATGTTTAGTGCTTTGGAAAGCAGAAGACAGTCTTGCCTCCATGGGGCAGAAGTGTGGCTTCTTTCTGCAGCTGGGCCAATGAATGTTGTATTGTTTGTGTTACTGCAGCCAGGCTAAAAGAAAAACAAACCTTTACATGGAAGGCAGACTGGAGGGAAGTCTCAGTCCTCTTGGGAAAGGCCATTCTTCAGCAGTAAGGCTTCTCTCCACTGCAGCTGCCACTCCAGCTAGAGTGCATCAGTATGGGGCAGCCACACAGCCCTGACTCAGCCATTTCTGCTGATGAGCAGGCCAAGCAAGGCTGGTGGGTAAGCAAGGACAGGTGTTTTGCAGAGATAAAACAAGGAGGAGTTGTGTGAGCGTGAGCTCCTGCCCCCCATTGTGGTCTAGACTAGAAAACCCTGGAAGAAAATGCGGTCCCTTTCTCCAAGAAGCTTATGCTGTCATCATCCCAGTGTAGAGACAATGGACCCAAACCATCCCAAACCTCCTGTTCTCAGCTCCATGCTGTGGGCTGCTTGCTCCCATCTAAGATAGCCAGAACTTGCCAGCACCGCAGGCAGAAGGTGCTTACAGAGTAATACTGAATATGTGTATGACAAAGTGGGGAGATGAGAAGTGGTAGACACATTTGTGATATAGGGCTGCACGTTTTATCATTTGCACAGACTGAGCTTGGCATTTATACAGGCAGACTTTTCCCCCAGAAAGGATGAGGTAGCACAGTGGTGAGTAACATTAGTTTTTCGAAGAGGGTGGTAATTTCTCCTCCGATGTGTGTTTTAAACAGTAGATCGGTATTGGTTTGCCTTCTATAAAGGCTAATGCCTCCCAGCTCTCAGTGCTATGTCAGCTGAATGACGTGGGGCAGCTCCAGGGTTAATTGCCATATTCAGTTAGATGCTGGGTCCAGGTCTTATTTGGGGACCTTGCTGGGCATTCAGTGGACAGAGTGTCCAGGCAGAAGAGTCAAAGATCTTTTCTCTGACTTTCCCACCCCTCTGGACATGGCTTTGACTGCAGTGTGCTTAGCTGGGTGTGCAGTCATGTGGCTCACACTGCCCAGCTGCACAGATAGCCCTGGTGCTGCTGAGCCTGGTGGGGAGGGCTTGGGGACCAACAGGCTGGGAGAAGCCAGGCCAGCAAGGAAGGAAAATATGATTGCCTTTGTTGTGATGCCGATGACATTTCGGGACTGAGACAAGAGGCAATGGTCTGTTTTTCAGCATCAGGAACGCCCTTTCTCAGGTTAGCAGAGGCATTTCTTTCTGTGGCTGATCTCAACTCTCCTCTGCAGACAAAGGAACCGGCACTGCTGCTTTGCTGACAGATGCTCTGCCCCACACTAGGATGGACTCACTTGACTCCACTCAGTCCTTGAGCAGGTCCTCTTTATTTTTACCTGTAGGGGATGGTGCATTTGGTTGGTGTCTTCTTTCTCATCACCATCCTCTGAACTAGCCCGGGGCCATGGAGCCTGTGCTGCTGCAGCACCAAGCCTTGTTGAGGCAATCCCGTTCCCAACGAGACCAGAAGGTCTCAGTGGTGAGTGCAGGAGGCGAGCAGGTAACTCCTCACTGCAACAGTGGCTGTTGCACAATATCATGACATGTCAGGCGGGAGGCCAATGAGGAGGTGCACCTCATGAGAGTGCTGGTGCTGGCATAGCTAGTGATGCTTAACCTTTTTTCTCCAGAGACAGTGGCCCATAGAACCTGAAGTCCTGGGGATTGCTGTGCCACTTGCCTCAGGGACATATGGGGGCCCATTAGGGGTGTTTTGAACAGGAATATATCTTTCTCTAGTGCAGCTTCCAGGCTGTTGTTAGAGACCTCACCAGCCTCCTGCTCCATGAATTTGGAGGCAGTGAGAAGGGAGATGTGTCCCAGAGGCTTTCACAGACAGAGGCTGGGCAGAAATCCCAGAGTTTCAGCCCCCTCCAAGGCTAGGTGATGATGAAGGAAGAGGTTAGCAAGGGAGATGAGGTTACCCCAACCTTCCCCTCTCCCATTTCAATTGCACTGAAGCAAGAAGGGGATGGGCAAAGTAGAAAAACACAGTGGGATTAAATGCACACAGTGCCCCAGTCCAGCAAAGCCCCATGCCTTTCTCAACTCTGAACACGGGAGCAGTGTTGACAACTGCGCATCTGCTTAAAATCATCCCTGGATCTGAGAGCTTCACTGGATTGGGGCCAATGTGCTTGGCAGACCAAAAGGGAAGATTCTTAGTGAGTAACCCCCTAGAAAGGCTCAGCAGTTGTCACAGAGAAGAGTTTCTAACATCTGGAAAGATGAATAGCTAGGTCATGGAGAAGAAAATGGGAAAACTGAGGAAAAAGGAGAGCCTCAAGAGTTACCCAGAAAAATCCCATCCATTGGCAAGTACACATGACCCTGGTGGCAGGATCACTGTCCAGTCTGTGGTATTTTTTCTTTCCATTGCCTGGCATGTCATAATATTGTGTCTGTGTGTGAAATCACATCCGCTTTCAGAAGAGAAACCGGTTTCTGAAGGACAAATGCCCACTCACGATGTGCTCACCACAGGGATGTTATGCCAAGAGACATGAAAGCAAGCAAGATTAGACCTCTAAGGCTGGGGCATCCTTCCCAGGAAAATTTAAACCATTTATGCCAATGTATCATCCTCTTAAACTGCACCCATCCATCTTCCTCTCAAAGACGAAGAAGCGGCAACATCTTCTCTAACTGAGGACATCTTATGTGGCCTGGAATTCAGACAAACAACTAACTGAACAACAATGATAACAGGACAGGGAGATCAATGGCAATGTCAATGTGTACTATCAAAGGGACTGCTGTGAACCATCTTAACATACTCTGAGTGTCTGCATTGCATCCTGTACAGCGTTACAAAAGAAACAAAAAACAACAAAAAAAAAAACAGAACAAAGTACCCATTTTTATGATCTTTAATTTGCATTTTCTGCATGAAATAAGACCTTGATCCTCGTCTTTTTTCACAAAAGCAGATTCTGCTTTAACTAATGTAAAAAAAAAGGAAAGAAAAACAATGTTTCTAGCAAAGTGATTTAGATGTAGAAATTTTTGTAAAAAAAAAAAAGGAAAAAAGAAAAAAAAGGGAAAAACAACAAAGAAATAAAATAAAATGACCTAAAGAGCCATCTTTGTCTACTCTAGAGGTGGGAAGGTGTGATTGGTGGGTGGCACTTTCTGCTGTCAGAGCTGTCAGAGACGCACTGGAGCCCACTCCGTGCTGCGGGAGGGCTCCCAGGAAGGGTGTGCTCACCAATTACTGCTGGGTGCTTTCAAAAACTGTCTCCTTCCTCTTCTTTTAGGGAGAGCAGGCAGGAGGGCAGGGGGAAGGGTGGGAAGGGGCAAGGAGAGTTGCCTTTATTTTATTTTGGGTTTTTCTTTGGGGTATTTTTGTTCCTGCAGTGACAGTTTTTGAAAGGTGATGATGAACAAAAGTAAAAACAAACAAACTTGAAAATAGTTTACAATTTTGTACAAACCATTATAAATACTAACAACAAATGTTTTTAAAAATGGTCCATACCAGTGCCAAAATAATGTAATGTGTACATTAATTTCTTCTCTTTTTTTTTTCTTGAAAAAAGGTGTTAAAACACAAAAAATATTTCTTTTTTAACAAATGCTGTATGTGGACATAAATGTACTTGAACGCTGTTATTATCAATTGGTTAGGAATCTTTCTTGAGCTTTTGGGTTTGCTTTTTTTTTCCTACATAGAACAAAAGTAACACTTATAAAATACAGCCTTTAAAGGAGAAACCGTCAACTTTTTCTCTGTTGGTACATGTTTCCATTTTCAAGGCACTGTCTTTAGGCCTGTTACGGGCCTCTGAAAAGCAAATCAACCTTACCCTCCAGAGGACTCAAACTTGTCCTTAACTTTAAACGTAACTGTAGTGATGCCATTTGAAATGTGTGTCCAAAGGACTTTCCTAAGACTTAAGCAAAGTTTTCTGCATGTCCAAGCATTCTGCTGGGTTGAACCAAGAGCTGGGATACGCACAAACTCTATGACACTGCCTAGAGCAGAGGGGAAAGTTAGAATAAATCCCCAGTCTTATTTTTCCACCATGAAGGGAGTAACTTACCCTAACTTTGAGGAACAAAGATCAGAGATTACATTTTCAAAGGCTCTCAAATCCTGTTTCCACATGCAAAGAAAGTACTCCAGCATTTCTAGGCTTTGCCATGTGGTTAGAAAAAGTGGCTTAGACAGGACCATTTTCAGAAATGACTAATGCACTTAGAGTAAGACATGGAGGTATTTCACGTTAATAGGCTGAGTCCTAAGCTCCCAAATTTCTTTTTAAAAGTTTAAAAGGCTTGGCCTTTTAAGGTAATCTAGAAGTTTTTCGGATGAGCAAGTAAGGCTGTCTGGTCAGCCATTGCAGATTGGGCGAGTGTGTTGAGGCGCCGGGATGTTGCAGCATGTCGGCATCACTCAGCAAGGGGCTATTGGGACATGGGGAGATGCTGTTAGGGAGGTGGGACACATGGTCAGCTGTGACCCCAGGTAAAGGAGGAAGCTGGCCTTGAATCCCCACTTCTCTGTGGTGCAAAGATATGTTACCACACCAAAGCCCCTCACCTCAGCTTCACTGGGTGCCCATGCTCTATCCAGGCTGCATTCTTCACAGCTTGGTCTGCTCCATACCTCTGTGGCTTTATGCTGTAAGCATGTATCTAAGGATTAAAAACACAAGGAAAGTGAGTAGTGCAGGGATGCTGGAAGTCTGCATGCCACTGATGTGACCATCCTTGTATCCCTGCAGCAGAGAAATGCTGCCTCCTCCACGCTCAGGCAGGAAAACAGGAAAATTTACACTGCCTGACGTGCTCCAACTGGGCACTCAGGTATCTGTATCTCTTCTCAGTTGAGACCTACTGCCAGAGGGATCAGTGTGGGTGCTAGAATGAAAAGTCAGGAAAAAAGTCATTCTAGGAACTGCATTCAGCTCTCAACATGTGAAATCCAGTCCTTGTTCCCCTCTCCACTGCTGACCAAAGCCACCACCTGTTCAGCAAACCATCTGTATGATATTTGGCAGGTGATGGGGAGAACGGTTTCTTTTTTGCCTTTGGATTTTTTTTTTTCACTAAAGTCTATATATAATATAAAACCATTACCTTGCTTTCTTCAAATATGACAATTCAACTTTTAGCTCTCCTCACCAGCCATTAGGACAGCTCTTGTCTTTAAAAGCCCTGAAGCCCTGCTGTGCCCTTTCCTGGCACAGCCACAGCAGTGAGGAGCCCTGGGAGCATTGCTGCCCTCTGCTCTTGGACTTCCTTCCCACTGAACCCGTATTTGCTTAAAGCTGAAGCTTTTCAAAACCTAACATGTGAGCTAGACGTCCGGTCCTCAGCCTTGGATGCCCAAACTCTTGATGGTCTCAGCCTCCCCAAAATCATAGATGAATGCCAAAGAGGCTTTGCACCCCGACAGAAACAGTAAAAGCCAATTATTTGGTAGCTCTAAAAGAGAAATAGCAAGTGGATAGTGTCTGCCGTGTTTGTGCTTAAATAATGGGAGAATAGGGCAAAGGAGAGCAGCACAACAGAAATCTTTTCAAGCTGTGATGGTGAGTTACAGTTCCTGCTAACACATCACTGCAAAGAGCTTCTGTGATTCTCCTTTTCCTCCTGCCTTCATTTTATTAGATAACGGTGTGTATGTTTAGCTGCTGGAAAGACTCCTCATATTGCTGTCTCATTTAATTTAAAGTGAGATTTTAGCCCTGTTAATCTCACTTTACCTTCCTGTTCTCTTCTGCTTAATCTATTGTCCCCTGAGTTTCCATGGCAAGATCTCATACTGCAACAGGGAAAAAAATCTTTAATGATTTCTTCTAGTTGTAGTTTGGGACAAGGTGCTAATAACCACTTCACATCCATAAACAATCTTCAGGGTTCACACCTGCCCAAGATAACTTCCCTCTGTCCTTTTATGAAGAATATTCTGCCTAGATTAGAATCTCAGCAATTTTGCTATGTTAATCCATATCCTTCGTGAGCAGCACCAGTATATACCCAAATATCCTGGAAGCCCAGATAGGGTAGGTCTACACTGTTTGCAGCAACAAACACCCCATTGAATTCAATACCTGCCCACCTCTGTTATGGGGTACTAAAAGGATTTATTTTGTTGATAACAGGGGATATTGTTATCATTAATGGTGCTAGTAAACTTATTGAATATTCAAATAATGATAGAGCTCCACATTTTCAAAAGCCCTTAAGTGATTAAAACATCCAAGTTCCTCTGACTTTTCAATGGCTTGGGCATTTAAGTTGCACAATAGTAATATCCAAAGTGATATGCAAAGTTTGTAAAAACATTAATAGCATGTTCAGATTGGTTTCTTCTGGAAATTCTCTTGCTGTTCGAAAGAAGAAATCCTCAAGATCAGTTTGTATAACAGTGTGCAAGAATATCAATACACTCCCTCCTAACTCTAGTTGCAGGAAATATCACTGCAGATCAACCTCCAAAAGTCTGGAAGGTAGAAACAAGGCAGAGTTTAGTGCATTGCTCTGCCAATTATCATGCATTAAAGTGAATATATAGCCTCTTAAATTTGAGAAAGAAGATATTCTAAAAAAAAAGAGTTGTTTTGGAAATTTCAAGCTAATGTCTTTAATGCATGTGAAATCTCCAGTGTCAAAAAGGTTTCATTTTTTTTGTTGATATTTCTTTGGAGCATTTTGTGTCCAAGAATAAATTATGTTTTGACCTGTATCAATTTTCATTGGCTAATTTCAGGCAGGCAGAGGCAGAAGGAGGGAAATTCAGAAAAATAAAAGATTAGAGCAAAACAGATACTAAAACTTAAATGAAATAAAGTATTTTATTTCAAGGCAGCTGAAAAGCATTTCATTCGAATCACCATGATTTCACTTTTTTTTTACAGTTTTTGAAAACCTGCAGATTTTTGAAAGAAAAAATAAGAACAACAAACATTTTCCAGCCAGTTGTCTTGTGAAGTCTCATCTAATAGACCCTGTGCTGAAAAGCCCTTGTAAGTCACTCGCTGCCTGAAGAGTAGAAGGAGCCGAGCCAACTCAGCTGCAACACAAACATGTGGTTTGAGGGGGCCTAGGCATTGTGTGCTTGCTGTATAGATCCTGCAGCTTTCCCCCAAACAAGACACTTCTCCAAATGAGGGTGATGCTGAAGCAGCTGTCTAAATCGGGCACTGTGTCAACAGTTTAATTATTAACTGTTCCATGTGTTCTCACCAGCCCCTGGGAAATGCAGTATCAGCCACAGGATTCAACCTTGAATCCCGCTCATGGACTTTTCCCCCAGAGCTGTTCAGTCACGAACAGCCTCGAGATAGCCCACATTCCTTTCCAACAGCCACCTCAGTCACTCCGTTTCTTACACCAAAAAGGCTATGTAGGAAGACAGGGCTTTTCCATGACTGCAGGGTCTGTTTGGGCAAGCTGCTGCAAACAGAAGGCAGAAGTAACTCAGCATCCCAGAACATGTCTGCTGAAGAGACGAAGGCTCCTTCTCCATGAAACTGAGGATCTCCAAAAACCTACCCCCAAAACAGGTAGGTTTGAGGCCTTTGGCTATTTGACAAAAAAAAAACAAACTGTAAAATCTGCTTCCTACAAACCACCAGGAAGCTAGTGTGCTTGGGGTCAAACACCCAGCAACAGATATTGCTGACAAGCATCACGTCAGGGTCTGCACCAGCTTTGGTTAATGGTTTTGCTTAAGTTTTGACATCATACTACACACAGTGCAGGAGGCTGGCCTTGCAATAATGAAGCCACAAATTAGGATAGCAAGGTCTGTAGCTGGAAAAATAATCTCCAGAGGAGTTCCTGGTTGAAAATGTGATTTATATAAGCTGTTATGGACAGTGGTTTTGTATGATCATCTCAGTTTTAGGACTGAAAATTCACCTCTGATAGCCTGTATGTTAAATATCACTCTCATTTGTGTTGTTTATTTACAGGTCAGGTCCTAAATCAGGGTTCAGAAGAGCTCCCTAAAGCTCATTATACTGTATTAAGGAAGGGTCTGACTTCAGCCTGTATCCATTGTATGGAAAAAAGACCTACCCATCCCTTTCTCCTGTACTTGCAGTTGTGTAACAACAGAAGAGTTCAGCTTTAGCACTCACACAACTCTCTTAGGAGATGTTGTCAGGTAAATATGAAAGACCAATTAGAAACTATAAGTTATTGAAATAAGAAGCAGTATAAGCAGATATGGCAGAGACAAGGCTGTGATCTTCATGCTCCATGTCTAAAATCTCTGCTGTACAAGCCCTTAGGAAAGAACTCTCCCCATGCAAAAAAAGCCAGCATTTTGGTGGCATGATACCGAGCTCACAGCAGTACTGTTATGAGATGGCCCATCTACCGTGTACGCGATCCCACAGCGTAGATCCATCCTCACCCACCCACTTCCTCACACTGTATATTCTTTCGCATTGTGGGTTTATTGGTGAATGATGAGTGCATTTTCAACAGGATTCATGTTTCAGTTGCTATGCGGAGATGCACCCTCCTCAGGGAGCTGTGAAGATCACAACAGGAGCTGCTGCCCAGTTTGTTAAAATACTGAATTTAAAGGCAGGTGCTGCAGGCACAGATGGAGCCGCTTTTTAGGAGAGGGGCTGAAAGTCAGCACTGCTGAGCACCGCCAGTTGCACTCCTGCTAGAGCAGGAACCGCTGCGGCGTCTTGGTTCTGCACCTGGACATCATTGTGGTCTGACGAAGACATCCCTCCCCTGCCGTGCACCTGCAGGCAGAGCCGCTGGCAAGCCGGTTCTTCTGCTTAACATTGGATGACCAAGGAGGATACACATATACTATTACTATTTCATATTTCTATTTCTAGTCTCTGTTCCTTTTCCCAAAGGCAAACTCTTTTTTTTTTTATTCTAAAGTTTGAGCAAAATCCATTCTGCCATTTTGAAGTCAGATGGGTGAAAATGAGCCAACTTTAAATCAGAGTTGCCAACTGGTTTAATTTAATTTGGTGAATTAATCATGAGCCTAGTTCTAAGTTCTTCTTCCAAAAAACAACAACATGTTCTTCGATTCATGGGAATACATCCAGGGCTGTGTTTGCGCTTAAAAACAAAAAGTTTGTTTCTGTCATGGAAACAAGCTCTCATAAATGTGACTGCTGGAGCTTGTTATCAGAAGATAAATTAAAGGAATCTGTCATAAAATGTTTATGAATCAGGTAATAGGTTTCAAGTCAAAATCAAGATTTTGGAGAAGTGAAAAAAAAAAATAACTAATGATTATTGAATATTTCTGTCTAACGGTATTTCTGCACCTGGACCAAAAACTCCTGAGCTCCCTTCCCCTGCAACACACATATATATGTACACCCCCCACACAAGAATTTAACTTTCTCATCTGGGACTCTCTCACAACAGTGCTTCTCATCAGCCTTTCTGGACAAAGAAATAACCATAATTTATGCAGTGGAAACAAGGGTGGCATAGAAGTACATGGCTGCTCATTTTTACAGTTTTTTTGATAAAGTTCCCACCTGGCTTCATGTTATGAAACAGTGATTATGATTCACACTATAGGCTCACATGAATGCCCCAGGAGGTATGTAAGCAGAGCAAGAGGGAGCACCCAAGAATGGTATAAACAAGAAAAACAGAAACGTAGAGTTCAGGTCTCCAGATCCCCTGGTGCAGTACCTTATCCACTGGAGCGTGGCAGAATTGGAGAGCATTTGTGGTCTTGATGGGGAATTTATATGGGTTCCTGCTGCAGAGAAGACCTTGTTCCCTCTCCAGTGATGGTTCAGAAAGAGGAGATAGGACTGTCATCCCAATCAGACAATATTATTTACTGATAGAGCTGTCCAGCTGGAGTGAGGGAAAACATTGCACTGTCCTTGGAGGCAGGATAAGGTATCTGCTGTGCAACTTAGGGAGAAACTCCTATAACCTTTTATGACAATGTGAGTGCTGCATTGGCAGGAGCTGTTGTGCACCCTGGGTCACCCTAATTGTATGAAAAGGTTGTCCACAGAAGGGTGTCAAGAAGGATAAAACAGAAGCGGAAATTTCACCCATCTTCTCACCACCCTACATATTTGCACACATACTGACCTACTTGCCACTACGCAAAGTTCCCAGACAAAATCATGTTGAGGTATTGGGATAGTGAAAAGCACCTTCTTCACAGACCTTAGAGGTGACTGGACAGTGTTTTACAGAAGAGGATCTGAAAGTGTCTTCAGATCACCACTTTGTCATCATTCCTTATGGCAGGGAGGAGTGGATGTGTAGACAGGCAAAAGGACGATGAAACAGCTCACAACGGAGGGAGCCTTTTGCAATACCCCTTCAAGCACGTACCTAGTACCTTTTCTCAACGAAGGTCATTTACAGGAAAATCCCCTTCTATATGCAGCTCTCCGGAGCTTGCTAGACATTCCTACATGGCTCATAAATCATACAGGCAGCTTTTACCATCAGCATTTTCCTTCTCCCTTGAAGTACTAGCAGCCACAGCAGCTGCTGAGTCTGAAGTTAATTTCACAAATTAACCTGAGAGTACCTCACAGTCCCAGGACAGCAACCCTACCTGCTCTGTGCATCTTCCTAGGAGGGACAAAGCTTGCAGCCTCAGCACTTCTGTAAGGTTTCCAAGAGGAGGGGAAAACCTTAGGAGGAGAAAATCTCAGCTGGTTACATGTTTCAGCCAGAAGGCAAATGGAGAAGAGAGATTGCATTATACAAAGGCAAAACACAGAGCAGAAATAAAAATGAGAGGAGAAAGGCTTCTAAGAGTATGAATGAAACAAAGAAGGAGATGCTTAGTTATCAGTTATACTTAGAAAAGAAAGAAATAAGAAGTAAGACTCAGGCTGGAAGAACTTGGTACCAGTGACAGCTAACCAGATCACAGGGGCCAGAGTCCCTTGGCAGGTTGACTATCTTTTTTTGTTTAATGTGCTGTGAATTTTTCAATACCATGGTAGACACACACACACACACACCAAGTTTGCCCACAGAGGTTTGTCTTTGCTCTGTTTTTTGTCTCTGGGCTGTGGAAGGTTCTTGTGAACTCAGACCTACATCTTCCTATTTCAGTTGTAGGGACTAAGCCATGCAGCTCATTATTGTGCTCTGCCTTTTCTCCACTCCTTTTACCAACACACCTTCCTTCTCACCAGACCTTGGCATAGGGGACATTAAAGCCCAAGAGGTAAAGGAAGAAGGGTGGCTTTTCTTACTTTCCTTGGCGGGTATTTGAAGCTGCTGCGCCACCCCAGTGAGCTGCAAAAGGTGTGGGGTCTCCCTCCTGCAGCAGGCTGTGTGCTGGTGGCCAGCAGGCAAACCCAGTAAAGCAAACCAGGTACCTGCAAGGGATGCACACCTGAGTCATGCTGTTTGCTATCCTGTGTCAGGGCCCTGCCTCCACTAACAGGCTTTAAATAGGCTGAACAGCCTCACCTGGGACCTAGTCCTGGTATGAGCTGTGCTGCTGGTGGGTCTGTGCTCAGCTCTGTCCTGGCTTGGTGGTGGGACTGGTATTGGATTTGTCTCTTCGCCTCCTGTTTGTCTCACAGTTACTGGGCTGTCAATTGATCTCTTTGCCAGCCCTGCCCTGCTTGGGTACTGTGGGACTGTGATTGCCCTTGTCGCAACTCATGGAGCAGCTCTGCTCTTGCTGCTTCCCATCATCGCAGAAGATCTAGTGGCGTTTTGTAGCAGGACTGATGGGACGACAACTCACTTCAAAAAGGTAAAATCTGAGACAGCCAAAACACATCTGATGAAAGCCCTGCCCTGTGAGGCTGGGATGCAAGAGGTTCTGATCCCTAGGAGAAGGGGTGGGTTGGCAGAAATTCTCTAAGGAAGCCTTGAAGTGTGCAAGGGACTTCCTGAGGTGTGTTAAATGTCCTCCATGGTGTCCAGTACTTCAGGTTTGCACAGGGTGTTTCTTGATATTGAAACTGTTGAAATCTGTTTTCTTCTTGCTCAGGAAGTGGTGGAGAATGTGAAGGCTGTGGACATCGTTAAATGCTGTGTGTAACTCCTGCAGGCACTGCACCTGGGTCGTCAGGGCTTGGAACAGCAGGCAAATGCACTTGCTAATGTAGATGAATGAATGGTGAGCTCCAGTAATTGATTTGGGTTTCTGTCCCAAGAGACACAGCTAGTGTTAAAATCCATTACCTACGTGGGATTTGTATTTCTGCTTTAAGGCTGATTAATTAAATGGTTTATTTTTGTAAGTACATAGCAAGGAGGAAGGAAGATGGCTGAGAGAGTCTAGAGCAAACAGAGCAGGCTCCCTTCGATCACTGAAGGATGCCTGATTTCCTCGTCCCAGCCATGCTCGCAGGGGAGTCCTGTCCTTCTGCCTAATCTGGAAGTGAGGGATCAATATTGCCAAGTGTCTGGGTTGCTCCTCAGTTCTCTGTAGACCAAATAGGTCTTTTTGGGGACCTTGGCAGAAAGGCTTGAGGAGTTGTCTCCTGGATGTGGTTACTTTGTGGCGTGCACGGTGGAAGTTTGCGTGACGTGCTGGTCTGGCTCCAGCTGGTCTGTGGAGTGAGAAAACTGGGTAGAAAATGTGGCCTTTTCCTGAGCGTCTTGGGATTTACCCTGCAAAGTCCCTCACTCCACTTAACAGGGAGGAGGGGTAGGGTGTGTGGGTGCTTTTCTTTTCTCCTTAGTCAGCAAGTTCCTTTGGTCAGGACTCTTTCTGTGTGGTGCATGGGGTGATCTCATGATATTCCCACAGGTGAGGAATTTCCCAGAACACACAGCAAAAAAGGCCTTACAGACAGGCAATGGAAGAGCAGAGAAGGCATTGAGCCTGCCAGCTTCCTACCATTTCCCAATCCTTTCCTAGGTACAAGGTCAAACCCACTCTCTCCCTGCTGCTGGAGAACATGCTCTGGGGATGCTGTCTATGGCCTCTACCTCCTGTGACAGTGAATATTTTGTTAGTCATGTAAATTGGAAAGACATCAAAATGGGAGGGGTGGAGCAGCCTGGTATGCCCTCCTCACCTCAGAGGTGTGGGACCTGCTGCTTCAAGTCCCTTTGGGCAGAGGAGGGAGCTGAGTCTGCCAACATTCTGACTGTAACTATTGAGCCTATGTTGGGATCAGAATTTTTCCTCCTGCCCCAGTTCTGTGCAACTACTTAGTTTCTTAATTTTCTTCATAAGCTTCTTGTTAGCCCACTCTTCTAGCCTATCCAGGTCTTCCTGAAGGGTGGCTCTCCCTTCTGAAGCTCGCAGTTAAGCTAAGGAGGTCTCTTCCTCCTCCTACTTCCCTTACCTTTGAAGGGGATAAACTGTTTTTGTGCTTCCAGGAGAGCATTCTTGAAAACCTCCCAGCACTCACTGACTCCTTTATCCTCCATGGAAGCTTCCCACAGAATCCCTCCCCACTGAGCTCTGAGCGAGCCAAAGTTTGCTCTTCCAAAATCTAAAACCTTTGTCTCAGTACTAACCTTCAGCGTGCTCAGCAGGATCCCCAAATCCACAATATTGTGGTCACTGCAGCCAAAGCTATCACTAACCGAAATATTACAAAGCAGGTTTTCTTGGTTTGTGAGTAGCAAGTCCAGCAGTGCCTCATTCCTGGTTGGCACATCTAACATTTCTATGAGGAAGCAGTCCTCTATGCATTGCAGGAACTTGATGGATGACATGTGAGGTGCCGTATTGTTCTTGCAACAAATGTCTGGGTAGTTGAAGTCACCCATAAGATCCAGGTTGTGTTGACCTGAAGCTTGCTTAAGTGATCCAAATATTGCTTCATTGGCCTTATCGCCTTGTTTTGGAGGTCAGTAGCAGATGTCTACTGAATCTGTGGCTTGGTTTGAGTCTGCTGTGCTCGAAGTTGAGGCTGTGCTGTGCACTCTGCTTTTCACAGAGGACTGAGAGCTCTTCTTGGGTCTGTGTACTCCTTTTCTGATTTAATTTGGTCCTAATTAACTTTCACAGTAATAGGATGAGAGGCAGAATTGCAACAGAGGAAATTCTATTAGATAAAAGGAAAAAAATTCCATAGGGAAGGCAATTAGTCATCAAAACACAGGCCAAGGTAGGCTCTGGGATCTTTGTACTTGGAGATACTCTTTATTTGATTGGACAGACCTGAGGACCTAAGTTAACTTCAAAGGTGGTCCTGCTATTGTTGGGGGTTAGACCAAAGACCTACAGACCTCCCTTCCCACCTGAGTTATTCTGGGATGTTGTGAACTCTGTGTTGGCTCTTGCCTTGCTTTCACCTGCTCCTCACTCCACACCAGTAGCCTTCAGTGCTAGGAATGTCCCCAGCACCACAAGACCCAAGGGCATGGTCCAGACCAGGGGAAAGAGCTTGGGTGTACAGACGTGACTCTAGAATAGGATTCAGGCAAGCAAACTGATTGGGTGGAGGAGAGTAAAAATAAAGCACTGCCTTTATTGTCAGGCTGTGTCCAGGGACCAAGGAATTAAACCAGAAACATACACAAGCATTGGGATAGGGGGTGACTTAATCAGCTGGAATTAGCTGTGGGGTTTGTCGCTTCATCTTTTTGTGTTTGGAGTGATTACAATTAAAATGCAAAGGTCTGACTGCTTAAGTGTTCCATGCTAATTGGAGGATCAGTGTGCTTTCTTTTCCCTTTCTTCTCTAATTTATTTTAAGGCTTTGTTTCCAGTACAGAAAGTGTGGCAGGCCCAAGAATTTGAGATGAGAGAGAGAGGTGGTAAATACCAAATCAAAACTGTGGGCAATTCCTCCAAAGCCGAGGAGGGAGGGAAGCATGGGGCTCTCCCTGCACAGGGAACAAATCTTTCCAAAGGGATGCAATAATCCTGCTTTCCTCTCCTCTGATTACTTGTTAAGCTGTGGTCCAGCAGCTCTGGGATTGCATTGAATAAGATGGGTTGGTCAAGAGTTTGCATGTTTTTGCAGCTAGTATGTGGGCTGGGGAAAACACTGTTCCTCAGAGAAGACAGGGGCCTTTTCTTCACCAATGGGTGCTTTCCAAGGGTGTGAGGTCTCTGGTTTTTGGAGAGGGCAGCTGAAGAGCTATCACACTGGTCTTTTCATATACTCTCATACAAGCAACTAGCAGCCTATGGCTTGTGTTCATGAGGTAGGTGCAGGCAGCAATTAGCACACCAATGTAGCTGCCCCAAATCAGCATGATGCTTCTTGTGCCTGGAAGGGGGAAATCCCACTTGGGTTACCTGAGTGAACAGTGAAAGGGAACAATCTAAGGTCTCCAACATGCAAGACAGCACAGAGTGGAGACTTCTTCATGCACAAGTGGTGTCTGGGGAAGAGTCTTGAACGTAGTGTCACTGCAGTCAGTGACGGGGCCAGTCCACAACTCCAGCCAGTGCACTTCTGCTCCTGATGCCAGCTCTACTTTGGGCTACACTTAAGCACCCAGCAGGTACCAGCTCTGTGGTGGGGTGAAGATTCAGGGGCATTGAGGCACTGCCATCACAAAAATAAGTGTCAAGTGCTGTTATGGGCAAATGCATCTATTCCCACCCAAAACTTGCATTGTCATCTCTGCTTTGCAGAGAGCTGTGGTCAGCAGTGATGGGGAGCTGGGCAAACTCATTGCCATCTGCTGAATTCATCTTTTAGGCCGCTGAATGCTCCTTGGTAGCCTTCTGCTTGTGCCCATCACAGCCCCTTGACATGGTGATATGTTACCCCCTCCTTTTTGATGGGGAGCTGAAGCCCAGAGCACATCTGCAATCAAACAAGGTGACCCAGCACATCAGGGAGCAGAGCTAGCAAGAGCCTTGATAACCATCATGTCAGAAGCAAGGGGTTTGCAGAGCACAGCGAGGACTGGCAGAGTGAGAGCCAGGGATGCAGCAAGTCACGGGCTGCTCCACCAGCTGCTCAGGAGGGCAAACTGTCCCGGAGAGCCCCTCCTCAGAGGAAGGTTATAGCAATCCTCTACAAACTTCATGACAGGCTCTAGAGGAGCACAGGAATTTCACATGCGCAGTATCTCCTTACTGGGAAGTAGCTGCAGCACTTAACAAATTAAATAAAAACCCAGGCTCCCCATTTTAAATTTCCCTTCCTTGGACAGGCTGCCCACATGCTGCGGGGCTGGGGGAGATGACCAGAAAGTGTCTATGTCCAGATGGAGAACAGGGGTGGCTCTGAAAGGGTTGAGAGGAGGTGGATCCTCCTCAGAGACATGCAGAGGAGAGCGAGTGAGGGATACACTGGGGCTGCACTGCCTGCACCGTGACCAGGGCCCATGGGAGTCCTCTGTCTCTAACAAGCCCTTCTCATGCCCAGCCAAGCACGTCAGCAGAGCAGCCCCGTCCCCAGGGAAGAGGAGGATGGGTCCCGGGGGCTCCGCCGCAGAGTACCTAGTGATGCAGCTCCTGCTCTCGCTCCAGTGGTCTCCAGAGATGGGCAGCTGTGTATGAAAAGTGTAGATCTTTTTTTCATGAACTCAGCAAAACTTGTGGAAGGAGGGAGGGGGCAATTGAGGAAGCCTGTAGCTTTAGAGCAGAGGTACTGTGAACCCACTGGCTGTTGTCTGTGATGGTTTTTCCTCCTCCATTGCCCATGCTTCTCC
Source organism: Nyctibius grandis (assembly GCF_013368605.1). Classification (NCBI taxonomy): domain Eukaryota; kingdom Metazoa; phylum Chordata; class Aves; order Nyctibiiformes; family Nyctibiidae; genus Nyctibius; species Nyctibius grandis. The sequence continues at coordinate 11,239,038 of NC_090670.1, forward strand.
CTGTTTCCCCACAGGCAGAGCTTGCCTCACACATGGGATACTGGAGCTCACCACCCTGAATCCTGAGCTGAGCGTCAGCTGTGGCAGGGGATGTCTGTGTGCATGAAGCTCCCTTGGGTGGGCTGTGGTGTGTGTGCGTGGCCTGGCCGAGCCACACATGGAACATGTTCAGAACCAGGTCTAGCCATGTGTCTACCCATTAATCCTCCTTGGCTGGGTTTCTGTCTGTCAGCACATCCCTGTCCTGCCCACATGCTGTGAGCTGGAGGCAGCCACCACTGAACACAGGATGTTAATGTACCTCATACTGACAGGAGGAGTGGTTGCCCCTGAGTCATGTCATCATATTCCTGTTATTTTCCTTACCTGGGGATGGTGGGAAACAAGTACTTTCATGTTCAGGAAGCAAGATGGTGGGCGCTGGCATCAGCCTTTCTCTGTTTTCTTGTTGTTTAGCAGCTGGCACCCTGGGGGTCTAAGGTATGTAAGGAAGGGGCCATGCCACTCTGGCAGGGAGGGCAGGACCAGCATCAAGTCTCTTCCCATTGGTGGGGACGATGGCCAAAACCAGCTGCAGAAACTGGCTCTGGCACATGCACACTGAGGACTGGTAGTTGGTTTCAGATCTGGAAGTGTTCTCCATCCATCATGGTACCTGAGCACTCAGGGAGCAGTGCAACAATGAAAGGTTCTAGCTTCTTCCTTGCTGCTGCTACTCAGCAGATCCTATCCTACTTCAGCTCCTAAAGACCAACCTGAGAACATCTCAACCTGCACAAATGCAGAGAGAATTGCATTTAGAGATGACACTTTTTGCAAAGTGGGAAGTGCTGTTAATGGCCGTTTTCCTAATTGCGACAGAGCAGAAGAGAGAGGGAGCCACGTGCCCCAAAATGAAGGTGAAGCTGGAAGTCCAGTTCCTGGCTCAGAGAATATAGTCTGCCAGGAAGCCGATGGGACTTCTCCATGTGTGGACTTGTTCCTTACCTCAAAGGTAATTGGGGCAGTAGGATGGGGTTGGCCTCTTATATCTCACTGCTGTCCAGTGGGATATGCAGCTTGAGCCACCAGCACTTGGTTGTGTTTGGAAAGAATGTGGGAGCACCTCTGGGAGCCAAACTGTGCCTCTGTTGTGAGGCCTTGGACTCTGCTGTTCCTGGCACTGAGATGCTTCTGGAGCCAAGAGGGAGAACAGCCGCTCAAAAAAAAGGCAGTTTTCTTGTTCTCCTGACAAATGAATTTAAATTGAACCAGAATTTTGAGTGAAGCTGATAATAGCTGTGCTATTTTAATCCATCCGTGTCTCCCTTGCCTCAGCACCAGCGCCGACGTCAAAGGCTCCTCAGCCAGGAAAGACCCTGGTCGGATCTCCTGGAAGCTAGCGCTCTCAGCAGCGGCACAGGAGGATTGCAATGCGCAGACGGCTGCAGCCCTGTCTCTGCTAATTGGCTCTGTTCCTCTGAATGTAGCACTGAATCCTCTGCAACAGAGCATAAAAAATGTGAGGAAGTTTCCTCCTGCAAAAACAAATCTCAAACCCATATAGCCTTAATAAATAAATAAGGTTCCATGTTCTGCTCCCAGATGCCACTGTGGAAATCCAGAATCAGTTCAGTGGATGTATTCCAAAGGTACCAGTGTCAGAGCGCGCTGAATTTAGCCTGAATGGCAGAGGAGAGAAATGGGCTGCTTTTGCTCACTGCATTGAAGCATAAACGTAATTTCCCTTGTGAAGTGTTATAGTGATGCTCTGAAATATAACAAAAGGAAGCTGTGGCTCATTGGCATCGTTGCTTTCTTTAGCTGCCTTTGCTGATCATACCAGAAGCAATATGTTACCTGTGTGTCTGAGGCACAGTGCCACAGAGGAGCATGTCTTTGGGATTGTTAAAGCCAAACGTGTCCCAGGTGGGGTCCCTGATGTCAGTGATGCCCATCACGGCACAGGGGACAGAAGTTGAAAGGCCTACCACGACCCTGGCTGCAGTACTTTCTGCCTAAATTTGAACCCTATCTCTGGTGATACTCGTGAAAAATTTCCTCTTTGCCATGAATTAGGGCAAACCCCTCCTTGATCTTTGCATGAGGCAGATCAGCTGAGCACATGAAAATTGTAAGAAAGGCAGAGGTAATGTGGTTTTACTTCTTCAGCCTTTTTTTTCTTGTAACTTGCCTCATTCCAGTTCCAAGTCAATTTTTTTGAGCTCAATTATCTTTTCCCTTGTCCACCCCAAAATTTAGCAGAAGGTTGTGTAAAAAAAAAAAAAAAAAAAATCAAAACCAAAAAAAACCCCAAACACAAATAAAATTAAATGAAACCTACAAACAACACAAACCCAAAAAAAAACCCCAATGCAAAAGAGTTTTTTTGTAACCAACTCGATATCAGCATCTGTGGAAATGAAATATTTAGCCCAGGATTCAGTGCTTATCCTTCTGGTGTCAGCTCTAATCTGAGTTGCCACTTAAGAAAATGAACAAACAAACAAAAAAGAGTTTAACCTTTTCCTTTATGAGGATAGTTTCAAAGATGTAAATTTGGGACTTGGAATTCATCATAATGAGTTTCTTTGCATATACCAGATTGTTTGGGGGAACTTGTGATGTCCCACCATGGCTTCTGTGGCTTATCTGCACCATGGCATCTCTTCTCTCCCTATCCCCAACTCCCTCTGCATGTGCTTATAGTGTTCCCAAATGCCAGTGCTAACACGTGCCCTGGGGGAGCAGCAGCTTCAGGCCCTGTGGGGCACCAAGATTTTTGACTTAGTTATTTTGCTGTTTGCTATCACTACTGCTCTAGTGATAGAGATGGATGGCTCTTGGCTCTGGTGGGCACCAGGTCAAGGGAGCATGCCTGCAGAGAGGAGGGGGACTTAAACCTCTCCAGACACATGCCAAGCTCCAGGCCAGGTTGCCCTGGCACAAATTTAATAATCCATCTTCTAGGGACTCTTTAAATTGACCTTTAAACAACTCCTAATGAGATTCTGTTTGGGGATTTGGTTTTGATTTATTTTTGGCAGCAGTAACAACCAAAACCCAAATAATATTTTTAGCTTTGGACACCCCAGGACCCTTAACAAATCCAAAAATATTCCTGAAAAGCAAGACGGCGGTGGTCTGCTTTTCTCATAAAGGCCACAAAAATACTAACCCCAGGAGAAACCTTTTTTTAATGCTAAAAGCAAATACATTTTCAGCCAAAATAGAAGTTGATGTAATAGATTTGACCTTTCTTGCTCGATCTTGCACAGTGCCAGTGCTTTTTTGCTAACACACTGCTAACCTGGGGCCTTACCACACCGCAATTCAACCTTGCTGTATCTCAGACATAACATATACTCTGCCACGAGGGTGCAAGCCAAGCCGGGGGTGCAGAAGAGCCCACCGGCTCTGAGGTTTGCCCAGCTTGGGGGAACCCTCTGTCTCTCTGCTGTTATCGATGCTGAGGATGCCTGGCCAGTCTTGCTGGGGTCTGGTGAGGGGTCCTCTTCAGGTGGCTCACAGGTTTCCATGCCTTAGGCACTGGTGGTGGGGACCATCCAGGCCAACCTCAAAATAGGACTGCTACCATCACTAGAACAGGTCAGTGTGGCTTTGTCTTGTGAAGAACTGATGAAACAGCAGTGGTGATGGGAAGCCAAGGGAATAACGTGCTTTTATTCCAGCTGAGAATCTTCCACTGATTATTTATGTCTTGGGGATAGATGGTTTGGTATTTCCTCTGTTCTCCAGGGGATGGCTGGGCTCCTTAGCTGGAGGCTGGTCTGGAGAGTGTCTTCACTTCGGTCAAATAGGCCAGTTGTCCTCACCTCAGAAAAGTCATGGACTCCCTAGAGGGCTGCTGGCTCTCACCTTGTCCCTCTGCAGCGGTGTTGATGCTGGGAGTCAGCATGCTCTGTTTGCTTTTAATGACCACAGCAATGTTCTCATTGCAGATGAGCCTGCCTGTGTTTAAAGCAGTAAAATGAAATTCCCCCTGACCCCCCCTCCCCAGCCACAAATGAAAAGTACAGCAAGGTTGGAGGGGAAATGGCACAGCTGGGTGTCCTGGGTGCTCGCCCTCACTGGAGGCATGAGCCGTCCAACTCTCATGGAGTTTCTCTGAAAAGCATTCCTCCCCAATCAGCCAAGCCCCATCCCCCAGGGCTGGGGAGGGAAGGGGTGCTGGTGGGCAGGGGGGACTGGCAGCAGGATGATGGCAAGGACACAGAGGAGGGAGTACAAGAAGAGAGCTGAGAGGGTGCATAAGAGAGATAGCAAGGAAAGGCACCAGAGCAATGACCACATAGCATCTCCATAAATACACAGCAGAAAGCTCTCAGTCCACCAGCTTGCCGGAGGCACCTAGTGCTAAGGCTGGGCGCTGCTCTGCAAAGCAGAGAAGGCCTTTTCTCCCCCAAAACGGCTGTGGCACAGCTCATGGCGCCTGCCCTGCTCCCGCTGTTCCCACCAGGAGTGGGAGATGACTGCCACCATGTTGGGGTTGGACCAGGGGGATGTGGTGTCCCGGAGAGGGCAGCCCAGCAGAGCAGTGGCCACTGCAGAGTGGGTGAAGTGCAGCTGCAAGCCTTTCAGAGCAAGGCAGTCTCTCTCCTTCACATTTGTGCAACACCGAGCATGTTTTGGATTTGTTTTGTGGTTTCTTGGTGCTGCCCTAATACTTCTTGTGGAGCTTCAGGTGAGCAATAAGGCAAAAGTAGAACGATTCCCTGTAGCAAATGTGCTGTCTGGTCTTCCACCAGCTTTGTCCTCTGCTATTATAAGCCAGATCCGGGCTTTCCTGGATTTGGGAGCTTGGCTTTTAACCCACTCATGGATTTCTTTTTAATTTTGATCCAGGCTACTGGCTAAAACCCACAGAGCAAATGATGTCTGCCCTCCTTCACTTTTTATTATGAAGCTGAAATTTAGCCTTAGTTCACCAAGCGCTTTTTAACTAATCAAGGATGAGCTAATCAAGGTCACAGGCCTCGGACTTTTTCATTTCCTCTGGGAGTCTAGATAGAGGTACATGAGTGTAGTCATGGCCTTGCCTTACATAGTCCTTGCAGGAAGCCAGAGAGGGGTTGTGAATGTCTTGGTGAATTCTTTTATTTTTTAGTATTCAAAGAACTATTCTGTAAAGCCAAAAGTAGATGTGGGACAGGGGAGGTCTCAATAAATTATACATTTAAAAAAAAAAATCAAAAAAACCCTATATAAACATACTCTAAAAAAAAAAAATCAATCTTTTTTCCATAAATTTGTATCCACTCATAGCTCAAAATACATGGCATTTAAAAGATCAACAAGGAAATGAAACACAAAAATTACCAGGACAACGTTTCAGCCACTCAAATGTGTTTATTTGGTTCATTTTAGAACTTATTTTTCCATTTGCAATGTTCATCCTCATTTAGGCTGAAAAAATGCATGTGAAACATCAAAACTGTACCTGAACTGGAAAAATTATTTCCCTCTGCTTTTGAATGGCTCCTTTCCCAGGCTGTCAGCCACCCACCCAGCTCTTTGCAAAGTCCCTTTGGGCACGAGCAGTCTGCCAGCAGCTCGTTTCTGCAGTCCCAGGCCTACAAAATGCTGCTGCTGTTCCCACAAAGGCCTGATCTCTCAGTGGGATGCCCCAAGAAGCATCTTGCTGATAAGCCGCTGTTGACTGCTCCACGCATGCTGTTCCCCATGCCCCTGGTCTGCCTACGCCTGCCCGCGGTGCTGAGCTCCTTCCAGCCAAAGGCATGTGGTGCTGGTGGTTGGCTTTGCGCCTTGCTTTCCGCATCCTTCTCTAGCTATTAACATAGCGCCACAGTTGTGGCCGTGATGGGAGCTTGCACAGCCCCTTGCAAGGCCAGCAGCACTGCTTTAGACACCCAGCAGAGGACACGGGGAGATGTTCCTGGTACCCTTTTCCTGAGTCTGAAAGGAAATTGGCTAGTCAGTACCTGAGTCTTGCTGACCAAGGGAGGTAGGAGCACAAAGGAGAGGTTCGGAGCAGCCATTCCCTTTCTTGGGGTTGGCTATGAAGCCCTGAGACTAGCAATGCTGTTTCTGAGGAGCAGAAGGAGATGTTTTCGGCACTGAAAGATTGCACAAGGGGTGCCAAGAAGAGGGTTTGTGCAGGTGTCTGTCTTGGCTTCAACTCCATGTTACGTAAAACTGATGCAACTTTTCTGTGCAGACAAAGCCTCTCCTGGGTAGAAAGGGTATATGAGAGATGCAGGTTTGGGAGAGCACAAAGAACAGAAAGGGGGGTGGAGATCTCTGATTCAGCCCTCATCACTCTGGGAATTTCAGCAGCTGCAAAAAAACCTCCTGCATCTTGGAGAAAAGTGACTTGTAACTCCCCACAGGACCTGACTATGACAAAACCCAGCTGTAGTTGCAGCAGATAGATGTGCAATTCTGAGCCTTGGACCTCTCTCTCCTTTGAGATGTGTTACTCTTAATGCAAACCTCAGCTGCTCCTTCCCAGCCTCCTTGAGGAAAGCAAACCATTTTCTCACCCCCAGCTTTACTTACAGAGCAGAAGGGGAAGCCCACATTAGATTGAGCGCTGTTTAAACTGAACACCAGGAATGAGTCCAGGATAAGCCCTAACCCTGTATTTCTGCTTCCTGTAAACAGCTGACAGCCTGGACTGTTGCAAGAGCATGGGCCAGATGAAATAGCTGAATGGGTCATTGCTGTCTGTGTGGAGAGCAAACCACCTCCACATCTCCACATAGCTCAGGTTCTGCCTGTACCAGTTATCTGAACTGGTAGCCGATTAAAGTGAACAATGTCAGACTGAGTGCTCTCAGTTTGGGTTAAGAAGTGTTTATTTTGGAGGCAGGGGAGTTAATTGTAATGTTTTCCTCATGGGCTCAGACTAAATTGCAATAGGAAATTAGGGCGTCCTCACAGCATTTGCATAGGTCTAATGAAATGCACTGGCAGGACCTGTGAACCCATGGAGACAGGACACATGCTGGAACAGGTTTGCTCTCAGGACTTGTGACCCCGTGGGAGACCCATGCTGGAGCAGTCTGTTCCTGAAGGACAGAATGGAAGGGATTCCACCCCATGGAAGGGATCCATGCTGGAGCAGTTCATGAAGAACTGCAGCCCATGAGAAGGACTCACATTGGAGAAGTTCATGGAGGACTGTCTCCCGTAGGAGGGACCCCACTCTGGAGCAAGGGAGGAGTGTGAGGAGTCCCCCCCGCCCCGAGGGGGTCAACCCACTACAGTAGGTGACTGCAGCGTGTTACTCATCTGAGCTTGCCAGGAGCTCCTCAGCTTGGGTGCAGCCTACAGGGAACACCATGGGCAAGTCCCACTGCTTCTTGCCTCTCCTGAGATTTTTGGACTCTAGTTTCAGCACTGACCAAAGCTCAGAAGCAGACAGCCATGAACATATTAAGTAGAAGGCGTGTGAAGAGAGCAAGTTAATTCAATTATATTACAGCTGAGGTAGATTTAGATCTCTACAAAGTCTGGCACTGGTTCCTATTTTTCACCCAAAGTGTTCTCTTCAATCTTAAAAATGGCTTTGATATGTGCTGAGTACCAGAGAGGCTGTGATCAATTTGTTAGAATGAGTTTATTAAAGAAGAGAATTCCCTGAAGAAGAAATTGGGAATGTGGCATTTGTAATTATCTCCATCAATTGAGATGGATTCTGAAAACCTGAGCTTCCCCTCTCCGGCTTTGCTGCAGCTCTGGTGTTTTGCACACAAACCGCATCTCTGAGCCATGCTGGCTGAGCTGCTTTTCTCCTCTGAACACTGGGTGATTCCTTACTCCCCCCCCCTCCCCCCATGCCATGAATAGTCGAAACAAATATGCCAAATTGCTGAAAAATTCCCTTTCTGAGGTAGACCCAACCTGTGTGCAAATTTGGGTTAAATTCCACAAACAGTTTCAGCCAAAAGCATACAGGACATGTTGAAACATTTTTGTTTTGACATCAAACTGAAATGTTTTGAAATGGCCTTTTTTAAAATTTCAAAACTGATGCAAATTTTGTTTAGCTGAACATTAAAAACGAGACTAGACAATAACAGAAATTGTTCTCTTCCTATTGAAGGACCCACTTAGGCTTGACTTTAATGATCTTTAGGGTCCTGTTTTGTTTCACCAAAATGGTTGACCCAAATTTCCTCTGATTGCTTTAGGTTCAGCCACTCACATGAAAAATAGTCTGTTCAACCAGCTGTATTTCATACATCTCTTCCAGTTTCTTGCCTTCTGCCCTGGCTGTCCTTCTGCACGGTCTGTTTGCCTCCTTCCGCCGTGCAGTTCGATGCCAGTCCTCACTAAACCCCCTCTGTTTGTGATACACTCCCTCTTCTCCAGGCTGTTTCTCAGTGGAGGGCCATTTAAATGTTTGGCACAATTCCTTTATTATTCAGCGCCACACATGTATGTATACATAATAGGAATGAATAATGGATGCTAATAATGCATAATTAATTCATGATAAATGTCTATTACAAAGTCAGTATCAGAAGTGGGATCACTGCAGGGAAGCTCCCCATCCCCCTCTCGGGATCCCAGTGAGGTTTGAAAAGACCCGAGCTCAGTGTGTACCACCGTGCCTCTCCGAATTACGGAGCTGGGTCTGTAGGAAGGAGAAGAGACCGTCCCCATGTGCTCAGAGCAGAGGGAAGGGCTGAAAACTGCAGTGCCAGGAGCTGAGTTACTCCCACATAGCACTGTGTGAAACTGGGCTGGGGACCAGTTCCTCCCGTACCTGCTCCTCCTCCTTCCCGACCCAGGACAGGACATTAGATCAACACCTGCTGCTCTCCAAACTCCCACCACTGTCAGGGAAGACCTGGGCAGAGCCCTGTCCCTCCTGCTTAATCATATTTGTTCCCTCCGTGTCACCATCAGTCAGGTTGGCACTCGCGCATGACAGCTTTGATCTTCCCACCTGTGCTGCGGGAAGTCTGGCAGGGCCAAGGTCGCCTGCTGAGGACCATTAAAGCCTACTTGTTAATGTATCTGATGTCTGAGGCTCTTTGCATGGAGTCCAAGAGCCAGGGTTAGGCTTGGAAACGAGCATGAGTGAGTTCTTACAGCCCTCAATGCCTGCACTGCTGTCCAGGGAGCACCCACGCCTCCCCCACCTCTTCTGCTTTCCACTGAGCATTAGCAAGGCCACAGATGGTCTCTGGCTGGGACCAGCCAGGAGGATTTGTATGTGATGGGAAAGGAGTCTCCAGCACAAAGCTATTCTGTCTTCGTGAGTGCCACTGCCTGTCCCCACTTAACACTTGCTGTCCATGTGAACATGGGCAATATATCTCTGTAGTTCACAGTCTGCTTGTATGGTAAGTATGGACCCCACAGGTGTGCAGAAGAGTCCTCATTTGTTTCCTGACAAGAAGGCAGAGCACTGTTTTGTCCAAGTGGACTGTAGGCATGTCTGAGACCATAATTTCATGCCCCACCAGCCTATACACCCTTGTCACATCTGTGAGTACAAGAGATGCAATGCAACATAGATGGTCCTAGTTATGGCCCGTAAAGGAGCTTGATCAGGCTCTGACCTCAGTCACAGGCATGAGAGGTCCCAGCACCACCCACCACCAACTTCTGAAGGCAGCAGTCAGAGGTTCTGATGCATGTCCTGGAGAAACCCTGCTCCCACCCCATTTCCACTGCTGCAGCCAGGCTTGTGAGGATCCCCTAATAACAGCTTGAAATATTCTCGCACCAGCACCAGCGGTGCTAGTGCTGAGCATCCATACAAAGTCTTGGCTGAGATGTTCAGCAGTTTCTCTGCTGTTCACTTACCCTTGACCCTGCTTCCCACATGTCCTCGTTTCCAGTTTGGCTGATGCCAAAACTAACAAGCCACTACACTGCTGCTGCTCTCTATTACTGTTCCTTCTGCTCCTCCTTCATGTTCAGTTCCACACTCCTCTCCACTTGTCATCACCGACAGTGGAAGCAGCTGCTGTCAACCAAAGCCTTATTTAAGGGAAAAAAAGTTTAAATTGCTCCAAGAGGGACTCTTCTGAACATTGGCTGAAAGAGAGTGAGTGTCCTCAACCAAGTCATCAAATACAGCAGTCACCAGGGAGCCCTTGCATGCTGCAAAGGGAGAGGCAGAAAGTGCAAGAAATCCCCTGCTAGAGGGACCTGACCCTGAGTTGTGCTGAGGACCTGCTCCATGTGGGGCCACCCTTGCCAGCAGGGACAGGGATGGCTAGGGAGAGAGCTAGGCTGTAAAGAGCCTTAACTAATGGACCCAGGGGACCAGCATCTCGCCTATGAAACTGCAAATACATCTCCTTCTGACCCAGCATGCATCCGACTTCGCAGGAACATTTGTATCTTGCAGAGCATGGCTGCTCTCCCCTTGCCCACAGGACAATTAGCAAGATTTGGCACTTCCCTGCCCATATCTTCCGAGACACTTACCCTCTCTTCAGACCCCGAGGCCACACCGCCTGGCAGAGCAAGACACGTTTATCCCTTACAGTGTGCAGGCAGCCATCTCCTTGCCATGATCTGCCCCCGCCACCCAGGTGTTCTCTCCTCCCTGCTGCCCTTTGCACAGGCCCTACGCCATCTGCCAAGAGATGTGAATGCTTTGCCTGTGCCATCCTGCAAACCCAATGTAAGGGAGCTCTGCTGAGTGCTGAGCTCTGGAAGGTCCCTTCCAACCCAAACTATTTTATGTTTCTATGACTCTATGATTCTGTGATCCCAGGGACAGGCTCCTATCGTCCCAAAACCAGCAATACCACAAGTAGAGCTTGCCTCCCACTTTCCCAAGTCAAGACTCATACACATGGTACAGTCCCACCATGGCAGACTGCTCCCTTCCTAACCTTGGTACATGCTGCCTCCAAACTCCCTGCCTCAATGTGATGTGGTACGGCACCAGCATGCGAAAGGTCAGCTTTCCATTATAAGCAATTCAAGGCACTTAAGCTGTATCAAATGCAGAGAAAGCTTCTGTACCACATAAAAAACCACGATAAAATTGCAAAAATGTGTTTGACAAATCCATCAAGTCACATCAACAGAGCGCCTGGTGTTTCTGGATTTCTCCATGCGTGCTATTGAAAGCAGTAGGAGTTTGCCAGCTACTTTCACCAGAGCTGAGCTGCACCCTGGAAATGCAGCTTTCCACAAGCTAATCGTATGCTCACAGTCAAGCACATGAGCTGTGTGATCTTATCCCCTCCATTTTTCTGAGATCAGTAAAAGGGCTGTGCACAGGACAGTAGAAAATGTGGTTCATTGTATTCCCCACCCAGCAGATCACTTATTTCTTTAATTTCTAGATTTGCCTGCTGTAAACAACCATCACATCCTGGCTTTCCCTCTGCTGTTTATCCAGTGACAGTCTGGGCACGGGGGCAGGCTTTTCTCCTTCCATCCTCTCTTTCCCATCTTGTCTACCCATGAAATCTAGCAGGAAAGGAAAGCCAAGGAAAGGAAAACGAAGCTGGGTGCAGAGGGTGACCACAGTGCCAGAAGTACCCTCACCAGCCAGGGTGCAACCTCATCACATTGAACAAGGCAGACTGGTGACAGTAAGAGGCTTTGGTGAGCCTGTGGTCACCATCAGGCAAGGGAAGATATTGCCCATACAGCAGTTCAGTCAGGAGTAGTCGAAGACAAAGCTAGAAACTGTGCCAGAGCTCAAGTATAGCTCTTAGACCCACGGGTGATGGGTGGGGGTCCCAGATGAGACTGGTCCAGGCAACTGAAGCCCATTAGTGCACACAGAGGCTTGAGAAAAATGTTTCATTTCCCTTTCTGGCATAATATGTGTAATTTTTCCTTTATCAGACTGTCCGATCATCATGTACACTAGTCATTTTCCTAGAGAGATAAATGCTACAAAAAAGATGCAGTATCAAGGGAAGAGCAAGGATGCTGACAATGCCCCAGGTAGGGAAAGCCATGCAGGGATTTGGGTGAAGCAAGTCCTACCCCTCCCCACAAGACACTCCAGGAACCACTCAGTAAGGGGAAGACTTGGTGAAATGGGTGGGAAGGAGGTAAATTGAGGTGCCAGTGTCAGCCCTCAGCCAGAACATGACCCTTGTGCCAGGAAGAAACAGACCAAAGTAGGAACTTTGTTTTATGATACCCGCAGATACTTTGTAGAGGAGCATCAAGCCCTGTGGTGCTGCTACATGAACAATGCTTTCTAAACAGGAGGCATACTTCTCCCTGACTTTCTGAAATCTTAAATTTGGAGGGGAAATAGGAGGTGGTATTCGATTGTCCACCCTCCATGCTTACAGCACGCCTCATCTCAGAAGAAGTGGTGTTCACATACAACAGGGCCACCTATCACCCTGTTCACCAGCCTTCTTCAGTCAGCCCTGCCTGCCTCAGCTGTACTGAGTTAGAGCTAAAAGGGACAAAGCCCAGCAGGAGAGGGCTGCTTTAGGAGGAGGGCTGGGCTGGTGGTGGAGTTTGGAGAGTAGTTTTTTGAGGTAAGCTTTAAGGTAGGTGTTGCAGTCTGCTGTGTGGTATTATTGGCTAAGGGCTGGGTAAAGCAGGAGGGTTCAGTGTGAAGACGAGGGTCTGAAGATGTGGAGCTGCTGCTAAAGATCTGCCTGAGATGTTGGGTAGGTGGTGAAGAAGAGGAGAAGCAAGAAAAATCAGAGAAGAAAAGACAAAGGAAGGAGTGCCTTGGGGAACAGAAAAGTTGGCTTTGGCTGTATCTTAAGTCTGGGGCTTAGAGCTGGGGGTGATTTCAATTTTCCCTACCAGTGCTCAGTGATGTGTTACTGAGGAGATGCAGGGTGGTACCAACAGGTGATCCGCAAGTGGGGCAGTTGGCAGACAGCTTGCTGCATGCCTGAGTACAGGATTTGACCAGGCAGGTTTTGAGGTCTGCAGGGGAAGGTCAAGCTCAGAGCTATCTTGTGCATGTGCCTGCACCCTTCCAGAGGTGCAAGAACATGCTGCAGCCTTATGGGCCCATAATGCCTCTCTTCACAGAGGAAAACTGGATTTCCATGGTTGTGTGGGGCCAGAAGTGGGAGAGCTGCCTGGCTTTTGCTGTGTTCACTGAGTACTAGCTCTGCCTGAGCCTGGCTTGAGAGTGCCTATGGAGCTTGTGGCTTTTTCCCTCCTACAGAGTGATCTCTGCTGGTGGCAGTTTGATTGTCTGATGGTCTGTTGACAGTTAATGATTCTCACAATTTAAAAAAAAAAAGTTATTTACCAATTTTCTTTCCTGTGGAGCTGAAAATAATAGCAAAATCAATCTAAACTACATAACACTAAGAAAACAAATAATTATCCAACATGACCAAATTAAGCTGCTCACAGAACTCACAGTGGTTCTGTTCAGTTGCAGCCATGGGACTCCAAAATAATTATTGCCAGCTGCCAAATGTGTGATGAGTTAGGACTTTTTTGGGGGAGGGCTGATTCTTCAGTGGGGGCTGGGAGAAGGAAAGTACAGACACTCCATGCAGTGGAAAACATGAACATAACTGCTGATATCGCATAGGTTTAATAGCACTTGGTGTTGGCTTTTTTACTGTTCGAAAGAAGTACACAGGTAATAGCAGTAATATGGCTGGTACTTTCCAAAGTGAAATGCAGAAAACAAATTCAGAGTGTGAATAAGGATTTTTGGAAATGATGGGGAGAGTCTGTTTTCTCACAGTAAAAGGCTGTGTGGGGCAGTGGGGAACCTATGGAAATACTAGAATAAAAACATCATCTTTAAATTAAAGCAAAAGAAAGGTAAGAAAGGGAATCAGAGTTGTTGATTTTTAAATTTTTTTTTTTTCTGTCTGTGTCACTTGCAAGACCCCATTTTAGCTGTGATACAGTCGGGGTGTAAGCCAGCACGTTCTCGAATTTTTCTGCTTTTAATGAGATATTCCCAGAACACTGTTTTGTGGTATTAAAGATTAAGCTGAGATGCAACAGGAGGGATGAGTGAGGCCTGCAGCATGGAGGGTAGTGGATTAGTAGGAGAGAGGCTTCTAATTATAGAAAAATGTACCCTTTCTTTGGAGAGTGGCATATCTGGAATAGCTACATTATTGGGCTGTCATCTCTGAAGGAAGGCTCCTAGAAAGGAAGAAGCACAGGTAAAGAGAAGGAAGGAGAGGGGTAGTGCAAGCTCTTCTGAGGAGAGAGTTGCAGATGGAGCAAGAAACAAGGGTGCAGTCCCAAGGGGATGCGTTTGTGCTAGTGCTGAGCTTGGGGAGATGAGTTTTGTAGATGTCAGCAGACAAAAGGTTTGGAGCACGGGCTGTACTTTCTTACCCAAAATGCAGCAGCAATCAGCATTTTAACTCTGATTTGCTCAGGTATTTTTTTTTTGCTTTATCCTCACACACACTTGAATGACCTCCTGGTGAGGTTAGACCTCCCTTGGTTTGTGTGCTCGGTGTGGGCTTAGAGCCAGGTCCCCGTTCCCAAGCACATGCTGGTCACCCATCTCTGCTGTACAGCAGCAGCCAGCCTGGGTGCAGCTGTGCAAGATGTGCAAGTACAGTCTCTTGTTTCAATGGCCTGTCCAGGTGTTGATGGCCTTGGCATCGCTTGTGATGCAGCTGACTAAAGTTCACCCAAGGCTGGGGGATGCTTGGATTGTGTGAGCAGGTGGAGGACCCCTGTTAGCCTTAAATCAGCCGTTGGGGTCCTTCAAGTTGGCAAAGCAGCTGCGAGGGAAGCTGGGAATAGCTGCTAGTCCATTCCACATCTGGGATCATTGGAGAGGTGAATTATAAGGGCACTGACACCACAACTGCTTATGGTAAGAGTAGGAGGTTGAAGCTGATCTTTAAAGAAAAACAAACTGAAGTATGGAGCCTTTATTTGCCCACCAACAATTACTGTTAAACTTCTACACCTTTTCTCCTCCAGTAAAAACTAAGACATGTCTCTCCTCTCACTGTGGCTCTGTCTAAATCTAGTGAGGTCCTGCCTATGCTTAATTTGGCTTTCTACTACCTATGTCCTTTTTTTTGAAAGAAAGAAAAATTTTCCTGGCTTAGTAACACCAGGGATTTCTTTTTCTAAAGACACAGCTTGAAGAATTGAGGCAAATTTGCTGTTTAACTTCAGCTGAGAAAAGGAAAGAAAAAGTTGAAACACTTCCCTTGAAAAACAACAGATCTAAACACCTGGACACTTCAGTGTGAAGTGGCATATTTTCCATTTTAAAATTGGCTTTTCTTTTTTTAAGTTGTTAAGTAACTCGAAGAAAAATTGAGTTATCAGGTGGGAATACTACCTTGAGTGAGCACCACTACTGCAAACTGCCTGTCCTGATATTGGGGAGATGCCCAGCTTTCTCCCTTTTTGATGAACACAGATGGCTTCCACCTTTTATTTTTTGTAGGCTTCACAATAGACAGGAAACTGCTTTTGGAAAGCCTCTGTGCCTTTCCTTTGACAACTGAGCTCCTGTAGTTTGAGGCTGGTTTTGACGTTATTCTGTGTAATTAAGCGGAGCAAGAGAGGGGCTTCTGCAGCCACAGTGACGTTCTCTTGAATGTGGAGTACACTTAAAACAGGATTAGCCAGCAAGCTGATTTAGGGGATGGAGTTAGACAATGCAATCCTCCCAAATCTGGTTTTGCATATGGAAAAGGAGCTGGAGGAAGAAGGGGCTGAGGGCAGACCTGCTGCCTGGCTGGTAACATGAGGCCAGCTCTCCCCTGCTGTCCTGGGCTCACCTGAAGGAAAACCAGGCAGGTTGGATGGGGAGGCACAAGCCTAGCAATCTGGGAGGTTGCTTTTGCAAGGAGCAAAAAGAGACAAGGACTTGGTGAGGCCCAAGGGATGAGTGAGCAGATGCAGGTGGGGCTGTGGGTTGGGGTGTGGGGGATGTTAGTGGAGGAGTTTGAACAGACATTGTAATGCAGCACATCAATGCCTGGTGACCCCGCTGCTGTAATTTGGAGTCGCTTGCTGTCTTGCCAAGGCAGATTTGTATGTGCAGCATTTTAAAGAGGTGTATCCCATCACTCTGCGTGTGCTGTGACATTCCCTGGTCAGGGACAATCATGTTCCATGGTCCCCGAGACAGCAGACCTGAGAGCTTGTCACCTCCCCAACATGACATGGAGACGAAACGAGGCCTTTCCTGGAAAGAAGAGCTTTCAGAGAGGTGGCATAAAAGAAAACAGTGTGTTTATCCACAAATCAGATTATAATTCCAGGAGGCTAGAGGGAGGCGGGAGGGAGACAGTGCTTGGAATTTGAAATGAGATTTAAAGGAATAATTAAGGGTTCTGCCACTGAGCAATGCCAAAGAACTGGCTGGGAATAAATCAGATTGCACTTGAAGGAAGTGACCTGGAAATATATTACTGACAGTCCCTTAGCCAAACCTCCTCACCACAGAGCGTCATTGAATGGAGGGTGAGGTAACCCTGGTCGGAGCTGGGGAGGGCTCAGTTGGGGAATGAAACCTGCCAGGCAGGGGCTTGGGAGCTTCTAAGGTGGCCTTTGTTCCAGTTCATGGAAATTTCTGCTCTGAGTAGACCAGGTCTTGTTGGTATGATTTTGCTTCTTGAAAAAGCACACGAAATCTTTTATTAAAAACCCTGCAGATGAGTTAACAACTGGGAGAAGCTGGAATATGATTAATGTCTCGTGAATTAGCCCTGGAGGTACTTTATGGAAATAAGATTTACAACACTATTACACGCAGTCCTGAATGTGTTTTACATTTTTAAATTAGGAGAATGAATGCTTCTCTCTGCTCTGCTCCCTTCCCCCTTGGGTCCTTGCAAAAGTATAGAAAGATGATCCCAGCCGATTTGGGATGGAAGGTTTTGGCACTAGGGAAGGCATTGGACTGTGCAGTTAATTGAATGATCTTACTGGCCCCGGCGCTTTATCAAGCAAGGAATCAAAATGTGTCCTGACATGTAGGATGCAATTACAAGTCATTAACGAGAAATTATAGATGTTAAGATGGAAAGAAGGGATCTATCAGGCTGCTTTGTCCGTCTTCTCGCTGCCAACACAGGATTGCTCCTGACAGCATATGGTTCGATGCTTCTGGAATAATTTAGCTCTTGACACCTTCCAAGCAGCACGGTGCTTCAAGCAGTCACATTTATTTCAGTGTTTTAAATGTTCTGCTTAAGATTTTCCTTCCAAACTACTCAAGTCTTGCTAGAGGGAGATGGTAATCTCTGTGGAAGCAGCAGTAGGTGCAACCCCTGCCTGGGTACGTGTGTTATACTGAGGGGGATGCTCTGTGGAGACCGTCCTTAAGAGGAAAGCGAAGTGTCCCCTCCTGGGAGCCCTCTGCGGCTGGGACCATGGTACCCTGGGTTTGCCTCGCCACACGAAATGTAATGAATGACCCTATTTGGCGATAGCAAAACTCTCCCATTCCTTATGCACATCATCTTACACCTGACAAGAAGCTGGGCTACTGAAGCTGTGTGACCACGTTGTACAACACAGACCAAGTGTGCTCTCTCCTACTGTATGCAGGAAAGATTAGAAATAGGCAGCTGAAGCTCTCAGTCTGGTGGTTCTGCTAAAGTCAGGCCAAAAGGTATGTGAATGAAGGAAAAATCCCAGGAATAGGCTACAGGGGATGTTGAAGAGCAATGAACCCTACACTCCCATCACCAGAACTGACCACAGGAGATGAGACTAAACCAGTTCAGGTAACCACAGGGTAATAAACCTGATGAAAATATATGAGATGGTCTTGAGGGGAAGGTGACAAAGCAGGTGCATCCACCTGGGTGTCTCTACTAAAGCACTGGGTTTTTTGGTGAGTAGATGATAAAACAAGAGCTCTGAACCGGCTTTGAGCTCATACTGGTTTTGAGTTTGGTTTTATACCCAAAAATCCAGTAATTTTGCATGAGTACCTGATGTTTTAAAAACCTGTGTTTAGGTGGGGACCATTTTGCTAGAACACCCTGCCATCCATAGGCATCCTCAAGCTTGGCATCGAGCCTTTCCACTGAAAGCCTGGCTCTGTCCCTGACTATATCTCAGATGATCTTGGACCCCAAAATGATGCCGCCATATTAAAGTGTCCAATCAGCCCTGCTTCAATATCTGGTATGGTATGTGCTCCAGGCAAGCTGAAGGCTACAGTTAATCACTGGTTACTGAATACTTTTCTGTAGTTTAAGCAATCTGAGAGAAATTGGTATCTTTGTGAGTAGAAAGTGGAGGTGGCATATCTCCCCTTTAGTCTAAATGTAGTGGAGGAGTGGGATATTTGAGCCGCAGCCAGGCTAGAAGGGACTAACGTGGCACAAAGCCTAGCAGTCCCTCACAGTCATTTCTGTGACATGTCCTGGAAAAACTTGTTTTCCTCTCTGAGCTGCAGGTTGGGAAGCCCAGCTCAGTTGGGAGCAGTGTGTAAAGCACGGATAGCTTCTGGGAAGGTGGGTGTCTGTATGAATGTGGAGCAAAGACCTGCCTAAAGCTCCTGCGTGGTGTGTAGCCAGGGCCCTACAGGGGACTAAAACGTGGGTTAGCTCTGTCCTGTGCACATGCCAGCCGGCCCTGCTGGCAGGAACCACTGTGCAATGTGCTTTTCTAGCACAGCTGAAGAGCCCAACTGCTGCGAGTTGTTGTGGTTAGGAGGTAATGTCAGTCTGCTGGACTTTGAAGGGACAAGTGGCTTTCTGCTGAGCTCACAGGCATAGCGGGGCTGTGGTGTAGTGTTGGGAAACTCCTGTGGCTGCAGTTGGCAGAGATGTTAATGCCAAATCAGTTTTATTATTTTAGTTTTTATTACCATCTAGTGGCAGGCCTTGGGAACTGAAATCCTAACTCAGACTTAAAAACCATCCCAGAAGATTGCATCATATAATCTCATAGCCTCTTGCTCTCCTTTTATTTTTTCCCCCTCACTAATTTTATCTTTCAGTTGGAATTATGTTTCCATGAGTTGCTGGCTTCCCACAATTCAGCCCTGAACCTCCACGCGAAAAGTGTTACATATACTTGTTTTACAACCCATGGCTCCCTTGGTGTTTCAGTCTCTTGCAAAGTGTAGCTTGAAGGCACCAAACAAATCCTAGATTAATACCCTATAAATTAACTGGAAACTAATTTAGGATAGATTGATGGGAGGGAGCTGATCAGGGCCTCTGAATATGCTATGCCATCATGGTCTTGACACCAAGTTTTAAGGTCAACTTGCTCTGCACTGGAGGGCTGCTAACACAAATCTTAGCAGCTCGTAATGGTGGTGTCATGTTTGGACTAGCAGGTGTTTTTGGTGAACATGCCCCATCCCTGAAGTGATTCCCTGGTAGAGAGATTAAAACCTGCCAGGGACGAGCAGGAGTTGCACAGGGCACAAGAATGCTCCATCTTTGACCTTACTGCGGGCTCTGTACTGGTTTAAGTGAAAGAGCACTGAGTCTGCAATTAGCAAAACTAAAATTAAAGAGTAACAGATAAGTAAATGTACTGAACTTTGTTTTTTAACCTGACTCCAATCTAGGTATGTATCTGAGCATTTCTGAGGTGCAAGTCTTCTCTATTTTCTTTTTTTTTAAAAAAACAAAACAAAACAAAACCCTCTGGATTAAAATAGTTCTGCCCTCAAATACTGTATGCCTTTGGACAGATCACCTGCAAACTTGCTACACCATCACTAACACTAAGCTCATAAACCTTTAATCTGAAATTAAAATCTTCCAAAAATCCCAATCTGAAACAACATGAATGTCACCAGACAGAGACCTGCACTTCTACCACAGAGATAAATAACCCTAGAGGTGTACTTTTATAAACTCTGCACTATCTTCTGTAGCTCACTGCAGTTCTCCCGAAGTTGAAGAAATTATTCCAGGCAGAAGAACTGTGTTCTTGCTGCTTGTCCTACAGTAATGGAAAGGAGAGGTTAAGACTGTGTTTTCAAAATAATTATAAACCCATTCTTTAATTGTTTGGGATCAAAGACTGTCAGCTTCAGAAATGTTCACTGGAGACCATTCACTCCCCTTGTTCTGGAGATATTTTTCTCATGGCTATGTGGATCCCATTTGGGGATATCCTGGTTTACATGCAAGGGGGCCTTCTGGGGCTGAAGACTCTTCTCAGAACAGGATCCCATACAGCTAATTATGCCACAACTGACTCAGTTGTCCACCAAAAAAAAAGTGCTGATTGGTGCAATGTAGTTTGATTTATCTGTCAGACTATTTTGTTGTTTAATGGTTTCTCTCTGAGTATTTAAGCAAAGCTGCCGTTTCTGAGCTGGGGAAACAGGAGGAAGAGAATTGGAATAGAAAAGGTAAGGTGCTTCACTGTTGGTTGGGGGGGAGGAGTTTTTGTCATGTTTTGCTCCCCCCCCTAAAGTTTTGGCCTTTCTCCTCCACAGGATTTGACACTGCAAAGCAAGCTTTCATCAACTGCCAGAGCAACAAGTGATCCCTGGGTGTGCTCACAAGCTCCTGAAGAAGTGGATGCACGTGAGTGTATCTGCAGGCATTGTGTCATTGCATGTTCTTGTTTTATGGTAAATAACTAGGAAGAAAGAACAGCAAATGCTTCTAGCTTAAATGTACAAGATCTCTACCAACCTGTTAGCCAGATTCATGCTGCTGTTTGGACTCCATGATGTTTTTGATTCACTGGTTGTGGCAGAGATGTTCAATGCATTGACTGAAGAGATGTTTAGAAGTGACGTGGGTTTCTGTCTGTCTGGGAAGGCTAATGGTCAGTGCCCTGCCAATTGGCACAACTCAGAAGGTCCCAGAGGGTTTTAGGAGTGAGGGGGGTGCAGTCTGGATTAACCCTGCCAGGCTCCAGCAGCTTTCAGCTCGTGCTGAGGACCCTGGTTGCTGGGGAGTTTCACTGGTGAAGCTGTAGGCACCCACAGGTGGGCAGACTCTTAATTCCTCATTTCATTTCTGATATGTATGGTTCAGATGTCTCCATATGAAGCTTTCACCCAAAGCTGCATTTATAGTCCACTTCTAGGAGATTATTCCTTCCAGTCACTGCAGGGAGAGATGAATCGTGATCTGGAAGTGGAGTACAAGTCCCTCTGTCTGTTCCCCCTTCTCAGCCTTTGACTTTTTTAGGCCAAGCAAAAACATTTATCTACTTGGTGCCTTAAACCTTTCACGATGATAGATATAAAATGTGCTGGAAGAGCTTCCCTGCATTACAATGAAGTATTGTGTATTTCCATCACATTTTCATGCCTCTCATCATGCCATGAGGTTAAGGCAATAAAAGCCATGCAGGAGATTCTGGCTCCCTCTTAATGATCTTTAACTTCTTCAAATGATTTTGTGAATCTTAGCCTATGTTAACTGCTAGCCTCTATTTACGGCTCAGCAACCATGAGCAAGTGATAGCTGACAGATGAGGCAAAAGCTAAAAAGGGAAGTTTTCTGACATCACAACAGATTTTAAAAAAATCATGTGCATCTATTCTGGGAACTCAGCTGCCAGGTTGGCACTACATGAGGTGTCACTGTGGCTTGAAGAGCAGTCATAATGGTATATGGAGGATTCAGACAAGCAGGTTCCAGTTGTCTCTCTAATGTCCCATTTCCTGCAATAAAACATTCCTGAAAATTGGAAAGCAGCAAAGTCCACCCAGAGGTCTGTGATGAGGGAAGTCATTTCAGCAGGCTCTGCAGTTTCATACTTGCATATCCACAGCTTAAGGCTACTTCTCCATCTCAACGTCCACCTCTGACCTACACCCTCGCCTCACAGGGCAGCCCAGCTCTGCCAAATAGCAATGCTGGTTGATGGTGCTGATGCATGAAGAAGTGTAAGAAAACTGTGGCCACCTCCTTTTCTGTTCCTCTGGCAGCAGGACTGGACAAATGGGTCACTTGGTGTCTGCCCTGTGTCTCTGGGCTGGTTCTGGAGATATGGGTTTAGCACAGAGGGTCACCATCTCGCCTCATGCACGTGCAAATGGAAGATGCCATTCTGGCACCGTCAGTGACCAGTGGTGCTGGCAACCAGCACTGAAAAATCATAACATGGTGAGCAAAGAAAAAATACAAAACTGGCTTTTAAAACTGAGACTCGAAAAATAATAATCAAGGGTGCTTCATGCTTCTCTTTCAATAGCTTTCTTGCTACAAACGTTGTGATGAGAAAAACATCTTCCTGCTACCCAGTGTTGTGCAGAAATGGAGCATGCAGACATTTCGGGGCCTGCAGAAGCTTCAGATGCTTACAGTTTGCTGGTTACACTAATGTTTTGCCTTGCCTGACCTATCTCCTCAGGGCAGCATAAAAATAACCAGCTTTAGTCCACTACTTTGGCTGCTAATTGTCCACTTGTAGATCTTAGTCCCAGCTGGGGCTGCTTCTGCCCAAAGGCAGTTGTGTTCAGTAAAGTGGCAGGTTGCATTTACGAGCAGCCCCACAATAGAAGCAGGTGGCTACCATTTTCCATGCAGAAAGCTCTTTGGAGAAAAGGAAAAGGGGCAAATGTGGAGAGTGGAAAAAAAAAAAAAAAACAAACAAACAATGCAAAGTATCTATTAGGGGAAAGCCTCTGCACTGCTCTAGTTAAAATGGATAGAGACCAAAAGTGTGCATAAATTGAATGAGAAGAGAAGCAATATTTCAGGACATAGGAAGGAGAAGAAGAAATACGGCTTCTGTCATTTCTCTGATAACCACCACACCCAGGGCTGCCCTCTATGTTTTCAATTTCGATCAGTGTGCAACATCTAAGTGTTTTCCAGTGAAGATGCAGCCCCCCTGTACAGCTAATTTAAGCCTTCTGATTATGACTTCCTTCAGTGAGCTACCTTGTCTTGACAGCTTACAAGTAGCAGGTATTTCCCCTGGGGTGCTGCAGACCAGAGGTAGAAACCTGCAGCTAAGCACAAAGAGAGAAAACGGCAAGAAATCACTTCACCGGTGCAAGGTTCAGAGCTCTCCTTTCTTGAGTAGGTGAAAAAGGAAACTTCTAAACCGCCTGTCACATCCTCTCACTGGTAACAGACATCACCTGGAAAGAGGACAGCGTGGAGCTTGTCTCTGGGAAGAAACAATAGAGGAAAAGTGCCACAGAATGTGCTTGTTCCACAGCACTACTTAGCAGAAGCTGGATTTTTTTTGTATCAAAGGAAATTCTGCTATTTTTAAATTGTTTTTCATGCAGAAATGTTAAAAATGAAGCCTTTGAAAATTCTTGCCTTGTGACAATTTGGGGGATGGGGGAACCTATCAGTCTATCAAAAGACTTTCTATTCTTATATTATTATACTGAATTTCAATATCTGTTCTGTCATACTATCCAATATCTGCTCCAATACCTCACCTATATGACCACAGTATGTATACATATGAGCAGAATAGAGACAGTGGTTGAGCACTGACTGTTGACTACTCTTCCACTACAAGCATCTGGAGGCATCAAATAAAACTGATGGGAGCAGTTTGGAAGCAAGAAAAAGGCTGTGATTTTTCACTCGGCTGGTACCTGAATTGTAGATCTTACTGCAAAGGGATATCACGGATGGCAAAGGTTTAGATGGGATCAAGGGGAAAATGGTCAATTAATGAAAGACATTCTTACTAGGGCTGCTAAAGACAGAGGAATCACATCTGCCTCAGAGTCACAGGACCTGGAAGAGTTTTAAGGTATTGGAGAGTCTTAGTATTTCACTGTCTTGCCTTGCTCTTACCTTCCTTCCCTTTGTTTTCAGCTCCTGTTAGAAGTGACGTATTAGGACTCGTGGACAGTCGTGTGACTCATTATGATGCTTTCTCAAACTTAGAATTTTTTGTCCTCTTATGATTTTTATTCTATACAAACATTTTCTTAACTCTAAAAGGTGTTTATATTTGGGAAGTAAAAGATAAATTCTTACAAAATGCTTAAACTGATATGTTAGAGTATTGCTAACCCGTTTTCACTCATCTTTTGGAATAAAATGTCAGTTTTGCATGTTGATATTGTTCCATATTTTCACAAGATGGTTTGCCTTCAGGCACACGTAATTTTTGAACCACAATCAGTATTAGGACAGGAATTTCCCAGAGCAATATCTAACAATGTTAAAAATGTAAAAAACTATCCTGGATGCAGATAAGGTACGAATGAGTTGTAAGAGCTAGTTGGTCTGATGTGCAGGTCATCTCATTCTAAAATAACTCCAAGAAGTGAACTTTTCAGAGGGGTCTGGGGTGAGGGGCTCAGTGCTTGGGCTGCCATGGTAGGGATTTTTCTTTTTACTTATGAATATCTTGTGACTCTGGTAGCTGGAGGATATAGAGGCTTCCCCCATTTTCAAAGGGCTGAAGGTACAGCTGACACTTGGATATTCTTTCTGTGGATTTCATAGCTGGACAGTGTGCTTCAGCTTGTTCATTGTTTCTGGACAGATGTGTTCAATGCCACTGGTTATGGTACTCACACAACAGATAGATAGCTGCAGTCGTCTTCTTTCTTAGCAAGCATTGACTGGGTTGAACATTGAGGGCCACAATTTACAAACTTGGATGTGTACCGAGGGAATGAGTCTCTGTGCAAACTCTCCAGTGATTCTGTCTCCACGGTCAGGTTCACCTTACAATGAGTGAGTCCAAAAACCTATGGAGAAGTCAGAAACTGGCTGGAGAACACATGAAGCAGTGGGAAAAGAGGTTGAAAACCTCTGGGACCTGATCACTCTCTAAATCACAGATGATAATTTCATAATTATTCATGCAGATTCATCTGTAGGTATCCAGTCAGTAGCTTTCTTCTTTACTCTTCTAATTGGGATGAAGAAAAGAGGGGATTTTTCTTTGCTTGGATTCAATGAGGATTGTAGTGATGAGAGACAGTGCCTGGCCTATTGCTCTAGGTCATACCCTAATATGCAGCCTCCTCAGTTCTAGGGAGCCAAGAGCAACCTCCTGCCTGGGCTCGGCTGAGCATATGGGGCATATGAAATTCTTCAGGAGCACAGTTTTACTGTGCAGGCACCCAGAGCATGAGCACAGGGCAATGACAGGCCCTTCAGACCTTCCCTTCTCAGTAAATCTAGACCAACTTGATACATGACAGATTGAGACAGCACAGCAAGCAGTCACGAGCAATCCTGCTTTTTGAAAGCTGGGAGAACAGTGTTTCTGGAACGGCCTGATGAAAGCAACACCAAGCATCATCTCTGCCATTCTGGCCATGCCCAGTTGCTGCTTGCTTAGACAGAAAGAAAATAAATGGTTCCTTGATTCATGAGGCTTTTCTCATTTTTTTTTTCTCCCAGCTCAGATCTGCTGAAGGCAGTGACAAGCTTCCGTCCTTCAAAAAATTCAGTATAACTTGAAAACAATGAGACTCAGGGATCAGCACTAATAGTATTAATATTTGCTCTGCAGATTAGCTCTGAAGAGCTGATAATTTCATGGGCTTTTTGTTCACTGTGGTGCCCCTGGATTCCCTCTCTGGAAGTGTCTTGCTGCAGCATTTCTGTCTTTTGATGTCAGTGTGATGAGGTGCATGGATGTTTTTAGACATGAATCACATGCAAAAGGCTGATTCTCTTTTTCTATTCTTCTTTTTCCTGACATACTAGGCAGCTTTTTTTAAAAAAAACAGCCTTCCAAATTCCCAGACTTCTTTTTCAAGTGAAAAGCAACACAAAGTTTTATACTCGTTAATTGTTCTCTCTCATTCATGGTGAGTTTATGCATCACAATGACATCATGGTTTACGCAGACATGTCCCATATGGCAGTTAAGGCCAAATGACTGTAGCAATGGGGGACCTACCACATTAGGTAGTTTAGCAAATACACTTTGAAATCCATGCTGCTGCAATTTCTTGAAATCAACTGAGTTTAGGAACAGACAAACAAGCTGAAGTCAGACCCCTACAGTACACTTCAGCAGTAACGTGCATGTGAACTGTTCCCTGGAGATCAGGTTTTGTGGCATTGAAGGTGTTGCTCGGTTTCCCCAGGTCTGTGCTCCGGCAGAGTGTGAGGTGTTCTCAATGCCTGCCATGTGGCTGTCCCAGATATGGGCAGGAGCAGCATGCCATCGTCCTGGCAGTAATGGCATCGTTGCTCTGGCTCTAAACATGCCTGCTGCAATTCAGGTGGCTGCCTCTGGTATCAGCATCTCTTAAATCAAGATCTGTGTAAATTTTTCTTCATTACACAGAGTGTTGAGTGGTTTCAGAAAAGAGGTATCCAATTGTTCCAGGAAAGGGAACCTATTTGGGTTTTGGCCTATCTCCCACCTGCCAGCAGTGGTGACTTGGTTAAGAAGTGGACCAGCTTCCCAGAGACTCTGGGCTCTTCCTGGTAAGTTGTACCAGTGTAGATTGTTGTGTTAGTACTGTAATGACTTTATTTTGGGTCCAGACTAGCAATTTTTTTCACTTTTTCTGTGCTGTTTGTGTTTTGATTATTTAAATTGAGTCCTCTGACTTAAATTTAGGTCTGTTTGCTGAAGTATGGTGACCCTGGGGCCATAAAAGTTAGTCCTGAAAGCTACCTGTATTTGTGGGTAAAGGAAATGTAATAACTGTTAAAGTGAAGATAGTGCTAGCTGAACATACACCGTGTCCTAATTTTATTGCTGTCCTGCCATGGGCACAAGCTTCTTCAGACCTACACTGCTGGTCTAGCAAGACTTTTGCTTGTGCCACCGCATGTGTATTAGGAGCTGGGACGAAAGCCAGTAACTCCTGTGTTGTGAGGAATGTCTCCAGACAGAGAAGGTGAGAGTTGGGGTGCCAAATGAAAGTAATTTGTGCTAATTTGTGTCCCACCTTTTAAAATATATAAGAAGTGCATGGTCCGTTTTCAGAATAGTAAAGTATCCTACACATGCTCTGTGACCATACTTTATTAAAAATGCAAAAAATAATCTCAGTTGGAAACAATCTGATCTGAACCTACCTGTCCTTGACCTGAACCTACTTGAGCCATTAACTGAAATTGGGGCCAATGCCCTGGGAGTGAACTGCTGGGCAAAGCGAGAAAGGGAATGGAGAGCTGCCTGCCAGCCAAGCACAGTGCCACTGTGGCAGGCAAACCCTCTTGCACTTCTGAGGGGCCAGGTCCGTGGTTGTCAGATGAGGCAGTCATTCACTGTGCAAATTCGAGATACCAAGCAAAACGCCTTTGTGTCTGTCACCCCAGCCTTATGCGTTTTCTTTGCAGTGGCAGGAAGGTTTGTGTATGTATGTGGTGAGCAGTTATATCTGAGCTGACAAGTGCCAACTCAGTCACCTGATAGTGTGAGCCTGTGCTCCCAGACTAGTGCTTCAATGTAAAAGGAATAGCTGCTAGAAAACAGGTCAGTTCCCACAAAAAAAATATAAAACCGCAAAGTCCTCCGATATCTGCACTTCTCTGTTTCAGGTTCCTGTGCTGCTGAGCAGCTCTCCATAGGGAGCCCTGGGAAAGGAGACAAGAAATAAGCTTTGGAAGAAGAGAAGATCAGCAGCAAAGAACACATGGAAAAGGTTTGTTGAGGTTTTCAAACATACTTGATTTGTACTTTTGGCACTGAGTTGAGTAAGTCCAGATCAAATCTGAGCTTTGATTCTTCATTCCACTTGCATTTCCATCCTCTAGTAGGGAGGGAATTGCTGGCAATGTCCTAAGAAACACCCCTCATGCCTTCTGGTGCTCTCAACTCCCTTGCCTGGGTAATTTACCAATGCTACTGAAATTTAGTAGGGTTTGCATTTGGAGCATAGGTCCCCATTCGGCCCCCAGAAGGAGTTTGGGAGTCTGGGTTCTTTTGTTCTAGGCCACTTTCTTTTTCGAGAACCTCAGATCACTCTGCTGAGTGACTGTTGAGAAAGCAAGCGGGAGACACACACACCCCCCCCTTCATATTTGACTTCAGTGCAAATACCCATGTGTTATGCTGGGTTTGGGAACAGGGCATATTCTGTAGCACTAAGGGAGCCGTGCATTTTGGAAGGAGAAGGTTTGCTTTTCTATTTTTAGCATCCTCTTTAAGGATGTGTTGTTTGATCTGAAGCATTTCAGTGCCTAGTGTCCCTTCCGTATTGATGAGCTGCCAGTCTCATGGCTTGGAGCAATGCTTGGATAAAACTCCACTGTCATATTAGCTGCTTTTATAGCTAGGATGCTTTCGAAATTCATGTCATAAAGTATAATGCATCAGCACAAGGCATCAAATGTGCTGTTGCAGGGCAACGGGTTCTCTTGGCCATAAGGCTAGAGGCAGGTATTCAGAAGCAAAGCAGTTACTCATGCCAGCTGAGCTTCGGTGGGAGATGGGGAACTTTTATTTGTGTGTGTCTGCTTGGTTTCCCATTAGACAGTGGGTATTTTCAGGACATAGGGCCATACAACAGAGAGGAAAGGTGAAATTGAAGACTCTCAGGATGCAAATGTCATCCTGAATGACGGCCCTGATGGTTGTACCTTCTGCCCTCTCAAGTGGAAGTGGGCTTAGCCCACCAGAAGCAGAGAATAACGCCTTTGAAGGCAGTTATCACAGGTGGCAGAGCTCTTCCTTCCTTTAGCCAAGCCTGTGACACTGACCCCCCTTGCTTTGAGGAGCTGAATTACAACATGCTTTGTGGTGTATTGTGGGTTGGCTGCTGGGAAACTCAGAGTGAACCCTTAGCTCTGCTCTGTGTCCTTCAGCAGGTCACAGGAGTGGATTATTATGTCTCATTTTGAGTAGCTGAATTACTGACTCCACAAGGGTGCTGGGGGGGCAACATCGCTGGCTTTTGTGCCTCAGGTACCTGAACTTAAGCATGGATATTCAAAGGTTCTCAGTTTAATTCTAGCTAATACAGCCTTGGGAATTTTATAGTGGGTAAAATGACAATTGGAGGAATGGAAAGCATAGGTACTTGAAAAAGAGATATCATCAGGAATCAAATTCTCATTTGAAAGGTATAAATCTTTGGGCAAATAACATCACTTTTTAATTAAAGGAACACTGTCAAGCATCATCCTGATACTATATTTAGCTTTTAAATTAAGTGTGTTCTGAGATCCTCATTTGCTGAGTGATCTGAGCCTCTTGTCTGCAGCACAGAGGCGGTAAGTGATGTCTGTGTAATGCTGGGGAGGGGCTCTGGAACTGCAGTGCCCTTGGGGTGAAATTTTCAGCTGCTTTTAAGCTAAGTCATGGTCCACAACCTCTCTTCCATCCTTCACCTTCTGGAGTGGAGAAGTTATGAAGAAGCTTTTAGTGCTTGTACATGTAAATACTTAAATGTTCGGGCATAGAGACTTATGGTTCTTTGTGTGGTTTGGAGCACTGTGTGTCTTCCTTTCTGTTTCAGGAAAGAAAGGCTGTCAGGAAAATGGACCTATTCAGTCTACTGAGTAAGAAATGTCCTAGAGGTGAGGTGAAAGGAATAGGTGTGTGGAGGACATGCATCTGTCTTGCAGTTGTGGCTGTCAGGGAGTGGAATGAGCTTTTTCAGACATAGTTCTGCAGTGACTGTTGTGTACTCAGAGCAGGTCTGCGTATATACAGACCACGCACTGAGTGGTGGCAGAGGGGTGGGAATAAGGTGAAAGCCTCTTGGCATGAGGGTACACATAGCCAGTTGTGAATCACTGCACAGCTGTTGAGATGTGCTGCTCCATGCCCTGCATGGCACTGTCAGCAGGACAGGTTTTTCAGAAAAAAAGGAGGCACCTGTTAAACAGGCACATTTCTGAAACTGTAGGGGATAATGTCCTGAACGACCTGTGTATTTTACCTCATGGATCTAGGGTATAACCTGGGCTCACAGCTGCACCCCACTGGGTATGAGACATGGTGCTGGACATGGTGCATCACTGGTTGAAGTAAAGGAGATGGGTCTGAGGTGTTTCAGCTGGAGCATAGTCACTGTTTTGCTTTTCTGACAGGAAAGTATCAGGGTGCAGAAAAGTGTGAAAAGGAAAATTTTGGACACCTTCTAACATACAAAGACCTTCTTAAGCTGCCATAGAGCCACTAGCTATAAATGCTTGTATTTCTTGGGCTACGTCTTGGTTCTCACCAGGGCAAAGGAAGGATAAGCTGTCCTTGTGTTTTGCTGTGAACCCAGTTGCATGTGGCCAGCTTGGCTGTTGCAAGCTGTAGCTCTGGCAGCTGGCTGAGTAATGCCAGAGCAAAGCTGTGAAGCTTTCTGTAGCCTGTACCCTGGGTGTAAATACATGTTGCATAGTGCAGAAAGGACAAAAACACGGCACCAAGTCAGCCTCTGTCCTTAGGGCATCATGGACTTACCATGTTGCTGAAATGATGCTGTCGTGGATGAAACTGGGTCTTGTGTTGTAAGCAAAAAATGAATGTGTATAGGCAAGGGAGATGCCATTGGGAAATCTTGCTCAAAAGTTATGTTCTTCTGTCTGCAGTTTTGCTCTTTTTTCCTCACAAAAGTCTTGTACCAACACAGGTGATGTTGCATCAATACAATAAAGACAGAAAGAGCTTCAAGCCTCAGTGAGGAGCACAAGCCCACCCCAGACAAGGAGTGTCAGAAGATACAGAAGTGCCCTGAACTGGTGATTGAACAATTCTAAACCCTAATCTACCTTTGGGGACCCAACCACTGACTACCTAGAGGTTGAAATGAGGGTTCCCAGCAGTCCCTGAGGTGGTGCCCCTAAGGCCCAGTGACTAGGCCTGGTAGGTGGGTGGCTGTGACATGCATTGAAGTGAGTTAGAGCAGCTTGGCAAAAAAAAAAAAAAAAGTGCTTCCTGGGAAGGTCTATAACTAATGTTTAAGGACCAGTTGCTCTGATTAGTTAGTGCTTTGGGAAAAGTCCCACTGGCAGGAGACAAGCTGACATGGACTCATCAGCAGCTAACCCAGTCTTGACTCAGTCAGTGTCGGTGTAGTGCTAGGCAAAGCACAGGGAGGCTAACTCACCCCTTACTCCTGGCATTGCTCCTTGTTGTCCTGTGCTTCTCAGCAGCCACTTTACTTAATAGCTTGCTAAAAATAATTTGTTTACTTCAGCTTCTGCATCCAGGAGTGTAGCTCTTCTTCTTCTTGTAAATCTTACTTTCCTGGCTTGTTACCCTGTTGTAATGCTTATGTTAGGGCAAGGTGATGGAAAACTGCCTTGAGTTCTCCTGATTTAATTTCTTCCTCCTCCTCCTCCTTACATTTGTTTGTGTAGAGCACTGGGAAATCTGTAATGAAAGTAATGGAGACAGCAGGGAAAATAAAACCTTTTTGGGGAGGTAAGGCAGGATTTGTACAAGGCATCTAAAAATCTGTAGGGAAGAGCTGCCATCAGGCAGTGCAGGGAGATGTGTACACAGCAGCAGCTCTGAAGCAATGTTTCTTTTTCCTTGTGCACAGACAGAAGAGTCCTAGGAGAGCTGAGGATGACCTGCTCCATTGGGAATGGCCAGTACAGACCCCATGGCATCACTTCTGTGCCAGATACCAGCATGTCAACTTGCACACCATGCTGGGCAAAGCATGCTCAAGCAGGAGGTGGGTGCTGTGTCCTAGCTGTTCTCCCCTGATGAATTAACTCTTCTCCCCAGGGCTAGCAGGCAGGTTTTGTTGCCTTACCTCAAAAAGCAGTTGATGCTTAGCTGCTATGAGCAATTGGAGCCTTTCCTCCCAACCGAGGGAAGGCTGTGGCATAGCTTTGCTTGCCATATCACCATGGCCTGGCATAGTCAAGCTGGGATGTGGATTCCCTTTGCTCCAAGATGCCCAAGTGTATTTTTAGACTCACACATACTTGCTGTTGAAGAACTCATAACACATCTTTGCCTGTGTTCTAACCTGCTGTTTGGGGCCATCTGGGAATACTGCAGCTGGAGCACCAAAGAGTGAGTTTGTTTCACAGATAACCCTTCAGAAGAAGCAGTCACTGGAGTCTGCATTCATTACCCATCAGTAAAATTGGCTTTGGAAGGAAGGAAGCAGGCCTAAAGCACGTAATTGTCGCAGCACCTTGTGCTCTGCCTCTAGCAGCCTGCGCTCCTCTCCCTGTGGAGCTGTTCCCTGAGGAACAGCTGAGCATGAATTCCAACTTAGCAACATGCTGCATCATTTCTGCTCTTGGGAATAAGATTTGGAGAAAGCCACAGCTAAGACAATGTAACACTTGGTTAATTTAAGACACAGCAGAAGAATCCCAGATCTCAGCATACAAAAGGACAGCTCACATGGCTCCTCATCCCCTACTTTTCACCCAGGTCCTTGTTGGGAAGATCATACTGCTGTGCTGTCGGTGCTGAGAGGCAGCAGCTGACAGTCACATTCATCTCCCAGCTGCATCACTCCTCTCCTTTCAGTGCATCACAGCTGGGGAAGGAAGTGTCCTCCCGCTGTTTCCTTCCCTCCCTCCCACCCCCTTTACAAATTATATTCTTGTACCACCTTGCTTTCTCCTTCTTTTTACAAAAGTGATGGAAGTATAACTCCAACCACTTACACTAATATGTTCTATTTGCCAGACCATAAATCACTGTCATAAGTCAGTATGAGTAGCACTGTTTTAATATTAATAAATATTGTAAATTGAAGGGTCCATCTGCTTTTTGTTCCTTTGCAGGAGTGGTGGGACTTGTAGCACTTGTAGGAGTGTTATTTATTTACAGTATTTCCAAATAATGATGTAACCCCCTCATGTACATTCTTACACAGATTTCATCCATTTAACACACACAAGCACCAGCACCAGGAATGCCAATGATGAGACCCCATCACACCCCTAAGGGCTTGTTCCCTGTGCTCTCACACATGCTCCTGTTCACACTGCAGTCACTGCCACCTTGATATTGCTGGCAAGAACCTCGACACTGGAAAGGGCTTCTGCCTTTCTCTGCATCTCCCACAGGCTGTGCTAACAGGCATTCACTTCCCTTGGCTTTCTAATACCCTGCTGGGTAGCAGTCCCAGTGGGGCAGGACTCAGCTCCCCTTTGCAGTAGCCATGCACGGCACAGCAGAAGCATTGCTGCATCTTCAGGGTTGCTGAAAACAGCATAAGCTCTTCCCCACCAGCACCCCTACAGCAACTCCCTGCACAGCTCAGTGGCTGGAGGCTCTCAGTGCCCTGCAGCCTGGACTCCACTGGGACAGGGATCCCAAACTCCTCCACCTCAAGCTGAGGAGCCCTTCCCCGTACTTCCCTGCTCTGGTACGGAGAGGAGAGCTGCCTGAGTATTGTAAATCCCTGTTTCCCTGATAGTCAACCCTTATTAGAAGACCTTTTATTCATTAAGCTGTCATTGCTGAGGGAATCAAGCTCTTGCCACACACAGCAGATAACCAGCCCTGCATCCTTCTGTCAGCCACACGATGGCAGAAGAACCAAAGATCATTGCAAAGAGCTTTTAAACCAGCTGCTGCAACCAGGGAAGGCACCTGCCTGTGGATCTGCTGGTGAAAAGGGTATCATCACCTCTTACAGGGCTAACCCAGACCCCACCAGGAATCCAGCCTGGTCAAGAGACAGTGTGCAGCGGGGGCTGTGCTGCCTGTGGCTTCTCCACAGGGAGGTCACAGCTTCATTTCTCCACGCAGGAGGTCTCACATCACACCAT
The DNA here is from genome assembly GCF_013368605.1 of Nyctibius grandis. Taxonomy (NCBI): domain Eukaryota; kingdom Metazoa; phylum Chordata; class Aves; order Nyctibiiformes; family Nyctibiidae; genus Nyctibius; species Nyctibius grandis. Next base: position 11,272,469 of record NC_090670.1, read on the forward strand.
TGCATAGCCCAAACATCATACAAGAGCCCTGCTAGTCTCCACGCAGTCTAGTGACCACAAGGGCATGAAGAAAGAACTTCAACATTTCAAAATATGAGGCAGATGTAAATTCAACAGCACAAGGCTCTGAGCCACCTGACAGAACTAGACCTGTTTTGTGCAGGCAGCTGGATAAGTGACCTCCAGAGGTCCCTTCCACCCTATATTACTCCATGGACCAACCCATTCCTGGTCAACCTCTGCAGGCAGCTCTGCTCCAGCATCTCTGCACGCTCTACCTTTGGCAATGGGGCCTCAAACAAGCTGCTTTTGAACTGCAGTGGTCGTAAAGGCCTCGGAGTAATTCCCAAGAACTGCTTTAAACACCCAAGAGCTATGCTCACAGTCTGCAATGAAAGTGTTTTTCCCCTTGATCAGCTTACCTCCTCTGTGAGACTTCTTACCTTACAGGTAAGAGATTCCAGAAGCATTAAACCAGTTTCAGGTGATGTCTTTACAAGAGACAGTTTCTACATCAGAGCCCTAAGTGCTCAGAGTAACAAGCCCTATTTCCAGCTGTCATGACATGAAAAATAAATCCATACTGCCCAATATCAAGTCAGAGAAATTCAGAGGGATGTAAGTGAATACAACTCCACTGACTTCCCGCACCAAAAAACACCATGAAACCCAAAAATAGTGCCTTACCATGGTTTGGTTCATTCTCATGTTATTCCAAAGATGTGGGCAGCCTGCCACCAGCCACATGTCACAGAAGCAGCATGAGCATGTGTCTCCAGGGCTGGGGTGGAGCTGCTCCTCTCTTTCCTGCTATGCCACAGCCATTTCTCTTGAGGAACAGAAGCACTGTGTCCTAGGGACTGTTGCTTGTCGCAAAAGCCTGCATCACTGCCAGCAGTCCAAAACCAGTTAGTTGCAGGACACAGACACTATTTTGGAAAAGGGTCTGATGGATTCTCCTTAATTCAGAAATGTGCCTGTCAATGAAGGTACACCCTGACACAGCTGTCATTTACGCTTCCATTAGCACTCTGCGCTCAATCATGAGTGAACCATGCAACAGGACATACAATTTTTTACTGCTTGTGCCACATGGGACACCTGATCAGGGGAAGGTCATTTTTAGGGTGAGGTGCTTTAATGTTGACAATTCCCTCCTAAAAGATGCATGAGCTAATTCAGCTACTACTGAATCCAAACTCAAAGCCTACAAGCTCTTTCACTATCCAGGAAATTCCAGATTAGTTTATTTTCCTTCCTCTTTTACAGCTGGATCCTGGCTGAGACAGGGGTTTTGCTGCCTTGCCAGAGCATTGTGTCAGCTCTATAAGTAAGGGAGGGTGACAACTACCTATATTTCTGAGGTGAAAATAATGGGTTTGTCTAGCACAGGGTAAAATAAAGCAGATGCACCAATGTAAACACTCCCTCACATGGTGGGACACTTACTTACATTTTTACTGTGATTAGATGAGTGGAGCCAAATACTCTTCTAGCCTCATTCTGTGCATCCTCCCTGGTTTTCTTAATTCTCTTCATAAGCCCGTGCACACAGACTCTGAAAGGTGATCTCGCCAGGAAACATGGCAAAGCACAGCAGAAAAACATCTGTTGGCAACATGGAGAGAAGCTCTGTTAAATGTGAGCCTGAGTGATCTAGCAGGTCACGCCCACATCCAGGTTCCCATTACGAGCATTTCATGGCATCCTCAAAGGTATTTACATGTGCCAGTGATGTCACAGCACCGCGAGGCTGATGTGAGTCCTGTGGGTGCTGGATGGGCATCATTAGTGCATGAAGGCTTTGGGGGTACAGGGAAGCATGGCTGCCTGCTCGGGCTTGACGTTTCTTTTGCTTAGTTCTGTTGTGCATGGTTTTGCCACACCTGAGGCAAGAGAAGGTACATACTCTAGCTTAAAAAAAATCCTCTCCCATTCTAAGCTTTTCTAAGTATGACTTTCCAAGAAGATACCATGCTTCCATGGGTGCCTGGAAGTGGCACCTCGCAGTAAAATCAGAACATATGAGTCCATTTCAAAGCAAAGAATGCTTTAGAAGGAGATCTCCAGGAGAAATGTGGTTCTGGAAAGTGGTGTGCTCAGTCTCCAATCCAGCCATCGCTACAGACTGGAAATCACCTGCCAAGCATAGCCCCAGCAGTTCTGGGTTTTGCTGCTGAGAATAAGCTCCTGTTCCACTTCTTCCCAGTGCAGGAAATCATGGAGATGAGGAGTAACTCTTCCTAAAGCAATAGAGCACATAATACAACAATATAGGTGTTTTTTCAATGTGTTGCACTGGATGTATACTCCAGATGGCATTCCAGAGAGGCTGGAACGCCATTTCCCTGTGTCAGTAATGTGCACTCCACTATGCTTGGATTCTCCATAATCCAGTCCTGCTACTCTTACATTTTTACAATATGACACACTTTTTATATAAGCTAACACCTAGTCATTGTTTTGCAGGGATGTCCTTGAACTATCATGAACAGGACAATCCTGGATTTCAGAATGACTCTACACTCTTCGCAGTGACAATCATTTTGCTGCTCATCCTTTTTGCCATCTTGGTCTACCTTTCAGTTCACAAGTGGCTCAACATGAGGGGAAAAAAGTAACTTCCAGAATTCACATACCTTGTAAAGCGATAAGTAGCAAAGCAACTCCAAATGTTGGTATCTTCCTGTTTTGAGGCACTTGCAGACTGATTCATTGTCCACCCAGAGCAACTCCCTTGGCTGACCCACAACTGTACAACTACATTCTGCTCAGTAGTTGCTATACAAAAGAAAGGTGGGCAGAAAGTGACAGCAAAGTGTCCATCTAAGCGTAGTACTCTGCCCTCATTTGAGGCAGAGCTGACCACAGCTAACGAGCACTGGTTTCTGGTTTCCTCTGCTGCAGCTGGGTTTTCATGCTGAAGATTGGTACCAGCATAAATGAAAAGCGAGTACTTACAAAGCTACTCAGAGTATTTATATTACTGTTACCTGTACTTCTAAAATTTCATAGAAAGCTTACATTCAAAGGAGAGAAATTTTGACCTTTTCTAAATGCAGCATCAGACCAAAGACTCAAAGTCTTGTTATTCTCTGAGGGGATTTTGTTGGCCAATGGAACAAGTGACAGCTCCTTCCCATGATGGGCAAATGGGACTGCTTTCAGCCGAAGTAAAACCAGCACAGTATGACTTGAGTTCAAAAGGCCAAGTAAAACATCTCTGTACAATTTTTAGGTCTCCATGGAAAGACATTGATGCACCTACTCCCCAGACTTTTTCCCACTTCAGTGAGCTGAGTTTTAGTCCTTCTCCAGAACAAAAAGCGACAGCTATGGTGAGTCCCTTCAAATTAGCTCCCCTCTACAAAATCTGAGCAACACACAGCTTATCTGGTGATGCATTATCCTCAGCCTCCTGCAAATCTGCAGTGCCCCTGCTTCAGGCATTTCTCTAAGGTCAACAAGCACATGCACCTGGTGAGATGAGGAAAAGAAATCAAACACAGCAGTGCTTTTCACTTACCCCTGGCTGCTCTGCCCATCAGAGGCTTTTCTGTTGCCAGATAACAACAACGGCAAAAGCAGAAGATCCAACTGCTCTGTTAGTTTATACTGTAGCTTTTCCAAGTTGAGGGTTGGGTTTTAGGCATCTTCCTCTGCTCAAATCTTCTCCTGCTCCATCTCCTTTGGAGCTGTGCAATAATTCCTTCAGAAAGACACTTCAGGCAACCACTGCTTCCATTTGAGCACCACAGATCAAAAAGAAGTCAAAGGAGGTGGGGGTGTACCAGATACAAAGGGATCCGAACCACCAAACAGCAACAAGGCCAGAGCTGGTGAGATACAGGACTTGGCATATATTGACATGGGATTTGTGTCTGGCAGAGCTTCAGGGAGGTAAGGCCATGGTGATGAGACAGATCCAATATCAGTCCAGGACATGAGTCCACAGATCAGGGTCCAAGTACAGCCAAGGTCTAGCTGTCGCTGAGCCAGAGACTAGCTTTCCTGCAGAGCAGCTCAAGCAGATACTGAAAATTCAGGGCTCAGATTAAAACTTGCTCCTGAGCCCATGGGCAGGGTGTGGAGGGGAGGTCCCAGGTGAGGCTGCTCAGGGCCATTAAGGCCTATTAGTGCCCTCAGGGCTGTGACAGTCATTGAACAAATTGGTCTGCAAGACCATATGCTACAGAGAGGGTCCTGACTCACACACAGATTTTTTTTTTTTACTGGATCTTTTTTTTTTACCATTCACTGTTTAAAACAGAAAATTAATACCCTCAATTGGTGTAAATTAAGATTTTCTTCTGATTAGTAGTGGCGATTAGCTGCTCTCTACCTGCTGAAACGATCCACTAAAGGCTTAGATTGCAAAATATCAGAACGGAATCTTTGGTGCTCGTTTTAGATCATGCAGTTTTGAACGATGTCAGTTTTATAGACACCTGAAAGTGTGCTGCTTCTCAAAAAATAAAACATAAAATGTAAAACAAAATAAAATAAAAAGAGAAAATAGTAAAATCTAAAATAAAATAAAAATAAAATAAAAATTAAAATTAAAATAAAAATAAAAAAAAATAAAATCTGTTTTACATTTGAAGAACTGAAACAGAAGCGGCCTCGCATGCCATGACTCCCTTCTCCTAGCCAAACTGCAGTAACCCCAGCAGTGCCTCTCCTGCCGCACCTGGCCATCAGTGGCGCCCCGGGGGCGTTACCTGGCTCCATACCCGAGCCGAGCGGCCGAACGATTCCGGCGGCGGGGCGGGACGGGAACGGCCGCGGCGGCTCCCGGCCCCGGCCCCGGCCCCGGCCCCGACCCCGCGCAGTGCCGCCGGCAGGTGGCGCTCCCCGCCCGCCGGCACGCGGAGCCGCTCCGGGGCGGGGGGAGCCCCTCACCGCGCTGTTGGTCCCGCGGGGGCCACGAACCGGATCCAGCTCTCGGCTGGGAGAAATAAAAGCAGGATTAGTGGTGGGCACTGGACACCCAGAGCCTTTCGGAGAGTGCAGGGAGAAGGGTAACCCGGGCAGGCTGGAGAGCTGGGCGGGGAGGAACCTCATGAAGTTCAGCAACGGCAAGTGTAGGGTCCTGCACCTTGGGAGGAATAACCCCGTGCACCAGTGCAGGCTGGGGGCTGACCTGCTGTAAAGCAGCTCTGCAGAGAAGGACCTGGGAGTTCTGGTGGACAACAAGCTCACCATGAGCCAGCAGTGTGCCCTTGTGGCCAGGAAGGCCAATGGTATCCTGGGGACCATTAAGAAGAGTGTGGCCAGCAGGTCAAGGGAGGTTGTCCTCACCCTCTATACTGCCCTGGTGAGGCCACACCTGGAGTACTGTGTCCAGTTCTGGGCCCCCCCAGTTCAAGAAAGCCAAGGAGAAAGACCAGCGGAGGGCCACAAAGATGATCGGTGGACTGGAGCATCTCTGTTATGAGGAGAGGCTGAGGGAGCTGGGTCTGTTTAGCCTGGAAAAGAGAAGACCGAGAAGAGATCTTATCAATGCTTACAAATACCTTAGGGGCAGGTGTCAAGAGGATGGGGCCAGACTCTTCTCAGTGGTACCCAGTGACAGGACAAGGGGCAACGGGCAAAAACTGAAACATGGGAAGTTCCATCTGAAAATGAGGAAAAACTTTACTTTGAGGGTGACAGAGCACTGTCACAGGCTGCCCAGGGAGGTTGTGGAGTCTCCTTCTCTGAAGATATTCAAAAGCCGCTTGGACGCGACCCCGTGCAATGTGCTCTAGGGGAACCTGCTTTGGTAGGAGGTGAGACTAGATGATCTCCAGAGGTCCCTTCCAACCCGTAACCATTCTGTGATTCTGTATCTTCAGGTGTTTTGTGTTCTGAAAAGTCTAGGGGTTTGGCAAATGCAGCCACACAGATCAGTTGTGCTGCCTCCTGTAAACTGAAATGCCCTCTTAATTCTGCTGAAAAGAGAAAGAAATGAATGCACTGAAGAATAAATAAGAAACGAGGCTAAACATGAGATCATTGTGCTGACATTAGCAATTACTGCCCTAAACACTGCTGCAGACATTTAGCATCAGGATTAGGTGATCTCTGATAACAGAAACCCTTATGCTGATTTCCTCAGGTGTGGTGGGCTGGAGTAATTTCTTTAGGTGAACCACATCAAAGATAGCAACCAAAAAAATGTAGAAGTTGGGGTTTGTTTGGTGAAGGACAGGCAATTCATATATAAAACTTGTCAGGAGAAATCACATGCAATAACATACAAATACATCCAGCTGATTTTCTATCACTTTTCCAACTTTCATAGAAGTTTGGTTTCTGAGGGCTATGGTGGGCAGCATTAGGGCCATCTTGTCTGACCTCTTGTATACACAGGTTACAAAATATTTCCCAGAAGCTGAATAAAGTATGTCTTGGAGATGTATTCCAAACAATGACACTCCATGAGCTCACCCAACCAAGACCTTTCAATGTACAATCCCCTTATTGATAAGAAATGACAGCTTCACTGGAGGTAGCAAATTTCCGCTTCTAGCTGTTAAATCTTGCTAGGCCTTCTATAAACACACATAGAAAAGCCTCCTTTCCAGATCTCCTGTTTTATAAGTAACTCAATAGTCAAACTACCTCTCTACTATTTTTTTAAATAAACTAAGAAGAGGCAGTTTCTCAAATTCAACCTTAAAAACTTTAAGTTCCTTTTTTCAAGTTCCTTTGAACTCTCTTAAGATGTTCCAGATCCTCTTACAAACTTCTACACCTGAACTGCTCCCATTCAAATATCCAGGACCCCATTCCCCCCCTTTACTTGATATACTCCCTCCCTTTACTTCATCCCTTCACCTGGGAGAACAAACACCAGGTGGACAGATGTGACTTACCTCTCCAGACCCCGGGAACAGGAGCCCCACTGCAGGACTGAAGCTGCTGCTTGTGTCTTTGCATCACTCACACCATGTTTGTTCCTCAGATCACACAGGCTGCCAGCAATGTGGGTCTTCTACATCATAAGGAAAAAGACATTCAAAGCAAAGTTGTAAAGATAAGTGGACATTTGATGGCACTCAGGAAGACAGGGGAGAAGAAACGGTGTGTGGGGAGGGAGCAGGTGAACTTACTCTACAACTGCTTCTGAGTGTGAAGACTATTTGTGCCACTTGCACATTTCATGTTCGTACCTCTGGTGCTGAGCCATTTGTGGGATCTCCCTACCATGAATCAAGAACAAGGAATAACAAATTGTGCTCTCAGTCAGTAGCGTCTGGAGAAATCCCAGCGTACAGTCACTTACAAAAAACCAAGTGTCCTGCCTGGAGCCGGAAAATGGAACTGAACCTGAGAACCCCGTACATTTGAAAATATTTAAGTTGGCAACACTGGGCCAAATTTACCATTGAGACAAGGGTCACAACGCTCCTAAAGTAGACATACTTCTATCAGACCCAAAATTGGCCTTTTCCACTCTTTGTAATTTAAATTGTTGAGGAGACCAATGGGGCAGTACTTAGTACCTGTCCTTTTCAAGCATGCACTTTTCATTAAGTAACTTTTTTTAGACAAAGAACTTTTCACAGGAAGATGAGAGGATCTGTCTGATTAAATATTGACTCTCCCAATTCATATTAGATTCTCAAGTATCATTCAGCATCTCTGAATTGACTAATGGCCATCACAGCAAATGGATTTCTACACTAATCTTTAGTTCTTGTCTGAATGATATTAATACACATTGTTTATCACTAATGAGCTCTAGAATATGATGTTAACAGAAGCAATTAAGGCCCAGCATAACTGTCTGCAACACTGTGCTGGAGCTGAATATATGGGTAATGAATCACTTCCACAGTTCAGTTCCAGTTTCCTTACTGCAAATTGTACTTCAGATGAGTTAAGCTCATATTAGCGTCCAGGATGTTGCCTTTATTTTTAACTTGTGTGTGTGCAAGATGTTGCTTATAGAAGAAGCAGATAGGTCTTTTGAAGAGCTATCCCAGTTTTTTTATTTATTGTTCAATGCTGGCAGTTACCTTCAAAGAGAGGCGTCATATTTAGACTACCTTTTCCCATACCGGGCACAGATTTAAACTTCTCCTAAGGTGTTTAAATTCAGGAGAACAAAGCTTGATTCAGAGCACTGTTTAGCCAGGACTGCCAGACCCTGACTTCTTGTGCAGATAACTATGACAGAGAGGTCAGGCATGTCAGGGTTTTTTTTGCCTGGTTGAACCCCTGCTCAAGGCAAAAGGGTGTCTCTCTCTCAAATCTTTGGTGAAGTGCTGGCTTCAGGGAGACACATGTCATTTGTGGGCACAAGCATTTAAAGATTGAGGTCAAGAAGGAAAGCAAAGTATGATGGTACCCAGATAATTTTTGTTTTGCACTGTTGCCGTGTCCCAGCAAAGGCTGGGCATCCCTTTCTTTAATGGACTGTATTAAACATTGAATCTTCAAGGTACTTTGGAGCTGACTCTGGCCTGAAAAGGAAACAAAAGCTGGTACTTGACAGCAACATTCCCAGAAGCGAAGATCAGAATTGCTTTAAGCCTCCAATTTAATGACATGGTCCTACATGTGAAGCTAGAGAATTTTTTCTATTGACGTCAGTAGGAACCTGCTGTACATAAAGCTGAGCTTGAAACAGCTGAGCTTTTCCATGTTCTGATATACTGAATAATCCACTCATCTAGTCTTGAAGGCGAGTGAAGAAAACCATAAGTATCAGACAACATGATCATTTGATATCATACTGTAGGAAATTGCTGAGACAAGCCAATGCCAGTTTGAGTTTGTTTTTGTCATGTGTTTTGGCAGGAGTCTCAAAATCTCCCTGAAGGTGCTCTGACAGTCCGAACTGAGAAAAAGTTAACAGCCATGAGACTGTTTCTGTTCATACACTCAGCTTCTTGCTTCGCTACAAGAGAGCTAGCACCCTACAGCTGCGATTTTTTTCCTCAAAACAAACAGTTTTGTCAATAGGCTCACCTGGCTGGCTTGGACTGTGCTGTGCTGCTGTTTCTCTCAGCCCCAGCTCTGGATGGTGTTTTTAAAATACCCATCCAAACTGAAAGTCGAAATGTAGCTCTTCAGCTAGCACAGTGGAACACGCTTGGCTCCTGGAGGAGAATCAGAAAAATTTTACCTGTCTTCACCTACTGATGTTAACACACCTACAAGCAGGCTCTGCACTTTGACGTTTTTGATCTCTGACTGATGCTTAGTAACGAATTAGTCAACAGTTCCTTTTTTTATTTTTAAGGATTTATCTATCTAAGGACCAAGATCAAAGCAGCAAGAGCATCATTTCATTGTGCTGACTGGGACTGCAGTGTCACTTTAATTTGCAATCACTGAAGCAAAACCTCACCAAAAGCAAAGGAAATACTTTAGCAATTAGCCTGCACTCAACTCAGGGCTGCAGGAGTCACGCTGCTATAGCAGCCATGCTACTGAGCTCTGGGATGTCCCCACTGCCCAGCAAAGCCTGCAGGTGAGGGTGCAGCTCTGAAATAATGGAGCTGTGTCACTGGTGATGAGAAAGGGAGACTTGCTGGGATATTTTATGAAAGGAACTTAAAAAAGTCAAGCTTGTGCTGTTATTTTTTGTTTGCTTGCTTCTATGTTTTTGATATATATAAAGGGGAATTGAAAGAAGCTTATTTCATGCAAATTTTAACTTCATTAAAGGCAAGATTATTGAGTAACTTACAAGGCTTCTTGGTTTACTCAGGAGCAGACTATGTACTTCCACTGAAAGAGATCAGAATAGAAGATCTGTGCTGTTAAATGTTGGGAAAAACCCAACAGTAATAGCCAGTTATGCACCACTTGTAACAGCATGTGCTTGGATGAGCTCCCTCTTCTCCGCATCCAGTTTCCTTGTGCAGTTTCCTGACACATGGCTATCCTCTGGGTTCTCCAAACCTGACTCAATAATGCAGATCTACAGGGGGGAAAAAACTTTCACAGTTCAGACACGGAAAGCAGCAGAAGATGATCCAGCGCCACTTTTATCACTGTGCATTAGCAGGATATAGCGCATCATCTGCATTACCATTACCACTAATTTGTTTTATGACAGAAATGTTCTCCTGTGCTGGGCATTGTACAATCACACAGACACATCCCCATCTCCCCAAATTTACAGTTTCCATCAACAAGGAAAGGAGTGGATAGAAGGAAAAAAAACCTTCATTCTATTTTACATAGAAGCAACTGAGACACCAAGTGACAAAGCAGTTTCCTCACAGTCTACAGAAAAGCTGGGACACTCTTACAGGCCAGATCTTCACTGGCCAAAGCCCAGTATCAACTGGGCAGTCAGTTTCTTTCAGGGCCACCAGCAGTACAGACCTCCAGGACTGTCCTTCAGTGCCTGGACAGCTGGGTGCCTACGCTGCCCTAGTGCTGAACAGAGGCAGGTAACTCAGAACAGACCCATCCCCAGGGCTTGTTTGCCCATTGAGATGGTGGGAAGAGAGTTTGAGCCCCTTTACAGACCACTGCACCAGGCAGGAGCAGCCGCCGCCTCTGTATTTACTGATACCTCAGAAAGCACCGCCATCCATTTGCAACACCCATTTTTTCAAGATGCCAGCAGCTGAGCACCAAGCACCCCACGCCAGCCCTTGCCACCAGCGGGTGACCACGTTTGCCAAAGGAGGGGGAAGACGCCAGCCTGAAGCAGAGACACCCCCCCAAAAAAAAGTTAAACCCCAAGCGACCGTGTGTCAGCCGTGTCCCAGCAGCACCCTGCCCATCTGCCCGCGTCCCGCACCCGCCTCCGCGCTGCCCAGGCCCCTTTGTGCGGAGCTGGTTCTCAGGGGGGGCCGGGGGCAGCCATGGGTGCTATATGAGGCACCTGCGGCTCGCACAATGGGCTGTGGGTGCTCGGGGGAGAGACAGATTGATGTATTGTGCGCGGGGGAGGAGGGCTGTCACTTGAATCCATGTGAACCCAGGCTTTGGGGCAAGGGAGATTGACAGCTTTTGTAGGTCGCAGCTCTCTTTCAAAGCTCTGCTTTACAGACAGTAGGTTAGGGGGCCCGGGCTTTCACTCCCATAATTCGAACAGGGCAATCATCAGCATTGAGAATTTCTTCTCTCTCTCTTTTTTTTTCTTTTTAACCCCCCTTGTTATGCATTAAATGATTTCAGTGGAGGAATGTGCAGCATTAATTAGAATTGGTTAGCAGATACCAAGGGGAAAAGTTTCTTCACAACAACTATAGGAGGTGTCACTGCTACAAAGACGGTTTTGTTTTCGCTCTCCCCCGCATTATCAGTGCAATATGTAAGGTAGCAATTCTTTTCATTTAAATTAAGTGGAAAGCTACTAAATCTTGTTTTATTCTCCAAAAAGAAAAAGGTCCTTAACACTTATCTTTTAACTTCTTTTATTTTGTAAGGTTAGTGTTTACTTTTGCTTTCAGTTCTCCCCATTAATCGGCCTGCAAAGATGTGTATCCAGTTTTGTGTATCATTTAGCTCTTACAATTATAGGCCGGTACAACTAATATGTAAGGATTGTCTCCTGATTAAAGCAACAACGTTACCATTTAAAATCAAAGGCTCTCGTCTAGAAGGACGCATTGAAATTCAGAAGTGTGGCTGGCTGTTCTCTGCAGGGATTTCCTAGTTTCTTTCAACTTTTTAAATAGAAGTCAAGCTAAAAGATGGACTTGAGCATATAAAGTAAGAGCTTAGAAGAAATGCTTATTAATATATTTATGTACATGGTTTTTATTTCATTCCTGAAAACTTCCCATCAACAACATGTAAACAAATATTAGCCCTGATAGTGTTTAAATAGTTTCTCCCATCAAATGTACTCAACTAGTTTATCAAAAATAATTTAAAAAATAATTAAAAAAATCTGAAGTGAGTTTCAACATTTAACAATAGACACAATCCTATGTGCTACACCATAGGGTAATCCACACTCTTTTTTTTCTGTTAAGGTTTTGAAAATTACCAAATTATTACCACCATAAAGCATCATCTCTTAAGACACGTAAAACCAACGGCTATCTCCAGAAGTAAACTACTAAGGCTTCATGCCCTGCGGATTCTCTTGCAACAGATTCACCTGAAATGCGAAGATATTTATACTTTGCCCGCAGTATCAGTCAGCAAATGCCGCTAGTGTTCTTTGTACCAGGAAAAGTATAATTCTTGCTTGTTCCCCCGAGGGAGCGCTGGAAAGCGCAGCCGCAGGCAGAGCTGCCTGGGCAGGACAGAGCAGGTATTCCTAGAGCGGCGGCGGTTCTTCTCTTGCAGGGCCTAATTTTTTGTCTGACGCGTACCCAGACAGTCTGGCCTATGCATTATATAGTCAAAACCACAGCTTAAAAAATAAGTTTTGTTATTCAGTATCTATATCATAACGAGATTGATTATATTTTCATATTACTGATAAATCAGGAGTTACTGGTGGGAGACATGATGTTAGAGCTTTTTTTAATGTAGTTCAGCATTGGCTCAACAACTTTAAGAGCCGCGTAAAGGCAAGCTAAACAGAGCCTGTGCAAAGGAAGAGAGGAGCGGTTTCTACTAAGCATGGGATGCAGTTTTCTAAGTAGAAATTTAACTGGGTAAAAAGCCAACTAATATATTTCACCTTCTGGCCAGAGACTTTTCCCCACCATGAACAGGAGGAACAAGGCTATTAAACATCTGACATTGTCTTGCAAGGAAAAATCCTTTGGATATTTCCTTGAAGAAGCAGAGTCTCTTCCCTTCCACCTCACTAAAACCACCAGTTCAGCTTCAGTGGCTGGGACTTCAGCCCTGGAGGCTGCACCATAGCACTGAATGCTCTATCAGCAATAATTAATTAATTAATTAATCAGATGCCAATGTGCAGAGGATCCCAGGCAGTCGAGCCGTTTGCTGCCTCAGACACAGGGCAGCACTTCTCTGGGGAGCTGAGGTCACTGCAAAGATTGGTTTTGAAGTCAGCCCCAGCCCCGGGGTCAGCTGAGGCAGCCCAAAGCTTTCTCAGCAGCAGCTCACTTCCCCGCACAGCACCGGCACTGCACAGCAGGACCAGCTCGCTCGCTCCAGAGGTGCAACGCCGCTACACGAGTTGCTCTCGCCAAGTTTTCCTGTGTCTCCTGCACCCTGGCCCAAGGGCCATCTCTTTTTTTTTTTTTGGGACCACAGTACCTCTCTCAGAATATGCATCCCTCATGCATGTAAATGAGAGGGGTCCAATTACACATGAGGGAGAAAGGGTTTAATGAATTGTGAAAAAGCAAGGGTTGCATAGAAAAAGCTCAGTCCCAGTGCCCTCTCACCCCCCCACTTGGAAACGTGCGTTTCTCATTTTTAAGAGTGACGAGAGAGAATGCAGAGGAGTGAACGGGAGAAACCCACAACTGAATGAATACAACGCTTGTTTGCGTCTATTACAGCCTGCACTTGAAATCTATGATACGCACTTTTAAAGAAGAACAGTTAAGCACAGAAGCTATATTCCTCTACACAGCACAAACAAATGCAATACATGGCTGTGGATAACTCTATGTTCAAGTTCTCCCATCTGGAGTACATTCCTCTTACTCTCCTTTCCTCTGTGTGTATACATGAGGTCTTATACGGATTTTAAAGGACAAAGAACAGGCAGAAGCTGGTTGTTATTTATGAGATCCTGTAACACACAGCCACAGGTTACACAGTCTAAGGTGTATGACTAACTTCCACACCTGGCTGACCCTGAAGTCGGTTGTTTATCACTGGCTATTCCAGGTGAATGTGAACTAGACAGCATGGGATATGATGAGCATTTTAAGGCAAACCACATTAAAGCAACATTATTAATGTCAAGTATGATTTCATATGATTACTTTTAAAACAGACACTATAGTAAATTGAATTGTAAATATTCTGGGACTTCTCAGAGGTCTTTTCTTTCTGCTGTCCTTTTTTTTTTTTCTTTAGCAGGATTTCTGATTAATCACTGAGTGTTGCTAAAATGACTTTAATATCTCAAATTATGCTGTAGGGAAAACTCTCAGTGTCCTCAATGGGAATTACGCAGCATTGTGGTCCCGAGTTGTGAAAGGAAACAGACATAAACACTTGAGCATGAAGATGGTTTCCCTTTTCCATATCAATGAGGGAATCACAAGTACTGAACAATTACATCTCCAACTGAAATATAGCAGAGCTATTATCTGCTCAGTATCTTTAAAATTTGGCCTCGAAGTGTCCTTCTTTATTTGGGCATAGAAACACTTGTGAAATTGCGCATAGAAGTGATTTCTCATTAAGGTAGGATGCAGCTAGAGAGAAGAATAGCTTCCACAACAACATCAATAGGATAACTCCACATGTACACAAATTTACACAGGAGTATGAATAACTTGCGAAGTTACACCAAGCCTGCTCCAAATTTTTACTAACTTGATCTAGAACCCTGCAGGCAAAATGCATAAGGCTGTCAGTGCATAACTTCTAGCAGTTATGAGCGAGTATTTCTCAATAGAAGCATGTGGAATAAAAAGAAAGACCTACTGCTTTGGTGTTGCACATTCTTAGTTATTTCTGCACAGGTAAAAGAGCCTTGGACCACTGCTGGTGATACAGGATGCTGCTCTGGTTAGTTTAGCTACTGCTATGAGTAGTGGGGCTAAACTCCACGATCTTAAAAAGAAGTTGCTACTATCCCAATTGCTCCTTCAACTTTGAGGCATTGAAGTGGTTCGAGCCAACAGAACCCCTTTGATGGTGAAGAGAAAATTGAAGTGGTGCACAAGAGATGACTGCCTTTGTGTCATCTACTAATTTTTCTAATCTTCCAGTGATGCCTTTATTGGGATTTCCATCTGGCAGGGCTCTTGGATATGTTCTCAGTGGAGAGCATGGGCTGGTCAGTAACCTTCAAGTCCTGGATGCAAGTGCTTCCGTCTACACTACTGGAATTGGGAGGGAAGGGATGATGCCAGCGCAGAGAGTAGCTGGAGTAGCCAGCTGCCTAAGGAAAGGAAATAAAAGGAGCAATGTGGAAATATCGTAGGACAGTAAGGGTTTGCCTGTCCCCATATCCACAAAATCCGTAAGCCTACACTCTGGGCTTTCCCAAAGTGATGCTGGTGCTAAATCTTGTGAGGTTCATCTCCAGTCATTGTCTCAGGCTAGTTATCATGGCCTCTTCACAGCAAGTGTTCCAAAATCCTGAATTATTGTCCAGATTCACACAGATGAGTGTGATCTGACTGAAAATGGATGAAAATTTATAAGAAGTCAGATAGAAAAAACAAATTGCTACTTCTACACTTAAGGAAGCAAATTTTTTCAGTCTATTCTATGAATTTCATCCAAAGATGGTACGGAAAATATCCCAAAGAGCACACATGTAGACTAAATTTTCATATATTCACTTGTCCTTTAACTTTGTCTGGCTCACAGAATGACTCAGCAAGATAAATAAAACCTTGCTCAGAAACTAACATTTATAGGAGCACAGAGGGAAGAAACACCATTTGAGATCCACAACTTTCAGAGACACCTGAGGGTCCATGCAAATCCTGTGCAGTCTCAGGTTGCTGTGTGCTTGGTCACCTTTGCTGTATCATCTTTGCTCAGTGTCATGAATACAGTGCTCCAATACATCTTGTTCTGTAGTGTTTCTGAGCATCATTCTGTAATTTTTTGCCTGGCTAGGAGTTTTGTTAGTTTCAGATGAGTGGCAGCGGCAGTGCAAGGGAAGCAGCAAGACTACGATCTTCTAGCAACAGACAACTCTCAGTTTGGCTCATCTGCATTGTCAAACCACAAAGGCACTGCTCGTGTGTGGGTCCATACAGCTGCCCTCCAAAGCTGTCACCTACTTCATATGATTCTGGTCGTGGCACAGGAGCCTGGTGAAAATGCTAAGTTTAGGTTGCGATTTCAGAATGCCTTCTTATGAATCATTCCCACACACATCAGACTCCTTTCCCTTTGAACTGGTAACCTTTGTATCCATTATTAGAAAACAACATCATATACAAACGTGTTAAGGAAAAGATGCATTCTGGACCTCATAATTGGGATACATTTCATCGTGGAAGGTGGATAAACAAAATATTTTCAGTTTACATTTTCACCAGTAGGCAGCTAACATGCTATTAGCATGTTTTCATGAAGGACCAAACAACACTTGGGTTTGAAGGACTTTTTTTTTACACTTGTTTTCCGATGGGCATTTTGTTTTAAGTTATTTAAGGTCAATGCCTTCCTAATGCATTTTAAGGTTATCTTCTTTTTTGTAAAGCAGTGCAGAACAGTTCTTTAATACAGTATAAAAGTAAAAAAAAAAATCAATACAAAGTTACTCATGAGATATCTTTTTTGAATATTAACTTATAAACCAAGAATAGTAAAAACCACAAAACCACATAAATGCTCCATTCCCATATCAATGGGACACACCACTATGAGAAGGACCATTTTTTGCACCACATCATACACCTGCAACCTTTCTTTCCCATGAGTTTTCTCCACATGACTGTTTCTCTTGTGCTTTTACCACATTACTATTTCTCCCCTGCCCATGCATGGCAGATGCTTGGGATGGTGGTCAGTTGGGTTGGGACAGCTTTCATGGGTCTTCAATTCAACCTCCACCTCCTGGAAAGGTGGTGGTACTTTTCTAAGGTCTCTCCTCAGCAATGGGGTGGGAGGAGACCCAGGGGGATAAGTTCTTCCTGCTGAAGTGCACACAACATTCTGCATGCTCCCAGACTGTCTAACCCAGCCCTTTTTGTCCCATTTACTTGCTAACTTGGTGGTAAAAGAGTATACCCCTTGCCTTGTTCATGAAACCTCCTGTTTGTTTCTATGCATGACTGCCACCAAGAAGAGCACAGGCAGGTGAGCCAGAGGGGAATGGCACAAGGCACAGACACCAACAAGGGAAACAGCAAAGATCTATCTCAGTTTTGGTCCACCAGTTCTGGCACATCTGCCTTTAAGATTTAACAGCATGTAAGTTATGTTTTCAGTAATCAGTTCTGAATTTTACAACCCAGGATCTGACTGCACAAAAGCATTTGCTTTTTTTCAACAGAAAGCATACTAAAAAAGACTTTAAAGTTGTTGTCAATTTTTTTTTAATGGGGAAACATTAGGTAATTAAGAAAATCATGCACCATGCCATGTGGAGGATTCCTGACAAATACAACTTTGGTGGCCATGACCCTGGCCAGAGGAAGAAGGCTGTGATGTCACCTCATCCCCAAGCCCCAGTTTCACGGATAGTATCTCTGAAAGGAATTGTCTAAAGGAGATTGTTTCTTATGAAAAGTTCACATGATGGAGTCTGAAGGGCTTGTTTCACTTGAAGCCCAGCAGGACAGAGCTGTTTGGAAAGAAGCATTCAATGTGTTCTGTTTTGCTGAAAGCTGTCACAGTGAACAAGTACTTAGCAAACAGCATGAACAAGGATTTGAACTAGAAAACTAGCAGGGCCCTGACAACATTGTAATAGTGGGCTTGTCTGTTCAGAGCCTGTACAATGATGCATGGGGGCTTGAGAAGGAAAACAGGAGAACTAGATTTTTGTATTTTTCATTTTTTAAAGGTGTGGTTTATTATTGCTCTGAACTTGTTTGTATTATTGTGGTCGTCTTTGGCATCAGTGGGAGGGGAAGCATCCTGTCGAGAAGGGGCACAGGGCAGAGGCACAGTGCACAGCCCAAAGGGTGAACTGATTGATTAACTAAAAAGCAGTCAGTTCTTTTCCTATTGTCCTGTTTTGTAATGTTTTTACTTCTGTTATGATGGGCTGACTGTTTAAGCTGTCACTCTTTACATCTCTAATCCATATTTAGCAGTGAACAAAAGCTGTGTGAATCCCAGTCCAGAACTGGGAGAGAACCTGCCAATCCACGCCTTTGAAAACAAGCCGCTTTCACCCAAGCACCTGGCTGCTGACACCACACAGGTATAGGAGACTAGCATCCATTAAAGGCTCCCCTCCCTCTCCCCCATCATACAAGAGGCTATTGAAGGCACCACAACATGAAGAGACATCGAATGAGTAGGAAATTAGAATAGGATAAACAAAAATTCTCCTTTTAGTTTTGCATACTGCCACCACATCCTTATTTCTAAAGCAAACCTCAGAACCCACAACTTTTCACCATGTTTATGACTACAGTTGTCTAGTTAATGACAAGAATAGTTTCAAAAGCTGTAATAAATAACTTTTTATTTATTACTTCTAACATGTTGTGCGTTATCTAGACATGGAAAGTCCCCAACTGGTGTCCTCCTTTGCTACAGAGAAGTAACAGTCCCTTCATCAGGTTGTCTTCTACCAAGCAATTCACACAAACCCCGTTTCCCTCCTTCCCTTTACAAGGACAGAAGACTTGCAATGTTTAAGTGCATAGCCCAGCACAGTACCCACCTCTTTCCTTATAGACCTCAACAGGCTCAGGATGAAAAGCATTTTTCTAGCCTATAGGAAAACCTGTTGATTTTATCAGGTCCTGGGATATGTTCCTGGCCCTGCCACTCATTCCCTTCATACCCTCTGCCATGGCTGAAAACCTCTGCTAATATCTGTGGAAAGAGCACGGGTGGAGGAAGATAGAAGAACCACCTGCTCCTACCAAAGCTTAATCCTTGGACAGGAACATTGCTCACCGAAGTTATTCCTGGAGAACTTGACCCTAGGAATACATTCACTGATGAAACGGATCAGAGACACTACTTCCATCCTGACTCTCTTACTGCATGCACGTCTTTTCTCCATTCATGCTCAGTGATGGTATTATTGCTTCTGCCTGTGAATTGGGATCTTAATTTATAAGGCAAATATATATTGCTTTAAAACAATTATAAAGATTATTTTATCTGGCCTCCTGTCTCAATGCATCCCATATGCCGTATATAGTAAATCTCGGCATCTGAGGAATATCTACATTTAATCTGGGGCTTCCAGACCCTTTAGCATTAAGGACTATTCAGAGCTGCAAAGACAGGAATGTTTTTTAGTAGTTCACATGGTTTCTGGGTAAGTTCTCCCCTAAGCCCCTTCAGAACACTGCTAAATGGCTAGGTTCAGAGTGAGTTGTGTTCCAGGGAATCCAGAATTGTGACCACCAAAGCGATGAGTCTGTGCTGGCTTTGTCCAGACCTGAGGAACATGTTTTATCCCTTTTATGGTACTGCAAATGTATTATTCTCTAATAATGATGTAAATCAGGTATCAGGTGTTTCCTCAGGCTCAAAAATATCTTGTGGGATTGAACTTTGTCCAATGATACTCAAAGCTAGTATCTCCCTTCAATACCTTACCTCAGATCCTTGTAACTGTATTATATTTCTTATCACCATGAGTATGACAGAGTTTTTTCAACAAAGCAAGTTTCTTTTGCAAGGAGACTAATTACGATAAGACTGTTCTCCCACCCATTTTTTTTCAGCTGCTCCCTGATCCAGGTAGCATGTTTTCATTATGAAAAAAAGAAGTGATCTTCTCTTTTTCTTTGCTTTTCTAGCCCAAATCTCTCATTTAAAGTATACTACCGTGCAGAAGTTTGAAAGAGAAAGGACTAGGCTTTTTCAAAAATGCCAGCATTATTTAGGGACTTGTAATACTTATAGCCATACTCACAGCTCTCAGGCGCAGCTCTCTCCGGTGGCATTTCTACCGCAGACACGCTTCAGCCTGTGAGAGACAACACTCCTTTGAACTCAAGTTCTCTATGAAAAGGCCATGTTGATTTGGCTAGAAAGGTGAAATCCTAGTCATTAATAATATCCTCTGTAAATTTTACTCATACTTATGCTGCACTGAGGCTGCTACCACCCCCGTCCTTTTTTTAGCCCTTGAAAATCAGGCAGATGTCCACTCCGCAGGCAGCTGTTGCCACAGTGCAGAAGTCACTGCTGTCCAGCTGCTTGATTTGTGGGATGGCTTCTCTGAGTGCCCTCAGACTACTCCAGACAAAACCCGGATGGCTTAATTTAAACATTTTTAACAAGACAGAAGTGAGAAAATGCTCACATTATGCCCTCACCAGAGGACTGAGAGTGAACTCCCATGCAGAGGTGACCTCCAGGTAGAAATGGTGACATTTCCAGCTGGTAGAACTGGCTACGGAAGATGCCACCACTGCACACTGGTTCTGGACAGCTGCATAGATGCAGATGGGCAGGATGCAATCATACATCCCACCTCTGTCCCTCCACCTCTATAAAATATCCACTGTCATTATTACAACTAGTGTTTCTGGCTTTTGTCTCTAAATTTGCAAAACTACTTTGCCCCACCTGCACTGTTCCTTGCAGCATTTGTAGCACCACAAACAGGATGGCAGCTTCAGATCTGCTGCTAAAACTGTTACTGTCCCATCTGCCTGCCTAGAAAATAACACCCAGCAGTGGGATTTTATGTTCTTGCATACCATGGGAAAAAGACATTGTTTCTTCCATTCCCCACCCCTGAAGATAAACCGTATTACTTGTCTTTCAGTTGTTCTCTTCCCAGGCTAGCCTATCTTTAGCTCATGCACTGTTTGAAACTGTAAAATACAGAGCCCCTTTCATGCGGGGAGGGATGTGTTCCTGCCAGGTCCCAGTGTTCTAGGGAATTTGCCAGATCCCTCAATAATCTGATCCTCTGCCTTTTGGCTCCAATGTTCAGCATTGGCTCTTTGGTTTGAGTTCTCCCAAAACAGGATCTCCGTTCCCTCCCATATCGTGCTTTCCCTACTGCCTGGTAACCATGTGTAAGGTCCATCCCCTTCAGCATTTCCTTCCCCAGCAGAGCAGCATGAGGAAACAGCAGGAGCAGTCAGTCCCTCCACCCTCCAGACAGCACAGGCACATGCAAGAATGAAGGATTTCTATTTGCAGTGTCCCATTTAAGTTTTCTGGTGCTTAGAGCACTGCAGTAAATGCACTGGGTTTCATTCCCACAGCACAAGATACCCTTCACAGGGCTGCAGAAAGCCAGCAGAAGTGCCAGGAACAAGGACAGGGAAAGTCATGTAAAAGATGGCCCAAACAGGGACTGGGAGCAGACCAGGTAAGCTGAGCTGCACTATACTGGGTCACCAATTACTGTTAGGCACACCTTCCTCCAGCTGGGGAAGTCAACTGTACATACCAGGCTTAGTGACCAAAGAGAAGAGATGTCCCCTACCCTCCAGGGCTGCTGCTTGGATGAGAATTAGAATTTAGGCCAATTAATCATTATGGACAATGCTTAGTAAAAAGCCCATGCCAGCAAGACTGCAGTAGTGTCACGCTGTTATGTCATTACACAGACACAGTGGCTGGAGGATATTGCCGCTCCAGACAGTTATCGGCCATCTGACTGACTTCCCTCGCAAGCTCTGATTCCCTCTTCTAACAAAAATGAACAGATTTCACAGAAAAGGAATGTAATTTTAAAAGTCCCAAGTTAATCAAATGCTTTAAAAACACAGTGCCTGTGATACAATGGATCAACTTTGTCCTGGGTGTCAGCCCATTCACTCTAACAAGCTTACACCAGAGATGAATTTGCTCTGGTGCCTTTGTCAATAAAATTCTAGATTAAAAGAGACCCTATACAGAGCTGGTCCCAGAGGTATTTGCTAGTTAATCAGCCAATTAACTGACCCAACGAGTAGGAAAAGGGGAAGGGGGAGTAAGGGGGAAAACAAATCAGTCAAGGTATGGTAGAACATAATTCTTTAGGAGTTAAAGTTAGAAACCTTTTCAAAGGGATTACAGCCTACCTTGACTCATTCCCCCTTCTTCTTTCCTTTTTCTCTTCTTCCCAATTTGTAATTGTTGGTTCCCCTAATTGGCTGATTAACTACTTAGTACAGGCAGACCTGGAGGTATGCAGGATCCCGTTAGCCACGGAACTTGATTTCATCTAGTGAAGCAAGGCTGAATGCAGCAGAGCATCTGCATGGGCCAGTTTTTTTCCTACCCAGGCTGATGGCTTAGAGTCAAGTAGCATTTCATTTGAGAAGATTCTTTTTTAAACTAGCTTCCATTTTATTTCTTTAATACTACAGAGAAAGGGAGGGGTTTTTTTTTAACAGTTTGTTATGCAAACAGAATTTATTTTAGCAATGGAGTTTGTACCCCTCAAACTAATCCATTTACTATTCACTGATACTTTATCAACACTATCAGGATATTTTAATGAATGAGCTGTTACAGCTGCTTGACATTATGATAATAAGTCATGACAACAGAATTAACCTTTATTTGCCCTTGATACTGTTACCAGGCTGCTTTCTACCAGCAGCAGTCCTGGGAGATGAGTCCTAATGGTGAAAAGGGCAAGCTGAGAAAGTTATCCTAACTTCCTCTCCTTGGAGTTCTGTGGGGGAAAAGAGCAGAGCTCACCCTTGCAGTTGTGGGCTTCACATAAGATTTATAGTAGGTCAAAAAGGAGGTACCAGTCTGTTCTGGTACATCCAGAAACCACACAACCAAGGAGGAATTCACAGTTGCTCACTAAAGCTTCAAAGAGCAGTTTTGCTGCTTATACAACGTAAAGCAAATCTTACAGCATCTCATTAATGCATCTGTTCTAGCATCATGTAGACAGAGATGGAGATGCTACACTTAAAACAATGACATTATAGCTAGACAGGGTACTAAGTTTGACCTCTCTAAAACAACACCTATGAGTGCACATGGCTGCATGTATGCAGGTTATTTTCTAAAGCTGGTGGATTGTTTTGGTTGCTAACCCTTCTGTGTAGGTAGTAAATAATACACTTTTTCTCTCCTCGTTGCTTGGGCAGCAGGACCCCGTGCAAAGCAGCAGCTCCTTCGAGTGCGATAGTCCAGGCAGATGGGCACAGAATGGGGTTTTCCTAATGTAGCCTCTATTGCATAAACCTCTTCTTCTAATTCCACTTCTCTCCTTCAGCTTCAGGGAAGAGTTTGGGATTTTAGTTCTATTTAATATTTGTGACAATTTATTCCTCCTACCCCTTTTTTCTCCCTTAGCAAAAGAGCAGGCTGAGCCTGGGCAGCCCATCCTCAACTGCATGTAAATCGCAATCTGATTAGGAAGTGATATATTCATCTCTAACTCCTGCATAAAAGTTATTCAAGTATTTTGACAAAATAAGTGCTGTTTACTTTATACGTTTTCTGCTAATTCTAAAGATTTCTGCAAACCTAAAGGATCTCATGGAATTTACAGGCTTGTGGCTTTGCTATTGAAAGTATAAAAGCATGCTAAATTAAGTTGATTTGCCTGTGAAAGAAACACGTCCATTATTCATGTCAGGGCCCTGTCACATCAAATTGAGGGAGTGAAGAAAACCCTTTTTTATCAACGTTTAGAAGCAAGGAAAAAACCAACCATTCAGGGACTGAATTTCAATATGGAGAAAGTCAGTCTGAAAGCAATGTTAAAAAAAAAAAGCTGGGGAGATGTCCAATGTTGGAAATCAGCAAAGGGTGGGTTGGTTTAACTTTGGCTGGAATCTTTCAAACAGAAAGCCAGGAGGAAACTTAAAGTAGCAAGTAGTACACAGAGACTCGATGTCTCTCGTGTAAACTTGTCACAAATAGTTAAGCTAATTCAGATTTAAGTCTTTTCAGACCCCGTTTTTCTTGGTTGCTTCAAAATAATGATAAAAATTGTTAAACAGATAGGGCATTGCTTTTGTGTACTACTAATATTTTTTATCTACTGGTTATTACATCATTTAATTCTTATTAGTAGACAACATGTAGGGGTTTTAGAGTTTGATTAGCTGACAGAAAAATTGAAAAAAGATTGTTTTAGATACGGTTATTCTATGGCTGTGCGTATCTGTAATGGGGGGGCTGACAGGATCAAAAATACTCAGGATTGTTTCCTCTCCAGTGTCAGACACATATTACTTCATGCAGGCAGAAAATCTTGGCTGATTTTTTTTTTTTATGACATAGTGTGATAGGTACAGACAAAACAAATGGCGCATGTACACATGCCATTTTTAAAATAAAAAATTAATTTGCAGTCTACTAAAATATTCACATATACATAGAGTTAAATGAGAAACTGTAAGGGGAATTGTTTTATACACTGAAATTCTTCTTATTGCCTGATGATAATTTCTCGTGTGGCTTGCTTATTTAGCAAAACAAAAAGCTTACAATTCCTTCTCACTACAGTTGTTTTTTATAAGCTTAAAACAAGCATGTTAAGTGGCATTTCACAGTCTTCTGCTTAAAGCCTAATTTATTTAGACTGGACACCTTACAGATATTCTTTAAAAGAAACCCAGTTTTTGTCACTGACATTATTATACTGTACAAAGGGTAATTCAGCAACTTGTTTGCCTTAAATTATGGTTCTGGGTACCAGGCCTATACATAATTTCTGCATGAGATTTGTTTTCCTGCCTTTTGTTTTTCCCTAACTTCAGAGCCCTTGGATTAACATGTTTTCTGCTTTAAAGCTCTAATCTGAAAGACACTTTACCACCTCATCCAGGGGCTCTCTCGTGCTTCCCAACTTCAAAGTCTCAAACTGGGAAAGCAAATCTAAGTCCCACATGCTGGACTCTGTGGCTTCTATACGACCCTCCACTTAAGTTAAGTTCTTGTCTTTAATTGAAAATTGCAGTCAGTGTAAATAGGAGTTAGTTTGCTGCAAGCTTGGCACAAAAGGAATTACCTCTTGGAGTGGCTGCATTGGGGTAAAGAGAGGGGATAAAACAAGAAAGAAAAAGAGAAAGAAAAAAAGCCAGGGGTAAAAGAGAGAGGCATTGTACTGTGGAGGTAGCATCAAGACAAGGATTAATGGCTAGAGGAATTGTATTTTGTGCGCTTTCAGCAACATTACAGTCTCCCTAAAGTAAGTGTTACTAATAAGCGGGCCAGTAAAGAAAGGTCAGCATATTAAGGGAGATGGAAAAATCAGGCTCTGTAAACAACAGAAGATTTTTATTCTGTAAAGACCAAGCAAAGTGTTGCTGATGTGTTTATTTTTAGTATGAAGTTTGTTATTTTTATAGAGTCGACAAGTGATGGGAAGTGATACATACATAGCACACAAATGACATTTTCTGCCAACTTCACTTACTTCCATGTACCCACAATCTACTTATTTTACAGTATCTAGCTGGTAAGGAGAAACCCAGTCTGTGTTTCACCGTTGATATATTATACTGATCTAATGGTGAAATCCAAGCAGCCACGCTGGAAGTGTGCCAGGCCCTAACAGACCAGAACAAGGAGAGCAGTGGTGGTGGAAAGGAGGGCAGGACCCCTTTTCAATGCTCAAACCTCATCCGCCCTGGGATTATGGTGTTGATACAGGCTCACGCAACATGATCACATCTTTGCAGATCTCAAAAAGAAACAGCAAGAGAAAGTGAGGAGAACCCAGTGGTCTTCCCCTTCTCCTTTCTCCCACTGCCAGGAGTGGGGGTGAGTTGGATTTTTTGCTTGTTGGACTCCCTGAACTGGCTCAGTGAATGGTCAGACAAGCACCAGCACTGGCAGAAGGGAGTGGGTGAGAGGAAATAAGATCGCCCTTTTCAGTGGGAGCTACAGTTTTAGTAGCTCAGCTGCACTATGGAACTGCACCCTGAGACTTACTAAATTTGGGCTCAGTTCATAATTCCTTTACCAACTCCCCGAGTCAACCTGGATATGTCACTTGATATCTTAATGATAGGATTGTCTGCCCACAAAATGGGAAGAATAACTTCCTTTTCTTCTAAACTCCTGACCATTTCTGTATAACCCCAAGCACAGTATGGTTGCTGTCTTCATGGGAATCCATTCAGCAACTGTGATACATTTTTGTACTAAAATTATTACTATTAAAATGATTGTTTAAGCAAACATACTGACCTCTATTCTGTGCTGAGTACATCACTTATGCTGTCCATCACATCACTCTATAACAATGGAGTTCAGCTATGAAAACTGTGGATATTCTGAAAAGTAACAGTACAGATATTATCAGGCAATAAGACTGTTCCATTGCTGTAAGGGCACCTACTTTTGGCTTTCTTGGGTTTTTTTTAATAATAATTCATAGCTCATCATATTCAAAATGCAGTTTTGAATGGAAGCCAATGGAACCAGAGTCTAAAAACCTAGCGGAAGTATAATTGAGTCTGTTAATACATAATGCAAAATTACAGGAAACTGTAACGGGATTCAGTAAAATATACTCCACAATGTTTTTTTCATGTTACATAACCTATTTTTAATAAAATACAGAATCTGTGAATTTAAGAGCACTGCTGATCCAAAGGAGAATCATACTGTTTTAAAGCAGGAAATGGCATTTGTTTCTACTCACTTTTCAGTGGCTTACAAGCTGCATTTGTTCAAAACTCACTCAAAACTTTCTGCAGCATGGATGCATCTGTGAGAAACAGAACGGATTAAAAATCCAAAATATTTTGTAACTAGACAAATAAATTAACTTTAAAATGTCATTATTTTTGAGAATTCTAAATATTACTCACTTAGCCAAGAATTCATGAAGTCCTCTTTCAGTTTTTCCTCTTGGACTTTAATATTTGCATACTTTTTATTTTTAATGGTATTTTCCTTTTTTATTTACTGTCATGAGAAATAATTGAATTGTGCAAGGTACGAGACTCTCTCCATACGTACACAAACACAAATGCCATGCCTTTTAAACTTGGATCAAAATGAAATCAGAGAAAGAAAACACTTAGCTTGAGACTTTGCCTATTATTATTCCGCTTACACACTTGGGAAGTTTTCATGTTCATAACTCAATGTCTCTGGTGCACCATACCTCTTAAATGTATGCAAGCTCATTTCAGCATTTATCTGCTCTTTTCTCCTCAGGAGTTTGACTGTTTTTCCGCCTGATGGTTCGAATGAATTGAATATTTTGAACTCATCCATCAGATTTGGAAATGATCCCTGAATTGATGAGAGTGTTTAACAGTTAATTGAACATTTCTGTTGTGAACTTTCATTGTTTCAAAGTGCAAAAAAACTTCACCCAGGAACATGGACAAAGAAAAGAGGATTCATGACACGTTCTTGCACCACAAATATTTTCATCCTCTAGAGAGCAGCAGGCATTTAAATAACGGGGGCATCACTCTGGTCTCAGTCTTGAATATCACAAGGAACAGTGATTGGAAATGGACTTTCACAGGACCTGAGGGCTCCCATGGTCTGTAGCAGGAAATAATTCCACATTTTTCAAATCCATGTTTTATTTGTGCTCATCTCACACAGACTGACTTCCCTAAGCATACAATTCAGCTGCCCAACTGCTACCCATGCCCATGTGGGACAGATGTTCACAACAGCAGCCTCAAATACTGGTCTGCCTGGGTGACACACGCATTGGTAAATAGCTCATTATAGGCAAGTACAGATACAACACACACACTCTGCAGCCAGCGAGGCTTTCCAAAGGGACCTGATGATGTCAGTAAGCATTAAGTTGTTTATTAATCTTAATGTAATCTGTATACCCCACTCTCTTAGATGACTGAATATTCACACCTGCAAGCAAGGAAAAAATAAAGGAATCTGGACTTTTTCTCCCTCCTTGAGAGTCATGAAAAACTTCATCTTTCAGACTTTCTGCTCAATTATAGCACTTCAACTAAAGAGAAATTATTTTTCTCTATTCTGAAGCTCCACCAAACTGCTTTATTGTACTTCACCTTTCTCCTTTTCACCAACTTTTGTACAGTTCTTTAAGAATATGACTTGAATTTCTTCATTCATCAGTGGCAAGCCCTTAACTCAGTGTCACTGCTTCCTATCGTCTCTGGTACCCAGCAGGACACTGGCGGCGTGTCCCACCCTCTAGAGCACCTTCACCAAACTCCACTGCCTCTTAACAAGGACCTCGAAAAAGCGTTTTCCTCCTTTTGCCTCTCTCAGACCGCGATGCTTTTCCACTGCAGAGCTGCCTGCTCTGCTTCACTGACAAGCCTAATTCCCTAATTCCTCCTGACCAGCTCCCTTTATTCAGTAGCTTTTTTCTTTTCAGCATCAAGACCATTCCTCTGTGGTAGATGGTTAATTAACTCTCCTCCCAGGTTTTCCAGGCTCCCGCAGTGCAAGAGGTCTCGCCTCGGTCCTGCAGCTCTGGCTAAGTAGTCACGTCCCCCAGCCCTGTGAGGTGGAGGTCTGGGCTCAATTTCCTTTGGAAGATTTAAAAACAAAAATATTTCTTTCTAAAGTATATTTCTCCCCCACTGTGGGAAAACGCTGAACATGGACTTTATATTTCCAGGGAGGATAACATTTTTTGAGCATAAATTCTAATTCAGAACAAGCTCTGCTCAGCACCAACTTCATAAAGGGCACTTGGCCCAGGGCTGTGCATTTAAACTGGTGCTAACAGCCACATCCCCCGCTCCATCCTGGGTTTCTTGTTCCCCCTCCATGTATGTGCTGATGCCATGCCAGCACAGGCATTTGCGCAGTTCTGTGATGAATCGAGCTGTGAAATTTATCCAGCTGAAAGAGGAAAATTTTAAATTTTTGCTGGGCTACTTTTCAGCCAGTCTCAGCTGATGATGCAGCTCACAAGCACCGCAGCCAGAGGAGAGATGGAAGTCAGCAGCAGGGACAAGAGGTTGCTTCTCTGCAAGAGTCACCACTGGATCTCTACAGATCTCTCACCTCCTGAAGGATCAGTGGAAAGCCAGGCGTCCTCAGAGGTAACCACGCTTATCATGGCCTTCATCTGCTTTCAGATGTCGCAAACACCCATTACAACAGATACACGGCAGGAATACCACTAGCAATTTGAAAACCATACACATGCAAATCAAACTGTTCCCCGTCTCTGGAGTCCCTGCCATTACCTGCAGAGATCTAGCAATGTTAGTTAATATCCTGGTGCGATGCACACACGTAAGTGCACAACAGCTCACCAGAAGAACTACAGCCCTAGAGAAATTAAAATCTGTTCGCTGCAGCATATTCCTATTCAAAACATGCCTTGGACAGGGTCAGGATAATTTCCAATACATTACCAATGAGAACAGACCCATACAAACAGGTAGGGATAGTTTGGACGGGATTAGATTCTGTGGTACAGTGATTTTCTGTAAGTCTGAAACACAGTCGTTCTCTCTATTGTACTGCACTCAGCTCTACCTGGCTAAACTGCATTTCTCTCCGTTTCTTTTTAAAAACATATAAAAACTACTATTTTCTGATTTTACTTATTGTCCATCCCTTTTCCTTTTCCTAAACCTTCGTCACAAGCAGCACTGCCCACAAGTTATCCCCCAGTGCTGGGCTCAGAGAACTTGCTGGTTCCCCTGTGCCCCCTCTGCGGCGCATGCAGCAGAAAAGCACGCACGGAGGCAGCCCTCGTTTGCAGGAACAACCCTGGTTTGCAGGAACAACCCTCGTTCGCAGGAACAACCCTCGTTTGCAGGGCTTCTTACCCTTCAGTACACTGGTTTGCTGGTGCCATCCCTCTAGCCATCGCATGTTTTGGTACGTATGGTTCCGTAGAGAAATATTTGTGGGATATTCAACCAGGATTTGATAAAATCACTACAAATTTCATAGCAAATCAAATGTATACATGCAAGTCCCCAGTTTGAATACATATACAAGCAGCATAGAGAGCTTTAGCCTAACCGAGATTGTTGGCTAAATATAAGTTATCAATGGGGAAATAAGCTTTTAAAAGTGTTATTTTAACTATGTTGTCATGGAAATCTATGGGAATCACATCTCCAGCTTCAGCAGGGTGAAGAGGAGGAGCACTTTGGAAAGACTTTGCCCAGTGAAGTCTAACTGACTGGCTTACCCAGTCTTACCGTTGCTGCTCTATGCCCACTCTGGCTTATGCCCGAGACTGGAAATTCCTCAGAACTGCAAATGCCCTCCAGTCCTCGGCATACTGGGCCTTTACATCTGAGCTGTGTCTTCCGTAGCACCAACAGCAAATATAATGAGTCTTAAGTAAGGAGCAAAAGCAGAGATGACAAAGGTTCATCAGTTGGAAGTGACAGAGAAAGGGAAAGATGGGGTGGGAGGGAGGTTCTAATCAATCACAGGCCAACAAAGATTGACTGAAGTGATGCAGCTGCAAAAAAAAAAAAGGCGAAGGTGAGCCCAGGACCCAGCTGGGGAGGGCTGTTTGCTCGCTGTAAGGAGGGACTGATACCACCACACAGGACACCACTGCAACCTCAGCAGATATAACCATGCCCAGTTCTCTTTAAGTAAGTGGGATCCAACCTAAATCCAGTGCAAAGAAATTTTAAAAGTAGCTTTATGCAAGGAGATTAAAAGAATGACCTGCAGATTACAACTGAATTGGGGTACAAATCGTTTTTAAAAGAGACACTGTGGGTAAAAATAAGGGAGAGCAAAGGCTACTTCAGCTGAAAGACAATCTGACACAAAACCAAATTAACTGCTTGTGAAGAGTCACGGGGTGTAGGGACCTCGCACTCCACCCCCAGAGAAGCACCCTCATTACTGTGATAATTCGTTCTTTCTCTTTTTATGGCCCTGGGAGTTTTCACTCCTTTCTGCCCCATGGCACAGCTTCAGTTGAAGCACTGAAAAAGAGCCTTATCCAGAACAGCCTCTGGGCACAATTATGTTTCAAATCTGCCAGGATGAGGACCAGTTAAACCCAGGTATTTCATTTGTGGTAAAGGTTGCGGCCATAAGGCATTGCCTGTGATCATATGCAGCAACACCAATGTTTTCCAGCAGGTTTAAAACTACAGACTGCACCAGGGAACCTAAAAACAGGGCATGGTGCTGCTCAACATCAGTGACCATTGGGAAGTCGGGAGTGCAAAACATCACAGGGCTAGAGCTTCTCACATAGCACTGCTGGGTAGGGACATAGATATCATCAGCTTCAAGTTTAATCTCAACTTGTAATGGAAGAAAAGCAAACAGCAACAGTTTCTCTCCATTTACAGTTTCACAAATAATAATGAACACGTAAAGTCCAAGATGATGATTCACTAATGGCATTGTCAGTATTGACATTCAAATATAATGAATCTCACCATGAGGCTGGCTTAAAAATAATTCTTTCAAGGACTGGTTATAGAAATTGTGAAGTTTGTATTCTTTTTTTGCATCCTCCTATTTAAAATGCCAGCATGTATTTTGGTCACAGGACCCAACTTCTCTTTGCAACTGTGAATTGCTTTTAAAAAAAATCTCAACAGTATAGGAGCACAAGGTTCTAAAATGCCCTGATTTCATAAGCCAGTTAACTCCTACAAGTTAACAGTATTTCCTCCCCAAATTAAAACGCAGTGCTTTATACTGTATTGAATCTGGATACAATCTGTGAGCTCGTGATGCTAAAGAACACAGAGTAAGAAAATCGATGCAATAAATAAAATGATGATATTTTCATATCCAGACAGAGTGAGGTTAAATGCTTTTAGCAGCTTTTCTGCTAGCAGGTCTAGAGCAGCATGTAGGAAGAGGGCAGGAGGTGTCCGCAGGGCTGCCTGGTAAATGCATTCCTGACACTGCTCTTCCTACCACCTGACGCAAGATACTGATGGATGATTATGACACGGTGGATGTGGGAATAAAAGAGTCCTGTGCATATCAGCAGCTCGTATAATGACATAGCTTCAAGCACTGTAAATATTGGTCCAACTCCCAGTGTTTTAACAGGCTGTTAGAGGTACTGATTACACAACAGATTACTTCAGCCACCCTTGAGATTCATATCATCTAACAAGATATGAGGTGCTGAGGGGAGGAGGGGCAGGGTTTGCACAGTGATGCACTGCTCTGTAGGGGCTATTGAGAGATTTGATGATATAAAGACTGTGAGTGGTTTTACAGATCGTTCAATGAGAGCCTCAAAAGGTATTCTGTATCTTTATGCATATACAAATATTTACAGATCTTTTAAAGATCAAGACTGTTGTTATCAATTTATGTGCTATATATTGGCATTATCCAGCGTGACCTCAGGAAAGCTGATGCTCTGCAGCGGTAATGCGATGGTATGTTCAGCTCTGCTGGATCTCCATAGAGTGGGCCTGGAATGCATTGGTGAACAATACCCAGGACTGCACAGAGCAAAGAATGAAGGGCAGCAGAGTTTGATAACCACATTAAAGCACTACCAACATCTGTTCAAGCCAAAGACAACACTATCTCCAGGAATTAACCTTCTGAACCACTTAATCATTAACCTCAGCAGAGAGAAAGTTGGACAACAAGAGCCTATTTGTCAGTAGCCCCTCAGAGAGATGCGGCGAGCAATATTTTACTGAGAACAGCGTGAGAAGGGCTTGCCCGGCTTTATAAATTTTAAACACAGAATATATTTGTGTGGGAAACAAGGAGACAATGGATGTAAATAAACAGCTGATCCTACCTTGAAGCCTTCCTTCATTTATCCTGTTTAAAGTGGCTTGACTGGTTTGTCCTGCATTGTGTAACAACATTTCCTCTGAACAAGTAGAGATGCTTCAGTTCTTACTCAGAAATAGTCCTGGTTGTTGAAAGATTTACAAATGGGTAGGATGTTACAATTTTAAACTTGAACCCATATCCTCAAGTCTTCTACTGAAAAACAAATTGGGGGCTATTGCTTTGCAAGAAGCAGTAGAGCTAGAGAAGCAAAGTGGTTTTGTTTAATAATTATTTGTCTATAAACACTGTTTGACATGTGAGGTCACCCATTAATTTATTCTGCTATAACCTGGCCAAATGCCCTCCCTTCACATGATTACAGTTGTTACAGATTTTGTTTCTTTTGGTTTTGATTTTGTTTTTCAAAGGAGGAAAGGCTTTGGTTTCTTCAAATTACAGTGCCCCAAATTTGTAGCAAAACTGCACTGTGGTGTATTGGGGCTGACAGTTTATTTCTCTGGACCTCATGTAATCATTTACCAAGGGGCTGTAAAACACTGCCACATAAGAATGATGCTGTTTAACACCCACTTTGCACCAACCTCCATGGCCACACAAGGTGTAGGACAATGTGTAATGAGGGCCCACATGTCTGCTTAGCTATTGCCACAGTTGGAAGGGGCAAAAAGAAGAAAAAAAAACAGTTAAGAAGATGACTGACTGTAGGGCTGCAAACAGCGATCTGCTCCAAGCCAGGAGTTGTATAATAACAAAGTTGGGTTATTGCGGGAATGGCTCAAGGTCTCAACCCTTCAGTGCAGGGAACAGGAAGCAAGTTGCAAGGGAAAAAACACTTTTTTAAAGTACATTGTCCAGGTGACAGACTGGTCCCTACTGGCCACACGAGGGGTTCCTGTCTATTACTACTTAAACTGCCTTACTTAAAAGAGAATTATGAAAGAGGGATGGACTAACATCAAGGGATGAGGGAAGAAGATCTCAGCCATCTGCTATTTTTTCTGAGTTAGCTTTCTGTTGTTCAGCAAGTTGAACTGACTCAGTACAGAGCCTCATGTATGTCAGAGCCAAAACAAGGGCAGAACCACACAACCAGGGACAGAGACCCAGTGTTTCACACAGCAGCAAGACCTTAAATGAGCTCAACCCACAACGTATAACTTCACCCTTATGCAATTGCTTACAAAGAAGACTGGTAACTTCAGAA
Organism: Nyctibius grandis; assembly: GCF_013368605.1. Classification (NCBI taxonomy): domain Eukaryota; kingdom Metazoa; phylum Chordata; class Aves; order Nyctibiiformes; family Nyctibiidae; genus Nyctibius; species Nyctibius grandis. Next base: position 11,305,959 of record NC_090670.1, read on the forward strand.
AAAAAGATTAAAAATGCTTAATTTTTCAATAAATGGTACAATATTAACACCCTTGGTAGAAAAGCCATGGTTGAATGGGCATAGCAACTGAATTACCCACTCAGATTAGGGGTCAGATTGAAGAAAGTGTGGACTGCACCTGGTCTGGAGGCACCATTCCTGTCTGTCTTCCCTTACCTGCGCTAGTCCATACACAAGACAGAGAGACCACAGTCCAACAGTAATCTACATGTCACATTAGGCATGAATTATGCCCCCCAGCTCACCTGACCTTAAAATGCTTTCAGTGTGATTAGTGGTGTGCTGACAAAAAAAAAAAGGCATAATAATTACCTATTAATAGGTAATAATAATTACATAATAATTACATAATAATTACATAATAATTACATAATAATTATTACCTACCTAAATCAGTAAAAGGTAAACAGTGTTATCTCCCCAAAGACAGTCACATTTACAAACACGCTGGGAAGATGCTCCTCTGGTCAAGACATTTTAAGGAAATGTTCCTCAGACAATTAATTTCTCCAACAGGATTATTCATCAAAGTCTGTACTCCCACAAATTGATTTCTCAGGGTTTATCATGGTAATTTAATCCTTACAGCTGACTGTTGACGCTCTTCAGAGGTTGAGATGCATAACTGGTTTTTAAACCACTGTCTGCTGAGAAGACTAAACTGGAGCAGCAGACAAGGCACTCTCCTTTCACTTGGTCGCTGAGCTCATTAATGTGGATAATTAATTGGAGCTTTGTAGCCCTCCCTTTGTACACCGACAACTAGCAAGTCACAGTAGATGTACTACCCCCCCCCCTCACCTGAGCACTCTTGCACAGACACCTGCTGCTCATAATTAAGATCCATTGCCCAAATTTACATATCCTGATTTCTATCACGCAGCTCCTAGAGACAAAGGAAAGCATTTACTGCAGGGAAATGACAGCTCAAATTATGCTTCTCGCATATGGCTTGCCTGGGCAGCTGCTTATACGAAAGATCCCTGACATGAAACACCAGAGTGTTTCTATTAAAAAAGTATATGTTTGGATTGAATTTAAAGAAAAGCACATGCCAATTTCCCCCTTAGGGGGATAATACTCTTTTCATTAGATAACAAGTGTCAAAAGATGCCATAAACTTCACGGCAGGCTTTGTTAAGGCACAGTGCTGCACAGAGATCAGCAGTGAACTTGCAGAGTCCCCCCTTCCCTCCCTGAACTGGCTGTTCAAGTGCGTGCATCTGGTTTAGGAAGAGCAGACATCTCACAAACCACGCAGTGAATCATGGAATAGTTTTGGTTGGAAAGGACCCTTAAGACCATTGAGTCCAACCATTAAGCTAGCACTGCCAAGTCCACCACTAAACCATGTCCCTAAGCATCACATCTACTCGTCTTTTAAATACCTCCAGGGATGGTGACTCCACCGCTTCCCAGGGCAGCCTGTTCTAATGCTTGACAACCCTTTTGGTAAAGAAATTTTTCCTGATACCCAATCTAAACCTCCCCTGGTGCAAATTGAGGCCGTTTCCTCTCATCCTATCCCTTGTTACTTGAGAGAAGAGACCGACACCCACCTCGCTACAACCTCCTTTCAGGTAGTTATAGAGAGCGACAAGGTCTCCCCTGAGCCTCCTTTTCTCCAGGCTAAACAACCCCAGTTCCCTCACCCGCTCCTCATAAGACTTGTGCTCTAGACCCTTCACCAGCTTTGTTGCCCTTCTTTGGACTCACTCCAACACCCCAATGTCTTTCTTGTAGCCATGAAGACTCTGCTCCCCTTGTAGAGGAGGCTGACCCTTGCATCCACAATTCAGCAAGGTTAATATGGAACAGGAGAGCAAGCTACTGTGAAGACAGTTGACAGTCTTTGAAAATACAGTAAAAAAATGCCAGATATTCCTATGCAGAGCCAATGGAGCATGCAGCTCCCACTGACACTTCAGAGGGAGGCAACTTTCCATGTGCATGCCCTTATTGCGCCAGTAGCATAGCTATCACCTGTTCCTCAGCTTTTTGAGTGATGCGAATAGCCAGAATGAATCTCTTGGTAATAGCTCAAGTTGTTCCTCACTACATTTTCCCTCCAGGTTTATTAGGTTGCTACAATGTCCCAGAGCAAGATTCAGCTTTCATTGGAAGCCTTTCAGAGCCTTCACTGGGTTTAAATCAGTCATCCAGATGATTAAAATTATTCTAAATCTGATTTACTCACATAGCAAATGGGGTCTAACCCAGAACAGCTACTATGGCAGAACTTCAGTGTCAGTGGGATTTGGACTTACAACTTGCTTCAGTTCATTTCCAAATCTGGAATTCATGTTCAAGCATGTTTTCAGCTCATATTCAAGAGAAGGAATGAAAACAAAACTATGAATGGGAAACACAGCAGAGTGAATACAGAGGGCCATAGGGTGAGCTCAGCACAAATATCAATGCATAATGTTAATCCAGAGTGATCTGCAGGAAGTCCAAGGGGTAGAGATGCAAAACCAGATCAACAGAGAGCATAATCTGGATGAGTGTCATGATGTTCTGCCCCTGGTTTGCTCCTTAGCTGAGTATCAAGAAGAAAAATTGACTTTCATTCCCACTTCATTGTTTGTTCTGTGCTTTATTTACATTTTTATATAAGCTAATCTAAAAAGTGATGGCTACAGTTTTTAAAGCACTGCCTCCAAATTCTCCTAGTTCTGCTCAGAAAAATGAGATGGCATTCAAGACAGATGACTCTTGAGAGCCTCATAGGGTTTGTCTGAGATTCTTTCTACATGTCCCTTTTGGAAATATTTTTCCTTTCACTTTTTCCTTTATAAAAAAATCAGCTAGACGTAAAATGCATTTTTCTGCTTCTTGAACTTTGAAACAGATAGCACTTGCTATTACTTGAGCTAGGATGATAAGCTAGATACACCTGAGGTCTGATCCAGCTTGGCAGTTCCTCTTTTCAAGGACGAAAGCAAACATCCAGTTCATGGCATCTGAAGAGCAAAAAGTTCCACATCAAGTTTCTTTCTTTGAGGGAATGTAAAAAAGATCTAACATTAAAGTTACCTAAAATCATGACTGTTTGTGAAAATAATAAAGTGACGGATACTTGATTGCTTACGTTTGAGAAAAACAGAAAAGAAACTAATTTCTAATGGAATTAACAGCTACCAAACTTCATTAAAAAATTAAGACACTTCAGAACTAGACATGAAAATGGTACATTATTCCTTATCTGTGACATAACTTCAGAATACATCCATAGGAGTACCTGTTCAGCAGCCTGTGGCAAATGAAAAAGACAAAGAAAAACATTGCACTGGGAGTCATTAATTGAATTAATTAACCTAGTGACATTGTCATAAGAAGAATTTATCTGGCAACCAGCAGGAGCAGATCTCCAATCATTTCACCATGGCTTCTTCCATAGATTAACAGTCACACAAGCCCCTGGCAGCTGGCTGTTAACATTGCAAATTATCAGAAATTAATTAGCCAAATGCGGTGCAGCCATGTGGATATTTTTGTTTTTAAGTAAAGATTATGAAGCCAATAGCTCATCTAATGATTTATTGAGAGAAAACATCATTGTTTAAACAAATAGATTGCAGTATGGCTTTCTAATGGGAGAAAGAAAAAAAGCCGGGGGGGGGGGGGGAACTTACAGCAAACCATAGTAACAAAAGCCAAACACTTGTAAACAGAAATTAAACAATCCATGCTGAAAACAGGGACATACACAAATTAATTCAGAAAGGTCCATTATTTTTTTTAGAATAAATATGATTCTATTTGCATACTTTTCAGAATAATTAAGGTTACTGCTTCAATCTATTAAGCTGGGATTCAACTATCCAGAAGTATTTATGCGAGATAGCTTTGTTCATCCTGATAGTAATCACCATATCACATAAGAAAAAAAGATTTTTAAGGAAACTGAAAGAGCAACATGAAGCTTAGCCTTATTATTTTCTGCAACCTCTTGTCAGAGTAACAGGCAATGTAACCATAGCACTTTGGAAAGACTCCTTTTGATACTACAGTGCTGCTCAGGAGCAGTCAAGGACTTGGCTAAAATAAAGTCTTAATCTCCACGTGATTTAAACAAAAGGAAAACAGATTCATTCTCAATAATGGGTTTCAACTGTCCTCTTCAAAATCTCTTTTACTTCCACCTGCCAGTGCTTTATTTGTATGTTTTCAATTTAAATGGACTTGGAAAACTCCAGAAAGGAGTTTTTAAACATGCAAAACTGACACTTTACAATCAGTTGGGAAGTGTGATGCATTTATATTTAACAACCTACAATAATCCATGTTCTTTGGAGGAGTGGGGTTTATAGAATGTGAGCAATAACAAATTTAGCCCAAGAATGCGTAGATTCATCTGGACACAGAACTGCTGTGAGGGTAAAAGAGGGGCAGGGGGAGAGAGGAAAGGGGAAAAGAAAGATTGGAGTGGTGGCAAACTTTCTTTGAGGATGTATGGAAACAGAGGGTCGTACGGGATGTTGATGACACTCAATACTGAAGCTCTGAGAAGGCGATTGCAGGTTTGAAATAATGTCTTCTGAGAGACCCCAAGGGAAACATGACTGGCCAGGTTATCACCCAGGCTAATGCGATATTCTTCCCGTTGGGAGCTGCAGGCTCACGGTCTCAGGTTTCTAGTCCCTGGGGGAAGGTGAAGCTGCCAAGGGTCCTCCTGAGGACAAGGCAAGGGCCTCCTGCAGCGGTAGGGACATGGAGCTGTCCAAACACAGCCGGGGCAGTGCAGGGTGAAAGAATAGGTGATGCTCTCCCCTCTCTCAGTGAAAGCAAAAATATCCTGAAACTAAGGAGCACTGTCCCTACCCAGGCCTCCTAATCACAGCTAGGGCATGTCACAGACTCATAGCACTCATTTATGCTTGGCTGAAAATAAAAACTTCAATTTATGGCAAACTGGAGGTTTCCAGTGTTTCATTCTATATGGGAACAAAGTCCACATCACAGAAACTCCTCTAAACCAGAATGCTCTGTGCCAATGCCTATCCAAAAAACAGGGATGTCTGGAGACAATCCGTTGGCAAAGCAGGCAGCTGCCAACTTTGCTTGCTCCCTGTTTGCCCAGCCAGTTGGCAGGTTACTTCCATGCCAGGTATGGAGCTAGGAAATGTGCCTACATGCAGGCAGCTGAAAAGTCTTGCCTGGAAAACATGTAACATCTAGAAACCTGAAGTTCTCAGACATCAACAACTTCCAGTGCTACTAAAGCAGTCTTAAAAGACTGTTATTTTCTAGTATGTTCCCATGCTCCTGCTAGCGGCTGTAGAGTTACTTGTTAACATGTGCACTGTTCTCATTTTAAACAGCTGCTTCTCTTCCTATGCTTGACAGGAGGCTTAGGAGATAAATACTGCAGAAGCGAAATAAAAGCCAGTTTCTTGAAAGCTGATACCTCAGCTAGGCTCAGTTTCTTGCTTCTTGAGAAGCTGCTTTATCACAGCATGAATCTTACCGTTGCATGGCACAAAGCATCAACTCAAGGATTTACAATTAAGCTCCTAAATCCACATTTATGCAACAAAAAAACAAATAACTTGATTTTTTGAATGTTGATTTCTCATCGCCTGGCTGTAGAAACCTGAACTTTATACCTTTATATCTATACATTACACCTCTCTGTTTTCCTACCTATAAGCTGTTGCCTGCTTAATTCCACTGAGAAAGAATGAAGTGTTAAGAAAAGGCTATAGGGAACAGAAAATAGAAAAAGAGGCACTAGAACCTGAGCACTTAATTATGGGATAATTTTCTTAGGACCTGAAAATTTCCACTGTAAGAGTCTTCAATTTTTTATTTTTGACTACCATAAGCATTAAAATAATCAAGAACCAACTTGTCTAAGCTCTTTAGATAATTTTTACTATCATATCTTATGGTGTTTGAATTCTTCTAGACCCCTTTCAAGAATTTATCTCACAGGACTGTCATACTGTCAAAACTACGTAACTCTTATAAAGCAGTTTTGAAATAAAGCTATCAAATATCATAAAAAAAGCGAACACTATTTCAAAAACAAGCTGTAGCTGAACTCTCCTTGGCATAAACTTGTTGGACATTTCCAATTATGCAGCACTTCAGGAGAACTGAAAAGCGCACTTGGTATAAGCATCGGTACAAGGATTTACAATATTTTTTGTGCAACAGTCTGCATGCATAGACTGTCAGGCAAAGAAGCAGTGGAAGAAGGCTGCATTTCATCCTGAGAATAACTTTAGAATTCCTGTGAAAATTTTGTGTATCATATTCTGAGCGTGGTACTGAACCACAAGTGAAGAGGAGCCTTTTTCCTTAGGTGTATGAAACTCCTGGTTTTATATTTTTCAGTATTGTTGTGCCAGAACCATCTGTGTGAGTACTTTCAAGCAGAATAAATCTGCAGCAAGTATGATGTGCTGCCACATAAAGTTACATAGGTGTCTAATTTCTTTTGTGGATCTTGTCAAAAGCCCTCGTGTATACATGTGTGTTTATCCCTACATTACAAAAGCACTTGTGCTTTGTCTAAAAAGTCTTGTGCCTCTTCAACTTCTGATATCCAAAGAGAAATAACGTTCCCAAAGGCTTCCACTGTGAAAAGACTGCAGGAACACTTTTTGTATAAGTTTTACTGTGCCCAGATGACAATAGGTTGTATTTTTTCTACATCAGAAAATCTTTTCATGCATTTTCCTTCCCCCTACCCATTGTAAAACATATGTTCCTCAGTGCAACATGAAACAAAACATGGGAAAAGACAGCAGCTTTAACCAGAATTTTCAGAAAAACATGTTTTTTCTTTTCTTGCACTTTCCTGGGTGACTTGTCATGTCAAATAGTGTCAGTCACATCTGATTAGGTGACTTTATGACTCCAAGACATAAAGCTACATGACTGATGCACCTCGATGCAATGCACTGCAAGATGACTCACCCTCTGGGAAACTTAGAACAATGCACTTTTCGAAAAGCTTAACCCTTAATGCTCGGAGTCAGATTCCACTAGCATGCTTCCATCACGGTGATACGATAGAGGGTGACCATTGACGTAAAGGCGTAAAGAAGCAGCGTAGCTTTTCAGAGAGAGACCTGATTTAGTAAAAGCTCTGAATAACATGCTGGTAAGTTTTTGACTTGGTATTAATGTACCAGACAGTGGCTCAATACCCCTTATAAAAATTGTTTTCAGTAAAATACTTAATTTTTGATAAATCTAGAATATTTTGCTCAAGATTCACATGGAATAAATACGACAGATGATTTCTTTGTACCATTTATCCAGCCTTCCAGTTTGCAAAATCATGTATACGTCATACATCGCATCTCTATGTTGAAGAATTATTACCAATAGTCTTATGCATCTGCAAATACTGAGTCATATAATTGAAACAACAGGAGACAGTTCACAGAGCAATGATTTACAAGTCATCATGGTTTTACCATAGCATTTTTTGTGCCTAAATAAGATATTTTAGTAAAATATTAATTGGATGATGAAAAATTTGGGGGGAGGTCACATTAATTGCCATCTATGGTTATTTCTCCCTTTTATTTAAACTCAGTGATAAGACAGAGATGGTCTGAGGTATGTTTTTTGAGGAGAAACATTTTTGATGAGATTTTGAAAGTAATTTACTATTTATTTTATACCAGAAAAGAGACACACAAAGCAATATACACATAGTATTATTCATCATGGATTTCTGCTTTTTTTAACAAAAGCTAGTCCAGATACCTACTTAGTTATAATCTAACAACACAGAAATAATTGTGCTGCATTAAAGTAATACAGGTGTTTCAGATGTAGACAGTAACACATTTCAACATTAGCTATTACCATATCATAAAGTAGTATTATTTTCTTGCATTAGATGATGATTAGATCTCAAAAAAATCACACTGTTTATCCGCACAATCTTCATTTTAGCTATTTTACCTTTTTAAAAATAATCCACCAGTAAAGAAAACGGAACAGGTTATAATGATATTATTTTGAGAATTTCATTAGCTATGTGTGGAAATATTAAACCATGTGATGTCCAAACAAACAAGGAAGAAATACTGTAGCAGCAACAAAGGAGCTGCACTTTGACTTGGAGCTCATGGTGAGCCATGCACACCATCCATCTCTCACTTTGGACCATTCTGTGAACTTTGGGAGGTTGAACCCCTCCCACTTGCTAAGAGCCATCTCCCCAGGAGAGTTAAACAACACAATACCTACTAAAGACAGACAGTAGTAACAAGGCAGGCATCAGTCCAAAGCTAATCACCAGCACTGGTTTGTCTACAACTTATGCTGTCAGACTAACTCAAAATGAAAAGTTTGTGTGCTAGCGGTTGATGCAAAGTGTTTGTATGTCTGTGACATTTTATGGGTGACATCTTGATTAATAAACCAGACCAATAAAATCCTAAAATTATGTACATTAAATGGATTAAAAACTGGTTAAATAATAGGTTTCCACATGTAATTATAAATAGGAATCGTGTTTAACAGTGCTTGCAGTCCCTAAGGATCTGTTCTCTGCTATTTAACATTTCTAACAATTACTTGTGAAAAAAACCCCAAATATAAAAACATTAGTGATAAAGAATACAGACTGGGGGAATGTTAACTAAAGAAGACTAGACCAATAATACAAAGTAAGCTGGATGGCTTGGTAAATTATGTACAATGAGCAAATACATTTTTCAGCAGAGCCAAATATAAACTCACAAACCTGGAAATGAAGCATGCAGGCCACAATAACAGGCTGAGGAATCTATCCAGGGGACCGTTGACTTTGAAAGAAATCTGTGGGATTGTGGATGAAAATTAATCTCCTGCACAATAAAGTAACCAAGGGGGCCATTGTAATCTTGGAGTACATAAGCAGCAGAATCTCAAGGAGCAGCAGGCTACATTACCTTTTTACCTGGTGTTGGTACTACTGTTCCTGAAATCTGTGCACAGTTCTGGCATTTACAATTCAAAAACAATACTGGAGAATCCAAGAGTCCAGAGAAGAGGCACATGAATGAGTAAAAGGCAGGAAAACGTGTTGTTGTGAAAGACTCCAAGAGCTCAATCTATTTAGCTTCTTTTAAAAAAGGCCATCTGATTCGATCATAGCCCCTACGCAGTACAAAAGGAAGAGAAATCTGACAGCTGATGCTGCTATATTTCAGACAGAAGATGCAGTGGCTGGATTTTGAAGCTTGATAATTCACATTAACTGCAAAGTTCAGATTTCACTCCAAAGTTTGAGCTGGTAGAAGAACAGAGTAAGTGCAGAGAATCTGTATTTCTTTTTTTCTTTACTGTGCATGCATGGTTCTGTAAAGATGATATTCTAGTTAAAGCACAAGCACTGACCTTGCAGCAGCAATTCATAGGGAAGTCCCACTGCCCAGGTTATTCAGGAAGTTAAGCTAGATGACCACAATCATCCCTGCTGACCTTCAAATCCGTGACACTAGCTGAACATTAGGCCCTAAGTCTGGAAGAAAAAATAGTGTTCATATTCAAGATAGCTATCCACTAGAAACCACTCTAAGAACCATCATCTTTAGTGTGCATGCTATTGACCACAAACTCCAGTTTGTCGCTTACAGCCGTGAGTTGGCTAAAAAATCCTAAGCAAAAGACTGACAGAACATTTTCACCTCTACATGAGCTGCACAAAAGGCTCTAGAACAATTGTTCCCAGTGGGAAGGGGGAAACTGGAACAAGGGAATCTTATGAACCTTGCACTGTTGATTAGCTGCATTCAGCTAGGACAGTAGTAAATACTGATGGACTATTGCCTATCACTGCTAGTCAAGGTTGCTGTGTGCACTGGTGTAGAAGAGACCAGAAGCATACGACACTTCATTGAAGAGAGGAGAAGATTTATAAATCTATTTGATGAAAAGAAGTTGCATTCAGTTATTAAAATTCGATACAATTTTTTAAAACTGCAGAATTTATTTGGCTCTGCTGGGAGCACAAGATTGAAAACCAGCCACTAGTAGCTATTCTTGCATTTATTCTGCTATTCTAATATGAGAGGTGTCTGGGAGTTACCCCAGCATCATGCCATCTGTACTAGTGAAACCTGCTATAACCTTATGATATTTGAAAGGAGATATTGACTGATTCAACTGTTCCTTACCCCATTATATCACTCTCTTATTTGCTTGCATTCTTAAACTAGGAACAGAAAGACTGAGATGCTGTAGGCAGGCAGATTCCTACGCAATTGCAGCCTGAGTGCAAAAAGACACTGCATGATAAATTCCCACCTGCATCAAACACTCTTATCTTCTTCCCATTTCTTGTGCCCTCTCCCACTCACCTGGAACTGAACACTTCCCCTTTGTTTTATCTTATCTTGAAAACACGGAAATACCATGAGTTACATGTCAATATGACCTCTGTGAACTAGGAAAAAGCTGTCTAATGTAATGCCTTGTGGCTCCATTAAACCAATTAAAGATGCATCTTGAATTCTAGCAGTGTTGGGAAAAGAAAATATGCTTTAGGCTGTGAGTTTAAAAAATGTAGAGAGACTAGAGATAAAGACTTGCTCTTCTGCTCTGAGATCCTTCGTAAGATGAGCTTACACAGGAGTTTCCCAAAATTAGCTTTAAACTCTGTTTTTCCATTTATTGAATATTTTCACTTCGTATATATTTCATGGATTAAATCGAAAATGTTAGCATTTTAGGCAAGCTGAAGGTTAACTCGGGAAATAAGAAGTAACCTCTAACAAAATGGTTAGGAATTTTCTTTCTGTAGTTTAGGAATCAATGAAACAATAAGCAAGATGAAACATTTATATTTATGGGATTTGCTTTGCCTTATCAATGTACAAATTCCTTGCCCTGTGGAAGACTAGAGACTGAGTTTTGCCTTTAGCTTTCCTCTTATACTTCCATATTAGATTATACTTTTTGACAGAAAAAGTTAAGATACATGAAATACTCTTCTAGGTCAGAGCGTATCCCTGTAGGTTTGATTCATGACTGGGCTTCCCACATTGACCATACTGCAGTGTATAGCACAGCAGATCCAATGTGGAGGAGCAAAGACAGGCTTTCTCTCAAGACATCTGAAATGGTTGTGCTGTCCCTGGACTGTGCAGAAAAAAATATGAAAGAGCTGTCTTGAATGTTCTGCTCCTCTGCAGTTGGTACTCACCTTTCAGTGGAATCAACATCAGATTAATTCTATCTGAAGCTAGGGACGGCCAAGTCTAAGGAGCACTAAGTATCCAGATGAAATCTCTAATTTAGATCCGTATTTGCCAGGAAGAGCCCAAGTCTCCTAATGCTGTGGAGGTAAAAAAGTCACTTTTCATTATAACATTAAACTAAGCAAAGTCAAACAGAACTTAAAAATTTCTCAAGGTCTTTGGAGAATGGAGGAAGACAATGTTCCTGCATGAGTCTTGCCCTACTGATGTCCAGACTTCATCTGAAGACAGATGATATTAGATATATGCCAACTACTTTAATACATTTTCACTGGACAAATTAATACAGAGACCTTTTCCACATACAACAGTTGCAGCAGTATACACTATTTTGGTTGGGGATGTCATCTAATTAAATAGATAAGCTGGTATGATCTTTAGTATGAGCACCTATATAAAGATCTCTTATACATCAAACCAGTTTTTTGCCCTTCCTACAGGGGAAAAGCTGTAGTGAATGCTTACAGTGACATGTTTGCTCCCTGACTATACCAGTGTAACAATACTGGGTTTTAGGAAAGCAGTGTAATTTCTGGGTACACGTAGTGCATCAGTGTCAGAGCAAGATTTGACAGAAAGTTACCTTTGATTACCTTCAACTTAAGTTGCCTTTGATTTCCACCTGACTCATATAGGAAAATCATTAGCAAAAAAATGTATAATGTAACAGAGGTATTTACAGTTTAGCTGAAAATGTTTTGTATTTTTTTAATTTCCACACCACTGGTGAGGTCAAGAAGCCACTTCCCTGTGGGCCTGTCTGACTGCAGAGAGGATCTGTAGTCACTTCTTGGCTGCATCTGGAGATACCTGATCTTGGATGAAAAGAACTGGTAAACTTTTGATAAATGCTTTGCTGAGATGAAGTCTGAAGACCTGCCCTCAGGTGTGACAACAAGATGTTTCTGCAGATATCCCACAGAAATACGGATACTGCTCCATTAGGTGACATTAAACTAGAATTACATTTCACCAGCGTCGTTGTCAATCCAGAGGAAAAGTAAAACATTTACTACCCTGAATCCAGAGGGACAACACTAGCAAATTCCCCACCTCATCCTGTCTGTGTGTTGTGACTCTCTTCTGAGAGCAGAAGACAGTTCTGTTTCTACAGTCAGCGTGCTGCAACTGCTAGTAAGGGAAAGAAATAATTTCTCCATGAAAGACAGCTGGGGTGGAGCTCATCTGCTCGTGAATGAACTCAGATCAACCTGTCACAAGCTACGATTGCTGCTTCTGGTCCTGGACATCACTCCCAAATGGTGCTACATTAAAATGGGAGGGCCAGAGTCTTACGTACAACCAGCTATAAAGTGTCTACTGTCATAGCTTAGCTACTTTCTGAGTTTTAGCAGGAACCATCACTGTGAACTTCTGGCCTGGCTGGTTTGCACCCCCTCTTAACGCTATTTACTCACAGTGCTGCTGTGAGCGTTATCAGACATGCACGGCCTAGTGGGCAGCCACTGTGTATTGCTCTGGTCAGCTCTTCAGGTTTGACAAGGATGGATGTGAAAAGAAGTGGAATAGGAAGAAAATACAGTGTAGGAACAACAACAAAAACAACAGAAACTCTGGTAGCAAATGACTGCTTTTTGGCATTGCACCTAGCTCGGACATTTTGTCTGAACAATAACAAGTCAATAAATCACAATAAGCCAGTTGGAAGAGAAGTGTTTAACTAACTAAACCACTGAGACTTATCTGTTAGCAGATAAGTGGGAACCAGATTAAGGAGATCACTAACCTTAAAATACAGGTAGCATGGATAGGAGAAGCAAAAATAGACGCCTTGTTTTTCTCTGGATTAACACAGCAGCAAGGACGTAGAAGCAACAAATTTGAGACAAATTTTCTACTAAAAGAAAACGATACTCAACTCAGACTCTCAATCAAATGCTCCATTCCTTACACTTTCACCAACACTTTCAAAGACCACCTAGTTTGCACCAGATGTGTACAAAAAAATTGACATGAAAGACTACAGCCGGTGCAAAACACTGGGGGCGAGAAAGAATGAGTACGTTATCGGACTTTCTGTATTCCCTCACTGTTCGAATTTAAAATTTAACTAATTTTCATGCTACAGAGATAGATCTGAGTAATTACTATTTCTGTCCACTAAAACAAAACACATAGATTACCTTTCATAAAACTGTATTCTATTAAGGCTCATTGGTCTGGGAAAATATCTAAATATTTCTATAACATCAGTGGAAACAAAGCAAGACTGCAACTATGCTGTATTACAACTTTTCATATATTCCAAAAATCTTTTGAAATGGGAGAATACATATCAGTATATATTTTAATAGGAAATTTTGAGGGAACATGAAATGCATTTAGCTGCTCTGCAGAATGAGTAATTTAAACAACATTTACTCTGAAAGAAAATGCAGGTATTACTTTCTGCTTCCCCCCCACACCACACATGCACAAAAGGAAATATTTTGAGAAAATTACTTTAATATTGATATTCTTCTTGTAATAGAGTCCTTGTTACTAAGGCAGGACTCGGAGCACAGTAGCACATTACTGAAGCTGGAAGGTGAAGGCAGATTGATGTTAAACTTTGTGGTATTCTTTGTAAACTGGGAGAATGGAAATGCGAACCAAAACCAGGAAATGCTGGTACTGGTCATAGAGAGAGATGCTGGAGTGCCAAGCCTCTTGCACGGGAACAGTCGTGAGCAAGCGATGCTGCAGGAGCTTAGCAACCCAGGGCCAGCCTCACAGGGAGCATGAGGCCTGCAGTTCTCTGACCTGCTTCTCGCTTACAGTGGGCAGAGGGGAAAGGAGACGTCAGATATTCTTCTGGGGCAGCAGTGAAGCAGGACACCCTGAACAGCAGGCTTTTAGCACTGGGCAGTGAGGAAGGGCAGGAGAAGAGTGAAGCATTGGTCCAGCTAGGAGAAGAGCAAGGTGGCACATACAAGTCAGTCTGCAATTATTATTTGAGAGCGTTGTAACTCATCTCCACTGCTTTTCCCAGGTATGTCTGGGATTGTGTTAAGTCAAAGAACTTTTCATTCAACAAAGGAGCCAGGGGCAAAAAGCTGGTAGGGCTTTGCACGACACAAGTGAGCCTGTAGAGCAGCCCTCCCCTGTCAGTTCTGTAGAGCATTCAACAGACTCTACTTATAGTGCATTGCTTAGAAATACTGCATTTACATGACCCATCATCTCATCCAGAAATCACTTCCTTGTAATCAGTATTTTCTTTGGAATGCAATTACTTATTGCAGTATTTCCTACACATAGGGACAATCTTGCCTGCACTACAAGTCACAAACACCCTCTAACTAATGGTACCAGGCTCCCTAGATGTCCCTGTTTCTCAGGACTCCAACAACTTGGCTGTTCAAAGACAGCCCAATAACTTATACATATTGATCAGTTACTTACTAGATTTACAACTCTTCTTCTGTATCTGTGGACAAAGCATCCTTGCCTATATTTGGGTGTATTCCTTCATTATATTCTCTTCTGGGATAGTTGTTGCTTTGAATTTAAGGAAAGGGGAGAAACATATAACCTGGGACATGCTGCTTAGAAGATTATCCCATTGACAAGTGGCACGATAGTATGTGCCTCCAGAATGAAAAATGAGTAGAGCTGACAGACATATCATTCTATTGCTCATGAATTTTAATGAGTCTAGAGTTTGTGGCTAGTCTTAAAAGTGTTTGGTACAACTACACGAATGCTTCCTTTGTTTATAAATTCTCGGCATTTATTTCACCAGGGAAAGAAAATACTTAAACAGTATCTTTCTGGTCAAGACTTCATCTTGGCCCGTTACTACTTGCTGCCTGTGCAATTAATTCAACTAAATCTTTTAGGAATATTTTAATGTATAGCTATGAGGAGAAACAAATACCCTTCCTGTATTTCATGACATAATTTAAAAGGATCCTTTCTGTCTCATCCCATGCAAAACTCCTACTGAAATCACACGGAAAGGAATGCAAGATGGGGCACTTTGAGCTTTTTATTGTTCAAAAAAGATCTCTGAAACAAATACAATGTGAAGTTCCAGTAAGTGATAAACTTCGTCTTCGGCTGATGTCATTCTAACCACAGATTTTCTAACCACAGATTTTAAGTGTCTCACCTAACATTTCCACAGATGTGGTTATCCATGTGGACAATATTCATAATGACCAGTTTAAACCAGAGTACAGAGATGTCAGGAAATCACACAACACAGTCACTGTGTTTTGAGAAGCCTCTGATTTCCTGTGGGAAACCTGCAAATTCCTAAGAGGGCACTTATTCGGTGAGGTTAACTTTTATCACATTTTGAGAGCAAAATCTGCCTTGAGTCATTAGTCTGAAATAATTAATTAAGCCAATAGTTGCCTATACCTAAAGTCTTAAGTCTAAATATGAACGAATGAAACAACTTTTTAAATCACTGAATTATCATTACAATCAACAGGAGGATTCTGGCTTCTCTGAACATCTGAGCATTTACTCATTTTCTCAGATCCAGACTTAGCAACCTGATTTTAAGTGATTATATTTTGTAATACCTTGTGATACATCTCATTGATTTAGGAATCAAACCGTACTTAAGTTGTAATATTTTCCCTGACTTTAAAAAGATACAGCAAAATCTTTTTATTCTGTTCTCGTTCTTCTGTTGCTCTTGTCACAATACCAGAGTGAAAAGCAATGAGGAGCCTAATTTCCTACATCTATCCAGATGGAAAACACTGTAATAGCCTGAAAATTCCCTGGCCAAGTTAATGCCTTCATTTTGTCCTGATTTTGGAGGAGCTTTTGACTACTGTTGATTATATTCAGTATCAAAATGCAAAGTTGTTTATTTTACAAAGTGTAGCCCTTGCAAAACCTACATACTGTATGCTAAGGTGCAATGATTACACCTGCTAGTAAGTGCTGAGGCACCTGGTTTTTTATGGACAAAACCAAGAAAGCAGCTCATGAAGTCAAGTGTCTTCATGTTTGTAATTGTCATCCAGGCTGCACAGATCAGGACAACGAGCCAACCCATTATACCTATGGGGAATCTGGATCTGCAATTAGACCTACATAGATTAAAATATATTTCCTTTCTGACAAGGCATGTTATTTCAGCTGGAACTTCTCAACATGTTGTGATTCACATTGTGAACATGGTCTTGTATGGACCCACCAGAGAAGATCCTGAGTCATAAATAGGATTTCTGAGGGCTAAAATAAAAGCCATAAATTCCGATCACAGCCACATAACAGCATCCTAATAACCTGGCCTAGAACAAGACATCAGCATCTCACTGAAATAGTAACCACTATACCTGGAAATGTGTGCTCATCTCTGCTTTAAATTTTTCATCATTTAAAATAATTAATCATCTTGCTTTGTTCATGTCAAGTATTGTTTTACTTTCTTATTTTTATCACCTCTGAAAGCTATGAAGAAAACCTCCTGCCTGAGGAGGTAAAATAAACCAAAACTGTTATTCAGAAGTGAATTCTACTTTGATTAGAAAGGGCAGAGCCTGTGATATCAGGGATATCACAGAAGTGTATCTATCTTCAAGATCAATTTGGCCCACAGAAAGGGAATATGTAACTTCAAAAATATTTTTACCTTTTAAAAAAAATCTACTAATCTAGGGAAAATATTTTTGTTAACGTTTACAAATCCAGCTTGCTTGCATTTACATTTTACTTTTAATGAATCACTAAAGGGATTAGGAAGGCAGTCAATCAACTAAGAGGAAAAGCAAAGTTTATGCAGACTATTTTTAGATTTGCAAGCCCCATCACGAGGAGGCTCCTGGCTCTCGGAACAGCCAGAAAGCGCTGCGGTTTTGCAAATAAGCCATGATCTAGATATATTTTCAGGATGACTATTTCTCTCCAGCTTTGTAGAGAAAATCAATATCTTGTTTTCAGATGTGTAGATGTAGTCATCTCTCTAAAGTGCCCCGGTCAGTTTACCACACGTTCAGCAGCTGCTTCTTTCCAGGCTATCCCACGATTCCCAGCCTATGAGGATTGACAAGGCAATGATAAACTAATGTGCCCCCTCAGCTCTGTGCGCAGCCCATTGTTCCGGCAGCTGAGACCCTCTGCTTCTATTTGCTTTCTCCCACATACATTATTCAACAGCCCAGGAAAAGGCCAAGAACCTCTTTCATTCAGGAATTCCGTATTAAAATAATCAATTTCAAACTGAAGCGGGGAAAGGAGGCTTGCTACAGGCGAGGCCTATTAATAAGCCACCAGTCTCTGCCATTTGCATTGGAATCATGCTATCATGAGGTAATATATTATTATATTTCTTATCCATAAAAGGAAGAAGAAACCTAAGAATACTTTCCCCTCTTTGTCAGCAAAAACATTAATTATAGCAACACCTTCCTGATGTCATATTTTGGCACTATTTCCAATGTAAGCACCTCGTTTATGAGGGTCTGTATAATAGACCACATAGTCTACAACTCAATTTAGAAAGTCTTAGGGAGGGAAGGAGGTACATAGTTCCACAACAGACAGACAAGCTGGATGTCAAAAATAACTTAAAACACTTTTTCTGAATGTTGCAAAAGAAGATCCAAAATCCATTATTCTATGCAAATGTTTTCTTGGCTTTAGAACATATTAGGTCATGCTAAAAAGATGCCCAATGCTGTTAAGTCATAAACCACATGACATTCAAGTGCAGTATTTCTCCTTACAGCACTACCAGATAGGGAACACAGGAATAAAGACAGGACGAGTCATTACCGTTGCACATCATTATTTTTTTTCTATGGCACGTTTAAGGAAAATAAGACCACCACCTTCAGAAAAAGTGAAAAGTGTCACTTCTACAGTCAAAGAGCAGCAATTTCTTGCAAAAAATCCTGCACAGAGGCATTGCTTTTTATGGTATTAATTGGGTCTATTTATGAGGGCCAGTTCTTCTCACCCACCAGATAAACTATCCTACTGCACTGTTGAGTTTTCAGCCTAACTTTTCCTCTCACTTTATAGAGTTATACACATTTATGATAGCAGCATTTTTAACTTGTTCACTCTTGACATCTTGCAGGTCAATAATACAAAAGAAACACTGATGTCAACAGTAAGAAAGGATGGACAAACCCAGGCCCGTGGCCGTGGGAGTTAATGGGAGGCATCTTACTGCCTTCAAATGGTCTTGACTATTGTCCCCTTCTGTATTCATGTCTTCCCTTCTTTTCTACTTGAGATATCATGATAGCTCCTTGTTATGGATGTTCCACCCACAATGTGACATTTCTGCTAATCAATTATTGCCAATATTGTTTAAAAATTATTGAAATCTGGTAAGACTTCAGTAAGGTAAACATTATATCTACTTTACCAGCAACATCATCAGCCTAGTAAGCACAGGGGTAGTGAGTGACTAACTAAACCTGGTTGTGGACAAGCTCTGCTCAACTTCATTAAAGGGGAAAAGCTGCACTAACAGCCCTGTAGTTTCTGCCCAGTATCTTGGTTGTGAAGTCAAACAAAGCGTAAAACTTCAGACGCTGCTTTCAAAAGTCTGAACTTTCATCTCAGTGGGGAATAACAAAGTAAAGGAATTTACCCCATTCTGATAGCAGACAGAGGATTTTTTACCAGTCTGTTCTGATGCTGGCACTGAATCTACACATTTAGAGATTGCTATTCTGACAGGGAAATCCAACAAATGTTTGATGTTGGAAGCACACAATCTAAAGTCAAAAAGGCTAAATGTACTGGGATTTGTGCTCATGAGTCACTTCCAAAGCTCAAAATGCTCAGTGAGTGAATAAAACGTTCCAGAAAGTGCCGTGTACAGCATGAAGCATCCAGCTTCAATAAGCAGATGATTTTTTTGCCAGCTGATGAGCAGTGCCACGTAACTATTCAAACTTTTGTTTTGCACTCTGGAGAGTTTCATAACTCTGCAAGAGATGTGCATGAGACTCACCTAGAGATGAGCCAGTAAAGCACTTCGTTGTGTCCAGATTTTCCATGGTCTGAACATAACAAAACTTCATATTTTCACTGTGCAAAACAAACCAATCCTTCCTGATTAGCATTCGTAGTTTTGAGGATAGGAAATCATTAATATGACTGTGGTCAGCTGCTACCTGCTTGGTGCGAGTAAGAGAGCAGAATTTTGGATCTTACGCATTTGCACAAACTACTCACTTGGCTGAGCTTAGAGCAGTTGGTAAGTAGGCAGAAGAACCAAGTCAGAGCAAGAAAAAGGATACTTATCTTTTCTAGGAAAGTAGTCCCTTCCCCTACTGAGCCATGGTTCCAATAGGAAGCAAACTTGGGAGCACAAGCAGGAAGACTTATGTCAGACTGACTGAGTCTGTGCAGCTGAAGCCTGCGCCTGCTCCAGAGAGACTACTATGCTGCCATGTCTAGTAATGCAGACATAGTCTAGAACACTTGTACACTGTGCATTTACCTGAATCACTCAAGACACGCTATTTTCTCAAAGTCTGCCTTTAAAAGAAGGCTAATATTCAATTTTACCATGGCTTTTCTCTGTCAAGACACCTTTAAGATTTAAAAAGATCTCATTTTTACTCTAAAAGAGCCTCAAATCCTGGAAATGTCATACTTCCTTACAAAGCTCTAGTTCTGAACCTCATTACTCACCACCATTAAATCTCTAAAATTAATACAGATTATCTAAAATATAGAAGCAACCCCAAAATGTTTCTAACATAAACTAATTACACCTCCACAGCAAAGCTGGTCCACAGACCTGTATGTAGTTTCTAAACACAGCTGGTATGCAATTCTTCCATACAGAATTTGCACTCTAGGAAGCCTCCAAATTAAACCAACCAGGGTAATAATATAACTGGGGGAAGGAAAAACATTAGGAAGTGAGACTGTCTTCCTTGCACTACTAGCTCAGGGTTTAAAAGAGTGAGATATCTTGTAATATGCCAAAATCTTGTGGCCACTGTAAAACAAACTCTACTTTTCATTTTCTTCTAATAAAGTGATTCAAGATGCATATTGATACAAAAAAAGAATAGAGTTCAAGACCCCATGCAGGCAAACTATACAGTTCTCTTTCATAGATACATTTACCTTTTATAAGTGTCTCACTAAGCTAAATGCTTTAGTAACTGTGGGCAGCTTCAGTTACTCATTATCAGATCTTTGATGTAATTCTTCTCCAGTATTCAGCATGTGAATTTATTCTGTAATTTGCACTCAATGCTTGCAGTAAGCCCAACATGTACAAAGACAAAATGCTGTCAACATTTATCTGCTGTTTTACACATGCCTGAAGCAGAGCAAAGGGAAAGTGGCAAGCATTTATACTCCTGAACTCAAAACAAGCTACGTTCACTTGTCACAGTGCAGGATAAAAGACAGAGTAGCAGAGATGAAACAGTAAACAGGAAGAGAAAGAGTAAAGAAAGGATGAGAGAAAAAAAAAAAAACAACAAAACATCAAAACCAAAACAGTTCGAAAGAGAAAGAAGGAAAAAACAGAATGCATGATCAAAGAGAGGAAGAAATCAAAATCTTAAAAATAAACTCAGACCTGTAACATACTGAGTTCTCCGAGGAACAAGCAGAGCTCCCCACCGCTACTAAGAGGAGCCCAGCGGTACCAAAAAGGCAGGTCTGCCCACTGCCAACCTGGGTGACTGCAAACGCCACCAGTAATGGCATGCAAAGGCAGTAATTCACACGAGTCCAGTGTGAGTCTCAGCTCCTTTCTGAACATATAAGCAGGGAGTAAGAAAGGAATGATTGTCTGCCAAATGGGCATGCCCATACTTACACAGAGACAGAAATTTGATTCTCATACCTCTGAAAACTCACCAAATTGCACAGAAAATGTCCAGGGGTCTCTGCAGTATAATGGAAAACATTCTGGTACAGTTAGGAGGGAGAACACCACAGAATGAGTAATTCAAAGGATAAGCCATATAGATCATGTGTAACTATGGCTAGTTCAGAGCATACTTTTTCCTTGGAAAATAATACATCTATAGTAAAAATCCTAATGGGGATGTACAGATTCCTTTTGTTTTTCTGGAAAATTGTTGAAATATGTTATTTCTATAAGGTGAAAGCAAATATGTATTTTTAGAAAATCTCACCAATTCCAAATTCCAAGATTTTAATTTTTATTATACGTGGTGACAAAGGTTTTGGACTCTCGGAATTTTTCCACTAGCAGAAGTTTGATTTTTATTCCTATTCTATTTCCTCCCTCCTTCCTCAACAAACAGATTTTTAAGAAAGGAAGGAAGATATAAATCCTAGGCACTGCACTTGCAGATGAGTTGAATCACTAATTACATCTTACAGACCAATCCCATAAGGTGCCAAATCCTGCTAAAGTCGTCCAGCAGTACTGGGACTGGACGACGCCCAGCACTTTGTTAGGAAGATCCTTGCCAGTATTGAAATGAGCTGCATTGTAATATTACATACTTGTTACTATAACTGATGCAGAGAAGGGCTAAGTGTCCTCAGCTCTGATTACCTCTCATTGGGAACTGAGAGCACTTGGCAAGATCCAGCCGTAAAGCTGTCTGCACATTATCTTATTTCATAGAGTGATTTATTTTAAATGAAAGCATATGGATAGCAAGTGTTAGTGGTGCAATAGTGCTAATGTTAGGTGATGCACCCATCATACGTGTCCCTCAATGTGGTCCCTCCAAGCAGAAGGTAACGATGCATACGCTTCTGTCAATAAGATCCTACACACATTCCCGATGAGCACATTTTGAGCTCCTATTATCATTAGTGGGAGGGGGATGGGGGATGTCCACGTCTCTACGTGTTTTCTGTGCTAATCTGAGAGCTGGACCAAATCCCAGTACTTGGGTCACTTGTACACAGAGTTCTCATTGTGAATCAGGGGTAAAATGGCAGCCTCTCAGTTCTGCTTTGAAACTATGCATTTTTTAAAACTTGTGTATGCATAAGCCTCTTATTTAATGAATGACTCCCTTTGTATTTACATGTTTCACCATCCACAGAACAAATAGGGTTTAGTCATTTGAGAATTAAAACTTCTAGTCCTCAAGGGAGAGAAGGGAAAGGGAAAAAATAGTTGCAGCTACTTATGGAAGTGGTAAAAAATCAATTAGCCTCTTAGTTTTAGATCTTACCTGATCTTCAAGGCATTCTGTGGACACAAATATATTCTTTCTTAAGTTACATATTCCACAGCTTCAATCAGAAAAAAAAATCTGATGTAAATGTAGCTGAAACATATTGGTTTTAATGCAGCTAAATTCAGATCAAAAGTGGTCAGAAAAGTTATTTTAGGCCGCTCTGGATCATTATCCTAAATTAGAAAGGTCTTACCAGACCTGAAGGCTTCTGAATCTCACACTGTTTTTTATTCCTCCCTTTAAATTCATCTGATAAATGAAATATGTGAAATAATAAATAAATTAAAAATATATAGCAGAAATAATTTCAAAGTATTTAGCAGCCAAGATAGAAATGTACTGAAAGCAGCATTTTAAGTTGTCTTGATTTCCAAAAGGAAATAGTTATAAATTAGTTCTAGGGCACTCTGACTCATTTATAAGAGTGGTTCAAGAAACTCTTCAATATTAATTAGTAGCCTGTGAATTCAGCCTATGCAATTATGATGAGACAGTTCTTTGGGTATGAAAGAGCTAACTTATCATATTTTTGAATTCGCTATCTATAAGCTGGAGTATTTTTGTATTTCCATATTTCTCAAGTAGCACTTAATTTAATCTTATCCCCATTTCTTTCAATAAACCATTGTTGCATCTCTTAAGCAGCACAGCTTCCTCCTCTAACTCATCTCCCCGTGAAATTGGTTTAATGAAGCAGAAAGGTATGAAGCATTAACAACACTGGAATTCATGTGGTAGCACTTCATTTTTCAGAGGCACTCACATTTCCTACCTAATTTATAAAATCAGCACACAAATGATTTTTATCACAGCCATTACATCAGTATAAATTACTGCCTTTTCTATAACACGGCAGTTAGTCAAACTGTTGAAATTATATCTATTAGTCATAGAGAGGAGGAGGGAAAAAGAAAAACCTGTAGGAAAGATTTAGTGTAAAATAAGGACTGATAGCAGCCTTATTGAAACACTAATATTAATTTACCAAATGAGCCCAAAGTGCGGATATTTTGCAAAGGAAAATTAAAAACCCACAAAGTAAAGCAAATGGGTCAATTTGTAAGGAGCCAAAAAAGGAAACTCAGCAAACAAACTCTGCTGTACCAGAGGCAGTCAGAAGTGCAATTAGGAAGAAGTTTCTCACATCCGAGAAGGCAAGACATGCCTCACTTCCAGTCATAGCCCCACATTCCTCCCAAGCTTTCCCTCATTGCTCTACCACTGGTGTTCTGCGTTTGTGCATGGCAGCTCCTCCAAAATCATCATTATCCTCCAAACTTCTTCCATGTGCACCGTTACCTACTTGCATCCTGGCTGTTCCTTTCCAGGCTAGTGGGAATCAGGCCCTACCACCCATGTTGCCACAGAGCAAAAATATAATGATGATTGCTGGGAAAATCTTTTTGTGTCCTCTGCTTTCCCAGTGAGTATAAACTGCTTTTCCAGGACCTACATCCCGACTTGCAAAGTTTAGCCTGTAAGAAAATAACTGCTCACTCTGCAGATACATCACATACTTGAAAATACTTCGGTCTTGTACTGCTCTGTAAACAACACCTATCTCCACTGGATCTGCTGCTGGGCTTACAAGTGTGTCCTGGGCCTCCTTTCCTGTTTGCTGTTCTTCAAGCATGACTCCTTCCAGAATTGTTCTGTAAATTCACTGTTACCTGCTTTGTCAGATCTCTCCTCCAGATTTGCCCACATAAAAGAGCCATCTGACAGGGAGGAGACAAAAGGTCTGCAGGAAATACTCGTTCAGAATCATGAAGATGCTCCAGAAAATCTACTCTTCCTATAACTTTTATTCTTACTCTCCTTTTTCCAATTATTTCCCCTGGTGTACTTCCTCCCCTCAGATCGGACGGGAAATGCTTGGAGGCAGGGACCACGCCTTCTGATTTGTCCTCTCACAGACACTGCTTGATGTCACTGTTATTAAGGGTACTAAGTTTTAAAATCAGCATTAAAAAAAAAAGAAATCTGAGGTGATTAGGTTGTCAGTGCAACAGCATAAAACGTGCAAGGTGCACACAGTTCAAGCTGCCTTTCCTCGGTGTGTTTTGCCTTATATTTTGATCTCCTCCTGCTTACAGCTTTCATTAATTAGCCTTTCCCTCTACATAACATCAGGGACTTTTTGCCTGGCTTTCTCAATTTCCAGCAGATGTTACACTGGTATAAAAGTGTCTACTGATGGCACCTTGTGGCTAAACCAGAGAAATGCTTGGGAATAGGAACAAGCATGAAGTAAGCCAGGAAAATATCAAGAAAAGGCAATAATATAAACATCATATCCCTCCTCCCATAGTGACTGCTGCAAAAAATGGTGCCACGCTGTAAAGCTTTGCAGACATCTCCTTGGCAAGGCATCGCACAAACCCTGCCTGCCTGCCCAGGGCACCAAGGGCTGCTTCCCCTGCAGCCCCCAGTCCCTCGCAGTGCCCGGGAGTGCAAGCAGGGCACTTGGCATAAAACCTCAGCCCAGCAGGATGCAGGAGAAGGGGAAGGGGTCTGAGGCTTTCACTAGGCAAAGGGAATCGGCAAATCCAACTAATCCAGTGTGTGAGGGGGAGACAGGCTTTATCTGCCACCCAGAGCCCCTGAGGTTAACGCCAGCTTTTTTGGATGCCCTTTGACTCTGCAGAACAGAAAGTCAGCCTGAACCCAGGGATCGATTTCTGGTCTGTACTGGTCAGCAAAATCACCGACGTCCATGGCAGCCCTTTCTGCAACCCTTTTTTAGAGGCATTGCAGAACCTGCTGCCGTGGGCTGTGATGTAACCGCTCTGAAAAGTTGATGGCATTCCAGAGACCTCAAACACCTGCTGATCACTGTTTCTGGAGGCACACAGTGGTGAATTTGGTCCCCATATCTCTAGATTCTCCCCTAAAAGCTCAAGCGTGGGTGGCAGATCCCAAATGGGCCCAGATGTGCAAGCAAGCTGCTAGTTTGCAGTCATGGCCAGGACTTAGCATGGTGTGACCACAGCCCATAAGGTCACGGGGTCCTTGCTGACTAGTTCAGGCACAAGCCCTGACCAGGACAGCCATCAGCAAGGCACAGCCAAAGCTGAGCATATACCAGCACTGGCTCTGTTGGTGTTAATGCAATCATGTTCCCACACACAGAAGTAGCTGACAGGATTCCCACAATGTGATGAGTAACAATGGTGGGATTAAGAGACAACAAAGGACACAGATGTACCCGTACCCTACAGATAAAGGATATTTGGCATCAAGCAGTATCATCTGAGAAATGTCCTAGGTAGAGAGCAACAAACCAAGAGGGTGTGTTAAGGTACAGTCATATGGGATACCTAAGCCAGCCAAAGGTCTCCTGGGAAATGCTGTGACCATGTGAAGAAAACATGACGTTGTCCCAACCAGCAAGCAATAACAAAGCTGGTTTAAAACAAGGCTGCCTCTCATTTACTGCGTTTTTCTCAACTTTGGTTGAGCGCAATAATTTCTCTCCAGTCACTCCAGGTATTTATCCTGCACATCTCTCTAGGTCCCACTCTGTTTTATATTATCTTCAATATGTCATTAGCATAATTCCCAGATGTTTTGAAGTCCTTTTAAGAGCTGGCTCCATTTTCCTGCCCCCAACAGCTTTCAGTATAAGTAAGCAGCATACATATCACTTGGGAAGAGAAACAGGAGTCCTGTGGTTTGCCCAAGATCACCCAACAGATCAGATCTCCTGCATTGCAGAGATGGGAACATGTAATTACAGGATCTAAATACAAGTCTTCACTCTAGAGGAAAACTTCTATGATGGAAAACCAGGGAGGTACATTTCAAGTGTGAGGCCTGAAAACAAATCATGCTACAGCTGGATATATGAAATCCTGAAAGAGGAACAAAAAAAGGTGAAATTTATGTTTGCTGGGTAGACTTACAGAATCTCATCAGACTAAAGTCTTGAGACCTATTAAAGTGTCAGGCAAGATGCCAAATAAACAGTTCTACATGCCTTATACAAACACCCAAGGCAGAAGAAGTTACCCTGAATGTCCATCCAGGGGTTGGTGCATCTGTATTAAAAGGCAAATGAGACTCTCAACAACCAGAACAGTTTATAAGCAGCAATACAAAACAAACAGAAAACATTTTTGTGCCAGACCTCACCCACAGCTATATCAAGACATTGTGTTTTTCACAGCCTACCACAGTACTATGCACAGTAATTCTCAACAGCTTTAATACACACAGATTTTGCATACACCTATACAAAGGTGTCTTGTCAGGCAAATTTTGGGCTTTCCAATCCAGCAGAGACAGAAGAATTCTCTTTTACTGATTAAAAAAAATAACTTCATGAAAAAGCATGCTGTGATATGAAAAGCAAAATGACAGACTAAGAGAAGAGATTCAGCAGTAGCTGGTGTAAATATTTTTTTTAGAAAACCTTTTTTTCCTCTCCTATAAAACCACTTTCTGCCATAAAATGACTCTTGCAACTTTAGTACTACCTTTTGTCCTATCTCTACTTAATACTAAAAGGAAATCAACACCAACAGATAAAGAATAAAAGCCTCACATCAAGCAGAACTTTTACCTGGAAAAGAAAGAAGAGAGAGAGATTCATTGAAGACCACAAAAGACTTCACTATTCCATATTACCTAGAAGATGCTCAGATACCACTGTGATAAGCAGCCTTACAGAAACTTGGGAAAGGTTGATGGCTGAAATTGGAATAATTTTTTTTTCCAAAGTAGATGTTTTACTGCTTTTTTGCAATAGTAAAGCTAAAGGCTCATCTTTACCTTTCTGTGTAAATAACTTCCTTTGCCTGGGGTGTTCATCATCGGTTTGACCTTAAAATGCATGGCAGCGTTCTTAGCAATATTCAATCAATGGTAGGATTAAAGGTGAAATCAGTACACAGAGGAAGCCTACTGCTGTTTCACCAGTGTGGTGGCTCTAATCTCCCTCCAAGAGACTAAAGATCATAACTGATTTACTTCTCTTCCCTGGGGAACAATTTTCTGTAGCCTGAAGCAATCAGGAAACAGACTGAATTGGCTTTAATACCCATCTGCCTTAGAGGGGAGAGACTGTGAAAAGCTACTAGGTTGTTTCTTCTTCATACTTGTAATTAAATAAACTATGACAAATTTGACAGGCAGAATTTCTAGCAGTACCAGTTGTCCTAAAACTTCCTACTCAGTGTGTAATTGATATATAGCACCTATTCCCAAGCAGTACTGGAGAATATTCAAACATTAAAATAAGTGATCTTCACTTTATGCCATGATTTAACCTATTGGCAACATACTTCTAATTTTCACACCTACCAAGAGACAAAAATAACTCTTTCAAGACTGTGAGACATGTTTAAGCACAAGTAAATGGGGCTTACTCTGATTTTTTTTTCTCCTTGATTGTGATCTTTCTATTATTTCAAGAATGCGAGGCATGTAAATGAGATGGTATTGATGGAGAAACAAATCTTAGAAATCACAGAATCACACAGAACCACAGAATGTTAGGGATAGGAAGGGACCTCGAAAGATCATCCAGTCCAATCCCCCTGCCGGAGCAGGATTACCTAGATCATGTCACACAGGAACGCGTCCAGGCGGGTTTTGAATGCCTCCAGAGAAGGAGACTCCACAACCTCTCTGGGCAGCCTGTTCCAGTGTTCAGTCACCCTCTCTGTAAACAAGTTTTTCCTCATATTTATGTGGAACCTCCTGTGTTCCAGCTTGCACCCATTACCCCTTGTCCTGTCAAGGGATGTCACTGAGAAGAGCCTGGCTCCATCCTCATGACACTTGCCCTTTACATATTTATAAACATCAGTGAGGTCACCCCTCAGTCTCCTCTTCTCTAAGCTAAAGAGACCCAGCTCCCTCAGCCTCTCCTCATAAGGGAGATGTTTCACTCCCTTAATCATCTTCGTGGCTCTGCGCTGAACTCTCTCTAGCAGTTCCCTGTCCTTCTTGAACCGACGGGCCCAGAACTGGACACAATATTCCAGATGCGGCCTCACCAGGGCAGAGTAGAGGGGGAGGAGAACCTCTCTTGACCTGCTAACCACACCCCTTCTAATACACCCCAGGATGCCATTGGCCTTCTTGGCTCCAAGGGCACACTGCTGGCTCATGGTCATCCTGCTGTCCACTAGGACCCCCAGGTCCCTTTCCCCTATGCTGCTCTTCAACAGGTCTGTCCCCAACTTGTACTGGTACATGGGGTTGTTCTTGCCCAGATGCAGGACTCTACACTTGCCCTTGTTATATTTCATTAAATTTCTCCCCGCCCAACTCTCCAGCCTGTCCAGGTCTCTCTGAATGGCTGCGCAGCCTTCCATTGTGTCAGCCACTCCTCCCAGTTTGGTGTCATCAGCGAACTTGCTGACAGTGCACTCTATTCCCTCATCCAAGTCATTAATGAATATATTGAATAGTACTGGTCCCAGTTTTTATATCAGAGTAGGACAACATCGGACAATGAAAGAATTTTCATATAGATTAATATCAAAGTACGTATTACTAACAGCTTAGTCAACAAACTTCTGTTACTACTTTTCAAAACAGTGCCAGAGACAAAGATGACAAATTTTTCTCTGACAGACTTCCTGCAATTCAACACATTTCCCAGCGTTGTCATAACATAAAAATAATGATATTTTATAAATAAAATGAAGTTTATAGTTTATAGTGTATAGAAAGCATAGGAGAGAGAACAGGGTTGCCGTGAGTGCAGTCATTTCAAATACACTGTTGTCTACCATTCTTACCCACATACCCCAGCGTGAGAAATTTTTAAATACTCCATGGGGAGGGCAAGTGAACTCATGATTTTTCAGTTTACTGTGTTGGAACCAAACACATCGTTTTTCACGTGAGCTTAGCTGAGGCAGTTTACAGTCACAGACAATTCTGATTTTTTCATAATTATTTAACTAATTTTATGCTTATTCATATATTACTGGAGGAAAGCAAAGAATTTAAGAAATGCTTTGGTTTCTCTGCCCAAACCTGTTGCCAAATGATACTGAGGCCTGACATCCTGGCATTCAGAGGTGAGAGAATTGCTACTACGCCTGCTAACTGTTTTCAAAGCACAGTACCAACCCTCCAGCAGTGCAGAGGATGGCGTTGCTTACTCCTCTTTCACAAATGGACACGTAGACATGGAAATACAACAAAGGCTTTGTCAAAATCATGCACTGATATTTCTTCCCAGCTTGAGGTAACTCAGTGATAACCTCCCAATAAGTGCCTACAAATCTGGTTATGATACCTTTGGAAACTAACTCATATCAGCCACGCTTCCAAAAATCTGCATTACTGAAGAGTTTGCATACGAAAACATTTTAATCCTTTGTGGGACCAATGACGAGAAGCTGAATTATGTTTATCAGTGTCAGAGGACAATGCAGCAGAGTTATCACTACCTCTTTGGTCCACACTGCCTGCTGCATCCAGTTACTAAGGAAATATAGAGCAGATGACTCTGGCAATCAGCTGTCTAAAGCAGATTTACAGGCTTTAGTTTTAAACAGTCACCTGTTACAACGAAACTACCCAAGTCTACTCAAAGCTCTGAAGGTAGTATTGCTCTCTGTGGAGGTCCATGGGCTGCTACTCCCAAATACATTTTCCAAAAAACATCGGTCAACGTGCAATTACAGACTCTTAACAGCAACTTACACAACTATCTGAAAACCAGAAATTCTGTGCTGTAACGTGCACCAACATGGTAGCACAGGACAGATTCTGCAAAATAATCTTTGGTACTTCTGTGGTGCCTGAAAAACTGTGGAGACATCTGAGGGCCACCAGCCCTGAACCTGTAATTAATTCCCAGTGCTATTATTCTGAATTCTTCCCATCAAAGAAATAAAGGAGCTTAAATAAAACAAACAGCAAACAAGAACTGAATGAGAAGATAAACACATAAAGCCACTGGCCTGAAGATTTTTACTTTGCCAAATTGATAGTAAGGAGAATTGGTGGGTATTTCTGTGTTGAACTCTGTACTTAGTTTTTATACTGTCCTTCAAAAACAAATTATGTTTTAAAACATGGCAAGTGTTTAAATTGGGTATTGTATATTTTTATTTGGTTAAAAGGACGCAAACATTTAGCTACAAACACCTAAGACAGGTGAGTTATTTTCCTAAGAGCTAAACATTTACCTGTGTGTGATTAAGAGTGATACAAAGAGCCAGCAGTGACTGCTAAAAATCTACTTCATGCTGAGATTGCTGATAGAGAAAATTATGCTGCAAACAAAAATCTATCAGTTTTGTACTAAGACCTGAAGAATTCAAATATATCTCAAGACTTACATCTAGCTTTTAAAAAAATGAGTGTTAGCATATAAAATCCAGCCATTTTTTAAAAAATCCCATTTCCCCTATTTCTCTTCTGCACCTGCTTTTTATTGCAATAGCCACAGGCTGTAATAAGACAGCAGTGTGGCTTCAAGCCTTGATACAAAGGAAGCTCTGTCTGAGCCAGTTACTCATCCACATGACATGATAGCTCCCATTTCCTCCTCAGTCTTGCTTTCCCAGAGCAGTGACAGAAACCACACTGCAGAACAGTCAAGATCCTAAAACCTGATTGTTAAATGCCAATTACCTTGATTAGGTTTCCTAAAAAAGGAAAAATAAAGAGCGAGAGATGTGGTCCGAAGATTTACCTGCTATGCTCCAACTTGATAAACTGGACCTCAAGCATCCCTGCTCACAGATCCCACCTGGATATCTGCTCAAAAAAAAACATAGTTGTTTCACTTCATCTAGGAAAATTGCACCCAGAATCAATCACTTACAATAAACTTTCCTGTTGTTTTTAAACAGCGGTTTGAAAGTCACATTTCTTTTCAAAGAATAATTACCTGTAAAAATGGATATAAAAATACCTGGATGTATTCAAAATTTCCCAAGGGAAACAACAATGCCATCTGGGTGAGAAATTTAAAATCAGACTGAAAATCATACAAAACAGCAGCCAAAAATAAGACTGTTGGGCCTCTGAAATTCACAGGAGCGGAGGATGCTCAGCGTTTAGAAAGATCGAACACAAGTCTTCACCCTTCACCTGAAAGGATTTGCCAATTCCTCTGAAGACCAACTCCACCACAACCTGCACACAGAGGTTGGTGTTCAGCCCCCAAATCTATTTACTCGGTGGCTAATGCCACGGTGACAGTGACGAGAAGCTAAGGGAATGAGGTCAGAGAAGTACAACTGCTGCCCTGGGGCATGACTCACCCACCATGACGGGTGCACAGCCCCTCTTGCCTCCCTGAGCATAAGCAGAGAACAACATTGTGCGGGGCACAACATAACACCACAGACGGGCAGATGTGGCCTCGCTGCTTCAGCACTCAGTCCCGCTCAGTGCCTGGCCTGTCACCTTCCTCTTTGGTTACTGGGGCAGGAGGTGAGAAAGAGCATCAATGTGCTCCAACCGCATGAGCAGAGCAACAGAGCACACATCCTAGGGCCTGGCTGGGAGGCAGAGCATCGTGGTGGAAATCATTTTTCAGTTGCTTGGCTCTGTTACCTACTGGCCTGGGGATAGCCCTGGCTGGGGGAGAAGGGGACGGAGAGCACAAGAAAGGACTCTGGTTCTGGCTCTGGAGAGTGCACTGGGAGCAGCAAGGAAGGGAGGGAGGCACTGAAGATCTGTCCCTGCACAGCACACCACATTCTTCTTCTACATGAGAATTAAATAATTCTGAAAAGCTTTGAGCTGGCTGTGTTTTAACCCTCAGCTCAAAAAAATCCATGCTCAGCTACAACCAGCCTAGATCTTGGTCTGCAACACACAGCTATCTTGGGTGACAGGGTGCCAGTTAGCATGGCATCACCATCATTACAGCAAAATCATACTTGCCTTGCTATGACCTCACTCTGTGGGACGTATGGGTCTGCAGACACATCCCATGCCCAGTTCTAGGTGGTTCTAGGTTTCTCCCACAATCAAATGCAAGTAACACATAAATTCTTCAGCAAGGTTATGGGAAGTCATTGACTATCTGCGCTCACAGCTTCCAGCTCTGACATCTTACTAGAAATATTAAATGTTCCAGCCTAAGTTAAACTGGGGCCTGGACTATAACCCTGCACAAACAAAGCAGTGGGAGCCAAAACCCTTTTCTATTCCAAGGGGATGTTTTCAGCTATAGCTGAAATTCAGGTAAGGGCCCAAGTTAGCTGTGCAGGCTGGTAAACAATTGTGATGTATTTTCAAACAACAAATGAACTGTAACACATTACAATTATGCACCACAGAGAATACAAATTATCCTGTCCATCACATCAGTATGCCTTTCCTGACCCTCTATTTCTTTTTCTTCTTTTAATTAATCACCTTTACTTTATGTGTCCCCCTGGTCCCTCTGTGCAGCAGTGCTATGAGTGAGACAGAGCTGCAGTCATAGAAAGAAAGGGAACATTTATAATTTTCATTTAGTTCTGTTATGTGGTTCATTGTTGAACACAGAAAATCATTTTCCATGAAGAAGAGTTCTGGCTCATCAGCTGAGAATAATCTAATTATTTTCCCTTCAATTACATTAAAATAAATTATTTTTAAGAGTC
Source organism: Nyctibius grandis (assembly GCF_013368605.1). Classification (NCBI taxonomy): domain Eukaryota; kingdom Metazoa; phylum Chordata; class Aves; order Nyctibiiformes; family Nyctibiidae; genus Nyctibius; species Nyctibius grandis. The sequence continues at coordinate 11,338,890 of NC_090670.1, forward strand.
CTTGCAACCACTTTACCACCCACGCAACTTCCACTGCATATAAGAAGGTGGCAAACCAAACAGTTGGGGATTTCTGTACCCACTGTCAACCTGTTTCAAAGACAGTCTCCAGCAGAGAAAAACACCAGACACCTGACTAGATGTGACTGTCTCCTGGGAAGAAGCACGCACTAATGCTTTTTCACCAGTGGTAAAATTTCTGCAAATTCTTCAAGACAAAGTCTAACACCACCAATTGTACCCAGCCTGCAGGGTCAAACTTCTCCCTTGTTCTCGTAGATCACCAAGGAATGACATCTGGATATTACTACCAAAGATAGCTCAGTATGATTCGTTCAGCCTGGAGAAATCTACACTTGATCTGATCTGATTCAGGGATCTCGCTAACAGGCTGCTTTAATGCTCCAAGCCTCAACCCTTCCAAAGAGGCACATCAGAAATCTGGATCTGAATCCTAACCTTGGCATCCAGTAACACCGACAGTGGGCAACCTGACATCGAGGGTTGTATTGATCAATCATCATTTCACCTGAACTGCCGGTGTTACTGAGTAAAACAAGCACTTATGTAGGACTTGAGCAAGGGGAAAATTATACAGAAGGTGAGCATCAACAAAAGTTGTAGTTCAAAAACCCTTTTCCTTCTGCAAAATAAGATGTCAAAAATACTGCTACAATAACATTTTAATAGATATTCAGTTTTGTCATGGAGTTTTGGAGCTTCTAAACTGCAACTCTGTTCTGTGGGGGAAAAAAAAAAAGGTTAGTTTTGCAATCTTTAAAATCCTGGAAACATCAGAAAGTCCCTGCATGAATGTCTCTGTATTTATAACGGGTTAATGCTACAAAAACTCAGGTATTTTCCCCAGTTCCCTCCACCTTTGGCAGATAAAACAGGGAGATAAGAAAGTTGTGATGTTCTTTTGACCTTCTGCCAAAGGTAAGGACCACCTGTCGATCTGAATTTCCCTTGCAAATCTGCTGGAGCTGCAATATTGAAACTGCACTGCTGGTGCCTGCTTTATCTCTGATTAGCCATCATTTGGGACAACTGTTCAACTGATGGAGCAAATGACTGCACTGAGCTGGCATTTCCTACCTCCTCATCACACAACTGTTTAGAATAATATCTCAATGCAACTGAAATGCAGTTTTATTTCTCCTCTCTCATCCAATCCCAGAAGAATACGAAAAAACTTTATAGAAAGGTTTATTTTTATCTAACTGGAGAAGTATATTGTATACTCTGATGAACAATACTAGGATTAACGTGGTCTCAAAGAGGTGTTTGTGGCTCAGGATATACCCACTCAGAAAGAATGTTTCTCTCCAAAGGGCAAAATATTGCCCAAGAATATAGTTTTAGTCTGGTGGCAGGATTTCCCAAGGTTTTCCTGAATAGCTGCCAAAAACAGACCTAATGACCTGCTGTCTGTATTAAATATCAGCTGACATTCCCCAGTTTTCCCTAGAGATGGCTTCATTTTCTGCGATAGACAGCAATCCATGAGTACTGTCTGCCAGTCTTTGCTCTGTGAGAGTACGACACTGGAATCGGGTTACTAGAGTGATTACAGCTATTACTTGTCATCTTCTCTCTCCTTCTCTTTATTTCCTTCTTTTGCTAGAATGTACCAGTTTAAAATGGACCTGATTCTTTGTTTATTGTAGTGTCCAACCCTCAATGTGTGAGTGTGCTCAGACAAGTCTGTCTGTTCTGCTGTTCCCGCTAAGGTCAGCTTTACCTTTCTGCCACAAACTCCTTCACCTCCCTGTCCATCCTCTTTGTATGTCGCCCCAGATAACAGACACCGGGGAAGCAGGCTGAAAGTCTGAGGTGCCTCAAGATTAATTACCTGGTCCTGTTTTGTTGGTATAGGAAAGTTGCTCCAGGCTGTGCAAAGAAGCTGTAGTGAACTGTTCTGTTCAAAAATGAACAATTAAGTCCTACCTTGAACTCAGTGGAAATGATTCACAGCAGAACTTCCAGTAGTTATAACAAAACTAAAACACAATCTTAGATAGAAAGGTATCAGCAGGTACTGGAAGTGGGATTCAGAAAAAAAACTTGTACTTGTCTGCCTGACTCATTAAACAGTACACCAGTAAGTAGCAGGAATACCTTCCTTCTATTTGTTTTTTTTTTCCCAGAGGAAGAAATGACAAGACTTGAAAAGCAGAGGGCTTAGGTCCACACTTTAACTTAGTCGAGTGAACTCAGATCTACACCTGGATGATTCTTTTGGTCTGCATATCTGTCCTAATTATTTCTTGTTTGTATGAACACAGCACCCATCAGCCCAGAGAAGTAAACAGGTCCCTTTTGGGCTACTCACTGAAAAAAAGCAGAAACTAAAGCAGCGTTTCTTTCCTCAATGATTTAAAAGTCAGCAAAAGAATGAAATACATGTGCCAAAAAGAGATCAAAATATGCAAAGCAACTATTCCTTCTCCCACACATTGTAGCCCCTTTCCCAGGTAGTTCAAGGCATCTGTACCAATACTTCGTACTGACATCACTCTGGTACACAGACATACCGTTCAACATCCTTCCAATTTTTGCCTTCCATCACTTATTTTCTTACTCTTATTTTCCTTCACTGACATAAATAGCACCCTCTCCAATGCACACAGGTAGCAGCTTCACATGTGCCTGGGGCAGGGAACAACTGGCAAGGGGTGATCTAAGGGGTGGAAGGACCCAGACACCACATTGCTACATCTGCTATATGCTGCAGTTTCCTACCTGTATAGATGGGGTAATCACCCACCATTGTGTATATCTATGGACAAGAGTGCTATAAAATGGTCAAATGTTATGTAATAAAATTGGCTTCTGCTTGTGCAGGTGTTTAATAGATACATTAATTTAGCAAATGTTTCTCCTTTTGATTCTCAGCATTAATAAGGATTTTTTTCTTAAAAAAAAAAGTCACTTGGGAACATTAAAAATATGCAGGATATTATTTTGTTTGCCACATTCATGATATTAAAATCTTTTGCTTAAGACTTCCATTCATTCAGATGAAAATGAAATATTTTATTTTTAAGACATGATACATCACACAAATTAACTATGGAAAAAACTTGGGGAAAAAAGCACTTCTGATGCTTTGAAACTACATGAAATGTATTTTGGCTAGTCTGGTCTCGTCAGTCACCGTTTCTTCCAACTTTTATGAACAAAGTAAATCTGTTCAAACCATGAGTCCCTGCTCTGTCAGACCTAAGTCCCGGTGTTTGCAAATACACATTTGACTGACAAGCCAATGAACGACATCCTCTTTCAAAAAATGTCCTTGTACACTTAAAAAAGAGAGAGGTGTGGTTTATAGATTTCTGATTTATGAATTAAATAGGACCCAAGAGCTATTTAAATAAAATCTCCATGGAAACTTGTATTTCACAAGATAAGCCCGTGAAAGAAAAGAGCAATGACAGCTTAAGAAGAGAAAATAATCTTAACACATATAACCTCCTGCAAAAAGTCTGCAAGACAAAATGAATGAAAAATTCCACTTAGAAAGCTGAAGCAAGCAGGTGTTCACTGCTAATGTTTTGCCAGAACTGAGATATTTTTAAAATAATTAGACTGAAACAGCAGCAGGTTGTACACACAATGGAGGAGAAAACCCCAAACGAAGCTGCAATAACTGTTTGAAATCTGGTTTTCTGAGATGGTAAGAGGTCTTTGCTATGACACTTGGATTTTAGTAAGTCACTTGTCAGAGCTGCAGCAGCTGTGCATGAACACATCTAACGTACCCAAAGATAAAAGCTGGATTTTGGACACTGAATTTCAGGAGTTGCGCTGGAGCCCTGGCCATCAGGTGCTCACGATCAGCTCACAAAAAGGGCACATGCACCTAAACCTTGCAGATACTACTCAAAGTATCCACACACCTTGTCCTACTGCAAAAGTGAATTTCACCTGCACACTGTACTGCAAGGTAGAGTCTTCACCTTGATGGATAACCAGGACACTGCCCCTTCAATGCACAAAGCCCCTCTGCACTCTTGTTTTGAGGACACCACCTAAACGGCAAAAGACATTATCAGTCTACTAATGTTGTAATAACAGTGTGTGCTGAAATGCATTCTCAGCTTATCATTACAGATTCACCACTTTTAATGTTTACAACAACAATGATAATAATAATAATTATTATTATTATTATTATAGTGGCTGCCACTTTCTCTCCCTTTGGGAAAACTCACTCTGTCCCCAAAATTGTACTCCTTGTTGTATTTCCACAAGCAGTATCCACTGTCCTAGAAGCTGCCCTTGGCTATCTAGCCACAGGCTGCGGTGGCATTTTCTGAGGTGAGTGGTAGTGTTGCACAAAAAAAAAAAAAAGCTCCTTATACAGAGAAAAAATTAATACTGAAAGAGCTTACGCCACTGCTGGTTTCCAGCACAAAACATGCAAGTGTGAATCAAGAGGTAGAAGGGTGAGAATTCACAGGCATTGGGACTCAAACAGGGAGCTCAGCTCTTCAGGATATTCTCACTGCAAAATGGGTAGGAAACAACCTTAATTAATTACAAACCTTAATCCATAGTCCCAATTGTGTAAGTCAGTCACAGTCTGCAGCATACACGACATAAATGCTCTGTTGGGAGATACCTGACAGTAAGTAGACTAAATAACAAGGGTAATCGATGATATGATACACACTTATTCAGGAAGCAAGGGTTTGCTTGTATCAAAATGAAAGTCTGAGAACAGTACTACATCCTAAAACGTAAGATAACAAGAGTAATTACATTTATGTTAAAAAATGAAATCTAGCTTTCCCATTCAGGCAAATTTCCTTAATTACTCAAAATACCAGACAAGAATATTGCTCATGCAGGTCTCATCTCACAATGCATACATGAATTGTGTATCTGGAGTCCTAACAATCTCTGGTGTCAGGTGTTTCAGGAAGCTGTTGACAGCTATTTAAAAATAAGTTATCATAAATAGTATAGAGCAGCACTTCACAGTTGCCAAAATTGTTACAGCGCCACAGGAAGATGGTAACGTTGCTTCCAAACATTTTCTTGGAAAGGAGAAATTGATCCATGTCTGCATTATTTTTGTCAATAACTAATGACCTTTATAACCTTCTGTTTCGTTTCTAGATTTTACTGTACATAAGGTGGTCATTCTGAAACATAATATTAAGGGTATAACAGGAAGAAATGAAAAGTGTGAATAAGTGCCAGAGGATTCTCCCAAACATTGATGACTGTTCCACATCAGACACTGTCCATATATTGTGAAGTATTCTGAAATTATGAAAAGTAAATTGATTCCCTCTGAGGCTGCAGAAATATACCATATTTTCCACCTACTGAAGCACAGCCAGACAGAGCCTCATCTTAGCAACCAGCCATAAATCTGAAGTGACTCAGGCAAAAATAAAAGGAACTACTTCAGATTTCTTAAAGAAAGTTTTATCCTGTACCACATTTTTCCTGGATTTCAATAGTTAAAACTTACTTGGTTCTGTTCTTACAGCTCATCACAGACGGTGAATTCTTCTAATCTTTTTCTTTACTAAAGAGTAAAAAGCCACTGAACTAGAGGCTACAGCTAACAATTGCCACTAGGATGAGACCGAAGGACTTCAAACATAGTATCTGTGAATGAAAGTTGAGTTCTTAATTGTTATAGCCGTTTACTATAAACTAGAAATTACCAGTGCAATTCTCTAATAGTTATCTGATATTCATCGGTAATTTTAGATGATTAGGAAATATCCTCTCCCATTCCAGCCAACAACATTGAAACAGTAATATTAGGCACTGTTTTTTCCTAAAATGTGACACCAAGCAACTAAATTCACTATTGTGGTTACGTTACTTTCCTTCTGTAAGAACTCCTAAAACTTCCTTCTATGTTTTGATTTTATCTTTTTTCCCCCTAGAATTAGTCTATCATAATTTTTGAACTAGGAATTAATTCCTAGTTAAAAACTGGATTCAGACCAGCTTTGATCTCGGAAGATCACCTGCTTAGAGATGCAGGATTTTTGATAGCTTTAGAAAGATTAGCGGTACATCCATTTTCAAGAGCTTCAAATCTAACAAAGTAAAGAACCTGAAACTACATTAATACTATTAATAAAAAATATGTATTTAAGGCTTGTGTTTTAGTCGGCAAGACCATTTCAGAACAACTCCTGTTGCTGAGAGCTTGCACTAGCTTCTGTGAGTTGTGATTATTTTTGTTTGACTTGCTGGACTCAGAATCCTCACCTTTCATCAGTACTTTGCAGAATGATATTCACCATAACCCTCTCCTGACAGCCAGGCTCCTGAGGAGGAGGCAGGTGTTCCTGCTTAACTTGTACAAACGGATTTTTAGCAGATGGAGGACTTACTAAAAAGAGAAAAAATAGGATGGGAGGTTCTTTTGGTTTACAAGGGACAAGTTCTACTCTTCAAATACTGAATCTATGTGGAATGAGTTTTATGATGTGCCTGTTAATTAGCAGATAATTATTGAAGAAATATTTATCTTGCAGGAGTATTAAATGATGCCATTGCGTAGCATGAATGATGGTGCAGGTCAGGCCTCAGTACTAATTGATCTAGCAAGGAATCCTTTGAAGAACTGAGGAGTCGCAGTAGCAGATACACTTGTAAGTGGAGAGACAGAGCAGGGGATCGTCTTTGGGCCCCTGTGCTTCCCGCATGACGATGTTGGCTGACTTCTGCTCCACACAGTGGTACGTGAAGCCACAGAGTGAACTGTTTCAGGCCATGTGGCCTCTTCCAACTGCACTTGTGCCACTTCAATGAAAACAACATCAGTTAGCAAAAAAACCCTGTTATTTTAATCATTTAAGCTAAGACAGCTTATTTAGACTAAAACAAGAAATACTCACACATGCATTGATCAAAAAGAGATGCCAAACACTAAGCAGGGAAGGACAGATGCAGGTTGAGAAAAGAAGGGAGGGTAACATCCTACATCTGGAATAGCTGGAAATGGAAGATGGGTCTCCACAGCACCACTTCCATTGATTCTCTAAGTACAGGGATTGAGGGTTTTTCCCCTAATTCTTTTACAGAAATCTGTTGTATTCAGATGAAATAGATGATTCTTCTTGAAAGGCACAATTATCTGTTAATACATGGATTGCAAAAGGGATTCCAGTTACCCTCCACATGTTCAGAATATCTCCAGCTCCTGCTTTCTGCATGAACATAGAAGTCTTATCAAATTATACCATATTAAAAGCGAGAGTCTTTTCTTACCTGGCTGTTTCTAAGAGTCTTAGAGACTTACTCATTAGCAAGACAGTAGGTACAATAGAGATTCTGAAAGCAAATTCTTGAGGATTGAATTTATTGCTTGGTCACAGTCTGCAGGTTTGAATGTTGCTTTACAGGATGGTTTCCTTCCAAAGGGGCTGGTTGGAGCGTTTTGATTTATGGGTGCAACATCATTCATGGACTCAGAGGCTAGCAGATTCAGTACTCTAAACTTGGGCTTCTCTTGAGATCTTAGGTACTTTTATTGCTGCATCACAGTTGCATTCAAATGCTTTAGAAGCACCTATAAACTGAAACAATGGCATCAGTTATCCTTTTTTCTTTCACACGAGGAATATCTGGGGCAGACTTTAAGTTTTTTCGTTGTGTGTATATGTATCTGAGCAAAAGAGAGAGCCCAAGAAGAAATGCTCAGGAAAAGCCATTTACATATGACAGGAGCCCAACCTGTCTTGCTTCCACAGCCCTAAGATCCCCATGGAGATTTTCCTATCACCTCACATTTTACCACTGCATCTTTGCAACAGAGCTGTCTTGGGGAAATGATCAAGCCAGTGCTGCGAAGGACTTTGAGAGTTAAGGCAGAGACCTTGAACTGCACTTTGCATTAAAGAGTCAGTCCTCAGTGCAGAACATCAGGCTGATGTGCTCACGGTAATGATTGTTGCTAAGCAAAGGGAGCTGATAGCTGTCTTTTGTACTGAAGTTTTCAGGATGTGTGGCCTCTCTGAATGGTCGGGAGGTCAGGAATGCATAGGTCATCCTGGTCAGACCCAGGCCCAATTGAATGGGACACCTCTTATGGCAGATGGAAAGGGGAAATTTGCTGCCATGGTTGTAGGCATCTGTAGCAGCAAGGAGTTCAAAAGGACCCCAAGGCTGCATACGGTCCTATTCCCGTCCCACGCTTCCCCACCTTAACCTCTAAATATTTACCTCTCCTTCAAGTATGCAGCAGAGGGATGTCTTGACTTAACACAACCTCAGCCCTGCCAAATTAGATTCAACGTAAGGTCAGACAAGAAATCATGCTGCCAATGAGTGACATAGAGGAGGCAGTAAACTAATCTGGTTCATGACTGGCTGGCTCTTTGTCTTTATTTGTTGCACCAATTCTCCCACTCTCTTCACACTTCAGAGAAGTGTGATTATGCAGAAGACAGTCACAGAAGGTGGCTGAGCCAACCTACAGACCTACTGGTACCGTAGTCCCAACGTCTCTCTTCCTATTCTCTCTCACACAGTTACTCCCCATCATCTGTGCTTGTTGTAATGCTCATGTTTAGAAACCAGTTCAGTTCACTAAACTGAGAGAAAACTACTACCTTTTAGCACATTACTTTTCTACCAAAAGCAGCCCCCACTGGGTCAGTAAATGACAGGACTGCAGAGCTGTAAGCAGAAGAGAAGGGTATAAAGATTGGGAACTCCTCTTACCGCAGGGCTGAGAGTTTAAAGTGTACCTGAGCCTTCTGACAATGCTCAGGGCAGGAGCTCTGATCACCAGGGAGCCGTCTGAGCTCAGAGGGGCTTCCCTTGCTCAGTCTAAGAAATAAGGACTGACCCACTTCAGAATGTTTCCTTTACGCTCGTTCAGCTCTGGGAAATAGGACAGACGAACATGCGCCGGGATCAATAATAGTCAAGTGCTACAGTGAGTCCATTAGGATCAGCCCATCCATCAGGGCTACAAGAGCTCTTTCCATGCCTGGCTGTAGCCTGAGGCTTGGTTGAGACAGATCTGTGGCATCTACCCCAGCTCTTGACTGGCGTGTTCAGAAAAGACTGAAAAACTTGGCAAAAGTTTCCAAGGCCATTGCTTCAGAGCACTAGTTTTTAGTCCTTGCTACCGGGATGTTGCAATGCTTTAGGATCAGTGTCCTTCAGCAAAACATAATCCAACAATATTAAAAGAGCAGCACAGAGCCATAGTTCTTCTGTCCTTTGTAGCAAAGGAAGTACATAGGGGGTTTCCAGAGTAGGGGAGGCAACATTTTTTTTTCTGGGAACTGGAGAAGGAGTGGTTTGAGTTCAGCATATGAGGACGCCAGTTATGATATGCTCAGTCACATTAAGATTTTGAAGACTCACCTATGGGAAACCTATGGATACTTTAGAAAGGAGCCCTGTAGGAAATCATCATCTGCACAAATGCCAAAGTGTCCCAAGGTGATGGATTACTCCACCATTTCATCTAACGTAACTTTCATGAGCATCTCTGGTGACTTTGGGTGTGATATGGCAAGACAGGACCAGACAATGCCTTTCCCTTAGGGCTACACTTCCTTGGTATTTTGGAGAGCCATCCAATTCATGGATTTTCAAGGTGTGTGCACATTAGTTTGGGGGGGAGGGTATGAACAACATTGCCTATACTGCTATTTCCAGTTTAACATGAATAACTACAAATTTATTCTCCCATGGACTCAAACCTTTTCCATGGGCAATAGTTTTAAAGAATGCAGATAATGAAGAATCTATTATACTACTGGGTAAGTTATTTCATTGATCGTCACTATTAAAGAGGTAAAATACTTGATGAGTATTTCTCACTTCAAGACTCAGGTGTGAGCTACCCCCAAGCAGTGGGCAGAAGGGGAAATATCACAGAGAGTGGGGCTTTTATGTTTGTTTCAGAGGGAGATGATACCAGAAATAGAGGGTCCATAATGCTGTAGTTGTAATAAGCTTTACAGCTGAAATCAAAATTTAAACCTAAACACACACATTTAATGCCAGCTACTAGGGCAAACAAAATAATTGCACCAGTGTTACCAAAACTTGTACAAATTACATGTGGCCAGTTTTCTTCTTGCTCAGTATGCTGAAACACAGCAGGACAACAGCAGTAAAGAAAGGCAGGCACACATGTGCTGTCTTCTAGAAGACTGTTCCCAGGGAAATCTACAGACTTAGAAATTCTTGTGAAGTCAGAATTCAGAATAAAGTAGGAAGACTATGCTCATCAAAACTATATTCTCTATTTGTGCAAATTATAAGAAGGGGGTGGGGGGGGGGGGGGGGGGGGAGGGGGGAGATAAATACGTTAATCTGTTGTAAACTGATTTTGACCCTGAAGGTGATCACAGGTACACAGCATTACAGTACTTTAAACTGTTTTATGCAAAGCTTAAAAAAGACCCAGCAACAAACAAAGCTTTTTTTGTGTTTGCGAAACAAAGCATGAAAGAATAGTGACAAAAGTAGGAGGAGCCGAGTTTGTCCGGACAAAGCCAGGAGGAGGAGCCCTCATGCAATGGAAATGCAGTTCAGTGGTCCTGGATTGATATGCTCATCCTTTAAACCCCCAGGGCTGGGAGATCACAGGGCCTGAAAGTCCATCAAAGAGCACTTCTCTGCATTGATCCAGTCTGGAGCGGAAGGCTGGTGGGGGTCTGCTCTTCTGTATAAGGCTGCCTCCGAAGATAATCAGCTTTTCTTCCTTGGAAATTGGGGAATCCCAAACATCAATAAAGTGTTATTTCAAGTAAAACATCAGTCTAAACCTATAGAAGTCTGAACATGTGTGTGTGTCTGGTTTGTTGTGTTTTTTTTTTCTTTAAAAAAAGAAAGAAAGAAAGAAAAAACACAAATATGTAACATCGGAGGAGGGTAAACATTTTACCTTGAAAGTATATTCTTAATGCTTCAGCTGTTCCTTCCAAGTTGTCAACAGCAGAACCCACAACAGAGGTCTTTAAAGCAGTCTTACAAACTTTCCTATTTCTGTTTGGATGCTGAAGCAGCACAGTAGCACCTGATCTAAAAAGAAAAAGAAAAAAAAAGATTTAAAAATCACAATGTCTTTTACTGTCTCAGTGACTTGTTAGGTTACCATGTACAGCAAGGCAGGCGAGTACATGTCAGTTCAGCTTCTTAGTTTAAAACAGTTTAGGTCTGACAAAAGGGAAATCGGAAGCCTGGGGAATATTTAACACTGACAGCCAGCACTGTTACAGACTCACATTATCTTTATCTTCCAGGTGATCAGCCGTTTGGCTGGGGAACCCTGATCTACCTCTCACAGCTTTGTGTTTGGTTTGTTCCAAATTATATATCCAACAGACATATGTCAAAGGACTGAACACGCATAAAGCAGAAGTAAGTGGGAGTCAAATCGGACAATCTAGCACGCTCCAGTGTAACTAGAGACTGAAAGTCATTGATCTGCATTTCACTTGACACTGGAAACTGTTAGGATATTTTATTTATTCAAGGGGAGCAGTGTTGAACAAACAGAAGATGATACAGTCTTTTCCATCACAGCATGTGCAATCTGACTTGATAAAATTTAGGAATATTTTAATATCATTAAACAGCTGCATTTGGCTAAAATAAACCAAATGGCTGACAAATCTCTGTACCCTAGAGATCCTGATCACTGACAAAACAATCTACAGTATCCTGATATTTGAAACTATTTCAGGTGACCACAACTATTGCAGAGAAATATGGTTAAAATTACCTCTGTATAATTTCTGTGAGTATAACCACAGAGAGGAGAAAAAGCAGCAGCTCATTTGTTTGCAAATAGCCTATTTCATGATTTTTGAAATGAAAAAGAGTGTCAAAAGGATGGAATTCTTCCAAAACACTCAGCACTGGTGTAGGGGTGGCGTTACTGGGATTAGCAGGCCACCAATGTCAGGGCTTTGGTAATCAGACACACACAAAGTACTTTGCTGAACACATTTCAACCAAATTCTGTGTGAGCTAACAAATCCCGGGTATGCTAGAGATCTAAAAAATGAACAGTACAGATCAAAGCTGTGGTTTGCCCTCAGAATACAGTTGTTGATCATTTCCCTTTGACTTTCCTCCCTCCTGCCCCCCCAAAAATATCACACTACTGAAAATTAGAGAAATAAGTTTCTCTTTCTGTCACATACACACAGCTTAACTCTTAAGTGCTTTTTAAGGATATTTGTTATTGAAGATAGTCTTATCCTGAATAGATAGAGAGTTGATTAGCCAACATTATTAACTGTTTTTGTTACATCAATATCTATAGCCTTCAGAAAGCTTACCAATCTGGTCAGCAGACGGAGTAGAAAATAGCTTCTATCTCAGGAGCCTACTAATCTCTGTTTCCTTTTGCAGAGGGAATTTTAAAAGTAGAATTTTGTCATTCTAATTATACTATTTATGTAGTGCAGATACACTCACTTATGTAGTAGTAGAAAAATAAACTGGAAAAGCAAAAAAAAAAAAAAAAGGTATTCTTGTTCTGGTATAACCACATCCACATAGGAAATCACGCTAGTAAAATGAGATAAACAAGCACTGTTTAGACAACTATATGAAAAAGGTTACTGCTCATCAGCCTGCCCCCAAGCATCTCTGCAATGCCATCTGCCAAAGGTCATCACCTCCTCAGCCCTAGCAGTACCACTCACAAATTTGCTTCCAGAGATGTTTCAGTCAGAACAAGCCAGGTCAACTTGAACAGTTTAAAAAGAACCTAAAGCTAACCTGGAAGTATCCTTGTAAAGAGCTTTGCTGGTGAATCTGAGCAGTGGTAACCTCTGGGAAGTTATAAACACCTGGTAGCATCTCGTACCAGCACAGCTGAACCTAGAGTGACACACACATTTGAACCCTAATTAAAGCCATAGAGATATGTGGGTAGGTTTCCCTAAAATACAAGCACATACCTACAGAGACAGGTGGTCTGAGGCTGGTTGGATTGAAAATCAAGACATAAATGAGGAAGATAAACATCAGTGATCCCTATTGTTTCTCTCTCAGACCATTTTCTGCTAGCAATTTTAGAGCCATCAGTCTAAGATGAGTGGCTATAAGGAAGGTAACCACAGAGATGGTTCTACAGCTTGGCATGGGGAGGGCATTGCATACCTAAGGACTTGTCTGAAAGACAAAAGCAGATCATTGGGATAAGCTTAACTTACAGAGGGTGATAAAAGCTTGGGGGTCAACTGCTTACATGGGAGGATATGGAAAGGTCTCTGATGAAAGTCATTAGAACAGTGGATAAAGGCAGCAAACTTACCACAAGAATTTTGACTTCTTGATAATCAATGCAGAAAATCAAAGCAAGACATGTTACAGGGTGAAAGCACTAACAGAAACTGCTCACTGAGAGCTTGAAGTGAAAGGAAATGCTGAAGAAAATGAAAAAAAACTAATGACTACTGTGGTCCTGTGAAGGACATGCCAATGTCCAATATAGTGAGCTCAGTTTTGAAATGAGCTCAGGGTGAATTAATATACATATATACAAAAGTACTTAAAGGGTGTCATGAGGCAGCAATAAGCACAGAGATACATTTTCTGGAGTCTCCAGTGGAAGATTTCCATAATATTCCCACGCAGAAAGAAATTTGCTTGATGGGAGAAACCAAATCAAGGCACTTGCCACCATAATAGGAAGGTGAAAAGATCCACTAAAATAGCTGCTTCAACTTTTGTTAGACAATTATCATCACTGTGAGGATTTATTTGGAGCACAAAACAGCACGGCAGCATGCTAGATTTTTGTTTAGCACAACACTAGAGTTTGGGTTCCTGCAGTGTGAGAGCAGATCTCCCTTCATTTCTATGGCTGCAAAGGGAACCCACTGCATCTGTAATCAGAGAAAAACACTCGGCTTAGGTGACACTTCCCACAAGCATATTTGGCTATTTACACTGGAGCACCGTTTTCACCATTTACAGAACAAAATAAGTGCCTGTTTGTGTTCATCACTTTTGACGAACAGTTCTGTGAAAGTCTCACTGCTCCTTGCTGAAATGCTCTGAAAAGAGAACGAGAAACCAAATTGTTTGTGATCTTGGGAGGTTTCTTTCAGCAGTTTTCCCATTTACTGATTCACTGAGATAGTAAGTGGGGGCTAGATGCTTCAGTTCCCATTGCTGACGGAGTGCAGGAGCTCATCGCTTTACAAAGGCAGGCCTAGCAGGCTCATACTTAAACAGTATTGACTTCAATGGGCTTTCGATCAGGCTGCTGCCATCTACACATTTTATGTGAGGGAGCAATGCCCAGCTGTGTGCAGCAGTCCCAGTGGGCAGCACAAAGATGTGAAGATATCCAGAATTATAAGACAGCGGTTAAAGGGAAGAGAAAACTCAACTGAAGGGAAATAAACACTGTCCCATTTAAGTGCAAGTGTAAGTAAAAGTACATGTACCAAGTCTTTTTCTAAAGAAAGAGTATGCCTATCTTAAGTAGCCAAATCAAAACTGCCATGCCCGCTACTAGACAGAAATGGGTCCAGTCTAGACTTCTATTGCTCCAAATGGCACTACAATATTTAGTTATAACTAAGAACAGTCCCAAATTTTGCAAGTTTAATCTGGCTAAACATGCATAGAGCATCCCATTTGCTTTGCACCAGTTTAGATATTCATGAAGCATGCAGCGTGAAGTACTTTTCATTTTTGCTATGCTTGGTAAATTAGCCAGTAAGAAGGGAGTAGACAATAACAGTAGATTCCTATTTAATGACTGGATTTGATTTGATGCATCTTTTAGTATTTTGATCATTTGGACTGAAGGTAAGACACACACAATTTGGTAGTCGGCAAAGTGGGATTTAATAAGTCTCCTGTAAAACACAGCATGTATGCAAACAGCCCAGAGGATTAGACTCCACTTGCTTAGTTTAGAACTTGGTGCAGCCAACCTGAATAATCAAACGGAGGAACAAAAGTTGTGAACCCCCTCAATGCACTGCTTCATTAGGATCTTCTTACAAAAAAAGAAAATGGGACTCATCTGATCAGCCAGATTTTATGGCATCTGATTAGACCACCATTTTCTCAGCAGGTCCCCTTTCTTTAAACTGTTGACTATGGATGGCCTGCTGAATAGGATGAACTTTGGACCGCTAAATTGCAGCATTATGGTTATTTAGTGTAATTTATGAAAAAGAGAGAAGTCGTGATCACCTACTTCATATTGCTAATGATATCTCCATTTATCAGAACAGGTATGAGTTTGGATCATCATTTTTGCCTCACAGTCACAGAACACTGTCCAATTAGATACCAAAAAAATTATGTTTGCCAATGGGGCTGTATGAATACTAAATTAAGATTTAATAGTCCTTACATAATCATTTATTACTATTGACTGTTTGCTGCCTTGCATTAAGTTCTACATCATCTCAGCATGTTTACTTCAAAGTTTCCTACTCATTCAGTATTTTCTATTTGCATTTTACTGTGACTAGTCTAAAAAATAAAAAGAAAAGGAAAAAAAAATCTGACTTTGATTTTTCTGCTCTGCAATGTTTCATCTAAACAGCAATTAAAACTGTAACAAATTAAAAAGATGTGTAAGAATTATATTACGGTGATTTCAGTGTGAAAATGCCCTCACCCTGAATGAAAAGAGAGATTTCCAATTACAGAAATGATCACTTTGTCTTTTTTTCCCGTAACAAATAAGACTGCCAAACACTTTCCATAGAGGCAAATTTCTAAATTGCTGATTATTACAGGTAATGATCTATTCACTCTGTCAGCTTCCCAGCCATCCTTAGAAGCTGGAGTTATGCAAGTTAACAATGAACTATCAGGGAGGAGAGGAACAACGCAAGTAGGTGATGCTACCAGGCAGAAGACAATTACACAGGCATGGCAGAAGCAGAGTACATAGGGACTGAACACGTGTCCGGTCTCAGATCCACGCAAACCGCCGGAAGAGGTTCTTGCCTCCAGCCCTCTCACAACTAGTTATATATTGCTAGCTATGTAATAGCTGTATCGCTCTATACTGGTAGCTGACACCCACCCCCCAGCTGACAGCAGGAGGTTGTATGGGTACTTCTACCCCAGCCCCAATGAGTCGGGGGGGTACAAGCCCTAGAAACACAGAGCTTTCAATCCAGCCAGGTTATTAGACTGAAAGAGGTTTGGGTAGACCAATCATGCTGCCATGGGTAGACCAGAGGGGACCATGGCCTCCAGCAGAGCATCCTGGGCAAGCAGTGCGGGATTCCCTGGCACAGCTCAGCCTGGAGCAGCAGGTCTGCCTAGCACCTAGTTCTGAATCCAACCTCAGGAAACACATTTTTCTTGCCACTTGTTAATAAATAGCCATGGAGTTGTTGTTCTGGAAAGACTAGGAACTAAATGTGCAATAATTATTCCAGCACCACTTCTGGGATAACAATGTGAATATTTCTTTTCTATTCTGGTTGGAATCAACTTTGGAATAGTGAATCCACCCATGCAATTCTTCTAAAAGAACCTGTTTTGTCAGCTTCCTCCTGCAGTCAAGCCTCTGCACAGTTTATTTGGTGCCTTCTCTGCAGATTTTTCTGATGTCACAACTTAGATTCAGCATCCTCCACTAAGTAAAGTTTTTACGTGGATACTCTCTAAGAGTCAGCAGCTTTCTCTATAGCACTCAGCAGGAGCTATTTGCTCTCTAGAATATTTCATTAGCATGCCAACTATATCTGAAAGGGTACAGTGGGATTTTCCTGTGGGTCACAGTCCATATTTGCGGTCATAGACACCTTGACATCACTGTAGGCTGATAAATGCTCTGAATCTTTGGATTTTGATTATTAGAATCAAACAGTATCAGATACTGTGAAACACCCCCAGAGCACACTCAGGTGTGATGGAGAGAAAAAGCAGCAACAAGTGAGGATATGTCTGTCAACCCTGCACCACAACACTACCCCTCAGAGGCAGCAGAGTTCATTACACTGGACTAAGACCTTGAACAACTGAGAACTTCTATTTATTTCCCATCCCAAATTGCTATTTCTCAGTCAACAAAGGAAAGCTTGCTGCAGCAATATTCCCAGAGAAAGACTTTTTCTTAGATCTGCTACAGTTCAGACCCATGAAGCCATTAGTTGTTAACCAACTGTAAAGTTACCAGCCCAGCTCCAGCTACGCAATGTAGTCTTGTTCTTTGTACCCAAGAGAGGTTCTAATTTGTCCTCCTTCTTACTCGGTACATGTTGTTCAAGCAGATTCTCAAGAGAAATGGTGAGAAACTCGGTACAGGGTAATATTACATGATGACATGTCTCTAATGTTATTCACGGTAATCGATACAACATTCATCCAAGATCAGCCTTGTAAATAAATGTCTGTCTTGTACAAAATGGCTGTTTGCTAAGAAAGTCAACAAGGGGTTTTCTCAAGCACCAAATGCAGCTTTCTAATGGGCTCTGCCAAATAAGATGCTGATGCCATCCATTTGCAGTGTGCTCAGTAATAACAAGGAGAAGGGAAGAAGCTAGAAGAAAGCCATTAGTTCAGCTGTCAATGTACATAAGTGTCCACAGGTGTCATCAAGTGTGAAGAAGCAGTGGCAGCCATTTGACATTGCTGCCTCAGTGGAAGAAATTTTTACAGCAGAAGTAGAATTTGGTAAATTGTGCCAGTCCCCTGCCAGAATTCATCAGCTCCTGGGATGTGGTGTCTCTGAATAAAAGATCCCCTGGCAGGTGAGTAGGCAGAAATCAAGGACAGCTCTTGGGCAAGATGAGTAGGCAACACACAGACCTTCACATCTTCTGCAACTGGCAGGAGACAGAGCTCTGCTAAAGCTCTCCAAGACTCCTCTCATTGCAGTATTTGTGTGTTGGTTGTTAAAGACCAGCATTGCTCTGGGTACAGAGTAGAGAAAATTTTCTAAAAGCCTTCTGTTGAACCTTCTATTGGTGTTTGTGGACAAAACCTTCCATCTCAGCAATCACCTGCTTGTGATGCACTGGTAGAGCCCTCAACAAGCTCAGCAGCCCTTTTTTGTGCAGGGACTTCTGCAAAAAAAAGATGGTAGTGCTGGTAACACACATGACAAAGCTGAGGATGAAAAGCAATCAGGATTTAGAGGTAATTCATTCTCTGGGAATGAGTCTTTCAGGAAACAGGATAAATGAAAGCATGACTCTTCCTGGATAACTTCTGTTGCTGGAATCACAGTAGTATCACCAAACGAACCTTGGTGACAGGAACATAAACAGCAACTTTTTTACAGTTCTCACCTCTGCACACACGCTATTTCCCATATAACACAGAATAAAGAAGTAAGGTGTTCAAGTACCTAGAAATGATCCTTGGTCCAGATGCAGATTTTGAGTTGTATCATTTATATGGTATTGTTAATACGTGATTGTCACTTAAAAAGCAGGTTTTCAAAATGGCTCAGATATGTTTCAGTAAGACTTCTTTTCTCCCCTGTGGAAAAATGCAATGTGTATTCTAACAATTATTACACCTTTATTCTGTGCATCAACTCTGTTTCTAAATGTCTGAACTGACAGCATGTCTGGTCACATGAGTCCAGTCGACAAATTTGGCTAACGGTAACGCTTTAGGACAAAATTATGAAAAAAATGACAAATTAGCAATGGCACCTAATCAATAAATGACACAATATGGAATCCATGAAGCTGATAATGCAACCTCACAATTCTCTCATTTCATAAAATAAATTACTAGAGCTAAACATGTGCAAGATGATGTCTCATCTCCAGTTAGTTTTCCCCTAACCAATGATAAATTTATCTGGAATTATATAGATTATAGTTCTAAAATTATCAGTAACACACAATTTTCAGAACCTGGCTACTTTTAACCCTAAAACAGCCATTAATAACTAGCCTACAAAGTGCCGTTGCCTTAAGACACCCTTTGATGCAATACAGTGTGCTTCAGAAGAAGTTCCCAGCTAGAACGTTATCACTACACTGAGTAAAAACCAGGAAATAGAGTGACAGATTAGATTGTCTTTGCTAAAGGAACATCATAGCTTCCCCACATCATCTAGAAAAATACTACCACAGTACTGTCACTTTGGGAAGAACTCTTAAAATACTTCAAGATTTAACTGGATTTCAAATAAATTTTCTGTCATTGCAGTCAAATGCTATGTTAAAATACCTTGGTAATAATACTGTGAAGTCTGAAATGATGTACCATTATTCTTACAACTAGCTTTGGTGACTTATCTAACCTCTGCAGGCTGACATTTCTCATGATGTGGTTTGCATAAAAAAAAGTTGGTCTTCCAAAAATTCTGAAGAAAAACTGTTTTATAATTTTGAAATTATCAGAGAGCAAGCTGAGTTAATCACAGCAGAGAAATTACATTCAGGCATCCCCCTTCTGCTATTTTCTGATCATTCAGAGCAAATCTAGATATTAAGAGCCCAAATCGGCTGTGTACATCACACATTGAGGGAAATGTGCTTTGTCAATTTGCTTATCTGGAGAGCTACTGAAGGTACCCTCCACTCTGGTGGGTTGGCAGCAACTGGAGGACTCTAAAATAAACTCCTTAAACTTTATTGAAAAAAGCAGTTTGCAAAAATCAAATAGCTCAGTGAAAATGTCCAACATAGTTGATGCTGACCTGCTCAGAAGGAGAGATGAGATATTTTAAATCTACAAAATGGGACTGTTAAGAACTCACTCAACTAATATCATTCATTATTTCCAGGAAATTAGAGGAAGTTGTTACACCAAAAGACAGTGTGTTCTTGAACACAGGTTAGAGAGTAAGACACACAAGAAAGTTTAAAAAAAATAAAAAAGAAATAAAAGAAAGAGAACCATGGGTCTCCTGCATTATGTAAGTATTGGGCCACTAAAGCACCTGCCAGAGACCAAGGTACTCAAGTGCTATTCCTGCCCCAGGCTCTGACCAGTCGAGGTGCTCACAGCTTTCATTACTTACTGTTTGTAAAGTGCTCTCCTCTATTGAGGGAAAGCACTGTGCAAGAGGCAGTTTTTTGCTGTTCCTCTCCCCTGGTCTCTGACATTGCCCTCTCAAGCCTTTCTCCTCCTTTAGGGGTTGCAGCCATTACCTACAATCTTTGGAGAGGAAAGAAGGAACAGAGTTTTCAGCTCACACAATAACTGAGTTGCCCATCACAGTATTTTCTCATGACTGTGTATGGGAATCAGCACATACTTTTGCATGAAAGTACATACAGTTGAATGAAAACAAATGCAAGAGCAGAGTCCTATATTGCCAGCATACATTAATGCTGTTTTGAATACAGCAACAATGAATACAAGTCTCTGTTTTTCAGTGTGTTTAACGGGGGGAGAGGAAATGTTTCATTTGAAGGAAAAATAAAGTGTATTTTACCATGGCAAAAAGACTTGAAAAATAAATAAATAGAAGTTATTTCTTTAAAAGAAAGACATCGAGGTGCTGGAGAGAGTCCAGAGAAGGGCAACGAAGCTGGTGAAGAGTCTAGAGCTCAAGTCTCATGAGGAACAGCTGAGGGACCTGGGCTTGTTTAGCCTGTAGGAAAGGAGGCTGAGCGACCTTGTCGCTCTCTACAACTACCTCAAAGGAGGTTGTAGTGAGGTGGGTGTTGATCTCTTCTCCAAAGTAACAAGTGATAGGATAAGAGGAAACGGCCTCAATTTGCACCAGGGAAGGTTTAGATTGGATATCAAGAAAAATTTCTTCACTGAGAGGGTTGTCAAACTCTGGAACAGGCTGCCCAGGGCAGTGGTTGAGTCACCATCCCTGGAGGTATTTAAAAGACGAGTAGATGTGGTGCTTAGGGACATGGTTTAGTGGTGGACTTGGCAGTGCTTGGTTAAGGGTTGGACTCGGTGATCTTAAAGATCCTTTCCAACCAAAACGATTCCATGATTCTATGATTCTATTTAAAACCCAAGAGACTTTGAAAACAGGAGTCTCCTAAAAAATAATTCTTTAACATCCTGATAAAGTAAAATAATGATGTTAACTCACACAGCCAAGACAGACCTGTTTGCAGCAAGGACTATACTTAACCCCGATCCTGAAAAGCCTTACGCATGTGCCTACCTTTATTGTTAAGGGTACTCATATTCCAAAGCAACAGAAAAAGGCACAGACAATAAATAGGTGAATAAAAGATCCTTTTTTTGCTTATCTTGAAAAACTGGCTAAGCACACACATTGATATATTTTTAACCAAATCCCTTAAAGACACAATTCTGACTATTATATGTACCCTTGAAGCAGAGAGCATCACAACTTGCCCGACCACACCTACAGACATGATTTCATTGCTTTAAATCTGTGCTGCACCACATTCCTTGCTCACAAACACTCTTCTCTTGCACTGGTAACTTGC
Organism: Nyctibius grandis; assembly: GCF_013368605.1. Taxonomy (NCBI): domain Eukaryota; kingdom Metazoa; phylum Chordata; class Aves; order Nyctibiiformes; family Nyctibiidae; genus Nyctibius; species Nyctibius grandis. Next base: position 11,360,234 of record NC_090670.1, read on the forward strand.
AAGAGTTAATCCAGGTGAAAAATCATTCTGGAAGAAAAACATTAGCTTACAACGGCATCAGCTCCCTGATCCAGGTGACCATAAGAACATTAGCCCTGGCACAAAGCAGAAGGCAGCACCTTTGGCTGCAGCTCAGACTTAGCATGAAACTGTACCACAAGGCCTCCGAGCCCTACTGCCGAGCACTGCCATGGCATGAGCATTAAGTCAATAAAATAGCATATGTAATTAATTAACAAAACGCCAGCCCAGGACTTGAGGGTGTTTGGCAGGAAGATATCATTCCTTCATGCTTGGACTCGTATCGCCCGACATGTGCAATGATCTCCAAGTTAAGTACCCGTAGTATATTTTGGGTCAATTTACACACACCTCTGCACAGGACCTCAAAAAAAAAAAATCAGCTTTCTTTCAATAGATTTTACTATAACCTAGAAAAAAAGAAACAATTAAGTGCCCTTCATTTGCAAAAATACCAATTCAGCATGCGCATCCAAACTGAGAGGAAAATCTTTATCCTTGGCAGAGACAGGTGAAAATTCTGCCCAGAGTCACCATGAGAAATTAGCTGTTACAAATACTGCAATGGTAGCTCTGCTAAATCCTCTACAAAGTATTTCTGTCTTTCCCATATGCCCCTGTTCAAGCAATCCCAATTGTTACTCTCTAAACAGACATATGTTTGTGTATGTATGACTGGGAGAAGACAGGTTTTAAGCGTCATTACAGATCCTTTGAAAATCTAACCTCTCAAAGAAGTTATTTTTCCAAGCCCCGGGAGAAGGCTGTCTCCAGCCCAACATTCAGAAAAATGGGAGGTGCAGAATATACCCCTGATTTATATTCAATACAGGAAATGTATCTCTATCACCTCCTGTCACCTTAATGAGGGGTTAATTTAAAAATCTAATTGGGAGCTAAAAGTGCCGATGTTATTAAGCTGTCTGACTGGAAGTAAACCTGCATAGGGACAAAATACCTGCTAAAAGCAATGGGCTAGATCTGCAGCTCTTGATTGTGCTCAATGACCTATATCTCTGCTAAAGTAATGCCTAACCCCTACACAGTGCTTTCGACCCATAAACACTTCATAAAGGTTAGCATTGCTACAGAATGCCAAAGATCGGGAAACTAAGGCATAAGTGGGGCGGGGGGAAGCCGAATGCATAGCAGATGTAATGACTGATCCTCTAGAAACAGGTAAAAGAACTTTTAATTACCCTCCCAGGAAAAATCCTACACATACTGCTGTACATCAGTCTGGACAACCACACTGACCAAAAACTCAATCCCACATTTTTCCAGGTTAAAATTTTCAATTAATCTTAAAAAGAAGCTTTTTTTTTTCTACCTTTAACATGATTTGCAACACACTGAGTCCTTCACTCACCTATCTAGCAAATTGACACCCTATAACCAGACTTATGGACCTTTGCTTCTAGACAATTCTATAATCCTTCTCCACATCACTTTTAGAAATCTTGCTCCTTCATATTTTTTACTGTTTGTATCAATCTCATGCCTTGGCCAATTTTGGCAATCATATCAATTTTGGTTTGAGGTTTGGTTTTGTTCTTCTTGTGCCTCTGTGAAATTTCATTTTTAAATTGTAGTCCAATAGGAGGCATCACTACGTTAAGACACTGTCCCCTCTGCAGGGAAGTTCAGGTGAGGCCAGTATGGAGAGCGGTTGTTGAGCAGCACTTTGCAAAAGTCTAGGCTATCATAAGAAGTCTCTTCTAATGTAGCTCAGGGAAAAGTTAATCAGCCCTGATCAGCCCTAATCCAACCCTCAGCATCTTTTTTTCTATATACCCAGTCATATCTTTATTAATCCTTGGTAGGGGATTAATATGAATGTCTCTTTTCCAGAGGAGAAGGGCCAGGGGAAAGCTGTTTCAGGGTTACATGGGTATTGTCAGCTTATCATCAGGACAGATGAAAGCAAACATGCTGCTTCCGACCGTGCCCCACCCCTGGGTGGAAGAGAGCGAAGAATGCAGTCCCCTCCCAGCAGCCAGACCGGGATGGGATGGGCCTCCACCTCCTCCCTAGCCAGCACCTTTCATGGTGACTTCACAGATCAGCGTACCCCCTCTCCCCCATCTTCTGAACATCACAGATAACAATAACGCCAAGTACATCAGAAGATTGCTCTAAGGCTCAATAATAGGTTTATCACGCTTGGAGGTCACAGGTTTGACACCTCGCCTGGGCTGGCAGTGTCCCATATGCCTGGTCAGCGGAGGAGAACAGTGGATGGTCTGGTCTCCAGTGCATGGGCATGGGGGAAGCCTTGACTCCTGCTGGAATTGTTCAACCAGGGTTGCTTATAAATGTGAAACTCATGTGAAATCATTCTCAATACCTCTGAGTTTTCCAAAACACGTTTCTGCACGGCAGGCAATGCTGCTACAACAGCATTAATTATCTGCTTGCTTATTAGTAGTCCGTGGAACGGTACTGCCTGTTGGCTAGTGCAAAGCTTGCTACGCTCAGAGCACTGGCTGGGAAATGGGGATGGCACAGCATGAGGCAGCTAAGGCTGCCCCAGCACACCCCAGCACAGCCACAAGGAAGGCAGCTGCTGAGCTCCAGCCTCGCGCATTTTAAGGCAAGCTAAAATCAGTCCATTTCCCTCTGAAATGCCACTCTACTGAGTACAGCAGATCAGCAACTGGTTCATGAGCTGCTGAGCTGCCTGGGCAATGTGGGTGGGGTGGACAGCTGGGAGTGGTAAGCTGGTCCACTGCCTGCAGCTATGGATCCCCTTGTCAATCCCTTCAGTTAAACAGCCATCAACGTGCGGCTGGCCTCCATTCATTCAGATCCTGCCTGTAAATCCTTCTGAGCTAGAACGTGTACGTCCAGATCGTGACTGTGACTAAGCCTGATTTGCACTTCTACATATAAGGGTGAGACTTTAGCACCTTCCCCCGTGGCCCTCCCTAGCGCGCCAAGCACAGAAGCCACAAGCCAGAAAGGCTCTCTGCTGTGACTGCCCAGTAGGGCTGCACTGGTGACCTGGATGGGCCGCACGAGGCACCAAGCCTGCTGCTCTTCACTGTCCGCAAGAATTTTCAGAAGCACCTTGGGCTCCTCTGCCCCAAGTTTCCTAGTCCTTAAGACTGGAATTACGAAACTAACTGCCTCCACAGTGTTCCGTGAAGAGCACTATACAAGCCGTAGAGTTTAACAGTACCAAGGTTGTGTCCGATGGCACACAAGATGACAATTTCAAGTTCTCACGTCTTTGCAGCAACCAGTGGGAATTGGCTGCACTGAACTGTGGGGATCAGTTCAAAGTCAGGTATCGAATAAATCAGATCTGCACCCAACTCTTCTCAATGATTTCAGTACAAAGCACTAATATTCAGATGCTCTGTGAATATTTAGAGCTTTGTAAGCTCTAAAAATTTACATTCTGTGCTGTTCATTTAGGAACTGGTAAACGTGCTGTAAATCCCTGAGGGCTCTGATGTACATTTCCCACTGGATTCAGCAGTGGAAGCTACAGAGATGCTTCCTTCAAATGCTATGTAAATATTCTGGGCCAGGAACAATAAAGCAGGACTAATGGTGGTTTATGCTGATAAACGAACCTGTGAATTGCAGCAGTTCAGGAGCACTTCCCTGCTGTGGTTCAGCTTTAGGCAACAGGTAATCTCAGGCAGAAGAGCAGGAAAAGCAGATGAATTGTTCAGCATGTCTCCAAGCTGCTGAAGAGGGTGTTCCCAATGCATGTATGCCCCTAACTGCACAAGGCTGAGCTTGTTACGTACTGGTGAGGGTTATAAGTTTGATCTATTGCTTGGCATCACAAAGAGGCATCACATACAGCCAATATTTGTTAAATTAATTGCAATTATTCATCACTTACTCTGTGACAGCATAATAACGCCTTCATATTTTTCATTACAATACTTAAAATTAACTTTCCACAGAATTGTTATTGTTTAGAGGATGTAAAGAAGAAAAAAATAAAATCCTGAATTTAGTGCTTTTCCTAAGCCAAATGGGGTTTATTTATTTTACAGCATCCTTCCTAACACCTTCTGTAACACTTAAGACTACAGTGTATATCAGTGGCTGGTGTCTAGTAAGTTAGCCACTGGTTGTATTCTCCAACGTAAATGTAGGTCCCAATCTCGCAATTGTGTCTTTTCTGACATGTCAAAAAAACCTCACAGTATTTTAATTTCATTACTTCTACACTTGCCATAGTGGGCTTGGAAAGCAAGTCTGTTTTTCTCAGAAGGAAGAGAGGAATTTACCAGAGAAGGTTTAGAGCCTAAGAAAACATGAGTTATATCTTTGGGGCAAGATAATAGAAGATTGCTGTGAAAATGTTTGGCATCCACCAGATACTCAGAAAGCTACAGAAGAAAAATATTCAGCTTGGAAATAAAGAGAAAAGGTGTTCTGGGTGCTGAGTCTGGAAGCTAATATATAACTGTTACATAAATCAGTTCAGGGGTGCCTCAATCAGCTGTCAGTTCTCAAGGGTGAAAAAAAGATACATAAGACCTGTAGAAAGAGAAAAAAGTTAAGTTACTATCTTTGGTGGGAAAAAAACAGGTTTTCTAATCTATTAAAGAAGATTAATTAAATGCAGTTTATCAAAAGCTGTACTACTTCAGCTAAAGACATAATCTTAAACTGAGTTATCTTCTATTCATGAACACACCCTCTCTTTATGCATTCAAGCCCTGACATTTTGGCTTCATCATCTGTAAGCCTATACAAAACCTACATATTTCTAATCTCTATGGATCTCTTATCATTATCCAGGGATGTTGTAAGACTGCTAGGATCCTGGGCATCAGGGAGTACAGGTACTTGTGGCTGAACTCGCTGAAGTCTGCACAGTGATTTGAGGTCGCTCCTGGGTGGAATGTGATGTGGGAAACCAAAGCCTGTTAAGATATGAATGCAGATGCAGGATGCCATCCCACAGCTTCCAGTCCCTCAATGGGTCACTCATTTACTGACTGATGGGGCACTCTGGCATCCCTGAGGTTGACCCAGTGATAATTAGGGCATTGTGTATTTGCTATCAGCTTGTGTGATCTGCCATTTTAACTCAGAAATGTTGAAAATTCATCTAAGGGTGAAAACCAGCAAACTCATAAGTTCTCTTATGAGCCTATTTCATACAGCAACTGTGCTTTTCAATGCTGTACTGTGAACCAGGCTGACCAGCAACTAGTATAGAATTTGAGAAGTGGTAGAAAAGAATTGTGAAAAGAAATGTGCTCAGAGTCCACTTTAACTTAAGATTTTTGCAGCACTGTTAGTCCTGCACTGTTCCTTTTCCCCTTACAGCTACATCTAACTGTCTCCCATTTTTAGGTTTATCCAATTCTCCATTTGGTTGATGGATCATTGACCTCCTTCCAGCCCATGGGATCAGAAAACAAGGAAAGCGGTGTGGTGCTGTGTAGCAGCACTCAAAGCCTTGGACTCAAGCGAGCCTTTCTATATGGCACACTTTGCAATATTTTAGCTTTCTCAAGTGAGCTAGCACACCAGAAGTGCTCACCATCACATGGTGGATGGATAGCTGTCTCATTCGTCACAGAGGAAGAAAGCATGAAAGACAGCAGACGTGCCAGGCAATTGTGAGCAATCCATCACAGACGCTTCAGGCTGATCCTGAAGGGTTAAAAGCGCTCTTTTCAGGAAAGATTTTGGATCCACTAACACTGGCTGCAAATACGATAAACTGGAAGGAGGCAAATGCCATCATAATACTTTCTCTGACAGTCCTGTTGGCTGGCAGAGTACTTACAGTCCTGTTCAACTGTCCTTCTACTAGAGACCTGAGCAAAGCTCTTCCTCGCTACACAGAAGTCATTGCTCACCGAGACACTGATAATGCTTCCTTAGCTGAGTAACAGGCATAATCACTTTTCACCTTCTCCAAATTAAGTCAGCAAAGACTGGTGTAGGATGAGATTTACTGCTCTGGAAAAATCAGACTTAGTTTAAGAAAGGAAACCTTACTTTGATAAGACTTTTTTCTATTTATATTTTTAATAACAGCAGCATTTTAAGGCACTCTTTTCCCCCTTCTTTCCTGAAACATTCTATAATAACTTTAATTCCACATATAAAAGGCACTTCTGGTGGTTTTGCAGAGTTCTCCTGGATGATATTGCAGTTGCAATCCTGTCACATTATAGGCCTTGGAAGTGAAACCTACGGTAAATTTTGATTTCAGCCACACCTTTGTAAAACTAGTTATTCCAGAGATTGAAATCTTGACCATTATTCCTAGAAGCAACAACTCTCACACAGATGATAACCTCTGGGTAGACTCCCAGTTGTGACCCGTTGTTTACATAAAGCTGTCTTACTAAAGACATACATTGTGCACGTGAACGTATGTAATTTCAATTATACTACACGGTTTTAGAATAAAGAATCTGCACTACAATACAAAAACTATATTGCCCATATATATTCCACCTCCATTCCCACCAGTGCCTATCAGTGTAGTAGCTGACCTCCCCCAGCCAATCTTTTCCAGGCACATGACCGCTCCAGTTAGCAACTCAAAACACAGCAGAGACAAGATGAAGAGATAAGCACCCGATCCTGCATTCCTCCCACACCCAGAGCTCCCAGCCAGGGGGCAGATAAAGGCAAGGGAGCTGGCTCCCAAGAGTAGTTATATTTGACGCTGCTTAAGTAGTGTTGCTAAATGATTAGGTCACAGTATTTGAAGACTTTTGCAGGATGGGGACTGAGTATGTGCTTGTCTGTTTATCCCTCTGCATGTGCCCATTTCTGATGGTCCACGTAGTAAATGGCTTGCAGAAATACCTGATGTCAGTTGACTCCAGGCAGTACCCAAAGCAGCCACAGAGAACAAACCCAATGCCCTTCGCTCGCAAAGGCCGAGATCACTATGTTTTAAAGTCAGGTTGTATGCTTTAAGCCTTAACGACTACGCAAACAGGCAGGCAGCCATTATTATGATATTTTATCTGGTTGTATATGCAAGGAAAATGGATTCTAAATTGTGAGCTGTTCATTTAGAATGCACAACATAAAGCCACAGAACTGAACCGGGACGTTTTGGTAGGATGCTGTACGGAAGGGTCACACAGAATGAAAAGGCTGAATAAATCCCATGGCCAATTACATGGTCACTGAATCATGAAAAGGCCAGGCTCCTGGAATTTTGCAGCTGCTAGTAGATTCAACGGATGCATCAAACCAGCAGCAAACTCAGCTACAAGTTACCCTACCACAGAACTGATTTGAAACAAAATAAACTCACATCAAATCCCCATAATTTAGAAAATTTCCAAGGGAACTCTGATAAATTTTAATACCCATTAAAGTTTCCTTGTCTTTTGGATTCATCTGTATACTTTGCTGCAAAACACATAAAATGCCTTTTGTGTTTAATGAAAAGCATGATACACACTTCAAGAGACTGTATTTTTAGTGAAATTAAGCCCAACATCTACGTGTGGTTGTTTATTGGGAGGAGGAAGGGCATCTTTAAATTAAAAATACTTGAGTGAATTTGTATTGACTGGTTTCTGAAGTTCCACTCAGCTTGTAGCACGAAGCCCCTCCTGCAAATTAGAAACACACAGAGGACCTTGCCAGCACCAGGGACGGCATGCAGATCCTTCAGATCTCCAAAGCCATCACACAAAGCCTCCACGAAGGCTCAGACAGCGCTGAGTGGCTGAGCTATCCTTGCACACTACTAGTTTGGCTGTGCCTAGATAAGCTTTGGTTGTTCACACTGGGGAAAAATAGGAAACAGCTACATGATCATTTACTCTCTCTCTACCAGGGTGACAAAGCCCATATGACACACCAAGATTACCAGCCCTCTATCATAAGTAGGCCAGTGTATCTGAAAACGTGATTAGTTTAAGCTAGTATGCAGTGGCTGAAGAGCTGGCATATATACATTTCCCTCTCCAAGGCCAGTAACCCTTAGCAGAGGTGTACGGGGAAAATTAGGAGCAATTCACCCTTAGGGCTGCTGGAGCTCTTCTGGAGCCATCATCAACATAAGGAAATGCTGCAGACAGGACAATAATAAGCCCAGTTCTGAAATTTCTCTTCCAAACAGTGGCAGAGCATCAATCTGGACAAGGGATGACTACCAGCTTGGCCACTGCCTTACCGGGTGTCCCTGGACCATTTTCCTAATGTAACTGAGTTGCACCGATTTCCTTTGCAAAGTGCTATGAGATCTAACAGGGAAAAACAACCTCAAAATTAGGAATTATTATCAAACCACAAGTTCTGTCCCAGGATAGCACTCCCAGGTTTCCGTGACATTCAGGAAAGCACCTGATCATGTATGTTTCAATCAGAGCAAATAAATTCTTTTACAAACGACTGAGTGGTTGAGCTCAAAGCTTGAGTTCACTCAGAAGAACAATACAGAGAAACGTACTGGAAACACAAGTCAAACTGATCAGCCTGTGTTAACTGCCAGTTCTGACTCATAGAAATTATGCGCAGAGAACAACCATGAAACACTGATCTCTCCTTCCTCCAACACAAGATTCTTCTCTGCAGTTCACAGATGTTTTATCAAGTCCTGCTTTAACATCTGAAACATTCTCCTGGAGAGAACCTTGTACATCTGACTTATTTTCCTGGCATTCCTTTGATAAAATCCTCCTTAAATCTAACCCATTTTTCCTGACTGTGTCACAGGGCATCACCCAGCAGAACTAGTTTTTCTTTTTGCATCCTTCAGGTGTTATGCAGACTTCTTACTCCCTTCACTAGTCATCACATAGTCCCACATATATCCACCTCTTTGTATCTCTCCTGAGAATGTCTTCTAGACCTGTTGCCCCAAAGCCTTTTAGCTGCGGCCTCAAACTCCTCCAACTGACTCTGTGTGACAATGTGGTGCAGACATGCATGCTACATCCCAGGTACCAACACGTGGGAAGACTGCATCAACATCCTGGTCACCTTCCCTTTACCTGATTTAGTTTTCTTTAATTGAAAGCACATACTCTTCCTGTACGTCTGTACAGTGCCTGTATCACAGCCATGACATTTGAGAGATTCCTTAAGAGCAAATGACAAATCATTACTGGATGGTGAAATCTGCCATCTTCTCTGCCTGCCAGGAAGGACATAAATCCATTGATCCCAAGGATCTCTGATATGCATGGCAATTTCTACATGATCTAAATTTTCACGATAAAAATATTTTCCTAGCCTATTGGCTCTAAAGACACCTCGACAATGCAATCCTGACTAGTTCTCAGGTATTCAGCCATCAGAATCATTAGCACTATCTAGGTGTTATCTTCCCTTTCACTCTTACTTCAGGAGACTGTAAATGTTGAAGGTTCTTAAGGCCACTGAAACAGAAATGTAGTCAAAAATTTAACAGCTGATCCTACTGACAAATATTCCAATCTGAAGATGATGCACTTCACTGGACCAAGGGAATGAGAATGTGCTCAGACAGATGTTTCAGGCAAAAAAGTTGCTATTTTCAGTCTATGATTAGTCAAATTTTACCAGAGAACAATTACTAATGTCCCCCTTCAGGTTAAACTTAACAATTAATATGAACGATGCTACCAAATAAGTAAATGGTAATAAGGCAGCACCATTTGCAGGATAACATGGGGACCTGATAGTACACATTTTTTTTTCTGTATTACTTGATCCAACAGTTACTTAAGTGATTTTTTATGTCCTATACTTTAGCAAATGTTATTCCAGGGATACAAGGGAATGTAGATGAACATGTGCATTTATGCATAATTTACTGACACTTCATGTGCCAAAGAGTATATGTCCATATAAGTATGCCATATGACACATCCAAGTAAGCACAGGACCTTCTTTTAGTAGTTTGCCTATTCTCCCACATCATCTATTGTGGTCAGGCTGCTCCATGCTGCGTCTTTCTTAAGCTTTTAGACTGAAATGTGTCAGAGAAGATGCTGTAGGGGGAATTCATTGACTCTACCATGGCCAGGATACAATCCTGGTATATACTTAGATATTGTTATATACTTAAATCTTTTAAGGTCAGAAGGGACCATTATGATCCTTTACCCTAACCCCCCGGGGCACAGCCAAGACTATTAAATTTTACCCAGCAGTTCCAGCAGAGGAGAGAATTATTCTCTCCTACTGCATAAGTGAACTCTACTGAGCCCAACAGCTTGTTATTCATGCTGTAAGGCAAGTAGCACCTACCACAATTTGAGTGATGAAATAAATAATAATGCAGCCAACCAGAATGGGAGACAAACTACAGAAATCCTCATCAAAATTCAGCAGATCTGGGCTAGCTCCCTCCCAAAGCTCCCCTGTCCTCCCTTCACACAGAGATTTTAGGGACAAATGCCAGTAGACCTCTATTGTTCCTGTTCATTCATTAGCTACAACTGATTTTTCTGTTGTGTTCACACTTCAAGGTAAGGATAAGCTAGATTCTGGTCACATTGTGCGTATTGAAAAAGTAACTATGAGACACAGAAAATACAGATGTATTATTTTAAACACAAAATAACATTGCATTGTTTTCTTCATGGTTTTAAATAATCCTTAGAAGTGAAACATACATGTTTCAAGGTGATAAACTCCTTTCATCCCATTATCTTTGGGCCTTCCCCTTCCATCTCCATTAGTTGTATCATTCTCCTTTTTTACGTCTAACCTTCCTGCCCAGCCTTCACTAAATGGACTCAGAAAAAAACCTCTTGGTACTATTTTTCACAATGCCATTTTCTATATGCATACTTCTCATGTCTGCAGCAAGAGAATGATATTTGTGATTAAATCATAAAAGCCTACTTTTAAATTGGCACTCTGTCTCTAGTCCTCCCTTCCACATGCACCACTGCAGATCATGAAAACTGCCTTATAAGGCTTCAAAGAAAAGGAAAGGGTCTCAGTTTAGCTGGAATAATGCGTTTCACAGAGCCACAGCTTTCACTTACCTCCCATGCTGTGGGTTACTATTTGCTTTCCCACACTTCCCTTTGGGCTGACAGTCTTTAGAGCTAGAATTAAGACAGGCACAAATGGTGATTAAACCTGCTTAGATATAAAAATGAGGGTGATCATCAAATCACACCTAATGCTTTAGAAGTTGGGGAAAACAAGTCCTATCCCTCTGAAAAGCTTGCAGTCTAAAGCATGTTAAAATAAAAAGTGCTCAAGGGTTATTTTTGCAAAAAAATTTGTGATGCAATTTATTAGTCACCTGCTCCCCCCTTGAAGTGTTCTTGTTTCTCATGAAGTAGGCAAGGTAAACTCAAATGGTCTCCCTCCTACCTAAGTTGCTTAGCCCTATGCTTATAACCCTGAATTTCTTACCTCCCTGATGATGAAGGTCTGTTCCACTTACTACTTCTCTCCCCAGTGCTTCTATGGGCAAGCCAAGGTAGAAATCTTAAAACCTACAGCTGGCAGTGGTTCTTATTAGGAATTGTTCAGGAAATTCTCTCATGGGTTGGTAACAATCATCTCAGCCATCACAGCTTTGAAACTCACCAAGGAGGTTACCCTATGGACTGCTTCTCATTCAAGGACCACATTCACCTACTTCTTTGTCACAAATCAAAGCAGACAATCTAGTGCTATAACCACAAAGCACTTTCAGAGAAAGTTAATACACCCTTACTTCAGCATCAAGTTGTCCTTCTTCTGGCTTCCATCCAGATACAGAAACTCTGGCTTCACTTAGCAATGCTTTCCACCCAGACTGGCTTGCCTGTAAGGGAGTATGGACAAAAGGACATTTGCTACTGATCTACCTACTTTGCACAGAAGATGAAGCAGATCAAGCACCAAATGTCTGCCAGTGCCTTCGCAACACCACTCCTGGGCAGTATTTCCCATTAGTCCCCCTTCCTCCTCTTGAAGTCCTATACTGAACCAGGTACAGAGGTGCTCAGCACCCAACTCTTGTAATATCATGATGTCAGCAATATCTTCATATCTTGTCAGCAACTGGCTAGGGGCTACCAACAAGCTTCTGGTGTGAAGCTGTTTGAAACTATAATTTGACAAAAAGTAAAGATCAGTAGTTCTGTTAGGAAAGAAGGGATTTTCCCATGATGAAACCTCAGTGTAAATAGAAATTAACTGTCTCAAGATTGTGTGTATCAGCACAGTATCCTGAACTAACATTCTGACAGCACAGTGAAAATGTGTTTGTCCGAAAAAGAGTAGGACCATATCTAGATGTGGAGGCGATGTTCATATCCAGTTTCTGAATCTTGGCAGGATCGAGGAGAGAGATAGAGCCAAGCAGAATGAGAGCACAGTAATCAGACATAGGACTTCAAAATCTCATCTATTGTTTGTTCAGTGCTACTGAAATCTGCTTAGGCTAGACTAAATTCTAGTCCTCTCTTGAATAATTGAAGAGAAAATGATTGTGGGAGAAGTTCCATGTAACAGGAAATCCAAACAATCTGCCAGATTTTGGCAGTGCCGTGCTTCTCCATGTAGCTCACAAATCTCCTCCTATCATTAATTGGACTATCGGTCATTGAATAACAAAGTAACTGCAGCGCACAGATGGACAGTCCTCTGCTAGAGGCCAAAACAATCATGTTTCCTACTCCAGCATCTCCAGCAGATCTTTCAATGCCACCACAGTCTAAATTCTTAAATAATCTTTTTGTTATACTGCTGTCCAAACAAACAACAACAGAAGAATTCTTACTTCCTTTAACAATTAATCCAAAATTATTAGTACCTGCTTACACAGGACTTTCAAATCAAAACATCTTGTTCTTGGCTAGAATTATTCCCCTTTGACACAAGTACAGACTGAAATCTATTGAGAACAGCAGAAGAGTTATTGGAAAATGAAGCAAAATACTTTCAAGAAGTTAGTCTCCTTACTTTGAGAATAGTTTAAAAAAAGTTTTGTCATAACATCGCATGCTCTGCACAAAATCAGCCAAGTCAGAAAAACTTCAACTGTTCTTAGGACATTCCCCGACAGAACGCAGACAGGGCTAATCCTTACTGCAGCAATGCATGCAGACCTGCTGAATGCCCACAAAACTACACAGAATTACCTTGAAGCGTATGTTTGCTGGTTTGTATATTCAGCTCTTCTACATCCTTTTACTTTAGGGGTATGACAATTAATTCAGCTACTATCCCAGCTCTGGTACGCTCATAAAAAATTCACACCTGTTTCACAAATGTTCACCTGTTTAGTAGACTAAAGTTTAAAAAAAAGGAACTTTTTGCTCAATAATATAACAATTTTTAAAAGGAATTCCTACTATGACATGTGCTGTTTACAGGCTGTAAAATTAAAACTGCCCAGTGAACCTTAAAGGGAAAAAAAAAAGGAAGGAGGAAAAAAAAAAAGAATGATTTGGATTAAAATATCTTTTCTTAACTTTTTGGAGGAGAAGCTTTTCTGACTTGGCAGCACGGTACAATGAAATGAAATCAGTGCCAAGTGCCTTATCCTCAGTTCTGAATGGGCAAAGTTCCCACTGACTTTCAAGATTTCTTCCCTTGCAAATCGCATTCAAGAACATGCACCTAAGGCACGTCCACCACTATGTTCTGCCTCTCCCCTTTGTGTCAAGCAGATGTGTAGAATTTTTGAAATCAGCACAGCAAGCTGTGAATGATGATGCATGAAATGAATAAGCTGAGTCTAGTACAAAGGGGAAATCCTGAAGGCTTCGTGCAATCACTGCTATACTATTTCCTATGGCCTGTATAGAAAAGATGCATAATATTCTTCACAGAGACAAAGAAAAAAGCTCACCAAGGCCAGAAGTCTCAATCAGAAGCCCCACATAAAAGACAGAAGCTCTCAAGTTTTTAATGTTGCTTAATTTCCCTCTTATTCCTAGGCCCTTCCTCACTTATGCCCGACTCCTCAAGCTCTGGGCTGCTGTGCACGTGGAATATACACACACAGCAATCTGGGGCTCTGAGATCCTGGTTCACTTTGCATTTCTTTGAAAGCAGCACAGCTTATGCAGTAGTTTGTGTTTCACACTTCTCCCCATCAGCCGAGGTGAGTTTGCACCAATCCATCAGCATGTGAACTGTGATGGCCAAAGCACAGAAAAAGGCGTAGTGATTTCCAGATCAACTGAGCGAACAGCTCTGGGGCAGTAATGTATTAAAACCCCACAACTGCTTCCTCATGTGGACATGAATCAGAGACTTCAGTTACATTAGCAAAAACATTTTTAAACCAGGACAAATGATGCTCAGACTGATTTAGCTTAATTTGATGTATTACCAAATAGCAGTAACCTGGCATAAATATGGTTTAAATGAACTTAGCAACAACAACAAAGATGAGCATCCTGAGCATAACACTGACTTAAATAACATTGAAATGGTATATACTTTTTTTTTTTAATCACATAGGAGATATAAGTACATCTCTTTATGGATTTACTGTGACACTCCCCCCCATTCTCTTGCTCTCACACACACACGTACTTGCTCACATGCCTTGCAACCTCCCCTACTGCACTAAGTACATATAGAACTCATTTCAGAAACTGGAAAACTGAGGTATAAAATGGATAAAGACCTTCTGAGGATGTCGTTGGAGGAGGCAAATCTGAAATCCTGTTTACTCGACTAGCAACACAAAGAAGTTGTCTGTGAATGGTATTCGCAGCAAAGAATAACTAATTCCTCATCCTGAGGACATTCTGTTGTGAAATAACTCACCGTGTTGCAATTATTATTGCATCCAGTGGCATCAGTGAAAAGTCACAATAGAGAAGCATATGGGAAACTATTCTGGAAAACTTAATCTGCATTAACCACTAAATTACCCCATGGAAACAGATCTGCACTAACAGCTCTCCACTCCTTCCTTGAGAAATGTTAAAAGAAATAGATTCAAATTTTATCTCTTTCTCTTTAAGATTTCTGTGTTTTGTCACTCCAGTTTTACCATAGAAATAACCTGAATCTGCACCATGGAAATTAACTGGACTTGACTACACTAAATCTAGAATCAAGGTTTATATACGTAGAAAAAAAGCCATATCAAACTTCTCACTTTTGCAGGCATTGGGAATAGCAGCAACATTCCAGTCCTGAACATCACCTAACTTCACCTCTTCCCCTGTATTCACTCCTACAAAATAGTTCTTTCCATTAACACTGGAAGATAGACAAGTTCCTATCTTTCCAATGCTCCTGAAAAGTATCTTTCTTAGTCTCACGTTTGACATGGGAAAGCACTGATTTATAAATGTTTTCATAAAGTGTTTATGCTAATCATATGCCTTTTACTGATTGTAGCATTCATCTCTTCTTACAGAAAAAAAATATTAGAAATACAAAAACGTGTGGTTCAAAAAATATTCTTAAAGGACCCACAATCAGATTCTGCTGCTAATTATTAGATTTTTCTCCCCAACCAGACAGTCTCAAAACTTTAATTTAAAATATTTTCACTTACCAATTTTTGTTGAAATAAATTAACTCTGCAGCTCTTTGGTATAGGAAGGAACCATGAAAATGTTACCCAATACACTGTTTTTGACAGACTAACAGTAGCACCAAATGTGATCTTCCACTCTTCCATTCAAAAAAGTGTTAACGCAAAAGCCTAAATATTGTCATTACACTTAAGTGCTAACATTATTAACCTCTCCACAGCCCATGTTCAGTCTTTCTAAGGATAATGAATGCACTTGCATCTATTGTAGATGTTCTAGAATAAGGCTGTAGGTTTTTTTAACTGTGCAAATAGTTGATAATGATTTTTCACGTGCAACAACTCAACATTTCACTTACAGCCTGATCTTGCAAAGTGCTGTGGATTTCTGGGGCGAAGGATGCTGTGCAGATGCATCCTCCACAGGAGCAACATGTCTCATACATAACTGTTTGTAACTTCACCTGCTCTCCCTGAGAATGTTAATGGCTCGATTCTGATCCCTCCCACACAAGCGGGAGTATGAAATCCCGCACCGGCATTGCTCAGAAGGCATTTAGATTTAATGCATGTGGGATGTATGTCTATGTCCAGAATAAATGGAAAAGTTAAAAATGATGTTCAGTACAAATAAAACACACCTTCATTAATTCTAAAGGGAATATGTTTCTGCATTTGTTCTTGAGGCAAATTTCTTGAGTCCAAGCAAAGGATGCAACCGTGCATTTGTAAAAAAGTTGTATTTCGGGCAATGTCTCCCTCTATGCTGTTTGCTCTCTGATGGAAAATACACTCGTGTTCGAGGAAGAACAGGCAGTATCTGTACTTGTACTTACGTACAAGGCTGGGTTCATTGCTTTCGTCTTGCAGTGGGTCTCTCCCCCATCCAGTGGTGCATGTCTGTTTACAACCCTTTGCACAAGCTCTGCCCACAACTTATGAACTTCAGGATAAAGTTCAGCCCCAGGAAGCTGAAAAATGCATGGAGGATTTTGTCTGAGCATCTCAAAATCAATAGCTCAGGAAAAGCATCGACAATCCAAAGGACTGAGATGAGCTTTGAGAGAGAACAAGGTAGTTTATACAGAGGCACCCCTCTGTGACTCCCCTGGGACTTGCTCACAAACCCTCCTTAGGCCCTGACTCATGGCAAACAAGGAGGATAACTTGAATTTAAATACTGCAAACCTTTGAAGAACGAACGGTGTTTCTCCCCTTTCATGGCAGAGAATGAACTTCCAAAGAAGTCAGATGAAGAGAACAACTACTTATAATGATGCAGCTGCAACTCAACTCTGAAGATATCAAGTACAAGTCCAGTGCTGGTGGCAGCTCACCTGCTCAGGAGCCCTCACTTTTGTCAGACTTGCACCACACGCCTGTCTGGGAAGGCTCAGGGAGACCTCTCTCATGGAACAGGATTGTCACGCATACCCTTCCAGAGCTGTCCTGGCACTGCCTGTTCTGGAGAGCACTGGGGAGCAGTTTGACGCCCAGCTGAGATGAAACGGGACCTGCTGCTGCCCTCCCTTCATATCTCCAAGTACTGTACCAACCCCACCGATCTTACCACCTTCTCTCAGACCTCTGGGTTATGGAGCCGCTTCTCCTCACAGATCTAGTAACAGGCACGCTCCTACCTGAAGAGTAGCAGCGCAAACAGGAGAAAGCAATGCCACAGATTTGCTAGGTTTCACCAGAAATGTTATGGAAGGAGTTGAGCTGAGGGTATTAAACACATTGGAGTTCTCATTTGCAAAGTGATTACCCGCTTTTCCCGCGCGGCTATTCCTGAGCAGAGGGGAGCCTGTGTGGTTCCAGGGGCTCACCGCACGGACCAGAGGGCAGATGGCCCCAGGGACTTGCCTGTGCAGAGGGCAGCTTGCATGGCCCTGCGGTCTCCCCCCCAGGGTTGCAGACCTGCAGCAGCTGCTCCCGGCACTCCCCCTTTCCCAGGTGGCCAGGAGCCAGGCACCCCGCACCACAGAAGGAGACTCCCGGTGTGGTTTGCAGAACATTGGCTGTCCTCTTGGAAGGGCCGGAGGAAGGCCCTGACCGAGCCCGGACGTGCTTCCCGGCAAAGAGCAAGGCAGGGGCCGCCGCCGGGGCATCCCCGCTGCGGGAGCAGGAGGCAGCGCTGGGCCCCCGGTCCCGGCGGCGGGCAGCGAGGAAGGGAAAGCGGCTCCCACCACCCCCAGCAGATCTCGGCCGCCACAAGCGGGCAGCGGAGGGGCGCAAGGTCTCCCCGAAGCCGCTGTTCATTAGGGGGGAGCAGAGCAGGCCCCTGTAACCTAAACCAAACCAAATCAAAAAGCACCCTCGCCTTCCCTCTCCTTCTGTATCACGGCAAACAGCGCAAAGGTTGGTCGAAGCAAACGAAAGGCAGAGGCTCGAGGGGAGGCTGCGCTGGGAAATGCACTGACCAGAACGAGGGGCTCCGGCTGCGGAGCGGCCGCCCGGCTCGGCGAGCTCTGAGCCCGGCCCGCGGCCCCGCCGCGTCGCCGCTCGGAGCCAGGAGGAGCCGAGGGCACGCTCGGGGGTCGGCCGGGAACACCGACTTTTGCCACCGAGCAGAGGGAGGGATAAGGGGTCTCCCGCTCGGCCGGCGGCCCCGGAGCTCCGCGGGGGCTGCAGCTCGGGGCTGTTCCGCAGCGCCCACAGAAATGCAGCCAGGAATAACGCAGACCTCTAAAAAAGAAAAGGAAAAAATAAACAGAAAGTTGTCCAAGACTAAAAACACACTCGTCAAACATACTGAAAAGATTAAAGATTGAATTATTTATTTCCTCTGGGGACTCCTGTAACCATTCATTTTTAATAGAGTCTAATTAAGAGTTCCCCAACGGGTTTTACTTTTGTAAATATTTCAGATGAGCTCGGGTTTCTAGGCAAATCCCCCAGAGCAAAAAAAAAAACCCGAGGTGCACACGTGTAACCCCCGTCCCTCCCCGGCGGCCGAGAGAAACAAGCCGGACAGAGAGGCAACAAGTGGCCGGCGGTTCGGGGAGCAGCATCTCCAGTCGCACCGCGACGCTGCCCGGCCCGGGTCCCGCTTTTCTTTAGTAGAAAATCAAGTCGAAGGACACTCACCTCCCCATCCCCCAAAACACACCACGGCTCGGCAGCCGCAGAAACCCGGCCAAAAAGCGCTGGCAGTTCCCGAGCTCCTCGGCCGGGCGGGACCGCGGCTGCTGCGGGGAGCCCCGGGACGGAGCGCGCTGTCCCCGCTCCGCGCTCCCCGCCGCCGCGGAGGGACCGGCTGCGCGCCCGCTCCCGCACAAACCGCCCGGAGACTGCCGACGTGCCTGATATAAAATTTATTGATCTCTCTTCGTTTGGAAGAAGGAAGCAAACGAGGGGACGACAGGGAAGGAGTGTTTCGGTGTCTTTTTTTTTTTTTTTTAAGAAATCCGGTAAACAAAACTAAAACGTTTCTTCATCTGATATGTCAAAACATGGTTCACAGTGAAATTCACAAAACCAATGTACATAAGTTTACAGCTTAAGAAAAACCCAAGACACACAACTTACTATAAATAAAAGAAATGCGTTTGCGACCCGCACAGCTCTCTCCCACCTCCCCTTTCTTTAAGGAACAAAACCCTAAAGTTAAAAAGCCGTGAAAGCTACAGCTTGTGGAAAGAAACCAAGCGAGGCTCGGTAAGGCGGAAAGAACAAAACACTTAAGAAACCACAAAGATAATGTGAACAACTGAGTTTAAAAACAAAAGCCTGACGGGTTTTTTTTTATGTCATTGCAACGCTAGAAATCAAACTGGAAGATGCAAGAATTTTTAAAAACTTTTAGGCGAATAGAACAGTGCCCAACCTAGCAGAAACCAGGAAAGAAGTTGCCGTGGTTTAGAAACTTCACAGCGGCTTCTAGGAGGCAGGAGTTGTAATCTATTAAAATAACAGCTTGCTCAATTTTTTTTTTTGTACGAAAAAAAAAAAAAAGGGCACAACTAACGGATTTCCTTTTTAAAATTTCTCCAAAGTTAGTATTAAGTCTGCTAAGCCGAGCAACACTGCCGTACGTCCCGGTGTAGTCAGGGAGCGGTGGTGAGGTTAGGGATTAAGACGGGGAGCCGTCCGGAGCAGCCAAGTTTATATGTGAGTTAGTGGTACGGTACCATTCACGCCAGTCCCGGCACTCTGGTAGTGCTGGTGGACGCTGTGTAACCTGCTGCCCTGCAGGGCGGAAGGGTCTGTGGCATCCCCCCCCGGGGGCAGGTACATGCTGATCATATCTCGCAGGTCTCCCAGGCAGGCCCTCTGCGAGTGGGAAGTGATGGCAGGAGGCGGCGAGCTGGGCTCGGATTTCACCACCGAGCCCATGGAGCCCAGGCTCATGGCCGTGGAGGGCTGCTGGCCGTAGGCGGCGGGGGACATGCTGTAGGTGGAGGCGGCGTTCATGTAGGTCTGGGCCGTGGACATCATGGGGCTGTACTGCAGGCCTGTCATGTCGTAGCGGTGCATCTGCTGCAGCTGGGGGCTGTTCATGCCCGGGTGCTGGCTGTAGCCCAGCTGATCCTGCATCAGTGAGTAAGCCCCGTTGGTCCAGCCGTTCATATGGGCATAAGTGTCAATCCTTTGCCCCACCCCGACGGGGCTACTCACCGCGTTGCCCCCTCCCGGGGCCAGCAGATTGCCGGGCAGCGAGTATTTGTCCTTCTTCAGCAAGGTCTTGGTCTTCCTTCGGGGCCGGTATTTGTAATCCGGATACTCCTTCATGTGCACGGCCCGCAGCCGCTTGGCCTCGTCGATGAAGGGCCGCTTCTCGGCGTCGCTCAGTAGCTTCCAGTCGGCCCCGAGGCGCTTGCTGATCTCCGAGTTGTGCATCTTGGGGTTCTCCTGGGCCATCTTCCGCCGCTGGCCCCGCGACCACACCATGAAGGCGTTCATGGGGCGCTTCACCCGGTCCTGGTCCGAGCCGGCTCCCGCTCCGTTGCTGGCCCCGCCGCCGCCGCCGCCTTTACCGTTGCTCCCCGGAGCGGGGTTGCCCCCGGCGCTGCCCGGCGTAGGCTGCGGCGTCTTGATCTCAGTCTCCAGCATGCTGTACATGGCCGGAGCCGGCAAGAGGTGCGCCAGGGTGGCAGGCAGGCGGGCACCAGATCGGGGAGAGGAAGTGAAGGGAAAAAAAAAAAAAAGAAAGGGGAAAGAACCTGCCTGGGCGGCTGCTGCGGAAGGAGAAAGTTTCTGCCCGGCGGGCGGAGGCGCCGCTCCCCGAGGTGCTGCTGCTGCTGCTGTTGCTGTTGCGGCGGCGGCCGCGCCTGCGGAGCGGTGCGGAGCGGTTCCTGCAGGCAGCGCCAAGCGATGCGCACACCAATCCCGGGGGTATTTGATTGACGGGCTATAAATGAGCGGGCGGCAGCCAATCAGCGAGCGGTTCCCGACAGCCCCGACGCCGGTAACTGACCCGCTGCGGGGGTGGGGGGAGCCAAAAAGTTGGCGTTTGGGGGCTGCTGGTGCCGGACCCCCCCCCCGCCGCGTTCCCGGGCGCCGCTGCCCCGCGGCCCCCGGGCCCTCCACCTGCCTCCGGCTCCGGGCTGGCGGCCCAAGCGGCGGGCCGGGGCAGAGCCGGGGCAGAGCCAGGGCTGCGCGGTGCGAAGAGGCTGGTGGGGCTCCCGCAGCTGGCGGCCGCGCCGCGGGGGAAGGAGCGGGGCCGGGCAGGCCGGGGCTGCCCTCGGGGGCGCAGGGAGGAGGAGCGGGGCGGGGCGTTGTGCTGCAAGCGGGAGCCGTGCGTTTGCCGGGCACAAAGAGATTTGGGGCTCCCGCGTCGATGCACAGCCCTGTGCCAAGCTCGGAGAAGCTGCCTGGAGACGGAACGCTGCAAGGACACCCCCCGGAGCGGGTGAAGACGGGGGACGGACTAAACTCTTCCATTTCTGAGCCCTCTCCTGGGGGACAACCCGCGCTGCCCTGCCGGGAGCACTCACAGCCCCCGGGCTTTCCGTCCCGGTGGGAGACGCCGGCGCAGCCCGGGGGAGGCGGCGGTGCGGACGCGAGCGGGGCCGGGCTGGCTGGTGGCAGGGCGCTCCCGGCCATACCCACCTACGCCCACCCCCTCGCCACTTGAGTTTTTCCAGTGGGCTGCCCCAAAGAGAGTGGAGGGGAGGGTGTTTGCAAAACTCCCAAGTGTCATGGCAACAGCAAAGTTTTCTCCTCGTGAAAGAAAACTTTGGCGGAGGGTGTGTGAGTGGAGCGGAGCTCACTGCAGCTGTCAATCATGGGCTTCCCTTTCCGTCCCTTCCCTCCCCTTCTATCTTTCCTTCCTTCCTTCCTCCCTTCCTTCCCCATAGGCACGGACACCCGCACCTGCACGGACAGGGCTGGCAGCTCCTTGAAAGCACCGCGGGCACAGAGCTACCCAGCCTGCCTCGCCCTACCGCTGCGGGGCCGGGGGGGAGACGGGGCGCTCTGCCCTGTCCTTGCTCTTCCTCGTCCTCCCCCTGCGCCCCACTCCAGCTCCGTCTGGGGAAGCCAGACTGTTCTCCCGGCCGGGGCGTGCCGGGGGAGGAGAGGCAAAGCGAGCCCGGAGTTTGCTTAGAGCCAGCCTGAGAGAGCCCCGGTGCCGGAGGAGGTGGGCAGCACCGCCGGTTCAGCTGGTGTAGCTCTGAGCAAACCGCCCCGGGGGCGTTTGGGGCGCAGGGGAGGGTCGGGGGGCTTGAGGTAGGGATGTATCTGGGCATCACGTCCCGTGCTGGGGGGCCCGGTGAGGAGGGATGCTGCCGGCGCAGCTCCCCCGGTTTGGCAGCCGTTGGTGTTGCCCCAAAGAGAAGACCGCGAGGATAACCACGGTAATCGGTACAGGGGGAGAGGATACCTCCAGGGCAGGGCTCCAGGCTGGACCCGAAGGCACAGCCCAAGCCGGTGCCGCCAGTCCCGAGCCCGCCGCGCTGCGGACGCCGGGGAGGGGGCTCCGGGCCGGGCCGGGGAGGCTTCAGCAGGGCGGGAGCCGGGACCGCTCCGCCCGACACCGCGCAGCCCCGCTCAGCGCTTCCCGTGGTGGGGGGGAGCCAAACGAGCCGGCTTAAAACGGCACTGGTGGTACTCTGGAAACAGCACGGTGTCCTGGTGGGATTTTTATTTGAGTGGATCTGAGCACTACTGTGATTTAGCAGTTTAAGGTACCACTCGTTTTGTACGGATTTATTTTTTGACAAAATTATCTGTTGAACAAAGTCGAAGGGGAAATAAATCCCACTTGCGACGAGCTATGGCGTAGTCAGCATTTTGTCTTTCTTTGGTTTGCTGCTGGTGTGTTCTTGGGTGAAGTTAAAATTTTGCAGCCCGAGAGGACAGGGTGGCAGCGGGAGGTGTTTCAGGCGGTATCACACCACAATGCACACCTCGGGCGTAGTTCGCTTGTAACTTTGCAACATATTGGAAAAGCTTCAAACAGCTGTGTTCGACCTCAAACCCCTCCGAATATTTTGACCGCTCCAATCGAGATTTAAGACGTGCCAGGCTGGGCTGGAAAGCGGACTGTTATATATCCTGACAATTCTTTGAAATGACTTTATATCAGCGTTTGTTGGAGGGACTGAACACGCTTGCATGCAACGAAAAATGAGGCGTTATATGGAATCGGAGAACATGCCGAAAGCCCTGTGAAACGTGTTTCCTTCGATGTTTAAATAAATGTTACAACGTTAAGTTTCAGACTCTTACTTTGTCTTTCAATTTGTCTTCGCGCTAAGACTCCAAATTATATAATTTTGTTCCCGAAGGCCACGCTATTTAACACTTTAAGATCCATATTATTTCAAAGCAAGACAACATTTCTCTTGAAACATCGCAAATCTCGTAGATGAACTGAACCTGACTGAATACAGAAGTAAGTATTCGTGTATTTCCACACTTCACAGGTCCCTGTAACGCTCCCACTGCACTAGGGTTTCCGTGCCGCGCGTGTTCTGAGGAATACTTAAAAATCTGGCTGATTCCTATTACCAGAAGAAAGGGGTGAGCAAGGACACGCTGCTCGAACCGCTCTGCCTCGGCATTAGCGATGGTGCGCGTAGGAAACTCTTAGTAGGATTTCTTGGGCGATTTCAGCACCCGAGAGGAGAGTCAGAAGCCAGCTCCTCTCCCAGGCTCTGACAGTCCCGCGCCCGTCTCCTTGCTATTTCCCCGCCCGGCGGGTGAGCCCCCGGCCCGGGCGCGGCTCTGCGCGGCCCCGCGGGCGCTGCGCACCGGGGCGCGGAGCTCGCCGGGGCGGCCCGGCGCTGTGACCGCTCGCAGGTCTCCGCCGGCAGCGCAGCCGGGGCGGCTCCTCCCCACCGCGCACCCGCGGCGGCACCTGCGGCCGGGTGCCCCCCCGGAGGGACCGGAGCTGCGGCTTGGGAAGGGCCCACCGGTGCGGGGCGAGAGGGTGTGAAGCAAAGCACGGGGCAGGGAGGGGCTGCTCGGAGCTGCCGCCAGCGCTGGCACTCCACCGCTCCCGCAGGTACAAGCGGGGCTGGAGGAAGGAGAAGGAGGAGAAGGAGCTCATTCTCTTTCCCCTGGTCTGAAAACTACAGATCGCCGGTGAGGAGGGGTGGGGGAGAGGAGGAAGCGAGGCAAGCCCCGCTACACCAACTGCTGCTCCCTAAAGTTACCTGCAGAGCGCTTTAAAAGGTCCGATCCCACCACCCACTTGGCAGCCACCAGCGAATTCAAGCCTCCTCCTGCTCCTCTGTCCTGCCCGTCCCGTGCCCCGGGAAAGGGGAGGGATCCTGCGGGGAAGGGGTAGAAGGCAGGAGAGGACACAGCCAGCGCAGTAAACGGGGCGGGGGGGGGGAGCATTGTGCCTGGAGCCATTTTCTTAAATTCACTCCCCGGCAGCGGCCGGGAGTAGGGGAGAACCCGTCCGGGGCCGGAGAGCCCCGTGTGGCTGGTGGGGGTCGGAGAACACTTGGGGTCGTGTAAATACAGTTGTCAAAGGCAGAGAAGCCCACTTTTTCTTTTTTTTTTTTTTTTTTTTATTTTTGGTGACAAAGGAGCATGAGGCGAAATCAGGAGTTTACAGCACAATCCAACTTGAACGCGAGAGAAACCCCACGGCTGAAAAGGCACATTTGAAAGGGACCGTCTGTTTCTTGCACAATCAGCGCTTAATAAGCAACATCCATTAATATATGTTAATTGCAGCTCCAGCAGAGCTTGGGGGAATCTTGGAACCGTATCAGGGAGGATCGCTGGCTTTTAAAGAATAACGCTATGCACCAAACCGGCCCCATTTAATCTTATTACTAAAACATCCCCCCTTGGTCCCCAGCCTAACTCCAGACTGAGATCAGCGAGGGCTTGTCCTCGAAACTTGCCCAGAGGGAGGTGAGCGCCCCTTTCGTTTGGACCCTGCTGACCCTCGCTAGGATGATCCTCGGAAAATGCCCAGGCTTTTATCGATGCTTAAGATAAAAGTTCACGTGCTTTTCTGTTTGATCCCTGTTTTAGGCTCTAATCCACGTCCTCCCCCAGAAATTTCCAGCGTGGTAACGTGGCTGCTAAATGGGTCGTTTCAGTCTGGTTCTGCAGCCCAAGGTCGTTAGGAGATTTTTCTATTCCCCATCTAACGTCAAAAAAACCCCACAAACCAGCTCGAGGTTGCCTGCGAGGCTGCCCGCCTCGCTGCGGGGCTGACATGGCTGGACCGATCTTCCAGCCCAGCGATAGGGAGAACAAATCATTAGTTCCGACAAACGAGCTCCAACTCCTTTCTGTGACTTTCCCAGTACCTCGCCGCGCTATCGATGCTGCACTAGAGACTACAGCTGTCCCTGCTGCTCACGCATACGGGAAAGCAAGGGATACTTTTGATGACATCATTAAAAACAGCAACATTTAAGAACAAAGATCTTAAAGTGCGCGGGTAAAACCCGGGCAGCGTCGTTTGGGTACAGATCGATTCCTTTGAACTGAGCCTCCCAGTGCATTCAGGAGGCAGCGGCGAATGTTTTTTTTTAATCACTTTCCCCTCCAGCTGAACTTTTATTTGGCTTCTGACAACAATAGCGGGCTGCAAACAGACCTCTGGGAGCGCCCGCTGAATAGACCCTTTTGGAGCTCGGATTGTTTCCACCGCCACAAAAAAACAACCAGTAGCTCCGTTTCTTAATTGGGTTGTTCCTGGCCCTCGTTCATTCAGGTGTTCGCGAGGAATTTGTTTATTAGCCTTTGACAAACAGCTCCTCCTGGCAATCGCCTCATGGGGTTGGCTTCAGCTGGAGTGGAGGGATGCGGGGAAGGAGGGGGGGTGGAGAGGGCATTGCTAATAAGGACTCTCTCCATCTCCAAGTTACCAATTAACAGAGTTGTAGAGAGGACCACCAGCACAGGACAACTCGCCAGGGCTCGCTGCGGAGCCCCGAGGAAACGATAGACTTAGCTCATGTTTTCACGCGAAAAGACCGAGGAAAAAACGAGCACGAAAAGTGATGCTAAAGAGACCACCGCTGCCCCCTGCACCGGCGGCGGCTGCTGCAGGGCAGTCTGTGCCGAGCCTGGCAGGAATCTCTTTCCCAAGAGACGAGACAGTAATCGGAACTTTCTGCAACTTCCCTCCGCTGTTACAGTATCAACTGTACAGGACCCCCGAAAGGGTTGTCAAGCACTGGAACAGGCTGCCCAGGGAAGTGGTGGAGTCACCATCCCTGGAGGTATTTAAAAGACACGTAGATGTGGTGCTGAGGGACATGGTTTAGTGGTGGACTTGGCAGTGTCTGGTTTACGGTTGGTCTCGATGATCTTAAGGGTGTTTTCCAACCTAAATGATTATATGATTCTACCATTCTAACAGCTCCCGCACACTCTACCTTCCTGCCCCTGCGCAGCGGGGGACACCGCACCCGGCACTTCCTAGCGCCCTCATTGCTCGATCCCCCCTGAGCCCCCGGTCCCTGGCAGCAGGGCTGCCCCGGCCCCCCCGGCGGCGAGCGCTCCCAGGGAGCGCAGCCCTGCGCGCTTGGGGCCCCGCTGTCCCCTTCCGCCGCCGCGGCCCGGGGACGCAGCCCTGTGCGGGACGGCAGCCCTGGGGGGGCTCCCCCGCGGCGGAGCGTGGCGCGGGGACACGCGTGGGGAGGGGGCGCGGGGGGGAGCAGCGCTGCCCACAGCGAGACCCGGCACCGCCTGCGCGCGAAATGCGCGTTCGCGTGGGGCGGTGGGGCTCCCCAAAGGTCCCGTGCGCTCGCCCCAAGCTGCCCGCAGCAGCGGCCGCAGGACGAGGGGAACCCGCCTGTCCCCCCCCACCCCCGCCCCGGTTACTTGCTGCGGTGCTTTAATGACTTTCCCTGGCGCCGGTGACAACCGAGACGTCGCTGCACTCCTCCAGAACACCCCAGACCCAGTCACCACTGTTCTGCACGTTTAAAACTCCGTGAATCTTTCCTACAATGTTTTCCATACAGATCCAGTAACCCACCTTGTTTGCTGGTAATGATGGGTAGACTCCTTTTTATGAGTTAGATTAGAAATCAGACATTAATTGTAAAACTCTAACTTGCTAATTAGCTGCAAATAAACTATTAATTAGTGGCAAATTAAAATCAAAACACACCTTATTCCTACTCTCTGACATACAATTTTGAAGGCACATATTGTTTCAAACTACAGCCTGTATCACTGGCACAGCAAATTGAGATCCTGAAAGGTTTCTCTCCAGGATAAATAACTAAAATATATTCTACTTTAATTGACATTATACAGGACACAAATGAGGTTTTCCTTTTAGAAAGAAATAGCAGTTTCTAAATAAAGCTTTGCAAGCTGCAGAATGGAGGTTTCAACCAAATGAATAGTCATTACTACCTTTTCAATGATGTGGGCCTTTTGATCAGAAAAGAAATTAGCTCTAAAGGACAGACAATAGGAAGCCTGCCCTGCAATAGGAAGAAAATTAGATGGCTAAGGCTCTTAACAACACCTATTTCTATAAACCATGGAGCTTCTTGCTTTTCAATTACAGCTGTTCATTTCATATAAGGAAAGTGGAAAAACACAGGGGGAATATAAACTCTGTTGCACCAAAAAAGCCCAGGACAGGGCAGGCAGGCAGTCTTCCCATCTCCCTTTGTTTTTATTATAATCAGTTAACTAATATTATATATTTTATAATACCAAGAGTATCCAGTATAGTGTTCTTTAAGTCAATCAAGGAATCAAGATGGACTACATTCAGTAAAAGAACTAGTAAAACATGAGAAACGAAGTTAGGTAGTTGGATGTTTCCACTGCACATCAAACAATATATTTCACATTGTTGTGTGCATTTTTCAGAGAAAACAAAACAAGACTGAAGAACCTGAGGAAAACAAAATGCTGGATAACACACTGTCGTCTTTTTGGTTATAGTAAAAAAATTAACTCCAGTTCTTCTGAATTGAATGTTCTTTCACTACACTGGAACTGACTGATTATTTCAGACATGTTCTCCCCACATTACTTTTAACTCATGTGTCTTAGTTATTTTAGAAATCGTACTCTTATTTTTAAAACTTAAAATTAACTTCTTGTGTAATAACTTTAAAATATGGGTTCTCTTTCAAATTATTTCGTTTGGACATTATTTTTGAACATTGTTATTTCTGCTGAATATAAACCTAATATAAGTTTTCTTACAAATCTGAGACACAATCATAAAAGTACACCTTTCTTTCTCCACCATTTCTCCTTAGCCATACTTTTATGTTTAGGTGTAACAAGTAGATGATAATATGTTATTAGCCATGCAATATACTGTAATTGAAATAATCTCTCAATGATGATTTGAACATATAATAGTCACAAAACTTTATCATAAACAAGTTCTGTTCTCATATTGACTCAGCTGGACTAGAGAGATCTAACAAATAACATAAAATCATGGAGATTTCCCCCTCCTTTATTTTTTTTTCATTCTTCCTATTTTTCTGTTTATTTAATCTTTCTCTCATTCTTTATCCTTTCTCTCTCCCTTTTCCTTTCACTTTCACTTTCCTCTTCTGTCTCCCTTTTGCTTTTCCTTTTTCTCATTTTTCTCTTTCTCTCTCTCCCTATTGTACTGTTTGTTTGGAAATAAGGCTACATGGCTAATTCAAATGGGTGATCAAATATATATAAATTGTTTTTGCTGTAATAAGGTGTCTTATTCTTTTCACCCTCAAACAAGTAAGTGTTCAATAAAAATTACTTACCTTGTTCAGAAAACTAAATCACATTTGTCTTCTACCTAGAAGTGATTTTAATATGAAATCTGAATGACAGCTTTTTATTCAGTGTCTGTATCCCCCTTCACTCCTGCTTTGGCCTTGTGATATACAGGAATAAACAATAAGAGATAGTTTAATCTGTTAAGAATGATCTCCTGACTCAAAATTTGGAGTCATTAATGTTAGTATTTGAAGTAATCTCCATGCTGGAGAGCAGTTAGAAGATTATAATTAATGCAAGTCTCTGCCTCACTTTTCACTGGGAGAAAACTTCCCTTTGTTTTGTAAGATCTTAATTAAACTTTCATTTTATTTGAATTGAATTTGTCTGAGAAAAGTTACCCATACCAGCCAGTGGGAAAAACTTCCCTTCATGCAAATAGGCAGCTCAAGTGTCATTGAGACTTCTGCAATTCACAATACAAAACTTGTATAAAGATCTGCATCAGTGAGGAGATGAAGAACTTGGGAAAACTCAGTATTGGTGCTGCAATTCTCAGTCCAGACCTCACAGTGATGCTTTACTTCTGATAGTATCTTCAGTCCCTGTAAACAAATAGAGGGTAAAGAACTGTCTGCAGGAGAACAAGTGAATCTAAACTGACCTTGACTCTCAAAATCTGGAAATCTCACCTAAAATTGTTGAAATATCAGAGCAAAGAGATTTTGGAGCAAAGTTCTGCTAAGAACAGAGAAGTACGGAACCTAGAGAGCTTTGAAAACTAGAGTGAACAGTTTGTGAGTGGGGCTGTGTTGGAGGGGTTGGATGTGATTGGATCTGAAAGACATTAATACAAGCTCAGTGTTAGGAGGGAGAGGTTTCAATTCCTTTAGCCCTCCCAGTCCACCGCGGAGAAGACATGGCCGGCCATGAGAGCAACTCACTAGACCTGAAGATCCTTTCTGCAATTTTTTTTCCTAACATATATTGATAAATGAGGGCAATATGTGCTCCACAGCCTTTTGTAAAGCAAATGTATGCATATACATACAAAACAGGTATAAAATAACAGAAATGGAACTCACTGAAGAATCAGTTATTATATGGACTGTTTTCATGACACAAACACATGTCTGACCTGAATATGAGTCACAAATAACTACACCATTTAAATTAATATTCAGCACTCATCCTCTATTTCTATAATAGCTCAAATCAATTACCTGATATTGAAGGTATCTCCCAAGAACTGCTCAGTTCTCAGTCTTGCTGAACAGTGCAAAGACTCATGAACTAACCACCATCAGAATTCTCTCTTACTGCTCACGTGTAGATGCAATGACTGCTTAGGCCTATGAACAATCACAGAATCACAGAATCACAGAATCAATCAATCAGGTTGGAAGAGACCTCTGGGATCATCGAGTCCAACCATTGCCCTGACACCACCATGTCAACTAGACCATGGCACTAAGTGCCATGTCCAGTCTTTTCTTAAACACATCCAGAGATGGTGACTCCACCACCTCCCTGGGCAGCCCATTCCAATGTCTAATGACCCTTTCTGAGAAGAAATTTTTCCTAATGTCCAACCTGAACCTCCCCTGGCGAAGCTTGAGGCTGTGTTCTCTTGTCCTATCACTAGTTGCCTGGGAGAAGAGGCCGACTCCCACTCCACTACAACCTCCCTTCAGGTAGTTGTAGACTGCAATAAGGTCACCTCTGAGCCTCCTCTTCTCCAGGCTAAACAACCCCAGCTCCCTCAGCCATTCCTCATAGGTCAGACCCTCCAGACCCTTCACCAGCTTGGTCACCCTCCTCTGGACTCGCTCCAACACCTCAACAATGCAGCATACACTCAAGGTATTATGGTCAAGCCCTTCATTGGCTCTGTAGATAACAACTCTTTTCCTAGTAGGGCAAGTACAGTTGGCACTTGCAGAGAAAGAACTTATGCAATGATACAGAAGTTAAGGACTTGGGAAATAGGTATTTCAGACAGGTGGACCAGTCACATAATGTGCATCTAGAGGCACACTGTGGATCTTCCTGCTGGTGCACTCATCAGCTTTCTCATCCAAAAAATCTAACCAAAACCCAGTTCTCCTTGTTTAAGAGGCCCTTTTGATTCCACTAGATTCCCTTCTCTGGACCTACCAGGAACACGTGCAGGGGAATTACTGGGAGATGGTGTTCCATGGGACAGTGATGAGGTACAGGAATGTAAGGTGTTTCCAGGTGGATTAGACATTGGGTCTGAACGTGGGTGAGGATCACAGGACCCTCATCATGTTAGAAAAGAGGAAAAAAACCCACCAAACACAACCTTATTCTGGCAGAAAAAAACAAAAGGCTACTCAGTGAGTGTAGCATGGAGGGGAAGAGGGGATTTGGTATGCAGTCCTGAGGCTATTACCTGAAGAACTTGTTAGGTTTCCTGTTAGGAAGTAAGGAAGAGGATGCTGTGTGATGCAGGAGAAGCTACAGAGGGAAAAGGCTTCAAAAGGAACTATGTAGTGGCAGAGAAAGGAATCCAGCTGGGAGACCATGCAGTTTATGTCCTCTGTGCCATGGCTGGTTTTCCTTTTGCTGTCTTTTCCTGCTGTCAGCTGCCACTGTCTTCCTGGCCCACCCTATTCACACTTTTGCAAAATAGCCCATCAATATAAGGTTCAGCTTCTTTTTGAAAAGGATTCCATGACCCCTTGGAAAATAATGTAATCTCACAAAACTGTCATACTCTACTCTGACTTTGATTTAACTTGATTTGAAGACTCCACAAACAAGGAATATCTAAAAGATGTCCAGTGAAGTCTCAGCAGTACATTGAACAGAGGTTATTTAATCCATAGGATCGTCTAGTCCTATTTATTTATTAGAGGATATTTGGATTGGAGCTGAAAAATAATTGTAGGCTGATAAGAAAACACTCGGTATTTATGATCTTAATGAATGCTTCTGCAGACTTGATTTCTGTATCTGGTTTCCAATTTCTATACACAGACTCTGTAAAGACGCAAGCTGCACTATTTGCACAACAACGTCTCCCAGTAAAGCTAATGGAAAATTAGTTGGAGGTAGTTGTGCTCTAGTGTTGCACGGAAAAAACAGACTGTTCTTATTAACAGTGATGCTACTTCTCATTGCAGGTTCAATCAAGCTAAATTCCATGAAGAATGGCAGCGAACTCACACAAAGCATTGCAACATTCATATACATTAAATAAAAATGAGGACCTTATTCTTCCATTCCCAAGATTCCGTAAAACCAAATGAACTGCAGGTTCTATTTTGATGCTTTTATGGCTCTTACTATCATGGTATTTGAATATATTACAAAAATCAGTGTAGTTTTCACTTAACAGAATTCCATGTGAGGTAAGGATGTGCTAGCTCTATTTACAGAGGAGATTCAGACCGTGGGCATAATAGTGATGCATGAAAACTTTCTGAAAGACACAAGAAATACATGGAATTATATCTCTCTGGCTAGACCAGAGTAGCCCAGGGCTTGATCATCTTGCGTATTTGTAATAAATCACGCCCATAAATACTGCAAGCTGAAAAGGACTCAAAGCAAACCTGAACTAATGGAAGCGGAACAGTCAGCTCTACATTTTGTAACTCACTGGGAACAGTCCAAATGAAACACCAGGACAAAAGAATCCAGAGAATGGAGACAATGTTATCAATCCCACCTAAAGCTCTACATATTTGTAACTTGGTTAAACAATATGTAAAGAATATGTTTTGAATGAGCTGGGGACTGACTAGCGTGGCGTGGAAAATATTCTATTACAGTAATTATAGCCAAAAAAAGATGAAACTTTCTAAAGAGTAAGAGTTAGTCTGCAAAAAATTTTTTTCAAGCTCACGCAAGACACAATTGAGACAGATGGTCTTGGCTCACAACTAGGATGTTTACTGAAACACAGAAAACCTGCACCTTTGCATACCAGCATAAATAGGAATAGTAATCACGCTTCCGTCCCTCTTTAGCAAAGGTCCCATGGCTCCTCTGCTGCCTGGTTAACAGGATGATTTCCTAACCCAGGTGAGGGCACGCTGTGCTTCCTGCAGCATTCAGGTGTTTCTCAAGTGCTGCCACAGGATGCACAGCTGCCAGGTAGAACATTGTCATGTAAGGGAGAAACGTTACTATTTTTCCTATTCAAAACTAATCACGAGCCATAGAACATATTTAAATTTGTAGTATTATTATTCCTTTGGATTTCCTTAATTTTAAGTGTTTGAGGAAATGAGAGCTACAGAGAAAAGATGTCTGTGCTGTTGTACAGCATGAAAATGCACAATCAGAATTAAGCAACAATCAAACTTCCCCAACTAATCATTTTCCATTGATAACTGTTACACCGTGACTGTAGATTAAACAAGTAAAGACATGAGCTTGAACCAACTACACATTTTTAAGGTTTACTGCTTACGCTAGGGAAGCCTGAACACTTCCAGATTGAAGGCTGATGTGAGACCTGCTGGACTGACACAGAATTGATACTTATGCTGTTACAGCTTACTTAAAAGACTTTGTTTGAAGATTAAGAGAAAAGCCAAGTTCCACTGTTTGCCGACATGTGCTAACTTCCTGCTCAAAAAAGGACAAGATGGCACAGAGGACATGAACTGGTCAAAAGAAAACCCTTTATCTCCAGGTCTTTGGGTCTGATCCCAGAGGGTTACAAAAGAAAATAACTACTGTCTGGTAAGTGTTGCTGGCGTATGTACACTGAGCTGGAAATCCTTGGTTCCCTTACTCTGTACTCAGTTTTTCATCATTAACTCTTCAATAACTTGCAATTATACCTCAGTCATCATGAACTGACTGTAGTAAGAGGACTGTACCTAGTGCTCCTGCACATTAAGAGTCCTCCAAGTTAAATTGCCAGGAAAGTGTGGATAAACAGGTCTTGTTTCTACCACTGTATGAACAGGTCTTGTTCATACCACTACATTCGTGATGAAATAGAGGACTTTTGACTTGAAAAAATTGCTGATCATGCATTTCTCCCTATTCCTGTGTTAACATCATACACATAAAAAAAGCAACATTTCTACATTCAGAATTATACCAGGAAAATTGTTGCTACAATATAAAGTAGCATTCAAATCTTCCTTGTTATTTATCAGCTTCTGGCCCTGCTACCACTATATCTTTCCAATCTTTGCTTTCCATTTCTTTGGAGGAACACATTTGATCTATTTTTCCATTGGGCTAATTAGACAACCAGCTACAAAACCTATTTATTTACAGACTTGAAGAAATACCTGACCCTGGTCTTACTGCCTAGAATAGAGCTGAAATGTTTATACTAATCACACACCTACGATTTTTGTCAGCTACATGCTTGCAAAATGAGAGGGATTTTTTAAATTATGATTTTTACTTATTATGCTCATGGCATCAGGCCCGGTCATGCATGTTTGCTCAATAAGATGTTTCAGAACCAGGAGGATTACAGCTTATATATCTTAAGGTCATGTAATATCTGGATGATGATAACAGGTACTTGAAACACACTGTTTAGCTTTTCATGTTATGCCTGTCACACCCCCAAAATTCTAGTGTTTACAGATTGATAAAAATGTTACAGGTAGGACAAATATACACGTACACACACACAGTGGTAGTCACAGTCACTGAGCAACTTAGAGCAAGAACAAGACAAAACTGAAAAATCTCTACTTTGTTTACGTGGTAGCTGTCTGAGACTGAATCAGGATTCCCACTTAAATAT
Source organism: Nyctibius grandis (assembly GCF_013368605.1). Lineage (NCBI taxonomy): Eukaryota > Metazoa > Chordata > Aves > Nyctibiiformes > Nyctibiidae > Nyctibius > Nyctibius grandis. The sequence goes on from NC_090670.1 coordinate 11,394,520, forward strand.
AGTGAAGCTTCAGGCTAGGCACTATACAGCATAGATCCTAACTTACTAACAGCAGAACATATTTTGTTCTGTCATTCTTTTCACCTAGAGTTAAGATAATATTATATACAATTATCAGTCTTCCCCAGTAATTTGTTCTGCAAACAAGTTAGTTTGCATTATCATTTCTAAAGTTTGAGGCATAGGAGTAGGACAAGTTTGAGAGGACTCTCTGTTTTGAATTATTCTCTGCTGCGTTTCTGGGGAAATGGTAGTTAAAGACAAACATGATCAAAATTATAGACGATAAGATACATAACCTTCAGGATAAATTATCTATTGGTGTAAATTTTACAATGTCATCATACCATTGACTTTACTGCACCTGCAACTTACAGCATAAGAAAACAACCTACTGCTTTTTTAGAAAACAGATAAGTAGTCCCTTTACTCTGTCTTTATACAATGGATAGAAGAATGATAATTTAATTCACTGAGGTTAACATTGATGGTATAATTTTACAAGTGGATTCAACTGACTGATTAAAACTAGTTAAATGAATAGATGTCTTCACCTGAATATTCCCCATTAAGGGGAATAGGACTCCATAACATTAAAATTAAAAAAAAAAAATAAAAAAAAGGTTGCGCATAGCATATTTTTAGTTGCTTGGTATGAATTCTGCAGGAATGTGTTTAGTGATGTTACTCTAGCTAATAGACTAGTGCAATAGGTGCAATATTTTGTGCAATAACTTCTTTCTAAAAAACTAGATGTGGCCATGTAAATGGAGACCAGATAAATTACCATTAAAAATGTGAATGGCAGAACAAGAACAGGATTACACATAATAAGGTAAAAACATTTTAGTACAAATATCAAAGTGATATTAACACTACATGGGATTTTTAGGCCCTCAAGGTGTGCAACAGTGCATATAATCTGCATGTGAAATTACCATGACTGTGTGTGCATATGGGGTATTAGCAGGTGTGAATGGCCAACAAAGTAGTTGCATGTGTGATAATGGTAAGCCCACACACAAATTAAGCTTACATCTGCATATTCATTATATAGCCAGGGCAGTTTTAAGTTTTGAGTACCAGTCCTACAAGGTCAGCTGTAACATGCCTAAAGTCATATTAAATTGTAAACTGTAAGAGCTGGTGTAAATGCAACTATCACTAGGTTGCCAAAATGCATACCAGATTTTTTTATTACTGAAATCAGGCCACAGCTTACTACCACCTTACAGGCTACTGATGAACAAATGGGGTATGATGTATATCTGCAAAGTTTGGTAGCAATATCAAGAAAGTTCAAATATGCATTCTGCCTAGATGAAGAACTTAACCTTGTTTGTTAGGTAAGTTACCTTTTTTGTTGTTGTTGCTCTTTGAGAGAAAATATTCTATTTTAGGACATATCTCATGTAGTAAAAATCAATTGCATCAGAACAATTAAGTTTGGAGTAGCATCACCCAGTTTTGTGGAAAAACATGGACTGAATGGGAGCATAGCCTCTTGACAAATAAGATTTCTGAGTGCTAATTGAGATCCAGTAGCAAACAGCAACTAATCTGAAATCTAGTAATGCTTGCATGTGTTCTGTAGTTAAATACTAATAGATATGAATGAAGTGTTTTGGGGGAATTTGCCACACAGCTTCCATGAACTTCAGGCAACATGGGAGGTAGTAAGCACAGGATATTTGCTTGTAGCAGTAGACTACATAAAGGAACTCGAGATAATTGGAATTATAATCATTCAGTTCTGAGAAAGTCAATAAAAATGTCATCTTATATTCTTACTGCTTTTCAATTGCTTACTGCTTCCTAATTCACTTCACTCTTGAACTGAACATCTTTTATTGCATTTTCTGGTTTTAGCTAACAGAGCTCAGGGTCCTACTCTACTCTTCTTCTGAGAGTTAAATTTAAGTTACTGGATGGCAAATATGTTATTGTGGTAGGTGTCATATTGCCAACAGTTTGATAAGCAGTCATCTCTATTTTTATTATTTAGTTGGCTGCTGAGATTATCTCAAGGAAGTAACTTCCCTTTCTCTCTGCTCACATAGTCTGTAGCACATTCCTATTGCTCTGTCACATGGGAATTTAACATTCCTTGTCTTACAGAACCTGTTTTCTTAAAAATATTTACTAATCTGTATTTCTGATATCAGGATGCCAAGTGCCAGATTAAGAGCACTCTGATAAGAGTGTAAATCCAATGATGCAGTATGACTATTGCTGAGTAACCTTACATTTATCTCAGCACCACTGAAATCCGACCAGACACTGGAAACTATTTCTCTTTGAATTTGATCCAGATTTTCAGTAAGAATATTACTCAAAACTACAGTTGGATTTAAGTCAGGCCTTTCAGATAGGATTCTACATATCCTGAATTAATGGCAAAATTTCATGTAGGGAATCTGCAGGCTGTTGTTATTTGAGAAGGTCTAGCCCAGGCAGTTCAGGTCTATGAGTCCCTTTCCCAAATTAACCCTGCAGAGACATACGGAACAGCACTTGTTGCCCAGCTCTGGTCCTGGTCCTATCTCTAGCACAGACTCAAGCTCTGGTAAGGTAGCCATACCAGACACAAGATGTGTTACTGAAGGATCAGACTCTTAATGTCTGTTATTATGTGTTGTTTTTTTAAAAATCCATTAATAAATTGCCTTTAAGGAAAAAAAAATCATAATCCTCCTTAATAGTCGTCAAGCTGTAAATGAAGCTTAACAGTAAAATTCGACAAAAAAGGACAAAAATTATACTTCATTTTCCTCAGGAGTTACTTACAGTCATTTTAAAGTCAATACACTTTAGCTAGCTACCTAAAGCCATTAATTATCTATATGAAAAGAGTAACTAAATTATAGGCGTTTCTTTATTCCACCATAAATTGACATGTTCTAACTAGACAGTTTGTTTGCTTTTATTGTTCAAAAGCCCCAAAGTCTTTACTGTCCGCTTCTCCACTTGTCTTAAATGTTTGATTAAGCACTGTGAGAATTGTCAGTATTGATAAACTTCTTTCCAGTACATTAAGCACTTTAATCCTTTACATTCCTACTCTATCTCCATTGCCAAGTCAGTCAGCTTCCTTAGCACTTGATTTTAGGCCAATATTTGCATTAGAAATAGTCTATAAATAAAATTACTGCAATAACAGGAAAAATTGTTTTTCTGCATCTGAAGAATTCTGACAGAAACAGCACACGAAAGGCTCTGCTTGTTCTTCTGTAATCACAGGAATTAAATAGCTATCTAGTGAGCTAATTAAATGGGGTAATTACACTCAGCACTTTTTTTCCAGTTTTCTAAAAATCTTAATTTTGATGAGTGGCAGTGCTACTTATCTGTCCTTCATGAGCTTGAACTAAACAGGAGTTTTTTGGTGTCTGTACCATATTTTAGATTAGACTGTGTGTTTATTGTGATAATTTAATAGAAGGAGGTTCAAATCAGGAAGTTCAGAACTCAGTATGAACTCTGTCGATTTTTGGAACCGTTAGGGTCAGCATTTTGTTTTTATTTTTTATTGCATTCCTTTCTTCATACTGCTCCAACATTGAAGTTTATGCCTCAAATACAGAATGTGTCAAAATCTGGTTTTGAATGCATCAGATATTTCATTTAGAATGCAATATTGCACAGTTTGACTATATTTCACTTTATTTCCTTTTTGTCTCTTTGAATTTCAGTTGGGCATATTCTGGGAACAGGAACACATTTCAGGGCAGCAGGGACGTGCTGTAAATGATGTACATTTGTATCAGGATTACACAAACATAACTAAGTTTGGAATTTGCTTCCATACAGATGATTAGCCAGATAGCCGTGTTAGCTGGTTACATTTGTGTAGCATATTTGTGAATGCTTCAAATTCAGTCTCACCTAATGTCATCACAATCAGGAATTCTTATTATCATTTGTCTCTGGCCATACCTATAAGCTATGTGAAACAGCGTGGTTCTATTGGCTTTGCTGGTGCTTCACAAATTTCAACCAGCCAAGGATTTGCCTGCATATCTGTAGGACACTGGCAGAAAACTTTAGTATCTCCTCTTCTGCATTTTATGAATGTAAAGCTTCTGTAAACTCAAATAGGTAATTTGGATGCAAAAAGCATTTGGTACTTCAACACTAGTACCATCTTAGGAAATACATTCACAGAAGCTTAACATGTCTTTGCCTTGTGACAACTGCTACAGAACCACGCCATTTATAAATGAAATCACTGCATGCTTATATTTGTTCTTATCAAAGGCTGACCAAATTCAGCACATCATTTGCATGTTTCCCTCTTTAAAAGATGATTTGGGAAAGCCACATGCAACACAGAATGAATAACAGTGGTTAGCCAGAGCAAAAGTGTGAATACTAGGTCCTAACCCTGTAGTCTTTACATAGATATTGTTTCCAGGGACAGCAGTAAGTATTTTGCCTGAGAAAAGCCATGGAGGATCAGGCTCCACAGTGCAATTTTTTATGAAAATGAAGTGGATGAGGTACTTCTATCAGGCTCGTTTAAAATAAAATAGGAGGGCTGCCTTTTGTCTGCACTGCTAATAAGAAAAATATGCTAGAATAGAAGGTAATTGTAATAAGGTATGTCCCAATTTTTCTCAATTTTGCTGAGTTTTCTTTGATATGATTATGGATGTCATACATAAATGGTATTTCTTCAGGGTGGATTTATTAATTTTGGAGATGTACATTCTTCTAGTACATATATAAGAATTGACCATTTATACATAGGGGAAGAGAAAGGGTAGAGAGACATACAGAAAACAGACAGTGTAGCAAAGAACATTGTGTCTGCAGCATTCTTCATAAATAACATGAATCACACTGAATTGCCAGAGATTATTTTAATGGCTCGACCCTTATGCTGTTATGGTAATTACAGAGAGTTTTAAGCCCCTCCACCAGGGAAATTATGCATCGAAATAGTAAAATTTTGTAATGAATTTCAATTGTCATTCAAAATTCTTTATCAGAACTTTGGGGATTAATAGTTCCAGTACTTTTTTCCTTCTGGAGAACCATAAACAGTGCTTAAAAAAACAGCAGAAAACATGCAGTATATCTAAAATTGATGCAACTCTCATTGATACCAGTGAAATGGTTCTGATTTACCCCGAACAAATTCCTGGCTCATCTTTTCTATATGTGGGAGAAAACTATTTTAGGATGAAAGGCTCCTGGATAGGCAGGAACATACTTTATGACAGTTAAGTCCACGTAAGTCCACTATTTACCTACTGGGTTAGGGAATCAGTAAGGGTTACGTATGTCCAGAGTTTCTCAGTCTGTCCTTGCTTTCCTTGTGGAAATTCCAGGAAGAATTTGGGGAGTTAGGCTCTTTGTCTCTAATTTCTGCACATCCAGCAGTTATGTCAGAGGAGCAGCAGATACCAGAGTAAGCGTCTTATGCACACTGCATATTGTGCTTGTGCACTTATTTCTGTCTGGAGAATAATGGACATATCTTTGGCAAACCTGGTGATTCATAATGCCATTGTAAATTTTCTGGTTCAGAGTGAGGTACTAAGTAACAGGTTTTCAGAATTGTTTTGACCTTCTTATCTTCTGCAATAGGACTGAAGAAGTAGAAATAGTGACCGCTGCCTCTGTTTTTGCTGTGAAGTAGCTGCTCCATCAGAATGGAGCTTGCCCTCACTATATTCAGCACCAAAGGCTGAACTCAGTTAGACTTCTTTTTCATCAATTAGTAACTAACTGCAATGCATCCTATTCATTTCAACTTATAAACTCAGTGCTGCGTATCAAAGGGGGATAGGATCTGGCTCTAGATAGCTGAACACACAGAAATAAAAGGTCTGTTTGCAGAGCAAGTGGGCTAGCATGCAAGGTGCTCTCTGTGCATGATCTGACTGCAGGTTTAGATTTTCCATAGATGAGAGACAATAAGGCATTGCCTACATGTAGAGTTGGTATCTTCTAGTTCTCTGTAAATTCATATTCTAGCTTAATGCTCACTTGCTGCCTCTTGTAGACAAGCCCCAAGATAATTGTTCATATTAAAAAAAGCTGTTCTTTCTTGAACAGGAATCTTCTCTCTCTCTAAAGCAGTATACTAAAGACAGATTAGAGAAAAACCCTCAAAAGCTGCTAAACAGATGTGAACAAAAACACCAGGGTATTTTATACACATGAAAATAATGATACAAGAGTTTTCCAAGTACGATAACATCACTCCTTGTATCATACTAAATTAATAACATCTCTCAAGCACCTGCCTAAACCAGAAGTCTTTCTAAGAGACTAAGCATAACCTCTCTCATTAAATCAGCATTCAGAGGGCTAACTAGCAGATGCTGCTGACATGAACCCAAATGTAATCTCTTTAACCTTGTCTTGTGGGGAGCAGACAAGTCATGACCGAGTAATTCCAACTAAATTAGATTTTATGTGAAAGTGTATAATCTAAATTAAATTTGATTAAAATGATTCACTGATTCTTGTTTCCTTTTAAAGGTCCTAATGTAGCCAAGGTGACCAGTTTTCAGTAATCTGTGTAATCAGATCAATTTATTTTTACATGCTTGATCAAGATTTTTTTATCCAGCAGCTTTTTCTATATTAATCATATTTCTCTTGAATATCCATAGATAGATTAGGTGTTTTCTATTCAGATAGAGGCTTACTGTAATTCAATATTCATCATGTTAATGAAGAAAACGGTGAAATCTAACTGTGCTGACTATAAAGGTGTGTGATGTAAAATATTAAAAACTAACTGCATGGAGAGAATCATCAGGTCATGAGTTGATCAGAAGACAGCATCAAATGCAAAAGATTGTAGGACAGGTGAATCAGAAAGGGCTAGAGGAAAGATTTTTTTCTGTTCTCCTATCCCCAAAACTCCGTTCAGTACAAGGCTCTGCTCAGCACAGACTCACCGCAGCAATATGAGTGGAATTCTGCAGCTGCCTGTTTGTGTAGTGATAAATTTCCTGGGCTTAACCCCTTCACATCCTCTTCTCCTACTGGAAATTTATGCAAGTGGGATGAATCTTGGTCACTGATTTTATTAGATTTTTAAATCTTAATTGAATACTGCTAGTACTGGTTAGTGACTGTATTCTCAACACTAATCACAGTCTGCAATCAGCAAACAACATATAGGTACTAATTAAGACTTATTAAATTAACATGACAATTTTATTTAATGTATAAAGTCAGGGGTTGCTGTATGCTGAATGTAACTGCTTTAATTCCAATGGGAAGACGGTCATGGATTCTACACAGGAATTTCTGTAATTTTTTATAACAACTGCTGTTATCATTTTTCCAGATACTGTTTCGCCCTGGTATCTGGTGGCTTTTTTTTTTTTTCTTGGACATCACATATTTCCATTGTTTGAAGACCCTGCTACAAATCCAGACTTCTATAGTGAACAGGACTTACTAGAAGGTTACAGGTTGTCTTTAGAGATGTTATTGGATCTGAAACAGTGCCTGGTTATATTAGTATGAAAAGGCTTGAAGTTGCAGAAGGAAATTAAGATGTATTATCAGCGATGTCACTCAGGTGATACTGCTGTATAACCCTCATGATAAATTTTGGGTTATGCACATATTAAACTGCTAACTACTCCAGGTAGTTACGGTGGAATATTGGAATAAATCAAAGGGAATGAGGTGCCCAGTGTTTACTTGGCATTTTATTCCTTTTGGCTGCTCAGACTGTTTTCCCACCTTTAATTACCACAACTACTGTTCTTTGCTCTTTCTTCCTTATCACCTCAACAGACCCTGTGTAGACCAGATACCTCACTAAGCCTGTTCCTTGCCTATGGAGCAAAACCCTTCAGCTAATGTTTAATTTTAAGTGTGGGAATATCTTCACAAATTTAAATGGGATTCTTCAGAGGCTTAAAATTCAGCATGAGTTTCTCCCCTTTTCTGGAGTGGAGCAGAGGAAAACTCCCCTCTTCCTCAAAGACTATGTCTGAAATCTAATCTGTAGTGCTCATCAACTTGTTAAACATGTTCTCTTTCTGGACAACATCTCTGGTGTTGAAGCTCTTATGAAGAGAATAAAAGTCATGAGTCAATAAACTGCTCCCTTCCCTACATTCTCCACTGGCAACAAAGCAAAGCTATTCCACCTCAGTATCTGCACTGGTTCTGAGCCAAGAGTTTTCTTTGTCCTTCTAGTTTTTATTGAGTGGGAGAACAGAAAACAACATAAATTGTTTCCCTTCTCTAGAGGATCACTCCTCACTTTCTTCTTAGCGTAATGAAAAAAAGTGCACTATTCTTCACTGATCCTTTTTAAGCCTTGTGTTTTTCTCACTACAAATGTACCTAAACCTTTTGTTGAACATCTGAAAAAAAAGCGGTTCTAATTTTTGAATTTATTTTTACTAGACACAGACTTGGTGGAAACTATCCATATTCCAAAGATCCGACATTCAAAATAACCAAAACATGAATAGAAGTAAATTGAAGCTATTCCATTTATAGACGTCTGTACCTTCTACCTATATTTCTGTTGTGCATGGAGTATTCATATGGGCTTATTAAATAGCCAGGTTGCATTCTGCTTGTTTAACTTCTAATGTCTTTTTTTTTTTCATACCTTGAGGCAGTTGTCCTCCTCTTCAATTAAAGTAACAGGATTATGAATGTCAGTGCTATGACTTAGCAAAACTCTTACCTGTGTGCTAAATTTTACATACATTAGTAAGCCCTAACCCAGTGAATGGAAGTTAATCAAACATGAGTGAAGACACTGGAGCAGCTCTACTTTTGAAGGTGAAATAGAAAAGCTCTTTGGGGAGTGAGGAAACAAGATCAGATGAGTGTTGTTTCAAGAAAGCTTATAATATCCCTTCAATCATATTCTCTTTCTCTACGTTTTACATACGACAAATGCTCTGAATCTTGAGCAACTATCCCAAAACAACAGCAAAGAAGAGAGAACCTGTAGGTCCTAAAAAGCCAGAAGGGGCCAGCCTAGTAATCTCACTTATATTCATTCACATTAAAACTACAGTTTTATCTTTGGGAAGTTTGTGACCAGAGAAGTTAAGTCCTTTGCAGAATTGTCTTAAATTTGAAAAAAATTACTAGTCATTGTTACTATAAAGAATAGCTCCTTATTTTTCATATCTAAAAGATTGAACACTTCACCATGATTAATAAAGCCTGGTTGTTATCTACTTTTGTCACAAAAAATGATATGCAAAAGAAACAGTCTGAAAAAAACACAAAGGTAAAACGCTAGCACGAACATTTGTATGACACTGCTAATTAAAAGACTTAACTTATTAGTCTTTAAGTAGCAAAAAAAAAGAAACAAACAAGTATAATTTGCTAGATTAATTTTACGTTCTGTTCTATTTAATCAAACTATACCTATAGTGAAAATGACAAATTTAAGTTGTCAGGCTATGGATGATAAGAAAGATAAAGGTCATATATTTTAATGTCATAGAAGGTCTTATTAAAGGAACCCTAATTACATAAGGTATCCATGAAACATTAATTAAATACTGTCTGAAATAATTAGGTCCAAGTTACTGATGATTTAATTAAACTCAGTTTTTTATTTTATAAGAAAACTACAGGTCCAGTATCAGTCTGTTGGCAGGATAATTGATAATGTGTCAGAAGAGCAAAATAGTAACCTTGGCCAGCTACACTGGAAGGACACCATGGCGAGCAAGTTGTCCTGCTTGCCACACCTCGTCGGGATGAAAACACATGGTGCGCTTGATTTATTTCAAAGGGTGCAGAATTCAGAAGAAAGAAAGAGAAAGGTTTTGGCTCACATTCTCCACTTGTGTAAACCGTTATAGCATATCATATGGTAGTTCCTGACCTCTTAGTCCTGCTGAGATTCCTTGCAAATTTTGGCGAGGATGCTTTGCCTTATCAAGTAGTAGGACTTCTATAACATAAGGCAGATGCACACCTAAAAGCCTGGTCTACCACATGCCCCCTAAAGTTGCAAACCCTTCTCCTATTCCCCTCTACAAGGGAAAAATGATTGTGTAAACAAGCTAATGACTCCTTTTGCATACAGGAGGCCCTGCCAACTCCATAGTTATATATGGATAAAGAAAGCACGACTGGGTGCAGATCAGTTGGCAAAGTGCTTACCTGATCTTTTAGAATGAAGGAAATATTGCATGAGTGAAACATCATCCCCTACTTAAACAAAACTGCCACAGAATATATGTGAGATTATCTTGGGGGAAAGAAAAGAGTACTGGTAAGGCAAGAAATATGTATGGTAAGTTTATATGTGGAGTGAGGCAGTGAAGGTGTTTTGAGGAAAAAGAGCCTTTTCCTATCTATACCATGACTGGGAACACAGGCTGCACGGCTTTACAGAGATGGACTCTATGACTTGATTCTGAACACTCACATCCACTGGCAAGAGAGATCTAAATCCTTTGTTTTGCCAAGCTGGCTGATCTCAGACAAGAAAACCTCACCCTTTATTTTCTCCTCTTGTAAAACGGAAAGGAACATCTTTATTTGCGTCATAATTATGAGTACTTTCTAATGCCTGTAAGTGATACTTGTATAGAAAATTACTATAGAAATGCAACATATTGACTTGAGAGTTCTAAGGATCAGAGGCAGCCTCATGCCTGCAGTGAAGAGCCAAACTTCTTTAAGATCAGCAGTCATCAAGAGTTACACAGACAGCTTAAACAACAAAAGAAAAGAAGCCAGAGAGTGGTGGTCAATGGGACAGAGTCCAGTTGGAGGCCTGTGTCTAGTGGAGTCCCTCAAGGGTCGGTACTGGGACCAGTTCTATTCAATATATTCATTAATGACTTGGATGAGGGAATAGAGTCCACTGTCAGCAAGTTCGCTGATGACACCAGACTGGGAGGAGTGGCTGACACACCGGAAGGCTGCGCAGCCATTCAGAGAGACCTGGACAGGCTGGAGAGTTGGGCGGGGAGAAACTTAATGAAATATAACAAGGGCAAGTGTAGAGTCCTGCATCTGGGCAAGAACAACCCCATGTATGAGTACAAGTTGGGGACAGACCTGTTGGAGAGCAGCGTAGGGGAAAGGGACCTGGGGGTCCTAGTGGACAGCAGGATGACCATGAGCCAGCAGTGTGCCCTTGGGGCCAAGAAGGCCAATGGCATCCTGGGGTGTATTAGAAGGGGTGTGGTTAGCAGGTCGAGAGAGGTTCTCCTCCCCCTCCGCTCTGCCCTGGTGAGGCCACATCTGGAATATTGTGTCCAGTTCTGGGCCCGTCAGTTCAAGAAGGACAGGGAACTGCTAGAGAGAGTTCAGCGCAGAGCCACAAAGATGATTAAGGGGGTGGAACATCTCCCTTATGAGGAGAGGCTGAGGGAGCTGGGTCTCTTTAGCTTAGAGAAGAGGAGACTGAGGGGTGACCTCATTAATGTTTATAAATATGTAAAGGGCAAGTGTCATGAGGATGGAGCCAGGCTCTTCTCAGTGACATCCCTTGACAGGACAAGGGGTAATGGGTGCAAGCTGGAACACAGGAGGTTCCGCATAAATATGAGGAAAAACTTGTTTACAGAGAGGGTGACCGAACACTGGAACAGGCTGCCCAGAGAGGCTGTGGAGTCTCCTTCTCTGGAGACATTCAAAACCCGCCTGGACGCGTTCCTGTGTGATATGGTCTAGGTAATCCTGCTCCGGCAGGGGGATTGGACTAGATGATCTTTCGAGGTCCCTTCCAATCCCTAACATTCTGTGATTCTGTGATTCTGTGAACATCCTTTCTAGATATGGACAGTGCCTAATTAAGAAAAATGTTCCAGTATATCATCTGGACAACTAACACTGGTCACATGTAGGGTTCTAGAAAAAGAGAACAGGAGAATCTCTTTGTAATTACAACTTGCATGCCTCCTAAATATCACTTTCCACAGAGAGCTTTTTATTTTTGAAAGGGAATTAACTTCTCGCTAGACAACTGAAAAGATTTTTAAAATGAAAACACAGACTAGAAACCTCTCACAGTTTATATTGGACAGAGTAAAGCAGATTCAACAAAGGAACACCTATCTTACCCTCTTGATAAAGTTCCTCAACTTCTAGCATCCATTGAAATCAAAAGATCGTTGAAGAGCCTATTATTTCATCATGGAAAAGTCATAAATTCTTAAACCCCCCAAATTTCACCACAACTGTCATTGGCAGGATGGGTCTTTTTTTGACCACAGGCATCATTATGACACCTAACGAATACCCGTATTTATACAAGAGATATGAGAATGATTCCAAAGTGCTAAGGAAATGCTAAGATATTGACTCAGTAACTAGTCAATCTCTTAATTAAATCCAGAAGGACAATTTTGCAATAAATTTAACAATTGACTTGTCAGTTGGACACTTCTGGAAAGACAGAGTGTTTTATATATTGTGTACGAAAAACATGCCGGCTGTACTGGGCACTGTACCTTTTTGTAGGACAAATTTCACATCTTCCTCAAGATGTCCATGAAACTTTTCTCTTATGCTTTCTCAGTCTTGAATCTCCTTGCATTAAAGATGAAGACTGAAATATAAAGAAAGTCGTTTTTTAAAATCAAATGGAATTGCTGTTTGTTTGCTTTTAAAGAAAGCTTTGTTCAAGTCATTCAAAAGACAAAAACAGAAGTTAGAGTTTTATTCTTTTCCTCTGCAAACTCTGCATGACATTGATTCCTAATTTAGGATGTAAAATAGTCCTACATTTTACCATACTGATTGCTTGTGCCATTTATGTAATGCCGCCTGTACAAAAACCCTTAACCCCTTGAGGTAAAAGTCAGATTTTATTATGAAGTTTTTCATTAAATCCTCTTACTTTGAGGGGCACTGTTATAGTCATCAGTATAAGAATGGCATGAATTAGCATCTCTATAATGTTTCAAAACTATTAAAACTATAAACATACTAGGTATCAATGAGCAATGTAGAGAGCAGACCTTCATTATTAATGTACTGTTTCAAAAAATTCTGTTGTCACTGTTCAGTATCACAGTACAGGTACAAAAATGAGTGGTTTTATTCCTTAAGTTCTAATTTCCACTGAAATAAATTGCCTTTTAAGATGTTTTTGATACACTTTTTAAAACACAGAAATCTTTCATATATTTGACAAGAATATAATTGTGTAAATACCTCTAAATAAGGAGTACATTAGATATCTACCAAAGAGGCTGTAATCTGTAAAACAATGTATTGTACGCTGCTTTTTTGCTCATGCACATCTACACACACGTATAGTGTAAGGTATTTAATGGTCATTGTTTGTCTGCAGACAGTATACAGACAAAGCAGACACAGGCACTGAAAAGAGTCCAGGATCTGGGACAAAGAGACAAGCAGATGAATTAATGGGAAACTGGTAACACAGTGTCAAACAGGATGCTGTTCAATACCTAGATATTCTACCCAGAAGGACACTCCACATCTAAGTTTTATGTTGTTTGGTATATAATGCCAGTCTTACTACAGCACACATTCTCTGGAGTCTGATATGTAAGATCTTTTCTCATACTCAGTAGTATCAATTTGCTCCATGACTGCTGCTTCTCAGATCACCAGTCAGAATCTGTACTGTTTGAGTCCTTACTGATATTTGTTGCCTTTATGAATTTGTCTTTATCTTTTACTGTGAAAAAAACTAAAAGATTTAAGTAAAGAATATTAAATGTGATACATGGTGAAGGCGTTAATTAATTTTTTACACAAGATGATGGGTCAGATCCTGCTCTCCTAATCTAGGCAAAACACAGGCTGCGATGGAAATTCTTTTTCAGTTTCTCCAACAGGATCAAGTACGACACAGTACTACCCCTTTATGTCATTGTAGCAATCAAATAATTTAGAAAAATGATCTCTCAAATTAATCCTTTTCAAAGTGACATTAAGTGTCAACAAATGAGATGATGGAGAATGAAAGGAAAACAGCTGCTTGTGTTTTACCTGTTTTGCCACCTGTTAACTGAAATGAATGAATAAACTGAATACTGTTGGGAATCCTTGGATTTCCTGAAAACAGTGTCTAGAAAATTAGCTTCCATTCAAAAATACATTGATGACTGAGTTCATATAAGTTAAATTACAATTATCCCACATGCAAAATAAATTTTATATCAGACTGTGAAGCCTAACAGCCAGATAAAAAAAAGGTGCTTTAAACAGTTTTAGTACTACAAGTTCTAGATAGAAAAACTTGCATATTGACATTAAAATTGGCAACATCTGTAACTTGAAAATCCATAAGCTGTGCATACATTTGCAACATTTCCCCCCAGTTATTTCTAAATACTGCTTTTAGACTTTAAAAGCAATGCAGATCCAGTACCAATTTCTTTATGTGAGTAAAGATGTTCTGCTAGAGATGTCTCAGGGCACACAGCTACCCACAAAATTGTAAAAGTCTGCAAAACAACCTAGCAGAAGCAGATCTACAATTAACAAACAAATTTGACAAGGCAGTTGCTGGATCTTTACTTATTTTTACGTTACAAGCACTTACCTGATGTCTCGTGCAATATGCTATAAAGATATTTCCTAAAAGATTTCGGCAAATGAATTATGTAGCTGAAATGTAATAATGAAGGTAGAAATTTGTCCTGTTATCAGTCACACACATTCAAGCAGAAACGCAGTGCAGCACAGTAGATAGAACTATAAGCTCTGGGATCTTCTCATTCAACCAAGATTGCTTCATACAAAAGTTGACAATACACTACTGAAAGCCATTGTTGATATTCAACATTTTTTAAATAGCTGAACAGAACAGACAATAAGGCATGAAGGAAAACTTGGATAGGAGGCTGGCCTGGAGTCTGGGTTCAGAAAGCAAAAACCATTAAAAATGGACAATAAATACGTGATTCTCATTTTTAATTGCCCTGTATGTGTTAATTAGCTGATCTTTACCATGCTGAAATTCCACCGGTTTTAAAGGAATAATAAAATATGAACCATAATTTTTTTCATCTATGAAAGTCTAGGTGCAGTTTTAAATGTTGGCACTGAAAGAGACATGTTTCCATGGTTCACACACACCATCCGCTAATGTAAATTAAGGAATTTGCAAAATCACTGAAAGATCCTCCCATTAATTGTTAGACCCATCTGCCTAGACTGAGGAGATCATACATTTCAGTCATTATATCAGAAAAAGGATTCATGTGAAATACTTTTTAAAATTATGAAAAACCACATATTTATATTTCCTGTTATTATCTCCTACCCCTCTATTTCCTCAATTAAAAGAGGTCAGACCACTATGTCCACTACAGTCCTTGAAGAAATTTACAAAATTTTAGAGATCTTACACATCTCAGATAACGGCTTAACTGTTTGCATTGTGTTTGTGTTGTCTAAGGTTTCAGTGCCAATAGGGTAAAATTCTACCTTGTATAACTCTGAAAAACTGAATCAGTACAAGCAGATCTTATTCTTTTCTACTGACACACCTGAAGCACCTTGTGTAGATCGTATTAAAACATTATGGTTAGTAGCCAGTAAAGGACAAGTTTAAACAATTTTATTTCTTGATAATCTAGATATTCCAGCAAAACATTCTGCTTTACTCTGTGGTTCAGAAGTATGGTTGGCTCCAGCTCTGCTTTGGATTTCATTGTATCCTGCTTCACCCATGCTATACTCAGTACTCCCTTCTCCAATTTTCTTTTTTTTTTAAATGGAGAACATTGTCAGGCTATTTCAGCCAGACCAAGCAGTTTATGATGAATGTTGGTAGAGTAATTTAGCAGGTTTTTTTTTTGTTAACCCTGTTGTATTATCTACTAATTCTGATCTTGAATTTAGAATGTGAAAGGTAACCACATTTTATAGTGCATCTTTCCCTCTTGTTCTCAGCTAGTCCTATTAGATGTGCTACTAGAATTTAGATATCACCTACATTATTTAGACTTCCTTGAAGAAAGGATATTACTTGGTTTGTCTACGCTATATCTGAGCTGCTTGTTCCAGGAAAAGTCTGAAAGCCCAGGTGTGTCCAACACTTGGCACCAAGCACATGTATTGTCCTCTTTGTCAGTCTGAATTCAACTTGAAATCAGGCTGCCTAAAAATACTGTCTGCCCTCGTAGCAAAACCATATTTGCCAGTGAGAATGACTAATGCAAGAACTGATCAACAGATGACTCCAAGCAGAGTGCCAAAGAAGGGACTCTGAGCAGGGAGGAGAAGGCTTGAGTACATCCTTCTAAATGACTGTTACCTGGGTCTCCCTTAAAATGTTTTCCCCAAAGGCAAGGATTGAAACCAGCTGATGAATACTTTGCACTCCTGCAAAGCACCGTGGGTACAGCTCTTTCAATTTGTGAGTCATGTTCACAAGTCCTTGTAGGAAAGTCCTAGAAGACATTCCCCATTTTAGTTGTATTTGACAAACCATCCATCCTGACTTTCTCTAGAAGTCACATCAGACAGCCTAGTGGACATAGATTGAAGTTAAGCTGCTTTGGTTCAAAGTCCAGGTTTTCTCTGACCTTGCAAACAGAAGCTGTGAACAGCAGTGTTCAAATGACTCATCCACAGAAAGCCAAGAGTGGGAATGAAAACTACTGGGCCTTATATCATTGCAACTAGAAGTGTCTCAGCGGCTGATCTGGTACATCCTGGGGTGTTAGAATTTACAAACTAAGAACACAGAACAGATATAATTGCATTGGTCTTCGTAAAGCTAACTCATTCTAGACAATCAAATCCTGCAAGTTGTCCAGCCCACCATGAAAGGTATTTTCTAAGTTAAAAAGAGACAAGTTTGATGCCTTCTTTTACATCAGAAAGAAATCAAACAAGCGCAGAGCATTTTGCTTTACAACTGGCCTTCAAGTGTAAGCCATACAAAGACACATATAGCTATCTATCTCATTGAAATGAGTTCCATTGATTTCAGTTAGCTCATTGATGTCAGTGGAAATGTTTGTGTGCTTGGAATAAGTCTACAGCATTGGGTCTAAAACAACTGGACATACGACATTTGCTTTTTCCCTTGTTCCTATGAGATTACTAAAACAACTTTCAGTAAGAAATATAAACATCAAATATCAATATAATTTGCAGTATCTTTTTACATTCCTTTCTTCCTTCTTGACACTTAAAATGATACCTTTGCACTGTGATTTACAATCTAAACAATTATATGAACTTCTAAGTTTTGCCAGGGCAAGAAACCTTCTGAACAGCTGCGGCAAGATCTTTTTATGCAGTAGTGCTCATATGAAAAACTAGTTCTAAATGTACTATAGGCTGCAATCCAAAGGTATGTGAGAATAAATCAGAATATGAACCTGGGCTCTTTTTACATCTTATCCAAAGCTATGAATCACAGAGCACTTTAGCTTTCAAACAGGCAGAAGATTTGAATAAGGAAAGTAATCCACCACTAGTTTTCCAGGTCAGGTTCCTCCTGTGTTATTACACAGATGCTACAGATACACTGTCTTTTTAAAATTTTTCTGTTCTTAAGAGGATAAGATATTCTGTTCTCAAACCCCCAGTGTTTCACCCAGTGGAATTCTAAAATTGTCAGTAATAATTCTGTAAATTATGTCTACAAGAAAATTGCAGTTTTATCCCTCTGAAGGAAAGGATTATTTTACTACATAGTTCAGTGTTCATCTCTGAAAATCACTTACTGGGTTGCTCTTGGCAAATTCACAAACTGCAGTTGTCAGGACTATCATAAAGTTGTATGCAACACCAATTTAACGATAACATTACACTGGTTTTCTCTCTAGTCTTGCATGGAGCCTGTGAATTTGTGGGAAAGAGATATTCAATACCAATGTATTCATGAACAATGAAGAAAATGACAGATCTGCATTCTGAGGACATAACATACACCTTGTCCACATTTCATTTGGATCCTTTCAAACGACTGCCAGTTCTGCTTCCAGATAAGTATGGAACATTACATGTATTCAGTAACTGTTTAAATTATTTTAAAGTTTTAGGTTACTACTTTAATTGCAAAGTCTTAATTTTCCTCTCTTACTAAAGCCATGATATGAAATCTTCTCTCATTGTTATAATTTTCTCTGATATAAGCCTGCTATAATTTAGCACTCAACTGCATTGAATCCCATTATGAAGTCTCATATCACACAGAGTATATCCGAGTATAGAACATAAAATGCTTAGCTTGTAAGGATAGGGAGCTTGTCATCTCTCTAATTTGATCACTAAAGTGAAATTTTGGATAAAAAAAGTTGGACTATAATGGCAAGATAATGCTAAATATCCAGATTTTTAAAATGAGTGACACACTATGCATTCAGAGGTAGAGATATGTGTGACCTTCACAGAAGTTAATTAAAATATGGAGAAAAAAAATTGAACTGCTTTTCCCTAGGAAGCTTGTATTGCAAATGTCCCTGGCCCTAATAGATGGGATAGTCCAATATGTCTGCTATTTCACATACAAGGTCCCCTTGAACAATTTCCCTCTAGAGATTGTCACAGTGAGGATGCCCCCTGTCACTCAGATTTTTACATGTTTAAAGGTAATTCTCTTTTGCCAGTCCAGATGTGACATTGGTTTAGACTTCGAACATTTCGTCTGTTTTCAGGAAATCCTGGGTAGATCTTAAATGGGACATCTGTGTTGACCTTGCAATACTATCTAATGCCACTATCTTAAATTTGCAGTAACAAGAATACAGACTCTTTGGTTTACTGAATTCTTCTATAGCAGTAAGAACAAAGTGTTAGAAATAATGTAACACACAAATCAAAATGTTTTGTTTCCTTGATGGAATATCAGTAACTATAAGAAATCACAGACTGAAAATCCAGTGAGTGTCTTAAAGTAATATTAATGAAATGGTCATGAATAAGCTAATAAATCAATGTTTGCTTGCAATGCCTTTTCAAACTTGAAGCAAATTACTTCTTATGGCTGACTAACTGTTCAACAGCTAAAACAAATTACTTGAAAAAGCACAGACCTGTATGACATAAGGAAACTATCAGAGTTGGACAGGGAAATAACGTTCTCATTCTACAAAGCGTTTCAGTGTTTCCCCAGATTTCACATTCTAGGTTGGGGTGGAACAAACACTAAATTCCTCCTCCACCCCCCAAACCCAGAACTTTGAAGCCTACTGCAAAAGTAGCACTTACCTATAATACAGAAGACCTAGTTCAAGTCTTTGTTTCCCTACTCTGTTCCACCAGAGCTAATTACCATAAGCACTATGTTGCTAAGCAATCTAAGCATACTTTCATTATTCTTATTGGAGCTGTTCTACTTTGTAACTAATTAAATATTCTTTCCATAGGAACTAGAATGTAGCTCTACTACAACTCAAGAGAATGATCTAAGCATGGCATGAAAGACTCTGCCAAAAGACCGTGTAACTCTTTATACTCTCACAAATCTAGTCCTCAGCTTGTTTCTTTTCATGTTGCCCGTCCACAGTTGGCTGCTTCATCTGGATTATAAAGTGTGCAGCACTTTCAACAGAGTAGACTAGGGGAAATTTATGATACAATAAGCAACAGCTTCATGGGCAGGCTGCAATTGTCCAGGTGGTGAAAGGTCAGTCTTAAAAGAGGTTCAGGTTCTAAGTCTGAATGCTCCAACGGTCTGTGGACTATCTGCTGTTCCATGATATGTCCTCTTAAACTTGGGAAGCCTTTTCCAGTGAAAGTCTTACAGAAGTGTTATGTTCCTGTGAAAAGTTTTAGTTTCAATGAACCGACATTTTCTAATGAAAAACAATTTTGTCTAAACATTCCTTGATAGCACTAATGATATATATATAGGTTAAATCATATTTATAAAACAAATACATTTCAATTGAGGAAAGGGAGAAAATGCTAACAATGAGAGACTAAATACTTGCTGTTCACATAAAGACACACTTTTTTTTCCTAGCACAATTGTGAGCATAAAACATGGAGGTGGGCTTGGGGGAAAAGATGCAATAAACAGTGGACACTTTTTTTTTCAATAAATTTTCATAAAAAATATCTACAAAAAGGCCAAGTTACCAGTGTTGGCTATTACAATGTATTTGATTAATTTTTTCTTTTTTAATATAAAACTGTCAGATAATCTTGTCCTGTAAAAATACTACATTTTAAAATTCACCGTGGAGCTGTCAGGCACCCACAGCCTCTTAGAGCTAGAGCTGGTACTGAGCTTGTGCTCCTTGTCAAAATTTAATGAGACGACCAGCTCTAAAATAATTGAATTTTCATATCAGAGCAAACCAGGATTACTCAGACAATAAAAATGCTGAGTCCTGTACTGTTACTGGCAAATACCTTTTGCTTTGCTCATGAAATCAGTATGTAAATGTTCAGGGTTTGTATTTAAGGCATCTTATGCATTTAGAGTTGTAGTACTAGCAATAATTTCAAATGGTGCTGTTGATAAGTAGCTGGGTGGTGGGGGTTTTTTTTATAATGTTCAAACTGTAATTCGTTTGGTGAATCAGGATAAGCATTTGGTTTATATTTTATATAAATGTTAATGCAGTTGCAGTTTAATTATATTTCTTAACTTTTAGCATTTCAAAAGTAGTATTTGAAGACCACTCCATCAGATTGTCTTGCTTTCATGGAATACTTCTATGAGTACAGCCCCACTGACTTATGACTTTAAAAAGTAGGACTGTCCAGAAAGTTAGTGCCTGCTACAGGCGATGAATATATGTGGAGTGGTGAGGCAGGAAGAGTAGTACAATGTTGTATGTATTCCTCAGCTTGCAGGTTGAAAAGTCAGAGACAAAAGGTCCCCATCAGAAGTAGAAAAGGATTAAAAAAACCACGCAAAACAAAAAAACGCCCCAAACTTGGGACTATTTACATAAATGCTTCAGGCAAAAATAAAATGCACTTCAACAATACAGTGATTGGTATTTCAGAAATGGCTAATGGAAATAATTAAATGGATTCTCAATAAATTGTTAGGCTGAACATTACTGACAAATATTTATTTTATTTTCTTGTTTTCCAGAAGTTATTATGAGGTATAAAAGTGCAGGAATAAGGATAGCCTAAGTTTTCAAACAGGCCAAATGTCTATGCTTGTCTCAGCAATAGGAGTTTTTCATGACTGTGCACAGTTGTGTTGCACTTTAAATGTGTGAAAAACACATATTTGACTAACTATAATTCACAAGGAAGAGCTACTGAACAACTCATAGCACATAAAAGGCCTCTGATCCATTATCACATTATGCTTTCTGGCACATATCTTCCGATGAAACACACCAACCTCTCGTCATTATTAACACTTAAGGCAGAGTTAATTAGCCACACACTTAATTTTGTTTCCCTGACTAGCTCACCTAATTTAATAGCTGTTCTGGTGTAGCTGCCCAGATATGCTACAGAAAATCTATTAAAGAGAGAGGAATTTGGAAAATACATTTCCAAATCTAAAAGGGTTTGTGAGATGAATTCCAATCTCTAATAAAAGATGAACTGAAAAAAAATCTTTGCTGTGACTGCTGTCCTACACCCTTGTTAGCCAGGGTGCATTGCTTGATGGGAGATGTAGTTTAATCCTGAACATTGAATTAAACCAAGGAAGAAAAGCAAGAAAGATGCAATCTGAAAGGAAAAGAATCTAGCTCCTGTGCTTCACTTTTATGATCATAGAGTGCTGTGTTAGAGATCTTGTAAGACCTGTAGAGCCAGGTGAACATCTGAAATTTTTGTTATTACAGTAATATTGGTTGGGAAAGTGATTATTCATAATTATATTAAAATCTGGAATTGTGTGTTCAGGTGTGTTTGTTTTCTAGTCTGCAATCTTAACCAGTTCATCACCACATAGTTGATCTTTCCCTTTTTTAAAAAAAGACCTTCATTAATACTTCTGCAGATGGAGGTTACTTGAAAACATTATTAAAGAAGTCTTATTTTCTATTAGCTGAGCATGGAGCCTCAAAGTTGCAGATAGTTCTGAAAATTGATTATGACATATTTTAGTAACAGAAATTATTTGTATAGGGGTGCTCAATCTGCATGTCAACTGACGTAATAAAATTTTATCTTTTGCATGTTGCCCTTGAATATTTAATGAGAGAGAAGACTGCATAGATTCAGGGGAGGTGTAGCTCTACCAAAATCATAGTACACAGAAAAGAAAAGCATCATTAGCCCAGAAAGCTACATCTTGATCAAGCAGTGCCCAACAGTAGGATAATGTACTTGATAAAGTTATTGGTCACCTGGTCTAATCATGCAGCAAGTACCCTTGGAAACATTCCTACAGATATTTCTTTTTTGTCCTAGTACCTCCTGAAAGAGGTGACATAGCTGACACTTTTGACTCATTCATTTTCAACATTCTTATGCTTTTTTTCCTGTTCTGTTTACTAAATATTGCTTTACTTAACTATGGTCTTGCTACCTTACTGAAGGAGGTTTTTTTATTTTTTTTTTAATGTGCAGAATAATGAACAGTGATTTCTCTACTTCGCCTGGTGAGTTATTTAATATCATGAACGGTACACTAGAAACTGGAAAAGAAGATTTAGAACCAGAAGAAAAAGCTCAGAAAAAAATAAAATTAGAAAACCTGAGAAATTGAATAAAGCATTTGGGGGACAATTAACCAAGATGGTAAAACTAAACTCAGCAAGTGTTTAGAGACCATGAGCAGTTAGCCTACTGAACTTCAAACTCTATAAATTACTCCACTAAGGTAATAGTAGATGCAGTAAAGCACTCCCGTGTCCTAAAAGGAGTGCCGTCCTGAGGTTACACATGCCAAGGAAAGGGGACAACATGTAAGTAACTTCTCTCTCCCAGATGAGGCTTCTCTAAATGTAGAGGTGGAGTGAAATAGCATATGTATCATTCCAATTTACTACAAGTTAAGCAGTCAACTTGGGCAACTTCAGGTTGCTTCTGTCTTTTTTTGTTTGCCTCACATCATCATTTCCTCAGACTTGAAATTTAATGTTGTTTCTGGTATCATGGCACCTGGGTTACTACATCCCATTGATCCCTGTTTAAGAAAGAATATCATATTTACTAGGAAATATTTACAATTTTTTTTACTCTGTTCCTCCTGAAAGTTTTCCTAGTCAAGTATGACTGATACCTTTTATATTTCTCTCCCTCAATTATGAATAGATTTTACACACTGAAAATCGCTGCTGGTAGGAACTGTGTATCAAGTAATTAGGTATAACCTCTGCCCGAGAGAATGCTCTTACAGATAGTAACAGTGGGCAGACGACAACTGCATCAGGTGACTCATGAAATCAGCAACCCATTATTTTCTGAAATAAACTGAAAAAATGTTTTAGATGTAAAAGACATTCAAGAAACAAAATCCTGCAGCAATTTCTTAAAGCCTGTGAAATAGGGAAATACTGCAAAAGTGAGTTCAAACTTTATATTTCAAAACATGAGTTTCTACCCAAACAGTCATTCACAAGAAAAAAATTTCAAAAACAGGCACAACAAGATTGAAACTTTTCCTGCAGATAAAAAGCAGGATAACATGGAAAGAGCCTAGAGAAGAAAATTAAAAACTCCAGGTTCCAAAACAAGACATGTTTGCCACTTTGGCTAAAGGAGTTTGCCTTGTGCCAGAAACTGTATGCTTCTCTTCTTTTTTGATGGCCCCTTTTCAGGCTTACAGTGGGAAAAGCTATAGCAATGATAATGTTTGTGCAATTAGATACTATTGTTCTTTTTTGGGGACAAGAAATGGAATTTAAAGAAAACTTGATTTTGTGTTAAAATCCTAAGTGGATCCGGTCAGTTAGTTTCACTAGCTCTGCTCCTGTGTTGGTAACATCCAGAACAACCAGAAGAATAGTAAATGAGCCAGTTTTGTATTACATTTATACCATTTTGACAGGCCAAGCTGCTTTTGTAAGTACAGAGTTCTGTTGATGTATGTGAATGCATTTAGTGCATTGGCTTTTGAAAGTATGACTAAATTGTGATGGAACATCTAAGAAAAGGCACGTAAAAATCATTAATGTATTATTAAAAAGTTCAAATTCTCTAGAGATTAACAAAGTCACTTTTCAGCCTGAACCTAAAATTCAGCGTTGCTGTTTTTACTAATGATGCATCATTATACCTTCTCCTCCCCTTTTGCATTTACATTGGATTAACTCCTCTTAAAAGCAATTCTGTAATAATATATCATTTATATGTACACTTATGACCTTACTGTGGTTTTAGTGGAAGAATGCTCATTTATATGTATCAGTTGAAATACGCATTTTGTCCCATGACTGAAAAAGGTAAAGAGTCACTAATATGGTCTTTTAGCCCTAAAAGAGTTTAATACCCCTTTTCCTTATCTTAGATCAACTTTATTATAATACAGTAATTACACAGAAAAAAAGTAATGATCATAATGGCAGCCACATTTAACCTCCTTTGATCTCTCATGATTCTTTGCACTAAGGGCTCAAGGAAAGGCCTTCACTGACTTCTTGATAACTGAATGAGTGATTATCCTCCTTGTTAATGGGCAATGATATAGAAAACTCTTCCATATGTACAGAATATTCATGAGGGGGCTGCACAAGCTGAGATAAGACTATAAGATGCCACAAGCAATCACTTATAAGAACACTACAAAAAAATATTCATACTCAGGGACATTGCTAGACTTGAGGTTTCTGTGAGGGAGGGAGGAGGGCGGATCCACTGCCATCCAACTGACAGTGTGATTTGGAGAGGGGGCCTGCTTCCCTTGGGCTTCCCAGGACCGAGTTTTACTAGTTAAGTGCATTTGGCAAAATGACTATTTTAGCGACCACGTCAGAATAAGATTTACCTTCACTTGGTACCTTGGCTCCAAATATGTGCAACCAAGACAAAGCGCAGACATTTGTTAAGGACCAGCTGTACAGCAGGGGCTGGAGCAGCTTTCTTTCGGAGAAGTCACCATTGTCCGAACACCTGAAGGGCTGCCCTTTATCCATGCGAGCTGAAGGTGAGGCAGTTGCATTTTCTTTTTCTGGTACTTCCTTTTCTTCTTGGGACTCAATTTCAATGCTTGGACTTGAAATGCAATCACAGTTACGAGGTGTGTCACACACATGCACAGCCCTGAACTGGATGCATTTGTAAGGTACCAGCTGATGGCACGACAGTATTTTCTCAGCCCATCTATTAACACCTAAATGGTGGTAACAGACACTAAGCACAGTTCAATGGTTTTCAAGAGGGGAATGCCAAAACTCATTATTATGAAATGTTAAGTGGAGGTACACTGGTTTGTAGACAGCAGGTACCATAAAGGTGAATCTGAAGAAATTAGTTTTGTGCAGGTTCATTTGTTGTACTGAACTAATAGGCAACACATGGCCCAGCAGTTGCTGACCGATCAGCTAACTTACCAGCCAACTGATCAATCTTCAGGGCAAATAGTTTTACTCTCCTATTGCAGTTTAATATTTCAACATTTTTTCCCAAATGAGATGGAAATTTTAACACTTGTAAACCTTTCCACAGCAATAATATGAAAAATATGCAGTCGGGTTCAATCAAATCTTTAGGTGATTTTGAGATGTGTTATTCCATTTTTTATGTTAATATTTCTCAATCTTTTTAAAAATTGTATTTCTTAAGAAGGAAGAGAAAGTTATTTATGAAAAGAAATGGCATGTTGATAACTGTGAAATTTTTTACCTAAGTATGTTGAAACAGAAAATTCATACATGTAAGGCACTCTCAGTTTCTGCTTTAGCATATGTCTTTTGAGAAAATAATATTTTGGAAAATAAACTGATTGTGACAATTCTTACTAAAACAGCTCTTCTAACCAACAGAGCAAGACTCCAGCCAGTGAACTTTTCTGAAAAGTAATGAATTATGGTGATGGGAGATCTAGTATTCTGTGCTGTGTTTAATAGATGCTCCATTCTCTACTGTAATTCTTTCCATTCAAGGTCTTTTTCAATAGCAATACTGTATGTGCCGAACTAACTGAAATAACATGTATAGCGTGATCAGCTCAACTAGGACCAGTCATGATCCACACTGGTTTGACAATAAGTTCACTTCCTTGAAACTGCTTTTCAGTGGAAAATAGGTTTCTTATTACACAGACTTCTGCTGGCAAAAAATATCTTTTTTCTATGAGAGACTTTTGTCTTCCATTAAACAACTGATTTATCATAAACTCTTTTCACCAAACCCATATTTTTTTTTGGACAAAAAAACCCAAAACACCCCCCCCGCAAATGGTTTAGTTTCTAAAAGCCTTCTATTCCACTAAAATAAAGCACCAAAGCTGAGTGCTTTGGTTGCTTGACAGTTTATTCTACCATGATGATTCTGTTAGCTTCCTGAAAATCAATGCAAATGTGAACCCGTGAAACCAAACAAAACCCAGTTTGAATCTGCAGGGGTTTTTTTCCAACCTAAAGCTAAATACGAACTGATGACCTGAAGTTCTGTTGAACTCATACCAGATCTGAACCAAAACAACTTCAGTCACAGTCAAATTTGAAATGAACAGAAAACTGCACTGGTTTGACTTTCCAGCAGTTACAGGTTGGTGAAGATTAACGTGGAAATTCAAGTGGGCAGGCAAAGCAATCTATTTGCATAGTGTAAGCCTGAAGCCCAGATTAAAATATATGTAGTCATGAAATTGAAAGGCTTCTGCCTTTGCCTCTGAAAGTCACTGGGACAGTGTCTGCCTGTTGTAGAGGCACTGTGTAGTGGTAGCTCCATACTTCATATTTCGTATGCATCTTTCTTCTAGCACTGCCATCAGAAGCAAACCACAAATTAGCATGGAAATTTTATATCCATTTTTGTGCATCATATAAGTATTCTGAAGAGTATGGTGGTGTAGTTCAGAAATACGTATACAGGTTGTGCCATGGAAGAGGCTGTGCATTTCTCAGTATACCAACTACCGAACGCTGCACAGCCTGGGCAGAGTGTGGGCATTCAGTTAAAGCAATTTTGCAGAGGTTTCAACTATGCAATTCAAGTGGCGCTGTATCGAGGGGCTGTACGTGTCTGCGCTGGCTGTATGCATGTGAAGCAGGACCTGCTGGCTTTCAGTGCAGCACCAAACAATATTTAGTTTTCTTTACACATGAGAAATACATTTTAATCTTTTTTTCTTGTATCAATAGAAACATAAGTTTTGTAATTTTGAAAAATTTACTAGATTTGAAGACTATTTCTGCAAAAAATCCTTTATCTGCCTCCCTTCAGAAGTGCAGCAAATCCTAATATGATTTATCGAATGTCCTTGCTTCCGAAAGGCATTGTGGCTACTGAAATAATGAACTACTTGAAAGTCACATTTAATTTACTTCCAAAGAAACAAGCTAACATTGCTGAAGGTTGCTGGGGAAACAGGAAAGCTGCTTTAGATCAGTTTGCAGCAGAGAAGACTTGCTGATATTTTGCAATTTGCACATGTTCACCGTAACTTTAACAATCTCTTATTTTCAGAAACCTATTTCTGACTTTGTGTTAAACATTCGTCTTCATCCCCACAGCATGGCCTTGTTTTCAGTTGTGGATTCAGATTCGTAAATCTGACTTAAAAATAAGCTGTTTTATCAGAACCGTGTACATATTTCTTCTTTTGGGACCCATTTGATCAAAGAATGCATCTAATTTCAGCCGAAGAGAAGCCCACAGCAGGCATGAAAATCTCATTTCTTGGGTTTCTACAGTACCAAAGTTGTATGCAATTTCAGCTGATCGGACCCTTTCCAAAATCTTTTATTGGTCACTTTAGACTTTCCTGCTTTAAAGAAAAGCTCTAATAATTTCCAGAGTTGTAAAATTCAGTTACTGCATTCACTTACTGCTCTGCTATAAAGAAAAAGAAAATCGTATTTGAAAGCAACATGCGCAAGTCTGTTGAATTCTGATAATCCTTCTACTGGAGATAAATCAGAACCCTCTTTTTCTGTAAGTTGCAATATGCAGATGTAATTTGACATGCACATATCCTATGCCATCAAATTTGTTCCCAACTTACCAAAAGTTGCAGTGGTGAAAGGAATAGACCAACAGACACTCATAAGGAACCCTGTCTTTGACAGTAAGGGAAGCTAATACACAGAGAAATCACTTAGCTTTTGGTATTGATAACCTGGTACAATTCTTTTAGGTATAAAACTATGTCCTGCCTTGTACAGTGGGGTTAACTATTTATAACGAGCTTAGATTTTACAAAGTACGTGGTGCAGCTAGGATTAGCTCTCAACATCTGCAATGCTCAGACCTGTGCTTATTGCTAGAAGACTGTTTCCTCACAATACCCAGTTTTATACAACCGTTAGATTTGCTAAAATCATGTCCTTCATATGAATTTCATAGGTAGGAATAAGAGAGTTATCTGTGGATTATTGTTTAATTATTACATTTTTTACCTTGTAGAATCCTAGAATTACATCAAGCACAAATTAAGTTAAAAATGAACAAAGAAAAATATTAACCAAAATTAAAGTACTTAAAATGATTGATGGTATTGAGTCCAGATTGCTTTCAGTTAGTCTCACAGAAACACAATTTAGAAAATAGCTTAAAACAAAAGATACACAGTATCTCTAATGTAGTTGCAGTACACATATGACTTGTTTTTTTACAGGTACTTAGGTGATACGTGATGTGTTTTGAAATATTTATCAGAAAATTCCCCAGTTTTCTTATCAACATACTTTTGATCCAGATATTGGACATAAGATTTCATCACTACTGTGTTTGCTTTGTTTTGTTCATTAACTTCCCTCCACACATCTCATGAAAGTGCTTTTTGAATTCTTTGCCTAATTACATATTTTGAGACTTTTGGTAACATTCCATCAAGTCTTCAGCAAATTTTGCTCTATTTTAGACTCACTATGTTTTAAAGTTACTGCAGCGACGTTTTCAATCGAGTGCTATATTTTATTTCTTTAACTTGTAGTGCTATCATTCACTAGGATGAACTGAAGAGAGGAAAAAGCAGAGAACTGTGAAAGGTAGGTAACCAGGAGGAAGAATGGGGACAAGGGGAATAGCACAGTGGACATTTGGACCATGACACACTTGAATACAACATAGACAACAACTAACAGAAACAACGAGGGATGAGAGGAAAATTCTCTGAGCAACTGAAGATAAGGTAAAGGGCTTTTTTAAAAAAAAAGATCAATCTTAGAAGAGAGAGCTTTACTTTCCACTGAAGTCCTGCCTGTAACCTTAAAACAGGAATCCTGCTGTGCCTGGAAGGAAAAAGGCCTGTGACTGAGCAGGAAATCTCTTCTTGCTGCAGGGCATGCATACTTCTTCCTATTGCTGGGGAAGACAGGTAGACTGGCTGCCTCCCCTGAAAATGTGCCAGTGATGGCGAGTTCTGGAAACCTGTTGCATGCTACTCAGAGTTCATTGATGATTCTCTTGCAAATGTAAATGTTGCTGTCGCCCAGACTTGTGACAAAAGACATATTGCTGACATAATCGGCTAAAAAACTGGAGCATAAGTGGGTAGCCAAGCCAAATTTCAGAAAGTACTCTTGATGGCCGTTTACTGAACAATGCTGACAAAATACCAACTAAAACTGTGAGGCCTTGGAATCAACTCAGGAATGATTCACTAACTAAAATTCACTAACAAGTATTTTACA
This sequence comes from Nyctibius grandis, assembly GCF_013368605.1. Classification (NCBI taxonomy): domain Eukaryota; kingdom Metazoa; phylum Chordata; class Aves; order Nyctibiiformes; family Nyctibiidae; genus Nyctibius; species Nyctibius grandis. The sequence continues at coordinate 11,424,108 of NC_090670.1, forward strand.
ACATTATGTTCTTAGTATTGCAGCCTCTCTGGTGTTAAAATCCCAGAGAAGCAAGTGGGTTGCAACAGTGACAGTATAATCCTATAGTTTGATGCCATTCTTCACTGCTTAAAAATAAATCGAACTTTTACACCAGATTAATTAATGTAAACCAGATTTTCTTGGGGAAAGGAAGAAGAAAAAAGGAAGATAGGTCATTAAAAAGAATAAGATCAGGAGCTAATTAGGTCCAGTCAGTCCCAGAGTTGATTTATTGAGGGTCAACACTGGCATACTTAGGTTTATTACACAGTAAAATCGATGTACCTTATGTTGGTTGTGATACTACCTCAAGACATCTGATGTGTGTTAGGTACTGCAGGTAGAAACAATAAGTGTTGAGAAATGGCCCTGGGGAGCACCAACATCCAACCTCCAGCACAGCCACTTTTTGTTCATTTATCACCAGGCAAAGCAATCTGCTCCTGAGCCAGAACAGAGTGTGGTCAGAAATGCGTGTTGGACTAGTGGCTTCAATGCAGGCACAAAAGTGATCATGAAAGACTACTGTCACTTGATATGTCCACTCTGAACAACAGTTATAGCCTTATTAATAGAGGCAATCAGCACATTTGTTTGCAGACATATGAAAAATTATGTACTAATACATCAGATGGGTATAGGTTAGCAGTGTTAACCCATTGATTTTAGCCAGGTGCCAGTTGCTTTATTTGTGATGGATGAGAACATGATAAATTGTATCAGAAACACAAAGTACAGGAAACATCAGCTGAAATCCAATCTTAAGAGTAGAAAGTTTCCCCTCATCTCTGTTAGACATCTTACATGTTTCATCTTCTCCCTCCTATTTGTATTGCTCTTCCTTATTTCTCTATTGTTTCTGAATGAAGGCAATGCTCTAATTCAAATGAGCAGTTCAGACACGGTTTATGTTTTAAATAATCTGGACACATGTCCCAAATAGCCACATGTAATTTTTGAAAGAACAATTGAAGGGAGTAGTGCAAAAGATGGATTGCTTTTTGGCCAAAACAGCAAGCAGTTTCACTGAGAAAGTATTATTCTGTCATCTTTAAGATAATATATTACAAGTATCTGGAAGATAACCTTGCTTTCTTGAAGGAAAACCTCCTACAGCTGCCATTGCTTAGAAAAGAATGTCTGAGTTTTTGGTACAATACATCTGTGAGCAGCCAGCTTGAATTCCTTACACAAAAAAGATAGGTAGCTAATCTTTTGCAACTCATCTGGAATACTGGGTTGTTCTACTGGATTAATTTGGACTACTGCAGCCTGGCTGATCCTGGAGTCTTTTATGGCAGACTCTGTACAAACAGATAGAAAAAGAGTTCCTGATTCACAGAACTTCCAATAGAAAATAACCTAGAGAAGGAGACACTAGAGAAGGAAAAAACATCAACACACATATGCACAGTACATCTTACTTCATAGAATGCCTACTGTCTAGACCACACAGCCTCATAAAATTACTTTGTATATTCAGAATAGTTTTCATCTAAAACTTTCAGAGCTGAGACCTTCTTTTCCAGATTTTCATCTAGAGAGAGACGCAGAATAAAAAAGGTGACTCAACAGAGGTCACAGACAGCTGAGAAAGACCTCACTGGCTGCTTTCTGGGTGCTTCTTTATCAGCATGGTCTTGATCATCCAGAGAGAGCTATATGAAGTGAAACAGAAATGGAGACGCAAAAGGATGTTCTAAGATGAAAAATCAAAGTTGCTAAGTATAGCTTGGTTATTAACTGATAGCTAATTTAGAGCATAATTATCTAATCCTATCTGAAGAGTAAACACTATCATCGGGAAACATTACCTACTGGAATAAATACAGGAACTTAGAACAGTATTAAGAGACTATATTAAGAGATTTCTGAGAAATCAGAGTTTTGTACCAGGAAAACTCCACTTATCTATAGAATACTGTTAAAATAGGTTTGTGAAGTGCAGACTTCCTTGTGCCATAACGCTAAGCCTGTGCCCCTAAGAGTTGCACAACTATGAACAATCACACTCAGGACAGGGCAAAAATAGATAATTTCTAAGTCTGTATTATGCTATTGTACAAATTAGCATATCCTGCAACTCTCTGGAAAGAAAACTAAGCATATGGTTTTTTGTTGTGTTGTAGAGTTAATAGACGATAGACTGACCTATCATGAGAACACAGCGATGCAAAATGTTGCCTTGTGCCAAGAAAAGAAAAGAAGAAAAAGGACAAAATGATCAGGGAAAGCATGAAATTTAAAGGAGAAAGTGCTTTAATTGCATGGAAAAAAGCAATATTAATATGGGAAAAAATGGTCTTCTGTGGAATTAAGAGGGTATAACAGATAATGGAAAATAAAAAAAAAAAGCCATAAATTCTACTTGATAATGTCAGTTTAATTTAAAATGCTGCTAAATCTCCCAGTATACATTAGTGTGTATGTTAAGATTGGTATGTACATAAAGGCACTCCAACAGAAACACACAATGCAATGCTAATAGGGTTAGGTGCTCAGAATATAAGGTAACATAAGTGCCATTTGATGCAAGAGTTGCTAGGGAAGGCTATTTTTTCCTGTCTGTTAATTAAGTGAATTTAGTGCTTTTGAAAGGTGCCAGATTGACAGTTGTGAGACTGAAGTCCTTTATTCATGGAGCAGCTAGAGCCCAGGCAGTAGCAGCAAAGCTTCCTCACACTGCCCCTCAACCTTGACCTGGAGGGCTCACCTCTAGCGATGAGCTGGGCTGGCGGCTCAGTTTCCAAGCCTGTTCATTCTCTGGCCTCTCTGGGGAGGCTGCTGATAAAGGTGCTAATTAGGGCCAATTGTAATGGAGGGTTTTGTGCTGTGAACACCTGTCCATTAAGAACTGAACTGGGAACACCAGCTTTTTTCATACAGGGCACAGCACAGCCTCTAACAAGTGAGGATTTTTTCAAGCACTACTGACCTAGGGCCAGAGCTGAGGTAATATGTACAGGAAAGGCAGCTTAAGGATTGCACTAAATTTCACCCAACTCTTTTTTAAGAGAGTAATGGGAAAAATAGTTTTTTAAAGATGATGTCCATCCAGCTGCTTTGATGACTCCTTTTCTAAGCAGTTGACTCTCATTCTTCTGGACTTCTGCCTTTGAGATGGGCCTTCTTTCATGTCTATCAAACTATTTTAAGAAAACATGAATTACTCAGGGCAAAATCAAAGAAAGGTGATAACTAATTCAGCAAAGTAGTTCATGCTAAGTCTGCTGTAAATCTGGAGTAACAGAGTGCTTGCACAACCTCAGTTTCTTTCTGCCATGATATTATGGGGAAAGGGCATCAGTCTCCATTTGAAAAATGGAGTGACAGGAAGAGACTGTTGATTAATAAAACACTTCAAATGACCAAGCTGACTTCTGCCTATTTTGTGGGTTGTTTGGGGCCAGAGGACGGAATACAGCTTAGTTCCTGTGTAGGAATACTGGCTTTCCCAGAACCAAACACAGTACCTAAGTTATTGGATGAACAGATGCACATAATGGCATTTCAGATAATTTCTTGTCATTCTACTTTGATGCAGTTTTTAATCCCTACTGATACAACCACTGCCAATCTAGAAACAAAAACTCCCTGAAACCCTGAGCCACGTAGCCGTTTGTAAGTTCTTACCTTTGCTTGATTTAGCACAGGAAAGTCAAATAAAAATCCCACCGTAAATAAATGGAGAGCTAAGTTGAGGCATCTACAGTGGCTACTATAGCAGAGTCCATTTTAAAATAAAAGATTCTTTAAATGTGTATGTTTTGTTTTTTTCAGAAGAGGCTGACTTCAAGCCTTTATAGTCTTTCATCTCCTTCAAGGTGCAATAGAGAAATATAGCAGTTTAGTGTTCTTGACATCAGCAAAGAGGCTGAAAAAACATTATCAGGAAGAAGTCAATCTCCTACTGACACTGATGATAAAGGTTTGGGTGAAAGATTAAATGAAAAATGTGGCTATAGCTGCTTGTAGCAAAACATGCTTTTCTGTAGCAGTTTTGCTCCCTGTCTTAAGCGTCTATATTGAATGAACGGTTAGTGCTTTATGTGACTTTGCTGTTGAATGGAGCAGTCTACTTAGCATGAACTTTTGATGGCCTTACTTTCTGAAATAATGTGCAAAGGTTTCATAGATTATGTATTAGTCCCGTTAACTTTCCACTTGAAGATAACATGGGCAGTGGAACGGCTGATAAAGACTGGACAGAGTGAGGCAGGCTAGCACCAAAACTCTCTAATGACCTAGGTATTTTATGGGCATTCCTGGATCATGGGTTAAATTTTAGGGAAAACTGACAGACAATGTTTAGGACAGTGCCAGGAAATAATGAAGTGTTCATCACAGTAAATCATCTTCCTACAAAAAGCAGAGTAGTCTGGTGACAATTAAGAGCTATAGTGAAAACTGAGAGAGGCATTAAAGGATATCAATCCTATGTATACTGACATTGATATTTCTGCTGTCAGCTGACAAAAAAAAGGTAATTAATTGTTATAGTAGACAAGGTGATGAAGACACACAGACACACACACCACCACACAAACACCCATAGACAGCCTGGAATTAAAAGCAACACATGCAGGACATGTCTCCTCTTTAAGGAGTCATTCTCAATACTAAAGCTGATTTGTTGAGGACAAAAGGAATAGCACAGATGAAGCAAGGTCACAAAGGTTAGTAAAAATAAGACAGTTATTATGTCTTTTCTGAAAGCAGAAGCAGATTATAAAATAGGTCAGGGAGTGCAGGAAAAACGTTATTTGTATTCTGTTAATTTGCAAAGGACATGCATATCTGAGTGCACTGAATTTGTAGTAACCTCTTATTCCAGTCCTACGAAGTGATGTATTCCATATTATTTCTTATTATTACTAGTATTACAATAGATTTTTAAAAAGATTTTCCTACCCAAATCAAAATCCTATTGTGATGGATGCTGCACAATCAAACAGTAGGAGAAAGATTCTGTTGTGAAGAGCCTATGGGTTATGGAAGACAGGCAAATTAGGGGCACTGGCATGAGGAGGTGATGTGGTTTGTCAGGAGTCATACAGCAAAGCAGGAAATGAAGTTTGTCTCCATGTCCCAAACCAGTGCCATGCCCAAGAAAGACATATGCACTTAACAGAGCCACTACATTTTGCATCTTTCTCTGATGTCTCAGAATGGTTGCTTGAAAACAGAAACTTCTTTAGTTTGGAAAATGGAAATTCTTGATCTTATCAGCTTCCTGCTATCTTGGTTTCAGCCTGCTTTCCTCAAGAAATAAATCTTAAGGTCAAATGTACTGTCTGTGGAGGTGTGCATGAGAGGGAAAAGGCTAGAGAAATGCAATCAGTCAGTTCATTTCCTACTCTTGAAGTTCAGAGAAATCTGACACAGTGGCAGAATTCTCAGATGTTCTACATTTCTAAACTTTCATTGATGAAAAGATTCAGTGAAAAAAAGACCACACCCTCTTCCCCACTGAGAGACCAGTCATCATTTCCCATCATCGCTTTCATCTTTTACAGACATCAAAGATTCCCCACAGCATTTCACACTGGAAATGTAAGTAGACATTTTATTGCTACTGGAACTACCTGTTCTTGTTCAGAATAATTATTGCAATGTGCACAGATACAGTTGACTTACAGCAGCTGATAAGGAGCAACTACTTAACAGACAAGCCTTAAACCAAAGTCTCCATTTAACATAGGAGGACAGCATACTGTGGAGAAACAGCTGCAGTTACTAATATTACCTCTTCTTCCAAACAGATGCAGAGGGCTGAGCCAGTCCTAAAATCACTGCAGACTCTTCATGCTATTCAAGGTAGTATGTTCAAGCAAAGCACTGCTGACTCTGCTCTGCTTCTGAATACCTTTATGCAAACTGGTGCGACTGCAGCTCGCTGAGGAGCCTGTGAACATCCTACCAGGTGAGCAGCTGGGACAAGGAATGTAATCAGGCTTCCCAAAAAATGCCAGAAACCTCAGAAGAGCCCCCAAAGCTTAGATCCATACCATTCTCTTTCCACCCATTTAAAGGTGGTTTTATTTACTTCTCTTTTCTACTCTAGTATTAATGCAGAAACTGAATGGACAGATAAAACCAACAACTACTTCTAACAAGGAGAAGAAAACTGGGTAGTGAAGGAAAGCTCTCAAAACCATTCCCATGAATATATTTTTAGTCCAAGAAAACCTCTTATACAGAAAGGCTTGATTAAAAAAAAGACGAGCAATTTTAATTTAATACATTTTAGGTATATATATAAGAAAATGACAAAAATGAGTGAATCTCAAGTAATTTTTTTTTCAAAAAATAATAATAGTAAATATATTTTAACTTGATTTGAATATTTGTGTGTTGACGTTAGAAAGCAAAGCATTTCTGTAGTAAGAAACATGACCATGATCTGATTTTGAAAGCAATGTAAGGTGGCCTTAAGATTGTATTTTTCTTTAATCATATAAGGGAAAGATATATGCCACTAATTTTTTACATACATAGAATAATGCATTAAAAGTCTTAAGACTTTTCTTGTTTAGCTTTCAAGGACATTTAAAATAAGTTTTGTTTTTAAGAGCTTATTTCCTTTCCCACATACTTCCTCTAAATTCCTGCAGCATGCAGGGGAAATGCTCTCTAGAATGCAGATTTCCTTGTGGATGTGAGGATTATTCTTCCTTAGTCTCAAATACCAATGACTGAAATCTTATCCTAAATAAGTAGCTGACATCTGTAACTAATTTTCAAAAGAACTTTCTTCAAGCTTATTACCAAAGCAACTGCTTTCATTCTTAAGATTTGAGCAATATAAGAAAGGTAATTCCTTTATTACCCAGCATAAAATCCTTTATTACCCTGTATACAAGCCAAAAATATAAGTAACTTCTAATACATTCACAAAAATTGCTTCAGTGTTTTAGTACTGTATTTCTAATGAGTATTTATTCTGGAATAATGTAGGAAAGAGTTTCCAATGTGTTGTATCTATCATCAGGCACATTCAAATTAATAATTTCTATTCTCACTAAAATAGTTCACCTATTGTCTAATCTGTAATAAAATATTTATCATAGTTACAAACCCAAATTCTTGAGCTTCAGCTGTGTAGATTGTTTTTAATTTTTATTACTATCCTTGGCTTCTAACCTCTTCATGCAAGCTTTCAAAGGAGACAATCAAAGCAGCAGAAAACTAATCAAGATTGCAGCAGAACAAGTGCATAGGCATGGCGTTTAGAATTTAACAAGCTTAGTGATTAAAAAGTTCTGATCGTACAGTGATTTGTTTCCATTGGAGATAGAGCTCTCAGGATCATTTTTGAACACAATAATTTATAAGCTTAATATTTAACATAGTCTTGAAATTAATTTTGCTCCCCTCAATCTTGTTGGTGTTTAATTTTTATATGACTGTTTCATTGAACTGACATATAACAATGACACTTTAGAAACTTTAAGGTGGCTGTCTTTCTTTGCACTGGTTTACCCGTAAATACTGCAGAGAAATGGAAAGAGAAAGTCTTCTAAAATATAAACTGCTCCTGTACAATGAAGTTATTAAAATTGTAGATACACAGCCCTCAGGTTAAGCTGCTCTGTAATAACTGTAGCTGTATTCAGCAACTACAAAGGGACAGTATAATTTATTTTGGAGGCAAAGACATTCCTGGGTGGAAATGAACGCAGAAAAATTCTCTGGAGTAACGCAGGGAAGCATATGAAGAGAATCCTAGCAGAACATAAAATCTGAATAGGAAAATTAGTTTCAATACTTGAGGATATTTACTATTATTCTCTGCTCCCTCATTTTGGTTGGGAATAGCATTTTGTGAAGGACAATGCAGACTGAATTGTTTTCATAGAATCATAGAATAGTTTGGGTTGCAAGGGACCTTTAAAGGTCATCTTCAGTCCAACCCCCCCTGCAATAAGCAGGGACATCTTCAACTAGATCAGGTTGCTCAGAGCCCCGTCCAGCCTGACCTTGAATGTTTCCAGGGATGGGGCATCTACCACCTCCCTGGGCAACCTGTTCCAGTGTTTCACCACCCTCATCATAAAAAATTTCTTCCTTATATCTAGTATGAATCTACCCTCTTTTAGTTTAAAACCATCACCCCTTGTCCTGTTGCTACAGGACCTACTAAAAAGTCTGTCCCCGTCTTTCTTATAAGCCCCCTTTAAGTATTGAAAGGCTGCAATATGGTCTCCTGGGAGCCTTCTCTTCTCCAGGCTGAACAACCCCAACTCTATCAGCCTTTACTCATAGGAGAGGTGTTCCACTCTGTTCCCCTTGAACCCCTCTGTTACACCTTGTGGTACACCTTGACATAATGATTTTATTTCTCGATGTGGGAAAAGGTTTCCTAGGAAATGTAACAAAAGAAAAAGAAAGTAAGTAGAAAAAAAGAGTAATTAGAGCAAGATTCGGACAGAAGAAAAGATGTAGATTAGAATAAAGTTGTTTACGACAAAAATGCAGGGGAGTTAAATACTGTTGTTAATAATTTTACTATTCATGCCTTGAGCCAAAATGGCTAGAATTATGTGCAAACATTCTTCATTTGACATATCCGCTCAGCCATTTGACTGTAGTTCTGCCGGCTTCTGGAAGGAGTCAAGGCAAATGCTGACGATTACATAGCACTTTGTGAAAAAAGTAGAAGATAACCTACCTTCTGCCCTTCCTTCTTTCCTTTCTTCCTTCCTTCTTTCCTTCCTTCCTTCCTTCCCTCCCTCCCTCCCTCTCTCTCTCTGAAACAGTCAAATTAGAGTTGTTTACAATTTCAGGCCAGAATATGAAAAGTCAAATAGTGAATGCAGCCTCTGGAATCTTGATTAATTAATACGTATAAAGTCCATTGCTCGTGGAAGTCCTAGAAATGTTTCTTGCTGTCATTATCCCAGCAGGACCAGACAGTGAAGTTAGCACTGCGATTTAGAAGTTTGGGAGATCTTCTCTTTTGATCCCTGGTTTACTGAAATCGGCAACTGAAACATCTGGATGGTAGGAATCCACATAACCAAAAAAATCCTGAGGTCTTTACCTGCTTCTTGTATTCAAGGCTGCGGGATGGTAGAAAGGAATTTGCCTAAAAACTCACGCCATTGACTTTGGCACCCAGGGAGCAGCTCCCCTTTCTGTTTGGCAATTAGACACTGAATTATTGAAAAGTTGTAAAATGCTACGAGATTCACTGGGCAAGCAGTTTACCAGCAACAGATAGGACATCCATCAGTAGTTGTGTTGTCTGAGGTAGACTACTTTCTCAACCTAACCCGATTTATGCAAACAATGCTCAAACCTGAACCCTCTCTTTTGTTGTTGGACTAGAGATCAGTCTGCTGCTGATTTAAAATGCCTGGCTAAATTTAAAACTTTAGTAAGGGCCAATCTCTGAATAATCCTTTAAGGATTATTGTAATTAAGTGACTAATCCTTAGATGCTTCTTAATTTGTTTCCATTTTAAAATCGAGTGCCACTTCTTGCATCACAAAAGAGAGAAGAAGAGGTGAAAATGACTAAGGTTTAAACATTAACAGCCCTTCCTGACACCTCATGCATCTGAGCAATCAAACAGGTGGAATATTTAAAACCAAGAGGCCATTAAAAGAAAACCAAACCACAGAAACCTTACCCCCACAAAAAAACACACCCATGAAAACCAAGTGAGATTTTAAACATGGAGAAAATGGTTGATGGTAAGAAACATTCTGTGTGCAGATAAGGCAAATACAACTTAAGGACACACATTCTAAACTGCCAACTTGTGAACCCTCTTTGCATAAACCCTCCCTGACAAGAAATTGTCCTCTCCTTTAGAAGCCTGTCTTAAGAAAATGTCAATGACAGCAGCTTTTTCTATTCACTGTAGCATTTATAGCACCTTGTTTCTCACATTAACATGAAAAGAATGATTTGGACAACCAGGCCAACCTTAGTTTTAAAATTCAAGAGAGAGATGTTAAAGTAACTGAACTGGTGATGCACATGAGTGAAGCTTCGTGATCTAATTTAACAAATTTTGAGATTCGACAGGTGCCATGCCTATGGTGCACAATCAGTGAAATGAAGCAACAAGGTAGCATTGCTGGGCTAAAACACCTGTCAGCACTATACTGCCTATACTTCTTCATCAGCTGTTATTGTTTAAAAAGAGTGGTCATTCCCTCTGCTTGCAGCAGTCTTGTTCTAAGTAATGTAAAGAAGGAGGCAGGAAAACGAAGACAATGCGTTAGCCTCTCTTCCCAATTTCGTTACTACCAATCTAGATCTTCGGCAAGACGCAGACCTGTATGCCTCTGTTTTTGCATCTGTAAAATGAGAATATTTACAAATGTTTACACAGAAGTTATGGAAGAAAACACCCTAGGGATTGTTATTATGAGTAGAAAAAGAGTGAGAAACAAACAGCGCATGCAGCTGGTGCTGTATTACTATTGTGTGAATGCACAGCACTGGAAGCTGTATGCACTGGAACAGGGGCAGAGGAAAGCTTCAAAACAGGGTGAGAAATCATTAGGAGGCATGTGAAAAAGGCTGCTTCTTGTTTATAGCCCTTGGAAATAGCATACACTTCCTTTTTTCTCCCCGAAACATATAAGTATTACAAAGATACCATGCTGGATTATTTGGCAAGCCTTCAGAGGCAGGTGTTCAACATGTAATTATCCCACAGTCTCCATAAGAATGATTGCTCCATGACACACATTTATCTTTAATCTAATATAGTTTACAGAGTTGGTTGTTTTTTTTTTTTCTCCCTGTGACAAATTACACTGTGCTTTATGGAAATGTAACATTTTGTATGAATGGCTGGGAGCAGCCATGTTGCATAGTAATGAGCAAGACAAAGTAGCTCCACTCTTACTTGCAACTGGCTCAGACCTTTCCATTAGCAAATTAAAATCTGTTCAAATTTATTTACTAATATATTAGGAGAAGCTTCAGGCTAACCCTCGTTGACCTGTATTATATAGCAAACAACTGTAGCAGCGAAAATAATTAATAGAATGTATTGAACCTCCTGCTTGTTTCTTGATCACACCCTGGGGTCGGCTGGAGAGTGGGTTTGCCATCTGCATTCTGTTACAAGGCCACATTTACTTAAAAATTATCAATTATATTTTGAAATGACTTCCATTGGCCCAGAAGGCCAACCGCATCCTGGGCTGCATCAAAAGAAGCGTGGCCAGCAGGTGATACTGCCCCTTTACTCTGCTCTCGTGAGACCCCACCTGGAGCACTGCATCCAGCTCTGGGGCCCCCAACATAAGAAGGACATGGAGCTGTTGGAGCAAGTCCAGAGGACGGCCACGAAGATGATCAGAGGGCTGGAGCACCTCTCCTGTGAAGACAGGCTGAGTTGGGGCTCTTCAGCCTGCAGAAGAGAAGGCTCCGGGGAGACCTCATAGCAGCCTTCCAGTACCTGAAGGGGGCCTACAGGAAAGCGGGAGAGGGGCTTTTTACAAGGACAAGCAGTGACAGGACATGGGGGAATGGTTTTAAACTGAAAGAGGGTAGATTTAAATTAGATATTAGGAAGAAATTCTTTACTGTGAGGGAGGTGAGACACTGGAACAGGTTGCCCAGAGAAGTTGTGGCTGCCCCCTCCCTGGCCGTGTTTAAGGCCAGGTTGGATGGGGCTTTGAGCAACCTGGTCTAGAGGAAAGGTGTTCCTGCCTGTGGCAGGGATATTGGAACTAGATGATCTTTAAGGTCCCTTCCAACCCAAACCATTCTATTATTCTATGATTCTAACCCTTTTTATTCAAGGCATCCTCTATTTTTAAAGCTTCTGAAAACATGTACATTGGAACCTTTTCCTTTCAAAACCTAAAAGTAACTTTCTGTATTACCTGCACATGCAAAATGAGTAAATATGCAACAGCAACTACTAGTTACATTAGTTAATATCATACTAGTGCCATGCAGGTGCAAAGTTTTGCAATAAACTTTCCATTGTCTACTATGCTACTATACTGAGCATGAAACACAACTGGCGCCCATTAAAAAGTTTGGTATGTCACCTTCATTCAGAGAGACGGGGGCTGCTAATGAGAATGCAATCTGCAATATGTGGGAGTCCACTTTAGATGAACAGACAAGAATACCATATGTTGCTGACCTCTGCTTCCCTTCATCACAAATGACCATGGTGAGCCTTTTCTCCTTTGAAAACAGTTACTTCTGAGGTCTTAAACTAATTTTTAAAGGAGAAGCTGATTATGAGACATAGAACAACAAAAAAAAGGTATTGAGGAAAAAATGCAGTTTCCAATAGCACAGACAGTAAATGACTGAAGTTAGGTGCCAATGAAGTAAATGGTGGGCACATGTACATGCTTCCTTTATATCAATACACATAGCTACAGTAAAAGCTGTCATAAGGTGATCAGCTGGTAAGTTTTAGCCCTACATAAGAGATACAGTTTTTAAGAAGGAAGGCAACATGCCACTTTAACAGGCCAGTGAAATATATTTACATATATCTGCAAGGAGTCCCAGGGCTAAGTTGTACTGAAGGTGCTAAGTAACAGTGGCACAAAATATGCACTCCACACACGCAGTGTGTGCTGGCTGAAGTCATGAACAGGGACCTAGATAGTTGCAGTCTCAACCATGAGAGAACACATCTGGGGATCTGCAGAGCTGCACTGAGGGAAAATACAAGGTCAGTGCAGTGCCTGGATATATGAATAAATTTGCATGTTCCTGAATATGCTAAAAAATTTCACGCAATGAATGTAGGTCTATTTTATTATTATATGAACAAATACAATCGTGTCATTTGGGAAAACATACATTTCTAGACAATTTACTTAGTTTTTTATAACTTATTTTTGTTTAAAAGCAAACAGCAAATAGCAAATAAATATGCTAGAAGTAATACAAGATAATCATCATTCAAATATGTTTAGAAAAAGAGATTGTTACCAATTTTATTATCATTATTTCTATACAAATGAGAAAATATTCTCTAAAATAACCAGAAAATCTAGTCTGACTACGTGTGTCCATTATAATGTATTTCATACATCCAAGCAAGGGGATATTAGCGATTACGTATCACCGTTGGCCTCTTGTGGTCACGTTGTATGATTGCACGCAAGAGCACAAGAGTAGCAAGGAAACCGCTGAAACGCTCCCTTTAACCTTAAAAGAAACAAACCCAGTATAATTTCTGCAGCATAACAGTGGAATATAAATTATAAATTCTTAACAAGTGAGTTTAAATTAGCTTAAACAGTTCAATATTAAAAACGAATCAGCCATTCAGAGTAAAATTGTTCTGTTTAGGAGGAATTCTGAACAATATCTAGTTCAGTGGTTCCCAACCTTTTTGGACTGTGAGCATTTATCAATGTTTAACATTTGTTGCAGATAATGAATGGGATATAATAAGCTTGATTTGTTTGTAAATAAGGAAGCAAAAAAAGAGCAGCCAAGAAAATGTTTTCTTAACTGAGAAGAAGCAGAGATGGGGAGAGAATAGATGCACAGACAGGCAAGGTATGCCCTGTCTGGCACTGATGATAGTCATAGAATGTCCTGAATTGGAAGGGACCCACAAGGATCATTGAGTCCAACTCCTGTCCCAGCATAGGACAGCCCCAGAATTCACACCATGTCCAAATGCTTCTTGAATGCTGTCAGGCTTGGCGCCATGACTGCTTCCCTGGGGAGCCGGTTCCAGTGCTCCACCACCCTCTGTGTGAAGAACCTTTTCCTAATACCCAACCTAAACCTCCCCTGGCATATCTTCCTGCCATTCCCTCGAGTTCTGTCACTGGTCGCCAGGGTGAAGAGGTCAGCGCCTACTCCTCCACTGGCCCTTGTGAGGAAGTTGTAGACCGCAATGAGGTCTCCCCTCAGTCTTCTCTTCTCCAAGCTGAACAGACCCAGTGACCTCAGCCGCTCCTCATACAGCTTCCCCTCTACACCCTTCAACATCTTTGTGTCTCTCTTCTGGACACTAGTTGGTCTCTTACAGTATATTGGTAAGACTTCATGAGATAATTATACTGTAGTGATGAAAATGAATTTCTGCTTTCACATCCATGGAGTCTAATCCAGTGCGCGGCTCTGTCTGTGAAGCCAGTTCCATAAGGTGTTCTCTTGCAGGGAGCACAGCTCCGCTGGCAGAGCCCTCTTGTGGGAACACAGCACGTACTAGCAGAAAAGTTGTCTGTTGATGTATCTATAATCCTTTCCTGAATTATACTCAGAAAGCATTATTTGTCAGCATATATTGATACTATATCAGTTTTTCGTGCCTTCTTAAACGGTTACATCAGCTGGAGTACATGATTTCTTACACCATGCAACAGCACAGCTATTCTAGCAGGCCTTGCTCGTTTAGATGTGATGTTATAAATCTCATTGCCAAGAGCCAGGTCTTTTTTTCCAAAAAGGAAAAAAACAACGATGACAAAAAATTTTAAAAGGGATACAATACAACATGATGTTCTTCTTTTTCTCTGTTAAGTATTCAGCTAACCAAGAAGTAAGAATTAGCAGCAGGAGAAAAGGCAGTCAGTGATGTGGTATGTAATTACAGTGCCTGAGGTCTCATCTGGAGAGCAGTGAAACCAATAGTGATCTGTCCACTGATTTCAGCCACCTGAGTCAGGTTCTGTTGTGTTAACTTATTTACATGGCAGTCTTCACCCTTCCAGAATGACAAACACAGATAATTATTTACTTATCATTAGTATTATTATTGTGTTTGAAATTGTTAATTTCTTGCAACAAAGCTTGTGAGGTTCAGTGTTTTATTTTGAAGGGGAAAGGGGAGAGAAGGAAGATGAGAAATAAAAGGAAGAAACAGATTACTTTCAGCACTGATGAATTCATCATTTAGGCTCCTCCACAGGAAAGATAATCACAAGAATCATTCCCTCTGGAAGCTCTACAAGCTCTAACTTCTTGTGCTAATGATCACTCAGAATACTACTACCAAGATAATTACCCTGCTTGAGGATTTCATCACAGTGTCCTTCAAGAGGAACACACTTTGGCTGCTCTTCTTTTTAGCTGATACAACAAACCTTGGTTTTGCATCATTTCAGATTGGGGTGTTCTAGGTCTCTGCTAGAACTGTTCCATAAATAAGAGCATTTCATCATTCCCTTCATAGCCTCAATGACCGCACACATGTCATGTTAACTTTAAGCTAAGTATACTTATAGTTTTTTTATGGTCACTTCCTATAGAAGCCTGTTCACATTACAATTTTAAGGCTCATCTTTACCTTTGCAACACTGAGGTCTCCAAACATTACGCAGGATACATAGGTACAGGGGTATTGAAGGTAAGGGAACTGAAACACTGAGAAGCTACATCACTTGACCAACTTCATAGAAGATTAAGTCTCGACCAATGCCTCTAACACTTGACATTTGGTTGGTTACCTGCCCATCTGTCCCTTCCTATTTCGTTCAGACCAGTTCCATTTCTTTTCCTGTTCTTTTCCTTCTTGGAAATCTTCCCTCTCTTCTCCTTTTTTCTTTTGTCTTTCTTCCTCTTGGGCTTCAAAACCAAAATATAACATTGGTTAAGACCTGAAGAGGTATGACAATAAAGGAAACAGGAAGAACTGGCAGAGTCTAATTGTCCTACTTCTCAGAAGTAGGAAGCTTTACTGGGTTCTTGGGCTACCTAGTGAACTGATGCTCATTCAATCATTTACTTTGATAGTGTTCAGGAAATTATTGTAACTACCTTGCAATACCCAATTTACCTTTTTCAGCATGATACAAATATTACAAAAAGAAAATTGCCCTCCTTGGAATTTACAGACTGCTTAGAGGCAGACAGTTGGTGCCTGATCCTACAGTGCCAGTGTCAGTTATAATGACAGAAGTCCTCTGGTTCTTATCTGCAATCCAATGAATACTTAAAATGTTACCAGTTTTCATACCAACATGCTTGTAGACTCATGAAGACAGATTATAAAGACACAGAGAGGCAAAGATATGCCTGTCTGTGATTGCATAAACTATTTCATTTTGAAAAATACATTGACATGAGCCTGTTCAAGGGAAAGTTTGCATGCATTTTTAGCAGTTCACAGATCATCACCCTACAGCAGCTCATCTACAAAGCCCACTCAGGAACTTTGGAGAAAAAAGTGAACCTACTGATTGATCAGGCAGCAAAACACACCTGAAAGGCTAAATTCTTTGAGCTTTCCAAGGGTCTGTCAATAAGTTTTGTGTTTCTCATTGCCACTCCAGCTTCCAAGCCCCTGGACCCATTTAAAAAATTGAATCATTTTAGAAGGGATTTTCAGATAAAGTGTCAACATTCTAACTTTCTTCATCAGTGTGATAGCAAGAAAAAGAACAGAACTTCTCCCTGAGTAAATCAACAGCTTGCACCAACATGGGAGTGGAAGAGAGAACATTTTAGGACTAGATTCCTAGAAGGCTTTTTGTCTTTTTTTTTAAAGAACTTCTTAAATAATTGTAATTTGAAATCAAAATTGTAGTGTTATTAAATGAAACAGTATTCTGTGAACAGGATGGAGCAGATTGACAGAAAAGAACAGCCTGCATTTAGGCATCAAATGCACACAGATTTTCAAAAAAAGCTTAAAATAATGGCTACCTTTTGAGGATGAGTCCTGTTAAAAATCGACTATAAATGTCATAACGGGGCTACTGGATGAAGAGACCTTTTAAAAGTTAATGGCCATCAAGCATAAGAAAATACTGCCTTTGTTACACAATTCATATATGACTCTGGCCTAAACAGCATTTCTACGTAATACCCCTGTATTTAAACATTCACTTAGGGCAGGGTCCTTAGTCAGACATAGAGTGTCAGGAGTGTGCTCTGGCTTTACACTACTGTTACATTACATATGTGTATTTGAAATAAGGTACTTTGAAAAACATATCCATCTGTTCCTTTAAAAAGACAGCTAAACTTGCAGCTATTTTAATCTCTTACCTCCAAACATTTTTACTCTGGCTTAAAGCTTTCAGAAATCTGGTGGTTTTGATAAGCAGGAGCTATCATTATATGATTTGTATGTTTTTGTTATTTTTCCCCACCTTAATTTTTGTGGAAGAATATCTCCCTAAATTCTTTCAAGAAGCTTAATTTTCACTCAAAAATTTTACTGTGAAATGAATTCAGCCTGGACAGATACGTCATAAGCCACCATCTGAAGATTTAATCACTTTAACCTGTGTATTACGTCACCATTGTTTTAAGTATCGGGATGTAAGAAAATCCTTGAAACAAGATGTATCTCTGCATTCTGTTCTCCTATATTTTCATATACATTAGGAGTAAGTGAAATGGTACATGTGTAAAACTGATGTAAGCTGACGTATCATATGGGTCAGTAAGTCATTTGAATGCTGTTGAAAAAGTTTCAAACTCTATATTCAAGTGAAAGCAATTTGTACCTTCTAAGTATGGCTTAAGTAAGAGTCCAGCAGAGCCCAGTTCTGAATAGACATTTAGAAACTAATTTTGGCATATTGTCTGCTTTCTCACTGGGCAAGTCTAAACCTGATGTGTTAGTGAACAGATGAAAGAAAGCAGCGATGTTTTTTTACTGTTATTAAAAAAAAAAAAACAAACAAAGGAGACACCCCCTCCATCTCAATAACAGCAACTGGAACATCACTGAGAAAGCAAAGTTCTGTTAAGCCTACACATTGTTGCTAAAAAGCTTTGAATTTGCACTTCTATGCAAAGCAGGACCCAGGAGAACTGTAGGCGATACCCTTGGGGTTATTCTCCTCCGCAACTGCATGTTCCTGCTACCTGGAACATCGTAAAGATAAAGCATTTTGCTGGAACTCTCCTCTCTGGTAGGGAAGTTGCAGTATCAGGTGTGACTGTGGCCTCTGTAGTTATATGAGCAAGCAAGTCAATCCAACACTTCCCAACGTTACTTTTTAAATAAGGCTCTCCTACCAGTCACAACTTTTATCCAGGTTTCACGTGTACAGGTGACCCTTCTCCTTTTTCTCTGTCTAGAACCATTTCGCTTGACATGCGTTTATGCACTGCTTTCCTCATAAAAACCATAGTATATTTACTAATTGCATTTAGAATGACCTTGGACTAGATGTTGAATTTGTTTAACTAGGCTCTTACTCCTATGGAGCACCTATAAGAGGAGAGCAAAGGCGGCATCTGTGCTCAGGTCCATCTGTTCAGATATGATTGCACATAGTCCTATTAATGTTCTGACAAGACTGCATGATAACTACG
Organism: Nyctibius grandis; assembly: GCF_013368605.1. Classification (NCBI taxonomy): domain Eukaryota; kingdom Metazoa; phylum Chordata; class Aves; order Nyctibiiformes; family Nyctibiidae; genus Nyctibius; species Nyctibius grandis. The sequence goes on from NC_090670.1 coordinate 11,442,364, forward strand.
TACTTACTAGAAGAAACAACACAAGCCAACCCCACACAACAGTGGAAGAGTGATCTCCACAAAGCCAGTAACAAAAATCTTTTCTAAGCCAGGTTGGTTTTGGATCACTGTTCATATAAAGAAAATGATTCTTGCTGACCAAGTGAATAAAACAGGAGCTCTCAGGAATATTGAGATATTTAAATAGATTATTACTGAAAAGAAAAAAAAAACCACATATAAATTTTCTTTTAAGGAATTATTATTCTTAAGAAAGACTCTATAACTCAGACCACATCTATGTGTTAGTATTTTAATTTTCTTAGCAGTATTATTAGGCTTGTAAGCTGGGGTTCAAATATCTCTACATATTACATAACTCTATGCATATACCGGGCATGTGTGAGTATGATTCTTTTCATGTATTTTGAGTGGGTAGATTCACTTGAGATGCTTCAAATGTTCTTTATTTCTGAAGTAAGAAGTGTAACTACATACTGATGAATCAAATGAAGAGCCAGAACACTGAAAAGACCAATCATTGGAAGATTCATGGTAGACTGGAGAGAACTGGCAATATTCCCTGTCTTTGCCTGATTCGAAATATTCTCAACTTTTCACTGATTTCAACTGGAAAGTAAAAATGAAATAGAAATTGGAAGCATGAACACTGTTTTCTTAATAATGGCTCAGTTGGGTGCATGCAAATTGCAGTCAGTGGAGGACCTCACGTGCAAGAGCAGTATGAATTCAGGACCTCCCTATACTGTTGGAAGTAGAAGCACTGTACATGCCTACATTTTTTTCATCTCTCTTTTACTAACCGGTTTTCTTGTCTTTGAAATGGAGATGAAGGAAAATAAGAAACACTTACTATACTGTCATCTTTTTCCTAAAGTGTAACTTAGTAGTTTACTTTAACAGAAGCCTATTCTGGGTAATTTTGATTTCAGCTCACACAGGTATAGATATCTGAGATTTATGCTTTGATTCAATGAGGCTTGCTGCTGGATTTGGACCTAGCACATTTGTTCATTATCCTAGATTTTTTGCAGTTGATGATCCAAAGATGTACAGTAAGCACTAAATCCTGGGTAATAAATACGCTGGACTACACAATTCAGTGAAGCCAGCCATAGGAAAATTATTTTTTTTCTCATAATCAGAGATGCAGAATTAAGGTAAGAAGATTCCCCACAGCATTTCATTCCTATGATAAAATAGAAACGGAAGGAAAAAAAGGGGAAAAAGCCTTAGTTATGTATCAAACATACCTTGGCCCTTCTGTAACATCCCATTTGGCCAAGGTATTAGATGGTTCAGTTTCATATTTCAAGGTGTATTTTCTTGCTTACCTATATTACTCTCTTAATGAGAAGTGGAATCTATTACAAAGTTAGTAACCTTCAGCTCCAGCTCAGGAGAATTGATTTTTTCTCTTCTTACAAAGCCTTGCTTGCACCCAGCAGGGCCACTGTTGAGCTACCACATGTTTGATCACCACAGGTCAGAAAGTCTCTCTCCTAATGAGCATGCATGTCTTGTCTGTAGCACAGATCTTCAGCCAGAGTCACTTTATTGAGGCACATCCAAACCCTGTACACTTTTAAATACTACTTCTGCAACACAGATTTGAAGCCAGACAAATTCAATCTGAACTCAAATGGGTATCAGTTTGTGATGGACACAAATTATCAGCTGAGGCCAAGGTATAGGCAAGCCTCCTACCCATCTCCTCTCCTGAATGGTAAACAGAACAATTGTACTGATAGGACTTTTCTTAATGTGAAGTTGCAATTAGGAGTCCCTAAATCACATGACTCCAGACATATACCACTGTATCCATCTATGCTCCAATAATACATAGTGCCTTTAAACAACTGAATACACGTCTGTATTATTAAATATCTAAAGTTACCAACTCTTAAAAAGATAGGTGTTTTCAGTCTTAAAAGTGCCCAGTTATAATTTAGCAGCTTGTTGTGCATATTAAATTAGATTCAACTGATCATATCTCAGGGCTGCAATTTAATTAATATTTATTTTCTTTCAAAGGAGCTGCAACATGTTATAGCTGTATGCACATCAACAATACTGCCTTTTGGGCCTTATTAGAAATGCTGGCTTTGCATTCTTGGGAGAGTGCCTAGCACTCCCTTATAATTTCAGCTCTTGAGTACAGTAGTTTTGGTGCTCCATAGACCAGTTGTCTTCTTTTTTCTGTAATAAGGACAGCAAGAAACTACAGAGTGAGTTGTTTATATACCATAAGGAGCATATTGTATATACATCACTCTGATTAACAGTAATGATAGAATTTGTGTTTTTTAACTGCCACAGAAGTCTATATTCGCCTCACTTTCCTTGGTGTGATATAGTACTTTTGCTAGAGAGCTTACTACCTTATTTCTATTTGAACAAAAACAATTTCAGTGTATAGAGTTTCTGAGTCAATTTGTATTTTGGCATATTGTATTAGCTAGATGTCACAAATCATGGGACAAGTCATTATAGGACAAGCGAGAACATGGGACAAGTGAGTGCACATTTCAGTTTGAGGAGATGATAAAAAGACTGTGGATTCCCTGCAACAAAAAAATGTATTTTCTACTCCCTGGACAAAGTAACTTACTTTGGGCAAAGAGGGCATTGTTTCTAGCTCATCATCTGTAAACTCAAATGCTTTGCTTAAGATTTGCACCAGATGCTAAGCAGTTTCAGAACATTTCTTGCAAGTACCGTTTGTCTTCCTGTTTGCAAACTATCTTATTTGAATGTTGTCACATGAACGAGTGATATATAAGTAACACAGTAAGTTACAACACAACCAGTGTTGTTGCAGGTGTGTGAAAACAAAGGCATTACTCTAAAAGCAAAGGAATATTCTATACAATATGGCAAAAATAAGTAAAAATAATGAAATTATTAAGAATTAATAATGAAATTAAAAGTATGACTGTAATATATGAGGCTGTGTCTGATATCCCTGTTTTATCTATTGACATGTCTCACTTTTTCTCTGGTCCACCACAAGCTCAGTAGTCATATAGCACCTGTTTCAACCATCTACGACCTCTCTACTACATGCTATAAAATAGTATCTAGCACTGACCTAGGAGCTGGCTTTCCCTCTGCGGGATGATGAACGTGCAAACAGGAATCCTCTCCTAAAGAAATGAACGTAATCCTTAACTGCTTTGAAGTAATGTAACTGTGGTGATTCACAAATATGCCACTAGATGGCAAGTTATGATCGATTTAGGCATCTCGTACTCAACTGCAGCAAGGCAGTCAATAGGAACAATCACTGGGACGAGGAAGGTGCATTTAGAAGAACCATTTATGAAATCTAATGTTCCTCTTCTCAAGACTGAAAATAGTTTTGAAACTATTTCCTTTCTCTCTCTTTAAAGTTGGCAGGGTTCCCTGGCACACAAGGGCTGTTTTCCTGAGTAGTTTCTGTTTCTTCTTTTTTTTTAAATAGCAAAACCAAAGAAAAATCAAGAGCATTTTATTTATTTCTTAAATATATTCTAAATAGTTTGGAAACTAATGGTTAAATTAGAAAGTAATGAACATATGTTTATTATTTCTTTTTGTGGAAGAACCCATGAGTCAAAAGCTAGAGACTAACAATTTTATTCAAGAATAGGAATACAAGAATATTCCAACCTCTCCACTGTCATTCCTTGTCTGATTCTTATACTATCATTCTTCCCAGTGGAGGAAATCTGATCAGTTTTGACCAATCCTGAAATGATGACCCAGGAGGTAAAATGCTTTAGAATTTAAGAGAGAAATGCCCCATAAAAATGTGAGGTAACATAATTATTGAATAAGGACAATTTTTATAAATCTTATAGAGCTAATATTTCAACAGGAAATGGGCTAGATTCTACACTGTACTAAGACAAGTCTTGATTGAAACAGTTAAAGTCAGTTTATCAAACAATGTAAGCATCAAACCAAAATTGGTAGGGAAGAAATGTGTATAGACAACAAAGAAAAGGAAAGCTGATTTTTAAGAATTTCTACACAAAGACCTTTCAACAACTGGAATCTGGGGCAGAATTACCAAAAGTTCTTAGCTTACACACAGCCATCACGCATTCCTGGCTTTCCAAAATTCTCTTCTAATTCTCAGTCTACAAGAGATACTGTGGGAAAGGATAAGTGCTACATGCTTTTTTTTAAAAACCAAAACAAATTACCTCTGTTGTATGAGCACATAATTTCAAAATTCTGGTCCTGAATTCCTTTGTTTAAAAATAAAATTAGAGGAAGGAAACATTTCCAACAGCCTGAGAAAGGAAATGGTATTATTTCAGTCTAAAGACACCCTTTCAATGTCTGAACCATGAAGAAAAGAAAATCCTGTTTGGAAGATGGAGTCTTTCTGCCATTCTGGTTGCCAACAAAACCAGAAGATAATGCTTTTCATTTCTTCTCCTAAAACTCTGTCTCTGTGAGTCAGTTAAAAATTCAGGAAGACCGATGGAGAGAAGTCGCGATAGATGGTACGTCAACCACTGGGTTGTCCTGCATGAAATAAATCCAAACCAAGTGATTTGCTACCACCTGTGTGCTAAAACAGGTATTAAACAAATGTGTGTATTGCACTGAATTACATATAGCCGTACTTATCTGTACAAAGTGACCAGCAATGCTACGAAATCACAATTCTCTAATCACACAGTTAGTATCTACAGTAAGGCAACAGTCAGATTCAGAACACCGACTTACACAAGCAGCTCTCATCCATTTGCTTTTTCACATTACAAAAATCCTATTTTATGGCATTGCTGGTGGTTTCTACAAAAGTCGATTGAACAAAAGTCAATCCAATTCCCCAGAAGAGCACAATGCAGAAATCACCTCCATACATGCCTTACCTGTTACATAGGCAGCGAGGTTGCTGTTGAACTGACATGAGGAGGACTAGAAGGGCATAAGATACAGCCTCTTCAGTGGTCCAAGAGGGCAGAATATGACCATGCATGTTGCTGATCCCTTTCATAGATGACAGAATTTTTTTCTGCTATGATGTTCCTGGCAACTCTAGAAAAATACACTTTATGGCCATGTTACACATTGACATCTGCAGTTTGACTGTCTGTTTATCACTGGGATTATATCTGTTCAAGTTGAGTACACAAACCCATCTTTCTATCTATTTTTGGACTTTATATATAGTCTGAATAGTTCACTCAATTTACTGGAACCAAGAAATATATGCACAAGCTGTTTAATACATAGAGATGCTCTTCCTAACAACAAGAGTCACTCTGCTTTGCTGAAAATTACATAGTTGTTTGAGAATCATTCCTAAAAGCTACATGCTACAGAAGATCAACCATATTCCTCTACAACAACACAGGAAAAAATAGCTGTGCACGTCAAAAAGGCATGTTTTTATTTATATATAGGAAAATATAAATTAAATAACATTCAACAATGAAATCAATCACAAAGAACACAGTTACAAGTGAAACGAGACAAAGTCATATTCAATAGAAACCAAATCAGTGAAACCAGCAAAGTTAAGGCAAGACGTCTGTGAATGAACTTAAGGATGAGGTCAAGAAAACTTCACGATTAAAAGCACTTGAATGGATGAAGGCTGTGAAGGAGAAAAGTTTCTCGTTCAAGCACTCACGCCAGTATGGAAAACAATCCTTATAGACAAATAAATAAACCAGAAATGAAGCATGCATATATTATCTCCCAGACAAGTCTAGAGAAAGCAATAATAGGAAACATTAAATCACTTATTTACTTCAGTGGTTGTTAGTGACACCTGAGTGAAGTGTCAAACTTTATAAAAAATATCCTAAGAAGTTACCTTATATAATAAACAACTGATGGAAGAAGGGCTACTCATGAATATATTTTACCTGGAGAATTCAACTTCTCTCTGATATTCAAACATAAATTTACTCTTTAATGTTTTTAACAGATCAGTCAGTCTGAAAGCTCATTGCAGTTTCTAATTATTCAAGAGATTATTAAAAAATAACATCATAAATTCCTACCAAAGTATCTGAATTTCACTCTCGGTTATCAACTCACGTAGGGACAAATTACTCTCCAACATCAAAACAGGGATTCCAGCAGCAAAGCAGAGGATGGAGTACAGTCCAGTCACAAAGACATTAACTAGTATTTCTAAAATGAATTCCAGACTTTGTTCCCAGATTGTCACAGGCTGTTGCTAGACCTCTTCTGCCCAAATCCTTCACCCACTGACTGGAAGTAGCTGTATTGCTCTCTTTCAAAGATGCACAAATACCGATGTTGAAAGGAAAGGCAAGGAAGGAGAGAGTACATGTGAAAACTTGGAAGTAGCAAGTGTCCAGGTTAGGAATCAAGAGTGAAACCCTGGTTACATTAAGGGTTTTCTGACTCAGGGAATTCTGACGTCAACTCTATGGCTTTCAAGATTTCGTTTGCCTGTAGTGTGAACGACCTCTCTCAAAGTTTACCCCGCCCGTGTCTGCTACTTTTTCCTCAGATAACTTCCTTGCAGTATATCATGTCTGTGAGGATGCATTAGCATTCAACAACGAGAAAGTCCCTCAAACTGCTGAAACCATGCTTCTCTAGTGAGGAATAACACTTTCTACACTCTGTGAATTTCAGTGACAGACAGTACCATGGTACAACGCATCTGTTCATGAACATTTACATCATTTATATCCAACCCATCATCTTTCACCAACAGTTAAGTGACTCCGTGGCTAAACAGTAATACAAGACCTCTGTGACAGTGACAAACATAATAACCAGCCTGCTGAGAGCCTTTCCCATGTGCACTTCTATACTTGTTTAAAGAAGATCATGAACAATACTACATCTTCAATAAAACTCCATTGCTGCTAGCTTATCGGAGGTAAACGTTGAAGGCCAAATAGAAGCAAATCAGCAGAGAATGAAGCTCTGGTTTTGGAAAAAATAGGAGTGTCATTCTGGCTTTATTCAAGTTCGCGATAACTGTCAAATCAACTTCAACAGAACCAGGATTTTACTAAGTGCTTCACTTCAAATGTCTTAAAACATCAACTACTCACAGGAAGCTGAGTTGTCAGTGGTCTGTTTAGCTTACTGTGAAGAGACAGGGTAAGTTAGGAGAGTATGTGTTCTAAATTGCTAAAGATGAAATTATTAACTTATTCATGATTTGCCAACTCCTTGCTTCCTTATATTCTGGTTTCTATTTCCAGCATGAAATGCTGCATTTTTGCATGTTTATACACTTACAATATACATTCATAGAAATTAACATACACAAGCCTTTTTTCCATGGAGATCTGAATAAGGTATGGTTAGGCTCAGTTAACCAATTCTCTCTGCTCAAATATTGATGCTCTGAAGTATACCAGAAACCAACTCCAGTCCTGACAGCTGCCAAGATAGTGGGAAAAACATGGTGCGAAGGAGAATAAAGCTACCTGTGGTGTGCTCTTCCAAAATCCTGGTCCAACAACAAAGCTTATCAAGGGGATTCTTCCCTCAAATATATGGTGTATATTTGAAGAATTGACAATGGCACCACTGCTGTCAAACATCAGAAATTCTAACCTTGTGTAAGTACAGTCTTGACTCAAGTCTCTGCTGCCTTTTCTACTGTCACCACTAAGGATAAACTCCACCCAAAGAAGCTGGCCGTATCCCACTGGATGTGTACTGCGCTCAAGTTAATGTAGACTGGAGATGACTATGAAGAGTTATACATATTTTATGTGCACCTCTATTACACTTCTTTTAAGATCTGAAACGATTACTCAGTAATTAATATTAAAAAAAGAGTGATAGTTTTTCAACACTGATCTATTTGGTTTATATCGCTAGAATCAAATACGCAGTTCAAGCTTCAGTTCCTGTGCTTGCTTTAAAACAAAGCAATAAAACCAAGTGAAGTCTTGTAGCAAAAGCTGTCTGCACATGAAACAAAATCAACAGGAAAAAAAAATGTCTGAATCATGAATGTCTGCAAAGTATCGGAAAATAACTGGAGCACAGCAGTCTGAACAATAAAGAGGTGACTAACAAGAATGGAATTATTTATCAGTAAACTGATAAACAATCTACAATAAAGGCTGAGACACTACACACATCCAGTTTTGCAAGAAGGCTTCACAGTGGCCAATTAATTCAACAAAGAGGTGAGCATAAGGTTTTTTTGGTTTAAGACAACTCTATAATTCTCTTCTTAGAGTAAAATTGATGGAAAATTTTTATTAAAGTCTGGTTTCTTAGCCCATACCCATACCACTGTAGAGAACTGAATTCATTATTTATTATTATAAAAAACACACAAGCTAGAAACCAAAAAAATCTGTGAGGTAAGAATAGGAATCACAGAAATAACGCTGGAGTTTATATTAAATCTGTATTGAAAAGTTAAGAATATACCATGACAGAATTATATACAAAGAAAATTACTTCCATATCCTACTCAGTGGTTACAGTGAGAAGTGCAAAACATGTCTAGATTTCAGTAAGGCATTTGACACTGTCTCCCACAGCATCCTCCTCGACAAACTGGCTGCCCGGAGCTTGGATGGGTGGACTCTACGATGGGTTAAAAACTGGCTGGATGGCCAAACCCAGAGAGTGGTGGTGAATGGGACAAAGTCCAACTGGCGGCTGGTCACTAGTGGTGTTTCCCAGGGCTCAGTTCTGGGGCCGGTGCTGTTCAATATCTTTACAGACGATCTAGATGTAGGGATTGAGTGCACCCTCAGCAAATTTGCAGATGACACCAGTCTGGGTGGGAGTGTCGATCTGCTGGAGGGTAGGAAGGCCCTACAGAGGGATCTGGACAGGTTAGATAGATGGGTCGAGAGCAAGGGCATGAGGTTCGACAGGAACAAGTGCCGGGTCTTACACTTCAGCCACAACCACCCCTCGCAGCACTCCAGGCTGGGGAAAGGGTGGTTAGAAAGCGGCGCGGCGGAAAGAGACCTGGGGGTCCTGATCGACAGCCGGCTAAACATGAGCCAGCAGTGTGCCCAGGTGGCCAAGAAGGCCAGTGGCATCCTGGCCTCTATTAAGAATAGTGTAGCCAGCTGGTCTAGGGGAGTGATCGTCCCTCTGTACTCGGCACTGGTGAGGCCGCACCTTGAATACTGTGTCCAGTTCTGGGCCCCGCACTTCAAGAAAGATGTTGAGGTGTTGGAGCGAGTCCAGAGGAGCGCCACCAGGCTGGTGAAGGCTCTGGAGGGTCTGACCTACGAGGAACAGCCGAGAGGGAGCTGGGGTTGTTTAGCCTGGAGAAGAGAAGGCTCAGGGGTGACCTTATTGCAGTCTACAACTACCTGAAGGGAGGCTGTAGTGGAGTGGGAGTCGGCCTCTTCTCCCAGGCAACTAGCGCTAGGACAAGAGGACGTAGCCTCAAGCTGCACCAGGGGAGGTTCAGGTTGGACATTAGGAAGCATTTCTTCTCAGAAAGGGTCATTAGACATTGGAATGGGCTGCCCAGGGAGGTGGTGGAGTCACCATCTCTGGATGTGTTTAAGAAAAGACTGGACATGGCACTTAGTGCCATGGTCTAGTTGACATGGTGGTGTCAGGGCAATGGTTGGACTCCACGATCCCAGAGGTCTTTTCCAACCTGATTGATTCTGTGATTCTCAGGGTTTCTTACAACTTACTGGCTTATATACATGTTCTATATTTAAAATACTCTGTACTTTTTCAATTTCTGAATTAGTCATTACTAGTTTTATTTAGTTACAAGAAAGAAAAACTTAAGTTTTATGTATAGATAACATTACATAAACTGTAGTTAGATTTAAGCCTTTTGCAATTAAAGACATTTAATCTCAAACGTTAAGAAAAATTCCCTTGAGACTATTAACTTTAAAATTTGTTTACAACTGATGAATAGAATTTGAAGATGCTAACTTTCAACCCTGAAAAAATACCACAATTTTATTTAAATTAAACTTTCATGGATTGAAAATCCAATTTAAATATTAATGACAAACACACTTCTTATTTAGGGAGAAACGCATGCATTAGAAAGCATACTGATTAAATTCAATGTAGTTTTAATGGAAAGAGGTAAACACTTGATTAGTGGACAGTACGAATCTGTTTTAATTTACATTAAAACCATATCTACTCTTTGAACTCGAGGTCTAGCTCACTTAACTTTGTGTTGCTTGACATAAATAATTTTAGTATTGTTATGCCATTGCTAACAACTTTCAGGAGGATCTTATCACGTATTCTCACACAGGGTTTATAATGTTAAAGAAGTTAAATGCAAAACACTGAAGAAAAAGATTTATTTTTTGCTACATAATTTATTTTTAAATCATTCATCTTAAACTATCAGTAACTGTTTACTTGAAGTTCTTGGTTCAGAAATGCCTCTTGCTTTTTCAGAAAGCCTGTTTTAACACATGAGATTGGCAGATAACAGGCATTTATTAACAATGAATTTAACATGTTTCTTTTCAGTCACAGCCATGCAGCATGTGAACCATGCAGCCAGTTAGGAATCCACCTGAGTGTGTGAACACAGTGTCAATCACAACTGTCATTAATTTACTGCATATATCAGAAACAACCTGACACCCCAAGAAAATGGTTTGACAAAAAGGAAATTTAAGCCAAGAAACACTTCAGAGTCATCACTCGAGGAGTGAGGAGAGCAGAGATAACTGGGTGAAGGTATATTTGCACCTAACCCCTTGGGCTGGTGCAGTCTGCATCTAAGGAGTGCTCATCTACCCAAGCAAGTGACACCGACTTCTACTCGGTAGGAAGAATCAGAAGATGGGCAGCCAATCTCTATGTCATTTTCACTTTTATGTCCAAACATTCTCTGTGCCCAGAACGAGTTGGGAAGTAAATCATAAATCTTCTAGTTTTGAGACAACGCGTACTATATTTAAAGTGCTTTTGCTAGATGGAGGTAAAATACATCATACAGAATGTTTTTTTATTTATTGAAGCTGAACTCCATATCTTGTTCTGATATTTATCTTGTAGTTACATACATTATTCCTTCACCAAGAGAAAGCTAGAACAAGAAAGAAAAAACACTTAAAATGCAGTAAGAACTCTGGTCTGGTAACCAGCAGAAAGGTAACACCATGCAATGGCAGAGTGCACTTGAGTAGTGGTACATTTCCAAACAGGCTTACAGGACACTTGAAGATGTGAAATTAAAAAAAAGAAAGCACTGATAAAATTTAGAAAGGAGGAGAAGCTACTTAACCTTCTAAATGCTGATTTCAGTAAGGTTTTTTGTCTTTACACAACTACAAAATAAAGTCTTCATAAAAATAAATCTTAGTACCTGTTACTCATGTCTGTTTTTCTCTAAGAAGGGAGAAGAAATCATGACTAGTCAACTGTTTCCAAACTAAACACGTCTTAGTATTTCAGACTTTGAAATGATTGGTATAGACATTTTCTATCATCTAGAAGTTGAGAAAGATTTCATTAAAAAATAGCTCTACTTAGGAACAGCACTAATTCTATCCATCTATAATAGCTCAGATCTTTTTGTGATAATGGAAATATAATAAACCTAATTAACAGTCATCTAATGATAGTTACTAAATGGCGTCAGTCAAGTACAAAAAGACATCTAGCTGGCTGTCCCTTTTAGAAACATATAACGTAACCATCACTGTCACGACATGTAAATTATGCACGTGGACATTTCACAAAAGACTAAAAACTCCAGGAGAATTATAAGGTTCAGAGAGTTTGGAGGTAGTTACAGTGCACTCCCCCAGCTTGATGATGAAAGTGCCTAGGCTGATGTTTCAGAGACAGAAAAGTGATGAGGTACTCATGCATAGTTATAAAAAGCTTCCAGGAGAAAATTAAATCAAGACCTTGTAATATTCAACTAATGCTTTATTAACTCTTGGCATCGTATTTTCTTAAGTTTAAATTGAACTTTAGTCTTTCCAAACTCTTGGGATTTAGTTCGTTTAAAGATATTTGCTCCTCACTGTAAAAGCAAATAAACCAGTAATACGCAGAAGGCTAGAAAGCCCTCCAGGCAGTTAACTAAAGGGATCGTTACTTTAACTTTTAAGGGGTGGACTTAAAACCAGAAGATCGAGAAGTTAAAATAGTTGAGTAACCCAGGAAGAAAGCTTTTTTTAAATGAAAACCTCATATGATTTTCATACCTATTACGTTGTTCAGTCCTGAAATGTATTTTGATTCATCTAGAAATTTCTCACACAATACAAAAGGGCCCCTGGACTAGCCGTTTCTCATTTGGGGGATTAAGGCCTTTTGCAGAGGCCTACTGAAGAAAAACTTGCCAAGGAACAAAGAGCTAAGTCTGCATTTTCAAACAAATCAGGCAGCAGTGTGTGCCCAGTGCCTGAAAAACAAGAAGTGGGAAAATACATGTATGACACCTAGCCTACTTCCACCTCAATGCAAGCCTTCAGTGCAGTGCCACAGGAACAAATACACAGTGTACTGCGATGGCCACGCTGAAACGTTCAGTGTTTCAGCATCAGTGGCCTTAGCTGTCAGTCCAGGGAGTTTGCCTCTTAAATGAGTACCAAATGCAGCACTACTGGGTAGCACAATGTACACAGCACCGCTTCACCATACTGTGAGTTCCCTAAGGAGAAGAAAAGCCACAGCAGTGAGGTATGGCAGAGCGATGCTGCCGCAACGAAAAGTAAGGGAGAAATAAGGTGGGAACTCAGCTCATTCTTAGGTTCAAAACATGATGTATGTCAAATCTCATCTGTTCTCCATTATTTCAAACTAGGAAAAAGATTAAAGAAAAAGAATTTCTATTGGCGGATATTGGGTCAAAGAAATGAGTAAAACATCACAAAATGTCACTATCCCAAAAGGATGGATACAGAAGCCTCCTTTATATTTCCAGGCTAAGAAGTTGTACCAGAAGTGATTGCTGTGATTTGCTTGGGTTGTTTGTTTGGGTGTGTTTTGTTTGTTTTTCAAGAAAGTCTTGGTCTGGCTTTTTCATAAAGCATATGGTTAGCATTCAGTTTAACAAATGATAAAGTATTGAGATTATTCAGTTTTTAAAGGCCACAGCCTACATGAAGTACACATCCCTGAACAATGTTTCACTTGTATGCTTTGCCATTCACATCAAGCCCTCTGAAAGACCTGGGGGAAGGTTTCTTAGGATATGGCTTCCATTAGGCTGACACACAGCAAGGCAGTACAGGGAAGATTAACTGGATCTTCCTGGAGCTTAAGTTGTCTGCTTAGAAATTTCTTCCAAAACTGTTCTGAAAAGCTGTTATTTTGCCTCACATACCTTTTTATCACTTCTCTATCCACGGAAAGACTGGATTCCATAAATCTTTAGACAACCACAGTCTATGGCTAGAAGGAAGAAATGGATCTGAACTGTGCCATGTGACAGACCCTTCTATATTTGAATATGCAAATAGTCTTATTTTATTTGGACAATAATTTGTGTAAATACACATCCCGAAAAAGACCAAGTTTAACATATTTAATAGACTAACTACTGACAGATTTAATAGACATTAAGAATAAATAAAATAGAACTTTGAATATGTTAAAATACCAAACTGCCTTTTTTCCTTTTCAGCTGCAAACTCAGATTAAATATTGAAACTTAGCTGTGCCTTTACCCAGGCATAGTAACACATTTCAAATCCCATTTATATAAAAATCTACTTTCAATAGAGTTCCTCTAAACATCCTTATCTCACCAGTTTGAACAGAGAGAGCACATCATCATTTGTTTTCCCAGAAGAAACTTAGGCCTTGTGAACGTGTTTAGAGATGCAGTTTTACATACTTTTCAGCAAATGAAAGGAAACAAAATTTTATTTACAAACCAGGTTTTGGTCCCACTCAGACACAGTGACAATTACTTCATAAATCAATAATTCTGGTTTTATTTTACACAATATATTAAGATTGCGAAGAAAATGCTACTGTCACACATGCTGTCTGTTAGGACCAAAATGAAGCATCACAGTTTTTAATAGTGTATGAACACAGAATGGTAACAGGGCACTCAAAGTGAAGTAATGGGGCTGGACTTCACTTATATGTCAGGAGCCCTGCCTTGTTTCCGATGGCACTACACCAAGTAAAATACAACAAGGCAGAACTGGACTTGATTTCAGAGCCACCCAGTCAAACTCATGATGTATTATAATACAAGCAGAGACAGTACTGGATCACCACAGAGTGCAAGGACAATAAAATAAAAGATATTTGCATCCAGCTGGGACTGTTGGAGAAAAGCTGACAAACCTACATAAAAATGTGTCAAGTTTTATCTTGCAGTTTTGATGGAACCCTTATGAAATAATTTCACAGATGAATTATGTTCCCTGCTAGATTCACTACGGCAGGTCAAGCACACAGTGCCCCTTCTTGTGTATGTAGAAAAATATGAATAGCAAACTGGCTTCAGGCATTTGTTTCACACATCCTCGTGCTGTCTGAGAAGGTGACTGAACATATGCACATAAATGTATTTCAAGTTGTTATGTTGTTATATACTTTATCCTGTGACATGATCCTCATGCTTTGCACAGAATAAGAGAGAGAGGGATTCAATTTCATACTGTCAGCTTGAACTGATAACTCTCAAAATCAACTTTTCTGTGTTTCAGTTTTACAGATAGTTAACTAACAATCCTGTAACAACCACAGCAATTGCTGACACTGAAGAACAGTACTAAGAAAAATGTCTAATGTATTTCTAGTTTATCTGAAAGTTGGAAGAAATGAGAAGAGGTAACATCCTAGAACAAATGGGTTCTCCATGGTCAGCAGCAAGACTTATTTGGGACCACTGCTAAATACAAATAATCATAGAATCATAGAATGGTTTGGGTTGGAAGGGACCTTAAAGATCATCTAGTTCCAACCCCCTGCCACGGGCAGGGACACCTTTCCTCTAGACCAGGTTGCTCAAAGCCTCATCCAACCTGGCCTTAAACTCAGAGGTTTTGTACCCCCAAAATCTTATCTTTATAATGAGGGATTTCTTGGCAGCAACACTCTCACACAACTGACAGTGGATTTGCAGGAGACCACAGAGTTATTCAGTGATGTTGAAACATATTTTCATCATAACAGTGATTAAAAGGTTAACCTCACTAGCTTTATTGCAACAAATATCTGAAACAAGATTTGTGGCAGAGTTAAACATAAGGAACTTTCACAATATATGAGTTAGACTCAATCTCCTTTACCAACACTTAACGCGTGAACAATTATGTCACATTGGAATTCCTTCAAAATCCCTCAGGTTAAAATGGCACACACAATTAAGCTAAAATGTCATTATCGATTACTTGCAGCAAATCATGCTGTTCCAAGCATTATATTATCAGCTCAAATACTTAAAAATGGAAAGAAGAGAGATACACACATAACTGCATTTTTAGAATGGAAAGAACCATAGTCAATATAAGACCTCTGATTGACTTCAATGAGTACTAGGTCAGACCTGATAGCACCCAATCACGTCTGTAATACAGGACATAAAAAAATCTGTATCAACTAATCCACAAAAATGCAAATGATACTCAAGGATGATAGGGAAAGCAGAACTGATTGCAAGAAATATGCACACAGGTCAAGCATAAAGATAAACACATGAAGCTTGTGTTTTAATACTATGTAATTAATACTATGTCCAACATGGTATTAATGTTAATAAAATATTTGCCAAGTGGGTGTAAAACGCAGCGATAACCTGTGTTTACAAGAGTAAAATATTCTAGGAGCAGAA
This sequence comes from Nyctibius grandis, assembly GCF_013368605.1. Classification (NCBI taxonomy): domain Eukaryota; kingdom Metazoa; phylum Chordata; class Aves; order Nyctibiiformes; family Nyctibiidae; genus Nyctibius; species Nyctibius grandis. The sequence goes on from NC_090670.1 coordinate 11,458,097, forward strand.
TTCTGTATCATCTGTAGAAACTGTAAAAGAGTGTCAGAGTTATGGAGGGCAACAAGAAAACAGTTGCAGTAATTAATCCTAGAAAGTATCGGTGCCTGAAGGATTTGCAAATTCCTTGTCTAGTGATATGAGATCAGATCTTTTTGTCCCTGGGTCAGACGTGATTTAAAAAAAAAAACAACAAAAACACACAAGCAAAAAACCCTTAAATGTCCTCTGAAGAACTGTAATTGATTTAAAAGAACAGTAACATGTAATTATGATTTGACTTCACAGCATCTCAATAGCCAGATCATGAAAGTTGGTATAAATATACATTTTAAATTTTGCACACTTGCAGTAGCCTGAGCATCTTGGGTGAAATCATAAAGAAATCTTAAAGTAGGCAGGATATGGCTAAATATTTGAACAATTATCTCTAGTGAAAACCAAAGTCATCTTTCTGTTTGATTGCTCCTGCACTACCAGGCATAGAAGATTAGACCCGGGAAGTTTTAGCCTCTGGAGCAAAACCCCAAATGTTTTATATTTCACTGCATCCCCCACATCCTCTCTTTCTACTGTTTTGGTTTTGGTTTTTTTTTTTACTGTGTATTTCCACAGTGGAACCTTTCAGTTTAGGACTCCAGATGCATCTATAACACAAAGAACCATAAGTTTTAGCATCAGCTATCAAATTCTTATTTAATCTGTAATATTCAAAATTCAGCAATAAGACAAGTCTTCCATTTTGTCAGAAATCAATATCTAATTTACCTTCGCAGTCCTTCAGAAGCAGAATTCATTGGAAGTTATCACTAGACTGGATATCTGTGCCAGCTCATTCACAGCTTGTAACTCAAAAATCTATTTTAAAGATAAGTTCTGCAGTAGAAAATATTACACACAAATGAGCTCGTTACAAATAGACAACACTTTCCTCGAAACAACAGGAATATTTCTTTCCATTAGCAACTCTCATCTCAGAGGGATCATCTTGTCCATGCATTAATTACACTGCCCTTTGTGTAAATCAATTTAGATTTCATGTGCTTTGGGGCAGGGAATCTGTATTTTTTCACTCAAAATAATTTAGCAACTATGGCATGTCACTGCAATATAAATAAATGTGGGATAGCATTTTTATTACAGACACACCTAAGAACATTCATGACTTTTCAAAATCTGGTGCTAGAAACTGTAGGGAATACTTACTTATGTTTGACATTCCCTACCTCTTAGAAGGTTACACTATTATTTTAAAACAAGAGATCAAAAAGCAGGAAAAAAGTTTGCTGTTTCCTTGTAAATCCGTTTGTGGTTTCTTGCAAGACAGGTCATTAGATACAGGCATGTACTTGAACAATTTGATATTTAACACAAGCGACAAGGCTTTGCCTACTTTGCACTAGATTTGGTTTGGATCAGGAAGAAAATAGAAACCTGTTGCAAAGAATCAGTTTCGTTGCCTTTCGTTGTAAATTCTCTCACAGAAAACTTCAAAATGCCTAGGTCTGCTTTACAAAATGCAAACAGCACAAAGATCATTGAAACGGTTCAGCTGGAGGTTTCTCTGTTGTCTGTTCCATTCTGTGATTCTATTCTGTGATTCTGAATGATTTCTTTATAGCATGCATAAATATGTTGCAAGACAGCAGAACCTCAGACAGCACAAGACATTGCAGGCAGGCTGTTCTGTTAGACCCTTGCAGCAGTTACACTAGTTTGAGACACCTACACAAAGGGGTTCTGCAATGCTGTATAGTCATGGACTGGGTGGACATCGGTTGTCAGCACAGTCTGTGATGGCAAGAAATCCATGCATTATGCAGTTCAGGAAAACCTCACTAAAGTAGTATAGAATGACTCAAATATCAGGACATCAAACCAGTTACGTGGGAGGTGGGAAACTGAGATCTAGTGTTTGTTTCTGTGACTAAAGGAAGTGGAATGCTACCAATAGGGGACAGTGGGCACAAAACTATCATAATTCCCAAAGTCCAAACTACTCATAGCCTGAGAACCATACTGGAACAAAGGGATAGTTGTTCAAATCCATGAGGAACAAAAAGAAATTGAACTCGGATTGCTCTCATATAGCACAAGAGTTATAAGGCTAAAATTGTTGTATAAGAAAGTGAAAATTCAACTTCATTTTTATGAATCTAATTATTTATTCTCTTTACTTTTTTACGAGTGCCTGAAAACAAAATGGTACATTTCAGGTCAGATGGACTGTTTCACATTTGAGCAAGATGAAATTTCATCTTGCTTGTTTGAAAATAATTTTGGATCCTGTATGATGTTGCAGGAAGCAGAAATGATGTATGTCTTTTTTCCAAGGAGAATTTCACAAGTACAGGAAAACCCCAATCTAGGTAATATAGTATCAGTGAGTGATTTACATGTAAGTGTAGAGAACAGAAGTTTTTTATCTAAAGGATTTCAAATTTCAGATTTCCAGAGCTTGCCACAGTTCTGAATTGGGATTAAGACAGAAAACTTTAATTTCCTAAAAAAAAAGTTAAAAACTGTAAAAATTTAATGTAAAAAATGCTTCTATTCCTAATAAACATTTATATAAAAACAAAATAATTTAAAATTGCAACAGAAGTGCCATTGAAAAAGTGTTGAGACAAAAATATTGCAACATAGTCAAAGCTCCTCCCCACTCCATTTTTCAAAGCTCTCAGATGAAATTCTGATTCTCCCCCTCTACTCCACTCTCATGATACTCCACCTGGAGTCAAACAATCAAACCGGCATCTTACTGCCCTCAAAAGGGACATCAGATTGATTGTGTAGCTGAGCAAGCCGAGGTGCTCTGTGCTAATTTAAGACAGTCTACATTTGAGTAGTTGTCCTGGGACCAGTGTGATAGCTAAACTACACTGTTTCACTTCTGAAGATATTTTATTTCTGTTTGTTTCATTAAAGTATGAAAATAAGATGTATTACATAGCAATCAGATGAGCATTTCAAAGATCCGATAATTCGCTACGACTTGTTTTTTCATGCATCCTTAAGACATATGACTGCATTTAGCCATAGAAAAATCTATCAGTAGCTTCCAAATGGATTATGAACTTCTTAGCAGATTTTTGTTATTACCTATCATCAGTTATTTCCAAAGTAAACCCCAATGCTGCAGTCTCAGTTAAAATAAAATAATCTTGACTCTCCAAATTAATCTTATCAATAAATAGAGAAGAATTTAGATATTTTCTATATTTGATGCTTAGGTATGTTTTCTCTTGAAGATATAAAATCATAACCAGTATTAGCCACAAGATGACACTTCAGGACTGCTGGCTGGAAAGAGATTATCACCTTGGCAAAATAAAATCATTCTGACACTGTAATGAACTGGGCCAATTATTAAGTACACAGCAAATGGGAAATTGGTCTAAGTCTTTTCTGAAGGGGATTGATTGCTTGGCTGCTAAGAGGCAGGCAGCCAAGTGGTGTATTGACCTGTAAGAAGCGGAAAGGAACTCAGAAAGTTTTTATTGAGGTCTCTACCTTCCTGTTATCAAAGACATAAACCAAATTTATTTATAGAGATGAACAGGCTTGAGAGCTGGGCCTGTGCGAACCGTATGAAGTTCAACAAGATCAAGTGCAAGGTCCTGCACGTGGGTCGGGGCAATCCCAAGCACAAATACAGGCTGGGCGGAGAATGGATTGAGAGCAGCCCTGAGAAGAAGGACTTGGGGGTGATGGTTGACGAGAAGCTCAACATGAGCCGGCAATGTGTGCCTGCAGCCCAGAAAGCCAACCGCATCCTGGGCTGCATCAAAAGCAGTGTGTCCAGCAGGCCTAGGGAGGTGATTCTCCCCCTCTACTCCACTCTCATGAGACCCCACCTGGAGTACTGCATCCAGCTCTGGGGCCCTCAACATAACAAGGGCATGGAGCTGTTGGAACGAGTCCAGAGGAGGGCCACGAAGATGATCAGAGGGCTGGAGCACCTCTTCTATGGAGACAGGCTGGGAGAGTTGGGGCTGTTCAGCCTGGAGAAAAGAAGGCTCCGGGGAGACCTTAGAGCACCTTCCAGTACCTGAAGGGGCCTACAGGAAAGGTGGAGAATGACTTTTTACAAGGGCATGGAGTGACAGGATGAGGGGGAATGGCTTTAAACTGAAAGAGTGTAGATTTAGGTCAGATATTAGAAAGAAATTCTTGACTGTGATGGTGGTGAGACACCAGAACAGGTTGCTGAGAGAAGCTGTGGCTGTCCCCTTCCTGGCAGTGTTCAAGACCAGGCTGGATGGGGCTTTGAGCAACCTGGTCTAGCGGAAGGGTATCCCTGCCCGTGGCAGGGGGGTTGGAACTAGATGATCTCTAAGGTCCCTTCCAATCCAAACCATTCTATGATTCTATGAAAAACAAATCAGAACTGTGTGCAGAACTTGAAAGGCTTGCATTTTCAAACAGAACACTCCCAAACTAGGCACTTAGATATGGCAACATAAAATAAATGTGTGTGCGGAGCTGGAAATAAACCATACATCCAACAAGTCTATAGATCACTGAGCTTGTTTCGGTAACTGTTCTCTAATATGCTTCAAGTGAAAGAAATTAGGTGAGAGGACATCATTTTACAATGTGCTCAGCGGACAGCTCCGCAACAAACTGTACAATCAATATTGGGTTCTAACAGCAGAGTTGTTATTAGAAAATTCTTATTCAGTACTAACCAGTCTTTCTAGAAAGCCACCAATTCTTAGTAAATCTTTGATGTAATAATTTGATTAAAACCTCGACCTTTCTATAACAAAGATATTGCCATTAAATATTGAGCACAAAAATATACACATTGCAAAACAACAAAAAAATGCCACCTGAGAACACTCCTGTGATTCTTTTTCGTGTCTCTTCCAGACCTTTAAATCCTTCCCCAAAATTATGTTCCTCAAGGATACCAACAACAGGCAAAACTTTATACACTTGAAATAAGATGCTGTGCTCATGACTTTTAAAACAAGTGCACTAGCCTCCCCAGGTGAACAGGAAATCTCGTAGGGCCAGTCATGTAAATTGAACTTGAGTTCACTTAGCTCTGTCACTGGTCTGACAAGTGGATCCTGGAGCACAGTATTTGCTTGCCTTAGTTGAAAAGTCAGATACTGAGTGACCTCATGTAGCTCCTTGAAGAAGAGATGGATATTATTTTCCTGTTCGTTCATCTCTGACTTTCTACAGAGTTGATTGCCCCGCTAAGATAGGTAAAGAGATAAAAGGACGTAGGACTTTCTTGGATATTATTCTATGGCATTAGAAAGCACAGTGCAAACATATCCCAAGTCCTAAAGTACCAGCACTTGTAAGTCAATGGTATGTAAAGTAAGAAGTCAAAGCACAGTGCAAACATATCCCAAGTCCTAAAGTACCAGCACTTGTAAGTCAATGGTATGTAAAGTAAGAAGTCAATACTTTGCTTTCTAAAAATCTGAGCATTCATAAAATAACAAAAGCAAAAAAGCTCAGCAACAAGTTTCTTGTGTATGGAGAAAAGTCTGAAAACTTAGCAATATCATTTATTCTCTATAAATTTGACAGATTCCTAGATTTTAAGACACTAATTTTTTGCTGTTAGTTTTAGTGCATTCTCATCTACTAGAAAAGTTTCCTTTCCCTACTGATTTTATCCTTTTCCCTTCAATAGCTACTGATTTTCTTTTTTGTCCCGTTTCCCATAGGGAACAGGTTGTCATGGCAGAGTTTTGTTTATGTACCTTTGTATTATTAATAAGCACTGGGAAGAGGGTTTGTTACTTAAGCTCCCTCTGCTGGCTCTCCAGCAGCAGCAACACAACAAATAAACCTTTTTTCTCTTGCAGTTCCTTTTTATTAGGCTTAGAGCTAGAAAACTGCTGTTGCCGAAGTCAGAGAGCACTTCCTCCGCAAAGGAAGTGCAGAGGACTCAGAATACTAATGTAATAAAGAACTTACTGGAACTGGGGACAGTAGTATCATGCATAAAATATTACTTAGGTAAGTCTGTACTTACTGCCTTCAGCACTCAGCTTCAGGCAATGTACCCACAAGCTGAGGAATCCATTTCCTTCCACCCCACCTACTCACCTGCTCAGGATTTAATGTCAATTGTGTTATTTGTCAGTCAAAATCTGTCTCATACCTCATATTAGGCAAAGCTGTCTCAATTTCAAATATTTCACCCCCACCATTGCAAAATGTTTGTGCAGTGAAAGATATATACTTCGAATATTTAGGTCTTCACTAAGACTTTACGTAGGCGTCTTAGTTTCTCAGTTTTAAATGAGTACAGTTGCTCACAATTTGAGAGTACATCTTTATAGAAAAATCACATTTTCGGTTGCTCACCTGCAAGCTTATCTTTACGGCTTGTGCCAAAAACTAACCTACGACCCCTTTTGGACTATGCACCCTATAGCTATCAGAAAGCTGAGTCCCTATGTTTCCAAGTGTTTTAATTATTCACAGTCCCAATAAAATGTAGGCACTGTCCTGCCTTGAAGTCTCCAAGAACATTCTTTGTCTATGACCTTTGAGTCAGATTCACTCTAATTCAGGCATGTCAGTTAACTGGACTCTGCTTGGGCATGCAGTCACATTAGGCTCAATGACAGATGAGCTCCTCTAAAAACTGAGTTACACTTCTTTTTTCCCCAGTAATTCCAAAGGGAGCCTGAAATGATTATTCTTCCATTTTAGGTATTTCATCGGGCTAGTCCCATCTCATTCTAGTTGTTTGTTCAGAGCCCAAGCTTATGGTAAAATCAAGAGTCTCTGATTTGGAAAAATACAATTTTCAAAGCTGGATCTAATAAATTACTGCAAAAACTAAAAGGTTTCCAAAACGTATATTCTTACAGAAATGAGGACTAATATCCTTCTCCATTCAAATCCTTAGTAAAATGCCAGTATAATTTAAAAATATCAGAATTTTGTCTTAATATGCACTTCGAAAAGACATAATTCTTTTTGTTACACTGTATTTTATTGGAAAAACAAATTAGTTGCTAGCTCTTCATTGCAAGCTCAAAAGGTATAGCATTCTTTGTCTTCATCACTGTAAGTAATGCATGAAACACTTGGTTTGAAAGTAGAGACAAGCAAGCAAACAACTCCCTCCTGCAAAGCCAAGCAAAAATTCTCATCCTATCATCTATTCATTAATATAGCATATCAAAACCTACAAAATTAGTTTGGGGGAGTAATTTTTTTACTGATAAAGCTTTTTAATCAAGCAATTGACAAAAATTTTGCTACAATTTAAGATTACTACAATTACTTGGTAATTTCTAGATGTCCCATTTTCCTGAAAGCTATCACCTTTCCCTTTGCAGGCTGTCACTGACACAGGTACAAAAAAATTTCTCAAGTTGCTCCTTACATTTAATAAACGGGTATTAGGAAGCATAAATCCATAAGAAGAATGATAATGGTCTGGAATACCTTGTAGGCCAAACGCTTATAAATTTTATATTTTGTAAGGAATGACGTTAATAATTAAAATAGTAATCTCTTGATTTGTAATTTGTTTTAGCATGAGAATCTCGTTCAAGACTAACACCACTAACATTAATTTTATCTACAAATCCATCCCCCCAAATGAAAAAGAGCTTTATTAGTTACACAGCAGAATTCCTGCTCCCATCCATCCAGGTACATTAGGATTAGAGCATGATAATTACGCTGAGCTCCTCTACACAGATAAATGCTTTGGAACAGGAAGTGAGGAATATACAACATCCGCCTAAAAGGATGAAGATATTCTAGGTAATCTGGAAGTTATCCAAAATCTTGGGGCTGAAACCACTGATCTATCAAAAGGTGTGAAGACATATTTATAAATCAGGTGACAAGTGACCAAGACTTCAGCTAGAAAGCGCCATATGCGTACCACATGAATCCCCTTTGCCATGCTAGGGCACTGATGCAATCTTATCCACATGAACACAATTTCATTCCTTTTCACTGTGTGTTTAGAGATCGTATTTTCAGTTAGGAGAAGGTATGGTTCTGTTCAGCTTAGGAGGAATAACACAGACTGGACTTGGTAAGTATTGATGGGCTTCACTTAGTTCAATGCACTGCCTAGGATTCTTCTGCTGAGAAAAGAGGTGGCCCAGGAAATCTATAAATAGCAGGAAAAACGTGAACAAGGAGCAGGTAAGCTAGTCAGCAAAATTAGCAGGCAGTAGATTTTAAAATAATTAAAGATTGCAATTAAAAGCATTTTTCACATTAAGCATAAATTATGTATGTTATGGAAGTCCCTGGGAATTGATGCGTTAAAAAGGACAACAGAAATTCATGAAAGAATGCCCTTCAATTGCTATTAAACACTATGATCCGCCAACAGCTTCCAGATACCAAAAATCCCTGTACTTCTTATTGATGAAGGTGAGGAGGACTTACACAAGAAATACTCTGACTTGCTCTGTTTTCTGTAGCTCTTGTTCCATCACACCTTACTGACCATTAACACAGAAAGGCATGGGATGAGGTGCAACTTTGGTTTAAACTAGTATATCTATTATTAAGCAAGCCATTTATTGGTTGGTTTGCCTAGAAACAAACCTTCTGTTTTCCTTCATTCCATATACTGTTCGAATAAAAGTATCTCCTGCAACCTTCCAAACCTATAAACAGTAGGTGATATTTTGGGGCATTGGTTAAGTAATTTTGATAGCTCAGCTCCTCGTTAGATGATTAGGTATTCAAAAGAAAGGACTGCTTTTACACCCACAGATAACTATCAGTGCATGTACATGCCTACAGTCATGTCTGTCAGAATTTATAGGACAGAATATGGAAACGAAGGGAAACTTAAAAAAAAACCACTTCATCTAAGCACAGCAATATAATTGAGACAGCCAGTCAGAAATAACAGTTTATATATATCATGTATACTGTGTCAAAGTACTGACCTTATCCATAAAAGCAAATTATTTCAAAGACACAGTGGAAGAAAATAATTGTAGCACTGTGTGAAATTGTTTTGTGAATACTTTCCCCCAGGGAAAGGGAACAAGACTGCAAATTATCAATGAAACTATTGGATTAAAAGACAGTAGGTCAAGAGAGATATTTATGTTCCTGCTTTACCACAGATACCGGAAAAATAATCTCCATCCATTCCAAAATATCCTAGGTGCATCTGAAGAAACTGTTAAAAGCAGCCAGCCTTAGGTGGGGAAATATACTGGAAGCCAATGGTAGGGGTAAGGAACCATTTTTATATACTTTTAGAATTCAAGTAAGCTTGCATTAAAAATGTAATAATAAACTTCAAAGTAAAACTGGGTTGTGGACAACGGTAATCCAGTCAACCATCTTCATCAGTTATGGCCCCTATCATGCAGTCCATACTAATTATTTAGTATTTTTGCAAAAGCCAAGAGAATCCACACAAATCATCTTTTCTTCCTCCTGCATAAACCATTGTTATAAGATTACATGCAATAAGCTTTATGTCAAACCATAACTTCTAGTTGGTTGACAGTGCTTCAAAACCAAATGTAATGATAATAGTTCAAAGCAATCTTTGCTATATGTTTAAATAAGAAAAACCCTTATTTTCCTGCAAGACTGAATTCTGCTTCAACTGTTCCACTAGGACTTTAAGGTTATTACTTTCCTGCCAGGAAAATCTAAGAATAATTAAAAAAAAATTACAGAATCTGCAAATAAACAAGAATATCCTTTAACATTCCTCATGATTCACAATTTCATCACCTGATTTATATTAGCTCTACAGCTGTACTGGAAGGATCTGGAATAATTCAGAGCATATTGCTGAAGCATGATTATTAAGAGTGTAACACAAAAGCACCTTGAAGGTCCCTGCAAAAGCCATGAAGGGTTAAACAGACACATTGAAAAAAAAGGATGCATAAGAGATTAAAATCCATAGGAAATAAAGAACGTGATTATTTTGGTATTTGGTTTATACTTCATTTAAGTTCATAAAAACAACTGCCTGAAGACTTACGCTCCTGAGAAAAAGATAAACATTCTCAGTTCGTTCCTGTCATCAGTAAATAATCTTTTAAGTCCTCTCTGAGATATTATCTCTCTCCAGGAATTTAAAGAAATGACACCACAATTCTCAGTTGCTTTGCTGAAAAGATAAAGAATAGTCAGCGGGTTCATAGTACTCTTTCCCTATTGGAGACAGACATCCCATCTCTCGACTCTTCCCTGCCCCTTTTCCCCTTGTCTTAGAAGAGCTATTTATAGATTGTAAGGTATCTAGGGCTAAACTCATCTCTTGGCCAAAATCAATGGAAGTTTTCCCATTTATTCAAATAGTGCTTAAAGTTTTAATTTAGATAATGAACTGGTTCCTTCAAGTATGACAACCAGGCCTGGGCATCCAACAAGGGGGCTAGTGTTTGTGCTAAACTAATGCTATTTCCCAACTAGTTTTATGCAGGCCAATTTTTCTTTATACAACACTTGCACATAAAATGGTCTTATTAATATTTCTGGATTTTGACACAATCACAATATAAAGATAATGAAAAAATAGCACGCAAAGTATCGTACGGATCATCACAGCAGGCAGGGATGCACTGGGAAGAGCAAGACAGACTTGGCTTCAGGGCCTTCTGACATGAAGAGCTCTGATCTTGCTGCATTGCTTTTTAGAAGTCCCACAACCCTGTTTTTAACCACAGTAAACGGTTGCTGAAGCCTTAATGGCAAATGTTTCACTCTAAGAAAAGTGGTAAATTCATTTACATTTTTCAAAACTCCACAATCAGTTCATTCTTCACTGCAAATTGTCAAATGTAAATGTCTCTTTCCAAGAATATAAATTAAATGTGTTTTTTATTGTACATTTCATGCTGAAGCACAGCCTTGAACTTGCGTCACCTGAAGCATGGGGGTTACAAGCATTTCAAGATTTACTCTGGGCTGGAATCATGAATGAGTGGCTCAAGGCAATTCCAGATCAATGATTATATAGTTCTTGGTACTTCCACAAAAGGTTCCTTCTGTTATACACGTATGACTGTCACATTGTTTCCAGAAGAAACTCAATACTGAATCTCTTCCTGAACAAATTTTTTCTCCTGTTTCACTTTTGTATTTAGAAATAATGATACAGAATCCTGAGGAATTATTTTTCAAACTATGAATCTGGAGTATTTGTCTTATCAGGATATTTATAGCCATGTCCATAAGCATGGTGATTATTCATCAATATCTTATACTACTTCAGAGGTAGCATAAGCAGTCTAAAAGGCAGACAGATTCTCTGTCTAGTCCTGCCACTGATGCCCTCTTTGGTTGCATTTGTATTTTCTATTTATGTTGTATTTGCCTTTTCTATTTATCCTGTAAATTCCTCAGAGTAGGTACAATCTCTTAATCCATTTGTACAGTGCATAGCACACTGCAGATTAGTGTCTAAAGTAACAATAATGATTTCCAGTGGTTGTGTCTTTCGGAATCAATTTAAAGGTTTCCAGCAGAGGTCACAATTGCTCAGCAGTTCCCAAGATCGCTTTTATATACAGAAAAGTAATTTCTGAAATCAAAGCTAGAAGCTAGCATAACTAAGACTTCACTGCAACAAAATGTGCCATAGATTATTTATTGGTAGGGAAAAAAAGATGTACCTAATTAATAATTGCCTCATATTTTGGGAAGCTAATGAAGTAGCTTTGGTCTCTTACAAAAACAATTTGTCATAAAAGATGAAGTCTCTGAACTAAAGCAAACCATTTAATAGATTAACTGCATATCAGTAGCGATTTGTTTATGAAAAAGATACTTGTATTAGAGAGGATTGCTTTGATTTATGAAAAGTTAAGTGTTTCACTATTGCCAACAAAAAGTTACTTATTGTTTAAACTCTGGATTTTCATATCTGCTAACAGCAGTTTCTGGATCCCTCTGCTGTATTGTATACCTGCTCTGATTTATACAAAGTTGAGTCTCATTAAGGTAACTGGAAGAAAAGGTAATTCTTTCTGCAGTAGAAAGAAAGAAAAAAAAACATAATTACAAAGTGAAATCGTAAAGTGACATCAGGCTTTGTTGGAGAGTTAAAAAAACCCAAAACAGGCAAAGGGATTCTAGGTGAGCCATTGGAAAATGTTGGGCTAAAGCAAGATGAGAAGGAAAAACATCCAGTTGAAGAGCAGCAGGGAGTTAATTGAGGAATTAAAATGAAGGACAAAGAAAAGTGAAGTAACGTGAATTGAACAATTGAATCTCATTCTACATCACATTAAGTCATACAAATCACAAAATATCTATCCTGACAGTCTCCTCCAATTGCCTCTTCTCAACTTGACTTGTACCACGTCCTTTTGCTCTGGAACCTTCAGAGTTGCTGGGACCCAGGGCTGTTTGCATCTCCCACTCTGCATGCAAGTTTATCTCCTTCTCAAATACTTCTTTTGTTGCCTGATTCTTGTTGACAGTCGCTTTTTCTCCCACCTTTTTTTAACTCTCATACTAATCTCCTGCTTCTCTTAAGTGCCTCTTTTCCTAAGCTCCCAAATTATTCTGCTAACTGCCCACTTATTTTCCTTTGGCTTGGTCTGCTGTTTCGTTGTTTTCTATCCATCATAACAATGCTTTTACTTTGGGATATCAGTGGTCATCCTTTAAAACTCTCCGTCTCCTCCTGATAGCTTACACTTGATTCTCAATCCTTTATCAAGGCTCTTGCTCACTACAGATTTAGCCATTCATGCAGCTATTTTCTCAGTAAAGGCTTTGCTCTGATTTTTTTCCCCCCATTGTCTCTGACCACCACCCTGACCATCACTTCTCTTTTCTGTCATCCCTCCGCCCTTCTCTTCTTGATAACTTCTTAGCACATCAATAGTTTCCACTCCATCTTATTTAGTGGCTTTGCAATTCCTATCTCTCTCTCCTGTTTTTAATGATCTGTTCACTCCTTGCAATACAGTTTTAAATTTTATTTATGCATAATTCTAAAGAAAACAGCAATGCAGATATTTCTGTTCTCAGTGTGTGACAGTCTTCATAAAGCGATATTACAAAAGCAGCAATAAGAAAGAGAGAGGGATGCAGCTCCTGAGTGTAAGGTCAGTAGAAGGTAATGAGCTATGTAGGCTTCAAAAAAATCCTGCCTCCTTGCATTTTGTTTTCAAAACAGTTAAAAGTCTTTGAGTGAACGAAAAGTGTCGAGAATAGCTAGGTGATGAAATTCATACAATCAAAGTTAATTCTTTTCTTCATGTCACCACCACAAGGCAAGCTTCAATTTCAATCCTGGCCAGCAACGAAGTGGTTTGGTTTTGGTTTTTGGTTTTGTTTTGGGTTTGTTTTTGTTTTTGTTTTTTTCCTCCATTTGCAAAGATGAAGAATAATTATGTGCATACCTGCCACAGCAAAGTTAAAGTACCTGCCAAGATCTTTTTGATATTACAATACATTGGGGAAAAATAAAGTCTAACCACATTTTATTATGCATTTATTTATCAAAAATCTGTCATGCACATCTACCCTACCGGATTGCAGACTCGAAAGATAAGAACAAAGACTGTGTGTTTTGGGTAAAGTAGTCAGCAGACTAACTCTGTTGCTGTACTTAACAAATGACTTACATCCTCTGCAAGGGCAAGAGGAAAAAAAAAAAAAAAAATCAACTGTGAGAGTTGAGATTTATTTTATCATTTTAAAGTTTCTTGAACCAAGTTTACAAAGTGATTTAGTCTACTATTATTTATTCAGTCCTCTCCCAAGGACTATCAGTTATAGTAAGCTGCATAAAACTGTTTGGATTTTTCTTCCATTTCCTTTATGGATTGCTATTTGAAGTGTGTACAGAAACTTCACTTTTTTAGGTATTAATTCAGAGAAAACAGAGATAAGCTCAAAACAAACTAACCACTAGCAGGTTCCTGAGTCTATAAAATACTATTAAAAAGTTTAAGAGAAAATTTTGAAAGACCACAGATTATTATTAAGTCAGTCATGGAGTTTATTATTATCAGGCATCTTGTAGTAGTACTTTGCCTACCAATTTGCCTACTTATTCACAGTATTTGCATGTACCTGTAGGTCCAAGCATCTTAAATAAGAGCAATAAAATCCCTCTCTCTCCACCCTCACTGGTTGTCCTGGGTTTGTCTGGGATAGACTTAATTTTCACAAGGAACTGGGAGGGGACACAGCCAGGATAGCTGACCTGAACTAGACAAGGGGGTATTCGATACCATACGACATCACACTCAGTCTATAAACCAGGGAGTTGGCCGGGGGAAGGAGGGATCACGGCTCCAGAATGGGCTGGGCATCGGGTTCTGGGTGGTGAGCAATTGCATTGTGCATCACTCCCTTCATATATTCTTTTATTAGTATTATTGTTAGTATTATTTCTCCTCTTGTGTTGTCCTATAAAACTGTCCTTATCTCAACCCACGAGTTTTACCTTTTTCTCCCCATTCCCCTCCCCATCCCACTGGGGTGGCAGGGGGAAGTGAGCAAAGGGCCACTTGCCAGCTGGGCCTAAACCATGACACTTGTTCAGATAGAGATAGTTTTTGAAATGTTTGGTCTACATTAAATGAAATAAGAGAATGAACTTGTTAGTCTTAGGTCTTGCACTCTGCTTCTCAGCATTTGAATTTGTGGTCAGCAACATAAAGAATTATATTGAATTGTGGAACCCTATTGAGAAATATGGTTTCAAGCTCTTGAGATCCAGATTTCAAAAGATTTCCTTTATTACATCGATTTATGTAATATACAGATTCAGAGATTTTTCAGACACAATCAGAGACCTAGACCAAAGCAGCAGGAATATATTTGCATAAATGCAGATGAATTAACGGCAGGCAGGTCCATATGCTATTTAAGAATGTAGGCACTAGGATCAGTCAAAAGAGAAAAGAATCATTGAATTCTCAGTTTTAGTTTAGACAAGACAAAACTGTTTCTGGGTTGCACGAGTATTTTCTGCCTGCTCTTCCTGACTGCTGGCATCACCTTTGATTTCTCTTAATTATACCATCAGCTAAATTATTTGTGCCATGCTCAGGTTTAGCAGAAAATAAGACTTTATGACCTATTTGTTAAGGGGAGCAAAGTGCAAACCACTTCACTATCTCAGGTATTTTCTGGAGAGAATACTATGCTGTCTTTAAAGTTTGAATACGTTAGACCAGAACCTGTATTAAAGCCTGGCAATGCTGGGGTGTGGTTAGCTCAATAACCAAGCTGTAAGTGCAGCCTTATAGACACTACCAGCTGAACACCAGAGTTCACTCAGCACTGCTGCTTTCTCAGTAGCATTCAGTACCACTATTCTGAAAGGTAGAAAGTAAGATGAAAAAAATTGATAAACATGTTGACTTGGTCTGAAAATCCTTGGATTCTCTTATCCACTGACAGCAATGTAAAAAGCTTAGCATGCACAGATGTCTAACTTAGAACTATCTGACATGTGTCTGTCAGCAAGCCAACAATGGTCCTACTATCATCAGCATCTCTGTGGTTCCCTTTCATATCATAACATTTTGTCAGTGTCAAAGCAACCAGCAAGATACTGTTGTCAGCACTGCCCTTCTCCTTATTGCAGCTATGTCATGGTTTAACACTGGCCAGCAACTAAGCACCGCACAGCTGCTCGCTCCCTCGCCCCTGGTGGGATGGGGAAAGAGAATCGGAAGAGTAAAAGTGAGAACACTCGTGGGTTGAGATAAAGACAATTTAATAGGCAAAGCAAAAGCGATGCACACAAGCAAAGCAAAACAAGGAATTCATTCACTGCAAGTCCTATGAGGAGCAGCTGAGGGAACTCGGGCTGTTTAGTCTGAAGGAGGTTGAGGGGAGACCTTATCGCTCTCTACAATGACCTGAAAGAAGGTTGTAATGAGGTAGGTGTCAGTCTCTTCTCCCAAGTAACAAGCGATAGGACGAGAGGAAATGGCCTCAAGTTGCTTCAGGGGAGGTTTAGATTGGACATCAGGAAAAATTTCTTCAAGGAAAGGGTTATCAAGCATTAGAACAGGCTGCCCAGGGAAGTGGTTGAGTCACCATCCCTGGAGGTATTTAAAAGACGTGTAGGTGTGGTGCTTAGGGACACAGTTTAGTGGTGGATTTGGCAGTGCTAGGTTAATGGTTGGACTTGATCTTAAAACCAAACCGATTCTATGATTCCCATTGGCAGGCAGGTGTTCAGCCATCTCCAGGAAATCAGGGCTCCATCATGCGTAATGGTTACTTGGGAAGACAAACGCCATCACTCCAAATGTCCCCCCCCTTCCTTCTTCTTCCCCCAGCTTTATATGCTGAGCATGACACCATATGATATGGAATATCCCTTGGGTCAGCTGGGGTCAGCTGTCCCAGCTGTGTCCCCTCCCAACTTCTTGTGCACCCCCAGCCTCCTTGCTGGTGGGGCAGTATGAAAAGCAGAAAAGTCCTTGCCTTAGTGTAAGCCCTGCTCAGCAATAACAAAAACATCCCTGCATTATCAATGCTGTTTTCAGCACAAATTCAAAACATAACCCCATACCAGCTACTGTGAAGAAAATTAACTCTACCCCAGCCAAAACCAGCACATGTTAGCAGAGCCTGTCTATCATCTCCTAACATCTCATCTGTATACGCTGGGATCCTAACCTGAATAATTTATAGGTTCTAGTTACCTGAGCATCCAATAAATCTGGATATATCCAGAGTCATTGAGTTATATAGTAAGATATTCTAAATCAATGCTAGGAGGAAAAAAAAGGTAAAGGAAAATAATTTCTAAATGTAGATGAAAACAAAGCCCACAGGCATGTTTAAGGATTATAGTTTGCTCTACTGCCTAACCAATCCTAATGTGCTGAAAACCACCCTGGGATAAACAGCTCACTGACCAGTGCCTAATTGCAATTTTCAGGAGAGTTGTTCTGGATTTGCATACTGAAGGTAATGGAGCTGGTAAAATTCATCAAGTTTTGATCATCTCTATTCATTTGTGCTTACATTTTTATTTTATAGAGAGCTCATCCTGCCTTATATTCATAGAATCATAGAATGGTTTGGGTTGGAAGGGACCTTAAAAATCATCTAGTTCCAATCCCCCTGCCACAGGCAGGGACACCTTTCCTCTAGACCAGGTTGCTCACAGCCCCATCCAACCTGGCCTTAAACACTGCAGGGAGGGGGCAGCCACAACCTCTCTGGGCAACCATCTTGGAAAGCTTCACCTATATTAACCCCCCTACACAGATCAGCCTAATCTTTTCCTGATAGATGAGCCAGAAAATCAGCCAAAACTCATTTGGAGCTAATGATAAATGTTCTTACACAGATTATGAATGGCAGTCTTCATACACATCCTAAAAGCAACACAGGACTTGAAGAAAGCCTTTCTACCACCAAATCTATTCCCCCACTTCAAGAGTAACAGGATATGCAATAAAATACAAGTTAATACTTGCAAGAATTATTTTGCATAATAAATGAAAAATATTGTTTCTCTTTGAATACTACCCTAATACTAACTTGAAAGCGTTAACCAAAAATGTCTCAGTCTGTTCATACCTATCAGTGGAGTGAAGACACAGGAGTCTGTTGGAACGGAAGGGTGTGCTCTGATAGTGCAACAGAATTCTGACTGGAGAGTTACATGTAAAAATAGAATTTTGACAAGATCTCACATCTTCTCCCTTGAGGTCTCCCTCTCCTTGTTGCTTCCCCTGGTAGTGCAGCTTAACAACTATTCAAGCAATTATTTAAAAGCACAAACTAGCCTCAGGCACAAAATGCCTTAGAATAAAGTTCTTAGACTTCAGTATAAAGCAGTTTCTTTGAAGTGTTGGCCTGTACATCAGCTACTCTAGAAAAAGATAAACTTTGTTTTGCACAAGTGCAAGGATATATCTGTGATACAAGATCCTCGGAGATAGGTAATAACAACAAACACAGGAATGAGATTCCTCACGTGTTCTCCACTGACAGAATATGTCCACACCAGGTGAATCAGACGGATGATTCTAGCCCATTATATATTTCTGTAAAACTGCATCTGAGGGAATCCAATTCTAGTCATGTTCCAAACTGCTGTAATACAGACTCTCAAATTTAAGCAATGAAAGAGTGCTTTATTTAGCAATAACAGCAACAGCAGAGTGAGAGGAAACAACTACACATTCATACATCAAGTAATTCAATGACCTTCAGATGCACAGATTTTGATCTAGAAAACAATGAAAGAAAGTGAATGGATAGAATACAGGTGCTGCTTATCTCTAAAGCTTAGAAGGAGAAAGAAACCTTGCTCTCAGGCAACTCCAGGCACTGCTGGCCCCACTATCTTTTGAGCTGCTAAACAAAACCCAACTGAGAAAATATGAGATCTCAGTAGAAGTAAACTCTGAAACAAAAATCAAGTGTAGAAGAAGAAAGAATAAACAAGCACCTGCAGCAGCCTGGGCACAGCCTAAAGAAAGTGTTACCAACATGACAGATCATTCTGCAGTGACTGTTCTTACCAGCACTACCTCACAGAGGATGCTCATTCCTCATTGCTACATAGGGCATGATCCTATAGGAGGCAAGATGACAGAAGAAAGACTCCTAAAACTCGTAGCACGCTCTGTGTATGAACAGCAAAGCACGCAAATTCTTGGCACATTCTCTGTCCAAAGCATGGTAGCATCATAGCATAGGTTGTATCATGGCATAGGTTGTATCATGGAGCTTTTAATAGCGTGAGTCCAATTCAACCACAAATGCTGAAATGCCTTAACCACGGACAGAACTTAACCTTTAAAACAGAGAATCTGATGAAACTCAAGCAGCAGGCTGTGCTCTTGCCCAATGAAAGAAGGTATCATGTCAGTGGGCATTGTTGCTAGTAGTCAGTAGATACTTCATGTAGAGAAAGACAAAAAAACGCTTGTTTATGTTCTTTTGGCCTGAGAAACATTTCTGACCATGTAGCATTCAGGTGTAGAAAGAATTACTGATTAATCTCTCTGATAGACAGTCTAGATAGTAATGATTAGCCAAATTAACTACCCAAGCCTGCTGTCTGAAAACATCTATTATTGGAACTTAAATGGAACTGGAGAGATTATTTCTTATAAGGGATTAGACCTGCAAGTGCATCTGCAAGTGTATGTTCGTGAAACAGGCTAAAAAAAGCCTTGTTACTCATTGCAAACAGAGAAAATACAACTGGTTAAAGGAAAAATAATCATTTCATCCCAGTGATAAAAAACACATTCCTATTGATTTTGTCAAATGGTGACACCTGGTTTGATTTCTTAATTAAAAGAAAAATGTCCATTTAAAATAGGAGATAAATCATAGTAATTGAAGACCAAATGCTGAAAAATAGCTTCTAATTTTCACCTACAGTTTAATATTCATTATTAATTACGGTGAAAATGATTGAGTGATTATACCTGGAAGCCAGGCTACCAAATTCCACCCATTGCTTATGGTCAGAACTGGAGGCATTATGAGGAGCTGGAACACTTAATCCTGAATGTTTATTGTGTTTAAACACATTCTTGTGCAATGATGTCTGTGTATTTGTGTCAACACACATACAATTTGATTGCTTTTGCAAACAGGTATTTGTAAATGTGTATGTACATTTGCACATGTATATATCTCTCTATATGTATACACAGACATATCCACACACACAAAGTCACTCAGAGACATTATACGAAATACAAAAGCTCTGTGCTCAGTTGTCAGTCCAATACCATCACTCCGAATGGATTGCTGTAGCCCTAGAGAACATCAGCTTACCTATGCTGAACGATAACATGTTTAAACAAGGACTTGAAGTGATTAGGGTAATTTTCTCTCTGTAGGCACATTCAGTTATGTGTCTACCGAGACTGTCTTTTGAGTTGCATTTCTTGTATTTAATATTTCCTATTAAGGTTCAAATTGAGATCACGATTCAGCTGAACACAGTTATATGATAAATTGATACCTATCTATAAGCATTACATAGAAAAATAGTTTTTCAGATATATGGACAAGTGAGAAAACTAAATTCATTGCTTGCCTAGTTAACAAATATTTATTTTAAGTTCATAGGAGGATTATGGAACAGCCTTTGTTTTAGAAGTGCCAAAACTACAGGAAGCAAATTCTGAATTGAATATACTCTTCATAAGAAGTCTGCAATGGAGAGATACCTCAGTCCTGCAGAATCCAGTAAAGTGGAATGGTCTGCTCATAAAATCCCTTTATAAGATCTGATCCTTAAAGCAAAACATTATTTCACTTTTAAACAAGAAAAAGAGATAAAATAGATTTAGATGGACAGTTATACACTATTTCCACAGCTCCAATATCATCCTAAAATTCTCTGTTGAAGGAACCATCTACCGGATAGAAATTTCCTGATAGTGTCTTTAAGAGGTAAGCTGAAGACTGTCTATGTAGCAAGGCTTAATGAGGTCACAGGTATTACAGCAGCATATAAAGGTAGTATGGTCTAGCGGGAACAAGAGACAGAACTAATGAGAATATTGCTGCACAAATATTAAGAATATTTAAGCAATAAAAGGGTTCAGCTTGTTCTTCGTAAGTGTCCTATTTATATTGTGGCCAAACAAAAGAAAGCATTCCATTTTAGAAACTGGTTTAATTTTTTTTTAAAACTTCATTAAAAGGTAAAAAAATATGGAGTAGAATGAAAGAAAAACATTATATAAAGACATTGCAAAACATGACATCACGTAACAGAAGAACCTTTTAGTAATTTAAAGAGTATAAACTTAAAAGCCAGAGGAAGCTTTTAAAAGCTTGATTTAAAATATATATTTGGAATACTTCAGTAATTATTCCACCTGAATACTAATACGAGATAAGAGCTAAAAGCTTGTACAAAAAGGTAAGTTTACTAAATGGATACATTGATCATTGAACTTTACACAGCATTAAAGTTTAATGACCTTCAATGATTTGAGAAGCTTTGGTTGTTTATGTAAGAATTCTGAAAAAAAAATCCATGGATTTACATTTACAGACTGCCTATCTCTTCATAAATGACAACATATTAAAAAGAAAATGAACGAAACCAGAAAAACTGCCTCTGATGAACGCTAATGGCCATCTTGTGTAAGCTAGTAAATGCATCAAAACCCAGGTGGTAAACTTTTTCTCTCCTGTTCTGTTCAGAGTGAAGGAAGCAAAGCACAGTTTCAGAGGAATCTAGGTCTGTTACTCTTACACTTCATTTACAGCATAACTTTAAGGGCCTCATTAAGGCTTGCTGTCTAAACGCTGAGTAATGAGCAAGGCAAAGAGCACTAAAATGTTTATAAAACTATGAGGAAAAATAAATCTCCTTCAGAGTTGTAGGAAAGCTGCTATGAATGAGGTCTGAAGACAGCTGCAGAATTTGGAAGTTGGTTAAATGCAGTTTGGATGGTGAAATGCGTGCAGGAGCACTTCACATCTTCCTCAGCACAAAACTGAACTGCACTGCTACCCTGTTACTCCCTGAGACAGTTTGTGCTACAGCTGTTGACAGTACTCTTGAGTATCTTTGCAAGATTCTAAAGATATCTAGAGATTAAAAAAAAAAAATCACAAATTACATATTTGTTGATGTAATAGATCACAAATTAGAATAATTTCCATGGCAATCCCTTTAGCCTTCTTTCAGGAATGACTGCCAACTTGTTTTGTTTGCTCCTTATTTAAAATGCAATCTGCTACATGTTACCATATGTATAATTTCTCCCATACCCTCCGCAAAAAAAATCCAATGTCACGTCAAAAGTATAAAAAAAATGTGCACTGCACACAGGGCAGCAGTAAGATGAGAAGATGCCACATGTCCTGAAATGAAACTCTCCATTATGTGAAGAAATTACAGAGATGCTAAACTGGAGCTAATTTCTCACTTGGTGCATACAGGACAGACTGGTCCTTGCAGGTTGCTGAAGATGTGAAATTTGTATGAAAAATTCCTGGCACCACTTGCTGCCACAGAGCATTACACATATCAGCATGTGCATCCCTGAGTCAGGCGTTCACTGTCAAACGGCCAAAAGTCCTTTGTCTTTGGCAGGAAAGAGTAGGTAGTGCTGGAACTTGCATACAGCTCTGCTGCAACTGCGAACCTACTCTGAGCCAGATGCACAGATGGTTGAATCACTAGAAGCTGTCCTCAGGAACAAGGCCACTGCCCGGGACTCTTCTTACTCTCTTTATGTTCCTAGTTCTGGTCAGAATGTAAATAGATCTAAGTGCTCTCTGGGTCGAGTTCTTTGCTGTATTATAAAGTGCTTTTGTCATTGGAAAATTCCTGGTACTGTGCATAAAGTGCTTTAACTGCTTCAGTAATATGACTCATGTCTCAAAATGTGAAGGGCTGTGGAAGAGGCCAAACAGAATGTCAATCTACTTTACAACATAAACAGATGCATGGAACTTCCTCAGCATTACTACTTGCCTTACAGTGCCAAACAGACACGGAGGGCAGGTCTTTACAAACACAGCTTCAGGTTATGAACTGACACACCCTCACAGATTCTGAACAATCCTGCTCATGTCAAGAATAGTAACTAGAGTTTCATTGTTTTAATTTCCAACATCACTGTGCTGCTTTTGGAGGAAAGGCTATCCCATACAGAGTTTGGTGAGTAAGAAGTGTAGCAACCATTTATTTTAACCTAATTTCTTTAATTTCCATGACTAATTGTGATTTAGCGTTACAGCGAGGTATAAAGTTGCAACAACATCCAGTCATCTTACCGGGACTGCAAATGCTTAATTTCTCTCAGGATTAAAATTTGGTTAGAAAAACATAACAAAGACTCACTTAAACATGAACTAATATGCTTAACTTCCTTTGAGTCTCAGTATTTGTGTTAGGTGAGAAGATAAAATATTCAGCTTTAAGACAGGGTGATTATATATAAAAAGCAATTGGATTGATAGTGCTACTTGAACAAGCATATAGACCATATGTTGGCAGGTGTAGATGGGACTGGCTCCAACATTAAGAAGATATGGAAGAGGAACACATGTGACAGCTACTGTTTTACCACTTTCTACTTAGAGATACCAGCATTTAAGAAAGATTAATTGACCAAACCCAGCAGAGTTTACTCTCAGGTTCTCTGGAGCTCAAAACAATGACCCATAGTTGCAAGTGATCTAATATACATGATTTTTCTCTCTGCTTTTCCTGTATACAGGTACTAGGAATTTATACATAAGCCAAAATGAATGCTAACAATGACATTTTCTAATTGTATTGGTTCTCTAGTGGATTTTTCCTTTGGGAAAAATTATGGTTAAGGAAAAAAATACGCAGGACCACTAACTTCATGTTACACAATAACAAAACAAAGGCAACATTTTTTTACTTTATAGTCAAGTACAGGTCAACAAAATACAGAAAATTTCAAGTAGCTTTTACATTAGAACTTGTTACGTTGTTAAAGGCAAAACGAAATGTAGTTTCTGTAACCTTGCACAGCAAGCAAGCAACATGAATATAACAACAGGTATAAATAAGCTTCTCAGGTGCAAAAAGAACACACCACCTGTGCACTACTGTAAAACAAAAACTAGTAATCTCCATTGAAACTATGCAGCATGCAGAGCCAGAACATTTAGAAGCAATCTGGCATCACGGTACAAGACAGCTTGCTTTACAGTCAAAGCAAGATTAGAACATTTCCTAAACTTTTATCAAAAAGGAATGTTTCAACTTAAAGCTGATTAAAATAATTCTTGCTTAAGCTTTCTATGAAAAAATTGCAATTCTGTTGGCCTGATTGGACTCAGTCCTGACCAACACATGATACTTTGACAGCAAAAAGAGGAAACAGAAGGCATCAAATGACAATCCACAAAGACTATTATGGCAACACTTCCCGAAAAAAAGAGAATATTCCCGTTTTCAAAGTGCATATTTTGATTTAATGTACATCTTGGTTAATGATGAAAAGATTGATTAAAGCAACCAGGTATCTTTATTTTAAAAAAGTTTTGTTTCTAATAGAAGATGTATTGTCACAAAAAATTCTTGTATCTTCCTGATTTGAATGATAGTCTATGCAATTTATATGTAGAGAGATCTGTACACCAAGTAGCCTATTACCTTATTTTCTTGATGACAAATACATAAGCATTATGAAACTTTTTTCCTCTCCAATTTTCATGCAAGTACTTAGTTTGAGAAACAAATCTGAATGGGCATAATCCTAGCTGCTAATGCTGTGAGAAAGACTCCACTGATACAAGAGGAGGATCACATTAGGACAGAGGTCTTCTACATACATCCAGAACCAGTTAGGACCCTTGTGACTGTATTTTCTGTGTCAGTTTTTGAGATACAGCTCAGCAATTTCCTGAAACCTGTTTTTCACTGATACTAAAAACCTCTAGCTGGAGTGAAGTGGTGCTTTCAGTTTAAACAGCCAGTCTAAGGTCACACATAGGCTCTGTAACCAATAAGGGGCAAAGCAGTTACAGGCACTCTTATATGCGTTACAACAGCTGAGACTGTGTTTAACAATATGTTGTGTTAAAACAACTGATGACACGAGTGTTGTTTCATCACTATATTAAGCACAGCAACATGAGCTAAACATAGGAGAGACAAACGCTATGTTTTCATAAGTTCTGAGTTTCATTTTGATAACTGCTTTGAAGGTTATTTTCTCAGTTACAGACAAATGAACACAATTAAAGAAATGCACAATTTCTGTGACCCAAACAGGACAACATGGCAACTACCAGTACAAGTTAACACCTAGAAAGTTCCTTACTGAGTATTAAAAAAAACAACCAACCAAAAAAAACAACCAGGAGGAAGAGAATGTTCCTTTCCGTAATTAAAAGGCAGAAAGTAAGACGAGTTCTGCAGTGAAAAACTTTAACTCAGTATTTTTTCAATAGCATTTGATACAGATATAATACTTGTGTATGCATTAATATATTTTAATAAGGATTTATTAATATTCTAGGACATAATTGGACACATCAAGACAAATATTTGTAATTGATTTGTAAATCTACCCATTTATCTCACAAGATTTCAGAGTACATCTGGTGTTCCAACATTAATTGCAGTCTACAAGGCATGCAGTCTGTAAGGCAATGTTATTTATTTATTTAACAGAAAATCAGTCATTTGCACACACTATTCAGAAAGGCATGTGAGGCAGCTTAGCATAATGAAAGCCAGAGGTCTGATGGTTTTATACCCATATCTGTGAGCATCTACATTATGTTTCTGATATCGCTGAAATTGTTAATATGCTATAGTTGCTATTCACATTAATACAAAGGTAAGCTAAATCATCATGTCCTCATTTAATGATTTTTAATGTTATGCTTTTGTCCTTGAATAGAAAAAATAGATCTCCTTTTTCCAGCAGTAAAGTACATTTTGTTTGCATTTAAATTACTGATTAAAGCATTTTTCTTATGACTATATTCCCCAATTTTTTTCCTTGCTCAGAGCAAATAAGTTATACAACAATATTCATCATTAACAATAAAAAGTAGAGTAATAAACTTTCCATTAATATCACAAATAATGTATATTTTTAGATCCAATGAAAAAAATTAATTTCCAGTATCATATTGTAAGAAAGTCACCAAATCAAACCCACTGTAATAAAACAATAAATGCAACTCCACCAGCTGCCTGGTTACAAGTAGGGGCTATGAATTTTAGCTCCATTTCATGGCCCAGGAGCTCGCAAAGAACTTCCACATCTCATCACAGCGCATTTTAAATTTCAGCCACTGAACTTCAAAAAACACAACCTAAAGTGCAAATGGATGAAACCCAGAGAGCAAGTATAATAAAAACATCAGATCTTTACCAGAATTGGGAAGGTAATTCAAAAGATACCAGGCCAAATTCTGGCTTTGTTAACCATGTGCATAATTCACCCCGAGGGTAAAAGAAACAGGACGAAAGAAAAAGCACAAAGTTTTGCCAAACCTGGTCATAACACTTCCCACCCCCAACCCGAGATTCAAATGTATCACAGTGCATCGGCAGAATCAGCGTGGCTGTAAGCAAGCTCGCTATATATAGCCTCTGTAACCTGTTTTGTCAAAACATTATGGGTAAGAGGTTCTACATAGCTTTTCCTTTCACAGATGTGATTACAAAATAATTAGTAGCAACAATTCTTAGACTAACAATATTTAGATGATGTTAAAACAAACACAGATATGCCTAATACTGTTGTTGGATTTATTTATCCACATCATTTTGCTGGTAAATAAGATTAATTAGTTTACAGCACTTATACACTCCTATGAGACAGTTCTGGAAACAACTCAGTGTAACATCTAATCCCAGCATCTACATCTGCTCAAAACCAGTCATGAGCCATATCAAAGTGTTCCAACAGCCCAGGCCTCTTCATCAGTGATTTATCAGTTAATTGGTCATTTTACCAAGAGCAGAGGCACACCAGAAGGCTTTCACAGCCTCACGGTCCCTCTCACCGGCTCCCAACCACCTCACACCTCATGTTCTGGGGCCAGCCCTTCCCCAGCGCACCTCCCCACCCGGCTGCCGCCCCAGGCGGGGCAACTGTGCCCCCCTTCCCACCCGGCTGCCGCCCCAGGCGGGGCAGCTGTGCCCCCCTCCCCTCCCCACGCTGCCTCAGCTCCCCTCGTTCCTCACCTCCGACTCCATCCCAGGAGCACCCCAGGCCTGAAGACCGCGCTGTCCGTCACCCGGCACGCGCTGCTTCCCGCCCTGCCTGCGCGGAAGGTGCCCGGGCAGGGCTCGCGCTACCCGCGCGCTTCCCGGGTCACCTCAGCCCCCTCACAAGACACCGCTGTGGGACCGGCGGCCAGGGCCGGGCTGCGGGGAGGCCCCTGCCACCCGCCAGCTCTTTGCCCGAGCGGCTAAACCAGATAGAAATCAGGGCTGATTTCTGTGAGCTGGCTCTAATTAGGCACTGCTGCCAACCTGACGAGAAGACCACAGGAGTACGCTACAAAAAGAGACACTCTCCTGCCTTGTTTTCTTGCTCAGCTGCGAGGAGAGAGCACCCTGCTACCGACCCTCCCTCGTTTGAGAGCTGATCGCTATCGCTCCCGCCCCGAGGGCCAGGCCTGCCGCAGATGGTAAGTGGCTGATGGGCTCTTTCCTTCCCTCCTAACAGAAGGTGTGCCCGGGATGCTCACCTGTGTAAAACCTCGGGAGCTGACGGGGTCCTGGAGGGCTGGACCCGGGCAGAAGGCGGGAGGCCGGGCGCGGAGGTGGCAGAGCCAGGCCGGCCTGTGTCCCTTCTGGTTTGTTTCAAGAGAGGGCTGCTCATCTCTGCGGTTTATTAGAGCACGTGGAGGGAAACTCCACCAAAACCCAGCAGAGTGATTACTTCTCTGTACATGACTCAGCAATTGTGGCTGGGAGAATAAATAGCAAAAATATAATAAAAATGAATAATATAATAAATAAATAGTAAACCAGTGTTACTATGGTACATCTGGCTTACGTAGGGAGAGAGGATTGGGAGTATTATGAGGTTTAATTTTGTTCTAGTCAGGTGATTTTCTAAAATGCTGAATGGAAGATTCAGAACACCTGTTTCAGAAGCAGCTATCTAGTAACATCACTAGTAAGCTTGGATAACATGTTGCTTTCACTCACTTTTAACATAGTGTGCAACCTTCAAGTAGGGCCAAAATCAGGTACATTAGTTAATCTTTTGTAGGCTTTTAAATGTTGTACTTTTGTATGTTGGAATATATGTGCCTCTACGTTATTTTCTGGGATCGGTATATGCTTTGAAATGGGTAAGTTTAATATTGCAATAAATAGTGTACCTTAGGCTATTTCTTTCTAATTCCTACTTAAAACTTAGAAAATATTGTACAAAATAATTGGATATTTAATAAGTATCATTTGGTTGTGCTCAATTTCTTTTTTGTTTGCTTTCGGTGACTACTTGAAGGACTGAGTTTTATTAGTATAGATGCTTTGGAAAGTGAATTTTCAGCTTACACAGGCAATAGCTTGCCAAAGCAAATCTTAAATTTACAAATGTAAACATTTATACAGGGAGTGTTTCTGTATGTATAATTGGCTTACAAATAACAACGTACATTGTTTGCCTGATATAAACAAGGCAAGAAGCCTACATTTTCAAAAGGTCATAGGCAATCTATGGAGCTTCAAAATTATGTTTGTACAGTAAATGCAAATGTTATGTACAGAAATAAATCTGCTTCTGCATTTGTGACAATTAAGCGAAAAGCTACATTTCAAATTATTCATGGCATGTGATTCACTCAAAGTGATGTTAACTTAACCTTGAGTTGCCTTTATTGTGATCTAGAGAAATGATTCATCTGTCCTCTACAAACACGTTAGGGCTTGGAAATGTCACTACTCCTGCTTCATCTCTCTGATGTTTCCATTTAAAGAGGGACTGTAGCAGATATTCAGGAGCTCGTTTACACTTATTTTGTATAAAACCAAAATAGTACAATTTCTACGTTAGTATGAGAACCACAGGCTTTGTACTAGTTGTGATTTTCTCTTTTTGAAGCTAGTAAAAATTGAAATTTAGAAAGTAATCTCATGCACTGTGCCTTGAATATAGTTAAACTGTATTATTACACTGATTCATTAAAGCGTCTGTATTTTATCTTCTCTTCACTTTGACCCTCCACCCATGTTTTAATTCTTAGACAAGCACTGCATGCGTTGCATAATACATCACGTAGGCAGGAGGTCTTCCATTTTAAACAGCTTAATGCAGCTGTTGGTTTTACCTTATAAACCAGAACAAATATGCAGGAAATTGCTATATTGATCCTTTATTTTATTGTCAACTAATATTAATTTTAGTTCCTTTTATTTACTTTACTGTTATTAGTACGATACTTGTATCTTTAAAAGAGATTTCAACAGTCAGCTATCATGTTTTTCATGACCTGATATTTAAAAGAACTTTGTTTAGAATTGCACGTATCAGTAAGGCATTTTATGCATGTTGATTTTCAGGTCTACAATTTGTATTATGTCTGAGCTGCATCTTGAATTAATACTTGAGTTGTATCCAAATTATATGGATAGTTCCTGATGTAATTTTTTACTAAGTTTTTTTCCCAAGATTTTGATGTTGTGGCCCACTTAAAACTTATGATGGAATTGGTGATTCCAAAATATCTGTTTGGGAATTCTGTCTTGCCCTTTTGATTGTCTGAATGAATGACGTATCTTTGAAGATCTGATGAATTTTCAGATACTAGTTGCTAGGTGAGTGCCAGGATGAATCTCATACCTTCATAAATGATTTCTGTATGATATGTAGATGTTTTAGTATCCGTTTATATGCAGATAACGTTGTTCACTACAGAGATCCTTCATTGTGTTAAGCAACACTTCATCTATCTTTGTAAGATGATTTTATTAGTTTAGAAAGAACTATCAATCACCTACCAAAAAAATATCTTAAGTACAGAATGCACAGTTTAGGATAGTAGAATTTCCCTATTGTACTCAAAAGATTCGCGTTGATTTGATGTCTCAGCACTAATATATCTCTCTCTATATATGTGAGAAAGGAGCTGTTTTTTAATATTTTCCCTTAAACTTCCCTCTACTAGTTGTCTTCTGTTATTTTGTAGAATTTTGTCTTTTTATCTGATCAGTGAAATTTCTAGTGACAACCTTTACCTGAAGGAGGGCCTTCTTATTTTACTTGAACTACAATCAAGTGGAAGTTCTGGATTGTGTCATTTACCAGAAAACAGCAAGTTATGTGGTTAGCACTGGTTGCTTAAATGTTCTTCATATATCTTGAACTCAGTTATAATGAGAAGACTTATATACAGAAAACTTAATCTGCTAATTAATCCCTGTTAACTTTATGCCAAGCTTGAACTGCATTTTACTGTTGTTTTCCAGATAATGGTTTATATCACTTTAAGCTTAGAAATAGTATCAGTGTCTTCACTTTGCAGTTGTTATTTTTCATACCACAGACTGTAATTTATGCAATGCAGTTGACTGGTCTTAAGTTAGAAGGAGAATCTATTAGAAAAATCTCTTCCTTTTTATGTATTTCATTAGATTTCAATAATATTTAAATATGCAAGACAACTGGGAAAGGAAAGGAAGAAAGATTTTTCAGTCATGCACGGTTTCAAGCTTCCCACAGGATGGTAGTACTGCAATTGCAGATTTATAATTCTGTGATGACAAACCTTCAAAATGAAGGATTCAAGGTGTTATTTTCACCCCATATTGGAGGAAAATGTGGTGTTTGGTTTGTTTGGTTTTTTTTAAATGTTTGTGGCTTATTAATTAGGTCTGCAATGTGGCAAAGCCAGGTTGAGTCCCTTGCTCAGCTGAAATAAAGGCAGTATTCCATTGCAGTTGCTCACTGAACTGGAGTGGGAATTTTAGTTTGGCGTTGCCATCTCACAGGCTGCTGGCACAGGCATTGCAAAATGTTTTCCTCAAAAACTGTTTCCAATAACAGAACAGATAACATCTCTGAAATACTTTAGTATCAGCCGAACAGCATACGCCAACTACCTTTCCTTTTGTGATGTGTCCCAAGCAGCTCTAGTTCTAAATGCTTATGAAATAAATAACGTTTTTATTTAATGATGCAACAAATTTAATGAATTGCTTTAAATTTGTGTAGTAAAAATATTTTTTCAGCACTATGCAGCTAAAACCAAAGAAAGGTTAATCTGGACAGATTCTGCTCTTGTTGTCTTCGATAATTCACGCAGATGTTGCTGAGATCAAAATTTTCCCATCAGTTGAAAGTCTCATAACAGTAATGTCATTGATAGGTAGGAATAATTTTGAAATGTCTTCTTTTTATCAGACAGAAGCTGACTGTAGTGTTCTGCTATTATGATATTAGTAATTAACATAAAAATAAGTTACAATACAGGATGCGAGTTATGAATCTTAATTTATTCCTACTCAGCCCATAGTTGGAACAAACTCTGTGAAATTTCCTGTATTAATTTATTGCTACTGTTTAAGCACAAGGTGAGTTACAGCTGAGCATTACCAGAAAATTACTGATCTAATCTGGGATACTTTGTAAGTTCCAGTCACTCATGCTGGGGAATGATGAATAAAGGATGAAACAGGCACACAGAGTTGATGGGATTTTCGGGAGAAAGACTACTTTGTCCTGATTTTTTTTTTTTTTTTAAAAAAAAAAAAAAGGTGTTTTGTCTTGGCAAAACAGAGAGTCATTTTTAGGGCTACCAGGGAATGGAAGAGAATTTAGAGAAAAATGTTGGCCCAGAGGCTGATGGGTGTGAACTGGCTAGAAATTAGGAGAGTTCTGCACATCAGAACAGTGAGGTTCCCTGCAGGGCAGCAGGTTTGGGAGGAAGAAAATACTTGTTTTTAATACAGGGCTTGATAGAAGTGTTGTTACCCATGTCTGGCTATGATACAGCAAAATATTATTTTAACTGTAATACAATGTAACCATTTGAAATCTTAGTAGTGTTTTTTAGTGAGTGTTAACATGATATTAATGAGTAGAATACTGGAAACAGACCAGGATACACACCTGCTATTTTCCTCTGAATGAGTTGCTGATTCATTTTGTATAGCTTAACATTACTTGACCTTCTTGCACTCCTGTTAATATAGTGCTTATACTTAAAACATTGGAAAATGTTTGAAAAGCTAGCCTGAAACTATTACAACAAAGTAATTAAAAGTAACACCAGATGAGCTGAAATCCATCCATTTAAAGGAAAATATCTTTTCATGCAGTTAAGTGTAGAATAGCAGCAAGGTCACTTAGACCAGCAGGTCCAGGTAGCAGCGTCTCTCTTACTGTTAAATCTTGGGTGAAATATATGCTGTCAGCCACTGAGATTAATAGTTCTATTTGCTGTTCAGTGTATTTGAGAAACTCTTATTATTAATGTAGTTTGGGAAGATTTAAACTTCTCAAGGCCTTTTTTAGAGTCTTATCTGTATGTGTGAAGGTAAGGTTCTTTTTAGCATATTATAAAAGGCTAAGTAATGTGGCAAATTTATCTCAGTGGAATTGTGCTCAGAAATATCTGATTGACATATTTTTCATTCAGTAATTATTTCTTATAGCTCTA
This sequence comes from Nyctibius grandis, assembly GCF_013368605.1. Classification (NCBI taxonomy): domain Eukaryota; kingdom Metazoa; phylum Chordata; class Aves; order Nyctibiiformes; family Nyctibiidae; genus Nyctibius; species Nyctibius grandis. The sequence continues at coordinate 11,490,131 of NC_090670.1, forward strand.
TTTGCTCTCACTTTACTTCCTTTAATTAAAAAAGAAAAGAAAATACTAACCGGAGATGAGAGATGCATTAAGACTTGTTTTGGAATTTGTAATATTCCCATTATTCTTGGTGAGTCATATATTATTTTCCTCATTAAGCAGAAATATGATTTTGTGTCACTAGTCATTTTAAAGCAGTATATGTCTTGCTTTTGGGAGTTCTGATAGGTATTGTGCAATTGTAATACACCAGCAAAGTTTCTCTTGTCTCCTTTTAATGGGACGATGTCAATCTCTGTTTACACAGTTTTTACCTTAAGCAGTAGGCATGCATGCTAAGATTTTAAATGTTTACATCCTTTTGTTATCCTAATATAACAGGCAATTGTTGTGTTACACACCAAAATACTGTACTTCAGTATTCTGGTCAGGATGAACACAAGACAATCCAATCTTTTAGTTATCATTCTAGTGAATTCCTTTAGATTTGTAATAAATGCATTATTACATGGTAGGCTATAAGATTAAAATCTCATTAAGAGTTAAATTTCCATTTGTCCTAATATTTTTCAGTAATCTTGTATACCAAACCAGCAGGTAACAAGGGTAGTTTGGGTTTTCTTCACGTGCAAAGCGAATATAATGCATTCCTGTATTCATGGTAAGTTTTACATGTATATGCAACACAAATAATGCTATTAATGTGTTTCAGTTACAGTCCCCAGTATGCTAGGCAAAATGGGACAAGCAGGCTACAAGAAGATACAGTTCTTATATAGAATCATAGAATTGTTTTGGTTGGAAAGGACCTTTAAGATCATCCAGTCCAACCGTTAACCCAGCACTGCCCAGTCCACCACTAAACCATGTCCCTAAGCACCACATCTACACATCTTCTAAATACCTCCAGGGATGGTGACTCAACCATTTGCCTGGGCAGCCTGTTCCAATGCTCAACAGCCCTTTGGGTGAAGAAATTTTTCCTGATATCAAATCTAAACCTCCTCTGGTGCAACTTGAGACCGTTTCCTCTCATCCTATCCCTTGTTACTTGGGAGAAGAGACCGACACCCATCTTGCTACAACCTCCTTTCAGGTAGTTATAGAGAGCAATAAGGTCTCCCCTGAGCCTCTTTTTCTCCAGACTAAACAACCCCAGTTCCCTCAGCCACTCCTCATAAGAGTTGTGCTCTAGACCCTTCACCAGCTTCGTTGCCGTTCTTTGGACTCTCTCCAGCACCTCAATGTCTGTCTTGTAGTGAGGGGCCGGAAAGTGAATACAGTATTCGAGGTGCGGCCTCACCAGTACCAAGTACAGGGGGACGATCACTTCCCTAGTCTTCCTGGCCACACTATTTGATACAAGCCAGGATGCTGTTGGCTTTGTTGGCCACTTGGGTACACTGCTGGCTCATATTCAGCTGGCTGTTGGCCAACACCCCCAGGTCCTTTTCTGCCAGGCAGCTTTCCAGCCACTTTTCCCCAAGCCTGTAGCATTGCATGGGGTTGTTGTGCCCCAAGTGCAGGACCCGACACTTAGCCTTGTTGAACCTCGTACAATTGCCCTTGGCCCATCAATCCAGCCTGTCCAGATCCCTCTGCAGAGCCTCCTACCCTCCAGCAGATAAATACTCCCACTTAACTTGGTGTCATCTCCAAACTTACTGAGGGTGCACTCGATCCCCTCATCTAGATCACTGATAAAGATATTAAAGAGAACTAGTCCCAGTACTGAGCCCTGGGAAACACAACTCTTTGGGCCCGGACATCCAGCCAGTTTTTTACCCAGCGAAGCGTATGCCTGTCGAAGCCATGAGCAGCCAGTTTCTCTGGGAGAATGCTGTGGGAAACAGAGTCAAAGGCTTTACTAAAGTCCACAACAACATCCACAGCCTTTCCCTCATCCAATAAGCAGGTCACCTTCTCATAGAAGGAGATCAGGTTAGTCAAGCAGGACCACTGTCATAAACCCATGCTGACTGGGCCTGATCACCTGGTTGTCCTGTATGTGCTGCATGATGGTGCTCAGGGCGGTCTGCTCCATAACCTTCCCTGGCACCGAGGTCAGGCTGACAGGCATGTAGTTCCCTGGATCCTCCTTCTGGCCCTTCTTGTAGATGGACATCACATTTGCTAATCTCCAGTCAACTGGGACCTCCCCAGTTAGCCAGGACTGCTGATGAATGATGGAAAGTGGCTTGATGAGCACTTCCACCAGCTCTCTCAGTACTCTTTGGTGGATCCCATCCATTCCATAGACTTGTGTGTGTCTAAGTGCTGTAGCAGGTTGCTAACCATTTTCCCTTGGAATATGGGGGGCTTCATTCTGCTCCCCATCTCTGTCTTCCAGCTCAGGGGGCTGGGTACCCAGAGAACAACTGGTCTTACTACTAAAGACTGAGGCAAAGAAGGCATTAAGCACCTCAGCCTTTTCCTCATCCTTTGTCACTGTGTTTCCCCCTGCATCCAATGAAGGATGGAGATTCTCCTTAGCCCTTCTTTTGTTGCTAATGTATTTATAGAAATATTTTTTTGTGTTTTACAGCAGTAGTAAGTTCTAGTTGGGCCCTTCTAATTTTCTGCCTGCATAGCCTCACAACATCCTTGTAGTCCTCCTGAGTTACCTGCCCCTTCTTCCAGAGGTCACAAACTCTCCTTTTTTTCCTGAGTTCCAGCCAGAGCTCTCTGTTCAGTCAGGCTGGTCTTCTTTCCCACCAGCTTGTCTTTTGGCACCTGGGCACGGCCTGCTCCTGCACCTTTAAGATTTCTTTCTTGAAGAGTGTTCATCCTTCCTGGACTCTTTTGCCCTTCAGGACTGCTTCCCAGGGGACTCAGTCAATCAGGCTCCTAAATAGGCCAAAGCGTGCCCTCCGGAAGTCCAAAGTAGCAGTTCTGGTACTCCAGCCATCACATCACCCACAAGTCCTTCTCTGTTCACAAGCAGCAGGTCCGGTGGGGTGCCTTCCGTGATTGGCTCACTCACCAGCCGTGTCAGGAAGTTATCTTCCACACAATCCAGAACCTCCTAGACTCTTTCCTCTCTGCTCTATTGTATTTCCAGCAGGCATCTGGTAAGTTGAAGTCCCTCACAAGAGCAGTGGATAGCGATTGTGAGGCTTCTCCCAGCTGCTTATAGAATATTTTGTCTACCTCTTCATCCTAGTTGGGTTGTTTATAGCAGACTCCCACCATGATATCTGCCTTGTTGGCCTTCCCCTGATTCTTACCCATAAACATTCGACCCTATTGTCACCATCCTCGACCTCTAGACAGTCAAAACACTCCTTAACATACAGGGCTACCCCACTGCCTCTCCTTCCTTGCCTATCCCTTCTGAAGAGTTTATAGCCTTCCATTGCAACGTTCCAGTTGTGCCAGTCATCCCACCATGTTTCTGTGATGGCAACTATATCATAGTTTTCCTGCTGCACAGTGGCTTCCAGCTCCTCCTGTTTGTTGTCCATGCTGCATGCATTGGTGTAGATGCACTTCTGTTGGGCTGTTCATCCCACCAACTTTTTGGGGGGAGAAGCCCTAATTCCTACATGACCATTGTCAGCTGTTTCTGTGGTTTCTAACATGTCAATAACCCTTGTGTCTTTGCTGCTGCATGGCTCTCCATTCCCTGCCTTCACTAAGATGGCAGACCGAAGGACCTCGCTAGCACACCGTCCCACATATGCCAGTTCTCTCTACTTGCTGTAAGTCTCACCTTGGTAACTAATTCATATATAGAGATCTGTGGATGCAGACAGAGGACTTTCTGTGGGTGAGGTATATGGACTGGAGAAATCTGTGTCACAACAAGGACCTATGTTTTTAGGCAAATATGTTTTCAGCTGGCTCTGTGTGGTGCTATTTGTGTGTGGATATGCAAGTAATGGTAAGACCCTCTTGCTGGTAGTGCTAGTGATGGAATTTAGACTGCAGTATTGGACTTTGAAGAGTAACATGTTTTTTAGATAAGACTTGTTGGAAATTATTTGAATAGTAAATGCATGGGATTTCAGATTAAAAATACATGTCTACTAATTATGTGTGTGTTTGAACAACAGTGTGAATAAACACACTGAAGGTTTGCATGCAGATCTCTAGAAGAATAACTACCTGCGTGTGTACTCAGATACGCATCTACATTTGCAAAACGGACCACACAAATCAGTTGTGCTGCTCTTCATGCACTTTTTTTTTTCCCCCTAACTAAAGGTGCTACATGTTGGTATTTCACTGGGAAACTAAAAAGCTGTATGCAATGGCAGCAAAAATGATTAAAAAAACCCCAAACAACAAAACTGTTTCATGAGCTATGAGAATATAGAATAATTTAAAAGGTAGCAGGTCAGGCACTGGTTTGCATTTCGAGCCATGACTGTTCAGCTTATTTTAGGGTTTTGGGGATTTTTTTTTGACTAATATCTTATCTCTGTTATTTCAAGTAACCTTCTTGCACTGCTAGAGGAAATAGACTTGTCTGATTCCTGACTTCAGCATAACCTTTTGAATCCCATAATCTTCCCCAATTACTCCTACTGTGTCAGGTTATGAAGTGGAGCTTTGTCTTGCTTTTATATTGTGGGAAAAAAACAAAACAACAAAAAACCATTCCCCTCTTGTTTTTCAGTAGCATTGTTTCCTTTTGTTTTCAGCCTCTATAAGGTGTAGAGAGCGGTGCGTATAGTTTTCAGGCAGTCTCTTGTGTGTGAGAACTCTAGAATGGGGGTGCTGTCACAGAAGTTGGATTTTATGTGTTTTGATGAAATTTTCTGATATATAGGCAAATATTTAAGAAGTGAGTTCTTACTCAGTTACTGGAATGCATGGGTCTCCCCATCTGTCTGGAAAAAGGTGTGTTCCCTGAGGCATCCTTGTCACTTCCTTGTTGTTCCACATGCACTTACGAAATGCTAAACCAGCCTTTGGGGAATCTTAGTTGTGCTGTCACTTGACTTCTGTTTTTGCTAGTACTACTATGTGTAACTTTTTATCCACCTGATAATTTCTAATGCTACAAGGGGAAACTGTCTCTTTATATCAGAGTCTGCATATTTCCCAAGCTTAGTAATATTTCAGGGAAGCCCTGAAATAATAATTTGCTGTTAATATTGTTAACACATAATTAATATTTCGTATCAAGATGAACATGGGTTCTGAATCTAAAAGATCATGTATTACTAAACTTTAAATTAGGAAATGAAATATATTTAAATTACATTGAAGAAGGCTCTGATTAACAGCCATTAGCATTAAACTTGGCATTTTACTAAAAACACATGACGTGTTCAGTAAGAAGTGGTGTATCTTCCTAGCAGTACTTCTGTATACATTTGTCTTCTCCTTTATGCAGTGATCTGCTGAAGCATTTTACAGAGAATTTTCTAAGTATCTGCACAGTTTTCAGTGTTGGATGACAAACATACCTCTCCCAGTGACTGTTTTACCTGATGCAGCCGTAGCTAGTTCTGAAATACTTGAAGTTTGTGATTCTGTGGGGAACTTTTTGCCAAGGTTATATACAATTTACAATGCACTCTCTGAATCCTGTCCCTGTGCAACTCATTTTATACTTTTCTTGCTTTCAGAAAACTTAATTAACTTTAGAGTAAGCTGACTGCCTCTGTCTGAAGGAAGAGTTGGCTTTATGCTTATGTCTGCAGTTGGGGCCTATGAGAGGTGTGTAACTTAGTGAAACCAGTCCTCTGCGTGCTCCCTGTTTAGTAACTCGGGGCAGAGAAACAGAGCATGCAGCATCTCTTAAACATTATTGTCCTGGACCTAGACCCCAGTGAGGTAACACAGAGTGCGATCTACACCTTAACTGTGGCAAGGCACAGTTTACAAATATGCCTTTGAGGCAACGATCTTTAAAAGTATATGTACATTTGTGAAGGATGAGAATAAAAGCCCTTAAGAATGGGAAAACAAATTGCCAGTGTATGACCCTTTAATAGAACTGGTTTTTTTTGTTATCTAAGTTGATGTAGCAGGTCTGCTAAATTTCAGACCAGACTCTCTTGATCTTTCGGGGGCTTTTCGTGGCTTGGAAGTCCATCAGACAACAGGTTTTGTTGGGCGGTGGACCAGCATAATAAAATGTTAATTAAACCCTCAGTCATATGCGTTCACAGAGTTGTCTGTCATGTATATTCATGGGGTTGTGTGTGTTCGAGTTTGTCTTCAAGTGTTATTTCATATCACTACTTTTCCTGCCTATTATGGGATTTGCCTACATATAGCAAAATGACAGCTGGTGTTCTGGAGGGAGAAAAGTTCCATCAGCTTTGTTAGGGATGCAAGCTTTTATGCATAGACAGGTAAGCTGATTGCAAAATTTTGGTTTTAGTCCTCTCACCCCCTCAGAGATAATGCTGTGTTTAGGATGTCCATGCTTTGGAAAGTATAAGTAGTGGTTAAGATTGCAAAAAGCTCATGGAGGACAGGAACTTCTGTGTTTTGCTTGTGTTTTGAAGTAGAGTTCTTAAATTTACAGAAAAAGATAGTTGGGCTGAAAGTGAAATAGCATATTTTTGAAATAAAGCTAATCTGAAAATTTAAAAGATAAAATTTATTTGGACATACATTTTTTTTTGACAATATGTCTATGAAGTAAAAGGTATCAGTTTGTCTAAGTTAACTGCTTCTTTTGGCATAGTAACATTCATTTTATTTTTTTTTTTTTCAAATCCTTGAATGTCTCTATACTAGAGCAACATAATTTTTTGTTTGGATCTACTGCAAGATTAGAACAGTAGAATTTGAGATGTCGTTGGGTTAATATTTTTCAGGCATGTTTTACAAAACTTATATACTTTGAAAAAACGGTATTGCCATACCATTCCAGGTGCTTTCTAGAATAGCATTAAATCCCTCATTTTTTTCAGATCTTCTTATCCGTGTTTCTGGAAAATGAAACAGCTGCTAAAACGTGCCCTATTAGGTTATCTTTTGTATCCTGTATTTAAAATGAGCTGTTAGTTTTCAAACTATTTTACTAGAATGATTTCTGTTGCAGAAGCAGATGTACTGTTATTAGGTTTCATTTCATATATTAAGTATTTTCCCCTGGGAGCCGGGTGCCTCCTGCAAGCACTATATACCCTCTGCTATCATGGAAGAATTTTAGTATGAGTGTCCCAGCACTTTGCAGACTCATTTCTTATTTGGCTCGAAGGTTCTTCACCCCCTACTCTGCAACTGTTGCTTGAACTCTGGTATGTTTAAGCCCTTATTGAGGTTTTTCCTAAGTACTCTTCATAAGCTCACATGTAAATTACAGAAATTATGTTTTCACTAAAATGGTAGCACTGTGCTCAGATCTAATCCATAGCAGTTTTCCAGTATTGTGGAATTATTTTATGACTCGAATTTCAGACGCAACTTCTAAAAAAAACAGCGCGCTTTCTTCCTCAGTAATGATTGCATATCTTGCTTTGCAGCACTGAGACGTGTTCCTCTTCATGCCCAATGCCAACTGTTTTGTAGAAGAACTTATTACTATGCGCTTTTTATGTAATAAATTTTAGTTGTATAAAACACTTTACAAAACAAGAAAGCTCAAACCGTTGGTAGGTAGGTAGTTATACTTTACCTGTTTCAAGGTTTATTTACCTAGACTCCAGCATTTGAAGTATTATTTCATATTCTCTAGGTGCAAATTTAAGAACTGTGAAGAAACAGGCTTTAAGGTTTTCTTGTGTTACATGAGAATAAAATTGGCATGTCTTGGGTTTGGATGAGAGAAAGAAGAGGAGGAGAAAGAGTGACTAAAAATAGCTAGAAGGATAGTTGTTGAAACTTAACTGTGGGATGTAGGAGATACAGGTTCAAGGTCATGGCTTGAATCAAAACTTGGCAGAATTGAATCCAAATTTAATAAATTTCATCATCCTGAAACTTTTATGCTCTCCTCATGCTTTTAGCTGTTTTAGAGCCAACATTTGTCCCTTCCTCACACTTAATTTTTTTTTTTATGAATGCTGAATCATTGGCATTAAGTAAAAATTACACCTTTGTACTTTAGAAATAGTGGCCAATAAAAGATCAGACTTTTCAGTTGCACACAGAATTAATTGATAAAGTATATTTTCTGGAGCACTTCTGAAAACCACTCTGGCGTACCAAAGTGGAAGCCAAGTTTCCTCACCATCACAAGCAAGATATGGAAAAATTACCTTAAGGAATAAGTAAAGCTTTACTGAAGACCATTGTCAGGTGTCTCCGTCAAATATAGAATTGGCCCAATCATTAAAAGATGTTGGGTAGCTTCCATAGATACAGGAAAGGCTGTACATGAGCAAAGGCAGATTCTGCATATACTACAGGTTTTCTGTATCGGAAATCTTCTACTGCATTAGTGATGTAACAAAATCAGCCTCTTCTCCTCACAGATATGGCTACTACAGTCTTTTCTGCTTTGTGTGTAGGCTTATTGGGGAAGAAAAATTTGCTGTGGTTCAGGGGTATAAGTTTTTCTGTCTTTCACATCAGTCTAGTTTCTACTGTAAGCACCTACTCTAAAACTACTACCTACATGGTGAAAAAATTCCAGTTACCTTAGTGTGGCGAACAGACAAAGTAATATGGAGAACCTAATATCCTAAGTATCAGAAATAAGGGGATCTTGATGTATCAATGAAAAATAAAAGCGAAAATGCTTCTATTGGATTAATTCTAAATTAAAATTGGAGAAAGTTCCATTAAAGACAAGGGAAGTTTTAAGAATATGCAAGTGGAGAACTGCATCTGAGGATTACATTTGCCATTTTCTGATGAGTCGTAACAAGTCATTGTTTCAAGTAAGATGAATACGTGGTATTTTACCTTTACAAGTAGTGTGTCAGCTCTTACAGACTTAACAGATTATGCTGAATAAAGCTTCAACTTTAATTTTTATTTGAAGTTGTATAGTATTATCTGTATGTATAAACTGTATAAAGGTATTTAGATTAGTTTGTCTTGATTTCCTTGGTAATTACTCAAATTCAATAAAGAGAAAAGTGACGCAATCTTTTATTTCCAGATTTACTCACATAGTGATCATAAAATTTTATTTATGGTTTTTAGAAGTTAACAAGCATACTCCTTAGGTGAACAAGAAGTAATGAAATCTATTTCAGAGATGTACACTTAAACGTTTCCTGTTTTTGCTAGTGGTGAGATTACTGAGCATTGGAGTTAGAGGTAGCCAAATAAATATTTCATATTCCAAGACATTAAGTGTCACATAGATAAATGAAAATTCAAATTAAACCTGTTAGCAGTGTTTCACCTTCAGAAAGTCTGCATACAGTAGTAAGGTGTTGTTATTGCTTTGATATTCTGTATGAAAAATAACATCCTTTGGAGAGCAACTTGATATTCATACGGCTGGCGTTTAGCTGGGACTATTAAATAGGAACTGACCTACTAAGTTTTGGTGGAGTACGGCTGGTGAGAGTTATTTTCTAAGTACGTATTCTTGTGCAATAAAATAAACAAAGCTCCGTATGTGAACTAATCAGATTTGTTGTATATTATTTAAAAGCAGTGTATTGTTAGTAAACACACTCAAACCAAAACACTTTCCCTGTGAATATAATGTAGCTACAAAAACTACGCTGAGTCTTTGAGTGGAAAACTTTATATTCCCATGAAGACCTCTGTGTAATATACAAATATAACATACAATATTTGATTGAACAATAATAGGAAACCAGGTTAAACAGAAAATCCCCCAAAAGGAAAACAAAACAACAGAAATGTTATTGCAGAAATGCTTTATTTGAAGAGTACAATCATTTTTTGTCTAAATTTAATAGATAGAGCATATTACAGTACACTCTCCTGCAATGACAAACAAAAAGATGTGAGTTTAATGCATTCTTTAGGAACAGCAGTTTTGTGCATCTTGATTTAGGAGGAGAGGCTCATCTGTTTCCATGAATTATGGAACTTCGAGTTGCTGCTTTTAAAATCTGGCTGCAAATAGAACTGCCAGTTTATTGAGGCCAAAGTGTAGCTTCTGCTCGCTGATGATAAGAGGTGGTTGGCAGCACATGCAGTCTGATAGGGTGAGGACAGACGGAATGTCGGGACCGTAATGTAAAGAGTGGTAGCAAGTCATTGAAAGTAATGGTTTGCAAAAATTTCACTTGGTTACTTCCAGTGTGGTTCATTTTCTACCATCTGCTCTAAGACATCAAAACAATAAGATGAAACATGAAATTATCTGCATAACTCATTTGCATAATGAGGATGTAGATATAGTTTTGCTGGCTAGCCTTTCAGTCTGGGCCAAAACAGGTGGTTTAACTTGTCATTGGCCAGTTCATACAACGTAGGTACGTGACTGAAATATAAATCAAACCTAGAAGCTCAGAGCTAAGAGTAAATAGCTTTGCAGAGGGTAAAGAGGGACACTTTCAAACACGCCATATTTAGCTTCTTTTGGTTTGATCACATAATCCACTTTGTAACAGCTTCATTCCTACACTTTTAAAAAGTCTGGTGTATATAAAGCGTGCCTTGTCAGCCTGTAAGAATGAGTTAAACAGTTTACAGGAGTTGCCCAGAGAGATTAGCTGAGCAGAGATATTTTTGGCAAGCCCATTCACTATCACCGGACAGCAAGGCTCTGGAGCAAGCTAAAACTTGCTCATCAGACTACCTGGGGCTTGAATCGTCAGAGGTTAGCCGTAACAGAGGAGATTAGCTGATGTCAGTCAAGAAATGTGGTTTCTTACGCCTGAAGGTAGGCTGGAGTCATGATCACGAGGTATTTTTGTTTGACTTGCTTGTTTATTGATTAAAGAAGAAAAAAATCCAAGAGATCTTTATCCCTTAGTGGCTGTCCAAAAAAAAGCAGTGTGGAATGGAAATTCTTGTATCATTTCTCAAAATGACTTAAAAACCCATGGTTGCAGCTGTGGATCCAGGCAAAGAACAGATGTGTTTTAATCCTTACACTGCCTTGTTCATGCATATGCACACTGTCATTTCATCCTGACTCCTCTAGAGTGATACTAAGTTTGAAATGCTAAAGGTATACTCAGCTGATTTAAAAAGAAAACATTTGGTTTTACCATAATTTTGCTTGTAGCCAATCTGTTTTCAAGTAAAGTATTTTGGCAGCAGGGTAGTGGTAGCCTAGTAAGCTGTGCACCACAAGGTGGCACTGATGGTGTGTGATGATTGTCTCATTTGAGACCTATTTTAGACATCTCTTTTCTGGAAATCTAATCACATGCAAAAGGCCTGAACTAAATAACTCCCTTTGACCTCCCTGGGAAATACCTGTATTGTGCAACAGGCAAATAGACTGAGGTGTGCATGCGTTGTTGCATAATGAATGAAACTACGGTATGAGAGATCCCAGCACATCCTTATCTGGATGCGTGACTGCAGAAGTGCATATGGGGAGGTTAGTGCAGTATCTGTAGAGGGGAAGATCTGGACTTCAGTCTCAGTAGATTTCCGATGTGCTTCTGTAGTAACACTTTCTTTACGGATTTTGAAGATTATGAAGAAAGCCCTATGAGTTACCATTCCTGTTTTTTCCTCTTTTTTAAAATGCTGTTTTTTTTTTTTTTTTAAATGCTGATCAAAATAAAATGAAAAAAGGATATTTTGACTCAGTTTTGAATAAGAGACTGATGGACAGGGTCTTCAGACTTGTATCTCCTTTGGGCACTTTCTGAGTGCAGGGATGAATCAGTTAACCTCGTACTTTCAGATACATAAGGCACAATGTGTTTGAATTACTTTCTCTTGTAATTCTATTTGATTTTATTGATTGGATTTCTCCCTACAAGTTCATATGGGGAAATACAAAATAGCTTTGTACTCTTCTTCAATAATCTGATTTTATTTTCATCTTCAGCATGCTTCCTCGTATTAGGATCAGAGAAGACCTCACAACATAGCCAAGACTGTCTCTTACTCTGTGATGGAATTGTTTGTACTTGGCCTTTAAAAATCTTTCTTTAAAGAGCTGCCAGCATGCTGGGACAGCTTGTTTCCAGCTCTTATTTACTGAGCATTGCCTTCCTGAAATGCAAATTGTTTTTGTTGTGGTGTTATTTTCTCTGTCGGTTTTTAGTGGTGTAATGTATTATTATTTCATGATCACTGTCATCCAAGTTACCTTCCGCTTTGACGTCCTTAACCTGCTCCTTGCACTTTGTGTGACATCAAGAGGACTTTCCTTTTCACCATCATCTGTATCAAAAACGCAGGCATCTTACGGGATTCAAGAATTTGCTGACTAGTTAGTGTCCTGCTGTATTGCTTGTCCAACAGCTACCTCTGTAGTTAAAATTCCTTGTTATTGTCAGATCTTGTAGAAAAGACCATGCCCACCAGATTTTTCTGGTTGTAGGATCTGCTGTATACCCTCACCATTGATTGTATTTGTGACCTTTTCCTATTTTATTGCCTAGTTAGTGATTTTCAACTGGTGCAAATCATTCTCTATAAACTGGACCTCAGAGTAAACATATATCTCTTCAACATGCGTTTTTTTCTGTTCAGCCTGCAGAAGAGAAGGCTCTGGGGAGACTTTATTGTGGCCTTTCAATATATAAAGGGGGCTTATAAGAAAGACTGAGAAAGACATTTTGCTAGGCCTGTACTGACAAGACAATGGGGAGTGGTTTTAAAGTGAAAGATGGTAGATTGATTTGGATGTAGGGAAGAAATTTTTTTTTATGATGAGGGTGGTGAGACTTGGGAACAGGCTGACCAGAGATGTGGATGCCCCATTATTGGGAGTGTTCAAGTTCAGGTTAGATGGGACTTTGAGCAACCTGATCTAGTGAAAGATGTCCTTGCCTATGGCAGAGAGGTTGGACTAAATGGTCTTTAAAGGTTCCTTCCAACCCAAACAATTCTATAGTTCTGTGATATTGTTTGCTTAATATAACAGCTGAGGGATGCATCCATGAAGACTTAGTCTGTGTTAGGCCAGTAAGAGGGTTACTACAATGTTTATTTTTGCTTTTTTTTCTTCTTTTGAAATATCAAGTCTTATACATTTAATTGCTGCTATACAGTAAGTGTAATGCATGTTTTATGGAAAAATGTGTACATGTATTTATGAAGATCTGTATATGTCACTGAAAAGAATTAAAATTAATTCCTGCAGATCAAAGGTAGTGGTATAATGCATTTTGGGTAGTAAGGTAACATGAGACTTTTTTTGCTGAGCTAATAAAATGCAATTGGAGAAAGAATGAGTCCAATAAAGGGTTCAGATTTATATGGTGATTTTTTTTTTTTCCCCACCTGCTTTGTAACATTTTAAAAATGTTAATTATTGTACTGACATGAAGGAGAGACAGAAGATTGTTTCCCATATGGTAAGGGGAAAAGTCTGAGGAGAAAGAGATGCCATTTGTATCCTTCTCCATGTTAAGCCCATACAGCTGCCCTTGTCTGTGACTACTTGGGAAAAATTATTCCAAGTGGTCCTCTGGCTGGGCTACACAGAGGGGAAAAAAGGCGAAGTAATGGGGTTGTTCTGTGCTAGATGATATGCCACAGTGGTCTTTTAGATCTGTGTGGGAAAGGCACAGTCTTCCTTGAACGAGGCAGCCTCAAGGGATCTCTTCAGCGTTTTACCTCCATGTTTTCTTTTCTGAAGCATTCCTCAGAAGCTCATAAGTATATACAGCTCTTGAATTTAGATTGTATTTACTGTAAACTTAGGAATGGTTAGAAAATACTATTTGATAAAACACAGAGGATGTTTCTAAACTGAACTGAGCTCCCAAGTTCTTACAGCTAGTACTTACCACACTTATAATAGTATTGTTTTCATGTGTCGGAGGAGGGAAATGTGACTTCAGAAAACCATTAAAATTCTGCTGAGATTTTGAAACCTCATAATTAATGAGGAAAATACTAGATATTCATGTCCTAGAAATATTGTACCTGGGCAACCTACAAACAACATCTTCAAAGCTGGTTAACTGTTGTATGCTGTTTTCTTTAGTGACAAGTATATTTTCAGACTTACATGAGAAAATGTATAAGACCTGTATGATAAGAATTAATCTGAACACTGAAGATTTAAGGCTTAATTATAATTCTGTTCCAAAGCAACGGACTGTGTGAACTGCTATTACTAAACTGTACTGTGTAAATACTGCATACTGATGGAATTTGCTTGTCAACCCCAGTGGCATTTCTGTGCACTAAGCTTGTTGTTCTGTCAGCCAAATGCATTATGGGAAAAGATGAATATCTCAAGGGAATGTGATCTGCATTTTTAAGAAGAAAGTCAACCTCAAAGATGCCACAGAAGGACTCTTAACTTTGCTCAAGAGATAGCTGGTTTATTAGCTGTAAATTTTGCATGCTTCTTAGGTGATGACATACATTTATGTTGCTAAAACTTTGAATATATTAATTTTTATGTTTCATTGCTGATGAAACGATTGGCAAAAGAACTTGATGCAATATTATAGCATAGGAAACAGTCACTAAATCCAAAGGACTCTGAAAAGTTACATTGCTATTCCAATATTTGTTTGTTTTTTCCCCTCAAACTTTAGGTTTGTGTGTAACGTACTTCTCCCAAATAGAGAGTAACATGACTCATGACAGGTATTTTAGCACAGTATGTACAACAGCAAACAAGGTTAAAACAGTCAAAGTGAAGGAAGTAAGACTTTAGCAAACTTCTGTTCCGTTTACAAGTTAGAATACTAGATTATCTTCAGAATAAAAAGAAAGGACAAGTCAAGATCAAGTTCTGATCAAAAATATTAGTTCAGAGCTAAAGGTTGATGAGGTATAATGATACAGAAATAGCAGAGAAACAGACAAGAATGATATTAAGATGCTTGCTTAGGAAAAGAAAAACCTAACACAGCAGCTGCTTAATTTGGTGACAAAAAAATCTTTTAAACTCCATCAGGGGTAGGACAAACGTGTGTTTTTAGGTATGTGCTGAAGGGATGTAATCTGTCTTTTCCAATGCACTTGATGATGAATATAAGAAGGTACCTCTGAATACAGCTGAATAATTTGAAGCTATAAAGTTGTTAGGTTTCTCTTTTTTTTTCCTCTTAATAGCTATTACTTAATTTTCCAACTTTACCTCGAGACTTTCTTTAATTATGTGTTTTCATGTAAAACATTAAAGTTTCTAAAGAAGCAGCGGAGACATTTTGCCTCTCAGCTATTGTTTATGCTGCAGAAGGGCAATTAAACTGTGAATAAAGGTACAAAGCTTTGACATAAATACTGTAACAGATACAACAGTGTCTGATTTTGCTTCTCTCCAAGTTGATGGGAGTTTTCTAATCGATTTTGCTATTGGGAACAAAACTGGGCCAGGCATTTTGAGCTGTAAATATCATTGGTGTTTTGAAAATGGAAGTACTGTTAAATGGCAATGCTGACAATGGATTACCCCACATTAAACAGGTTTCTCTTAAGTTTTATTACGTGTATGATAGTCATTATAATTCAAGATTTCTATGTGTGTGGGAAGCCTAATATACTATGTTTTTTACACAGTCCTGTATATATGTTAATGGGATTGCGGAACTCCCTTAATGCTTCAATAAATATGCCAAATGTCTGTAGCAACCTGCTGTTCGCTGTGCCCAGATTGCTTCTTTGTAAGTAGGTATCAATCATCAGTACTTGCATCCAGCCTCTCCTAGCCTCTGATCAGGATCCATCTGTTCGACTGCATTTGGTAGTGTGGGTTTTTTATGATATATATAGGCTTCAAAAATGTTAATCTCCAAGTGGTGCCTGATCCCTACTGTGTTGTATTTATCAGCATAACAGTTTCAAATTGCAAGGAGATAAAGTCATGCATTTCCAAGTGACAAACTGTTTTGTTGCTTTGTTCCATTTACATAGTCAGGCTGGGCTGATTGTGATAAAAAAGTTAAATTTTGTTCTCAGTTATACCTTTATGAACCTTAAAAATACCCACTTGCCTTTATTCTGAGTCACTGAAATAAAGCTGAAATATTGTTTCTATATGGATATTGAATATTGAAATAAAAGACTAGATGCATCCTGAAAAAATAACTTATTTTATTTTTAGACATTGTATCTCTTTCTTTGGTCTTTACCTTCTTCTAGCAGTACTGGATCATGTCTGTTATAATGTGAAAAGTGTGGGAAATCTAAAGTCAGCACATGAATTACTAACCTTACAGAATTAATTTGCAAATATAGTTTTGTATAAAATGAATTGATGAAGCATCAGTTCAAACTTAGACAACATATTATAGGTGTATCAGGTGGCTAAACGTACTAGTTCTGCTGGAAATAGTTTTACAAGTGTATTTGTGATCTACTACCTGCCACAACAATATAGCTGTGTCCCTGACATGATATGCTTATAATAGCAGAAGGCAATATCATCTGCAAATAAGCAAATTGTATGTGTGATTGTGAGTTTGACGCTACCAGCATCTGTGCTTTGAGTCATGGTTCATGTTCATTAAAGTACATTAATTGAATAATGACACTGAAATGGCAAGACTACAGGTGTCTGACAGTTTGCAGTTATATGGATTTCACCATAAATGTGAATGTGCTCAAATGGAACCCAGGAACAGCCATATTAAAAGAATGCCTGACATTTGGCCTGTTGTGAAAATGGTTTGCAGGTAAAGTTTTTGTTGAGAAAGATGATATTAAGAGTCACTATTTTTGAAATTCATATGAACAATTTAAAAAACTGAAAAATTATTAAAAAAAAAATTACATAGGTCATTTGAATGCTAAGTAAGATACATGTGTAAATACTGAAGGATTCCGGAATATAACATTTAGTCCTTCAGATTAGATTAAACAATCTTAGACATTCACTTGATGCTCTGAATGGTCAAATACCTTGTCTGGTTATCCTTAGCAAGCCTGAGGCTAGAAATTAATCATGAGGCTTTGTAATAAACTATTTTTTTTTCTTTCACTGAATTATGCAAATGAGCATGCAATTGAAATTCTAAATGGAATATATGCTTACAAATTTTATCTGCATATTTTAAATGTTTTTGGGTTAAAAATGAATATTTCATATTCACATACTCCTTATAAATAACATCTAAGACTTGTTTAATAGCATACTTAAAAGATCCTAAATGCACTGTGGGACTGCCATATCGATGGAAGGAACTAGCCATGAAGGACACTTTTTGCAATTTTACAATGTTGTATAACTTCGTAGGGGCATAGTTTCTCTTGCCATTCACAAAACACATTACGAAAGGTGTGAATGCTTTCTTTCCTAACAAATAAAAAGAACGGTATTACTATAGACACACTGAAGAGAGTTGGACTTTTTGTCTGTCTGATTGGGAGCTCATTCCATCATGAATAGACAGTTCACTACAAATGTTCAGCATGTTGGGGCCAAAGAGAAGCAAAAACTCTGCTGTGTCCAGTTGCTCCCTCTGCTGGTGGGACTGCATGGGTGATGAGCCCTGAATTGGTCTGTGCTCTTCAGGTTTGTTCTCTATTCAGACAAGGCATTGCAACTGCTTTAAGGGCTCTGACTGTTTATTCACACCACCAGCTACTCTTATTTTTCTTATCAGTCACAAAATCATTCGAGTTCCTTAATCTCCTTCACCATAAACTTCTGTTTCAGGGACTTACATTTGTTATAAATCTTTTTACAACACTATCGTTTGAAATAGCTGCTTCAGCTGATGGGTTCCACTCTCAGGACAATAATTCTGTGAATAATATTTCCATTTTTTAAAGTTTAGTCATAGCCTTTGTGTCTTTGTGGCTTTTGTGAATTTGTCAGAGCAGTAGCCTTACTTTAAAACGTGTTAAGAATTTTTCAATATCAAAATGTTAACTTTTATTTCTAGGAGAGTACTAAAATTTACCTTATGTTATTTATCCAAGAAGAAGCTGTTTCGATGCACATTTTTTAGGCCTCTACAAATAATTAGTTACAGTTAGAAAAAACAAGAGAGCTAACCAATGTGAAAAGGAGAGAGGTATGTAAACAGAACACAAACTAAAGAAAAACAAAGGAAAACAACAACCCTCCTCCAAACTACAAGGATGTTATTTTCGTACTTTCATTTTATTGTAATTTTCAGTCTCTACTTCATCTCACACTGAAAAAAGTTTTTAATGTAAATTTTTAACCCCTGTATCGGAACTACACATTTAGATGTAATAAATGCATATAACACACATGAAGATTACAGGAAAATGATTTCTTTAGTGCTTTTGCTGGGATCCAGGTAAATATATACGATCTGAGTACATACACAGTATATGCAAACTGGAAGAGTGCTGACTGGGACAGAAGTTGGCTCACTTTCACACCCTTAGCATTGCTCATGTTTATCTCAGTTGTGGCTTGCAACAATTTTATTCCTTTTCTTCTGTATTTTTAAGTCATGGTGTTTTGCCAATTTGTGCAAGTCTGTTTAACATGAATAAACAGGACTTGGGTTGAAAAGTACATTACGGGGATATGTGTAAAATAAAGAGCAGTTTTCCAGAGTTGTTTCCTGTAAGTATTCTGGTTTTTGTATTGTTTACATCCTGGTGAATAGTATCAGAAACTCTTATGCTTTTTGGTGAAATAAACCTCTCCCTTGTATTGCAGTATAGATTCAGGTATTATGTGAGTCAGAGGTGAGGTTTCTGTTCCATATCTCTGTCCTAGGTTATAAGTGTCTGACTTTTCTTAGTTGTATCTTATCTCCTACTGATCACTTCTCTTAAGAGTTTCTGTCTGGTAAATGTATGAGTCCTTCAAATCAACAGAAGAAAGCTGCAGAGTTTAGTCAGATGGAGGACATAGAAATATAATTCTTTCATGTTGAACTGTTCTCAGTCCATGCATCATAACTTGCATTTGCCCAACTATTTCAAAGGAGGATCTCAAAACATTTTAGAAAAGAGAGTTAAGCTCAGTCCCTGGAGAACTAGAACTATAACTGGCATACTAGAGATACTGCTAGATACTAGATACTGCTAGATACTAGATACTGCTAGAGAGAGTCCAGCGCAGAGCCACGAAGATGATTAAGGGAGTGGAACATCTCCCTTATGAGGAGAGGCTGAGGGAGCTGGGTCTCTTTAGCTTAGAGAGGAGGAGACTGAGGGGTGACCTCATTAATGTTTATAAATATGTAAAGGGCAAGTGTCAAGAGGATGGAGCCAGGCTCTTCTCAGTGACATCCCTTGACAGGACAAGGGGCAATGGGTGCAAGCTGGAGCACAGGAGGTTCCACATAAATATGAGGAAAAACTTCTTTACGGTGAGGGTGACCGAACAATGGAACAGGCTGCCCAGAGAGGTTGTGGAGTCTCCTTCTCTGGAGACATTCAAAACCCGCCTGGACGCGTTCCTGTGTGATATGGTCTAGGCAATCCTGCACCAGCAGGGGGATTGGACTAGATGATCTTTTGAGGTCCCTTCCAATCCCTAACATTCTGTGATTCTGTGATTCTGTGATACTATATGTGAGTCAACCAACCTGATATGATTTTAATGGCATAATATCATGAAATCTGTCTCGTCTCTTATTCTCCTTTCTCTGAGTTCTAAACTTTTCATTACAGAGAATGGATGCAATGGTGGCTTGAACAGATAGCTATGTTAATTGGACACAGGATCTACTTCTGCTGGTGTCAGACCAGTTTTTCTATCAGTGTTAGATTGTATACCTCCGGGTGTGCAAAGAGATAGATGCATGGGATTTTAGCTGAAATTTGAACTCCTTCATATGAGTAACTCATGCAAAGCTTTTGGTAAGTGGGTACTGAAAATGCATGTATGAGCCTAAGCCCAGTTTCCTGTTAATTTGTAAACTCTGCTGTGGTTCGCCTGTGGTCTAAAATGTACCACTGCCACCAGATGTGTTGGCCAATGTACTATAAAACAGAATTAGGGATACCCATCAAGCTGAAATGGATATAATTTTAAATTGGCAAAGATAATTTTATGCCTTATTTATTAAGAAGGAAAGTATAATTCTTGTTTTCCAAGTTATCCAGAAAAACCTCTTTGCTTTCTCCTTTCAGTTTCCAGTATGTAACTTGCTGTATTCAGAACTTTTACTGTGTTGGTAAAGAAGTAATTTCTTTTAAAAAATGTATCATAAATCAAGCAGAGGCAATGATGAAACTTACGCCGTACCCTGTATTACAAGTGATGTCAGGCTGATGGTCTCTGGACCTCAAGAATCTTTGAATCCAGGAAGCTCCAGTAGAAATAGTAATGTAGTCCAGTCAATGAGAAGCTTAAATTCAGTGTAATTAAACGCAGCATTGAAATATGATAGGGAGCATAGTGAGGAAAATACAGGTCATGTTTAGAAATAGGAAGGTGCTTCTTGGTAGTACTCAATCTAATTGCTTGCTAAGGAGAAAGTATTACTACAAATGATGGAAAATAACCAACCAGATGCACAAGTAGCTATTTTTCTTCATCTTCATGGTAGGGTCAAATGTCAAACTGAGCAGGTAGAATCCTGGTCTGTTAGGAATTGCTTAGTGTTGTATTTACTAGTGCAAGGGAGATGCCTTTATATGTACCAAGTATGCTGTATTTTACAAGCGAGGATAGCCTAAGCTTTAGCCTGAAGCAAACTTCTGAACTCTGGAAAATCTTGTCTTGAGAATAAGTGCATATAATGGGAACAGACACTTTCATTATGGTAGCATGCACCATGATCAGAAGCCCCTTCAAAGAAGTGCTTGTGACAGTGGTGAGCTGCTGAAGAAGCATTCATCGAGAACTGTTTCTGCTGAAGGGATGTATGACTGCAGCCAGCAACCATTACTGGTGTTCATACCCTGAACTGAAATGAAATTGTCAATTTTTATCTTCCTGTGCCTAAACTTAAGGAGAAGGGTTTCTTAACATAGTAGGAAATGAGCCAAATTCTGCTTGTATCAAGGTCAGTAGCAAAGCTACCTTTAATAATTAAATCAAGATGATACCTATGTTTTCTAGAAAGAATATCAAATATGTGAACCTTTGTGCACCATGCTAGAAATCTGCTTTCTGCCACTGCTACCAGTTATTCTTACTGTCTCTGGTTAAAATTCCCTTTGTAAGGATGTTTGACCTCTATCTGTCATGATAGTACTTCTTGCACTTTCCTTTGAAGCATTCGGATACTGGCTGTTAGGAGGAGTAAGATTCTGCCAAACAAGTGCCAATCTAATATTGCAATTCTTGCATCCGCTTTTTGAATTTGGAATAGGGTCAAACTATAAATTAACTGGAAAATTTTGTTAAGTCTTAATACTACGTGCTTACTTAAAAAAAAAATCAAGCTAATATTTGGGAATTAATTTTATTTAATAGATTTTTTGTAAAAGTAGAATAGGACACACAATTGCATTTTTTTCCAACTTAACAGCAAGCACTGATGGCAACTGAATAGCTCTGCATCACAAACTACTAAAATATCATATTGAAAAACAAAATCAGATATGTATTTCTGTGTGGCTATTTTTAAGGATGATTTTTCTAAAATAGCAAAATTACAGATGCCTTGTATAGTGGTGTATACAAAAAACACTTTGAGCACTTTTAAATCCTGACATATCTCTAGAGGGAAGGTGATAAAGAATGCACTAAAGATTATGTCTGACATCTCATGAGCTTTTAAAAAAACATGTGAAAAGGTAAGCTTGTGTGGGCTGAGTGCTTAGGTAAGGTATGCCTGAAACTTGTTTGAGACTTAGCAAGGAATTCTCATTTTGTATGGGGAATTTCCACTAATAGCACCAGGTAAAGTCACTGCACTTTGTGATGGTTGCCTTAATTTTCCCTAGCATAAAATAAGGTTACACTGAGGAGCATGTAAAGTTTAGCTCTGCTATGCCCATTCTGTCTCTTGAAGGAGCCTGCTGTCTGTACAGAAAAATCCTATCAGGCTTGCGCTTGAGAGAAAAAAAGAATCAAGATCGATTCTCTGTGGCTATACTGCATCTTTGTCTCTAAACAGAGCTCAAGCAAAATGGAAATAAAGACCCAATTTAAAAAATACAATATCCAGTGTGGTTTGGGAAAAAATGAAATTTTACTCATAGTTTTGTTAATGAAATAAATCCTATATTTAATTACTTAAAATTAAGGGTAGTCTTCCTTACGTGTTATGGATTTTTTTTTTTTTGCCTTTATTCCCTGTGAAAATAAAGCTCTGCTGTGTCCCACGTGCCTGTAGAACAGGCATTTGCTAATAGTAAGAGCATTTTAAGGGAGAATGGCTCAATACGTCAAATAGGAAGCGAGAACTGTTAGTGACAGATTGTGTTCTGAAAATGAGCATATTCTTTAGGTGTAAGCAGCCTGTATCACTATGGTTTAGCAGAGTCTCAGAGCTTGCGTATCAGTCTCAGGCTTTCTTCCTGAAAAGACCTGTTCATGACATAGGAGTGAGTATAAGAAATGTGAACATTTCTTAACACAAACATATTTTATTGGGTTCTTCTCAGGCTTTAATGACTTAAAGCTTGCTGATGAGCTTAACTGAGAGTTATGGAAGAAAAGTTGCTTGCAGATGAAACAGCTGACTTACTAGTGAAGCATTGAAACAGTTCAGTATTTAGGTAACTGGAATGTGACTTTTTCACTCTTATTTTCCACACACACACAAAATCTAAATGTGGAAGCAACTGTGTTTGCAGAATGAGTAAATTGCAGTGTGGCTTGAGATAAAAGATGAACTAGTCTAGAGTTGTCATCCCACATATATCAGTGCTGTCAGAAAGAGTTAGTGGTTGCTCCTCAGTTTCATCCTGTTCAGTACCTCAGAGTCAATTTTTTGGCATGTAAAAACATGTCCAATCAGTTGAAGTAATTCTGAACTTGTCTGGGAATGAGTAAGCACAACTCCATTACAGTTATCCATTCTTTGATATTTCTTAACTGTTCCAGCTGACTCTTCATATTTACACGTACAATGTCTCCTTGTGATTGTGAGAAATGAGTGATGTGTTTTTCTGTGAGGGGAAGTTTGCTGATGAATTTGGAAAAATAGATATTTCTTCACTCTGTCTCCCATACAAAATATTTCCTTAACAGGGACTTTTTCTGTAACACGAAATATAATTTTTTAAAGAATACAGAGTTTAGGTTTTGTAAATATTTTCCCTACCTTGTTTAAAGGACGGTACGTAACGAGTATTTTTAACAATGATAATGTTCTACAGAACAGCTTTTGAAGGTGGGGTTTTTTTTTTCCCTCCTTCTTAATAGTTTTCTAAACCGCTTAGAATAAGGCAAATGGTTAATTAACATATTCAGTAACTGTGCTTGACTTTTTTTTTTTTTAATTCTGTCCCTGGAAAAGCTACTGTTTTGTACCTTATAACATAAAAAGGATTTATATGCCTGCCCAGCTGAATGTTAGTTGTGGAATTCTGAAGTAGCTCTTCTTGTGTTGTTCATGTTGTTTTCTAGCTCCATCTCTTCTTCAAGACCTGTTCTTTTAGTTTTTCTCCTTTCACCTTTCCCTTTATGATTTTTAGTCTCTACATTTGTCATCTTGGCTCTTTCTGTGCTTTTGAGCTCTTTCAGATTAGTTCTTTAGGACAGCAGATCATTTAATGAGAGAGAGTCTTTCCTTTTCCAAAGTACTTTGTTGGCTTCCAACTTTCCAAAGCAACCCTGTTTTGTACTCTATCCACTGCTCAGGTATGCCATATATAATGTACAAACTGATTTTTTTTTTTTTTTTTTTCTCTGCCAAGTTTAGAGAAGCAGTTTGCTAAGCAGCACATTTGAAGCTAAACCATTTTCTGTAGCTAAACCCAATGAGTGTACCAGCATTTGACCTTTCAAAAGTTCAGTTATACTTTACTTAGGATATTTTAATTTATGGAATGACATTCAGTCCTTAGCTATCTTTTAGCCACTTACCAGACTCCCTTAAGTTTATAAATGTCTTTCTTGTACTGGGAAGACCAATACTGGGTATGGTATTCCAGATGTGGTCTTATGAGTGCCAAATAATCACTTTTCTGGACCTGCTGGTTATATTCTGGTAGCACAGCCTCATGTGTGGTTAGTCACATTCACCTTGCTTTCCAGCAGGATCCTTAGGTCCGTTCTGCAGAGCTACTCAACAGCTGTTTGTCCCCTAGCCTGTATTGATGGATTTTTCCATCCTCAACACAGCACTCTGCATTTGTCTTTGTTCCAGCACCAGATTCCTGTCAGCCAGGAACTGCAGCTTCTCAGTCACCAGCTTATCAAGCACTTCTCCCAGTTTCTTCCTATGAGCTACATCTCAGGGTCTGTCAGACTTCTTCAATCTACAGGAAAATACTGGTCCAGTGTATTGATGTAGATCCAAGCTGTTGGGACCCTACTCTTTCTCAGTTGCAATGAATGGGAGTAGTTCAGACATTTGTGAGTCGCAGTTCCTCTGCAGACACTCTGAATACAGCAAATTCTGGGTTGCTTTGTCCAATTTCTTCTGGATTCTTCTAATGTCAACAGCTGCAGGATGACTTTCTTCCCTCTGACGGCCCACTTAAAATGCAGGGGTGATTACATGGTTTTATGATACTCAAGGCAAGTCAGCTAATACCTATTGAAACCCTGTGAGCTGCTTCCTTACTTCTGCTGTTTTGCATTGAGACCCACCAAGTGGAAGTAGGAGAACTGAGCCCTGGTGCTTTGGTTGAGATCAGTCCATGTTCTGAATCATCTTGTGCAGTCAGCAGATGTTATACACATTACTACTTGTGAGTATACATTAGTAGCTGTATGCTAAGCACCGTACTTCAAAGGGAAATATAAACTATACTAGAGTCTCTGACATCAGTGAGTTTGTCAATTTATCCACTGTAATCTTTTGTCTTCAAAAAGACAAGGTGATAAAGAAAATCAAACCTTTTTCTATGAGATTGAAAAGTTGTCACATGCCATTCAGATGCACAATATGGTTACTGGATGTTATGTTCTAGTCTTACTGAGGGAAACCTCACAGCTACCTTCACTGAGCTAGCTTGTTACATTTTGGCTCTTTTAATAACTGTTCTCTTATCTCCTGCATTCAGCGGTTAATGATATTTCTACAAGAAAAACTGCTCCTCAGTCTTCAAAAAAATTTTACAGTACTGTGCTCATCAGCCATAAAAACTCGATGTGAGTCACTGTACTTAAAAGATACTGAGATGGAGAAGTAAAACACTAACAAGTGGAAATTAAAAGTGGTAGAAGTATACAATGCCTTTTTTAATAGCTCAGAGGGATGATGTGGTTATGTAGCAATGAAAAGTTACAGCTTCTTATTCTTTTTTATATGAGACAGTGAAAATTGCATCTGGAATATCAGAGCAAAAAGTGGAGAACCTCCACATTTCAGAGACACCATATTATACCTCTCCTCCATCTCAGTAGCTCCTTTTTCTGTAGTTTGGTAGTTTATAGAATATATTATTAGATTTCTTTGGGAGCTCAGGTGTGGTTTTTAGAGGAATTTAAGGGATTTAGGTACTGCAGCTCTAAGCTGCTTTGGAATGCTTAGTTAACTCACAGCTCAACATTGAGGACTGGGCCATACGTTTTCCAAAATTTATCCCAGTGCTCCAACATACCTGATGCTAGAGCTTTTCAGCCACAACACAGTAAAAATGATTTCCTTCCAGAATCACATTGTTATCTCTTAACAAAGGTTAAGAGGGTCTTATTTTCTCTCTGATGGAAGAGAAGCAATGAAAGAGCTCAGGGGAATACAGGGAATTTTCATGTGTTTTTACCACTTAGAGTGCTACAAAACCAGCAGTAGAATTTCAGACTTGCCTAGTGACAAGAAATAACCCAGCTCTGATGGACTTTATACCAGCTTTCCTCTGAGACTGGCAGTAGTGATAGCCACACAATAAAATGTGTTTTATATTGAGGAATTCAAGAGTTAATATTGCTGTCTTGAGAAAACAATTCAGAGGGTCATTAAGAAAATAAGAGAAGGGCTTCTAGGGATTTCAATTTCTAGTGTTCTTTAGTGCCTTTCCATTGGGCCATTGTTCACATATAGTGTGAAATCCAGCTGAAGACGATATGAACAATCTCATTCTATTTTCCAGTGGGTGTCGTCTCAAAAGCTACCACTGTAGTATGCTGTTGTCAGCTTCAACTGAGAGGCCAGTGGGCTAATGAGAGAGACTGAAACACCTTCTGATTCAGACAGGTGGTCCTTCTAAATCGGGCAGAACTAGCAGAACAGCATAGCAAAGCTCAAAGCTTGAGTTGCCACTGCCTGCAGCTGGAACACTTTGGTATGCAGAGCTGTCAGTCCAAAATCTTTTGTGAGCTCCAAGTTCACTTTACAATATAGAAAAAGAAAGCAAGGACTGCAAAGCTAAGTTATCTGTGCTTTGAGTTTTTATATGCAGCTTGAAGATACCAGCCATTTCTGAGTATGCATGTTTTATCTAAACACTATATAGTTTTGCTGACCTATGCATGTTGATATTTCTACCCTAATTTGTATGTGTTTTTCTGTGCAGTGCCTGTTTTAGCTGTAGGAAAATGGCAAGAGTGCTGCTGAGTCAGTGCAGCTGGGATAATGAGTTGACCTACTTTTTCTGTCTCTTTGGGACATCCATGCATTATTGGAAGAAAAAATTAATTGCTAAAGATAATCTTTTCCCCTGTAAAGTCAATGTGGAAAATTGCTTCACCTACCACTGTCTTTTCTTTCCCTTTGCATGATATTTGTCCCTAAACCCAGCCATAAAGCAGCCTACAGCAATAATACTAGTAACAGCGCTAGCTGAGAAAAATATTAAAGTAGCATTCATGTGTAACAACTGTGCAGCCCAAGGTCATAAAGCAAGTACTCGAAGCACCAAAACATGGGCTGCAGCAAGATACGTTTTGTAAATTTTGCAATGGAATGATGAAGGTGTGAAAAGTCTTTATTCCTTCAGACTGTGCTATCATCTTTTAATACAAGTTATTCACTTTTAAAATGGGCTGTAATCTTGTGTCTTATAGGAAGCAATAATCTTTTTTGTTTCACTGATCTCTTCCAACTCTTTGACCCATAGCACTGTGGTTACAGCATCCTACAATGTCCTCTCTTTTTGTCACTTGAGCTATAAAGATGGACCCTCCCCACCTACCTTCGAGCTGTTTTGCTATGTGAAAATGAAGGAGCCTTCCGGGGAGAGCAGAATAAGGATTAGTAGGGACAAACCCCATAAGACGAGGACAGTGAAGTAAAGAAGCGTTCTAAGTCTACTTCTGTAAGGTTCAAAAGGAAGAGCAAGAAGAAGGAAAATACATCTTTGAACATTGTTGTAGGATGCTGGGCTGGCAGCTGGCAGGCCAGGGGTGTGCTTCCTCCTCAGTTCTTTCACTGTAGCTGCACCCTGTGTGAGATGCCAAGGAGGGAACTGCTGAAGGTGTGGTGGACAGGGTTTTAGTCCCTGTTCTCAATGGGCTTGCTGATTTCCTTACACATCTGTGAGCCATCAATAAGTGCCTGGAGAAATGCCCTGTTTGACAGGCTAGGCAGTCACTGCTGATAGGTAGCATGGTTTCTCATTAACTGAGAATGTGTACCTCCTTTTATAAAACAAGAGTTTTAGTAATTTTTGTTTAGGTGACCTTTTGATTAAATTTACTGTGAGAACGTTCCCTGTAGTTATTGAGCTGGCTCTGGTGGGCCGTCCTAGCATCAAAATCCAACTTCATTTACTGGGACTTTATCTGTACAAGGGCTGAATGTTTTGACTTACAGTTAGCCAGAGTAGGTGAAGCAGACAGCACTATTGTAAATGAATTTGTATCAGGATAAAATAACATTGTCAGAATCTGAAAGCATTCCTGTAAATCCTTCAGCACAATCAGCCTGAAACTAAGAAAAAGAACTACAATGATGTTCAGAAAGTTGTCAGGCCTTGTTTTATTTGCAGTATAAACCCTGTTGGTCAAGGACTTCCTACCTAAGAATACCAGGCAATGGGCCTAATTTCCACTCTCAAATAAAATCAGTGGCTGCTTTTCTTGTGTAGCAAAGGTGGATGCAAAAGCACTAAAAGCTCTGGAGCCTGCACAAACCTTCTCAGAAGTCGTTTTATGAAAGGACAGGCTTATAGGATGCAATACTGTATGCAAGATACTTAGAGGGGTTCCAAAACCAGCAATGAGTTCTGAATAATTACCTCTCAAGCCCTCCCTAAATAACAATTTTCAATATTTTGCTTTTTGTAAGTAGCTAGGTTTGAGTAGAAGTCTGGTTAGCTTCCTAGTCCCCTTTGAGGTAAGATTCATAATGTGAATTCAGTGACAGTCAGACTCTGCTGCATGTGTGATTTCTGTTTGTTTGTTTTAGACATAAGATTGCTAGAAATCACAAATTAATCACAAACTAGATGGATTCTTTTCTGGATAAAAAAAAAATTGTTCTCTTGTCTTAACTAGTCCTTATATCTTCCAAAAGAACAAATATGAATATTTATAATCTATTTACTAAGATAGTTTAAAAGAAAAAAAGGACAAGGGCTACATCTTGAAAGGCCATTTGGTCCATTCATCTGCAGGCAATAGTCAGTGGATATGTACATAATTCTTGATAGATGTTTACTTAAGTTGTTCTTAAAAGTACTGGTAGGAGAAATTGTGCAGTGACCAGCCACACTACTCCAGTGATTTACTAACCTTACCTTTGGAAAGCTTATCTTAATGTTCAATATAAATCTTCTTGCTTCAATTTAAATTCATTATTTTATTCCATTAACCCAAGTACTAAGGAGAACATTTCCCTTCCTTTATGCAGTAAATGAATATAAATGGCAACCTATTTTGCTTCAGTTGTCTGTAAACTGTTTCATTTCTTTTAGTAAGGTCATGTTTTTTAAAAAAGACTTTCTTTTTTCCTTTGTGGCAATATAATGTTGTTAATTGATGTTCAATTGTCAATGCTGTTGTCATGAGAACACTTGGTAACTTGGTTTTGATTGGGGGATTGCAGAGGAAGTCCCACATTGACCCTGCAAAACTCATTAGGTGAGGCCAGAGGAAAAGATGGTCTGCAGTAAGATAAGTTCAGTTCCTGTGTGTACAAGAACTTTTATAAGGGCTTAAAAAAAGCTCTACCTTGGAGGAAAAATTCAATAATGTAATCAAGGTGCTGAGAAGAAATTATTTAGGGGCCTTACTAAACATGATAGATAGGAGGTATTTCAATTCAAAAAGTTGAATCAGTCTGCTCTTGATATTGCTGGTCAGAGATGATTATCTACCCCCCTTAAAAAACCCTTGAAGATTCACGCTAGTGATAAACCAGCAAAAAGGGCATTCTTGATTTGTGTATCTGCTTTTGAGGCAGATATGGCTATAACAAATTGTCTGTTTCTTAGCCTTGGAACAATCATTTACAATAAAAGATCATTAAATACCACATGAAGATTGTGAGGAAAAAAACCAATTGTAGAAGTTGTAAGGAGAAATGAAGCACTATTTTACTCAAAATAATAAGTAAAAATGGCAAAGATCCATGCAAAAAAATATTGATTTTTATCTGCATGTCTTTTGTATACTGGCTTTAAGGTAAACCACTGTGTTCCATTATTCTATATGTGTAGAAGTGTTGCAAGAAATAGAAGTTATTTCAGTAAAATATGCCTGAAATCAGGGTGATGTAACTTCCAGGGTTCATGAAGTTACACATTCAGATATTCTACCCACAATACCTAATTTTGCCAGAATTTACCACTTTCAGAGAGTTTATCTGACTGGATGGAGTTGATTCAGCAAAGTGACTCAGCTACTGTAGTGCTGCTAGGAGAGAGCACCAAGATTTAGCATAGCTTGGTGATGCTGATAGACACACCATCAATTTGGGGATGTCTACACTGCGTGCACCCTTAGCTCCATTCCTAAGCTAACCCTGGGATAGCTGCCAGGTCTACATAGCAAAGTCCGGTTTCATGCAGAGATAACTGGCTTCAATCTTGGAAACAGTATACTGTATCCAGTATACCCAACGTGCTACCCCAGGGCAGTGCCATCCTGATAGTGTTATGTTTCCAGTTCTGGAATAAGGTTCATGTTAGAATTAGCTGAGATATCACAGCATGGTGCACCCTTGCACAGTGTGGAAATATCCTCGACACGTAATCCTGGCTGACTATCTCTGCAGTTAAATGCTGAGTACACTGATCAGCCAAGGGAGCAAGCTTGTAAGCTGGCGTGGAATTTAACACTGTAGAAGAGATGACATCAAAATGAAAAAATGAGTGGCCAAAATGCAGCAGTTTATGGGGAAACGTGGGCATGAAAATTAAAGGGATGGCAGCCATTTCACTGTTCAAGTCACACTGGCACCCTGCTTTTCTAGAGTTCATAAAAGAGTGTAAATTAATGATGCCAGCTGCCTGCATGGAACGTATTTCTGGTATTTGCTACGTAACAGTATCTTTCCTATATAGCTACTCAATTCCCAGTGCTATGGGCAGAGCCCTCTGTTCCTGCCAGACTACCAGAATGCAGCATCTGCTCCTCTCCTGCCGGCAGAGGCTGGCAGTAAAACCAGTGTGTCTGGCACAGAAAGATCAGCACAGGTTTTCTTCCCTGTGTGGAACAGGTTTACCTGCTGGTCTGGAGACTCCTAGGCCATGCTCCCTCATTCTGGGATCTGCGTGGATGAAAGTAAAGAAGCTGCTGCTCATCCATTCTTCTAGCAGATGTAACTTCATGGTTTTTAGCAACTTAAAGGATCTCTTAGGCTGTTTGAATTTATGCCTATGTACAGTGGTCCCAGGGCTCCAGGGGTATAGAGTGCTGAGATTCATGAACTACCCTTCCTGGCTCATGCCATGATCTCTGTGATGTTATGTGAGCCTTTCTCCCAAAAAGCTTTGTTTGGGTAGGGAGCCACAGCCTTCTCTGTTCCTATTACTGATTGTCCTGGTTTCATTGAGGTTTTGTTTCAGTTTATGGCCAGCCATGGTGATCAAGGCCCTTAGCAGTTAAATCCAGGGCAGCTGACCCAGGCTGGCCCACAGGTGTGTTCTATAGCATTAACAATCCAGTTCACTATAAAAGGGAGGGCTTGGCGGGGAGAGGTGGGGCTGGTTTTGCTGTCCTCACTTTTTCTCATTGCCAACGATTAGTATTCCTGGAACCTGCTGCAACTGTGTAGCTAAGTATACTTTTGTGTGTTTTGTGTTATGGTTGATATTGGTGTCTTGATTTTATTAAATCTGTTTAATTTTAACCTATTAGTCTCCCTCTTTTTCCCAATTTCCCTCCTTGATTGGGGAAGGGATATTGGGTGAGAGAAAAACTGTTATTGTTTAGCCCTGGGTGCGGGCTAAAAGAAGATACTGATTCCATTGGCCCCTTTTCAGTGTGTGTTCTGATTGTCCTCTCTATAGTGGGAAAGGGGAAGATATATGTTTCTTTATCTCCATGGACTGTTTAACTGATACTACATTTCAATATTGAATATTAAAGTCATAGAGATGGTTTATGTAGCAAAACAATAAAGCATTCATAATTCTTTTCCCTCGCAGGAGAGATAACACAACCGTACAATTTAACATAAATTTTCAACTGACTCTAGACGTATGTAAAGTTGCTCATTATTATTAGTTTTGCTCTTCTACAGTCCAGTCATTTTCTACAGTCTCCTCTGAGGCTTCTGCCTGCAATTTCTCTCTAAATGATGCATTAGATATTCTGTTTCAGTGCAGTTCTGAAAATTGTGCATTTTTTGTTCTAAACAATGTCACAGATGTACTGACAACAAGCTGTTGGACACTGCTTCATGTGGAAGATTTAAACATCTTATAAGTGAGCCATCTTCCCTTGCCTAGGGTTAGGTAAGTTGTGATCGGGAAGAAAAACACTTGTTATTTATATGATAGAGCATATTTCCAATTTAAATACATGCATATAGTGAATAATTAGACTTCAGTGTTCATTGTCTGTTGATTTCCCCCCTGCACCCAAAACAAACTTGCTCTTGCAAGTCTGGAGCTGCAAAGCTGTAGTATTTGGAAAATATTGATAATATTTTTGTTTGAATACTGCTCAAGATTTCACTTGGACTGTATGCTGGTGAATTAATATGATAATAGGAATGTGTGCACACACCAAATGTGTAAAAGAAATGACAGGTAGATACATGGCAAGTACATTTTGAGTTTTCTGAATGTGAATGGTTCAGATAATCTGAAAGTGTTAATGAACCTCCACAGACCTCTCTGAGAACAAGCTAGCATTTTAAAAATACAGCCAGAATTCTATGTAGGGAGAAAATTCTGAAACTGACCCAGGTGAGGGAAATGACTTGGAGTGACATTAGGTTCTTTGTGCTTGAGGGGTGTTTTAATCCTATCAGGAGCTAATCTGTATTATGGATGCATATGAGGAAAGAAAAGATAATTTTGGATAGTGAATGCTTATGGTGAGCTCTTGATAACTTCAGTTAAATTCGGTCACCCTTTATAAAGGCTAAATCTAATGAATGTATGTTTTTCCCCGTATACTTCTCCAGATCTATTTACATCATTTAAAGTCAGTACAAGGTAAAATTATCCTGGTTGTATGTAAAATACTTGTAGTTCCTGTCTCTTCATGTGTTTGCAAGAGAAATTCTTGTTTTCTTTATTAGTTTCTGAACCTTGTCTTTATTTCGATGATATTTTTTTTTTTTCCTATTTGCAAGCATCTTTTTTCAGTGATAGTTTGTATTTGGGTGCATTTGTATTTTCAAGAGCAACTGCGATACACTTTATTTAAATACATTGCAAAGCATGTTTGGCATAATTGCAAAGAAAACACAGTATAATTGCAAGATATTTCCCTTATTTTTAATCTGAATAGTGGCAATACAGCCATGCTGAAGTGTAACTATGAGGTGCTCTAATGGTGGAAATGTGTCATTATATACAATGAATTTTTCTCAATAATGCCAGATACAACAGTTACCAAACAGCTAGAGACTAATCACGTCGGTAGTAGTCTCTGGGTGCTATAAAAGCACATTTCCTCCTAAATTTTCTTACTTGGGACACTGTTAATGAACATTAGACTTGTGTCTGATATATGTTTACCTAACACTGTTAAAAGTAACACACAAAATTACTGAAACTGAAAGTTTCAGTTTGTTGCCTTGATTGTTAAGAAGTGCTTTTTATTTTGTTTCTTTCACTTTTCCATATGCATCCACTGTTCACTTTGGGATTTTTTTTGAATGACGTTAAAATGCTCCTTTAGGCCTTTCAGTTACAGTTCTGCAAGGGGATAAAACAAGTTTTAAAATCTAACTATACATGAAACTGTCCTTTTGTCCAAACAAAAGCCCTCAGATTAGATATGCATTACATTTTTTGGTGTTGCAGCAATTTTTTTTACACTTTCATAAAAGAGATTTAATTAAACTGAAGAAAATATACAGTTAAATAACCTGATCTTTCCTACTTTAAATACATCTTGTGCCTGCTTCACTAGAATTCCAGTCTCAGTAAAAGAAGAATCTGTACTGAAGCTGAAGAAAACCTGTCACACTTTTAAGACTGGGTCTATTTGCAAAGTTATGGGCAATTTGATGGATTTATCATAGTAGTTCTTGCTGTTACATGCATAAACTAATTATAATTCCAGCTATCAGAGCTATTCTTGCAGTAAAAAGTCTTTGCATTTCTGCTAGTCCTGTTTCTGTCTTACTAGGGAAGAAAAGCTTGAAGGCTCTTGATTGTTTTCCTTCTGTCACAGACAACTGTGGTATATGATCTCCTTCATGTGCCAGTTAAGTCCTGCCTTGCCATGGAAAGATGCTTGAAATACTCTTTTCCAGAGTGTTAGATGTTTTCTCCCTTATAGAAAGGATTTATAAGGGAGTATTTCAGAAAAGGTTTCTGGGCCTGTGAATCTCATCCTGATTGCAAACTTACGTTCTTGCTTGTTGAGATATTCAGAATAGTATTACTCAAAATCGACTTCATCTGTTATTCAGATACTGATGGGACTCACTTTTCTTCCCTGTTTTTTAGTGGGTCGAGTGAAGAGCTAGAGCTTTTAGTTACACAGACTGAGAGGCAGAAAAAATTGTGGCTCACAGTGCGTTGTCAGGAATACAGAAATGATTTTCTGGATAAGGACAATCAATTGTCTGAAGACCCACACTGAATGATAGTGATTCTTCCAAAGTACACAAAACTGTGCAATTATCATTAATAATGTATGTGATTAAACATTTTGCAATTGATCACACACAACCCAGTCTTAAGGCCTTTACTACTTCAACAAGTTCCTACTTTAAATTTGTCATTACAAATACTAGCATTCAATTCTGTGCATAGCTGGTCTGTGTAACCATCTGCTGCTTTGACCATTGTCCTGACCTGCTTTGCCTCTCATTCTTTTTGTTCGTTGCTATACCCACTGGATACGTCACCTTCAATTAGCTTCCCAGCTCCTAAGGGATGGTAGCATATCAGTTTGTATTTGGAGTTTCCAGCATCTTTCAGCAGAAGCTAGATGAAAGCATGAAAGAAGCTGTATGTGCATTCTCTGAAATCACCAGGCAGAATCTGACCAGGAAATACCTAGAATTAAATAGCGAGGAATGACCAGTGAATGAACCCAAAGAAATGTTACGCAGTTTAACAAAATGTAACCATCCCATCTAATGTGTCTGAAGATGTAAGTTGTGCACCTTTTCCTGTACAGCAAAGCAACAGGACAGATGATGTATTAGCTGCTGCAAGAGCTGATGTAATTTGCTTCCTGGAAGAAAAATTCCAAAGCAGTAATTCAGACTCCCTATTTTAAAATATTTTTCAATAGCTTTGTTTTTGATGTAAGTGTGAACCTACTTTAACTGAAAACCAAAAAAATGCTTATTTTGACATTGTTGCTTGTATCTTGTAGAAGAGTTGCAATTGAGAGTCCCTCTGATCAGCTCTTTTTATTGTAGGCCCACTGGTCAACACATGATGCATTAGAGTCGGTCGTCTTTGGGAGAGGAGAACTGTAGTTGAATGTCTATATGCCAGATGTATAGTTTACCAGGGAGTCTGGTCTTTCAAAGAGAATGGGAACACAACACAGCAGATTTGTAAATTCCAAACATCATTTTAGTGTTTCAGTATGATGTTCCTCCTTTTAGCAGAAAGTCAATATTCCAGACAAATGCTAAATTTCAGTTGCAGTTAGAATGCCCCTAGTTAGCCTTATCAGTGTGAATCCTGATGTTGGCTAGCATAGCTCATGTTAACATAGCTGATGATGGCTGATGTGTTAGGTGGTGCTCATGTAAGCAGCTCTGCCAGCTGAAGGTAATGATGGCATAGGGTGGGAAGGGTAACTTCAGCATACACGGCAGCTACTGGAATAGAGCTTATGAACAAAGCTCCATCTCTCAGTGTCACGGTTCATTGCTGCTGTTTCTTTTTCAAGGTGTTGACTATTACAACTAAATTCTTCTTTTAGTTGTTTTGGGGAAAGTTGTTGTCTTGGAGTGATTGGTGTTTTTCAAACATGGCATATTTAAATGTGATTACCATGTTTGTGCTCCTCTTGCTAGTGAGGAATTTAATCAAAATCAGCAAATGTTTTGCATTCCACTGTTTCATAAATTGTTGGCAGCAATTCAGAGGTCTTACAACACAACTGGGAAAATTGAAGGTGTTCAAGGACTAAGAGAAGAGCAAGGATAACTCAGCTAGCATTCTCCTTGAAAACATAGACAAAATATATAGGAAAAAAATCCATGCAGATAGCGGGTTATACTATGTAAGTATGATTCTGTCCTGAATTACATTCTAGAATAAATAACCCACATCTGCTTCATGGTGTTTGTAGTTCAGTGTGACCACAGCTGCATCTAGATATTTAAAAATTTAATATTATTTTTAACTGGATAATCTATAAATTGGGTAACTTTGTAAGCAGATTGTATGTATCTGTTCTATTTTACAAGAAAGATTGTTTTGCAGCTTAAAATTTTTGGGATGAATCTGCATCTATATATGTACTGTGATTACTTCATTAAAGATACTTAATATGACTTTATAGCAAAACGATATTGGTACATTTTTAAAGTTTATATTAAAATTTGATTTTCATTTTTCTTCTGGAGACTTAGTACAACTAGACAATGTTACAATAGCTGGTTTCTGTTTACACTTTTCTGCTTTTTTAGTGCAACATGCTATCCGGTCTAAGTTACTGAATGTTTAATCCAAGTAGATTCTTCATTTTTTCAGGATGTCATCTAAGGCCAATAAAATCATGAAAGGAACAGCCAATATGGCTGTTGGGGTCATGACTTTATGCAATACTTTCATGTGAACAGTGAGAATTTATGCTGTATTTTAAGGAGCTTCTTGAGTTATGATACTGTTTGCAATTTAAATTAGCTTATCCCTGAATTTTCATCCAAAGTTATGTAATGTCTCAAACTACATGAAAAGCTAATAAGTAATTAATCCATTTTGCATACATAAAACCTCTAGGTGAAGTACAGTGATATGTAAAGTACTTATAATAAACAATATATTACACTAGTAAAATAATTAAATGAAAATATATCTACTTTATATAGTTCATGAGGGATTTTGTAGTATACTTCTTTTCACTGCGTTCAGTTACTGATGAGAGAGGGGGTTCTACTTTGTTATTTTGCCACTAATGAGTGGGGTTTTTGGTTTAGATTCTGCAAATGTGCTTTTAGTTGATCAGGTTTTAGTTAACAAAATAGTTCAAAGCTATAGGTGGATCAGGGAATCACGTGAATATCTGATGAAACTGTGGAGCAAGAAAGTGCAAGCTCTGTGTTTCTCATGGAAATAAGGAGCAGGTCAGAGAGAGAATTGTCCTGAACAGAAAGAATAGGTAAATGTAGGAGCCGTTTAATCCCTTCATTAGCCTGGAAAGTCCAGTATGAAACTTTAAAACCCTGTTCAGAGCTGTTTGTGTTCATAGTGGCCTGACAGTTGTGCTGTGTGACTTCAGCTCTCTGCCCTGCTAAACTTCCTGGATAGTAGGAGATCCAGCTCTCTCTTTACATGGAGAGAGGGCACTAGGGTGAAAATGCCTCTTTGCAGCTCTAGGATGATAAACTGTCTCCTCAAATGAGAATATGGTCTGGGAGGAATGAATGTAGGAGCCTTTGAGACATATCACAAAATGCGTGTGAAAAACAAGTCAGGGAAGGATTGTCGCAGGATGGATTTTATAACCTTGGCTGTTTAAGCCTTCTAAAGAGCAGACTATTTGAGCACTCTGGTCTTTTTTCTTTTGCCTTTTCTATGCACAAAGTACACATTCACCCAATTCTGTGAAAATGACTTTTTTGAGTTGGAGCCAAAAAACCAACTGAGCAAAATAATTTGCTACACTGTTGTGCTTATACCAGTCACAATGCAAGTGCCTTTCAAAGCAGGAGCATCTTAATTACCTAGAGAATCTCTTGGCCTATTGTATGACTCCTTCTGCTGGATGAGAAAAGCAGGTGCCTAAGCATCCCTGTCTCCATTGCTGCAGCCTCCCCTGTAGACATGAGGGGAGTTATTTTATGTACAATTCTTTAAACCCCTGTCCTTTCTGGATCCTCTTAAGCATTTAGTTTTCAATCTATACAATAAAAACATTTTGTGATGGTTTTAATTTCTGTGATTGCTTTGTCACTGGTCCCTCTCAGTTACTGACAATTCTGACATTTAGTTGGAAGGTGCAGCAGTGCTGCTTTTTGCTCAGCCATGTGATATGAGCCCATATCACTGGCTCAAGATAATGGAAGAGCCATCACCTCCCATGCTTCCATTCCTCAGTAAATCCACTCTCATTTATGTGTGTCTCTGTTCCTCCTGTGATCATATTCCTCCCACACAGTACTGCAGCTCCATTCGGGAGTGCTGTTCATCTCATCTACATTTCCTTTTTGTTGCCCATTTGGATTCCACAACTGTTCTTGCTTTTAAGTCCTTTTTTCCTTCTCACTTACGTTGCTGTTTCTGTCTAGAATGGTATGCGCTGCTTGATCCTCAGGAATACATTTCTCTTCTGCCTTTCAGATATTTCCCTCAAGCTCTCAATTTGATGCCAAGTGCTTTAGTCTTGGTACGCCAATGTGCTTAAGCAGATGCTCAACTTTAAGCATAAGTAATTAAACTATTAAAATTTAAGCATATGCTTTTCACAGTTCAGAATGGGATGGTACCTTTAGCATTTTCCCGAATCGGAGGCTAAAAACCTGAATATGAATTTTTCACTAAACCTTTAGTGACTATTGATCTGTAACACGTATATGCTTAAGTGCTTTCCTAAGTAGAGATGTTTTACCCTGATTTTAAGTTCTTTCCAACAAGAAACATATTTTTGTTTTTCTAATTACCTGCAGTAACTGACTAGGAAAAGATATAGTGCTTTTACAGATAATTGGGAGAGGGTGTTGTACTAGTTCACTTCTCTGTTTTCTCATTAAGCAGGCATCCATTCATCATTCTCAGATTCTGTAGACAAGATTTTCCTGCTGAGTATATACAAGTGTAACCTACACTTACAGAACTGTCAGCTAAGCTTTAGTTATAGCATTATTTTGTTGTTCGATGCTATTCCTGAACTGCTCTAGTTAAAGTGAGTGTGTGTATGTATTTATCTCTCTCTTTCAGCGATGGAAAAGACCGTCTGAAAGAGAGGAACCAAAACTATAAAAGTAATATTTAAAATGTGATTTTAAAATAGTTTTATTACACATTATTTTATGTACACTGTATATAGACAATTATTACTCCCTTCCTACCCTCTGATTTTTAGAATACTCTGCTCTCCTTTCCTGAAAGTATTTGTTTATGGACTGCAGAAAAGTCAAAATAAGTTGGTACTGTTGTGATAGAATTCATGAAAAATGCAAGTTGCAGAATCCTCTCAAAATATTTCTGCTTGATTTGCTTTGAAAAGCTTGCTTGTCCGAGTAGAATGAATGAAAAACGGTATTGTACAGAAAAAAACCTCGTTATGAATGCCTAAAATTTTTGAAGTTATTTTTGAATAGATTGATTCATATTCAGATTAGCTTCCTGCCAGATGGAGGGAATTTACAGTAAATCAGTTTTTGGCAGGAGAGAAATAAAAAATGAACAACATCTGCTTATTTATAAAAGTTGTCCTATTGCTTCTCATTATTGGTGGGGCACATATTACCTAACCAAAGAAAGTTTTATTACCAATAACTTGTGGAATCTTAAAGCTTACAGGGATGGGAAATTATTTGTGTTTACAAAGAGGATGACAACAGAGCATGTTTATATATTGTAAGCAGCACCTTTGTGTAATACAGCCATTGATGTTCAACATCTATGTGTCAATATTGAGTGTCTGTTCCAGCAGTGGGTCTCAGTGCAGGAAAAGCCTTACAGTTGCCAGAAGTTATTTTTAGGCTGTGGTCTGTGTCTATGTAGGCAAACTCATCCAAGTCAAACATTGCACATTCACAAAGAAGGAAGGCTCATGAGTATGCAAAATCCTAATAACCTCATTTTGACCCATACAAATCAAACAAGTCTATGGTCCTATTAATATTTCTGTTTATAAGTTCATGCGTTGCTTTATAAATGGGATATTGGAGAGCTCAGATATTAGGTCAATATATTTGACTGCTGCTTAGTAATGACCTTAACATGACGAGTGTGCCTGAGTTTTTAATGAGCAGTTTGTTTATGCTATTGACTCTTCCATCACAAATGTATGTTAAAAGAGAAAGCTCAGGCCCTTAGTATCATTGGTCTCCAAAGTACTGGCTCTAAACTGCTGAAGTCAGAGGTTGGATGACTAAAGCGGGAGTTAACAGCATACTTCTGGTATGAATAGCTAACCCAACAATCCTTCAGTAATTGCAATTCAAGGTTAACAGTAGCTGGAAGGTACAGGCAATGAGAGGGCACAGTCATATGCTATTTCACACACCTAACTTTGTTTATCAAAAATACCATGCTGTTCTTATCTACCAAAACATTTCCAAGTAGAAACAGAGGTAGAACAGTAACTTTATTCTGTCTGATCGAGTTTAGACATAGAACATATACTTGGAATGTTGGTAACACATTTACTAAAAAAGAAAAAAGGTTTAAAAAGCTAATTGTCTTTTATTTCTACTACTCCTTTCAGGAATGTTTTTCAGAATGCTGTTACTTGCTTAAAGGATAAATCCTGTGTGCATCCTTTCTGTCTAGGTGACTGCTAGGAAACTGCCCTTGGTAAGGCATAGCATGAGTCTAAACCTCACAGCATACCTAGTCTCCTATGTGTAGCCAAGATTTATAGTCAGTGTATTTTACTACACCAATTAATGTAGGTGGATAAAGTAAAGAAGCTTTTGGGTATACCAGCTTTCCATCAAGAGCTAAAGGTGTGTTAATAATTTAACCAGCTTAACAGCTGGCTCCTGCAAATCCTCTTCACCCAAAGTTTAGTCATCTTAGGGAGCTGCTGCTTTATTCACAATTTCTTTCTGTTATCTAGAATGGCTTAAAAGGCCCCAGAGAAATCCTGCTTCTCCTGAAGGAGGGAGCCAAAGAACTCATTTTACTTTCTTCTTCCTTCCTCCTGGATCTTTATTTTCAATACCTTAAAAGATATTTAGAAAAGGATGCTCAACTTTCCTATAAATATTCTTTGTTTTCTGTGATTTGTGCAGTTGTTCAGAAGGTTACATTGTTTCCTTTCTTCCTTACCTTTCTTGGTTTTTGCATCCATTGTATTCTATACTTACATCACATTCAGAGCTGGGGGCTTAAAGCATTTCTTTCTGCTTACAGGCCCTTTAGAACACAGTGCTATAACTTTATATATTTCATCTGAAGAGAAGAATTATGCGTGTAGACTTCTTAAGATTTACAACTTCTGTTTCTTTGTGAGCTTTACATAGAATGTAAACATCTATGGCAAATTTAAGACTGAAATATTCTCACCTCCTTTTACTTGGGAAATTCTATCATCATGACCTAAAATACTTGAACATATTGATGCCCCCCAGTTAAGAGTGGAATAATTTCGGATATTTTATCGGCAAGTCTACTGGGAGATATTCTTTCTTCCTATATTTCAGACACCTCCTGTCAAAGGGGACTTAGAATTAGCACTCTTTTGTCCTTGGCCAAAAAAATTACCACGGTAAGAGTCTTGATGATGATAGCCAGAAATGGCTGATGAATGAAGCCTGAAGTAATACAGTCATTAAATTACATTTTCTCCTTTCTGAATGTACATGTATAATACTTTTATGCTGCTTAGGTGTTAGTCAAAATGTGCTAACGTAATTTCAAAATTACACTTGGAAAAATGCATATTTTCAAATAACTCCTACAATTTCTGCATACCAACCACTAATATAATGTAGGTGTTATATAAAATGACTATATTTTGGAGACTAAGTTTGAACTTGTAAGTGAATTAAAATGAAAAGATTAGCCCATGAATTAGTATTTAACTTATTCTGTAAAATACAACTCTGTTAAGAAAGCAGCATTATACAGTAATCATTTCATATGAAATTCAGTGGATTTAAACAGGTAAAACATAATAGGGTTGCAGCAAGAAAAGACCAGGACTATCAGAGATGAAGCACAAAAGTTCCGTTAACTGTGAGTACTGAAGGCAAGTCAGAAATGAGTAGAAAATGAAACTGTGTATTACTTTATTCTTAAAACAAATTGCTTTGCAGGCTAAGGCCCTGTGTCTTGTAAATACTTAGACATCTGCTGAACAGGGGTGTTCCATGTGATGCCTATTGGATGCTGTAGAGGAGTGGAGCTAAATAGGGTTTAATAGCTAATAGTGTTTGCAGAATCATGCCATCTGAAACAGAATCTATTCTGCAATTTTTCCTTATAGATTTAAAGTCTAATCCTGCAAGATCCACACATATGAACCTCACATCAACTTTTCAGGAAAATTTGCTTCCTCTAAGAGAAGTTAACTGAAACTATTTCAAATACATAAGTTTTAAAGGCGCAACAGAAAGAGCTAGACAATGCTTTTCTCTTCCATCATGTCTTATATCTTCAATCATCTCAAAGATAACAATATTATCCATATTTTATGATGGTGAAATGGACATAGTCAAATGACTACACAGTCAGTGTCCTAAATATTTCCATGTTCACAGCGTATAATTCTGATCAAAAAAGAAAGGAGAAGGAAGCCAGGGACCTTCCAAGTGGCAGGAATAATAATTGTGTGTGTTTCTGAACACTGGCTTTTTGCTGAAGAGCAAGACACTCTA
This sequence comes from Nyctibius grandis, assembly GCF_013368605.1. Lineage (NCBI taxonomy): Eukaryota > Metazoa > Chordata > Aves > Nyctibiiformes > Nyctibiidae > Nyctibius > Nyctibius grandis. The sequence goes on from NC_090670.1 coordinate 11,532,298, forward strand.
GGCTGTGCAGTAATCTTTTAATACTCTATCAGGGAACATAAAACAAGTCACTGACCTTGAATATCTTAGTGATTATATTCAAGGAAATGAAAACTAGTTTATATAAATAATAAAAGACAATAATTAGCTAAAATACAATTTAATGCTTGGAAGAATTCTAAAAATTAATTTGAAGTTACTAATGGCATAAAATGTCAATTGCTTTTCACAAATGTGCGTTTTTGTACAATTGACTTTTAAGAAATGTAGCATATACATTACATATGGTAACTCAGATCTTCCTTCAGCAAAATGCTGGAGCACATTGGCACTTAAACTAAGAGAAGATTCATTGACATCAGGGCAATTGTTTGCCTAAAAGAGCTGTAGAAGTTCTTTATTATAAATGTGTTTCCAGTGGCAAGAGCAAGTGACAAGATTCTGGAGTTCTGTTTACAGCCCTCTTGCTTTCTAACTACTCTTTCAAACGTTATCTGCTTTTTCAGACTCTCCTACTTGAAAGAGAAATAACGAGTAAAGCCAAGTCAATTTGGGGCATGATGAAAATGGGGCAAAGCAAACTGCTTTTTCGTGGGCTTTAACAAAAGCTTTTATTTTTGAATGGCTGATGAACCAAGTTGTTGGGGATTGATTGGCAAACACTGGGAAGAATCCTTTATTGTCTATTATTGGCATATGGGTTGGCTAGACTCTGTTATGAACCTCTACAATTTTGTTCTCAGTGTCTGCAATAGTATTTTATTAAGCATTTTATAAGATAAGTGAAGGAACAGTTTGAATACTGAGCTTTCACAACATATTTGCTTACTCTCTGAAGTGTCCTGGAGAAAATTTGACAATGGGGGACTGCAGAAACATTATTGCATATTTGAGTAAATCCTCTTTGAAGGAGGTCTGAAAACATGCAGAGGTAGTCAGTAGGCAGCCTCTCCCATTTTTATGGGAGAGGAGAACTCGAGCGGGGGTCCTGGTATTAGGATAGGCAAGGAAATTTGAACTGAAGTTAAAATAGTTTTCTATTCAAAATACAACTAAAATCATATGATTTTTTTCTTAGTGCGTATTTAAAATGAACAATTAAAATGTTTTGTTTTAAAATGGCCTAGCCCAGGGTTCAGCAGCAATGGTTTAACTAAAGGCAAACCCACTCAGTATTCCCTTTGAGTTTTCTTTGTTTTTTTAAACAGTTAAGTACCTGTGTCAAATTCACTGGTGTTACAGAAGTAAAATACTGAGAAAAAAAACATCTTTGTGCCTTATTTATATAAATGTATTGGAAAACTTTTAGTTCAAGAAATTGCACTTTTTCTTTCCTATATTTGTTCTTATCCTTAAATGTTCATTGAGATAATAAGCATACCATGAATAGATGCATAAGTACATGGGATGCTTTCCAACAAGTGTATTTTTTTATAATCATGCTTTCTTAATTTGCCCTAAGGAATGGCGAAAAGTTTGCACCACGTATTGTGTCACAACTCTTATTTAAAATAAGAATCAGATCAGCTGACTCTGAGAAGCCATAGAAGACTATTAAGTGGCAGTAATAGTAACAAAACAATATTTTGGCCTTCCACAGCCCCAAAGTATACTATTATTTATTAACATCAATTGATTAAGCTTAGTAACAAGAGCAGGGTGAATAGTGCAAAACACTTTCCGTAAATATTCACGTGAATGTTAAGTGAGCCTATTTCAGATGTTTTTGTGTTGCTTCCTGAGTTCTCTTGCGCTGACTGGACTTTTGCCAGAGTAAATGCTCACAGGAAAAAAGAATGTTAAGCACTTATGGAAAACTTAAATTTGTTTCCCATCAGAAACTCGCAGGAATCTACTAAGACCCATGCTTATCCAATTACAGACCAGGTGCCTGCTTAGGAAAGTTGATGTCTGATTTGAAAAAAAACCCCATGCTGCCACCTGTGGTAAATAACTTTGTAAGATCACATAAGTTATGGATGTCAGAAACTAAATGATCTGTCAGTGCTGGTGCCATCTGGGTCACTTTAAACAGAGAGGATGCTTTTCTTGCATTGTTCTTTTCAGTGTGCCTTCCCTGTAGTAACAGCAGAGAGGCCTTAACTAAAAGAGCCGCTACTAGAAGTGACAGAACCATGGTATTATAACAGAAAACACTTCATTTTGGTATAACTTTTGACTTAATTCAGAGAAACTCTCTACTGGTCTCAGCTTTTTCATGGTTCTGAAAGTTTTCTGTAACCATAACAAAGATTCATTACGCTTTCTGCGTTATTGTGAACTAAGCAAGTTTTATCTTCATTATGTTTCTATTTTGAAAGGATACAATAAAAGTGTAAAAATCACAAAATGAAGGAGTTGTGAACCATTCAAGTGATTTTGCTCAGGAAGAAAAGATATCAATAAAATGTTTGATTTCTTTTTTTTCTTTAGCAGAATGACATCCATTTATATGTGAGAAAATTTCTGTAGAAAACTGAATCACTAGTTTGTTTCCCTGTTCTTTTACCATGAATACAGTATTGAATCTTTGAATAGTTCTTTAATTTCATGTCTTAGAATGATTTTAAACCACTGCTATTCCCTCCACCATTACTAGCCTCGTTATCTTCTTTTGAATATAGAGTCATTATTGGATATTTTACAGAAAAATATTGTCTGAATTTAAGGCAGATTTTGCAGTGCCTGCACTTCTCCCTGATCAAAGATTGAAGATAAGTGTGGAAAAGGTAGGTAAGAAAAATAATACCTTAGCTGATCAAGATGGCCTTTGAACATCAGTACGTACATATAGGCGTTACACATCTTATGCCATTTGGCTCCTCCAGTGCCTAGATTCAGTAGCCTGTTGGGCAATGTTTAGTGGAGGGAGATAGTGAGCCAAACATACCAATGTTCTGTTCAATGTGAGCCTCACAAATTAAAGTCTTTTATATAACTTTTTGACATGTAGAAGTTTTCTTCAACAAAATTTAGCATTCGATAATACAAGAACACACCGTGCCCCCAACAATTTAAACCTATGTTAGAAAACTTCTAATTACTGTGGCAATTTGTGCTAATTTTACATCTTTATGGTGAAGCTGTTCACGTCCAGCAGTGGCTTTGTATACCCAGGAAATATTTTTATTGCACTTTAATGGTGGTAGTAGAGGAGTTACGAAGTGTTAGCAGAGGAAGACTGAACCTTCAGAAACAATTACAAGTCAGATATTTTAAGCAACTGTCCCCACTATTATTGTGCATTCTTCAGTACCTGAACTCAGAGAGACAGAACTCACCATAAACGTAAGGAAAGGAAATGAAGTACGGTCTTGCTTTAGAAGGATGTTAAGGCATTGACATCTGAGTTTCAGAGTGCATTTACAGAACAGCGGTAACCACTCACATCAATCTTCGAACTGCAGTGTGGCTTCAAAGGTCTCTGAGAGAACCCAGTAAAATCTGAAAGGACAGCTGGCATCACTTTTCCAGAATCCACTAATTATATGCCATTAGGATGGAGAACTCATAGGTCTCTTTGAAAGAGAGTCTGGCGGGGGAATGAAACTCTGTTTTTTCTGGTGAAGATGACCTTTCCCACAGTATATTCAGTTCTGTTACTTGCTTTTAAGATAGACTTTGTGGAATGTAAGTGGAAGAGGTCAATTTATGCCCTGTCTCTATCAGATATGCAAAGAACTTTTGCATCTTTATGCTGTAAACGTTTTGAGCAACAGACAGTTTTGTTTTCTGCATTATTGCTATGTTACATGAGTATTGCAAAACACATTGCCAGTAATAAAATGTAAAAGGCTTGCCAAAATCATTGGGTTCTATACTCTTATTATTAGACTGAAGAAGTGCTGCATGTTCATCACCAGCTGCTTTTCCAAATGTAGTAATGCACTATAGAGGCACAGTGCTGAATCCAGTAAGTGTGTTGAAAAGATAATATCACTTGTCTTGCAAAGAGGCACAGATTGGAAGAAACATTTTCAATTCAATTATGGGTTCCAACCTCAATTACTTTAAGAATCTTTCCTGGTAATTTATGAAGTTGTTCGCAGACAAATATTCTTATACGTAATTACTTTTCGTTTGATGATAAACAGAGGAAGCAAACCCAATGCGGTTCAAGTCTTGCATGCATATAAGCCAGCTGATAAATACACATTACTCTCGGAATACCTGCTTACCCATGAGTTTAGGGACAGTTAATCTGTAATGTCACTTTTAGAATAATTCTTTCCTCTGGATGACTAGTCTGTAATGGTGAAAGAGAGTGCATCTTTGGGGACCAGCACTTTCAAATATGACAGCTCAGCAATGGCAGCACAGTTCCTGTGTTGCTAGGTAGAAAAATGAACAGCAAAATTTCTACTCTACTGCTCATCCATCCAGGCCTTATGCAATCAGTGAATGATGAAGTTGCACTGCTCATTTCCTGCATTGTGGAGGAAAATTAAAGTGTGAGGTTTTTTGCTTTTACATATGCTAATAAAGAAAATATTAGTCAGAAAGGCCAGGCAAAAAAATTGTTTTGTTTCAGCAATAGCAGGAAGGAGTTTCTGTGAAATTACCCTCTGAGAACCCTTCTCTGATCACCCCCTTTCTGGATGGAGCCTGTTCTGTCTGAATCTAAATGGCATTTGGATCTCCCAAAAAACCTCTGGATTTCTATGCTTTTTCACTGGCTTCTAGGCTGATATCCCTCTTTCCAGGTCCAGTAGTATTGCTGTCCTTGCTAGTGAGGTAGGATTCTTGAACACAAAAGCAGATTCCTGTGGAGGAACAAACAATCTGGAAACTGTGATGCTTATATAGTAGTATCTTCAGAATCTGGATAAAGTGTTTCTGTGATGGGTTGGCAAAATTGTGAATATGGATAGTTTTCCATATTTTTCTTCTTTCATTTTTATACCTTTCAGCATTTTTGCTGTCCTCTTAAAATTTTCCTCACAGAATATTAGGGATTGGAAGGGACCTTGTAAGATCATCTAGTCCAATCGCCCTGCCGGAGCAGGATTGCCTAGATCATGTCCTCCTTTTATCTTGTTCCTTCTCTTTTCTGATATCATCTTCACTTTTCTGGTGGAGTTTTGGCTGAATTCTGTGTAGTGGCAAAGTGGTCTCTAGGTTATCTGAGCTAAAAGCTGACAAAACTAAAATGTGTGCTGGCAACACCTTTTCTGTTACTAAAACACTGCTTAAAAAGTACTGTTGAGAAAATCAAAGAAACTTCACCAATAGTCCTTTATGAGTTAGGGCGAGCAAAACCCAACCAACCACAACAAAAAAGCCCAAACCAAAAAATCCACAACCCTTTAAAAATATTTTCTATGTGTTCTACTCATATATAGTAACAATTAAAAAAAAAAATATAAGGCAGTTTATGGGATATGTGTCAAATAGGTGATAGGAATGATCTTGCCAGTTGTTTGGACAACATGGAATAATAGATCAGTAAAGCATTCTGTCTTGCCAAAAAGTCTTCCAGGTACTTCTTGTATGTCTAATTCCATAATTTGTATGCATGTGTACTGATGTTTAAACAGAGCATCAGTTGGTGTTGGCACTAGTGTAGTTTCAAAGATTGGGATTTTTCAACTGTTTTGAATTTGACTTTGCTACTATAGTGTTGTCCATCAGCTTTTGTGTGGCACTTGTCCTTTTCTCTTTATAGTTGTTAGCTTTTGTTGTTTAATGCCAGCGGGGATTTAAAATTATTATTAAAAAGCTTCTTTATGAGGCTATGTGATGTTACCCTGGACAGTAGTCAACGTCTGCAACAGCAGTCAGATTTATTTTTCTGCAAATCGTTGAAGAACTCCATACTTAATATTTTCCTCCCAACTGGTTCTATGTGTTGCTACAGTATGTTTATTAGTTGAAACCATATCTACAGACTGCTGTGTTAAGCAGTTGTCTCTTCAGAATAATTTGTTCCATAAGTTACTTTATTAATATTTTATGAAGTATTACAATTTCGTTAGAATAATAATACTGTTGTATTCTAGTGTACATGTCATCCTGCCCTTTCACTAGAAATATTCACAAAAATATATTATCATCATCAAAGAAAAAAGAAACTACTAAAAGACTGGGACCATGTTAGGGAAGAATAAGAAGTAAACTGAGATGTTTGGAGAGGTCTTGATGATTTCTGAACTGTGAAATAGAATTGCCTATGACAAGTCATGTAGTTCTTGGTAGCATATGAATTGCCATATTGATATTCAGTGCCCTGCCAGTCTCAAGGAAGGCCAACACACACACAAAATAGGGCTGATGCATTTCTGGCTTTATGCCAGCGTATTGCCACTGATTTAGTGGAATTTTTTGGAATTTGACTTAATAGAAATTTGCCCAGAATCAAGCTCAGAGTTGTTATGATGGCTCTTGCCCATTGCACAACAGTAGCTTTGGATCTCTCCTGATGTATTAAAGAGTATTTGAATGGGATTAATAAAATTTCTATTTATAGACATGAATTGAGTCAAAACCCTCTCAAATTAATATCTTTTTTTTTGAAGCCAGTAGGAGTTAAGTGCTGCTTGTCAGTGCTCTTGGAAATCATTCTCACGATGAATATGGGTAGCCAGAGCAGAGTGTCTGATATGCACCATAGCACCTAGGTAATCATTTCATTCTTATGGGATCAAGTGGTTTTACTCACAGGTTTTTTCATTTATATCTGTTGCTGGACTGGAAACAAGTGTGTATCATGACTGACAAGATCAACCTTTAGGTGGGAAACTTGAATGGAAATTTCCCAGGCAACAAATTATCCTAAAAGCCAAAGCATCTTTGTTCTTTTGCCTTCCCTACAAGTCCTAAAAGAACTCATAGAAATGACTGACTTATGTCACTACAAATAAGAAGCATCATTCTCAGATATATGAGCTACACTGTAGCAGCTTTGGTACCCACTGCTCAGGAGTTTGAGAAAGCAGCATGTGATATCTGTGCAGTATAACATCTTTTCAAGGTCCTTTCCATATGCAGAGGAGCCATTAACCCTTACAGGAAAGACTAGTTACTGTCACAGGTAGGAGCTTTCAGAAAAGATGCTGCAGTAAGCCTGCTTAGCATCCCACTTGCAGGAAATCAGAGCCGTGCTTTGCGATAAGTGTTAATGCCTCTGCGCTTCTCTAAGTTTGAAAGTCAATATGGAAGATTCATAACATGGATAAGCATTATAGGACAAGTGGCTTATCACATATATAATGAATAATGCACTTGGCTTGACTAAATATACGTAATGGCACTGCTTATGTTTTTAAAATACATTTTAAGAACAGTAGTAATAAACATAAAACTTCTTCACCTCAGTGATAAAGACTACACTGCTGCAATACATTTTTGTGGCATAAGCCGTATTTCTCCACTAAGATTTATTAGTGTGAAGAAAATTGCTCTTCTGAAAAACAACTAATACAGACGCATTATTACTGTAGCAAAAGGTCTTATTAATCCACATACTGCATCTCCACTTGCATGGACTCTATTTATTATCTGTGAAAGGAACATGACCTTAGCTTTCTCTAAGCAATCCTGGAAGCAGCAGTTATATGATGAGAAGTTTCTTGCTTGTTCTTTTCAAGAGATACTTTGATGTCTTGATGCATTTTTAGAGGGGGTTGACTAAGTGTACAGAAGTAGAGGTGTATATTGATACAGCTTTCTGTATTTTTTTCTTCTAAACTTTCTTTGTGGATTTAAAAAAAATAAATACAAACAAGAAAGTCATTGTGTGTGGTGCAGATTTGGAGAGGAAGAATTAGGGAGGCAACTCTAAGCGCTGCCTGAAAAACAGCTTTGAAATACCAAACAGAAGTTTAGTGCTATCAAGAAATAAAAAAATAAGTGCAAGCAGGAGTAATAACATGTGAAAATAATCCCATTTACCAAGTGGTTAGTAGAAGCCATTCTGGTGTGAACTGTTGAATAGAGATACTACAAAAAAGGTCTGGTAATCCATGTGTGTGGAGCCAGGAGATGGTGTGAAACCCTTTGTGTTCCTGTCTCTTCCACTGCAGTTCTCTGTGAGCTTAGCAGCAGGGTCCTGTCCTGGTTCCCCTTTTCTGCAGTTAAACTAATTACACTTCCTTGAATGTACTCAGCATTAGCTGGGTAATATTTGGGTAGCCTTTTTTAAAAATGTAAAGACCAGAAGAACTTGATGGGGTTCTGACAAAATACGTACTCCTGAGCAGTCAACAAAGTAGTCATGCTTTACTTGGGCATTAATTTCAATCTTGTGCCTCCTGTAATTCAACATGAGAAATTATTATTCTTGCTGTCCAGTCATGTCCTTTGTCAGTGTGAGGCAAATAGCACTGCAGATCTCTTTCATTGTCTTTTGCCGTAATATTGGCAATAACCTTGCCACCATTATGTGGCAAGTTTATTATGAATTATACCTTTATAATTTATATTATGCACTTATAATGAACTGTAAAGGTGTCCTGGTTTGGCCTAAACCAGGCTGATTTTCCTTTCAGTGATTTTTACTTTCAGCTAAGTCTCCTCTAAGTAACTGCACTTTCTGAAACTAACTGCATGTTTTTGCAGACAGTGTCTGCTTCCAGGACTGATAACGCTCGAAGTTTGTAGTTATCACTGAGGCACCGGTAGGGATGTTGTGCAGAAAGGCTCTTGCTGTACTTATTCTTGAGAGAAACCAAGGTCACTGCTGAATTCCTCACTGCTTACGAGTGAAGAGCCGAAGGGGGTCGCAGCTGCAGAGGGGAGCGGACAGGGCAGGTGACCCAAAATTGACCAACGAGGGTATTCCATCCCATACACGTCATTCTCGGTATAAAGTGGGGGGATCACGAGGGTCTCGCACTCTTTCTGCTATGGCTGGTGTCCAGGGAGGACTCCGTCTGTTTTCCTGCTGCCCCCGATCCCGATCCGTGCGTTCCTGAATCCAGCTCTCGACCATCGCTAGGCCCAGGCTGGGCCTTCCCGGAGCCTGCCCTGCAGTGCCGGTGGTGACGTGGCTGACTTCAGGGGAGCTCAATCTTGGTTTTGTATATATATTTGTATATATTTGATTATTTCTATTATTATTATTATACTTTTTTTTTCATTATTATAGTTTATTAAAACTGTTTTAATTTTCCAACCCAGAAGTCTCTCTCCCTTTTCCCTTTCCCTTTCCCTCTGGGGGGAGGGGGGGGGGATAACAGAGGGCATCTGCCGCAGGTTTAATCGCCAGCCCAGCTTTAAACCGTGACAAAAGGTACACCATTATAAAGGTAATAACCTTTAAGTCACCGAGTTTCAGGTCAGAACAAACAGGGGTATTAGTGCTTCTTCATTGTTGTGGAATTTCTGTCCAGGGAATTCTTTGTCTTATGGTGAAGCATATTCTAATTCCTTGTTCTAAACTGGCTTTAAAACACCCATTAATATCATTGTGAAAATAGACCACTTTGAAATGAAATAGAATAAATGTTTGAGAGTGCGAATGAACTTAGTTATGAAATTGATGGTCTTAGCGAAGAGACTGAATGGGCATGTAAAATGAATTCATCCCTGGTTTTGGTCCATACTGTTCAAAGTTAGTTTGTTGCTAACACTTCACCTTTTTGGACAACTTTCTTCATTATATCCTCTGAGATGTGTTCTCTCTGTTGATAAACACAGTACTTTCATTGTTGTCAGTGTTCTGTCATCTTTAGTAAATGGTAAAAAAATACAAGCAATCATATAATGTTACACATGTAACTTTCTATTTCCTCCTGGTTTTCTCTATTAATTGAGCCTGCCTCACCAATACAATTTTGCTTGCATTTGGGTTTCAAATTCAGATCTATTTTTTTCAATACAGTCCACAAAAGTGAAGTCGGCTCAATATGTGCATTGTGCATTTGTGTCAATGTGTGAGTGTGTGTGTCTCATTATATTAAGTATTTCCTTTATATTAACAGAAACCAGCAGAGATTTAAACTGGGTTTATAACGGTGTGTTCTCATGATAAACAGTCCAGTAATTTACGCTGGCTGTGTGACTCTGCTACAAATGGTTGCTTTTCATTTAAAATATTTTTAATGCTCCTGCAATAAAAAGTACAAGTGAAGACTTTTTAGTTCAGGATCTGAAAAACTTATTATAAAACATGTAATAATGAGAATAAACTGTTTTTTTCAAACCATAAAAATCATAAAGCCAAAGCTAATGTAATTCCTATAATCTCTTTCTCTGTGAACTTCAATTTCTTCATACCAGATAACCAAATTAGTTTGTATTCATTCTCCTTGAATTTCTTTACAGTGCTTAACTAATTGTTTGTGAGAAACAAAATTAATTCACCCATGTGCTCTTCCCTGTGAAGTGCCGCCATAGTATAAGAACATAGTACCAGATTACCTGTCTTTATGAATAGAATCCGTCGGATATTGCCCCTGATAGGAAGATCCAGTGGTTAATTCAGTCATGCCAGTGAAAGTCCATCAAGCAGCTGTAGCTGTCATTTCTTGTTATGGTCAAACAAGCCTGCTTATGGTATATCTCTAAAACAGGAGAGCAATTTTAGAGATTTATTTTATTATAAACTAGTATTCAGTTACCTAAGGTCAGCTTTTGCATTTCTCCTTTTTTCTTTGGCTAAATAACTGAATCACAGTTATTAGGCCTCTATAGGCAATATTCAGAAATCTAACTTCAACCAAATCTTCATCAGAATAATATGCTAGCTCATTAGATCAGCAGATATCTATTTTTATTTTTATATAGAAAGATTCAGAGTTTACAATTTCTGTTTATTTCTGAGTGGTTTTTATTCACTAGGATATCCTGACTCTGCACAAAAGAGTATGTATTAACTTACAATATGTAAGCAAGACTAAAACTGGGATAGTCTGAGCAGGCGAGATGTGAAATCTTCTTTCTAATATAACAGCTGTTGTGCTAAAATAAAGCGCAGCACCTGCAGAAATCCCATATTAAGGACCTCCCCAAGGTCTGTCACCACACATAGCATACAGAGATGCAAAATCCCACCACGACACTAAGAAAAGCCAAATGCCTGTGAGGATCCCTGAATCGTGTTCATCTCAGAGCAGGGAGGAAGGATGAGAAAGAGGCAGAGAATTGCCATTTCCTTACCAGTCCTTTGCAAGGTGATGGCATCTCCCAGCTCCTGCTGTAGAAGGCATCCTAGGCTGGGAAGGCTGTGGTGACACTGCTGACATGCCAACCCCTTGGACTGCCCTAAGTGTAGCTGCACTAACTGCTATCCTGTCCCAATGTCCTTGGGGACTGTAGGCTGCATCCCTTCTCAGTAGGGGTGCCAGTACCAAAAGGCTCTCCCTATGCTCGTTCAGCAGTCCCTCAGCTACACCACTTAGGGCAGAACTGTGCTTTGTTACATGCCCATGAGTACAAACAGTTTATTTCAGGGCCAAGAATCCTGTCAAAGGCCACCCAGTGAATACTGTACAGTTGCTAATAGTCACACATAGCATGTGGCTGACAAATAATTTCAGTCACTTCAGCTGCATGCACACTATTTCAGGTGCTGGTTTGCTTGATACATTACTGAGCTCTAAATAAAACATTATTGTTCTGATTTCTGAGCACACTGCATTTTTATATAAATGTCTCCTTTGGCTCTTACCTCATCAAAAATTTCATCTGATTTTCCTCTACCTTTTTCAAAGATGTTCTCATTAATGACGTTACTTCATACGGCGAGTACCATAATTTTTATTCCTCTCTTCCTCCTATGTGTTGCTCACAAACTGGAAATATGCTAGAATATAGCTTCCTATTGTAAGAAGTAAAGTAAGATGTGGAATAACTATGGCAGTAGAAATTACCTTTTCAGGTTCATTTTTGCAGAGCACTTCCAAAAAAGTAATGAAATTAATTGATTTTATTTGCATTAATCTACTTTATTAATACATCACTTATTGTCAATAATTAAGAATGTCACAAGATTTTCCTTCTTTCAGATGTATAGGTAGTTTTCCTATAGGATTTGTTAAAAACAAGAATAGTTTAAAATTGTATACTGAAATGCATATTTTTGACAGAATAGCTTTTTTTTTTTTCCGAAAAAAGGAAAGTGTCTCCTCCCCCCAAAAAAACTTCCAAGCAAGACCTTTCAATAATCAAGTAAACAAATATCCAGATGTTGTTGCTCTGAGACGGTATATTAGCTCTCATAACCATGCCAGAAAATATCATGACATCTTATTTCATAGCTCATATAAAAAAAAAATAATGAAATTAAATCCTGATGGAGACCTGTGTTAGTGCAGGATTATTATCCTAGAGTGAATGCTATTGCAGTCTTTTAACGCTGTAGGTTAAATGAAATGGAAGCAGATTCTATCCTTCTTCCACCAAATTATTTTAGGAAGGATTCCTACTTCAATTTACCTTTGTTTATTGCAGATTTTTTTTTTTTTAATTTTTTGAATGATTTCTAGATTTGATTTATTTCTTCCTTCCTTTAGGAATGAAACAGTTTTCATTTATGGAGCGTGGCTGTTGCTTTTGCCTGAGCAGTGATGGTCAGAGAAAAAGCCATTGCACTTACAGGTTGGAATCATGTGCTTGAACTGTTATTAAGCAACGGTTTACTGAGATTTGGTCAACTTTTTGGTCAACCTTTTTCTCATTAGATTTATTAATCATGAGAAAAAATTGTTTAGAGTTCAGTTCCTCTAAAGATATCCCTTACTGCTCATGGCTTCACGTAGTTTTCCACTAGCATGTTAGTGTCTCTTGCAATCCCAGTCTTTCTGCAGGATGCCTGTTGCCCAGATACCAAGTCTGCCAGTGCCTAAGTTAAATGATAGGGTGAGATTGTGTGCAGGCTGGTAGGGATGCAGCTGTTCACACTTATTTGCTGCAGTCTGGAGAGAAAATTACTCCACAGATAAATTTTACTAAATATAATGTATACAGGATCAAAATATTCAGAAACAAGCCCCTAATGGCTTTTTTTTGAAGTGAAACTGTCTGAATTCTTTATTTTAGTCTTATGTGGCATAATTGGCTTAGAGAAGTAATGCCACATCTACTCTCGTAATTAAAACAAGGTAACATCTTTAATATTAATAGATTCCCTATTATTATGACACACTGATTAAACAGAGTACTAACCTTATTAAGACTTGTTTTTGCTTGATAACAATGCATGACTATAACTGACTTTTGTTTGATCCAGGGTTTCTCTACATTAAAAAGAACAAAGAATATCAGATAAAAATTAAATAGCACAGAAATGTATATTTCATAATCCTTTTTGAAATGCAAATATGTTACAAAACATATTTTTTGTATGTTCTCAAGTTATATTTATATTTATAAAGATTGCCCATCATTGCCTTCAATTAAAAGTTTACTTATTAAGGATAACCTCTATGTTTTTCATATCATGATTGATAAATCTAGTCCTTTCATTAAGATGAATGAAGCCTTCTCTAAAAAATGTAACAGTGCCAGATGGTGTCTAAGAGAAAAACATAGTGCTTTTGACTTATAATTTTAACATAGACGCACAACATAAATTAGTAGCAAAAGGGAAAAAAATCCAATTTACCTTTCCCCTTCCCCAAAATATGTGTTATTTGTTGCATGGATCTGAGGTAACAGTAAATTAAAATAGTCTCTGTTGTCTTACTTTGCTCTGATAAAGTCAGTCAATGACATCAATGGCAATCGTTTTCTGTCTCGTTCAGAATGTTTTTAAGAAACCTCACTGATTTAATTTTGACGTGGCAAAAAGAATACACTTCATTCTCCCCCCACTGAAATATGTGAGGATACTACCATGGTTTGAATAGCATCCACGTTATGATTTGCAACTTTACTCTTTTGGTCTATGTTTCTGTGCATGTTGGAAAAAATGAGTAGTGGACAACCAGCGTCAGTTGTAGTACCTGCTTTTCATGTTTGTCACAGAAGGTCTGAGGAACACGAGTACATTTGCAGTGTCCGGAGGGGTAACACTGTCTGATCAGTGTGTATTCTGCAGCTGTAAGTGAAAATTCAGAAGAGGCAAGTTTGATTTGACATTTCTGGCTATAACTAAAAGCATCAGCCAGGAAATTTATATTGTAGAAAAGAGCCCATGGGAATGTAAAGTTGGTGGTAGAAAGAAAAATAATCTCAACAGCAGATAGTTTGTAGTATGTCATACATCTATTAATCCAGGTGGACGTATTTCCAACTCCAGAATTCCTGTCAAAGGAGAAAGAAGCTATCACATGGCAAATAACATTATTGTTCGATCTGTACCTAATTGTCTCACTTTTGCCAGAGTCACCTCCAGAAGACAAGTTATAATATTTACACAGCAGAGCAAAAGTGAGTAAAGCCAAACACACAGACTAGCTTAGAAAAAAGCAAGGGTATAACAGAAGAATAGCTGTTGGTCTTACTGCAGCACTTTATATGTCCAAATCCTTATTTTCTCTTACTTTATTTTTCTGTAAATGCTCTCCACTCGTTAGTTATTTTGGTTCTTATCCTCTGAAGCTTCCAGCAAGGCTTCTCAGCTTGTCCAAACCGCTCATGTTAACATGGCGATGCAACTGGTCAGTGCCAGCCTAATTTGGCATCCGTTTGCGTCTATGTAAGCAACCTCATTTTGCTACTTGCACATGAAAAATGCATGCTCTCTGCTACTGAAACTTCTTTTATCTGTATGCCATTCCTCGCTTTACAGATACCATCAAATCATTATAGTTCTCCAAAATTCTAAAATATGTGTTACTCTTTTTTCCCCATCAAAAACATGAGCCTACTTTTCCCTCTGTAGTATTGGTTCTGCCTGTATGATGCCCTGATTTCCTAGATCTTTGGTATGAAAATGAGGACTCTAATTCTTGCCCATTCCCCGGTGCCTTCCCCTGAAAACGGGATCTTTTTGAAGGCTTGCGAAACAGCAAAGTACACATAGACATTTCTTTTTAGCAGCTTAAACCAGCATTTGCTTCTTAGTCTGCAACTTCACATTGATTAGATGTGGTAGATTTTCTAGATTAACTCCTGACCACTAAAGCACTTTTGTTCTCTCCCATGCTGTTGGGACATTTATTGATTTAATTGAAGGAGTTCTTACCAGAGTTTTTCAGCTGTATGTTTCCTCCTTCCTCCTCCAGTTGTTCACTTTACTAATTTTTATCATCCTCTGGACTATGACTGTTTTGTTTTGTTTTGTTTTTTTTCCCAGAGGTTATGAGTTAAAACAAAGGCTTAACTACTTGTCAAGAATCTACTCTGATTAACTTGACTTGAACTTACCTTTAGCAATAAATCAATTTCACCTGTGCCTATGCTACATAGGGAATTTCCCTGGGGATGTATATGGATTAGCCACAAGAATATGAAGGTAATTTCATTAAAGGGAAACAGAAATAGGTCATTTTAAAAATGCAGTGGCAGCTTTGTGTCATATTTATTCGGGAGCTTTGTATGACTGTGAGATTTTTATTTTTTTCTCCTGTCAGCTATTTCTGCAAATTAATAAATCACAAGTTAATAAAAATAATGGAATATAAAGATGGTATTACACCAATACAAAACTCTCTGTCCTGGCTCTTCTTTCTTCTATGACAGCAGTAGCAGGGGCATGGTAAAAAAAGAGGGTGGTTTTGTGTTAGGCCAGACAGTGGAATTGTTCAAAAGTTGTTTGTTATTCCTCAAAGTGATACTTCAGGTTATGTGAAGGTTTTGAAATGGGAATGCAGGATCTGTGGCAGCAGTCAGGAACTTGTAGAAAAATAGATACTGTTTGCTAACTGTTCTGCACAACGTTTGAAACCATACTGGCTAATGTTGAGACTCCGTATTTTTGTTCTTAGTATAGAAATCTTTAGCAATTTGTAGTTAAGCAAAATTGCCAACTGCAATGATAAATAACAGCATATGGGTGTATGCATATACAGAAAACACCCATGCCTTACATATGCAGTATAATACGATTCCTGTCACCTCCGTTACATTAGCGTTGCAGAGATACTGAAACTTGCTGTGCTGCCAAGAGAGTTTACACAGTTTTATTGAAATTAACAGAAATTGTGCATCTGAAGTTTTAAGAAATCCCTGAGTTTTTCTGCCTCAGACATGTCTGTTGTTTCTTCTTTGTTCCAAACAAGTCAAAAGAGGGCAATTTGGATTATCATTACTAGCGCATGATTTTTTCTTGCAACTATGGTTCACTACATCTGTCTAGTTTTATTTCAGACTGTAAAAATGTTTGGTTTTGCTTTTTTTTGGGGGGTTTTTTTTTGGGGGGTTTTTTTTTGGGGGTTTTTTTTTGGGGGGTGGGGGTGGGGGGTTTTTGGGGGTGGGGGGGGGGGGGTTTTTTTTGGGGGGTTTTTTTTTGGGGGTTTTTTTGGCGGGCGGGGTTTTTTGGCGGGCGGGGTTTTTTGGGTTTTGTTTGTTTGGGTTTTTTGTGGTTTTTTTTTGTTTGTTTTGTTTTTTGGTTTTTGTTTTTTTTAATCTGGTCCCCTTCTCCCTCAACTGAAAGGAAAGCAGGCAGAACACAGTTTTTTCCTGTTGTGGTTATATATATTAAAAATATGAAAAAGAATCTAATGGAACAGGGTAGCTGAAGGCAATATTAGCTCTGACAATTGCAAACCTACCAAAGAAATCAAAATGGAAATTTCTGTGTAGCGCTTTAATTTTTTTAATTCCCATTGTTAAAAAAGAAAGATAAAAGGTACTCTATCATATAAATACATGTTATTGATATGTTTTTATTAAAGAACAGAAGTGATTCAACAAGAAATATATTTACTGTTGGAAACTTTCATCAAAGAGAAATTGAAGTGTAGAGAATACATCAAAGTATCCAACCAATAACAACAGTGAAATCATACAATATTGATTTCTAATCCTCTGTCAGACAGCTTCTGGTGAATCCCTACTGCCGTTTAAAATACTTCCATTACTATCTCTCGGGCTGCTCACTCCCCTGGCAGCTGACAGCTGGGATGCTTGGCTATGTTAGCCCATGGTCACACTGGGTGGAGCATCTGATGGATAAGCACCAACCCCTTTTTCCAAGTCCAGAAGAAGGTTGGAAGGCAGGTGAAGACAGAATGATCTTAATGTGTCACGGATTCACTGTAGCTTATGTAACAGGACTCGCAGTGTTAAATTCTTTGGCTGTGACATGCAGCCTGAATTTGCAGTAATTTGGAGTCCTCGGAATGCATCTAGATCTTTTCTGTGCATGTGGGAAGTGCCTTAGTAGCCTCATAAGGGAATTTGGGAAAAAATGCTTTGTTTAAAAAGCTTAACTTCTGTAGACTTTCCAGTGCCAGCTTGGTCTCTATTTAAAGAAAATCCTTATATAAATAAATAAGGATGAATTTAATAGATCATACAGAAAGTTCATATAACCCAGGATTATCTTGAACACTGTCAGTACTGTGATACACAGGGAAAACCACAAGTGTAAGCATGTATTGACGCTCTCCCACACTACTTTTTCAGCCCCTATGTGTGTCTCAGATCTTACTGACCTAGAAATGGTGTGATTAGAAACTATGGATTTTTCTTCTACGCATTTTCTCAATTGGTTCTTGGAAGTTGAGTGAACATTTAGCTGCTTTGGCATTCTGCAGCAGAACATTTCAAGGCTTAAATGTGTTTGATTGGAAATAATTTTTTTCTTTTTTTTTTTTTTATAGTTGCCTGGCCCTCCATGGCATTTCTTAAATACTGCATTACATCAGCTATCCTCCAGTCCTCTGATACAGAGGCAGATTTAAGTGGAAGGTTACACACCATAGTTATAGTTTATTTATGTTCTGTTAAATTACTCTGGATTGCTGGGTAAATACTATCTGGTCATGGCAATTTGTTACTGTCCATTTGTTCTGTAAGCTCTTCATACTAATATTTCTATTTAAGGTGAATCCTTCAGTGTGCTACCTTGAAATAACGTTCTCAGTAAGAGTACCTGCCCAAATCTCCATGGTGAACTGTGAACTCTGTGTCTTTCATGGACATTTGTCTTCTATTGTGATCACCAAATCACTCTGCATAGCCCCTGGCAAGTTTCCTAATAATGTATTTTTAAAAAAGTTTTATGTTTAGTTTTCATGCCTCCTCCAAACTCTTGGTTTTGTTTTATTGTGATTTTGCATATAACTTGCTAGAATTTGTTTCTTGTATGGAGAAGACTTCAGTTTTTCACAGGGTCTTTATTACTTGTAAAAAACTTCATGTACCATGGTGATTAATAGTGTCAGATACTTTTTCCCCTCAAATTTTTTTCTTAGTAGTTTATGTGTATGCATTCTGACCCTCTGACATACGGTTTTCAAATACCTCCTGATAGTCTCCTGGTACCTGCAAATGAGAAGTAAAAAGAGATTCTCAGTGTTGACTGAATTCTGCAAAAACCACATTCATATTTCAAATATTACAAGTTTTTTCAGTGAGACACACTTTTGGTAGATGCAGAAACTTAAGTTCAGCTTCTATCCTTATGATACAATCTAGTCCACTTTGTAACTTAGTTGTACATAGAAATGCATATGTCAAACCTTGAATTGTCAAGAAAAGGATTAAGACCAATGGACACCAGCATTCAAAATGTATCCAATTGTAGCAACTTTAAAGAAGGTGAGAAGCCCATGCCAATACAGGAGAGACCTGCAGAAGTGGTAAGATCTTCCTATTTGCTTGCTAGTGTAAATGAAGAAATGCACAGCAGTACAATGTAACTTAATCTATAATCACGTTAAAATGCCTGTCAACCTGCTCGCACTTTACTTTTCTGACAGTCATTTAAGGTGAAGAAGATAACTACATCTGTTCTTTTTTATAAGTCTGCAAATCATTGCAAACGCCATGTCTTACTCTTATAAAGGTTATACTTCTGTATCTTGCAGTTATGGAATTACTGTTGTATTTGCATTTTCAATTTGCTATACTAATCATACTTTCATTTCAAATCTACCAGTTACGATTTCTTTCTCTTCTTATTGTAATGAGCCCTATAATGACCAGAATTTTATGTCTTTAAAGATGCTGTCTACCTTGGTTTGCTTTCCCACTCCTATATTCATAGGTTTTCTTATCTCATCATGTGTGTCTCTTGCCTGCATTTTGCTTTCCTCCATCTTCTTCTGATTTCGTAAGAGACATGCCTAGTACAAGAAACATTTTAAGATAAATCAATCCTTTAAAAAGAAGGTAGTTCAAATTTTGACAAAATGTTTTTTAGTTCACCTCTTCTTGGACGTAAATGTTACGCAAGGCATTTATTTACGAGGATCATATTTCAAATTATTATTAAAGGATCCAAATAGAAACATTTTCCCTGTGCCGTAAGTATAAGTAGATATAAGACCAGTTATTACAAGCTAGCAGAATGACTTCTAGAGCTGACTGCCTGGATAAAAATAATCTGAAAGCAGAAGAGAACAGAATCTGTTCAACCATTTGATACCACTGTGCAATGAGATACCTAAGTCCAGGAATACAAAGGATTGCCTTGTAGGTAGTTTCTTCATAGTTTCCTCCAGGTATAGGCACGCAGACAGTGAGGAGTTAGTCTCTAAGTTAACGTCAGGCCAATAGGTCTATGGTTTTCTAAACTAATGGAGGTTGGCAATGCTTATAAGTTAACAAAAAGTCTGTATATGGTAGCTTACAGCAAAGTATAAGATACGTGAAAACTAAAAAAGTAAATGGATCATTCGTTACTTTAAATCACTTCCTCCAGCTAATTATCAAAACCTCATAAAATCTACAACTTCACTGCAAACAGGCAGTTTGTTATTATATTCCTTATCACAGGTTCTCAAAGGGACAAAAAGCAAGTGCTCAGGGCTCATTATGACTTAATCCTAAGCGATTATTGTACCAATAATCCTATGGCCCTTTCCAGTCTCACAGACTGGATTCCACCCTGGCTTACACAAGGCCAACAGGTCTAAATATCAGGTGTTCCTGGTATGATTTCCCATGAGTTACAGTTAAAGGTGTGGTTAGAGAAGTGAAAACCAGGGTCTGTCAAGAAGCCAAGGTTCTGAAATTGCATTGGCAGGCTAGAAAAAAACTAAATATTTGTCTTTGAATTAGAAATAGCAGATCTGATCTGGTAGTTCAATGAGTGTGTTTATCCCTTTGAAGAGAGACTGGCTTATTAGACTGCTTTGAGCAGAAGTACCTGAAGGGCGCCTACAGGAAAGTGGGAGAGGGGCTTTTTACAAGGGGAAGTAGTGACAGGACGAGGGGGAACGGTTTTAAACTGAAAGAGGGTAGATTTAGATTAGATATTAGGAAGAAATTCTTTGCTGTGAGGGTAGTGATACACTGGAACAGGTTGCCCAGAGAAGCTGTGGATGCCCCTTCTCTGGCAGTGTTCAAGGCCGGGTTGGAAGGGGCTGTGAGCAGCCTGGGCTAGTGGAAAGGTGTCCCTGTCTGTGGCAGGGGGGTTGGAACTAGATGATCTTTAAGGTCCCTTCCAACCCAAACCATTCTATGATTCTATGACACCTACCTCACTACAACCTACTTTCAGGTAGTTGTAGAGAGCAAAAAGGTCTCCCCTGAGCCTCCTTTTCTCCAGACTAAACAACCCCGCTTCCCTCAGCCGCTCCTCATAGGACTTGTGCTCTAGAGCCTTCACCACCTTCATTGCCCCTTTTTTGGACTCTCTCTAGCACCTCAATGTCTGTCTTGTAGTGAGGGGCCGGAAAGTGAACACAGTATTCGAGGTGCGGCCTCACCATTGCCAAGTACAGGGGGACGATCCCTGCCCTCGTCCTGCTGGCCACACTATTTCTGATACAAGCCAGGATGCTGTTGGCCTTCTTGGCCACCTGGGCACACTGCTGGCTCATATTCAAGCCAGCTGTCGATCAGCACCCCCAGGTCATTTTCTGCTGGGCAGCTTTCCAGCCACTTCCTCAAGCCTCTAACATTGCATGGGGTTGTTGTGACCCAAGTGCAGGACCTGACAGTTAGCCTTGTTGAACCTCATACAATCAGTTTCAGCTCACTGATCCAACCTGTCCAGATCCCTCTGCAGAGCCTTCCTACCCTCCAGCAGATCAACACTCCTGTCCAGTTTGGTGTTGTCTGCAAACTTACTGAGGGTGCACTCAATCCCCTCATCAAGATCACTGATAAAGATATTAAAGAGAACACTCTCTAACATACAAAACTATCCCACTGCCTCTTCTTCCTTGCCTATCCCTTCTGAAGAGTTTATAGTCTTCCATTGCAGTATTCCAGTTGTGCCAGTCATCCCACCATGTTTCTGTGATGGCAACTATATAATAGTTCTCCAGCTGCACAATGGCTTCTAGCTTCTGTTTGTTGTCCATGCTGCATGCATTGGTGTAGATGCACTTCATCTGGGCTATTGATCCCACCACCTTTTTGGGGGGAGAAGTCCTAATTCCTACATGACCATTCTCAGGTACTTCCATGGTTTCTAACACATCAATAACCCTTGCATCTTTGCTGCTGCATGGCTCTCCATTCCCTGCCTTCATGGAGACGGCAGACTGAAGGACCTCGCTAGCACACTGTCCCACAAGCACTGGTGTGCTGCCCCCAGGCTTATCTCTGGCAAGCCTAGTTTTATCCCTTTCACCCTTCAAATCTAGTTTAAAGCTCTTTTGATGAGCCTGTTAACTCCTGTTCAAAGATCCTTTTCCCCCTTTGAGACAAGTGTACCCAGTCTGTCACCAGCAGGCCTGGTGTCATGTAGACTGACCCATGATCAAGAGCCAAAATTCTGCCTGTGACATCAGGCTTGGAGCCAGGTGTTGATCTGCTTGCACAGATTTTTAAATAAAGATTAAAGGTAATGTTCTCAAAAATAACAAAAAGAGCAGGATTTGTGGTTTAATGTGTTGCATTTTTTTTGTTCCATCTCTTTAAATTCCAGAGAAAGACATCCAAACCTTTTACTTGTAAATATACCCTACAAAAATTTCACTTAGCACTGTATGGAAAGGTCTGATGTTTGCCCTATACTGTTCACTTTGAGTATTGCTTACTGTAATGTGGATCTCTGAGGCTTCAATCCAGCAAACATTTGCACTTGCAACTAAAGTTACTTCCCTGTTGCTCGAGACTGGTGTCAGACATGCTGTCTTGGATATATCATGGTCAACAATGCTGATGAGTGGAACGCTTGTTATCACGCCACCCATCAGCTCTGAAGGCAGAAATATGTTTAATTGAAACTTAACCTGGGCCATTTTCATAGAATCAGATTATGTTAAACACTTTGAGTTGTTGTTTGGTTGCTCTGGTTTTAGTTCAGGTATATTTGGAAGAATTGGTTTAGGGATCATTCTTGCCTATGCCAGCAGACTGGGGGAGTATTAACCCCTCATGGAGGAGAATGGGAGATGTTTATAGATAGCTGAAGAATGGGCTGGGCTTGTAATTTTATACTCTAGAGCAGCATGTGTGTCCATAAATTTGTCATTTGAATTCTTCCATTTGAAAAATTAAATTGGTTTATGCTTGATAGTCAAAAGGAAACCCCCTAAAGGCACTTGTGCAGTTTGTGCTGTTTCGTTGGACTACAAGTTGTCCATGGACTGAAGACAAGAGATAGAAGACAATTCCAGTTTCTGCACTGCACTATAAAACTCAGTAACTCTCTTTTGGATGGTGAGTTTGTCAACAAGGTTATTGCTGAATACTTTCAACATCTTGTTTGAAGACATCACTGACAGCAAGGAAATTGTACACCATAGCAAAAAAAGCCTTAGATGATTTAACATCAAGGACAGTATTCCACATATTTCTGAAGGTGTCAGCAAGTAACTGACTACAAGTTTCCAAAAGGTTGCTATATTCCATGTTGAGCATTAAAGTGGCTGCTAACTGACAGCAATGGTTCACTACGCTGTTCGTCAAAAGGGGTTATGCAAGGGAGTGACACCTTTAGTGCAGTCAATGAAGTTTGTGAAAACATTACCTTGAAGAAGCTGTGTTTCAGTGACCATTAGTGGTGCACTGAAAGTGGTTTGTGATTTGTTTTTGTTCAGGGAGTGAAGCATCCAATGTCCAGGTTCACTGACTCTTTGCTAAGAGGCATTTTATCTCAAAGACAGTAGCAAGAATTTGGAGAATGTCCTGGAAATAGTTGCCAAAACTGTAAATGGAACTGTGGTCTGAGTGCTGAACTGCTGCCAGTTCCAGGCACTACCTGATGAAGATCAGTCACAGTACTTAACTTTGCTATTATACAATGTCATATGGCTTAACAGGAACAGGAATTCAATGGGTGTGTAACATGGCTCGATGAGATAAGACCTTTCTTTAAAATTAAAGTTGGAAATCATTATTAACTGAAGAAATTGCAGGTTTTTGCCAGTCCCTGGTTTGCCATAATGATATCATAATGTGTAAAGTCATCAAAAGCATGAACTTTAGGAAAATACCCAGGGAGATATTTCAATAATATCATGGATGACATTTTTTAGAACCTTGAGAGCTGATGATTAGTCAGTTTCTAACTTCTGAGTTTTGCGTTGCTGGATTTTTATCAGAAAGTGCTGGGAATAATGAAGCCTGTCTAAAGAAGAATTCTTATTTACAAGATTATCTATTTTGTGATTCCCCTCAAAGACTTAACATTCCTTGTAACATTTCTGTTTTGCTCAAACTGCATTAATTCATTTTTAAGAAAGACTTAAATTTCTGAAAGGTAGAAAGCAATAGATTATAGAGAGGAATTGGCATCTAGTAGATTTTGTCCTACCCTCTGGTATACAGTTTTTTTGTATCATACATTTTTTTCTGAAGTAGAGATGCTTTACTTAACATGGAATTTTGCCAGCATTGCTCCCACTTATAAAGAGGGAGATACACTGCAATTTGGCAACTACCAGGCTTTTTCTGACCCACTTTTTATGGTTTGTATAAATAATTGAACAGCTGGTAAACAAACATATCTGTCCTTTCTACTGTGTTTTATAATGTAATACATTTTTACCATTTTTAGCTGTGGCTAGTAATCCAGATTGTATCCTGAGCTACCTGCAACAATGAGCATTGCTACTATACTTAGTCTAGTGAAGGGGCACTAGAGTTGGAGTTAGAAGGGACTTTCTATGTCAGCTCTGCCACTGAGTTACTATGGACAAGTAATTTTACCTCTTCATTTTTCCTCCATCCTTTGTCCTTCTTGGCACAATATCTGTATCTTACTATGCTCTTAAATTTTGGAATGTAGTTTGACATACATAATATGATAGGGCATATTCTATTTAAAAAAGGGCTAATGAACTGGTTTGAGTAAAAATATCCCCATCTTGTTACACGCATCATAGGTGTAAGGGCTGGAGCAGGTGTTTAAAGTGGGAAATGCTTTTCGCTATAGGCTTGAGCATTCTGGGTTTTGGCATTTTTTTTTTTTTTTTAATTTTTGTTTGGGTTTTTTTTGATTCGTAGTAGCTGTCCTCTGTGGCTCATCACCCTTCCCTAGCTAAAGGTTTCCATCTCCTCACAGCGTGCTTTTAGGAGTCCTTCCTTTTCCAATTGAACCAGAATGAGCCTGCTCAGCTGGAGGGGTGTGGTATAGTCCAAGTGAGCTAACATGGCCATCTGCACCTTCCCTGGTGAAAAGCTGCAACTCCAGTATTTCTGGCACAGCATATGTAAGGCTTGGGGGATCAGCCTACCCACCTCGTTGCCTGACTGCCCTGCCTACGTAGGACCTCAAGCCGAGTGCTGAGAATTAGTTCCTCTTGTCTTTAGTCTTCTCCTGCACAGAGATATCTTTTCACTAAATGGGACTTTGGTTTTGCTTATTAATAAGTAATTTATTTTAATTTATTAATTTCTTGATCATTAGAATGTATGACAGATGACACAATTTTAGGATTATCTTCCTCATACAACCATCTGTAGTGGCACAGCTTTCTCTTCAATTAGTGGGGAGCGCTACTGCATTGTCACCATGAGGCTCTAAAAGAGTATTGTGCTGGACTCGATTAAGTGAGAGAAGACAGTTCAGAAGGATCTAGTTACTCAGCTTCTTATGTTTTTCCATCCAATATTGTTGGTTTTTACAAAGTTGGATATTTGAAGAATTGTTTACACATGGTAATAGCACTAAACAAAATCATGGGTGAATTTTATGGGTAAAATTATACAACGGTGACAGCATATTTTAAGAACGTTAAGACGTTTCTAGAAAATAATTCAGATAACAGTCTATACTGTGAAGACAGATCATTCCTTAAGTATTACAGAGGAAATTAAATATTACAAGTGGCCTTTACAGCCATTAAATATAATCTCTGAATGTGTAAATTGACGTTATACTTCTATAAAAACACTGTTTTTTCACCTCACAACTTTGTATCTAAAAAAAATGTTTTCATTTAAATGTTCCAGTAAAAGAACGTATGAAGAATTCAGCTATTACTTCCTTAGGCAACTCACTTATTACCTGGGTAATACGAATTAGTTTACCGTTTGATTAGCACAAGTGTAAGCAATATACCAAGAAGGGAAAGTTTTTTATAATTATTATCATGGTAAAGTACATTATGTCAAATTGCATTCAGCAAACAGGCTATTGTTCTACACGCTGTGCCCTTGAAAATAAATGCCAGATATATCTGGAACATATGAACAAATCTGAAAGCTAATATGGACCTAATCCAAAGGCTACTGAAGCAAATGGAAAGATTCCCAGTGCCTCCAAAGAGCTTTGGCTAAGGGCCAGTGAAAGTAGCATTCAAGTTACCAAAAAGCAAAGCTACTGAAATGCAATTGGAAATTTTTCTCGTCATTTGCTAAGCTTTATGGGAGAGACGTCAGCTGCCTGGATTCTTGCAACAGAAAGTGTATATTTGGGATGTCCATCTACTGCTGTTTAGATTACTTATACGTGCAGAGAAATGACCATCTATAATGCAGTTAGGGAGGATATAGCTGTTATTTGCAGCTCAGGAGGAATCTGTGGACTCTCAAGACGGGTCATTGCTATAGCAAAACTTTACAGGTATGTCAGAGTAGCAGAACTACGGTTATTGGCAAATATCTGTGAATGAGCCCAGACTCTATGGAGAGTGCAATTCTTTTTTTTTCCCCCCCGAAGTTAATGTCACTAGACTGTTCAAAGGCCTTTTTTCAGTACCATAAAGCATGTCTGCTGTTGTGCTAAAGTTTTGATATGCTGAAAATTTGGTTTTCTTTCTCTATGTCATTTCTATGTCTTGTGTCACTAAATGTGTTCTGTGACAATAATACCTGCAGGTGCTTACCATTAGTATGGGACAAACATGCACATCTTTCTGATGGAAATTCTACCTAGTTGGTGCCTAATCAGCTCTGTTTTGGAAGTCAGGTGGAAAGGTTTCCGCTTTCATTGATAGTTACACTTCTTACCTGACTAATTGGCCAGGCTTGTTGACTATTTTTTAGTGATAGTCTGTTTTGAAAATACTAGTTATTTGCTTGACATTAGGCAGTATTCAAAGTGGTAGTTAATTTCTTGTAACTTCTGAGATGAAGACCTTTACTATGCATTCAGAACTGGGACTCCTAAAGAGTCGTTGTATGAAATAAACTCTTACTGAACAAATTTTTTGACTGGAAGTGTAAGTTTAGTGAGCAATGCAACACTATATTAAATACAAACTCTTGTTATTTTTGGTTATATGGAGCCTAAGTGGAAATTCAAGTAGCAAAAGGGAATTCCAGTCTTTTGCCTGTGTACATACGAACCACTGGTATACTTATGAATAAAATCTTTGCTGTGCCCTAGGGTAGCCACGGGTGACAGTCGCTTTAGTTGTACAACCATGAAGTATAATATGCTGATAAAGCTGTATGTGCCCTTGATTTTGCTACATACTTTTATCGTCACACTTTTGTGCTGATTGAGTGCATGGTTTTATACTCAAAATACAGAGTTTACTATTTCTGCATATCTTATTTAGGAAAAATATACCTTGTTGATCGAATTTAACATTATACAGATTGAGCTATATAGCCTCCTGATTAAGCTACACAGCTTATTAGAAACAGTAAGCAAGTAAACAAATATTTCATCAACAATTGAGGTGCGCATATTACTAAATCCCCTTCCATTGCAATGCTAATGTTTTTTGTAAACATATTGCTTTTAAAAATCTGCTTTTAATACTTGATATTCTTTTAGAGCATTTGTTAGCTTGGGGAGATTACACTTAGAAACAAGTAATGTAATTTAAAAACATGTATTTCTGCTTTCCTAAGTTTGAATAAAGCCAGCTCATACACTACTAAACAGTTTGCCACTTGCTTATATTTGTGTGTGCAAATTGGTGTTTACTAGAAATAAATGCAGATCAGTAAAGTCATATGTTACCAATTAATTAAATTCTTTCTTACTGATGGAAATAGTTATTCCTAGAACCAAGCTTAGGCTTTATTAATGTCGCTGAATTTGTAACAAGACTACATTTTGACTCGTTTATATTCAGTTTAAAATATCTGTTTCTAATCTATATTAAACTCCTCATTTCATTGTCTTCAGGTTTTAACCTGATTTTTTTCCTAATTAACTGCAGTTCAGCATAACTTTTCAGTAAATAACTTTATACTTTCTTTCAAAGGTCCCTATTCCATGTTTTTTTTGTTGGCCAGCTAAGATTCAAATGTGAAAAATGAAATAACATTGTTAAAATAAATTGAGCATGTGTACTAGAAAGTTGTTCCTTGACAAGTAAAGTATATGAAGCCATGTTGAGAAGCTTTTCAGCTTAATTGAACCCTTTGCCCAATTAATTTTTTCAGTATCTGAGTTATCTCTGGATCAAAAGTGAACCAGCTCTTATTCATCTCTTCTAACAATATCATTTTTTATTTTACTCAAAGAAGAGGATTTCATTTCCTTCCTTCATTTTTTCCCACCCTAAAAAAGAAATGTGTTGCCAGGTTAACAGAGGTAGAAGTGCATTTGTTCATGTAATTTAGCAAAGCTGAAAACTCTCAGCATTTCCCGGAACTGACTACAACTGTGAACTAAGCACTTGCAGTGCAAGAAAATTAGCAGCCCTGTTAGTTAAAAATAGCCCATATAAAAGATGTATTTTGGTTTAGATACCGTTAATGCAGAGACATCAGCACATCCTCCAAAATGAGATTTTACCTGTTACAGCATTGTGATTCTTGGGATTTTCAAAAGATAGCAAACAGCAGTAAATTGAAAGCACATTAATAAGTTTGTAAGAATGTTGCTAAGCACTGCTTCTTGCAGATGGTCATCATCTTTCCCTGTCTCTTCTGCAGTCCAGTAATAATTTTGAGTATGTGGTAGAAGGATTTTGACATTTGTATTATGGTCACTGTCAATGTATTCCTCCTTCTCCCCTGAAAGTGCAGCTGCAATTTCAGAAAATAATTATGGTGAAGTGAAGAAGCTGGATCAAGTAGCTCTTGCTGTGATTTCAAAGTCTTGCCATCTTCAGGCTAAGTCATCTACCCTGAGATACACATTGTTTAAAAACCCACATAGACTCTGTGTTACAGAGAGAATACGAATATGCTAAGGCTGCTTTTTGGCTCTCTATTTTATGTATTTTGTCATTGCTAAGGCAAATCTAAAGTAATCTACCAGAGAAAAACAACTTCTTGAGATGTCAACAGCAAAGGATATTCTAGGGCATTGAAACTCTCCTTATCACATGCACAAATAATTTCTACAGCTAATTTAAAGCTGAGCACAGCTATGTAAGCAAGCATAGGATTTAAAAAGGCAGGTGTTTTATTGACATGCACTGATTTGAAGCTGACATAGGCAGAAGACATGAGACATCGTTTGCCTCAAATTATTTAGGTACAACATTTGCTATTCCTGTATTTGACTTAGTGCCAGCAGATCTGCAGTTACCACACTCTAAAGTACTTAAAACATTCCAGTCAATTCTATTGTCTAAAAATATGTCAACTTTATGTCAAGTGTGCAGATTGAAATTGTCACTTGAGTAACAGAAAAAAAGCTAATTGCACATTTAAAGCAAAAGAAATATTTGAATTAATTTCACTCAGATTTAAGGAAAAAAATGTGATTTGATTCATGTGGCAACACATTGAGTTTGGTATTAATGCTTGATTTGACTAAGAAATGATCCTACAGTCAAAAAATCCACAGGCCAGAGAACAGGTAGTTAAGAGGACAAATAGTTCAGCACAGTTCTGTAACTTCTTGATGGTCTGTAGATCTTGATGGCCTTATAAAAGGCTGAAAGTCATTCCAATTCCTGCTCTTTAATAACTAAGAACAGCTGACAATACTATGTCAGGCCTGAATGCTGCAACTGTGATCCATTTCCAGAGGTCCATTGATTTTCACTGAAAAATAAGTTGTCTTCCTGATTAGATGTAATGTAAAAGTTTCCATTTTGGTCACTAAGTAAAAACATGGAGACATAGTTACACCACTACATTTTACTCAGGAGACTAGTTCAGATAAGCCAAGAATCCAAACTTGCCCAAAAGAGGAGAGCTGGAAAGTCATGAAACGTAGCAGGTCAAGGGGCATCTGAACAGTAAGACCAAAAAAAAAGAATTTGAAGAGCACCTTTCAGAGGGTGTGCAAGCTCATAGAGAAATACTTCCTAAATACAGCAAAAGCCAGAAGCTGGTACCAAGAGGGGGGAAACGCACACAGGGATAAAGCTGTGAGAATCTAAACAATGCTGTACGTGGGTTTTTACTTCTGGAGATTCTGGTGTGTTTCTGTACCCATCACAGCACTACAGTCTTTGCAACCTATAGACCAGTGAAGCTAAGTTGATTCAAAGGAAAATTTAGATGAAATAGATAAGTTTAATGCTAATATGTTACCAGAATTGAATAGCATTCACCTGAGATGCCTAAAGGAATACAAGTATGAAATTGCAGAACTGATGGCCAAGGTGTGTAATGCTACCATGATGAACAGTCATTGAACCGGAGGACACACAGGGAGCCAAAGTAATTGCCATCTACAAAAAGGATGTGAGAGATAATCCTGGGAACTACAGACTGGTGAGTCTGAGATCCATCCCAGCTGTACGGTAGAATCTATAAAAAAGCAAGGTCACCAAGTGCATGGATAAAAGTGGTCAACTGGGAAAGAGTTAGCATGCCTTCTGTTAAGGAATATCGTGCCTCACCAATTTTCTGGGTTTCTGTGAGGATATCAGTAAAAAAATAATGGACAAAGAGGATCTAGTGGACTCTATATAGTTGTTCTTTGACATAGCACCACTTTGAAAGTTATTAAATAAATTAACCTGCTTCAGGACTGATCTAAGAGTTCTTTGGTACACTGAAAAATGATTAAAGGGTAGGAAACAAGGAATCACT
The DNA here is from genome assembly GCF_013368605.1 of Nyctibius grandis. Taxonomy (NCBI): domain Eukaryota; kingdom Metazoa; phylum Chordata; class Aves; order Nyctibiiformes; family Nyctibiidae; genus Nyctibius; species Nyctibius grandis. The sequence goes on from NC_090670.1 coordinate 11,562,568, forward strand.
TTTCATTATGGAAAAGTGTTGATCAGGGATCAGTGCAGGACCAGTCTGGGACTAGTAACAATTGATCTTCATTGATGAACTGGAGAATACAATAAACAGTGAGGTCTGAAGATGGCATTAAGCCCTTTTCATGATACCATCCTAATGATATGGAATTCCAGAAGGAACTTACAAAACTTAGTGGGCAAGAAAAGAGATCAGTCAAATTCATTGTGGACAAAAGTAAGGTGGTACATCTAGGAAAAGAGAACGTAAACCATACCTACACAGTACTGAGCTTGGAATGGGCCGTTATCGTGTAGTATATTGACCTTGAAGTCATGACTGACCATTCTGTGAAATCAATGCCTAGTGTGCAGCAACAGCGAAAAAGTCAACAAAATGTTCAGGGACATCTGGATTAAAGTAGGTTTTGTAGATGAAGTTTATGCTCATGTTTACTTGTTTTCTCTGAATTGAAATTCACTGAATTACTTCATCCTTTGAAGTAGGTAGAATTCTCTAAGCACCAGCACAAAGATGAGTACCTTTTCATCCGAATGGACTTTGGTGCAAGAAGAGATCCTCTTAATAAGACCTTAACTCAAAAATTAATTTCAATACCTTTGTTTTTAGCTAAGAATTCATAAGATGAAATGCTACAGCGAGGCCTATGATAAGACAAGGACAGTTAATTTGCCATGACTAATTGGAAAACATACAGCATATTAATATGCAAAACGAAAGTGCAAGCTGAGGTTATGTCAAGCAATGGAACCATGTAAAATATTGATGTTTAAAGTAGCATGCTCTACCTCTATAATATTTTGTATACTTTGTTCTATCAAAAAGAGGGAGGCTGTTGAATTACAGAGGAGAGATGCCCAGAGTTATCAGCATACAAAGTGAAAAGATGAACTGAGAAAGGAAAAGAGATGGCCAAACATAGATAAGACCATAAAACTTATCTAATTATATATTCAAGCAGTTCAGTACTAAAGAAATTAATTAGAAAGAAGTACCCGTGTATATCCAGATAGTCTAGTCAAGGCCATTATCTTTGCACCAAAAGTTGAATTTGTATTGTGTCCATTCATAGATATTCTATCCAGCATATGTAGGCAATGGGAGACTCTGCATTCAGGACGTTTCAATAGAAACAACCTGAGAGTTAGAAGAGACCTTCTCTCAGTGTCTAGGCAATGTTTCCTTTCCTTTTCCACTATGAGGCCTGTAGAGGTAGAAAGGTGTTGGATTTGAGAAGCACATTTTGTAATCTTGTGAAGCTGCTAATTTAGCCTTAGCTGAGCCTCAGTTGAGGTGGGCACAGTTAATGAAACAGCTTTACAAAGCTGAACAGCACTATGACTTGCAGTTTCCTTAAGTGCTTTTTAAGTAGGGAGAAAAGGAAGTTCTGCACTTCCCACCTGGAACATGGGAATTACTGAGTTGTCCAAAGACTTTCCTTGTCCCAAAGAAGGAGTAGCGATATGAAATCTTGTTTAATCTTCAAACTAATTCAGCAATGTTTCCCTTCCAAATATTTTTATTGGAGTAGGTTGTACTACCTGATGCACCTTGTGCCTATGTGCTATTTTCTGCAGTAACAGGTGGTGGTACGTTTTAGCAGATAAAGGTTGTGCCATTCAGTGAGGCATCTGCAGATACAGAGCCTGTCCCTGACAATGTATCTCACTTCTGCCTTGCGTCTGACTTAGGCTAGTGCCCTGCCGTGCTTGCGGCTTGTGACTGCATCTGTTTTTCTGCACAGATGCTTATCTGATTCAAATGCATGTTTAATGAGAAAATGGATTCTTGAAGTGGCTGTTCCCACATGGAAACTTTCTTGTTCTCCCATGATATACTGTCTACACCAGGAGCCATCTGTGTTTTGAATCAAAAGAGCGAAATATACCACTGTTTTTCAGGCAAGTGTCAATGTTACTGACAACTCTAGGAACATCCTTCTGTCTCTTATTCTGTCCACGTTTCTGAGTGACAGTTCAGCCCCAGCTGTCCCAGCTGTTCGTATTCTCCACTGAGCTAATAACCATCTTGTTCAGACAGAGAAGGAAAGAAAATACCTTCGTTCCCCAACCATTGGTGTTACTGCATATTTTTCTGTACCTATGTCTTCAGTATAGCTAATAGCAACAGACTAATATACCTGTATTGTCCTGCAAGAGCTTGCATTTTTTTACCTCTATGCCACATCTCTGTTCTCACCACACATGTCCAAACTCTCTCAGTATCTGTGTTAAAATTTCATCTCTGCCACCAGCAGCCATGTTGATGAATGTTTTCTCTTTTGGATAACCTGAGAGTGGAAGAGATCGTAATGGAAAGAATGGTGATACACTAAAATATCAAATACAGCTGGCAGAAGAAAATTACACTCTTCTGTATTCTCTGATTCAGAGCTTCTCTCTGCTGAATTTGGAGATGTAAGTTCCACCTCATATTGTGTATATTTCAATGCATATTAATGATAGGCATTGCCTTCTTTGTGTGCTTTTTGCATTTGTTTACATGGAGCTGTATTAAGCTTTGTGATAAAGGGCTCAGATCTTTCCATCAAACATAGAAAGTGTTTTGAAAATATTGTCCGGTCTATCATGCATCCTTCAATGTTTTTCTTAATCATTAAATTCAGGTTTTTCACTTGAAAAACAAGTTACCTCTATTACATTATTTATTGCCGCTAAAAAAGACTGAAACAGGAAATTTCTAAGGCTAAATCACTGTGTTTCTTCTATACTACTTAATAAATATTTGAGACTTAAGCTGTTATGCTTTGTTGTCTTTAGACTTTGGGTTTATATTTTTATATAGTTAGATATAGGTATATATTGGGTTTAATGAAGGCCAGCAAAAGAGTATTTGTCAAAGGCCTGTTGGACATAATTCAAGGAAAGTTTTTCAGTGCTAACCGGGCTCTAATATACAACCTTCTCTTCCTGCAGTCACAAAATGCCTCTATCCCTTAATCCATTTGCTTTTTTATTGGCAAGCTAGAATTGGTTTAGCTCATACAAGATTATTTCTGCTCAGATGCTAATACTTTAGTTAAATTTACGCCTATGAAAACTTGTAATTTTCCTTGTTTTGATCAATTTGCATGTTCTGAACCAATCCTTGCTGAAGTGCCCTTTGCTGAAGAGCCTGTGAGCTGGAAATTATTTCACTTTGAAAAACATCCAGTGTATTATTAAAACAATTTCCTTTGTCATATCACTAGCCTGTTACTCACTGTTCTCTTCATAGAGACTAATTAAACGTTATGCTGCTAATCAGTGTTGATAGATACAAAGTACTGTAATGTCTTCTGGCTTTATGGATTATGCTAATGGCCATCTGCCTATTATTGATAATTTGTTCTTCAGTTACTGGAGGGAGAGGAAGAAGCTGTTTGGTTAACTATAAAAGGGAGCTATTTGGTTTATGATGCATTCATCTGTATCACCAGTTGTCTTTAGCTATTAAAGTTACTATAACTGCAAAGAATATAATTTCATCAAGGTCTGAATTTTCTCTAGCAATTGTATATGAAATTTATGTCTTCAGACACGTAGAATACATCATGAGTGATAAAAGCTTGATGGCAAGGAGCTTATTAAGTACTCAAAGTGTTAAACCAAAGGTAGATAGATACATGATTAAACTTCATACTGAAGTTGCCTAAAATGCTGTTACCTATGAAGAGTAAAAGGCCATGAAAAAGTCTAACTAAATTCTGTAACTCGGAAATCTTTAACAAAATCTGTAGGTATAGGGACTGCCTCAAATAACTTTGCAAACCACAGCGTACTCCATTGGTAGAAGGAAAATGTCAGTTATAAAAATTTGGCTGCTCTGCTCGGAGAGGAAATGTGCACAACTCTTTTCATGTACTGTGGTAGATAGTATCAGATTTTCTCCAGTATGAAACATATCGGGTAACAGTCCTTTAGCAGCCTATTAAATTTTGCAAAGCCTTCTTGGGTTGTACTGAAGATTCCCATTTTACTTAGCTGGTTTGACTGTCTTGTTGCTCAACCAGAACAGACAGCTCTGAGACAGACAGTGAGAACAGATGAATGCCAGATGTTGTCAGCTCTATAGTTAGCTGAAAAATACCCACAATTATTTCAAAATGTGAAAATACAGTTCAGTTTTCTGTAATACTTTTTCTTGCTTCCTGATGAGCTACTGCAATATAAGGAAAAGCTGAAATTAGAAATTTTGATACATTTTGGTAAGAATTTTAAAAAAAACACAATAGAGTTTTTCATTAAAACTTTTCCTAGCACTATTTGGGAATCATTTCAATGCTTGAAAATAAAGGGAAGGTTCTAAGCAGTAATCACATTAAAGAACTTACAAATTTGTCTCTTCTTTCTTGAGGAACAGTGCAAGTGTGAAGCTTTTGAGCAAATGAAACTTCACTTTCTTCTAGTACCTTAAAAGTAAACTAATCTGGGAATACTCAGTGCTGAGAAAGGGAAGTCTTCCAAAAAGAACTTAAACTTGCTGAAGGAGACCAAGGGTTGTTCCATGGAAGGGGATAGTCTGTCTGATGGAATAGCAATTTTTGGCAAACACATTCAGTGGTGACTATTGTATGTCCTGTAGCTATTGTTTTTAATTAGACTACTTTATAAGCAGTGTATATGAATAGTAGATATGAGTAATAAGCCCAAGTTTCCTTGGAGGTTACCAGAACTTCACAAAACCAAGAGTTTGTAACATCATGCCTGTCAATGAAGGGCACCACTGGAAGTTCCCTCAGGCAATCTGGAGAAAATCTGCTTGAATTCTGTAAATGCTTTGAAGTGCCATTGAAATGCTCTATCAGTAAATGGAAACACTGAACAGTGCAGTTTTCTCTGAATACAATTCTTATTATATATACCAGCAAAACATGAACGGCTAGAGTGAGCACAAAATGAAATTACTGCCTTATATATAATCTCTTTAAAATTGGGTAATTTTTCTCTCATGCAACAGCAAAGCAGATTTCCCATATGTTTCTTACAAGCTTATACTTTGATTAATGAACTAACCTTACTACTTTTCAGGTGTTTTTTGCCATTTACACAGCATTGGTGGCACTAATAGGCTGTGGTAGCTCTGATGAGCCACACGTGGGGCCTGATGGGCCTCCAACCCTCCTCATCCCACCCTCAGTTAGGGGCCCAGGACTCTTATTTAAGCTCTGTCTTGAGCCTTTGCTCCCCCTGTCTGAGCAGTGCTGTGCAACTGCTGATTTCTAGCTCAGCTACCACCATGCCCCTGCCTGGCCATGAGCTGACTCCTAGCTTGATCTCAGACCTGTCTCATCTCTCTGGACCCACCTGGTGCTAGCTGAGCTTTGTATGATCCTAACCTATGGATTGACTTTATGGCTTGAACTCACGCCTGCCTCATCCCTGTGAAACTGCCTGATAATCTGGACTTGTGGCTGAAGCTGGCTGCCACTGCTGACTTGACTTGGTGGGACACTGTGGGATGGACCTTGTCTGGTAAGGACCTGCTTTGCTGGCTGGATTATCCCCTGGCTCCCCATCCCTTAGGGAGCAGTTGGGCCTTACTGCTCCGTGACAATTTGTTGTGAAAAAGGCTGGAAAGAAAAGCTGTCCTACAACAACTTATTTCTCATTCCTGGTATGTTCATGTTCTCACTTCTGTATTTCGTAGGATAGACACAAGAAGCTGCCCCTTCACCCTGTCCTTCTGTTCTAGTTTTTCTGTCTTGTAGGTGTCTTAGATTCCCTAGGTAGTTGAAGGTAGAGTATTGTCATTTTCAGTTATACCTCATATTTGTCTGCTATGGATGAAGACAAAAACATAGTCATCAGGGATTCCCCTGACTGATAACAGGTTTACATCCTAACAACGCTCCCACGCACTCCCATTTGCTTCTCTCAGGGTCACTCCTGAATCTAGCACATTGCTAGCACTTCTGTAGAGGAAAACCAGTTCTTTAGGCTAGCATTGTCATGTAAAGCTGCACATCTGAAGACTGCCCTGAAAACATTATTATCTGCTTCTGGAAACGGAAGAACAATCAAGAGTTATTGTTTTATCTCATTATTGAACAATGCTGATTACTTTGGGAAGAACTGAGATGTGAAATGATTTTTGTCTTTTGGGTACTTGTTCAAAGCAATCTTTTCCTGCCCATGGAATCTTATTTTTCTAAAAAGTTGATATTTATTACAGATGGCCTGTTCTAGGAGGTGTTAAGTATTGATAGTGTTGCAAAAGAGTCACTGACTCAACAGTGTTGGCAATTGTTTTTCTTGCTTACAGCTGTATGTTAAAAAAAAAAAAATCCCAACACTTCAAAATCCTAAAGGCAGAGTCCTACAGAATGCTGCTCAACTTTACATTTGGTCACAAGGCTGCAAATAATTTCAGATACAATTTTGCATAGCATCCAGGATAGCAGTTCAATGCTATTTTTTTTAAATCTGGAAGAAATATGTAACTACTACTTTGCCAGTATTCATAGGTAAGCTCTATATTTCTCACATATCTTGAGGTTTGAACTAAGGTGAAAGGATGTCAGTTCACACGGTGGAGAAAAAAGGGATGTCTGAAAAATTCCTACATTTTATGTTAGGAAAATTTGTGAATGTGTGATCAGTTGGTATTTGCAACTTTCAGAGAGCTATAACTATGTATGGTAATAGGTGATTGCATATCGAATTAATGACTACTTGCTGCGTATAACCTTTTTCTTGTTTCAAATATTCTATGTACAAAAACCAAGTCTTGAAACACTCCAAAACAATTTTTTTCCCCTCTCCCCTTTGTCATGAAAGTGTGTTTCTTCTTTAAAACTGAATTAAGTGTAAACCAAGAGGGAAGGTACATTTCTATGTCTCTATTCTGCTCTCTAGAAAAGTTCTCATATTATACAGTTCAGATAGGAATTACAGATAATAGTGCACACACGCTTGCCCTCACTCTCTCTTTTAAAAACTTGTGTCCCAGTTGGTGGGAAAACTTTGCTTTGAGAATGTGCCCATTTCTCCACTCCTTAGGATACCTGGCAATATATCCTTTTTCACAACGACTGGTTCCGGGAAACCCCTCGTCTGAGGTAGTAAAGAGGTTTATACTGCCCTGTTTTTTACTGGGATATTTTCCTCTGCTCAGGTAGCAGGGATTTATTGAGGAAAACCAAAATTTCACACAATAATTCAATCCTAATTTCGTAAGTGTCAGTGAACAAACTTTGATATCTCAAGTTTTCTTTTCTAAACCTTGAAAACAAATCCCCTTAATGTGAGACACCCAGTGCTTTTCTCCTCTATTTTGAGGAGTAGATGGGACGATAACATGTTCGAGAAGCACAAACCTTGATGCTGAATGCAGAGTTCAAAGGCAATTGAGTACTCCAGTAAATGGATGTATGTGAATCCAGGAGAACTATGTTAATGCGTCCAGCTCTTTATATGCGTTTGCAGACAGATCAATGGGACTGGGCTGCATATTCCTGAGTAAAATTTACCAGCATGTTACCTATTAACTACTATCATAAAGAAAGATGTCTAGTTACTCAACACACTTGTAAGAATGGTTGCTAGATAGAACTGTCAATGGGGAAGGAGGAGATAGCTGTTAATTGGAGTTCCACAGCAGTCCCTTAAAGGACGGGAAACTCTCTCCATTTGCCTCTTCAAGTGCTTAGATTGCAAACCTGGTTTATAGACCACATGTCTGGTGGGGTGAAGAATGTAAACAAACACTTTTTTTGGACAAATGCTCTAGATAGCACCAAAGAAATAAGCCCTGTGCTTGTGGAAAGGAGCATAACCAGATGGGAGAGGCTTGCTGACATTTGTAGAAGTCACCGCTATGAGTTTATTATAAAAAGTTGTAATAGATTAGTATAAGAGTGATCAGAGCAGCCAGGTTCTTGTGTATTGTTCCATATCAGTGTATGACCCTTTGTTATTAAAAGCATCAGTCTACTGAAAATAAGCTGAACTGCCAAATGTTCTTGTGAAGGTACTACACAGATTATGGGCAGCTACAGAACTACTTACTGTATGTTTTCATGGGGGAAATAAAAGGACACATTATACATAGATGAATATTTTTAATGATTTATGACTGAAGTGGGCTGCATCTGTCTTCTATACCAGTTTAAAGAGTTTGAAGCAAAAGACTGGAAACTGTGCAAATGAGTATCCTAGGGGATTGGTTAAGGCAGCCAAGAGAAATTCAGTGCCTGAACTAAAAGAAATTAACAGGACAATAGATGTGAAAACATTGTAGAAGGCAAATTGGTCTTGACATGCAGCATCTTTTGTCCAAAACCAATCCATTTCTTTGGGTACTCATGAAGAGCAATAAATGTTGAGTAATTGACTTGAGAGCAATTTGTTCTGGGAACAATTATTATTAAATGTAACTTTGAAAGGACCTCACAGCTTGTCAAGGAACAAATAATGCTTTCGTTGACCAGCCAGGAGTAGAATTTAAAAGCAGTCAAACAAAATGAAACAAACTGTGTGTTTTTAGCAATGTGTTGGGATATTAACCTCATGACTTGTGTTTATTGCAGAAACCAAGTTGTTGGCTCTTAAATGAGACAGAGGCATGGCCTCAGTGCAGCTAAGCCATAGGTTAAACAGTCATGGATTGGTTAAGCCTAATAAAAAAAAATGCATTCACACTGTTTTTAAGAGTATGCTACTGTCATGCCTTATTTCTGTGCCAGCCAGCATTGTCTCTGTGAGAAACTGAACAGCTCATTGGAAGCATATCCCTATGATTCATAGCTCTGTGTTTCATCCTGCAGTTTTTGTTCACAGTAATCTTTGCAAAAGAACCTGTCTGCCCTCTCTGGGAATAACGGCAGGAAACATTCTTTTCCTGGAAATCCAAGATGTAAATGCAGTCCCACATGGCAGCCCGTGTCAGTGTGGGAGTCTGCATTCTCACCACTGCTTAGAATATAATTTAACTCATAATAAACCAGACTGTCAGGCTACCAGGGATTTAAAGATCCTTCCCTGGTGTTACAAAGTGTGACCTTGATGCTCTTTGCTTTTTTTCTGCATTGGTAGGACTTGTGATTATTTGGCTTTGTTGTGCTGAGCTACACAGTCTTGTGAGCATAGCCTGGAACTTTAGGAGTTTCTTGTGTTTAACTGTCTTTTGCCTGAAGAGGAGCAAAGCTGCAGAAACTGCAAGCAATGTGGTGTTGAGAGTGCTGAACAGAAGTACATGAAGATAGATAATTTTTGTTCAAGTTCAGAGCACATATGGCACTGTAGTTTACAAGTAGATTACAGGACCACCAGAAGATAAATTTATTTAATTGTATAAATCTTGGACTACCAGTAAGTAATAAACTTACTCAGGGAACACTCTGTACTTTACTATGCCTTGATTTGTACCAAGGGCTGAGGAAAATGTGTATAAACCCTGAGTATGTTAGACTGAAAAATAACAGATGAATCCTTAGATTGAAGTCTGCTGTGAAGGCAAGGCTAAGGTGCCATACCTTTGCAGCAGTGAAACCTATTGATCCTAGTAGGATACAACAGTTTCCCACTGTCAGCATAACAGGTCACAAATTCCTGGATTCTTCTGAAACAGAATGTAGGAGTAAATCCCACAGTGCACATTTACACTACAAAGGCACAGCACTTTAGCAGGAGAGACAGTTCATTTGGTAATCAAGAGAGAGAAACCACCATGTTAAACAGTGGCTACCAGAAAGGAAATAAATACCAGGAAGGATTTAAATGTGGTATGATGGCAGACATGGAAGTCTCTCAAAGGTGTAAAGAATTCCTGGTGGACGGTTAGATACTTGGCCCTTTTTTCCATGTAGCTTCCTTCAGTTCAAAAAGAGTTTCAAATATGATGTGACTTTTTTCCTTTATAACTCTTTTTTTGGTATTAACTCAAGCACTTTTGTATATGCTTAACTGTGATTTTGATGGGACTTTGCTGTATGAAGTTAAGTGCATGTGCTTTACTAAGCAAGTATGACCTTAGTGAAAGACCTGATCATCTCCCTCATCTATAATCAAGCTTCTAATCCAAAGAAAGCTGTGGTTATGCCTGCAGCGCAGGCAAAATTGGTGGAGAGGATGTAGAGACCAGTAGAAGAGAGCAGTGCTAGAGTCAAGCCTTAGGGAGTGTGCGGAAAGCCACTCGAAGGAGATGGGAGAAGCATGTAACAACAAAACCCTCTTCAAGGCAGAGCTGGAATCTGAGATGTTCAGTACCTGTTTTGTGTGATATCAGTAGAGCCATAGATACTGAGGTTGCAAGAGAGCAAAGTCAGGTATGCAGCTCCCTGAATTTTTGGGGTTTGTAGTGATGACTGAACAATTGTATTCTAAGGTGGTGAGTGACCAAGTGGTACATATGAAACTGGCCATAAAGTGTGTTGTATCTTAGCTATTATCCCTGTATGACAGCAGGGGATGGAGCCATTTCACAACTGACTAGTGGTCTCAAAACCTTGAAAATAGTTTTAATAATGTAATGATTTCAAGTTTCAATTAGAAATAGCTCTGGTTTGGGCCTGCACTAGCAAAATATCTCGCAGTTCATCATCAGGACACTTTTTTTAGTAGAGGAACATATCCTGGTGAATACTAATCTATTAACAGTGTATGGACAAAATTCAATTAAACTTTCTTTGGTTCTGTTCCTGATTAGAGGTTTTGCTGAAGGCTCCTGCAGAAAATACTGTCCCTTTTAGGTCTTGCATAGGTACTTAATCTTTATTACTTTATCAGGAAATTGTATCACTTCCCACATTGGCTTTTTTTAAAGATGAGCAGTGTTAAAAGCTTTGGACACAATCAGAAAATATAATGATGTCACCACTGTCTTAATTTCTAAATCTGCAGAGAGGAGAGAGCAATGTAGTAAGTCTGTGTCTGACCTGCAACGACTTCCACTTTTAAAAACTTTAAATACTGTTTTGCACAAGATAGCTACATAAATCTTTGGCAGAAAAGGGAAGAATAACATATTCAGACTGAAACTACAGGGGACATGTTAGGCAGACTGAATATAATTAGCTGAAATGGGATTTGGACAGGACATTGGAGTTAATTAAAAAATATTACAGGGTCTTGAATGACCAGAAGTAGTCAGGATCCTGGCAGGTGTCACACCTGAATGATGGCAGGTCAGTCAGAGCACTGATCTCTTGCACTGTTTTGGGGTACTTGCTGAGAACTCCCTCAGAGGAGGGAGGGCAGTGTCTTGACTGATTTATGTTGAAGTGTGGTATGTGTGACATAAGAAATAGTTTTTGGACTATTGTGAATGTGATGCTTTTTTGTATGCTTCTTCAGTACCAGACAAAGTGTGCAGCCCAAAATGAAGCAGGGTCTTTCCAGTAGATGAGATGTATAACTGAAAATACTACTACTTTAGTTTTTTTTTTATTGCTACGCCTTGGGTAAAAATGACTTAAACTTGGGGATTCACTTTGCCTGTCCATAAAGTAGAATAACAGCGCTTTCTTATAAAGACAAACTGAAGCTTAATTCCTTGCAAGGTGATGTGAAATTTGGAAGAAATTATTCTAAGATGCTGAATAAAACAGTACTCTCCAAACTTGAATGTCTTACAGTCAGGAGCTGTGAAGTGGTAGTCTTCTCAGGGAACTAAAACACACCTATTGGGAAACTGCTGATGTATTTATTTCAATTTCTGGAAGCATTTCATGAGGGACCTACTCATAAATAGAGAAAAAGTAAAGTCCAGATCTCTGGTATGTCATATTTTCTGACCACAAAGTTGGAGATAAGATTAAAATCCATGCCTCCATCTGCCTTATGTATTTTTAAACCAACATCTCACAGTTAGAGTTAACCTCAGCAACAGTGACTTTTTTTTTTTTTTCTTGTTTTCCTTCTTATTTAAACATAACTTCTTGAGCTCCTGAGAATGAAGGAGTCTAAAATTTGGTAAGTAATAAAAAAGATCTAGAGCGATCCTATTGTTTTTATTCTTCACCCAAAATTAGTTCCCGATGAGTGAAGTGAAAAACTAAGCAACTATAATTACATTTGTTCTGCAAGCCAAATCTTTTGCAATCCCTTTATCATATTACAAATTATAGAATCAGGGCCATACGTTTTTGAAGATCTTTTTACATTCTTTCTGCATATGGTTGGGGCATGGTTCTGCCTTAGTGTAGGGGTTGGGGCACAAGATTAATGCCTTATTTCTCTTTTCTGAATGTGGATCATAGGCTTTCTCTGTTTTGTTCAGAGCACTGGCTCAAAGGGGTCTGCTCCCCTGCTTCTGTTGATCAGCAGAGTCTGTCAAAGCAACAGAGGATCTTTTATGTTCTGTATACTTTCTACAATGCTTTAATGGGAATGGTTAAAACAAGGTAAACCATCATGGTTTTTTAGTGAGCTCTTTCATGTTCGAGCCAAGGAAGAAAATTCTTCTTGTCTTTGATCTGCCTCCTATAGATAATGGGTCAAAGTAACATGTATATTTTGCCTCTTTGCAATGCATATCAAATCTGTGGTTATGGTTGTGCTATTGTTCTGTCAACATGTGCAGCAAAGTTGATTAATTAAAAGTTAACACTAAAGCAAACTTAAATTTTATATCTAATGCAACCTTTCTATTTTCTCTGTTAGCCTCAGGACCAAACAACCTGGCAGGTGGTTATTTATTATGGTCTGAAGTTGTTCTCCCCTAAACACTTATAATGATTTCCAAAATAACATTTCATCTTATCTGCTCTGGTAGTTTTCTTTTTTGTAATGAGTTTCTTGTCAGAATATCTGCAGAAGAGCTCTTCTTCCTGCCACAGTATAAGCCCAATTTACTCTGCTCCCTAAACAATTAGTATTAAACATATTGAGTTGCTTTCAGTAGTTTATTTGCTTATGGTACTGCAAAACTGGTGTTGATCTCTCCTATTTCCTTCTTGGAGAAGCGTGATAGCTCTTGGCGTACAAAATAAGACGTGCTTGACTCCATTTTTTTTTTTTTTTCTTGGAACCATTGTTTTTGTCTCTAAATTTTGTTGCTTGATTTAGAAAAAAGAGGGCTCCCTTTATTAAGGGGAATGTGTAGTTGAGAAGATGAATTTATCACTAAGAATTTGAACCTAAGTACAATCAGACATCAACAATTAATAAAATAGTACTTTTTCCTGTAAAATATACTAACTGCACAGCAAATATGAAGCAAACCATCACTGTGGCGGATCTTATTCATCAGATACAAATGAAATACAAAAAGGTCACGTGGGTTGCTCAGCTGAAGCAGTGCTCTCTCCTATTGCAAATCAATGATGGTTATGAGCATATGTCAGATGCTGCATTTGGCCTCAAAAAATGTTAAAGAAACCAGGGCCTTCAGAAAGCACAGAAAGAGAAGAGACAGAGAATTAGTACAAGGAAATAGAAGTCTTGGGGGTGGGATTGGCACACTGAGTCTGTTATTGGGTTGATTCAAGCAACTGAGTAGCTTGAAACAATATGGAAGAAAAAAAAGTTTGTCAAAACATTGCTAAAATAGGTCTAGAGAAACAGAGGAATTGACAATTGACTAGAGTAAGCAGACTGCCAAAAAGTATTTCAAACCAGGTATATTTTGGTTTTTTTTTTGGGAAACTGAGTGTCTTGAAGGCGCAAGATACAGGGCAGGTTATTATGCAGTTACTGGGGGTAAGAGAAGGGAAAGATAAACTGAGACTTTTTGTGCATAAGCTTATGTGGGAGACCAAGCCAGCCCTTCGCTCATGTGTCAGCCTTGAAATGAATCTCTGACATAAATTCCTCTCAGTGCAGAATCTGAGGAAATAAAATTTCATATCACTTTTCACTTAAAATCGCTGAAGAAACACTGTGAGTCAGAAAAAGAATGTTCTTAAAGAATGTCAAGAATTCTTAGAAATGCTTCTTGAACCTTCTGCACCACCTGGAAGATACTATTCTACCTGGACATTTCCAAGCTAAGCCCAGAATAATGTATACATAGAAAGAAAACCATATCAAAACAAAGCAATACATTACATTCTCAGTGTGTACCTACCTATTCACCTCATGGTAACAACTAACCATGGACAGGCTGAGACAGAACCCATGTAACAGAAGCCAGAATAATACCCATATGGGTGTTACTAAAGTTGTTTTCTGTAGGACTGGATGCTATTTCGATACTAGGCTGTTGAGGTGAGACAAAAGAATTTGTGCCTAAAAGACCTCTCACATTTCCCATGCCCATCAGGAGGCACCAGAACCAGATACTGAATTACCTGTGGCAATTTTGAGAGTATTTAAAAATCATTACAGGATTGAGGATTTTCTGAATGTAGATGAGGTCATGAGGCTTTGCACTGAAATGTTAAAAATCTATATGAAAAGGAAACTGTTTCCCAAAATTTTAGTACTTCTGTCCCTAGATGTTTGCAAACAGCAATATGAGGTGTTTTGAGATGACACGTGTCATTTGATTTTGATAAATTCCTTGTAGTAAGTGTAAGACTGTTGATGGAAAATAGAAGCAGCAGTGAGAGGATGGATGAAGTGAAATTGGAAAGCAGGCTAGATAAGTCTAAGGCAATTTAAAGGAATTAAAAGCGTATAGTGAAACTGACAAATGACTGATAGGATAAACAGGAAAAAAGCATTGGAGGTCAACACTGGGAGAAGACATGGCATTGAAGAAAGCTGATAATATGGAGTATAATATGCCTGGTGAAGCACGATAGAAGAATAGTCTTTAGTTCTGTGGCTTGATTTAGGTGTATGTGTCCTGGTTTGGCCTAAACCAGGCCGATTTTCCTTTCAGTGATTTTTACTTTCAGCTAAGTCTCCTCTAAATAACTGCACTTTCTGAAACTAACTGCATGTTTTTGCAGACAGTGTCTGCTTCCAGGACTGATAACGCTCGAAGTTTGTAGTTATCGCTGAGGCACCGGTAGGGATGTTGTGCAGTAAGGCTCTTGCTGTACTTTTTTTTTCTTAGAGAAACCAAGGTCACCGCTGGATTCCTCACTGCTTACAAGTGAAAAGCTGAAGGGGGGGTCGCAGCTGCAGGGGGGAGCAGACAGGGCAGGTGACCCAAAATTGACCAACGAGGGTATTCCATCCCATACACGTCATTCTCGGTATAAAGCGGGGGGATCACGAGGGTCTCGCCCCTCTTGCTCGCTCTTGCTTTTTCTGCTATGGCTGGTGTCCAAGGAGGACTCTGACTGTTTTCCTGCTGCCCCCGATTCTGATCTGCATCCCTGAATCCAGCTCTCGACCGTCGCTAGGCCCAGCCTGGGCCTTCCCGGAGCCTGCCCTGCAGTGCCGGTGGTGACGTTGCCGACATCGGGGGAGCTTGATCTTGGTTTTGTATATATATTTGTATATATTTGATTATTCCAATATTATTATTATACTCTTTTTCATTATTATAGGTTTATTAAAACTGTTTTAACTTTCCAACCCGTAAGTCTCTCTCCCTTTTCCCTTTCCCTTTCCCTTCGGGTGGGGGGGGGAGGGTTAACAGAGAGCGTCTGCTGCAGGTTTAATCGCCAGCCCAGCTTTAAACCGTGACAGATTTATTGGCGCCCAACGTGGGGCTCGAGAGAAGCTCCAACAGGTTCCTCTGATAAGTCGAATCCCGGCTCCGGCAGGAGGAGACCCAGAGAGCTCAGCTGAGAGAGTATCAGATTTCTTCCTTTGAGATTTACGAGGGGTTGGAAATTAAAACAGATAGGGAAGATGCTGATGTCATTTTTGAGTACTGTGTTATCTCGTCTTTTCTTTCACAGTTGAGTATTGCAATGATGCCTTACCTGCCGTGGGCACTGTGTTATTGTTTGCTTCTTATGAATGTTTACATGCGGTTTAGCAGTGGGCGCTGGTCGAAATGTATTGTTTTGGTATGGGGTTTGATACTGATTTATGCTGTGATAAACTGGGCAGTTACTATTCCGATCTCTTATCTCTATAACACAATGATGGGCAGTTTTAATCGCGAATCAGTAGCAGCGACTTCATCTGCACGCTCCAGGCGTCCTTTAGCTGATTATGTTAATGATTACACTTCCAATTTTACTTCGGGAAATAGTACCTTCTCCTTTTCTGCCAAGCTGATTCCTCTAGATTTTGTGAAATTCGGATGGTGCTGTCTAGGTGGCATGTTTTTATTTTCGGTTGTCCTGAATGTGTTTCTGATGTGGGATAAGATTAAGTATCGGTGCAGGGACAGGTGTAGGTGTTATGCAGCCACCTCAGATCCTACAGCGTGTGCTGCCGCTACAGCTCGCACCGCAGCTGCTACACCCCCCAAGATGGCCACTGCAGCTACTCAGACTCTAACAAGTCTCAGCACTCCCACGACAGCCACTGCTCAGACCCCATCTACTCAGACCCCAGCATCTAACGAATCTGTACCAATTGCTCCTGTAACCAGGAAGAAATACAGAAAGAAATCAGCTCGTGAAGAGGAGGATGATGACTCAGAGCCTTCTAAGGCAGAGCCATCACATGACCCAGGTGAGGGCCCTTCTCAGGCAGAGTCAGGGCCCGACACAGATGGGGGTTCCCTTGATCGTCATTTTAAAGCAGACCCATTACAGAAGAAAGGTCGTTCTAAAGCAGAACTATCACAGGAGGAGGACTCGGATGTAGAGATAACCTACCACTCCTTATCCCTGAAGGACCTGAGAAATATAAGGAAAGACTTCAGCCGTTATGATGGTGAGCCAATTATTACCTGGCTGCTCCGATGCTGGGATAATGGGGCGGATAGCATGCAATTAGACGGCAGAGAAGCCAGACAGTTGGGATCCCTGTCCAGAGATGGTGGTATTGATAAGGCGCTTGCAAGAAAGTCAAACACTATCAGTCTCTGGAGGCGACTCTTGTCAGCTGTAAAGAGCAGGTATCCCTATAAAGATGATGTTATGAGCCACCTGAGCAAATGGACCACTATAGAAAAAGGTATTAACTACCTTAGACAACTAGCTGTGCAAGAGATCATTTATAGACACCCACGGGACATTGTAGATCCTGTAGATCCTGATGAAGTGGAATGCAACCGATCCATGTTCCGGAAGGTTGTGAAGAATGCTCCACCGACATATACCCATACATTGTCAATATTAGTCTGGGGAGAAAATGCTATGGCACGACCTAGTGTGGATGAAATGGCTAACTGTATGCGACAGTATGAAGATAGTATTTCTTCCCCACTGCAGGCCCGTATCTCAGCTGTGGAAAAACTGACAAAGGAAAACAAGGACTCATTTAAACAACTGTCAGACAAACTGTCCAGGATCGAGAATAAACTTGACTCTCTACCTACACAGGCGCGCGTTGCAGCTGTTAGGAGAAAACGCCCTCCTACAGGACCAGCTCAAAGGAAACGGAACACATCACGAGGTATCCTGTGGTTTGCCCTGCGTGGTTATGGGGAGGACATGAACAGATGGCATGGACAACCTACCAGTACCCTACAGGCACGAGTACGTGAGTTGCAAGCTAAAAGAAATACCAGAGAGAATTTTTCTAGAAGGATGGCTGCTCCAGTTACCAGTGAGCAGGACCCCAGTCAGGGTAGATGGGCCTCAAATTCCTTTTTCCCAAGTGTGAATAGGAGAAATGAAGGTCCAGTCCCTGTGAGCAGCACAAATCCATTTCTTGATTAGGGGGGCCCTGCCTCCAGCCAGGTGGAGGAAAGGGACAACCGAGTTTATTGGACTGTGTGGATTCGATGGCCTGGCACATCAAAACCACAAAGGTATCGAGCCTTGGTAGACACTGGTGCACAGTGCACCCTAATGCCATCGGATCATAAAGGGGCAGAATCTATCAGTATTTCAGGAGTAACAGGAGGATCTCAAGTGTTATCTGTATTGGAAGCCGAAGTGAGCCTAACTAAAAATGAATGGAAAAAGCACCCCATTGTGACTGGCCCAGATGCTCCGTGCATCCTTGGCATAGACTACCTCAAGAGAGGGTATTTTAAGGACCCAAAAGGGTATAGATGGGCCTTTGGTGTAGCAGCTGTAGAGACTGAGGACATTAAACAGCTGTCTACCTTGCCTGGCCTCTCAGAGGATCCTTCTGTTGTGGGGTTGCTGAAGGTTGAAGAACAACAGGTGCCAATTGCTACTACCACGGTGCACCGACGACAATATCGCACCAATCGAGACTCCCTGATCCCCATTCATAAACTGATTAGACAATTAGAAAATCAAGGAGTGATTAGTAAGACTCGCTCACCCTTTAATAGTCCTATATGGCCAGTGCGAAAGTCTGATGGAGAATGGAGATTAACTGTGGACTATCGTGGCCTAAATGAAGTTACGCCACCACTGACTGCTGCTGTGCCAGACATGCTAGAACTTCAATACGAACTGGAGTCAAAGGCAGCCAAGTGGTACGCCACCATAGACATTGCTAATGCATTTTTCTCTATTCCTTTGGCACCAAAGTGCAGGCCACAGTTTGCTTTCACCTGGAGAGGTATCCAGTACACCTGGAATCGACTGCCCCAGGGGTGGAAACACAGTCCTACTATTTGCCATGGACTGATCCAGACTGCACTAGAAAAGGGTGGAGCTCCAGAACATTTGCAATACATTGATGACATCATTGTGTGGGGTGATACAGCAGCAGAAGTTTTTGACAAAGGGGAGAAAATAATCCAAATTCTTCTGAAAGCTGGTTTTGCCATAAAAAGAGGCAAGGGACCTGCCCGGGAGATCCAGTTTTTAGGGATTAAATGGCAAGATGGGCGTCGCCAGATCCCGATAGAGGTGATCAACAAAATAACAGCTATGTCCGCACCAACTAACAAAAAGGAAACACAAGCCTTCTTAGGTGTTGTGGGTTTCTGGAGAATGCATATTCCAGATTACAGCCAGATTGTACGCCCTCTTTATCAAGTGACCAGGAAGAAGAATGATTTTCAGTGGGGCCCTGAACAACGACAGGCTTTTGAACAGATTAAACAAGAGATTGTGCATGCAGTAGCCCTTGGACCAGTCCGTATGGGACAAGATGTTAAAAATGTGCTCTACACCTCAGCTGGGGACAATGGTCCTACCTGGAGCCTCTGGCAGAAAGTACCAGGGGAGACTCGAGGTCGACCCCTAGGATTTTGGAGTCGAGGATACAAGGGTTCCGAGGCCAATTACACCCCAAATGAAAAAGAGATACTGGCAGCATATGAAGGAGTTAGAGCTGCTTCAGAGGTAATTGGTACTGAAGCACAACTTCTCCTGGCACCCCGATTACCAGTACTAGGCTGGATGTTCAAGGGTAAGGTTCCCACTACCCATCATGCAACTGATGCTACATGGAGTAAATGGATTGCATTAATTACACAGAGGGCTCGAATAGGAAACCCTAATCGCCCAGGAATCTTAGAAGTGATCATGGACTGGCCAGAAGGCAAAGACTTCGGAATGCCACCAGAAAAGGAGGTGACACGTGCTGAAGAAGCCCCACCATATAATGAACTACCAGAGGATGAGAAGCAGTATGCCCTGTTCACCGATGGATCCTGCCGTCTTGTAGGAAAGCATCGGAAGTGGAAAGCTGCTGTATGGAGTCCCATACGACGAGTCACAGAAGCCACAGAAGGACAAGGTGAATCAAGTCAATTTGCAGAGGTAAAAGCCATCCAGCTGGCTTTAGACATTGCTGAACGAGAAAGGTGGCCAAGGCTGTATCTTTATACTGACTCATGGATGGTGGCAAATGCCTTGTGGGGGTGGCTAAAGCAGTGGAAGCGAAGCAACTGGCAGCGTAAAGGTAAACCTATTTGGGCTGCTAAACTGTGGCAAGATATTGCTACTCGGCTAGAGAAACTAGTCGTGAAGGTACGTCATGTAGATGCTCACGTACCTAAAAGTCGGGCAACTGAGGAACATCGAAACAACCAACAAGCAGATCAGGCTGCTAAAGTGTTCCAAATAGATTTGGACTGGGAACATAAAGGTGAACTATTTTTAGCTCGGTGGGCTCATGACACTTCAGGTCATCAAGGAAGAGATGCAACATACAGATGGGCTCGTGACCGAGGGGTGGACTTAACTATGGACTCTATTGCACAGGTTATCCATGATTGTGAAACATGCGCCGCAATTAAGCAAACCAAACGGTTAAAACCTTTGTGGTATGGGGGGCGGTGGTTGAAATATAAATATGGGGAGGCCTGGCAAATTGACTATATCACACTCCCTCAAACCCGCCAGGGTAAACGCTATGTGCTTACCATGGTGGAGGCAACCACCGGATGGCTGGAAACATACTCTGTGCCCCATGCCACTGCCCGGAACACTATTCTGGGCCTTGAAAAGCAAATCTTGTGGCGACATGGCACACCAGAGAGAATTGAGTCGGACAATGGGACTCATTTCAAAAACAGTCTCATAGATAACTGGGCCAAAGAGCATGGCATCGAATGGGTATATCACATCCCCTATCATGCACCAGCATCTGGGAAAATTGAACGATATAATGGGCTGTTAAAAACTACCCTAAAAGCAATGGGGGGTGGAACCTTTAAAAACTGGGATAAGCATTTGGCACAAGCTACCTGGCTAGTTAACACCAGAGGATCCATCAACCGAGCTGGCCCTGCTCAGTCAGATCTTTTACATACAGTAGAAGGGGATAAAGTCCCTGTGGTGCATGAAAGGAATCTGTTGGGAAAAACTGTCTGGGTTCTTCCTGCTACAGGCAAAGGTAAACCCATTCATGGGATTGCTTTTGCTCAAGGACCTGGATGTACTTGGTGGGTGATGCTGCAGGATGGTGGAGTCCGATGTGTCCCTGAAGGTGATCTGATCTTGGGTGAGAATACTTAATTCTGAACTGCATGATGTTAATTGCTGCATAATACTAACAGTGTTCATAAGTGTCTTTCAGGTTAAGACAGTGGTGACGAGACCAGAGCTAGCTGCAAGTGGCGTCCAGTAACCTCCTCGAGACTGACATCTTTAACCTGCAACCCGTGGGCATGAACTGTGACAAAACTCATACCATGTCTCCTGCCCTGAGAGACTCCTAGCCAGATGGAAACCCACAATCCTGAACTAAATGAACTTGATGAACTTTTTTTTTCTGTATAGAGATGAATCATAAACTAATGTTATCTGTATATATTTTAAAATGAAAAGTTAGTGGTGATCTGAGTATGACGTGAATGGTATGGAATAAGGGGTGGAATGTCCTGGTTTGGCCTAAACCAGGCCGATTTTCCTTTCAGTGATTTTTACTTTCAGCTAAGTCTCCTCTAAATAACTGCACTTTCTGAAACTAACTGCATGTTTTTGCAGACAGTGTCTGCTTCCAGGACTGATAACGCTCGAAGTTTGTAGTTATCGCTGAGGCACCGGTAGGGATGTTGTGCAGTAAGGCTCTTGCTGTACTTTTTTTTTCTTAGAGAAACCAAGGTCACCGCTGGATTCCTCACTGCTTACAAGTGAAAAGCTGAAGGGGGGGTCGCAGCTGCAGGGGGGAGCAGACAGGGCAGGTGACCCAAAATTGACCAACGAGGGTATTCCATCCCATACACGTCATTCTCGGTATAAAGCGGGGGGATCACGAGGGTCTCGCCCCTCTTGCTCGCTCTTGCTTTTTCTGCTATGGCTGGTGTCCAAGGAGGACTCTGACTGTTTTCCTGCTGCCCCCGATTCTGATCTGCATCCCTGAATCCAGCTCTCGACCGTCGCTAGGCCCAGCCTGGGCCTTCCCGGAGCCTGCCCTGCAGTGCCGGTGGTGACGTTGCCGACATCGGGGGAGCTTGATCTTGGTTTTGTATATATATTTGTATATATTTGATTATTCCAATATTATTATTATACTCTTTTTCATTATTATAGGTTTATTAAAACTGTTTTAACTTTCCAACCCGTAAGTCTCTCTCCCTTTTCCCTTTCCCTTTCCCTTCGGGTGGGGGGGGGAGGGTTAACAGAGAGCGTCTGCTGCAGGTTTAATCGCCAGCCCAGCTTTAAACCGTGACAGTATGGTAAGACAGAGTAATTTGACTAACTGAATCTGAGGAAGGACAATACAAATAGAGCTGTGTACAGGGGCAATAGAGGGGAGGAGCACACAGAAAACTTATAAAATGCACAAACAGAATCAAGAGTGCTGTAGTTCTTGAGGAGGATGTTTTCCAACATTTCAGGGACACCTTTTCTCAAAAACAGTGTATGTACTGCTGAGTCTGTGGATGGAGCACTATCAGAAGAGCTTATAACACCTGCACAAGTCAGAGAACTTGAAGAGAAGTTTAAGGCAGCATGGGGTGGCTGAGCAAGGCTCACAATGGAACTCAGCTGAGAGATCTTTCCAGCAGTCAGTGAAGCTTAAAGAAGTCTGTGAAACTTTCAGGAGTCCCTTTGAGATTGCAGGCTGCTTGGTAATGTCCCCAGGGTCTCAGGCCTGTAGAGAAGAGCCTTCCTAAGTGAAAAAAGATAACAGTCCCCTGAGGGTATTTGTTGTTTTCCTTAGTCTCTCCAAGGACTTGAAGCTATTCTGAGGTGATTAGCTATAGAGCTGAGTACTGTATCTTGGCAAAAAAATGTGGTATTCCTTATACTGCAGTCATGAAAGGCATGTTTTAAAAAATTCAGGAGTGTGGCACAAATAGAAGCAGATATCCGGACTGCTTCAGTCCATGATCTATTTCAAACATACTTGAGAGGGAGGCATGGTATGAATGTTTTCAGGTTTTTCCCCTAATAATTTTTGATGCTGTCACCTTATTTCTATAGCTGAGATTGGCAGCTCATATGTTTCCATGAAAATACTGTACATTTATGGAAGTGTCAGAAAAAAATTGGTATAATTCAGTTTAAAAGGGCAATCAATCAAGAGACATGAATCTATTGGAAATGAGGCTTCATTAGTTCCAGTGCTCAGGAAACTGTTCGTTCCCTGAAGCAATCTACTAAATCTTAAAATATAAAGCATGTTATATTAAAAATGGAAGAAAACAAGGAAGACCACACTGAACTGCAATTGATCAACTCCTTGAAAAGCCCTTGCCTTTTCACATGCCAAATCAATACCGCCAGAACGAAAAAGTGCTGTGTGGATGAACTTGAGGTTACTCATGCTGGGTTAACAGAGACTGAGATATTGCCAACATGACATGGTTGTTTTCCTTCTCAATCACCTCAGCTATTCATGAACCTGAAAGAAAACTCCTAGGGAGGGGTCATTTTTCAGGCATTCTGCGATTGTCATCTTTTACCTTTCAGATGTTCTACAGAAGTGTTCTACAGTAGAACAAATTTAGAAGAGCAGCTTTTGAAGTCAAGGATAAATCAATCAAATAAAAGTTGTTATGAAGGTGAGAGTAATGCTGCCTGCCTTTCATAATATCTTTGTGCAGCACCTAAAACTGAGAGGCTCAGATCTAACTAGTCTCAGACATAATAATTTGCATTTATACTTGTTTGTGGCTTGGCAGATGATGAGGAATCATGCTGGACATATGATCTGAAAGAAATCCACTGAGGCCTTGGAATAAAGATATGTTTGGAGAAACTAGCTTTGTATTCTGTGATAAAAGTGGATTGTGTGCAACCAGCTCTTCATTACAGTTATGATGAACTGATTTGATTTGACCTTTTAAGGATGTTAAAGACCATTGAAGAACTTTGAAGCAAAGGATGTGTTTCAATGAAAATAAAGATTGAAGTCATAATTATTAAGTTTCTAAGTTACTGGAAAATACAATAAGCACAAATAAGTGGGTGCTTCAGTATCAGGATTTGCTGCCTTTAGGGTAATTATCTTTTAATGATAAATTGGAGAAGAAAAAAACCAAACCCACGCATGCATGAGTTCTGCTTTTTTCAGCACTGGCCATCTTGTCTATTGCCAAGATTTTTCTGTACAGATTATAAAAGGGAAGAGTCCTAATTAATTTTAATTTTTGAAGATTTGAATGCCATAGGTCGTGTATTTAGTCAAGTTTAAAAACTGTTTTGAAGAACAACCACAAAAATAAGTCTTCATGATCATATTTGTGAAGATAAATATGCACGTACCTGTCTCTTTGAAACTCAGGAGGCTGTCAATTAATATGCAGCAAGATCGGGTTTGTTCAAAAAACCTTTAAGTCAGACTTTTAAGCAAATTCTGATTTTGGAATAGTTAATTTTTCAAGGGCTTCATTTGCAAAAGCCTTTTAAGAATACAGTCTACTCTGTTCTGAAAGAACATCTTCAGTGGCATGCTTGCATGATATTTGTATATGTGTACTTTGTGGAACCAGCTGATCTGCACCATTTGTTTCACATTTTTTTTTTCTGATGGTGCTAATAGCTTTTCCTCGTCCCTAGCTTATTGGTGAGTATCTCCATGCATTTAGGGGTAACCATCAAGAGCAGGTGTCTGTGAAATGTGATGACCTGCCACTGCGTGACTCATTGTGAATGCTGGGACCCTGAAAGCCAGCACAGTTTGCAGGAACATATCCCATGCTGTGTAACTGTTCTTGCCAGGAAACTCATTCTCTGGAGAGTATGCTAAGAATACAATCCCGTCAGTACAAACTGGAGCAGGTCTTCCTCATTTGAAACTTCAAATAAATCCTTTTTATGTAGTTCAGGTAGCTAATTAACTGTTGATCTAGAGAATACGTATTGCTGGTATTTATAAAACATAGTGTGAATACTCAAAATAGTTTTCTCATTTCTTCAGCCCCAAGTTTTCTGAAGGACTTCAGGATCCATCATGTGGAGTTGGAAATATTCTTTCTTCTGTGGGTTTCCTGCAGCAAGGCTGGCTGTTTTCATGTGTCTCCTCAAAATCTTCAAAGTCTTTCAAAATTGCCTATAGCATGACTTTCCATGTGAAGTTTAAATGGATGCCTTTTCACTTGCTGTCTGTTGTCATTTCAAAAAGCAGGGTAGGAGGGTAGTATATTAAATTCAAGTATTCATGCCTAGCAGATTAGCCAGGTTTGCCTCTTATCCTTCAATAAACAATATTGTGAGTTTGTAATAACATCAGAGACTTCCAAATCAAGCAGCTTGTTCAATTGCCTTTAAGTATTCTGACTTACCATGAAATGAACAGGTTAAGAAAGAGATGGTTGTTTCTTTTTGTAAATACAACTGTCATAAAAAAATTACCAAATGTAAGATGCCATAAATGAGGTTCTTCTTAAATCAGCAGCAAGGCGCCCTTTTCTTTGATCTGATGTGATTTATCACATCAAGAGGGGCATATATCAAATTAGAAGAATATCAAGGGGTTTAACCATTCCAAAGGGAAGATAGGCAGGGTGGGAATGAGTCACACGCATCGTGCCTTACATCTGCCTTTTGATAGTTTACGCTTCACAATAAAGTAACAGATTCTAGATAATGTAATTGTCATAGTCTTTATTTTAGAAATTACTGTGTAATTGTGGATGAGTGTGCACTATAAATTCCATTTAGGGAAAGTCCCAGGAATATGATTCTTCCGCTGGCATTACTGAGAAGGTGTATTCAAATAGATCTTTCAACTTGAAGAATGCCTTAGGCTGGTCAGAGCAATGTAATAATGCTGTCCAGGGCAAATAATTACATCCTTGCCACTACTTTATTATAATAAGCAAAGATCAGGTGGGTTTTTAAACATACTGAATTTTAGGGATTTTTTTTGTCACTCCAGTAAATTTGATCCATCTGTGGCTGCTCAAGGATTAGAGCAAGAAGCAAATAAATATTATAGAATAAAAGCATCCTCAAAAAAGACAGGAAGTGTTGAAATATATTAAATTTTTAAGTCACACTGAGATTTTGGCCATTGTTTTTCCTACTTTGAATAGCTAGATGCTTGCATTTGATCTGATTCCAATGGTTTGCTGTCATTGCTTTCTGGCCACAGACTCGTGGAGTAGCTTATTATGGGTGGACTTCTGGAGGCCAATTCCTCACTTGTATCTGGGTTTACTTCAAATTTACATGAGATTGTTCAAGGCTCTGTCTAAATGAGCTTGAGTTTGACTTGTGAAGAATTTTTCCTTGTATCTAACTGAAAATTTCCGTGCTGCAGCTTATGTCTGTTGCCTTTTGTTTTGCTAAGCTACTGATGTTTCACATTACGGTGCTTTTATTGAGAATCCTGAAGATTTCTCAGAAGTTTTTTCCTTTCCCCATTTAAATGAGGTATGCTCTTTCTGGGATTGTTACGTACACTGAATATGTAGAGGGAATGTTCACTAATTGCTCAATAAGTAAGAAAAGACAGAATTTTATCCATTTTCTTGCTCATCTAGACTGGGCAATACCTCAGCAATACTAGATTAACCGTCTTAATTTTGTACCACCGCTCTTCGGAAAGAAAGAATGAAAAGAATTTTTAAAATGGAATTTTAAGTGTTAAGTTCTTACTACTTCCATTAGTCTAAGCTGAGAGATAAGCACTTACTTTTTAGCTTTGGAAAATCTGTTAGATGAGGTATGAGCCTGTGGGGAAGAAGCTGGTCACTTGTGCTGTTGTGGAGACCAGTGGTAGAAGTGCAAGCCAGTAGCTGCAGTATGTTCTATTGTTGAATGGTATTACTGTCTTTGTTATTTGTAATAATCAGTTATTGTCTTATCTTGTCTATTTTCTCTTTAATAAATCCCCTCACTCTTTTTCATACATCTCCTGTTTTATCAGGAGCTATAATTGATAGGTCTATTATTTGTTACAAGCTCAACTTAGTCTTATATCACGAGAAAAACCTCAGCTTGTGCATAACTAAGTGCAAGGCATGGTTCTGAATTCCTTTTCTGGTAGAGACTATTCCTGTTACAGAAGTCTCTGAGGATACACAAATCTCTTTTTGTGTGCATTACAAAAGCAGTGACTATTCTTTCTTTATTGACATCTTTGGCAATGCTGTATTAGGTTAATCTACCCTACTTGCTTTTCTTCCCTTCCCTAATCTCTATTTCTGGAAATTTTATCCACACTATCAAATAAAATGTTGTTACTGTGAAGAAGGGGATAGTCTAGTTTCTTTAACAAAGTGCAAACAGAATTTCTGTTCGTAATTAGAACCTGAAGGTTTCTTCTCATTCTCTAGAGAATACAGTAGAAATAGAATTATAAAAAAGGAAAATTATTGTAACAAGCAACCGTTCTTGTATGTCTCGTGCTCAGTAACTGTTATATAGATTTAAAACCAGTCATTGGCAATGTCTTCTGTTTTTATAAATCCTGTAGTTAAGAGAATGCCTGGATCTTTGCATTTGGAATATTTACAGAGACAGCTCTACAAATGTTCTGCTGAATTTGACTTTCTGTACAAGAGGTGCTCTTCACGGGTATTTGTGTCAGTACCATTAGGACTGCAGAAGCATTTATGTTCTCCCAAACTATGCTTAACCCTTGTAGGCTACGAACATGAGGCGACATGGTTCTAAGGATGCTTTGACCTACTTGAGACAGGAAGGCTGAGGACAAAAGGAAGAAAAATGCATCATCTTGCTTTTGGTCATAATCTGAGTCTTGGAAGTTTTAAAAGAATACTGGATAATAAATAAATGTCTGGGGAGGAAGAAATGCAACACTCTCTTGAAGGGAAGAATTAAACTCTCTTTGCAGGGATTTCACAATGAGAGAATAAATACAGCATTCACACTCCACTCGTTCTCCATTACAGTTTGCTCTTATCTTCTTTTTATTATTTTTTCTTTTTTGTATTTCTCACGAAGTTCTGTTGATGCTTTTTGAGACTTAGCATGAGATGGGTGACTATAGTCACAGGTGTTTTGCATGCCATTACCTGGACTACTTAACTGCGTAAACAAGTCCTTGAGCCTTTAAAGTCTGCCTGTATTCTTCATGTGCCACTCCTGACACATTATAAAGTGTTATCTAACTTAAGCTTGCTGGGGGAGGGGGGAGAGAGAGGTAGTAACTGAAGTTAAATAAATAAATCTATATCTCAGACTATATCATGATGCTGCACAAACCATTTACGCACTTCTACAATTCAGATTGCAAATACATGCATTAATGCTTGAAGTTCTAATGAAATAAGAATGTTTTTATGATCAGGGAGCTTTTGATTGAACTGACTACAGTGGCTTTGCATAGACTTAAACTGAAATTCAAGGTGTCTGTGTCACAGTTGCTTGGCAATGCACTTATAAGCATACTAGAAAGAAATATATGTGATCTGCTTCACTAAAAATAAACATTAAACAATGCACTATATATATAATTGGCTTTTCATGCTGGGAAATACGATTATAAACACAAGAGGATTATGCCTGTGGTCAGCTAATACTCACTGGTGATCGACGAAGTAAAAAGCTGGTGTCACAGCAGATATTCTTGAATGCGTAATCTTTTCAAAAGTTAAACTTATTCTGTCTTTTCCCTTTGCAGGTGCCTTGCGTTATTTTAATGTATGTTTATGTGTGAGCTTGGAAGATAATATTCAAATCAACTTGAGTGATAACAGGTCAGTCTGATAATTGACTTCACAATTTAACAAAAGTCTTGACTTTTTTGACCCAGTTCCCTAAGCAGGGGCCGGGTAGCTTCCGTACTTGTCGTTGTCTGTGACAAAATGATGGTAGAAGCTTCCTTACTGATACTGAAAACATTTAAAAAACAAGCTTACTGAAAACAATTCTGTGATTTTTATTCATCTGTTCCCTTAAAACTTCTGTATTTATTATTATTGAATTTTTTCCTGTTCACTTTAAGGTTCCTTGGCTTGTGAATTAGAGCTTATAAGAAGCAAGAAAGTTGGAAACTTTTTCTCCTGTTAGAATTTTCTGAGACCTCACTTCTGTAGTAATGTTCTATTGTAGACAGAGGGTTCTGCTTTTCCTGGTAGCAAACAAGTTTCAATACTGATATTCTGAAATAAGGTAGTTATTCATAATGCCACGCATGCAAAAATATATTCCCATATTCCCCAGGCCCAACAAATTGCATATAAATGTGACTCCTGAGAGTAGAATCAAACTTTATATGCTTCTGAAAAAGTTATCTTCTAGTCTTAGTTAGAAACAGCCTTGAGCTCATAATTGCTGGTTTATACTGGTCCACATAAAAATATACAGAAAAAGTAATCCAGTGCTCAGGGGAGTAGATAGATAGATAAAATAAAAGCCTAAGATACTAGAGAACACTGCAGAGTTAGTAGGAGCTTTAGTTATCTGCTTCTGGATCTTTCCTTTTTAGAGGATTCTACAAGAATCTTTACTGAATTATTCCTGCATCTTTTGTTTAGGAAGAATTTATAGGAAATTATTTTTTATTCATATTGGATATATATGTGAAAATGTTGGTCTTGGGAGGAGTCAAAATGCTGGGTACTACCTCAGGAAATAAACACAATTTGGGCCTAAAAAGCTCAGATTAATTTATACTTTTACTTTCTTCAGTTGCTTTCAAGATGACTGATGCTGCAGAGAAATTAATTTTACCTCAATAGAAATGCTAAAATATATTAGTATTATGTATACATGTTCATACATTAACTTATATTAGTGTACATATCTTGGTCCATATGGGTGTATTTTAGTTGTCCGATAATTCTTGGGAGGAAAAAATTCCTACCAGTAGAGTGCCTCCCAAGCCACCTGAAATCAAGACAGTAAGACCAGCGGCACCTTGAAGCCTGTTCCGTCAAAAGAACAATGGCTTAATTAGGAGATTTGAAAGGTATCTCCAATGTCTAATGTTTCTCAATATTTCTTGCTTTGCCTTTTTCACAGTCCATGATACTGTGACTTTCTTATGACCGCGTTGCTTATCAGTATCTTCTTTGATGTGTTTGGTCTGTGGCTTTATACTTTGTGTAAGCAGCATATTAACAGCAACTGTTTTGTTACATGTTTATTTGAAAATGGAAAATGTAGCAGATTGTCCACTTCAAGGTTCTAGACTACAACATATGAGATGATCTCATCTGAAAGGAGAATTTGAAGTATTTCTTACTATTTTTATCCCCTTGCTTGCACTTTCTGATCTATGGATTATGGTAAAAACAGGTTTTCAGTTGTACCTCCATAGCTTGTCTTTATCCATGTAACAATGGAGTCCTATTTCTGGGGAGCATCCAGACAGTCATAGTTTTACATATGTTTTCAAAGACTTACCTTAGATTAGAAAAACCGCCTTGGGGCAAGTACTTCATTCCTTTTTCTCATAGCTGGATTGAATCTAGCTATTCTGAACTGTTTTCAGGTACACTTTCTACTAGTGCCTCTCTGAATATTACTAATGATAAAAATATTTTCTAATGATAGAAATATAATGATAAAAATGCCTTTTTTAAGAAACTTTATTTCCCAGTCTGATGTTCAAGTTATTTCTCTGTTAAACTATTCCTGATTTGCCTCACTTAAATGTGCTGGTTTAGTGGCAAGATGTTACTGAAGCCAAAGTAATTGAGTGAAATCAAGAGGAGAGAAAATGATTACAAGCGGATTATATGTTGTTCACCTACTAAGCATGGATGTAGTCCCCAAGTTAGCCTCAAGCCTTTATTTCGGTGATTTGCTATTTCCTAATGAGATGGCAACTAACTGCAAAATCCAGCCAGGGTTCAATCTTA
Organism: Nyctibius grandis; assembly: GCF_013368605.1. Taxonomy (NCBI): domain Eukaryota; kingdom Metazoa; phylum Chordata; class Aves; order Nyctibiiformes; family Nyctibiidae; genus Nyctibius; species Nyctibius grandis. The sequence continues at coordinate 11,593,075 of NC_090670.1, forward strand.
TCTAAACTAAATTTTCTGACACTGCATCTACTTGGATTGCACCTGAAAATCTATCCAGACAGGTTGAACTGACAATTTGATACCGAGTCCCTTATAAGTGTGGGTAATCTCTGTCAGCAGTATGCTAATATTCAGTCTTAGTCACTTTTAGTACGTCCAACTCTGTAGAAAGACAGAAAGAAATTACAAAGAAGAACAAACTGATTTTGGGCATGACTTACTTCATATTCACAAAACGAAAGATGGAATTAATACATTAGTATTTCCCCAATTTTTTTTTTTGAAAGAATTTGTCCATCTTACTTTCTCTGCTTTAACTTTCTGGTTTCAAGCCTGTCTGCATATAGCAGATATGCAGAACAGGACTTGAGTGTGAAATGTATCCTAGTACAAACACCTATTTATATTTGGCCTGTAATGCTAGGGGAAACATCATTACTAATAGTGTAATATTGTATGGAATCGAAGTATAATTTATGTCATGGGAGATGTGACAGGAGAGAGACTGTAATGTGTATGATTGCGGGGAAAAAACTGTGTTTACGTTGTTATGATTTTTCTAAAAGCATGCTTTTAAGTTCTATTTTTTTTCAGAGTTCATTTTACCAAAAAATTGACCACCCACACATTTACCATTTAATGCATTTCCTTCCATGCAATAGTTGGTTCAGTTCTAGTCAGTGTCATGCGTTGATGGTGCTAATTTCTTTCAGTGCTGTTGCACCTATTTTACAAAAGAGAGTATGATGATCTCTAGCGGTCTGTCTTTTTCCTTTTTAATGTAAATGTCATTTCTTCTCGTTGGTTTTGTAGCGGTCCATGCATTTCACTTCTTCCCCGTGTAAGGTTCAAAAGCTTTTACTAGCTTGTCACTTGCATCAGGTAGCAGCTGGCATTGTTGATGTGTTCTCCCAAACGTGTACAGCAAGGATATGGCTAAATGTGATAGCTTTATGCTCTGGTTGCTCTGCTTTTACACAAATAACCCAGGTATGCTAAGCCTAGACACCTTCAAATAGTTTTCTTCGGTAGTTAAATGACAGAATATCACATTAGCATTTCAGTAAGGCACTTGGTGATTTGTTTTCTTCTTGAAAATTCTTGATTTCCATATATCACCTTGTTCTTTTTCACTGAAATTAAAGTTCTGAAGAGACTGGAATTCATATTTCAGTCTTGTTGATGTGTTTATACATTTTGTATTACATGCTTGGCTTTTTCTTCTATCTGCTTGATATAACAAATGGTTTATTAGCTCAGTTCTGCTGATTTCTTTTTTTTAAATGTTTCAAGGTGGCTGAAAAATGATTCTGAATTTTGTGACAGTTGAGATGTTTGATTCATTCCACAACAGACAGGCTGAATTCTGAAAGTTTGAGTCCATTTCTGCGTTCCCCAAACTGAGCCACAGTATCTGTGTATGGCTTGGGAGGGGAAGTTTAAAAGGTTTAAAAGGACAGAGAAAAGCATACTGTACACAGAGGATAAGAGGTTGTGACACAATTCGTCTGGAGCTCCCAGCTGCATCCGTAGGTCTCAAGGGAGTTTCAGCATTTTAACTAGGGCTAATGCAGTCCAAGTTCATAAATAGCAAAGTAATCTACAGCTGGTACATGTTTATTATGAGAGAAAGCATTGTGCTTCTGTAATATACAAATTCAGCAAGAATTACACTTATTGACCCCTTCTCTCAATCATTTCACTTCATGTTCTTTCTCTTCCTGGGTTCCAGGTTTTTTCCTAGGCCCTCCCCATTTGAGTGGATTGTGCCAATTAACTTTATGAGCATTATTAGGGTATTTTTGTATTTTTTTTCCCCCAGCTAACTTCATAGATAGTGCTGTGAGCCAGTCTTCAAAGCTACTGAACACTGATAGTTCCTTGTAGGACAGGGAAACAACTGGGGAGTTTAGCACCCTTTGAAAATGTGGCTGTATCTTTATATCTTCTGTTTGATCAGCAGGCTTCTTATGTCAGGATTACACTGATATCTGGTGGCAACATTAGCTTGGCTCTGAACACAGCATAACTCAATTAGCCAGATTTTACTTCCCTAGGCTTGCCTGCCTCCTTTCTTCTCTGTGCTTTCTCTGTGGATCAAACTCTTCTCTTGGTGTGAGAGCACTAAAAAGCTGAGCTAGCTAAATCTTTACAGTAGTTTCATTCAGGATTTGATTATGATTCACAGGACTTGCAAAAAGAAAAAACAAACAAATAAATGAGCTTTTCCTGACATGCTGTTCCCAAGTGACTTGTTTCACCTCTCACAAAGAAGGTGCAGAGACAAAGAACTTAGGCAGACTATAAATTCAAAATCTGAATTGTAGGTAAATTTAAAAATAAATTTATTCTGCTACCCTTTTCCTTCCAAGAGCTAACCGACTTGCCTAAAGAGGAGGATATCCTCATTTGTACAGCAAGGAGACCAATACTGAGTAACAAAATCATTTAACGCTAAATTACAAGCAGTTTCTCTGGCTTTCTTTTTCAGCCACATTTGGGCATATACTGTTTGGTCTGTACATTTAGAGGGTTGTCCTTGGGTATTCTTAGACACAGATGCAACACATTTTCAAAAGCCTGTTTAAAATCTCTGTTTTCTTGAGTTGCTACAGTCCCCTGCCTGTAGGATAGAGAGTACTCCTGGGGCTGACTGGCATCCTGGATTGCTCATTATAGAGAGCAAGAATCTCTACAACATCAAAATGCAACTTTTTGCTAACTTTGTAAAAATGTTGCAGATCAGAAATATGCTTTCTAACCCTTCTGGGACCTCTTTCAGTGCAAAATCCCATTGGGGAAGTACAGTCTCCTGCAAAATAATGCTCAGGGTGACAAAGGTAGCAAAACAGCTCTTCAGTCAGGTGTGGTGGATATGAACAGGCTGTCTGGTGTCCCAGAGATGCCTGTTTTCTCTAGCAGTCCCTTGAACTGGCAGGAGGGACAAATCGTATTTCTCCGACACTGGCTAGGTAAATTAACACGAAGCTTTGGGATTATAGCTAAAAGAGGAGGAATCAAAAATCTGGCCTGTGCCACATATACCTTCCTTGTTGTCCTCCAGTCGCACTGGAAATTCTGTTCTTGTCGTAGGAATTGGTTAGTTTTACCTGTATGATCCTTTGGCAAGATGGAGGAGGAACTGCATTCATATTTTGCTGCTTGTTTTTAAAACAACTAGCCAAATAATATCAAAATTTCTGCTACAAAGAAGATGTATTTTACTTTAAAATGGCCAAATAGAGGAGTGGTCTATTGCAGGAATCAGCAGACCTGCAGGACCTGAGGTGCTGGGACAACTGAATTGTACCGTACTGAGCAACTTGTGTCTGTTGTGTAGGCAGCGAGGCTCTGCCTGGGAAAAGGGAAGGTGGGCTGCTCCTGGCTGACTCCAGACATTATAGGCCCAAGTGCACATTGGTCTCCTGATCCCTTGCTGCTACTACCCTCTTATCACAGTGCCCTCTCTTTTAATTTTACTTTGAATTTCCTCCTTCTCAGCATGCCAAGTGTGTCCTGCTGAGAGCGTGAGCATGCACATGTAGGAGTTGCAAAATAAGAGGGGAAGCATTAGGGTCTTCACACCCTCTGTAAGGCCCAGGCAGATCTGAACCTGAGAAGGCTTCACACTGTCTCATGTGAAATTACTCATGAGCAGTGTATAAAAAAAATATATACATAAATGAGTAAAAGTTGAAGCTTTCTTCCTTATTTTCCCCCCACTGCCCTTCTCCCTGGATCGAAGATGAAGAATCAGCAAAGAGAACTATGGTAGCCTTAGGCAAAGTGCTGCTGAGATGGGACTGCAAAGGAAGAAAAGAGAAGGCTGAAAACTTTCAGCACAGTCAGCCTTGGGCACTGAATACAAACCTAGCAGCTCTGGAAAGACTTCATCAGTGACTAACGATTGTGTTCTTCTCTGCAAACCTTTTGTGTAATATCTGCTGCAAATTAAGTTTTGATAGTTAAAAGAACACACAGGGTGACTGAATGTGCTTTTTGATATCTCCTGTATATAGGCACTGCCTGTCTTTTTCCATGGATCACTTGCCTCTGCTGTATTATAACACTGGACAGGTTCAGCATAACTATTAAACAGTGGCCATGTGGGAGCTGATATAGCCCAACCCTTAGATGCATTTTTCTCTTTAAAGAAATCTTATATGCAGGCAAGCCTCAGGGTGAGCTGTGAAAGCATTAGAAGTGGCTAACGTAAGAAATATTTCAAACTAATGCTATTGTAATAAAATAATTATGTCTGGTATTGGTTGGTTTAGACTGCTGACTAAAACTATGCTGCATCAAAATGCTGTGATACCAGTATATCAAACAATACTGCCTTTGAAATAAGCATACTTTGAAGCTTCTGGACCATATTCACTGGTATGTTGCTTCCATTTATATTGGTGTGAAACTAATTATAGGCAAAACATTTATTGCAATATAGTAGAAGAGGATGACTGTGGTTTAGAGTGTTTGTTTAAACAGGGCTGATATTGCTTAATATTAGATTATTAGTATGCCAGTGAGACCAGAAATGTAACCCAGTTCTTTCCTGATGGAGATGTGCAGAAAGTAAAAATGCACTGAAAGTCTCTGAAAGAGTTCTTTCGGGTTTGAATGTACTAAAAAGGTGAGTTACACAATGTTGTTTTGTTTTTTTGTTTTGTTTTGTTTTTTTCTTGGAGATGATGCTGTATAATTGCATATATATGCAATATATATATAGACCTTCTGGGGAGTTTTCCTCTTTTGTGCCAGATGCACATACCCCAACACTATCCTGTATGACTGCAGCACCTCTGCTGTAATCTTGTCTGCTTTAAATGTGTCCATCCCAACAGGACACCAAGAAGATAGGGTAAGAAAAGAAATACATAGCTAAGCATAGGTAAAGAGATAGTTAACATATAATATCATATGTTAAGATAAAAAATAACTATTTGCTCAAAGACATAAGAATTAGTTTGGGTTTTTTTTTTTAGTACCTGGGTCAGATGTCTAGTGTGAAACAAGATTTTAAAGACAGCATATTTAGTCTAGTAATATTGTGCAATAGTAATTCATTGAACATTATTTGGATGTTGTTAAAAGGTAACAAAATGGCCAGTAAAGCACAGAATCACCATAAACTCATTAAAAACATGAATATTCGAATGTTTCTTTTCACCTGATTATACCTGAAGAATCATAAATTCTTAAAAACAAGCACTCCCCCCCAAATTTTATTTGAAATAACTTTTGTTACCTCTTCTTTCAAATTACTCATTAGGAAGCCTAGGAAGTATATAAGTAAAGCAATCCTGTTTCTTGTTTCTTATTTTTGTTTCTTTGTACTTGCAAGGAGTTTTACTAGAATAGGAAAGTTGAAACTATGACCTTTTCTACTTAAAGCAGCAAAAACCACACAATAAAGCAAATCTTTGTAGGGCTAGTAAATGGCATGTAGCATGTTGATGAAAATAAAAGTATGACATGTTTTTTTCCTTCCAAGTAAAACCCTACTGTGTTTTAAACATACTTTTTATTAATAATATCTAGTTATTGTGTTGGTTTCCAACTTACATGGCAGATGACTGCCAGAAATGTCACATGAGGCTATGGATAATAACCGGGGTTCTGCTATAGGCTCAAATAAAATGTTAACAAGCCACTTACATGGCTCAATACCTTTTCTTCCTCAGCAAAGAGGTAGTAGCCTTTCTCTGCCTATCAAGATTTAAAAGTCAGGTGCCGAGATTGACAACGGAGCTAGTTATTAGAACAACATTTTTGCTTTTGTTCTCAGGAAGACGTATCTCCAGGTAACATACTGACAACAGCAGACATACAGTAAAGACGATGTAGGGGTTTTTCTGAAGTTTTTCTGATTATTGCAGATCATGTGTTTATGGAGTCTCTGTGAGATTTCTTTCAAATTATTTACTTTAATATCCGTATCTAAAGGAAGAGCAGAGAGGGATTTCTAGTTTAATATCAGATTCTTGATCCTACTGCGAGTACCTTGAGCAAGTAATGAGGTAAAGAGTTTTTTTTCTCTCTGTGCTTGTGGCGAAGACTTGGCAACTGTAGTAGTTTCAAATGTAGAAACAGAGGTGCCAGTATCTTTACATACTGTTCAGCAAATGTTATGTAAATTCTAGGCTAGAATACAGGGGAAACAGGTTCACATTGATAAAACTTGTTCTGGGCCATAGGCTACGTAGACCATTTACTTATTGGTTGGAGTGAAAGGCCATGAAGATTACAACCTATTCTATACAAGAGCATTTTTTGGTGAGGGTGTGAAAAAAACTGTCATTTTTTAATAAAAACTTTGAGGTGTTTACTTTCATATCACGGTAGAATAAGGATATTTTAAACTCTTCACTCACCTTAGGAAAAAAATTCCAACCCACATATAGATGCAACATCGGATAAAAGCTCTGGGCTACGGGCACTATCTGAAAACAGGTTTGATGTTACTGGTGGAAAAATAGAACACAACATTTTAATTTCTTTTTGTTTAGGGAAACAACAGAATAGTAGACTTTTCCTACAAACAGTAGTCTTTTCTGAATTATAATATCTGATTACAATATTTATTACCTAATTTATATAGAGCTAACTAGTGCAGAGTGAAGAGGTAGATAGTATTTATTTTGTTACCCACAGGAGATTTAATGATAATTGGATTATCTTCAGTTCAATGACACGTCTCTAAAGTAAACCAAATAAAGGAATTTCAGTCTTTTTAAAAATAATTTCCATGATGAAAACTTAAAAAGTGACTGTTTAAACTAACTAAACTCGCTAGAGTTTTCACTAAAAATGTTGCACCTGAGATGAAATCCCCTCTATCAAGTACATGTAAAAAGAAGGTAGCTATATAAATAAGTAAATAACAGATAAAAGTATGCTTTTCTAGTATTTTCTGTTGAACAGGTCAGCACTGATTCTCTTTCACTTGCATTAATTTCATACCGGATCTGTCCTGGTCTTTGGTTGCTCCTGACTTAAACCAATGTGTTGTCAAAGGAGAACTGGAGCCAGTTTCTCTGGGTTGACAACCACTTGGAATGACTAGGGAAAATAGTCTTAAGTTTCCTTTCATCGGTAGTGAGCTGATTAAATTTAATGTAGGGGTATTTCAGTTAATTACTTTGCAATTCAAAATACAGAAACATTTACATAAAGTGTTTTCTAATTGTAAAATACTCTATAGAATAAGTTTTATGCAGGTATTATCTTACTGAATATGTTAGCAAGAATGCCATTTTAGAGTATCTAAATGCTCAGTTCTGTAGTTAGTCTGGTTATGAAAAACAGTAAGTGTATAACATACACTTTTCTTAAATGTTTTCTTAAAATGTCACTGGAGCATAAAACACTACAGAGCAAAGCCTGATACTTAGGTGTTGTAAGGAATTCCATTCCCTATCGACCTTGTTAGAGTTCTGTATGGAACTGGCATCTAATTGCAGAACTAGGGACTAAAATTTGTGTAGACTGACATAGCAACTTTAAGTACAATTGTAGTTTCACTTTTGAGTTTCTATAGAAGAGCCTGACCCTTCTTTATTAATTCAGAAGTTTTGCTGTCTTATTTTTGTGGGAGAGATTCAAGCTCAGAAAGGCTAGCTGGGCAAATGATTTTCCTATGCTTTTGATTAACATTTTAAAGAAATCAGATTTATGTATACACCAGTTCTTTAAAATATAACCTCAATAATATTAAAGATACAGCTTACACTGAAGGAAATCAATAATAGTCGTTTAAGAACACTATCTACATTTTTCTCTTCTCTGACATGCATACATTCTCATTAAAAATGTATGGTATTTATACTACAGAAGACGACTAATCGAAGGAGCTGTTAATGTATATATAAAATTTAATATGGGGTTTCATTTGACCATGTAGTGGAGAAAGGGAGGAAAAGGTATTGCGAAATGATCCTCAGTAAACAGACTTCTGCAGTTCTAAGCACAAGGATGAACTAAGGGAATTTTTTTATACAGCATGGGTGGATAAAGGCTTTGATTTTGTGTGTTGTGTGTGTCAGGGATAATGTTCGTTCTCCCCAGTACTGTAGTGCTACCTTCCCCAAAAACACTGGGCCAAATGAAGAGAAAGACACTAGGACTGTAGCTTCCTCATGGATTTGATAGAGACAAGAGAGCTGTGAGTTTTGACTCTCCATAGACTCAAAGGTTTCATGTGTCAGTGGAAATGGGTATGGTCTCATTTAGCTTTCCTCTGAGCTCTCAGAATACTAGGAAATTTCCTGTATTCATGAGACCTTTATTTGGGATTATTTTTTAATATTTCAGATAATAAAAAAATATATCTGTCAGTGTTTTCTGAAGCTGTCTTAGAGCAGTAATTGCGTACAGGCTTGAAGAGGGACATATAACTAAAATGCTGGTTTAACAGATTATACACATTCATAAGAATTACTCATTGAAATTCGTTCAAACTCAGAGGGATCCTGGAGTAGCAACTGCAAAATCAAGCAAACAGGCTATTGAATTGTAACAAAGCAAAATTGGAAAGAAAAGTGTTTGTATGTTGGAAGTTGGACCTTGTGGAAGCAGGTGGCTTGGTGCATAGTGAGTAACTAATCAACAGAAGATTTAATCTTCAAGGGCTGTTTTCCATTAGCGCTTTTCCTGTGTAAGCACTTATTGGTTGACCTCAAATAAAGCACTGCATCCTGTTGAAATAATGGCTTACTTGCAGGGCATTTTGTCTCCAGGTGACTGGTGTCATCACAAATGAATAACCATGTATTCTTACTTCTATTACAGTATTAAGAGTCATCTTTAAAAAGATAAGAATGCTCCTATTACTATGCAGGTAGGGCTGTGTGGAAGAGAAGCTGAGATGCTGAGTAACTAAAAAAGATGAGAAAGGATGGAATCGTATGGCTACTGAAACCATCAGCAGAAAAATGAATCATGCTCATAACATAGTCATCTGTCCTGGTCAGCAGCAGTGAGAAAATTATTTGTGCTTACAAATGTAAAGATTTTGAAGAATGGAAAACAAAAATAAAAAATGCAGGTTTGGATGTGATGTCACCAGGTAGTTTTTAAGTGTCTTCTAAATGCAACTTTTTCCAGGGATTTGGAATAAATTTATTTGAACTTTGAGGTCTTTGAGAGCTAAACCTCCTCAGTCTATGGTTCTCAAAGTACCTCCAAACAGCAACGTGTAATGCTTTGTCAGGTAAAACTGCCGTCACCTTCATCTTTGTTATGAGCTGACAGTAACAGAACAGATGGAAGGAGATAAGAAATGAAGAGAAGAAAGGTATAGAATTGCTTCATGTCAAAAAGGACAGAAATACTTAGCGCAGTAAAAGTTAAAAATGCATCAGGGTTAGTTCTCTGGAAGCTAACACACTAGTCTCTTGGGACCTTGCACAACTGTGAGCAGAAAAAGGGGAACCAATACACCTACGGACAGAAAGAAATCTGGAGTAAAATGTCTTATTCCACAGATATTTTAAAAAGTTTGCTCATAAGCCAACACAATGTATATATGGAATGTGAATATCGGCCACCAAGTTAAACAATGAAATTATGCAAACCTTATTCTGAAACCCTTCAGATATTCAATAGAGAGTCAAATAGTTTGAATTACACTTGTATTGAAGCGTAATTGCAGAGTGAAACCCTAATTTAAAACACTTGTAGTGATCCTAGCCAAAATCATCGCATAACTGCTAGGATTAACATTTTTGAAGGCAGTTTAATTTTTTTTCCCCCTTTACATGACCTTTTATTTTCCAAGCAGTATGATATTTTTTCTGAGGAAGAGGAATAAAGCCTACAGCAATCTAGTTTTAGAAGCTGCTGTAAAGAGTATAGTTGATTGGGATAGTTTGCCTGAACTCTCTACATTATAGGTGACAAAGCTATGAATTATTTTTCTGATTACACCTTACGCTGTCTGTAGAATGGTTTAGTGGCCTTCCTACGACTCTGCAAGCAGTGTCTGAATAGCTAACGAATGAGATGCCATTGTAACAGCAATTAGCAGTGTCTCAAGAACTGAATAGTGTCATAGGCACAGTAGAGGCAGACAAGGCTGGTCAGCACTAGGGATATTACAATACGCAGAACTGAAGATGTAGCCATGGCTCTGAGCGATAGTGACAGTCTCCCTTTCCTGCAAACTAGAAAAGGTGATGGGCTGCCCAGCAGACACGTGATGAATCTTCTGAGGGGACCTGAACAGGGAGCATGGCTTGTGCATAGGAGGGAGCGACTTCAGGGCACTGTATCTCTACAGTGCCCCCAAACATGATACTCAGCCTTAATGTGCAGTTGAAACCCTATAACTATTTCAGAAGAGAAGCTTATTAATCATAATTTTGTAGCTGAAATTGTTCTACCTGCAAGCCTTCTGCCTCACTGAGAAGGATGTAATTATGTTGGTAAAAATAGCAGCACTCTAAATCTTTCTCTTTGAAACAATTTATTTCAAACAGTTATTTTAATTAGTGTTTTAACACAGGTGCAAAAAAGCCAAGTTTATTCGCAACTTTGTTAACCAGAGCCAGCCTGTCATTATGCTAAACATTATGTAATGTTAACAAAATAGAGTTGGTGCCTACACATCTTATGGTAACTGGTGCACTTTATAGAAATACAAATATCAATTTACGAAAGCAAATAACTGCAGAACAAACAGTAAAATATTAATTCCCACGTTGCAATGCTAGCAAATAACAGCACAAGTATTTGTGAGCTTGCAGAGCAGTTCAAATGCCAGTGCTTATCCACAGCAATACAAACAAGTATGCTGGTGCTAGAATACAGGGCTGGACCAGTGAATCCACCCAACTAACCAGTGGCCTGATTAGCCTGTTATCATAGTTATTTGCAGATACACACTGGTGCAATCCACACTACAAACTGCAGCTTAGAAATGAAACTCTAATGTTCCACCATGATATCATGTCAGAGTGTAATTCTTGTATTACGTTATATTCTATTATAAATCCAGGGATTATTATCAGACATTATTATTCTGTGTGTGTTTTAGCCTTAAAGTGGGTTCAGCCTTCAGTGGGCTTCAGGTTTAGAAATCTACCTTTTTCTTACCCACACACTCTCACGTTGCTTGAGTAGCATCAAAGAACAGAAGAAAAGAATTAGAAATGATCATATCTGTATGAAATAATTCTCAGTTTACTACTGGAAACTCGACTTTTTTCCCTTTTTTCTTTTTTTCATTTTTTTTTTTCCCCTGAGGTAATGTTGCCTTCACCTTTTTCTCATGACTGTTTTTGGTACGTTCTTACATTCTGTCAGCTTTTGTATATCTGACTTCATATGTCTTGAATTGCTGATCATTTTAATGTAATACATAGAAAATTTAAAATTGCAGGAAAAAAGAGAAGGACTTTGAAGTTTTTTCTTACCTCTTAATGTGTTCCCACTGCACATAAGATAAAAGCAGCCAAAAATATTTCCACACCCAGTTGCTTTGTAGTGTTTGCTTGATTCTCAAGAGAAAAAAAAAAAAAAGCTTCTGTGCTAGGTCCCGTTAGCCTTTTTAGGAAATGTAACAAGATTTTTCCAGGAGAATCAGAAAATGGACAGTTTCTAAAAGACTGAACACGATGTTAAGGTGTCCAAGCATGTTTTAAGAATATAGGCCAAAAAAATAAAGTATAAAAGTGAGTTACCCTGACTCTTATTTTCAGATTACCTTCCTAGTCTTTCTTACTTCGCACGTTATGGTCTTGTTCTGCAATAATCCACTCAAGGTCACATATGGAATTCTGGTCCAATACAACTTGGACCAGCACCTCCTAAAATCTTTTCTTCTGTCTCTTCTAGCACACGTATATGCATGCTTGGTCTTGTTACTGAGCGAAGGAGTTTGAAGATTATATTGTTCCTGTATTTTGTGGTGCGGTGGGAAGCAAAACTAGAGGCATTTCTGGTGCTTCCTGCCACTCCCTGTGTAAGCAAGGTGGGTGATGTCAGAAGGTATAAAAAGGTGCATGAATAATTTGATTAAGGAACTTAATTTATTTATGGTCTACGAATGTACAGTATCAGTATTTGGGACCTGGATTTTAAAAATAGTAGTACAGCAGTCTCTGTGTTGTAGGTTTAGTCTTCCCCCTCTGACCTCCAACAACTGGTGATTGCAACTGTTAGATTTCCTAGGACTTCTTATTAGGACTGCTAGTTACACTGATTTTCATGAACTTATTAATTTACCTGATACTAACATGAAACCTTATTGGCACCTTAATGCCCTTATTTGTAATCACAGAATCACAGAATCACAGAATGTCAGGGATTGGAAGGGACCTCGAAAGATCATCTAGTCCAATCCCCCTGCCGGGGCAGGATTACGGGATTACCTAGACTATATCACACAGGAACGCGTCCAGGCGGGTTTTGAATGTCTCCAGAGGAGACTCCACAACCTCTCTGGGCAGCCTGTGCCAGTGTTCGGTCACCCTCACGATCACTTCTGAAAAAAAATGGATTGTATAGAAATGGAAGATACCAGAAGTTTTTCATAAATGCGAAATTTCTGTTAAGAAAATCTTTTTAAAACCCAGTTATAAGCATTAGTAGCATCTGAGTTTAATAAACCAACAGATATAAATGATCATAGTATGGCAGTTAATGAGGGCTTCCCTTGGAAGACTGCAGATTTAGATAGCAAATCTGTAAGCATTTCACAGTTCATATAGTAAAATGCTTGGTGTGAGTGACTCCTGAAATGTCATCATAGAGAATACATATGTCCTAGGGATGGAGATTACCCTATCTTGGTAAACCTCTGAAATGTTTGAATTAGAAACATAGATGCAGACGTTTCATGCAAACTTGCCAGTTTTATAGTCACTATTAAATTAATTACAACTTAACAGACAGAAGTTCAATTTCTATTTAATTAATGTGCTGTGATACTTTGAGTAATTTCTGTTCTCTTATGAACATGTAACAAAATCTTTCTTAACTATATTTTATTGCAAAACCAGAATGGTATAAATCCTTCACTTTTAAAGAACTTTGTTTTGGATTGAAGTTTAATCAAATTGCACTTTAAGTGTTTGAGTTCAAACAGAGAGGAAAGCTCAGAGTATTAGCCTCGATCCTGTAAACGCTTTCTCCTGTGATCAGTCCTTCTTCACCTGAACAGTCTGACTGATGTCAGTGGCGTGAGTCCTCAGCTGCCTCAAATCGTATAACACCATTTGCAAGGAAATTAGCCTTTGAAATTTTGGCAGACTATATTATGGCCACGTAATATGCCTGCGTTAATCTTCCCTCCCTACAAGACATAGGGAAAAGTTTCTATGACTGATGCAATGACAGTGGAGAATGTGTCTGTCTGGAAGGATTAAAGATGGTGATTCTCTTGTTTGTGGAGGATTACTATAAGGTGTTTAATGTATGAGGTCTGATCAATGTATATTTACTATACATATGTTTGCAGCCTCTGCTTGGGTTCTCTGCAGCATGCTGGGGATTTCTAGGCTGTCAGCAGATGCTGTGAAAGTATCTGTTAATTCACAGCAGGTGTTCAAGCACTATATATGAATATGTAGTGGTTTGGGGAATGTCCATTAAGAAAAGCCCAGAAAACCAAACCCAACAAACACAGACCTAGGGAATACAACAAATCCAGCTCTTCAGAATCATTTTGGAGAGACTGCCAGATAGAAAAAGAGAAATGACTGGGGAAAAAGCAGATGTATGACAGAACTAGTCACAAATGCCGAGTATAAATAGGGACAGATTTGTTAAGAAGCAGTTACTGATTCTTGTGCCTTTCCCTTTTGCTTTGATTGATGCCTTCTATTCCCTCTTCTAGCACACAATTATTCATTTCTCATTTTTCTTACAGTAGTATTCCCCTTTTCTTCTGTGCATAAGACATGACCCCTCAGATTTCAGTTAGGCTTCCACTTACCCTTCAGAACTGGCTTCCCCTGCACTGCCTTTAAGTAATTAGCTGACTAAAATCGAGCAATGTGTGTGGGTGTACTTACCAGAAGTAAGGAAACACGCGACACGAATCGTATGTTTTATTCTTTATAGCTTGCCTGTACCCTTTATGCATGTTCCCTGTGGATGCTCTGTATTAGGAATGAAAACAATCCAGTTAAAAAATCTAGCCAGAGATTGCTTAACTCTCAGTAGAGCTGGGGGATAAGCATGTGGAGCAAGAAAGCAGTGAAAAATTAAAAAATAGATTCTGATGGAAATTCTGCAAGTATATTTTGTTCTTGTTTCTGCTTTTTGTTCTTTTGTTGAAATAAGATGATAAATTTAAGTTCACTCTGAAGCTCCTTGTTCTATATGCAAAGCACACATCTTTGGGTTGTTTTGCTCTCTTTTAATCTTATTCAATTAAAATGCTATTTCAAAGTGAGAAGTGTAAAACTCAATCGGAAATGTTTCAGGAATTTCCTTCCCTTTATGTTCAATGAGATTATTCAGTAATTTTATCTGAATTTAATTTTTTTCAAGCACCAAATGCCCTTTATGTTCAAAAATTATATATAGTGTCAAAACACCCAAGTACAGTAAAATAGGTAGTTTAAAAAACAAAAAAATTAATATCTTATAGACTAAGTACAATCCTAGTGTTCATGTAATATTTCTAACATACTAGAGCACAGTACAAATGCCTAAATGAGATGAATCACCCCGATAAAACTGAACTGAAAAATTACTTTAACCTTTTTGAAACAATGTATTTTGACATTTCCAAAATGAAACAAGAGCCAAGATTTCATGTAGACTTTTCCCACTGAAGCTGTCATAAAAATCAACAAGTTCTCATGACGCATTTTGAACGAGAATGCATTATATTTTCTAGTTAGAAAATAGTACTGGTTTTTATCAGTCTTTTTGTTACTTGACTCTACTGTTAAAGACATTTGGGAACTTAGAGCACTACCCCAGGAGAATGCAGTAGCATGATGGTTATAAAGAACAATTCTACATCAGTCCTGTAAATTTTAAATTTCATCCACAATATTCTCCTTCCGTGAGAAAGCATTTAGTCAGTAAGGTGTGCATTGACTAGAGAGGCGTTTATTACAGGAAGACATCTCGTGAGTGATCGCCAATCAATTTGGAGTTTGAATATGCGGACACTGGTACTGCACTTCTGCACCACAGTTGGTTTAAGGTCCCCAGATGGGGGGAGGGAGATGGAATCAATTTTTTTTTAGTAATAAGGGAATTTAATGAAAATTCTGCATTTAAGAAATTACTACTTATGCCGTTTGCAACCATGTACAGATGTTCAGGTTACAACTGATGGTAACTTTCTCTCAACTGTTCCTCTGTAAAAAAGATACTGTAGGTGTTTCCCTTTTTCTTTCTTTTCTTTTTAAATCTCAGTAACTTACTGTTGCAGTCAAACACAAGTTTGACAGAACATCAATGAGCCTGAGTCTGTTCTCCGCTTTACTTGTCTAAAGCAGAAGTAACTCCACTGCAACAAATTCAGTCACATTATGGCAAAACTGGTGTTGAAGCAATTTCAGAATGACAGAATAGAAGCCTGCTGATCTGCTAAATCCCAAGGTGCTGTTGTACAGAGTGGAGAATGACACATGGCTTTTCAGAGCTAAAGCCAGATAAAGAATGTCATATTGTTTAGATCTCAGCAGATGAATGAAAGTGGTTACAAAGTGAACACTAATTAAACAGACTGTCTGGTTTTGATCTCTGAAGAAATCAATTGCTATTTCACTGCTAAAGGAAATACTACATTTTACTTCTGGTGGCTTTGACAGAAATAGTTTAAAAGAATGCTCTCATTTTTTTAAGATTTCCCACAAGATTTCATTATATAACAAAGCCCCAACAACAAAACCAAAAACCCCACCAGTCATGTCCCATATAGTAAAGTGGCATACCGAGGAAGGCATTCTGGATCAGACCCAATGCCCATTTTAGTGAATTCAACCTTTTGCCTTGAATTCTCTTAAGTCTCAAAAGTTCTTACTGAAGAAAGAACTTGAGCACACTTGCTATGGTAGATGAAGTATTTCATATATTTTTTTCTTCTCTCCTATTTATTGTTAAACTTTCTAATGGTTTTAGATAGGCCTATGACTGTCTTACTGAAGAAAGGGTTGTTGTAGGCCTGGAAGGGACAAGGTGTTAAACTCTAAAATGTAGAACAATGTGAATGATTTTTATACAGAAACACAGTTTTGGAACTGGGAGATGAATTACTCTGAGAACTATTTATAATAGACCTCAAGCCTTTCAAGATATGTAATTTTTAAATATGATGTTACTGGAAAGGATTGTAAGGGTGGCAAGGGATTCAAATGTCCTGTCAGCAATGATTTAGGTCATAGGAAGGTGAATGGTGCTCTCACAGTCATGTTGAGCTGTATTTTATACAGTAATTGTGAACTGCAATGAGAATAGTGGGGTGGGGGATTACCTCTCTACACAGGAGATTTGAACTTGATATTTGAATGCTGCATTCTCCCTGCATGTAGATTTATGAAAGGATGATTGAGCCTCGAGTAGAGAGAAGAGCTTTAAAAGTTATATTGTAGAAAATCAAAGAAGATGTCAATTGTTAAATTTATTCAAATCAACCAACCAGGTGTCTTGTCACTCCCACCCCCCAAATTACTTATATCTGTAGTATCAGTAGGAAAGAAATGACACATTTTCAGTGGGCATCAGCAGAAAAAAAAGCATAGCAAGAAATAAAGGTTTGAAGCTAAATTAGAATCCATGTCTGCATGTTTAATGGAGAATGACTAGAGCCAATCAGAGATAGCAAAGAATGATTAACCTTAAACTCGTATTTGAAGTGGTGGATCTATCTATCTTTCAAATCAAAACTTGACACAATGTAAATGATGAGGTTCAGTACAGGGGCATCTGAATCTGGTTTAGATAAGAGGTCAGTCTAGATGGTCTGGCCTTGAAAGCTATTCAGCCCTGTTATTATTAAGAGCTACAAGGAAATGATTGCTGTTAAAATAACCTGCTGCTCAAAATAAAGACATCTCTTAATAATTTAAGAATTATAATTATTTTTATTTTTATATCAAAATATACCAACAAGAGAAATTTGTTGTTAAATAAGCCTATTGTACCATTTAAACTAATCAAAGCTGTTTTTTCACTTGTATCAGACCTCTCAGCCACATCAGTTACATGTTGATATATGCCCTTGGAAACCTGAAAATGCTATATTAGTTGGGATAAATTTGATCTGAACTAGATAAATTGTCTGTTAATTTAGTATTATGCACAAATTGCTGTCTCAGAGGTGAATGTTTCATATACATATAAAGTTTCACCAGAAGAGAGATAGTGTGTATAAGATAAGCCCAGTGGAATACTGGTGCTCTATCATGCTTGTCTCTAAATACAAAATGGGATTAAAAACATGTGTATACCTGGATTATATTCTGTTATGGTTTGAAACTCCATTTTGTGTTTCAAATACTAATAAGATTGTCTTTTTTGCTTGTAATACTAGGTCTAACTGAATCTGCTCCATTTTTTTACTTTTTTTTCCAGTTTCCAGTATTTTTTCAAGTCAAAGATATTCTAAAATTTTTTAACCTCCTCATAATCAAGAAATTCTATACCTGTAAGGACTTCTAAATTGACTTTTGTATTAAGGGGAACAGGCTAAAGCAAGTAAAATTCTTCCTAAATTCATGTAAAGAATCCAAAAAGGCAGAAATTGGCCCTCTATACAGAGAGAATATGCCCTTTGCCTCCAAAATGAATCCAGCCCTTGAACCAAATATGCCCCACGGTTAACAGCAGAGAGCAAGACTACTCAGTTAATTACGCTAATTATGCTTTAACTTGGAAGAAAGTAAATAGGTAATGTACACTTGGAAGATATAAAATTAGTGCAGCCAGAGTTTTATGACATAAATGTTACAAATTAAAAGTGCCATCTTTTCATTTGCTCCTTGGAGTGGAGAAATACTAAGTTTCAGAGGACTTGACCCCCTCTGCCCCAGCCCTCTGATGTGAGCTCCGGGCACACAGCCCAATACTATACAGGGCACTTTCTTCACTTTAACAGGTTATCCTGTTGACTCCTATACTTAAGTGCTTCCTCAAGGGCATTGTTGAACTGGAGATATTTTTTTTACATTCTGTAAACATCTGTTGACAATAGAGATTCTGAATGTGAATGCTCATTGAACACTTTAGTACTGTGAAAAATGGCAGCTGCCATTCAAAGCTTCAGACTGATTTCAGAAAACACAGAAAGGTTGCAACTGCAATTGAACCTCCACTCTGCCATCCTCCTTTTCAGTACCCTTCCTTACTGAAATAGTTTCCCAGCAGCACTCTGATCCAGTTTTTTCCAGCAGGGAAAATTATTTATCAATATCTTGTGTCAGGTTCCTACACAAGTTTTTTGATTCAGAAACCCATCGATAGTTTAGGTGTAATTTAATGCCTACCTCTGCAAGTAGTTTGTCATCATAATTAGATGGTCTTAACAAAACCATGCCCTTCGTGCTTGTTCTCTTTACTATTCCCCTGCTTTCCTTGAAGAAACAAACCAGCAAGAAAGCACAATACACAAATCTCTGAATATATTGTGTAATGTTTAAAATGCTGTCAATTTATCTTCATCACTAATGTCTGGAAATGTCTCACACATTATATTCTGTTTTGTTAGTCCTGAGTTCTTAACTACTTTTTTCACTATAGCACCGACTGTTCTTAGGTGGCACTGACATGCATAATTTCTAACTTACTCTCCCAAGTGAAATTTAAATCATGGTGCTCTGTTGGTTTATATAAGGGGTTCTCAAGTTCTTGTCTTTTGACAATTGCATGCCAAATTCTGTCCTGCAATCTCTTTCCCCCTGCACCCCTATGTATCCATGTGTTCAGCCTCTCTGCCCTCCTGAGAGACGTCTTATCATTTTAAAGTTACTATGTCCCAAACTGGAATACTAAGGTCACTCTACTTAGAATCACAGAATAGTTTGGGTTGGAAAGAACCTTTAAAGGTCATCTAGTCCAACCCCCCTGCAATAAGCAGGGACATCTTCAATGAGATCAGGTTGCTCTGAGCCCTGTCCAGCCTGACCTTGAATGTTTCCAGGGATGGGGCATCTACCACCTCTCTGGGCAACCTGTTCCAGTGTTTCACCACCCTCATTGTAAAAAAATGTCTTCCTTACATCTAGTCTGGATCTACCCTCTTCTAGTTTAAAACCATCACCCTTTGCCCTGTTGCTGCAGGCCCTACTAAAAAGTTTATCCTCATCTTTTTTATAATCCCCCTTTAAGTACTGAAAGGCTGTAATATGGTCTCCCCAGAGACCTTACTTGAATCTTTAGAGAAATGGTTTTTTAGTAGTGCTTGGCCAGAATTAGGATTTTCAGTTCAAGTTTACCAAGCATGAACATCTCCCATAAAATTTTTCTTCAGTTTAACCTTTAAATGCCCTTTCTCGTTTTATTACTGAAGGAGGAGTTTCTCTCTATAACTTTCTACTAGTTGTCTTTAACATGCCTCTCGTCATGGCTAACAATCTCCCACATTCCGTGTTTTTTATATATATACACATACATATATATCTATAAATAAATAAAGTTAACAACATTTCTGTAGTAGGAAGAGTGTAAATGGAGAATAGAATTTTACCATCCATAAGATATCAGTGATGATAAAGACATCAAGTTATTTAGTACTGTGTGATGAATGCTAGTCACAGTCTAGATCAAATGATCTAACACCTAGTTTTAATGAAAAATGAGTGACTGACTCAGTCTGAAGAGAGCTGGTTGGAAAAAATGATGGCATAGATCTAGATGTGAAAATATCGCCTGATGCACAGAAAATGATTATAAATCTGGTTTTAGTTCCATACATCTTGTTATTGCTTTTTTTTTTTTATCTGTGTGATAGGAAATTAAAAATCAGGAAAAAAAAAATGTTATTCTGCTTGGGTTAGAAAAATCAAAGTAAAGCTGTAACAAAATTATTCGGATAGTTCTGACCTGAGTGGAAACTCTATGAAGGTAGGATGTATATACTATTTTTCTTTCTAAATGGAGTTGTCACTGTGTTTAAAATATAAAGAATGAGACAGATGTTTTGCAAGGGACAACAAAACAAAATTTGAGTTAAGGTCAGATTTAAACTTCCAAATTAGCTGTTCAATAGTCAGGGAGGCAGTTTACATTTTTAAAATAGAGATAAAGTTTTCTTCTAGGAATGATTTCTTTGTAGGATTACAAAATCAAATGTATTGCACCCTTTCTCTGTGCCTATATCTGAGATGTACAGTGTCAATGTGTAAAGGAAAGTTCACCAAGTTCAGTGATCTTCACTGCAATACTATTAGAAAATTAAGTCTCCTGTCATTTTGTTCATTTTTACTTTTGTGTGTCCTAGAAGAAAAAATTTTTTACTTCTTTCAGAATTGTTAAGTGGAAAATACACAACCAATCAATTAAACAAACCAGAGTGCCACCCCAGAAAATAAATGCTCGGAGTGCATATGTGTTATCCGACTAGATAAACATATACTAACACATTCTGCTTAGATTTTCACTGCTGATCTATAATGTTTCATTTTCTTTTAATGGCCAGGAGCTGCTGCAGTCATTGTCACTGCTATATTCATGCTGCTAAATTCAGTTTGTGTGCTGCAAAATTCTGAGACAGGTGCACAAATGTCATCCATGTACTTTTCTTTTATAGAAATTACATTTTTGTCTTACTTTCATGTGCTGGGGTAGAAATGTCCGCCATAAGCACATAGGTACTTAGGTTTTTAAAGGGAAACAGAATTACAATAATAATACTGACACTTGGCGTTTGCTTAGGTTTGAAAACATTTTCCAAAAGTATTTTAAAATTATTCTGTCTGTTTTGCCAATAAGGAAAATAAGGCATTGGAGAGACAGTAGGAATGCCCTAAAAGCCAACATGAATCTGCTATTCTAAAAAAAAAAAAAAGAGTAAGATTCAAGATCTTGGATGATATAAATTTTCTTAGCTCCGCTAAAGTCAGCTGTATCCATTTCTACTGACTGGAACGATAATACTGATCTCCAGAGTCTTGATGCAAGCTTCAGTTTCCCCTTTTTTCTTTTTTTTTTTTTTTTTTTTTTAATAACTGTACTACAGTCCTCTCACTCTATCTGTAATCTCACTAGCTTTTAAACTTCTCTCAAGGTTTTTTGTGGTGGTTGTTTTTTTTCCCTGTGTAAGGACTTCTGGTATTTTATATTGTCCTTTGGCAGGAAGCTAAGAGTTGCATTAAAAAAAAAAAATGAACAGAGCTGAAACTTTTGTTTAAATGATGAAGCAAGGAACAAAGTGGCAAAGTTTCTTGGATCCAGCTTTCCTCTCCAGACTTGTTCCAATGTGGAGTGACTATGCTGGACCCATATTTGGTTTTGTTTTGCAACAGATGCAATTATATAGTCATAATTTCATTCTAGCATTCTCCCTTTTATCAAGGGCAATATAGACACTATAAATAAGTGGTTTACATGTGGGTCTGACTATGTAAGCTGGTTTGTTGGGGGAGAAGGAGAGGCTCCACAGACTTGGAATTTGTAAACAGGTATAATGAGCTGAGTTGCAGCTCATCCACTCTCAGCGCCTCTTAGAAAGGATGCCTAGTGTTACATATTTTACATACACAGTGCAAGGAAACAATCTCCACTTGGCAAAACATCTGGGAGAAAAAAATCTTTAATGCAGATCTGCTGTAGCTGTGAGACTGATTAAATCTTTTCTAGAATCCATACTAAGGAAGGACATCTGTCCATGGATGGGCTGTGCTAGGAGAAGGGAAGGGCTGTCACTGCATGACTGCTTGGCTGGTATTTTCCTATTATGGCCATTGCTTCTTAGTGACGCTGTTTTGCCTGGGCAAGTGGCATGATGTTTCCCTGCTTTGTAGTGCCGAGGCTCGCTAGAGGGGAAACTGAAAAGATACAGGACTACTTTATGGCTGTGCTAATCCTTTTGTCAAAAGTCTGTGCTTCTGCCACAGTCTGCTTCCTGCTTTGACACTTCTTACCCAGTTGGTTACTTGCCTTCTGCTTTGGGGTATTTTGCTAACAGTTATTGCTTTCTGGATGGTAATAGATTTAAATTTCTTTCAGTTACCAGTACTCCTACAGTAGATGATGCAGACAGGTGAGCATATCTTTCCTGGGCACTCATCAGAGAACCACATACATAATTTCTTTGAGGAAGAAGAGTATATTGAAAAATTTATCTTAGAAAAAAAAAATATTTAGGGCTTTTTATCTGCTAGAAAACTTGCTATGTGAAATGAGTGTTGTTGGACCTGTCTCTCAAACAGCAAAATGTAGCAGGGGGTAACTCTCAGTGGCCAACCTGCCGGTGAAAATCCTCTTTCAGCTGCTGCCTCTCAGGTCTTCTTGCTGAACTTCAAGGTTTATTTAAGGATCTCTGATGCTGCATCTAGGGCCTCTTTGCTCCCTGATAGCTTCTAGCTGCCCAGTCTCAGTTATAAGAAGCTGCTCAGGTGGTTTCTCCCTTTTAATCTTTTATTAACAACCAACGGGCCTGACTTCTAGTGACCTTTCTGCTTCTTGGCTCTATCTATCTGCCAAACATCAGCCCAACTCCCTTAGTGAGTCTTGGATCCACTATGAGAAATCCTGGAAAGACTTGGTTGGGATAACTTTCCTTTTTGGATGCTTTCCCTGGAGCTTCTCTTATCTCCAGTCTTCAGAGTGATGCCTTAATACAGGCAAAAAACTTCCAAGTTAAAGGTTAAGGTTAGTGCATTTTGTCTTAATAATTCTGTCCATATAGTAGATGTTTTGTCTGTCCCTGTTAGTATCAAGCAGTCTATAACAGTATTGCTGAAACGTTTGAGGTTTCTTAAGACATCACTTCAAAGTGACACTGTAATGAAGGATCGTTCCTCTGGGACTACTGGGGTACACTGTTCCCCAAAGGATAGCTTTTATAAAGCTTTGCAAGAACATGGAAGGGTTAAGCTACAGGTCTCTCCTTGTCTCACTTAATCTCGTGCTGATCAGCTCTCTCTATGTAGCTGCAAATTTAATTACTTCACAAAAGCTTTGTTTTAAGTTAGCTCTTTGCTCATCTGTCCTGTTGGGTGTCAGCAGGGACTTGGCTGTAGGCTGCTGGGAGCAGAGTCCCACATCTGTATGCTGGGGCACTGACCATAACCAAGAATGGGAACAGCCCTTTCACCCGAAGCAATGTGCTGACCCTGATTTAGTTTCTGGAGGCGGGGCTGAAAGTCAGTAGTTGTAGCTAGTCCCCCAGCACCGTCCTGTGATGCAACTGCCAGAGCATGCTCATTTTCTTCCAGTGCCACTTGGTAATTGTTTGAGAATAAATCCAACAGAAGACCTTTTGGATATAAGAATTATAATTTTGCAAGAGAGCAATCACTACAAGCATTACCCTTTAGCTACTGACAGCAAAGTTCAAAAATCTCATGTGCTGGATTCACAGCAGCTGATAAAGGTTAATAAAACGGAGGTTTAAAGGCGGCGATTCTAAATTTTTTGTGCTGAGAAAGGACAATTCTTATTATTTTGGGTTGACTTAGCCCACACATTCCATTCACATTCAAACTGTATGATTCTCACATCCCTTCTTGCATTACATGGAACCATAAACTATAGGCCTTGCTGCTGTTACAGCTGACAGAGAGAAGATTGCACTTTCTGACGTGAGCTGGTGTCTATAAATATCAGTACAAGGTAAGATTTGTGCAGTGGTCTCTAGAGAATGGAACACCTGCTTCACTGCATTATTGTTGATAATTTGTAATCAGGTCCTGTACAATATTTCTGATGGGAATTATTAGCTTCCTAGAGTATTAAGATTTTGTAGTTTACCTTTATTGTGTTCCTCTGTCACTGGACATACTAATCTATGGTATAAGTCAATGACATTTCCAACAGGGAGGATTTTATGCAGTTTTCTAAAATTCTTTGGTTTGAATTGGCTGTGCTCTTTAGTTACTGCTAGTTTTATGCCAATTTGAGAGAGATGTGTGTGTCTTTTGTCCTGTTTCTCATTAATAATGCATGATGAGAGAGGATGTATGAATTTTTGCAGGATGTGGTAGTTTTACACGTTCCTGAGGTGTGTACTTTGAGATTATTTTATGCTTTATGTAAAAAGATGTGTGTAAATATCTTGAATTTGTGGCACTACACTGAGTTCTACTGATGTAAGACCAAAATAATGGGTTATTGAATTGGGCTCATTATATTCAAAATCTGGTCCCTGTCCTTTCTGCTCTGCTGTTTGTAGAGATGAGCCTGACCTGAATTACTACACTGAAGACAGGTTCATAGCTGGTTTTTTTTTATAGTGGCCATATCTGAGCACCAAGGTGCTAATAAAGTTTAGGGTATCAATATTGATATTCCTGGTCTCAAATTCAAGAGAAATGAAACTTCTGGGTTTGGTTTTGTCTGTTGTATTTATAAAGGCTTCATCTGTGAGCCAAGACTGTAAATAACAGGCTTTAAGCTTAAATCAGTGCTACGAGCACAGAAATGGTTGTTAATACTGACTTCACAGTTGGTAAGATGCACGAGGCCATTTCAATTTTTCATCAAGTTCCACCTGAGATGTCTTGATTAATATTTGTGTCAGAACAGAATTAGGACAGGAGTGAAACAGGATATTGGACAGGCTGTGGTACCTGTCCAGTTCTGTCGTGCACTATAATTATCATATATTAATTATGTATGTTGCATGGTTCATCCAAATCCACCAGCCTCTCCTAAAGCAATGACCCAGATCTCAAGGGGTCTGAGTTGCCCTCTTGAGAGTTTACAGGTGTCCTGCCTATTATGAAAAAAACCAGTTTGACTGCTTTGTTGGAATGAACTGTTTCTCGCACTGGGGTTGAAATGATCAGGGCACTTCCCAAGTAATAGGACTGGTATGGGACTATAGACTAGGTGAGGTAACTCAGCTGTCAGAGGTGGTTGGACCGGCAATTTCAGTTCTCTATGAAATTCTTAAAATCATTGTGACACATTTTGTTCAGTAGATTTTATGAGAAAGCAAGAAGGATTTGCATCTGAAAAATGACTTCCATCTGTGCCCTCTAAGACTACTGAAAATGACTGTAAAGTTATTAGCGTGCCTAATATACAAGATGAATACAGAGATGGACAAAGATATTAAGCAACTCGCTCAGAGCTGTATAGTGAGTGAAAAAAGCCTAGTAGAAAGCCTAATGTACTGACTTTTGACCTGCAGTCTTACTAGTAGACTACACTGCTCTGACGTAGTTTTGACGAAAATAAATTTATTTTTAAATAATATGTGAGGTACTGACTGATCTTGACCAAAATGAGAAGTTAATAAATTCAGAGGAATTTTTTAATATACAGCAACTTGATATCTATCTTAATAAGATTAAAATAAGCAATAAAACTGTCAGATACTGTCACCAATAGCACAAGGTTTCAGATCTAATAGCAGCACAATGTAATAATAATAAAATGCAATCAGAGCGCTCTGGCAATGAGTAAATGCTCTTGCCCATAACAATTTTAAAGAAAATTTACTTTTTTTAAGACCAGTTCCTTTTTTATTTAGGCCTGTTTGCAGTAATACAGCAGGAGGAGCTGACATTTCAAATAATTGCTGCTGCAACAAAGAATGTGAGCATTTGTCACAATATGCCAATTAAGCTTTGAAGGCTATTCAGCCCATTTAATGAAGGCTGAGGATAATCACCCCGGTAGTGTATTATAATGTGCTGCGCATCCCTGCCCCAAATACTGTTTTGATCTTTAAGATTCTTTTTCTTTAATGTAATGGCTTTGATTTTACTGAACTTGGGGATTTTTGATGCGTAAATTAGGTATCTAATCACGCAGATCAGTTCGTGCTTGGAGACAAACATGCGTACCATCAGCAGTAGTCAAAAGGGGGAAACTATTACCGCATCGTTGTATAATTTGAGTAATTTATGTGTTGGTATGATGGCGCATATACGTGCTGCTTTTTCTGATGCTGTCTCGTTGAGCGCACAGCTTAATGACATTTGATCTTTTCAATTTATAGTCTCTCACATATCATTTATGTTTGCTATCAAAAGGATAATTTGTGAAGTGAATGTTCTGTTGATCTGAATTGGCAGAAGCATTTTTCAATCTGCCAATTCTTCCTTTTAAATGAAAAAGAATTAAATTTATTAGCCTATAACTTTCTTTTTTCCTTTAATGGTGGGTTTATCTTTCTACTTAGCATTTACTCAGACAGTGGAGTAACTCTCTAAGACCAGAAAGTGGAAGAGTGAAACATTTGCATCTGTTTTGAACCTGCTGTCACAAAAAGAACTATAAATTAGGTTCACTCCTCTTTTGGTTATGGCTTATCAGAGCAAGAGTAAGACATTGCTGACACCAAGGCAGGAGTTTGTCTCATTTCAGATGCGTGCCAAAAGCCAGCTGTAGTTGATCCAACTAGGAACAGACCTAACTGTGTATTTGAGTTGAGGAGTAAAGGGTAGATGAACACATCGCTAGCCACACATTGCTCTCTTGGATGCTGTACAAAAACTGTCATGTGGGTGCTTGTTTAAGCCTGAGTTGCGTTATGGCTGACTGACACGAAGTTTCAGTTGTTTCAGTTTGTTTTCTGTGACTTGTTTGTAGACTTTGTACCACTGTGGTTCCACTGAAGATCTACTGTTGCCTTGAGTGACACTGTCATATATTTTCTTGTATCAGTACATTAGTGTTTGTCATGAGTTGTTTGTAATGTAAAAGTTTTTCTTTATGATTTTTTTTTCTGACTCTAGGCATCTCTATAGTCCACTGCTACTTACTGACACCAGTTAAATAAACAGAAAGTTTGCTGGGAATAAGGCAACTAAAGGTTAATAATATATTTGTGAATTAATTCCTCAGAGAAGAACATATTTTATAATACTGCATGACATAGTCCAACACTAAATACAAGTGGTGAAAAGACATGTTTTTCTTGAATTCAGTTGTTAACAAAAAGTCCTATTGAAAGAAAGTTAACAGAGGCAGCAAAGACTTTATCCAGAACTAAGATGGGTCCTGTAGCAGTGTTTCTGTATATGCAGATACCATCTTTTTTGTCTTTAATGAAATGTTAGAGGTGTTTTGAGTCATGAGTGATAATTCCGAGGAACCAAAGCAAAGGGGCAGAAGTATTAACATGTAGAAATGAAGAGCTAGATTCTGCAGGTGGTGAGAGCTGCTGAATGATGCTAAGTGGCCCCAAATTTTGTTGCCTCTTGTTTGCATCAGTAACTGTCTACTGCTGTCCTGCAAAACAGCTTGTCCGGCTTTGCTGATATATACTCTTTTATTTGTACTTTATTTCCAGAGGAAGCAACCCATGAAATTGCCCACACATTTCTGCTTCCCCTCCCTTACATCTACTATGATATTTCCATGGGTTTATGCTTTTGTATTTCTGTTTTGGACTGAATTGATATACTCCTCTCAAGTTTTTCCAAATACATTCAGACACAGCAAGTGATCTTTTTCAGTCATGCTTTGTAAGTCCCCACAGTGGATGAATACCAGGCAATGTCTGCTTAGCACAGTGCCCAATTGCTGTTGCCAAGTCATCCAACAAGTGTTTGCATGTCAGTGGCTTGATAAACGTTTCTGCCACTTCCCTGAAAACTTCCAGATCTTCCTTTTCCAGTTTTCTCTCCCTTCTGCCTTTCTATAGCATACAGATAATAAGCAAGTGTTATAACATCAGGATGTGTAATGCATATTTGCTTTTAAGTAAGTATATGAACATCACCATAAAATTAAATATATATTTGATTACATATATTTAAATGAGAAATAACTTCTGGATTTTGAGATGTTGGATTAAACTCAGCCCTGTTGAAAATAGTTGTAATTCCATTTAAGCAAATTTAAATAGCAGTTCGGTTTTGCTCTGCTTTTGTGTGTTCTTGACCAAAAGCCTGAATTTGACCTGATACCCAATCCAAACAGGAATGACTGTGACACTAATGGTGCAAGTACAAGAGAGAAGCATATCTGGTACAGCTCCCACTGTCTGTGACGGCTGTATCCACAATGCTGCTTTTTTTGTCACTTGATTGGAAGGATGAGATATTGGATATTATGAAAACAATAACAGAACCTCTGCTAGACTGCAAAGTAATGCAAACTTCAATTTGACTGGGACATGGCGGTAGTTCAAAAGCAATGTTTAAAATCCTTTTTTAGAAGGACAAAAAAGTTGTAAATTCCAAAGTGGAATATGGGGGTCTTGCTGAAATGTAATCATAGATAACTGCAAACATACATAAGTAAACATGAATAAATCCTACAGAAGAAGCAGGTTACACGTTTCAGTTTTGTGGTATAACTCAAATAATAACCTGACTGTTTTTGTTAGAAAGGATGAGAGAGGACTGGTCCCCATTTAAATTATATTCTGTTGAATCTGAAAATCTCTGGCATACACCAGTATAGAAAGTGTAGCATTTAAATACATAGATCCATGGAGTTCTTACAGAGAGGTTGCCAGACAACCAGAAGGCAGTAGGCTATTGCCCAGAGGGGCTGTAAGAAAAGATTCTGGGCTGGCTCAGCTCCCTTTCCAGTGCTAGCGTTTAGACAAATATAAACATTTATAGTCTTGTATTACCGGAAACATTATCACCCTAAAGAGACCCGCAGTCACATGCTGTGAGTTGAGAGATCACAATGATATGACAAAAAGTACCAAAAGTTGCACTTTACCAGTAAAACACAGGTTGTAGTCTCTTAACACAGAAGATTCTGTTTTAAAGATTTGGATATGTATTCCTAGGAAACCGTATTTAAATCAAAAACTCAGAGTGTTTTTATTTATTTAGGCTAGCCTTTCACAAGTTCAGAAACAAAATATTCTTGTCTTCTTATTTAACATATCATTCAGTGTGGTAATACCAAACATCTCTGAAATATGGTGTATTTGAGAAACATAATATAGTCACAGAGCTGGCAGGTTAACTCTGTTCTCCTGTGTTGTGTGCTTTGGGCTCAGCCAGGGAGAAGTCTTAAGAAGATCTTGTCACTCAAGTCACTAATAAAATACCATACATTTAGTATAATTCATTTTCAAAACAAGGCTACACAAAGTAACCAATATTTTAGAGGTGTTTTGTTTTTTTTTTTTTGTTACACCTGGGAGTCTGTCTCTTCTTGTCCAGGTAGACATATGTCCTATCAACGTAGTTTCTGGAGTTGCTTTTTGGTGCATATTTTCTTACTATTTTTTCATGTTAAAGAAAAAAAAAAAAGCAGAAAAAAGTAACTTTTATGAGTATAAAAAGCAAACTCCTTAAAAAATATATCTAAAATACGTTACCAGTTCCATTTACGTAAACATTTAAACAGATATTCTTGAAAATGGCATAACTCCTTGCTAGGATATAACAACTCTAACTAAGCCATAGAGGCTTCTTGTATGAACACCCTTTAGAGCTTTTAAGAAATGCTAGCTATGTACCTGGAAAATTATATTTTTGCCTTGAGGGACCTTAGATCTACAAGATAAATTTGCATTTAGGGACCTTTTTAAAGCAATTTAAATTGATATCACACGTCTGATCTGATCCAAACTACTTTGCAGTGAGGCAAGTTAGTAACAGACATGATCAATCATATCTGTAACAACTTCAGCGGTTTTCAAGAAGAATCAGTCTTTGTCATTTGAAAGTCAAACAAAATCTAAGTTTCCCCTCTCTCTAATTATGAAGTGCAGGTGTAAGAGCCTATCAGATCTTAAGGTTAGAGATGAAAGCTATCCATAATTAAGTCATTATTTATTTAACCCATCTGCTCAGTGCTCCAAACTCACTTGGGTTGAGTCATTCATTTGAAACTTATTTTAACACATAAAAAAAAACCCTTTCCTCGAAGCAGAGCAATATATGACAGAATATTTTTATACAAAATATCTTTTGATATAATTTTCTCTGCCTCTAGGTAAAGAACATAAGAACTCTATCTTTTAAAGAAGTTTGTGCATAGATGCCAAGTGTCTCAGTTAATGTGCCCGTATAACCACATCAAGAAATGGGTGGGAAAAAAAATACTTACGCAGTGGCAGTAGGAAGGTAACACACTGGCAAAAGGCTCTATTGTAATTTTTTTTTCATAAGATCTACACTGCTTCCTATAATTGCCTGTTTCTCTCACATTGAGGCGCAGAAGAACCATGTTCCTGGCTTAAGTGGCTTAGTGAGGTGCACAAAATCCATAGGAAGAATCTGGGTCTTCGCACTCTTTTCATTTATGACACTATGGCAAAGTGTTGGTTCATTTCTTCTGTCAGTAACTATGCGGGGCAGGTAAAAATGATATATGTATGCCTTGAAATTTCATTCCATTCCCCTATTTGCTGTCATCATTGAGAGAACACTCAGATATTATTCCTGTAGGCTGTTACATTCATTCATCTTGGAAAAGAATTTTTTCCCCTTCGTGTTTGGTGATCAGCCTAAACTCCTAGCCTGCAGTAATGAAAAGTTATGGGGAGAAAAAGATGTGCATAAAGGAGTGTAGGTGTGGAGATTAAACTCCCTATTGCAATTCATGTTATGCTAATGAGGCACATAAGATCATTCAGAGCAGGATAATGCAATGATATTACCAAGAAACCTACATAATTTACTATGGGGAGCCTTTACTTAATACGTCATATTTCAGCAAGAAATTTAATAAAAAGAAGCTTAATACATAAATACCACCAAGAAGCATAGAAGATAATACAGCATTTGCTCAGACTAATATATAAACACTACTGTGAAACCTAATTTCCAACAAGTTACTTGAGAATCAAAATATACATATTGCTTATTGTTACTGCTGAAACAATAGCTTAATAACTAAGGATACCAGAAGAGGCATAATAAACATTTCCTATTATTTATATTCCCCAGTTGCCCATAGTGGTAATATAACTTAGTATTTGATTGAATGGTCTGGATATGAAAGCCATTTCCCTTGCAAAGTAATCCTAGCACTCAGCTGCAGTACAGCAAGAAGTGTTACCATGGTACTGTCAAGAGGCTTATCCCATGATATTTTTCCCTCAATTTTATTGATGGTCCCATTTTTAAGGCCATTCAGTTTCATTGAATAATATATATATTGTGCTATAACATGTTTTCACTTCTGTCCTATCATGGGTCAAAAGAACATCATTCATTTATTAAAGCATGTAAGTAAAAGAATATAATTGACATTTCATATGATACATATTACATCTTCTAGACAACCTCGCATTGTAGAAAAAAGGCATTTTTATGAAAGTGATCAACGTTAGTTAAACAGCCTGAGAATCTAGACAAATCCATTCAGGCTCCTTTTTTAAATAAAAGACAAAATATGTTTCCACTCATTTATTTCTCTGTTGATAGCTATTTACACAGCACAAGCAGACAGCAGATAATATTAATTATTATTCTCAGTGTCCACCATATCTAGATATTTAACCATGCATTAGAAAAAAGAAACACAAAAACTGTTTTTTCTGTGAAGGTGGTGACTTTTTTAAGTGTCATCTGTCATCAAGAACAAATATGGTCTCATTCTGCTCCCATAATTATATCCCACTAGACAGAGTTTGTCTTTATAAGAGACAATGTAGAAATGCCCACTTTTGAGCTCTGCAATGTGAAATGTGAAGTCTAGTTGTAGGGCTGTCTCACCCAAAGGTCACCTCACACAAGTTTCTCCAGCTGAGGGAGGTATACATGTTACTAACTTCACTCTCACGTTCCTTGCAGTGAAGTCTTACTTGCAGCATTTTGCTGTGGGCTTTCTCCAGCTCTGACTCTTCGTGTACTAGCTGCAGCTGGTCAGCCTCCATCCATTAGCCGCTAACCAGCTGCAGCAGCTGCTTTCACATCCCTGCCATGTCACATCCCTGTGCTCTAGGAGGGCCCTTCTTCAGTTGCTACCTGCTGCTGTAATCTCTTCTGTGTCACTCAGCCCTGTTTGGTGACATGCTCCCGTACAAGAAGTCTTACATACTGGAAGAGAAGGAACTCAATAGATCTGGCTGCTAATGCAATCTCGCTGGCAGATCCTTTGGATGTAATTCCAGAGTCCATTGAAGCTAACAGAAAAATCTCTGACTCACTGAGTTTGAATCAGGCTTATACACCCCTGCGGATAAATTTCTTGAGATCTGGCTCTGTGGGGAGTCAAGTATCCAACTGGTAGTTTCAAAGCCATATTTAAATTAACCCTCTTAGCCCAGAGAAGCATCTTATCCTTTATAACTTCATAGGGCTTTGCACTGAAAAGGGATCTAACAGGTTGAATTGTGCCCAGGCCCTCACCTTTGCCTGGTTACCACACTTGCACAAGCATCTACCCGGCAATTAAAGATCAGACCTGAACGAAGTCAGAGGATCGTGCGGAAGAAAAGTAGCAGCAGGCTAGGTCATGGTGATGCCCCACTGTGTGGAACAATAACTGCTATCAATAGCAAGGGCTTCTCCTCTCAGAGGACTAGCATCTCTTTGCTTGATTAGATGGATTAGAATGTGTGGCTATAAATGAAAAAATACAGCAGCCTCAGGTTAACAGAATATGGTCCATTTTCAATGTTTTAACAGTGTTTTGGCATACAAGATGCTAAGCATTTACTACTGTCTCTTCTAATTAGTTCTTTATGTTTGGTCCTGCTTCAGGTTTCACTTTGCCAGGGGTTTTCTTTCTTCTTCCTATACATTTTCACCTAATCTTACATGTGATCCTTCTTTGCTTTTCTGTGTTTCCTCTCCACATGCCGATCAGTCTGCCAGGCCAGTCTCAGTCTCACCAGGGCCGTCATGCTCTTAGCTGCACTCTATAACCTTTGCCCTGCGTCTTTCTCAGTATTTCTTAGATGTCTTGCTTTGACTCTGTGTTGCACCATCTTCAAGAAACGTGTTTGACTATGGAGAAGAAGGCATGCAATGAGGCATCAATAAAGGGACAAAGATCAGGTACCTTGAGGAGGTAGAACATCAATAAAAAAGAAGGAATGAATGCCTTTGAGGAAGATAAAGTAGCATGATTCACAGCTCTGGAGAATGCTAAGCAGGCATGAAGTGTTTGTAAGGTAAATAATGACCTAAGATCAAAAAAGAAAACAAAAGCAGATGAAGTATAGTATCAAACAGAATTTAAATAAATTGTTAGCAGGAAAACCTCTTTCTTGAACCATAGGACACTAAACAGCATTTAATTAAAAATGTGTGTTTAATCTTCTCATATGACTACATTGTAATATCTTGCCATTTATTTTGGTGATATTGAGGCCAGAAGGGCTGGTGTCCTGGACTGAATAAGATTTAAATAACAAAACTTGTGCTGAGGTCAGTGAAAAACTTTGATTTACTTCAGTGGAAACATCAACTTGCCTATTCTTGAATCTGAAAAGCAATTTTTAACTTTACACCTGCTGTTTTATGTTACTTTCTCTCTCAATTTAGTGTTGTAGCTGGTAAACACAGAAACTGGAGCTGTGCATAAAGCCCTCTGGGGGAATATTGGATCCCTTTTGTAGCCTATGGGATGCTCCTCATTTATATTATCAAAGCATTCAGTTGATGTCTTAGGTACCAACCATAGGTATTACTTTTATATAACAAATTTTTTACAAATATTGATAATGACTTAGCTCTAGGGCTTAGCTAGCATGTTATAGATGAGGAGAAAAAAGTAAGTAAAAGAAAAAATGTACTAATGTTTGTTCTACAAAGTCAAATAAGTGATTTAGCGATTGGTAAGACCCGTATAAATCACTGCAGACTATGTTTTCAGCAAGCTTCTGAAAATAAATCTGCAGTCCTTTTAACATACCCAGGCCTGCCCTGAGCACTTGCCTTACATAAATCAATTCTGCTCATACCCCAACTGCTATGAAATGTTAAGTCTTGATTCTCAGATTGCCAAAACCCTTACCTTAGGGAAGAAGAGCTGAGGGCTGTGGAGAAGACATTCCACAACAGCAGCACAGAACCCCTGGTTTGTAAAACCCTTAAAGGAGAGAACAGGTCTTCCATTATGAGCTTTTCTATGTATTATGCAGTGTACTTGGTGCTGATGGCGTTATAAAAAAGGTGGTGTTAGGTCCTCGGTGAGTCATGGGTACATTTTCATGAGGCCTTTTATTAATTTTATACATAAAAAAAACCCCAAACAGCCTAAATGTAGATAAGCAACACTGGAACTCTTGAAACTGAAGATACTAGACTTCAAATTGTATTTTTATGACATAGCTCACATTTTTTTGTTTTCTTGCAAACTTATTGTAAACCACAGGCCTTGTCCCAACTGAAAGTGTCAGGGAGTAGGGGCTGGAAAGCAGCTAAAATCCCCCACACACACAGTGCAAGCTGCTTTCTGAATAGTAAAATCAGTTAGTTGCCTCTGGGTACGATAGTAGCGCAACGCTACATGACAGACAATATTCTGTTGGATTTAATACCATTTTTGTAACTGTAATGAAGTGTCTGTTTCTCGGTTTCTGTAACACTTGCTGG
Organism: Nyctibius grandis; assembly: GCF_013368605.1. Taxonomy (NCBI): domain Eukaryota; kingdom Metazoa; phylum Chordata; class Aves; order Nyctibiiformes; family Nyctibiidae; genus Nyctibius; species Nyctibius grandis. The sequence goes on from NC_090670.1 coordinate 11,627,616, forward strand.
AGGTACATTACCCATATAATTAAGCATGATTAAATGATAATTGCAGTCTTTTTGCAAAGTAATTCCATGGTTGTTTATGCTTTGCAGAAAGTAGATGGCATTTATTTTGCATGTGTCAAGGAAAAGCTCTAAATGTTAAAGAAGTTGCTAAGGAATAATTGCCATAAATTTACAAAGGAATTTCTAGGTAACATATCCCTGGAACTCTGAATAAGGTACTACACAAATTTCTATCAAGCTACAATTGTATTTTCAAAAAGGCATTATTTTAGTATTATTTCAGTATTATTTCTGAAAAAAGTCACGGTAAGTGAAAACATCTGTGTTTGGTTATGGCTGATATACTAGTTAAGTGAGCTACCATGTTCTTTTATTTATAAAAATGCTCTTCTGTCAGCACTACATAAGACCCTTTTTACACCTAATTACGGAGACACACAAAGCATGCATTGAGGCTTTTTTGCTTTGATATCTCTTCTTTTGAATGGGGCTAATACTGAAAGCAAAGTGTCAGAAGTTCTGTACTGTAACCCTGTCACTTCGTATGTTAGAAAAAATACTCATAAACACTGGCTTCATCTGCATTAATTTTTTAGTTTCAATCAAGAATGCACCTGTGAAACACATCTGATTATCTGCACTTAACTGCACTTTGTTTCACATCCCATGTTTCAGTGCAGTCTTGCATCAGGCACATTGGGTTCCTTTCAAACGAAGTTAAACAGAAGGAAGTGCTGCAGGAGTACACCTAACGCTTTCCAACGAGGAGGTCCAGCACAGAACTAGGCTGAACAGAAACCGCAAAACATGTTTTCTGAAGGTGTCAGGTCCTCATCACCAGCTCTCTGGCTCTGCAGATCCCCTTCTTTTGCCTGCCACTATTTGCTTATGTAAACCAAGCCTGTATAGCCTTTGAGGCCAAATCTTGGATGATGTAAAAGTCAGGCATGTTGTAGGCCTGAAAATCTTCCTGGGGGTGGAGGTTACAGCAGAATCCTGTCCAGTGCTTCACAGCTGCTGCTGTGGAAGCTCCTGTGCTGCTCTCTTGATGTGAGGTTTGGAATGAGACTGTATACTGGTGCTTTCCAAAATGATTCCTATCTGGAGGACATTTCAAATGAGAACATATTTCATTTTAAATCTGAAGGAAACAATCACAAAATAATCCTAGAAAAAAAAATTCTCTGAAATAGATTTGGATATTTGTCATTGTGATTTTATTTTCTTTGGGATCATGGATTTTTTTAACATTGTTTGCTTCCTCTTTGGGAACATCCTGCTCTGCGAAAGCAGTTTGTATTTAGTGAGTCCTCGCTCCTGATTTAACAAGTATTTAAACATAGGCTCAATATTAAGATGATAGTTTATTTCAATTTTATTAATTGTTAACAGCATTGGTCATAAAGCATCTCAGCATATGGCTCAGAGACCTGGGATTGTTTGGCCTGGAAAAGTCTCAGTGCAGATCTTATCAATTTTTATAACTCTCTGATGGGGGTGTAAGGAAGAAGGACCCAGGCTCCTCTCAGTGGTGCTCAGTGACAGGACAAGGGGCAGTGAGCATAAACTGAAACACATTAAATTCTTTTTGAACATAGGAAAACACTTTTTTTACTGTGAGGGAAGTTGAACATTGGAACAGCTTGCTGAGAGAGGCTGCAGTTTCCATCCTCAGAGGCCTTCAAAACCTGACGGGGCACGGCCCTGGGCAGCAGCCTGCTGTGAGTGACTCTGCTTGAGCAGGGAGGATTGGACTAGATGGTGTCCAGAGGTGGCTTCCAACATCAACCAATGTGTGACTCAGTGATATGTTTAACTGGATGTTTCCTCTACCTGGATCATAGCCTTGGCTCAGGGATGATACCAGTCTGTGCCTTGTGGTATCTAGGTGTCGTGAAATCTTACTGGAAAACTGTAGAATGCACAGATCAGAGCCCTGTTTTTTTTCTTTTCAGGTTACTTTTGCATTGTAGTAGGTTTATGCCCTTTCTTCTCTAGTGATTCTGTATAGTGAAATGACTTTTTTTCCCCTAAGACTTTTCTGCTTGGAAGGGATGTCAAAAAAGTTATAGAAACCAAGACAAGTATTAAATACAAAAAGTCTCTGGAGGTGAGATATACTGTGTATATCCTGCCACAGTCAAGTGAAAAATTACCACTCAGGTGCCTAAATCAAGTAATTAATCTATGCTACATTAATTATGATAATGAAAAACTAATTACAGCTTATTGGCCTAAAAACAAATGCAACTGAATGAGAGAATTTTTCAAGGCTGGCTGATGGCCCCAATCCAGCATGCTCCAAAAGTCTACTGAAGGTAACAAGCAGAACTGAGCAGTGACTGGAGGTAAGAACAAATCCATTAATTTTTTTTTTTGCTGTTTTCAAAGGCAATGAAAAAATTATCAGCCTTCTCTTGGTAACTAAAGATTGTGTCAGTCTTCATGGAATATTTATGTAAGCTTTTGTCCATTTCTGGTTTTGTGCGACATTTATGGGTTCCTCAAATATCCTTAAAACATGTATTCTAATAAACATGTTTCATAGAAGAAATATTATAGTATTGGGTGATACGCATTTATCTGGAATATTTGCAAATTTCAGTGTGTTGAACTGCATTGCATGTTTAAAGCTTTAGACAAGACTAGCAATCTTTTAGTGATTAATAGTGATTTCTGTGTTGGTTTTGATTCCTGTGGTAGCAAAGTGTATCTGCAAGTGACAGAGTCAAATGTATCTCAGCGAGAACAGAAGGGATGTTAAATCTGCGATGCCCCTGTTGGTTTGTATTTCCATCTTTCTGTTTATCACAGCAAATTATAGTCCTGCAGAGACTAGTTTGGATCTAAAGCTTAACCTACATTCCCTTAACATCTGTTCCTAAGGAGTATGAATTTGTATATGCTGATTCATTTTCAAAGGGAGACACTTCCTGTGAAAAGCGTTTCCACTAGTTCGCTGAAACATAATCCAAACACTATTTGAGAGACAAAAATGAATAATATAAACCAGGCTGAGATCAAAATAAAAATAGAAAGTGGGACAGGGATTTTCACAGCAGTTTGTTTTTTTTTTTTCAAAGCCAGTGCAGGTAAACAAACACAAAGGTAACCCAACATGATGCGTAAAACGGGAACAAAGAAAATTATTGAAAATAAAACTCAAGTGGGAGAAACTGAGTTGAGAAGCACAGCACTGTCATGTGACAATCAAAATAATAAAACAGGAGGAGAATAATGACAAAGTGCAAATTCTGAGTGTTAAAACAGCTCTATAGGAAAAGAGAAAGACTATTAAGTCATGGTGGAAAGAAATCAGCCTAAGGGCAGCACAAAATCATCCTTGGCTTAAATCAATATGAAAATAATACTGCCATACTCCATGTAGGTAGTGACAAGACTAGATGGGTTTATGAAGAAGCAAATTTGTCAAGGTAAACAAAAATAAAAACATCATCACAAATTTTCATCGAGGAACAATTTCAACTCTTGTGCTGCAGGGCATCACAACAATAATCCACTAGTGGAGAATCTAGCCTAGAAATTAAGTAGGCACTATAATGAACGTAGAAGCTGGATATTCTGTATTGTTGTGGGTTATATCTTTGTTGTCACCATAATGTAGAAGCAACTGGCAAATATTTGTACATTTGTTTTTTTGAATCTTTATCCAAAATCCTCTTACATAGGGGACATCATCTTAAGTCATTGGGGGATAGGGGGCTTTCTTTCTGTTTTAACTAGGAATGTGATTTCTCATTTTAAGAAATGCAGTTTCCTTCACATCTGCTGCCTTTATGATTGAGTTCTTGGTAGCTGGGAAAGGCTCTGTCCTCATGTCGCAGCTGGAGTGAGAGGGACAGTGTTCAAAGTTGCTTTCTTCCTTTTGAATGTGAAAAGAAAATTACATCTCTTTCCCAAATGAGGGATGGAAACTAGGCTGTAAAAAGGGTTATGTTACTGTTTCTGTAAGGATCACTTTGTTAAGTGCTTCCAGATGAAGTGTAGCAGTGTTAACTAGTGTTGAGGCACCACGAGTGCCATACACTCTACAGACACGTGGATAATGTGCTTGCAGTATCCAGGACATCTGTTAATGTATGTTACTTCTAAGTTTTCTAAGACGTGGTGAAGGAAAATGCTAAATGGCAGAGGAAAGGACTCTGGGTGGAAGGAGACTGGAGACCACCAAGAAAATTTAGATATAAGTTTAATGGAGCAGGAGAAGAGAAAATGACCTGATGATTTAAATGCATTTTATTGTGAGGCATTACTTCATAACATACTCTCCTTATCCACTGAATTTTCCAGACATGAAAATGAATACATTTAAAAATAGAATATATTCCTGAAACTTCATGTAGGTACAATTCCTGCCTTGTACAGCTGGTTTGAATTCAGGTATTTTTTTTGAAGTTTTCAAGACCTGGTTAGAGCCTTAAGCAGGCTGGTCTGCATACAGATGTATTGGTTTTGTGTGGTAAGCTTTTGGTAGTAGGGGGGGATACAGGGGTGGCTTCTGTGAGAAGCTGCTCGAAGCTTCCCCTATGTCTGATAGAGCCAATGCCAGATGGCTCCAAGGTGGACCCGCCGCTCGCCCAGGCTGAGTCAATCAGGAGCAGTGGTAGTGCCTCTGTGATAACGTATTTAAGAAGGGGAGAAAATGCTGGGCAACAGCAGCCAGAAAAGAGGGATGAGAATATGTGAGAGAAACAACTCTGCAGGCAGCAAGGTCAGTGAAGAAGGAGGGGAAGGAGGTGCTCCAGGTGCTGGAGCAGAGATTCCCCTCCAGCCCATGGTGAAGACCATGGTGAGGCAGGCTCTCCCTCTGCAGTCCATGGAGCTTAATGGTGGAGCAGATATTGACCTGCAGCCCATGGACAACCCCATGCTGGAGCAAGTGGATGTGCCCGAAGGAGGCTGTGACCCCGTGGAGAGCCCGTGCTGGAGCAGGCTCCTTGCATGACCTGTGGAGAGAGAAGCCCATGCTGGAGCAGGTTTGCTGGCAGGACTTGTGACCCCATGGAAAGGGCCCACACTGGAGCAGTTCGTGAAGAACTGCAGTCTATGGGAAGGACTCATGTTGGAGAAGTTCATGGAGGACTGTCTCCCGTGGGAGGGACCCCAAGCTGGAGCAGGGGAAGAGAGTGAGGAGTCCTCCCCTGAGGAGGAAGGAGTGGCAGAAACGTGTGATGAATTAACCACAACCCCCATTCCCCATCCCTCTGCACTTCTGGGGAGGGAGGAGGTAGAGAAAATCAGGAGTGAAGTTGAGCCTGGGAAGAAGGGAGGGGAGAGGGGAAGGTGTTTTAAGAATTATTTCTATTTCTCATTACCCTACTCTGATTTGATTGACAATAAATTAAATTAATTTTCCTGAGTTGCATCTGCTTTGCCTGTAATGGTAATTGCTGAGTGATCTCCCTGTCCTTATCTCGACCCATGAGCCTTTCGTCATGTTTTTTCTCCCACTATCTAGCTGGGTGATAGAGTGGCTTGGCGGGCACCAGGCGTCCAGCCAAGGCCGACCCACCACAACAGTGTTGACTATTTCGAGTCGGAGATTGACCTCCTTGATTTCCTAAGATCTCTTCCAACCAGAATTGTTCTATGTTTCTAAAACTGAAATCACTTTATGGAAAGGAAAGCTATGTCTGTGAAAAATTAACTTATCTCTGTTTTTAATTACTGGGCCACAGACTGTTTGCTTGAATTGGCTGGCTTTATACCAATATAACTGCATTAAATAACTTATTGCAAACCCAATGTAATGAAATGGACAACCTGGCATTTTTTCAAAACTTTTGGCTTGGCTTCAGGTCAAGGGAATACGGATTTATTTTTAAAATTAATCATTCATTTTTTCTAAAATTAATAATTAATAATTTTTGGCACTGTCACCCATCATTTGTTGTACTCATATTTGAAAAGCCTACCGCCTGAAAGTGTTGCTTGATTGTACAAACTTAAATACAGAAATATATTTTGCATAGATCTTCAGTTGTAATTTGTTGTAGCTCCATTGAAGTAAATCTAACTAAGCACTAAGATGCATAATTATGTATGTATTTGTCCAGGCAGCATGGGTCTATGCAGACAGCAAGCTTTTCTGTCTACTGGACTACTTCAGTTCCTTAAGGGCAACTGATGATTTTGGCAATGTATCTGACTTGCCTTGGATGTTGACATAGACCAAACTGCAATATTTGTTGTTAGCAGCCAGAGACATTATCTTAATTTAAGTGAATTTCTCCTTGGCTTCCTAGCAATTTCCAGTATTTGGATGTCAATATTGTTATTGGCAAGTTACTTTATTTAGTGTATATATACGTATTATTTCACCCTGCTCATGGAGATACTTTTCAATGCCTTTTGATATAGTTCAGCTTTCTCTTAAATATGTGTAATTCTTCTTAAGAAATTCCCACTTCTATGACAAAATGAACTTTTTATTATAGAGCAGGGTCTATGTAACCTTGAGCAAATATGTGGGACAGTTACTTCCCTTCTGAAATGAGAATATAGACCCTTTCTTTCTGAAAGCAATTCAGGCTTTCAGGTGCAAACCACATAAGAAACAGGCATAGTAGATTATAAAAGTTCATGCAAGAGATGCCGCCACATCTGTGGATCCTCGTGCAGCATCAGGGCAGTTTGCTTATGTCACTCATTTCTCTAATATGTGAACGTGCTGCTGTTGGCTAGACCTTTCTCAAATAATCCTTATGCATATCATAAATAAAACTTTAAACTCCTAAATGATATGTCTGTTTTTCTGATCTGAAAAACTTATTAACAACTGAAGATACTATGATTTTTCTTTTTTTTTTTTTTTCCCCCCCATAGATTCAAACCATATCCAGGGAATTTGAGATTATATTTATTTTTTTCAGTGTCCCTTTCTTCCTTTAAAATGTACCAAGTAATTTCTTTTCATTTCTGTAAGCTCTCCTTTTTCTTTTGTTTATGCAATAGGAATCTCCTGATTTTTGCATGTTTATTTATCGTGACATTTAGTTATTGCTATAATATAACACTCTGGAAGCTCAGGTATTACATATATTTCTACCTAGTGTGATACTATATTGGATGTCTAGTGAATTTATCCTAGTAGCTGCAAGTGGTATAGTTCTTTGTCAAGCCTCTGTCTGCTTCAATAAAAGAAATAATGAGCATGAAGTTCCTTCATTGGCTTGGAATTTATTTCTGTTCAGGGAACTGCTTTTTACAGTGAAATTAGTGCATTATTAAAGGTCTCTCCAACTTCATGGCATATCAGTTGAATGAGATAGTACATGCATTTTGATATTTTGCAAGCCATTTTATGCCCTAGCTCAAAGAAGTTAGGATGCTTTTTCCTTACAGGAAGTGAGAAAAACAGTATAATTTTACAAGAAGTTATTTTAGGGTCAGCTTGTAGAAAACTGAATGAACTGGCAGGCACAGTTCCCAGCAGATGGCAGATAAAGTGACTAATATTGGAAGATCTGCTTTAAGGATTCTGTTCATATTTCCACTGGTTTGCAGATGTTCTGTAAAACAATGTACAGTTTCGCTTAAAACAGTAGTATTAGTCAAAGTTTCAAAGTTTTGATATTTTTAAGTATTGTCTGAAATATCTCTTTTTTTCAGTGCTAAATAATAACAACTAAAAATAAAACATTGTTTCCTTTGTTCCTCCCCACTAGACACCTCTATTATCTCTGCCATGTCCTGAGTTTCTACAGCCTCTGTTGAGTTCCCCAGCAGTTCTGCCTTTGGCTGCATTGTCCTTTTCCCTGTGCTTGCTTACTGCGCGACTAATTGCTCTCTGTTGCCATACTTTGCTTTTCCCTCATATTCTTATCGCTGGCTTCCTTTTCTACATCTTTTAATGGGTTTCTTTTTGCCACCACAAGTCTAATCCAGCTGATGCGAGGAAACGTCATTTCTATAGAAATATTGCCCTCTCCTCTTTTTTACCCCATGTCCAATATTACAAGTTATCATATTATGAGTAGTTATAGATTCCTTCCTTCTCATTTATGTTATCTGCAATTGTGCTGACCCTCAGTTCCTTTTTATTTTTCTTCTCCTCTTAGGAAACTCTTCTGTAATTATGCCCATTGTGGTTGATTTTAAGGTCTTGTACTTAATATTGTTAGAAAATGTGTTTTATAACAAATATTGGAGAAACAAAAATACAGTATTATAGACTAGGCTGCAAAGCCTATTAGCTAATTGCAGAGGTTCTCCAAAACCTAGTCCTTCCACCTCTGGTTTGACTTTCCTACCAATGCCTCAAAGTCTTGTCCATGCCTTTCAGACCTTCTCTCTCTACATTTACTTTACCATTTCCCCATTAAAACAATTAATACCTCTTTGTGCATCTTTTCCTTTTATTTACGTAACTCCACTGCTTTCCCAGTTAGAGAAAAGTGACATCTGTGAAAACTCTGTATGAAGTAAAGAGTTTTTAGAGACCTGAATGAGACTGAGAAATCTAAATGAAGGAGAATGAAAAGCAGGTCAGGTGGAAAGAGGTGAAAGAAGAGAAAGAAAACAGAGAAAGTAAAAAAAACCCCAAACGTGATGAAGACCGACAGGAAGAAGGGAAGCCCATGGAAATTCATTCAGGATTAATTGTAAAATCGGTTAAAAGCTGGAGTATGATTTTTGCAGCATGTATCTTTAATCTGTCAACAAAGCAGAGATATGTCATAGCCAGTTGGAAGGAGGTCCTAGGAAAGTCATAGAAAAGGTTGAGCAGACCTTAAAAGAGGAACAACTTGGAGTTCAGTCTCCTCCCTGTTCCAAAATATCAGGAAGGACCCTTCTTTTATTACAGGTATTTTATTTTGAAGTGAAGGAAAACTTGATGTTGCAAGATCCTGAGTACTCCAAGGAGAAAGTTCACTTAAAACAGTACTGGGAATGGATGAAAAAATTTCAAATACAGTTCTTCAACTTAGGAGACTAGCTCATGAAAATGAGATGATACAGACACTGACTAAATGCTCAGAATTTTTCAATAGTTTTCAGAAAAAAAAGGATTATTCATTAGACTTCTCATCTGCTCTACAGAAAGTTAAGTTGAGCAGCCATTGCCAAGTGCTGGCAGGAGCAGAGAGTGATGGGAGTGTGCCCAGGTGCTTGTTAGGAATGGCTGGCAGACGCTGATGTTTTTCACAGGCTTATGTAGAGAAAGAATAGACTAATCTCATGGTCCAGTTTCTGGGTTGGTGGCACAGAGTCTGTGTCTAATACAAGAAACAGAAATTTAATAGAAAATGACAGCTAATAACTTCAGTGCATGCAGTCAGGGTAAGCTGGAAGTTTACACTGGGATGTGTTAGGAGAGGGTATGGTTCTTAAGCGAGGTTGGACACTTCCTATCCTTTGAGAAATAAGCAGTAAAATAACTGGTGGAGATAATTCGGACAAAATTTTGTTCTTTTGCTTTATTCTTTCAAAACAATGATTTAAATAGTTAACCATAAAAGGCTTGTGAAGACTAGAAAGAGTCTTCCTAATTGCCAGTGCCAGAGTAAGCACGGGAATGGGAACATAAAAATATCAATGGTGGAAGTGGATAAATTGTGGAAACATCATCTGAACGTTGCAAACTAGAAGAAAAGTTTTCACAAATCCAAGCAACCTGAAATGCACTTTTTGACTAAATAGAGTTCATTCTGCTAAAAGTCTGAAGAGAAGGAGCCAAAGTAGGACCCTGAGGACTGTCGTAGGCGAAAATAGCTTAAACTGTGAACGCTAGCAGGCAGCAGATAATTGTTGTGTGGGTGAATGTCTGACACTGAACTTTTGAAATCTCAAGCGGGTGCCTGCTACTTGCTAGCTGTGGTCGGTGAAAGCTAGGTGTGGGTTTGGAAAACACCTGGACTAAACAGAAGTGCCACATCCTGAAACCTCCAGGTAATAAAGAGATGTGACACAAAACTGCCAGTTAGGAAGTTGATCACTTGTTTGCTTCTGCATATAGGTAAGTTAGGACATTCAGGGACTTGGAGGTTGGGAAAGAAGAAGCTGAAGATCTTAACTGGAGGAAAGATCCTGGAAGTGGGGAAGGATCCTGGTGATCAGAGAGATTTGTGGAGATGAATTTTGGGGGATGTCTGGGGACCTTGGCTGGTAATGTCAGAGACTGGTGGCTGCCAGCAGTGGTACAGCACAAATCAACATGACTTTCTGCCCAACCTTCCTGGACCAGCTGCAATCTCCTTGTGGGGAAGGAACATGAAGGCCTGGTGACTGTAGCACTGGGGAGAAGCAAATGAGTGTGTGGGAAAAATCAAGTCAGGTAAGAGCTCTAATCTCACGGGTTCAAAGGAACTCTGGTATCCAGATCTGCTACTGGATCGTACATTTTCCATGGTAGAATTAGAAGTCTGGCAACTTTCCTTTCCTAACATATAAAATGGTACATAACTGTATAACTTTCCCTTTCTAATAATAAATAAAAAGCAAAAAAAGCAAATGTTTTCAAAATGTGGGTGTCCTGAAACATACTGGCCCAGACAACCTGAAACATACTGGGCTGTGAAACCCAATAATTAATAACAGAAAACACAGGAAAAATCTAGATTCAGATAGCTGGTGGTTTTTTTTTATTTAGCTCTATAGGCGTGAATTTGAAAGGGAAGTGGAATAGTAGAAAATTGCTGGGGAAAACATGTGAAGAATTTAAATGGAGAAACTAGCAGTTGAATATAACTCTTATGGTAATAGGGGAAAAGTTGCTTGCAGTTCACATCTTTGTGTTTGACAGGTCATGTTACCCAGGAGAAGCTTTTCGCTTCAGAGTGTCTGTGGGTGGAATCATGTGGTTTAGAAGTTGCTGCTGTAATCTTCTCCTCATCCCTTCCTGTGGCAGGTTTTAGGATATTCATGGAAATGGAATAAATTAATACTCCTCTATCAAAATGATTCTTTAAACTTTGGAGAATTCAAGATAGGTTGGTAAAAAATGTAAACAAGGCAACAAAAGCTCAAGGAAAGTCTAAGATTTGTGCTGCAAAATGTTCTCTGTGAGAGCAAATAAAAAACAGGAGAAAGGAAGACCTTGTGCTGTTCTTGTGAGTCACTACTGGAGGGACTGAATAGTTAATGAAATATCAGTAAAGGTTTCTGACGTATTAATTAATAAGTATTGTTAGTCAGTCTATCAAGAAAAGACATTTTGATTTTCTGTGGTGGCTAACAATTTATATATGAATCTGACCGTTTTCTCACTGCTGTTGCTTTTTGAGCTTTGTAGCGTGAAAAAGGAGGAAATGGTTAAACAACACACAAGAGACATTGCATTAATACGTGGATATGATAGGCATTTGAAATAGATTAACGAGGAATGTACTGTGTACAAATAACTTTTCACAAAGGGCTTTATGTTCAGATTTGACCTTGTCTGTCTTTGTTCCTTTGGAGAATAACACCCAGAAGGGTTTGAGCAATGAGTAGAAATGCTGCTGCTGTCTGGTTCTTGCTGCCTGAGATTTGTAGCTAATGGCTTGACTCATTAGAACCCACTCCTACAAAGATGGGCTCAGAAAGTCTGCAAAATAAAACAGGCTGCCAACAGCTACCCAGGTGTAAATAGATCAAAATACTAAGTACCCGCTCACAGCTACACTTTGTTTTACCCACCCACCTCTATATTTCTCCAAGGTCTCTTAAAACTGATTTTGGAACGTACTGAAGTTGTTTGAACTAACATGTTTATATCAAAGGATCTCTCTTATTCTCCACTAATCGACACTGTTGTGATTATAGAGCTTTACATTTATTAACATGTGAACGGTGCTTTTCTAGATCTTCATTCTCTCTATTTTGTATTGAACAGGGGATATTTCATGTATCATTAGCAGAACTTTTTAACATCATTCATTCCATGAATTATGTTGTATTGAAAATTACCTTACATTGTTTTCTCATTCCTGAGCTACGTATGTTTTTTTGTTTGTCCACAAGTCCTGGATTAACCAAAAATGGAATACAAATTTAAAGAAAGGGGTTTCCTCTATTCTCGGAATATGAAGTGGTCACAAAGAAGTACTTTGATGTGCTTTCCTGTGCACTCACCACTTATAGTCTGCTTTACTGACCTGAGAAACCAGACCCATGGCATTCAACTGTTTGTGCTATCAGTCTTTCATATTCCTGTGGGTAATCAGTTTTGCTTTTCACCAAATATTTATCTGAATGCATAGGATGTTTTGCAGCATACTGAAATTTTGCAGCAAGTTTGTAGCAAGTTTTTCAGGGCTTCCCCAATCCTTGCTCTTTGAGGCCATCATATTATGTTATTTATTTGCAAAACTGTTTACAATAGCAAATACTATAATTGCAATTAAATAACTGCAGTACTAGGGAGTACCCTGAACAGTAGGAATCACCCAGTTCAGAATTACACCTTCCAAAGAACCCCAGCTTAATCTGAGGACTGTATCTGGGCACTACAAGATGCGTATTTTCTTCTATCAGTCAGCGTAGTATGACGCTGCTCTTAACTATTTTTTATTTCTAAGCAAAAGCACAGTGGAAGAAAGTAAACAACATAACTGAAGTACTTCTGCCTGATGGTGTATTTTACATCTCAGTGTATCTCGTATCAAACCAGAAGTACTCCAGACTATGCTCGTTTGAAGGGTCCCCAGAACAGTAACATGTACATACATACATAACTTCGAGTCTTTAAAGGCATGATAAACTTTAATTACACGACATTAACCTTGAAAGCACTTTTAGGAGAAAGAATGGTGCAAACAAAACAGCGATACAAGGTGATTACCATAAAAAATAGTATGCAGTATTTGAAAAACTACTAAAGCCAGCACTGCTGAAATGTTAGTTCAAGGAGAGGGAAAGCCCATGGAAAAGCCTTATAGGAACAATGAATAATGGGACAAAAGGACCTAGAGAAAATATGGATCATTTGTGTCCTAGACATGGAACTTAACTGTTCATTTATCTTTAGAAGCTTTACATTTACAGGTGAGACATCCTATCAATACTTACCACTAGGGAAGCAGGGTGATAGGTCCAGGGAGGAAAAGATGATGTACTCTGTCAAAACAGTGGAAGAGAATAAAGATAGTGAAAGAGACTGTGGAGCTCTGTGGCTCAAGGTTGTTGTTGTTGTTATTATTATTATTGTTTAGAAAGAAAAGTTTCTGTGATGGGATAAACTTGGAACTGGCCAAATAAGAAGTAGTCAGGAGAACAGTCCATCCATGTAATTCAATAGTCATGGAAAGAAAGGAAACAGAGTGGTAGGTGTGAGACGAGTGAGGCTGAAAGTTTTAAATATAAGACAAGCAAATTTCTCTTCCAAAGCAAAATAAAAGGACGCCTGGCAAAAGGAATGGGTTGAGAATTATAAAGAAAATCAAACTTTTAAATAATAAGTGAATGAACCTGAAAGGAGTAAAGATGTATTTTAATAGAGTTTAACAGTTGAGTTGGATCTGGGAGTTAGTGGGTTTGGATGACTCCAGGATCTGTCTTTGTTTGCTAATGTTGGGGAAATATTTCCATTCTTTTTAAAAGAGATTCTAGTTCCATTATATGTAAAGCAAGTGCATTTGTATGAAAAACAAGATAGCATCCTTGGGAACTAACAATGGGATTCATTGTTATGCTAGAGATGAGAACTGAGAGTGGCAAAATCATAGCTTGCTTTTACTGTTGCATGCACGATATAAGCTGTCAGCTGCAGGCAACTGTAAGACCAAGTGATTCATGAATTTTTTACTTAATAATTTTTGATGAGTGTGTATTTGTACATAAGTTCTGGTCTTCATCAGGTGGAGCGACTGAACAGTAATACTGGCCAGCAGGAAAGAAATGCTCAGATATATATTGAAAAATTGTTATGAATTAAAAAGCTGCCAAAAATCCATATACTACTAACTGAGCAGAGCTTAAATTAAAACGTATGCTTTAGTAAATATGTCAAAGAAATCATTCAAAGAAACCATATCCTGGGCTGCATCACAAGCAGCGTGGCCAGCAGGTTGAGAGAGGTGATTCTGCCCCTCTGCTCTCATGAAACCCCACCTGCAGCACTGCGTCCAGCTCTGGGGCCCTCTAACATAAGAAGGACATGGAGCTGTTGGAGTGAGTCCAGAGGAGGGCCACGAAGATGATCGGAGGGCTGGAGCACCTCTCCTATGAAGACAGGCTGAGAGAGATGGGCTTGTTCAGCCTGGAGAAGAGAAGGCTTCGGGGAGACCCTATAGCAGCCTTCCAGTACCTGAAGGGGCTACAGGGAAGCTGGAGAGGGACTTTTTACAAGGGCATGGAGTGATAGGACGAGGGAGAACAGTTTTAAACTGAAAGAGGGTACATTTAGATTAGATATTAGGAAGAAATTGTTTCCTGTGAGGGTGGTGAGACACTGGCCCATGCTGCCCAGAGAAGCTGTGGCTGCCCCCTCCCTGGCAGTGTTCAAGGCCAGGTTGGATGGGGCTTTGAGCAACCTGGTCTAGTGTAAGGTGTCCCTGCCTGTGGCATGGGAGTTGGAACTAGATGATCTTTCAGGTCCCTTCCAAACCAAACCATTCTATGATATTGTTCTATGATATAATGTATAAGAAATTTAGTGATTTTTACAGTGGTGATGCTTTTTTGTGAAAAATTAAAAATAAGAGGAACATTGACTAGATAGTGTAAATACTTATAAATTATTGTTTCTGTTTAAATCAATATTAGAAGTAGAACCAGTTTATACATTAAAAATACCTAAAATCTCTCAAATATTTTATAAATATGTATGACATGTTCAATTCACTAGAATTCCTGTTGATCTTCTTAAAGCATACCTGGATAGTTCTACAGATCAGTGAAAACATTTGAAAGTAGAATATATATTGACTCCTCTGCTGTTGTTAATGTCTAACCTAAAATAGAGCGGTAGAAGCTTTTCTTAAAAGATATCAGATTGCTGAGTAATTAAATGTCCACAAGCACAGTGAGTTGGAAAGTCTTCTTGTAGCAGAATTCATACGGCCCTATAAAAATGGAGAATTTCCCCTATTGTCAGAGAGCCAGGCTTCAACTCTCATCTCTGTATGTATGTATATACGTAACCCATGAAAGTAACGAGAATTTTTGTAATTATATCAACATGGTCCAATATAGTTAAGAATTATTAGGAAACTGGAGCTTTTTAGCAGCTAAATGTACATATTGTTTTGAAGATCCAAGACGCTTCTTTTAGGATGATATGCTTGGAAGTGGAAGGAACACGTGTCAATTTATAAACCCTTTGATAGTTTTCTCTGTGAATTAGGCTCAGAATTTTCAGTCTGAGTCACAAGTAGAAGGTGGAATAAAGCTGATCTGCCTATAGAGGAACTGTTTTTGTGAAGAGAGATGTTAATGATCATTCAGGAACTTAAAACTAGATAAAGCATTAAACTAGAAAAAATTCTTGCCACTGTGTGCTAACCATTATAAAATAAGATTCCAGGAGCTATTGCTGTGCAGCCTCTGCAGGCATCTGCTGCAAAGCACATACAGAGTGCAATCATGACTCAGAACATAACAACAAAACTAGTCTTTTTCAGATACAGAGTTCACCCACTTGAAGTTTTATAAGCAAGGAATTAAATGACTGTTTTGCACCTGATGTGCAGCCTCTCCTGCCTCTCTGCAGTTAAGCTTAGGAGAAAATTTTCAGGTTCCTATTCAAAAATGGCATGTATTTAAGTGCCAGTCTATTCTGGAACATTTAGGAAGAGAGAGCTTGGTTATAGGAAAAAATAAAGTTTGTTTGCTTGAATTAAGGGGAAATTTGATTAATTTTTATGACTGCAAATATGTTGTTAGAGGGTGAGTGGTGGAAAATTCCTTGAAAAGTTCACAAAGCATTTGTTAGCCTTTATATGTTTTGTAAAATAGTTCAGAAAATCAGAAGGGAAAAAAGCATTAAAAATAACTCACTAAACAAACTTCACTGAAAGAAGAGTCCAGTTGCTGGAGACATTTAATATAGGGACATTTTATATGTAAAGGGCAAGTGTCATGAGGATGGAGCCAGGCTCTTCTCAGTGACATCCATTGACAGGACAAGGGGCAACAGGTACAAGCTGGAACACAGGAGGTTCCACATAAATATGAGGAAAAACTTCTTTACAGTGAGGGTGACTGAACACTGGAACAGGCTGCCCAGAGAGGTTGTGGAGTCTCCTTCTCTGGAGACATTCAAAACCCGCCTGGACACGTTCCTGTGTGACATGATCTAGGTAATCCTGCTCCGGCAGGGGGATTGGACTAGATGATCTTTCGAGGTCCCTTCCAATCCCTGACATTCTGGGATTCTGGGATTCTGTGATTTTCTGATCTGAATATGGAAAGTGAAGAAAACAAAACTGAAAAAAGCCCAACATGATAGTCGATGAAACTTTCCCACAGAAATCAGAGATACAGAAAAGAACAGCTGGCATAGAGTGACACTTAGAGAAACTAAATTGGAAAAAACCCACAACCAACAAAACATTTATTTAAGTGATAGTAATTATTGGTAGTCACTGGAACAAGTCATCCAATGATATGATAAAATCTCTTTAATTTAGAGTCTTTAAGATGTGCATAAGCTCACTATAAGTTCAGATGAGATAAAATGTATAGCTTATGTGCTGCAAAAACATTAGACACATGGTGAGACCAATGTGTAAATATTTCACAAAAAAAAGTAATATTTCTGTGGGGAAAGCCTTCTACTTCCATATTGAAAGTAAAAGCAGCTTTCTCTTTTTTCCTTTTTTTGGTGACATAACAGAAACCCACATCTATCTTCTAACTGAATAAGATTCCATGAGTGTTTACTGCAAAATATTCTCCTTTCTCGGAAATCAATGAAAATCCATTCATGTAACACTGTTAAAAAATGGAGATGTTCGGTCATTCTTTCTTCATTATTTTATAAGCGTGAGTAAAAGAGAGAAGTGCATTAGTAACCACAAGATTAATGTTTAAAAGGAGTAAAAGATCCATAAGGTCTCTGCCTCTGATCAGATGGAGAATGTGATAGTAAATGCTAGATAACTGTGAGAAGGATGGCATACCATTTGCAAATACTTTGCAGCAGAATGAAAGGAATTGGCTGTGCCATATAAAAAAAGCATTTACTTGATTTAACTGTACTGTGTTTCCCAAAGCTTGCAAATTGGGAGATTTTGCATTGCAAACTCAAGAAAGGACTCAGCAAAGCATTGTTCGACCTTTAAGGATAATCTGTCACTTGAATCAGGAAAGCTCTTCAGCATATAATATTGCCATTTTTCCTTTTGGCAGTACCAAAGCAGCTTGTGAATTTCCTTGACCGTCATCTTAATCCTTCCCTGAAATCATAAACTGTCTGTAACATCCCAGTATGGTGCCTTAGAACAGAATATGTAGACAAATATGTAAGCTCACAATCTTGACACAGGCTCAGGAAGAAGAATTTTGATCCAGGCTGAGTTTCTTCATTGAGTTGTTTTTCTCCATTCGTTTTACTTGTGATGGATATGTGGCAAGTGAATGAAACAGGAATGCATATTGCCAAAAACCCATAGTGCTCATCTTGCATTCACATTAAATAGGTTCACAGTAGATACAGGACGTGAGAAAATTTGGTCCCAAATATAGCTAAAAAAAACCCTATTGTTTACACAAGGCATTTTTTATTGCATTTATCATGAAAGAAAATTTTCTTATGGTTTTATAAGTGGATAATTCTCTTTCTAGAACTTCAGGCATTGAAGGGCAGAGACATCTTGAACTAAAAAACATGCCAAATCCAAAAGGCAAGGCCACAGTACCACTGCCTCATTTATATCCACACTGAGTAAAGAGATTGGAAAGTGTGAAGTATGTTGTATTGAAATACTAGCAATGTGCAAGGACAGCTTTAGAACTCAATCTCAAATTCATCAGTAGTTATTTAACTTTCAGTAAGAACCACCAAATGAAGCCCGCACCACAGAACTTCAATCTGCTGCTGACAGGTTCACTGAGCATGGCATGCTGTTTCCTATGAGAAGATAGGTGGGGAAAGGTGGTATTTTTGACCAGATTATCCCAGTTAATAATTTATGATTAATTAGAAATAGCAGAATAAGCTATGACAATAGAAATGATGGATAGATTGTAACTAAAGACAGACAGAAGCAGGATTATTCAGGGAAACAATGTTCCAAGTGAGTAGAAGGAAAACTTGAAAATCTCACCTGCAGTATTTGAAAAATTTTATACAAAAAGAATAAGTGCCAAGTTAGTTTTTCTTAAATAAATTCTTAAGGAGATTTTATTTCTGATCTTCAGTCAAAATCATATGAATTAAAGATCACTGGAGTTTAGAGATGTCAAGTAAAACTACATTAGCCAAAACTTCAGTTGAATATTATCAATATTCCAAGGAATTACGTACATTTGAAGTGCTGCAATTTTTACATATCTATTCCTGTACATAAAGTTTTTAATCTAAATGGATTAGAATAGATTGTGATTGTCCTATGTGGCTTCTTAGGGAAGCAAGAAGAATGCTTCCTTCCTATACATGCTATTTTGGCACTGAATTCAAGAATGTCTCTTCCATTAAGTGCAATAATCCACCTTTTAAGAGCTGCATTGGTACATGAACGAACAGGTATGCACATAGGTCAGGTCTCCTCTATAATGTTTTGCTAACAAGAGAGTAAAACCTTAACCAAACTAGTTATTCTGGCAAAATCAGCACAGAGATATACACTAGATCGGAAGAGGATGTTCTTATAGATAGTTTATATATATATATATATATATATATATACACTATAACAGCATAAACTGTTCACTTTCCATTGTCAAGGAAACACCTAAAATGACAATACTAATTCATCTGGTTACTCTAAAATAATGAAAACTTTGTATATTCTTTTATCGATAGAAATATAGGTACTACGATACTATATCTTCATTATAGGGTTGTTCTGATGTAGTAGGATGGTATCTATACTTTCAGCCTTTAATAATTGTCAGAAATGTGAGGATAAGGGAGAACAATTCTGGTTCCTTGGGTTTAATTCTCATCCTTAATCAGACTATGCTGATCTCAAGGTCAAGGCCAAAATGAGCTTGTGTCCAGCCCATGTATTGTGCAGACAGGAAGGTGGCAGTGTAGTTCTGCAACCAAGGGTGCACACACACTGTTGTGGCCTCTGCACTCTCTTGGCTACCTTGCCTCAGCACTCCTTTGGCAAGCTGCCTTTTTCCTTGGATTACACTTGGTATGATTGAACAAGACCTAAGTCTGTGTTCCTTAGTAAGCACCTTGACAATATTGCCACAACATTTTGCATTAGTTTAAGCACTGAGATTTTTTTTCCAGACATCTGTGGGATTAAGCAATATAAAGTCTGTTTGTATTGGTAGTAATTGGAGGCTGTGTAGCTGGATCTCTTAATTATCTTTAACTTAATTTTAACATTTTCTGGTTTCATACTCTCCCCTCTTCTGATTCTGCTATAAAAATGCAAATAATTACTTGGGGAAAAGAAGTAGTAAACAGTAGATAATATCCCTTCTATATTGATGAGTGGAGCAGGTGGTAGTATATTTTCACAATGGCCTGTTCAGATTTCATATCCATAGACAGATCTTTACCAAACAAAAGATAATTTCATAACTTAACATATGAAGGCTATGAACGTCCATGTTCAAATCACAAATTTGGTAGGGATTGCTTTTCTTTAGCTCTCATGTTGCAAAGAATACATGCCAAGAAGGAAAAAAGAAAAAACAGATATAAGCGAACTACGCACCGTTACTATGGTTATCATCATTTTAATGGAACCATTTGAAGGATATTTATTGCTGACATTTTGAAAGTGAAGTTCAGTCAATTGTGTAGAAGGGAATACAAATGTACGCATTCATCCTGACTTAAAAGAATAATGTTCTGCTTTAATTTTTTTTAAACTGTTCATAGCCATGAATTCAAATTCCGTGTTTTCAAGAATTTATTTACCCATCCATGCTACTTTTCAAAATAAACATGAAATTCATCATCCAATAAAAGCTATTTCATTGCTCAAGTTTGTATTCCTGATAATGACAGAGAAAGAAAGACAGAAAAAAACTCCCAGAACTGTAGAGAAGACAGTTTCTCCAGCTCTACTTTTCTTTTAATAGTTCTCTAATAGGATATAAGTTTTACAAAATGAGTTGTTTTTTACTAGTGATAAATCATCCTGGAAGTTCACAACCGCTTAACCCATCCAAACTGCTATTAAGCTTCCTTCAATGCATCTGCAACAAAGAGTATCTGTATTTTATAAATGTTGTTTACAAACTCTTCTCTGAGAGTTCCCTGTTGAAAAACAATATATGCTGATATAGGCAGATGTTGCAGTATCAACTGCTTCATATATCAGAAGTCAGACTCAATTCCTGCACACTTACTACAGCCGCTGTAGTAATTGTTGCAATTACTGACCGCAGCCCCCATACCCCATCCCTCTCTACTGCTGGGGGGAGGAGATAGAGAAAATTGGGAGTGAAGATAAGCCTGGGAAGACGGGAGGGGTGGAGGGAAGGTGTTTTTGAGTTTTTATTTCTCATTATCCTACTCTTAATTTGGTTGGTAATAAATTAAATTATTTTTTTTTCCCAAGTCGAGTCTGTTTTGCCCTTGATGGTAATTACTGAGTGATCTCTTCCTGTCCTTATCGTAACCCACAAGCCTTTTGTTATATTTTCTCTCCCTTGTCCAGCTGAGGAGGCGAATGATAGAGCAACTTTGGTGGGCACCTGGTGTCCAGCCAGGGTCAACCCACCATAGTGTGAGAAGAAGAAAAACATGCACAATAGGAAATGTTCCTTGCCTTTGCGAGTAGGATACTTCCAAGAGAATATTTGATATGGGTTAGTGGTGTGGGCAAGAAAAGAGTCTAGAGCACTTAAAAAGGTTGTGGCAAAGTATGTTCTCATTGGAATAACTGGACCAGAGAGAGACCAAGTTGGGAGACGAGTGGAGTAACTGAAGAGTTACAGTGTAAGAGTACCAGATGGCCAGAAAAATGTACTGGTGTGTGGCAAAATGGTTGGAAAAAATCAACTTAGGTAGCCACCACTGCTTAACTGCCAGAAAGCCAAGTGTGTGTATAGTTATTGAAATCATCAGGTATTTTGTCCACTTTCTGCTGAGGACTATTTCAAAGAATGGAGGAGGCCAGGCTCCTCTGCAAGGTGAGTGAAATAAATTGAGAACGAAAGGGAAGCTGGTTAGATAAAAACTATCATTATTCATTTTTTTTAAATTACTGGTAAGGAAACTCTGTACCTACGCTTTGTAAACACTATGTTAAGATACTGGAAGATTTGAGGTCTTTAAATGTGAAGACTGACTATAAGTTGCATTGATAATTGGTTCTCTTTAGAGGCAAAATTTGGAAAATAATTTCTGTATCTCACTTATGGGCTGGGATAGAAAATCAAAGCTTGAGAATTTCTGTGAACAATCTTCATTCCCTAAACCCTGGCTGAAAACAATCAAAAGACTGTCGTTTCATTTTAACTTTTTAAAAAAGACCGTAATTTTACTACACATTAAAAAGAAATGGCATTACAAATTTGTTTCCTTTTTTTAAAGTTATTTAACTTAATCATTTTGAAAGTGGCAAATTTTTGCTTTAATGTTTTTTGAGCGAAACAATATTAGAAGTTTGGCTTCCAATTAGAATTTTTCAAGTGGGAGGAAATGTAGTTAAAAAAATTATTGTGTGCCAGTGGTTCCAGTTGAAATGTGAGTGAAAAACATCTACACACAAAAAAGTAGTAATCTTCTGTCTCAAAATCTGTAACAGACGTCAGCCTTTGGATGCTTAAAACATTTGGCATTTTTATTTTATCCTATGTTTGTGCAGTGATTTGGCATCATACTTTGGGGGCTTCATAGGTTATTAATAGATAATAATATAATGAAATCTAAAAAAAAAAGCCTGAGCTGCTCGGTGTTTTCTCACAGTGGAAAATAAAGTAATTTTTGATGTGTTGATCATCGCTTAGCATTGTCTACTAAAATTTAGAAGTAGACTGATAAGCCTATGTTTTTTGGACTCTCAGAGGATCCTGCTCTCAATGAATAAGACTCTCAAAGCACATTAATAATATTGCACAACCCCACTGTGAATTGCACCCTCCACAATGTAGTTTTCTTCAAAGATGGAAACCAGTCCAGAGTGTTTTGGAGGTGGCTCAGTGGCAGAGTGAGGACAAGAAGCCTGTCTCTTCTGGGAAGCATCTGTACATTCTGCTTTATGTCTGCTCCCTATTTCCAACTCTTTTTTTAAATAACTGTTTATTTGTTTGTGTAGTTCTTCTGCCCAGGGGAGACATGGAGGGAACGGAAGCCAAATCCAAAGCTCCTGGATCACAGACATCTGTTTTATATAAGCCTGTTCAGAAATTTAAAAACAGTTATTTTTTTTTCTCCACTGTCATGTTGGAAGACACTTCCAGCTCTCATTTCTGCTCAAAGCTGCCTTCTGGTTTTGTAGCATACAGTTACTCATGGTGAGCTCATTTGCCTTTTGTTCTGGTGCAAAGATTGCCTTTGAGCTTAAATAGACCTTTTTCTTCCTTAGTCCCTTTCTGTCTCTTACATTTCAGTGAGTGATGGCAGCCTCTCTCAGTGTGAGGCTTGCCAACCCAAACCAGCAAGCTGCTTGTTATGAACAGATGACTTTTTACAGAGCATGTATTTTTATTTCCACTCACAATGAAGGACTATTTCATTCCTTCAGTACCAAGTCCTGAAACACATGTGGCTTGCTTTCTTGCCATCATTTTACAGTCAGAGAAAAACTTAATTAGAGGGCTAATGACTGAACTTGGTTTTTTTTTCCTTAGAGCAAGTTCTTTCTCAGCATTGACAAGAATTGCTATTAGTCTATGAAGATGGCTTGGTTTTGCATTTGCAACATGTGAGCCCCTTCACAAAGTACTGAAAATAAAGCAGCGCTTGCCACAAACTATGTTCCTTTGTTGAAACTCACCCTCTAGCCCACAAATAGTAGTCTGCCCACGTAAAGGACAGGAGTTGGGGAAGGAGAAGGGATTCCAGAGTGAAGTCCTGCAGAAAATCCTGGCAAGATCTGCCTGCAGTTAATTTAGTCTTTTTTCTCCTATCTTTGTCATGCCTCAGGCACTGCGATGGGTGAACTGTTTAACTGCTGTGCTGCTATAAGAGAAATGAAATTTTTCTGGGAGTCTTTTTTTCCCAATTAGCTTGGCTTCCTCTCTGCTGACCACATAGGAATTCCAGTGTCTTCTGTTCGTCAGCTTCAGTGAGGTGCCTGAAGTTAGGTAGTGCTCATGCTTCTCTAAGTAGCTGTACAAGCACTTGGTTCTGCAGTAGTACTTAGGGCTGTGTACAACTTTTACTGCTTGAGAGTTGCACTGAATTTGGCATGTACCAAAAGTGTTTAAAGACTTCAGATGTTTGACTGATTTGACCTCTGAAAGGAAAAAAAATATTCTGTCTTTCAGAAAAACTTGTTGGATGGTTAAAGGTCTGTCATTAGCTTATTAATTATTGTATCGAGTAATAGATTCTTCTGTGTTGAGGGAGATGAAGCCATGTGGTTTTTGTCTGGTTTGCTAAATGCTTCATTATTCTTCCCAGCTGGAGTTTTACTGTGCATGTGTTTGTTCTCTGTACTGCATTATAAAAAGAACATGCTGCTGTGGGGTTATGGCAACAAGCAAGCAGCGCGCTCGCTTTAGGAGTGAGTCATTTTTGTCCAGAGACAAAATGTGTGGACAACAGATTCCGACTGAATATATAATCTTCATTAACTTTTATTTATAATAGATTATCCTTGTGGTAAGTTGTAACAGCAGAAGGTGCGTACATCAATCTGGCATATACCAGCTACGAAATAAGTATTTCATTCATCTGTGCTCACCTGTGGCACATAACTCATCCAGTGTCTTGCACTGGACCATGACTTTAGCATCTGTATGTAAGAACAGAGATCTGTATGTAAGGTGGAGATTTAGGCATGAGACCAGTTTTTCAAAGGCATTTGAGAAGCCAAGAATGCAAGTAGGTACTTACTGAGATTTTCAAGGAGGTCTGAAGAAGCTGCATAAATAACTTCCTCTGATTTCCTAAAAAACACAATGTGACCTTCATTAGCATTTCTGTGGGCCCAGCATTGCCTGTCTTTGTCAGAGGATGCTTAAATACTTTATGAAGTATGTCACATGGTAATTAATGTGGTAAATTCTATCACGTCTCTGAAAATAAATGCTGATGGCCTTGGTCTTCAATTACTGCAGAAGATTTTGTGAGTCAGAGAGCGCTAAATAATGTTACTTGGTTTGTACTTTTGCTTCTTTACCTGTCATAGAGGTTTTCTGCTTCTCTTTAGGACAACATAAGTATCAGCCCTCTTCATTGCTGAAACAAAATAATTTATGCAATATCCTATAGTAAATCTGTAAAAAGCAGGGACTAGAACTCCCTAGCTTTCCCACATATAGTCCCCCTTTAGCACCATCCTTCCTTTTTTGGATGGAGTCTTATATGGTCTTTGAGCTTGTTTATCTTTTCAGAGATAAAAGTCAGAGCCCAGGTGCCCGTATTGGACTTGGTCTAACATGAGGCTCTGCTCAAGAGGAGCTGGCAGTTGCACTGGTTGGTAGAAGTCAGTTTTGGCAGGGTATGTGTTTGAGGATGGAAAAGTGTTTTGTAGGGCTCCAGGCCTAGGTTCCTGAGAAAAACAGATTTCCATGTGAGCTGGTGCAAAAGCTCAAACCCAGCATGAAAAGACTGTCAGTGGCCTGTGTTGCAAAGCAGGTGGGCTGCTGAGCCTTCTTCCAGTTGGAGCTTCTAGGGGGCTTTATTGCTTGATACATGATGTTGTAATCATTAAGCTCAAAAGCTGTAAATATGTGCAAGTCTGTTAGGCCAGTGACATACACATTCATTAGATCTTCTTGGGGGTATCCAGAAGTATGAAAGTCCTACATACCTGTGGATTAATGTGGTAGATTTACAGAAGATAACTATTTCTATATGAGGACTGATAGTCTCACAAGCAGTTGACCTGACAGTCACAGATACATCGGAGGAGAGATTTACTTTAAATCAAAGTGAAAACTTCATATTTTGCAGTTACTGAAGGCTGGCAACCCAGCTGACTGTCATTCAGGAAATGGAAAAAGAGGAGAATATCTCTTCAGGTAGCACCAGCATGCATGTACAGCATTCACATTGATCTCAATTATCTCTAAACCTTTTAGTACTCTGTTGGAGTACTAGACTGGAGTACTCTTATACTCCAGGTTTAATACCAAGTGGGAAAAGACACAGTATCCATTTCACGTAAGCCATGCAATGTATACACATTTCACCCAATAACTCATCAAGGGAATCTAAGTTATAAATAATACTGTTACATTGTTTGTGGTTTCTGTTACTCAACTAGCAGGTGTAAAGAGCCGTGAATTAAAGGTTAGTAGTCAGTGTTGCTGATGTGAAAGAATCCTTTGTAACAAAGAGCATGTACTATTATAAAAGCCATGATTTGAATATCGTACTTGGTATAATTATATGCATCAGAAAATCAGTGTAGCTAATGCTTTGCCTTCTATTTAAAAGAAGTATTTTTCAAGAAATACAAATTACACCCAGACCATTCTAGATGTAAATTAGTCTCACTGGAACACGTACAAAGGATGAAATTCACTCTCAGATCTCTGTTTCCCTGATGTCTCATTGTATGTAGGAATTAAAGCTATTAAAGGACACGGTGACTACTTCAGATCAGACACCCTGTATGGTGGAAATCCCCTCTTACAGAGGTTATGGTCCTGGTCTCAGATACTCCAGGATTTTATTAACTTTTTATGAGACTCCAGCACAAATGTGACTAAACAAATTGTGATTTCTCAGAAGCAAGAAATTCTACGGTGATCATAACAAACAGGCTGGAAAGATGTGCTTTAAGACTTTCAACAGAGTCCTTAAATGAAAAGAAGTTCAGAAATCCCAGGAGATGGAGACTCCATTTAAAAGTTTTATAACTTTTAATGTATAAATAAAACTTTTGAATTGGCATCCACACAGCTTCTATTCTATTTCAGCCCATTTGTGAAACCACACAAAATTTCTTATTAAAATGAAATCAAAACTTGATTATTTTTATTCTAAATCATATCCACACTGAGTAAACTGACACAGCAAGTACTTGTGAATTTAAAGCCTTGAGAAAATTATTATTAGCAAATCATCTGGCTTCTCCCTGAGACCATCTTGCTAGAAGCAGACAGGAGGCAGAACAGAGAAGGAAGTGTGAGGGTCCCTGGGCAAATACAGCCTTTGGTTTGGTACAGGTTGCTGTAAACGTTACATTAGAAGTATTAGCAAGACCAAACCAGTCTAGAATGCTGCAAGCCCTAGGCTTGAAATAAAGGCATAAGAAGTGAAACAGTTTGGTATATGAATAATTTTTACTGCAGAGTCCAAGAAAGGGAGCGTAATATTCAATGCCTTTAGTCATTCTCACAGTGTGTTCATTTATTCTTATTGCTGTAAGGAAGCAAAGGTGAAGGAGAGGAGATACAGCAGATACACAGTGCAGGATGCATCTATGAGGAGCCCTGCTGTGGCAGAGGATTTAAGATGCCGCTCCAATGTATCGGCTGTGCTGCCTGTACTGCAGCATCTCTTTCAACCAGCCATGCTGGGATCAGACTTCAACAAATGCCTGTGCAGAGAGCTGGAGCTTTAAATTTCTGCCTCTTAGGAAGACGTACAGTACAGGAAGCCTGTGACCCTTTTTATTAAAGGAGGAACTCACAAACGTCATTACACAATGCAAGAAATTCTGTGTTGGAGGGAGGCTGCATTAAAAAGCGTCTGCTGTGTCAAATATTAAATGTCTCGTTCCCAGCTCTAGCTGAGGGCATTTGACCAAACCTGGTGTCTACAAAAGCAGCTTCAAGCACCTTTGCATTCCTCTCTTCGTAGGCCAGGCTTCCCTACAATGGACTCCAGTCTTGAAGGCTGCTCAGGACAGGCTGTCAGCATCTTTGAGGGACTGTTAAAGCACCACGGAAATGTAGTTAGGCCACACTCCTGGCATACCTATTTCTTCTCAAGTTACAAGAGAGCTCTTGAAGTGTGCACAGAAGCTTCTACAGAAGGTCTAACCCAAACTAGGGCCTCGTTTGTGGAAGATTTTCTTGTAATCATAAGAGTAAGAGGTAGGCAAATTGTGCAAGATTTCTTCTTCCTGGAGGAGAATCTCTCCTGATAGTTGATTAAGAGAAATTCCCTTTAAGGTGAATGTGAACTAAGTGGGGAAAGAAGCCTACAGAACTTGAAGGGAAAACATATTACTCATTCTTACTAATTTTCTGCAGTATCTTGGCTGTTTTTAATAAAGGTTTCTGAAACAGTAATTCATCATAAGCTGGCTCATGTTGCTAGTCTTGGTACACTGAGCCGGATTTTTCTAAGAGTATGATTAATAGCTTTACTACTTCTGCCTGTTTATGGTTTACTATGAGGTCTATCAAATGCCTTAGCTTTTTCCTCTAACTATTGTTCATTATATTTTGTATTAAATATATACATTTGAAATCTCTTATAATCCTTATGTTTTAAATCTCTGATGTAACGTGTTGTTGGGCTCACGTTCAAATGAAATCACTTGCAAAACCTGGTAATGTTACAATAATTTAAAATTAGCTAGTCCTGCAGTTGTTAAAAATTCTGATCACATCAAATTTGGACACCTTAAGAAAAATGCAACAACGTGTCAGTTGTATTTTGTGTCCTAGTGGCTGACCTTCCTTTCCAGTGTCTTTGTTAAACACAAATTAATTTCACCTGTAGGTATTAAATGAACAGAAATGCAACATGTGAAAATCTTCTGGTGACCCTTGTTTTTACTATAGCAAGGGGTCACTTACAGAATGGGATTCTGTCACAGTAGCACAGTTTGTTGTTCTTTAACATGTGACTGGGAACAGTGTAGGAATTCCCCAATTTGCCCAGAACAGCAAAAAATCCTGAGTCTGTCAACATTTTAGGAGATCATTTAGAAACTAGTTGTAGAGACCTTCTTGTATCGTATTTCATCATACTCTTGTCAATTCATTCTGATCATCTCTTTACCTCCTGATTTGGCACTTCCATGACAGTTTTGACTAAATCCTACCA
Organism: Nyctibius grandis; assembly: GCF_013368605.1. Taxonomy (NCBI): domain Eukaryota; kingdom Metazoa; phylum Chordata; class Aves; order Nyctibiiformes; family Nyctibiidae; genus Nyctibius; species Nyctibius grandis. The sequence continues at coordinate 11,655,811 of NC_090670.1, forward strand.
GAATTCATCACCCTCTGTTAAAATATTGGAACAACCTTTGCAAGCAATCTTTCAGTTACAGAGTGGCTTTAATTCAGATGAATGTTTACATGCAGACATGTTATATTTGTAGCTAATATGGCTCTAAAGTATTTAATTTGATTTATGAAAAAAACCCAAGTCTTGAATGGAAATGATGTAGCTTGTAACAGTTATGCCAATAACTGAGATGTGATTGTATGATTGAGGCAGTTATCTCAGAAACTTAAACTAGGTCAAATATGAAGCAAAGTAGGAACAAGAAAACGTAGGCAGACTCTTTAGTCTGCATGGTTCACCAAAAATTTACAGGTCATGGGTGTGATGATATTAATTGGTCAGTTTAGAATAACAACTATATTTGTGAATACAAATGAAAAGGAGATAAAATAACGGAGCACAGTTGTCTGTACACGAATGTTTCTATAGCTCATTTAAATAATGTCAGTGTAGTTTTGTGATAAGATTTTCGCTCTAGCTTGTTTTCAAACAAGGAAAAGAAAAAACTGTTCATACATTCATTTTTTTTTTTTAATGAAAGATGCTCTTGACAGAAATTACAATAGCTTTAGTGATCTGTCTCTCATCATCATCACCATAATGTGTACATGTAATAATAAGATATTTTTAAGGCTCAATCATTTTTCTATATTCTTGCCACAATAAAGTCCACATCGCCTCCTCCTTCTGCCAACAGGCTGAACATCTCAGTGACTGAATGAAGAGGAAGATGAGAGTTATTAGTCATGAAAAAAACAAACCACCTGTAGTCCTTGCTTGAAGAAGCAATTACAATAATCTATTTCTATTGTCATAATTTTGCTGGAAACCTGAAAACAAATGTGGCTACTTGAAATTGAATAATGTTCTAAGTAATTTGTCAAGACAGTTGTTGTTATTGCAAAGCCAGTGCAGAGTAAGAAAAAACATACCGAGTAGAGATAGAATGGATGCTTTGCAAATAATTTATACAATATGAAAGTGACAGTTTTCACTGCTTTTGATCATCACAAATGATTTTCCGCACGTTCCATTTTGCTCCTAGTTATCATAGATGTCTCAAGGTAAACATGTTGCTTATACCATTGAAGATAATTGTGTATATGTACATATATGTGTGTATGTGTCTAGAGATACATGCAACCATATTTTAAAAAGCAGTTATTCAACAGATTATTATCTTTAATCAGTAAATAATCCAATTTTTTCAGGGCTGTGCAGGCCAAATATATTTTCCACACAGTGTTCATTTGTATTACACCCCAGAATCCTTTTCAGGGAGATTGAAATTGCAAAAGTGTGCTACACATTTCTGTGAATGCTACTTCTATGTAGAATGTACTATAAAAATAATTTCCTCCACTTGGCATATGTTCAAATGCTTTAGTACTTGTTTTACATCATACTGCTTAGAATAATGGTTTCTAAACATAATTTCTTTCTTTTTTCAAAGAGGGCTGTACTTCTACATCTAAGAGAATGTACAAGTAAGATTTATTTAATAACTCCATCAAAACCCAAAAGATACCCCAAGTTGCATCCCTTAGTATTTCTATTAGAAGCGTGATGCTGTCAACATTTTTTTTTTATGGATACCTATTTGAAAACATTTGTCCTCAGGTAGCATTTGTGCTTCTGACAAAGCATGGTTTATTGCATTCCCTTCTAGTTCAAACACAGTTTATGATGTCAAGGTGAGTGATTTTCAAAACTGAAAAGTTGCTGGCTGCTTATCCTTCATGTCAGACGTGATGTGGCAGATACTTTAAAGGCAAGACAAAAATGACCGCCTTGTTTTCATTGCTTCGGAAAAAGAATTTTAGCTGTACAGGCACACCCAGCACTTCAAACTATTTGCATATTTTTAGGTAGAGGACAGAGGATGTGGAGGAGATGGATTAGCGAAATAAACCATCATGCTCCAAGCTGCCATTTATTTTAGCAAGTTAACAATAACTTGTTTTATAAAATTGAAGTGCGGTAAAAGAATGTTCAAGAGAATTGTGCTTCAAGAGATTCTGCTTCAGAGTCTTTAGAGAAGAAAAGATTAAAGGACCTGGCTCTTTCTGCTTTAGAGAGAAGAGGTGTGTTTATGAATACTAACAGAGCTCTGGGCCTGCGAGTGTACCTGACTGCTTCTCGTGTCCTGTGCCCACTACTCAGTCAACAGAAATGCAGCATTTGAACTATTCTGCTTTTTCCGGAGGCTATAGCGGAGGTGATGGTGCTTCTGAGTCCTGCTGTTTGCTTGGATGTTGCTGAGGCTACGAAGTTTCAGCGTGACATCTTATGACATTGCAACAGGAGAAAAGGGGTCCCTGCAGGTGGCTAAGCCACATTCAAAGTGCTGTGTGCTGCATGTCCAAACCACAGATAAGGAGGCCCACAAGTACAGGATGACACTTACCACACACAAATTTTACCCTTTCTGAACTAGAACTGCTCCTGGACATGTTGCACCAGGTAAGCAGTCAGGTGATCCCTGAATCTGGCCTCCGGCCTGGCCTCACAGCCATACCGTGGACAGTAGAGATGTTGCTACTGTGGCCCAACTCTAATATTGTTTTATAGGATTCCTTAAAGAAAAGAAGGGGATAGCTGTGGAAGAGTGAAATATTCTTTCTTAAAATTGCACAAAACAGCTGAAAGGAAACGTGCTGCACCTGCAGTTGTTCTGTCATTAAATTCTGCTTCTCACTTGCATATCGAAACACTGGTAAATCAGATGCCACGTTAGGTAAGAAGAAGCAAACAGTTGTAACAGCCCAATGAGGAGACACTAAGAACAGTTCTCCAAATAGGCAATTTTCTTGCATGTGTGTTATATCTACAGAGGCTTTCATTACCAAAATTTGTGTCCTTATGGTTTCAGAGCCATCCCTGCTATTCTTAACACTGGCTGGTTTGTTATAAGGTCTATAAAGACTTTTTTAGACTTCTGAAACTGGGACTAATGTGCATCTGATACTTTTGAGGTAATGGCTGTAGCAAAAGCATTCTAACGTATCTGAAGATTTCTTGTTTGGGAGTTAAATGTTTTTATGGTATGATAGCTAAGCAATAAAAGCATCTATGATGCCCATAATGATACTTGTTGGACATCATTCCTTCAGCAGTGGATTGTCATGCACTATAGCTGGGAGGAGTTATGAGCAAATGCATGAGACACTGAATAAAAAAGTCACATGAAAAGATTTAGTGATATTCCAAATGCCCTCTAATACATGGGCAAAGTATAAAAGTGCCAAAGCTGCATTTACTCATTCCTGATTTAATAGGTTAATTCCATTTTGTTTGCTAACAAATAGGATTGGATATTCAAAACACTAGCAGCAATTTTGACAACTATTAGCTTTGTGGCTCTAAAATAATTGCAAAGGATCTAAGAATCATGACCTGAGGATCTATGTGTCTTTGCTTACTCACTTTTACATGAGTAGTTATTGCTAACAACCAAACATTTACTTTTACATTAGCCTTACAGGGAATTTTACAGGGCATTTGCTGTGGGAAGGTGTCATTACTACATCGACTGCACTCTCATTTAATTCCGTGATTGAAGTTGCTCACTTTTGTTTCCATTCCTTTTCTATAGAGTGCTTTGCCTCACACTAAGTGCACTTTGGCTTGTATAAGTATAAAGTCAGAAAAATTAATATTAAATTTGTTTGGTATATTTATTCATACTCTTTAAGTGATTTTCCATCAAATGGCTCACACCTAATAAAGGTAATGAAGTTGTTTTAGATGGGCAATAGCATCCCATTCAAAGCACTTACATTTCAGATTCAAGTCTGTCTTCTTTTAAAGCAACTTAGCCGCATAGCTGCATAGTGATCGCTTGAGCACATGATTTTGGTGCCTCCTTGAGTTCATTCTATGTTGTTGTGGTTTAACCCCAGCCAGCAACTAAGCACCACACAGCCGCTTGCTCACTCTTCCTGCAGTGGGATGGGGGAGAGAATCGGAAGAGTAAAAGAGAAAACTCATGGGCTGAGATAAACACAGTTTAACAGGTAAAGCAAAAGCCACACACAAGCAAAGCACAACAAGGAATTCATTCACTCCTTCCCATGGACAGGCAGGCGTTCAGCCATCCCCAGGAAAGCAGGGCTCCATCACACGTAACGGTGACTTGGGAAGACAAACGCCATCACTCCAAACATCCCCCCCTTCCTTCTTCTTCCCCCAGCTTTGTATGCTGAGCATGACGCCATATGGTGTGGGATATCCCTTGGGTCAGTTGGGGTCAGCTGTCCCAGCTGTGTCCCTTCCAACTTCTTGTGCACTCCCAGCCTCCTCGCTGGCAGGGCAGTGCGAGGAGCAGAAAAGTCCTTGCGTTAGTGTAAGCCCTGCTCAGCAATAATGAAAACATCTCTGCATCATCAATACTATTTTCAGCACAAATCCAAAACATAGCCCCATACCAGCTACTGTGAAGAAAATTAACTCTATCTCAGCCAAAACCATCACATATGTTAATTCAGAGTTTGGTAATTATTCTTTATGATTTTTAAAAATCATGCATTATCACTTTTGCTCATTAGAAGACAGTGCAATCTTTCTTTCCTCACTATTTTCACTGGTTTTGAAGTTGAGCAGGCTCTTGCTCAAACAGTTTGTAAACTCTGTGATTTTTTGTTGTTGCAGCTGAAACTTATTTAACAAGAGAAATTAAAGGTTTTTGCAGAGCAGACTTAACAGTCAACCTCTTTCTGCATGGTTGCCAGAACAGCTACTTCTGCAGGTCTCTAATCAAACAGCTAGGACAAAATATTAATATACATTTATGTACCTTTACATTGCCAGACTTATTTTATGATGTAAATGAGGAACTGGCCGTTCTTGTATCTACTGATGTTATGGCTTCTAAAGCTTTCTGTTTTCATTTAGCCACTAACATATATAGATTTAACAGATCCAGAGAGATTATAATAATGTTTAAATATTGCAAACCCTATTTCCCTTGTGGATCCTTCCTTCTCCTTGGGAATAAATAAACCCATGAACATTTCCCTCTAAATAAACAAAAGTGCTATAGATTGGCTGTACAATGCAATTTGCTGAGGTGGCACAAATCCTGTCAGATCAGTATGTTAAAAAGTGCGTGCCTGAAGTTGCAAAGTGAATTAATATTGGAGCATTAACATAAAAATTCAGTTTTTCTAACACCATGGAGCATTCAAAACTCCCTGAAACTTGAGTGGACTTTGGAAATCTCTAGTACTTTAAAAATCCTTGCAGTTGTATTCAAGTTGTATGTAAAAATATGGTTATAGGCCCTGTGTTGGACTGGCATAAGTATGAAGATTTGGAAAGGTGGCTTAGGTGACTTTGATGTAATTTATAAGGAAGAGCTTGCTCACGTATTTATGAATTTCGTCACATAAAGAAAGTTCTGCTCCTCGTTTCAGTATCTGTAAAGATACAGAGTATATCAGTTTGTGTAATACTCACCACTGCTTACTATCCCTGACAAACTTGTTCCTCAAAACATTTGTTTGGAGACAGAAGATGGCATAACCTACTGTAGTAAGAACAGTGGAAACCCTCAGCCTCTGAAGAACAACCCTTTCCTTGCTTGCCCCTCATTAGTGACGATGTGTAAGGTCCAGCTAGCCTACTGCCAGTAACTCTACTAGAATTATTCAGATCTTAGGACTATTGCTAATTGAATGTTTGCCTTGGAGAACACAACTGTTCTACTCTTTTAATAAAATATGAGCTTATTTATTAATTTATTTGCAGTGTCACTTCTTTTTAACAGTATAAAAATAACTGCTAGGAATAACTTCGATCTTTAGTTATCTGATTCCAAAATCTACTAATGTTGTTTACTGAGTATTCACCACAGTTACAAGAAAATTAGATATACAGTGACTCTACTTAGTAAGAAATTATTCAAATTTAATGAAAGTTAACCATAAACTAACTTTAATGAACTGCTGCATATTGCATGTTGCTTTGCTTCATAAATCTTTTGCATTTATAATTGTAAGTGAACATTTCTGAAATACTTATTCAGATAACTAACAATTAAAACTTTTTTTCCTCTCTTTTCTTTAACAGTCTTTCAAACAAGAAGTTCTTAGCCAAAAGAGATAAGCGTCAGTGCTCTAAGCCTGTAACAACTTGCAAGAACATTCAGTTTTATCCACTATGAAAAAAACACATATCAAGATAAGGATTAAGTAAAGGACTTGGTCCAAATCCCATTGAGGTTCCTAGAAACACCTGTACTGATAGCAGTGGATTTGAATCAAATCTGTGCATGTCTGAATTTAAGTTTTAGGTTCCATCCTGTCAGCATGGTAATCAGATATATCCCAAACAAAATCTGCAGTAGCAGTGAAATGGCCTCTAAAACTATTCTATTTTCATAAATCCATTTTTCCCAAACAAGGTTTTTTGGCCTTTCAGAAAGATGGACTTCGGATGCAGGCACAAATATTCTGGAAGATCATTCCACTCTTGAATTTCCCCAAAACACCTTTGTTTCATAAACATCTTCTCATAGCCACATATATTAGCTTTTACTTGGGCTTTAGGCTGACTTTTTGCATGCATTTGCTCTCAGGTCCATATGTGACCATGTGATTCTAATATGTTTTTTTCTCTTCTCAGTTCTTCATTGCAAAATTGCACATTAGATACAAGAAGAAAAATATAGTCCTCTTCTGTGAAATCTGTGCTGTGCCAGAATCTGTAGGAATTCCTGCATCCATGTCACAGCACAGATCTCAGCTCATTCTGAATTTCATCAGTAGATTCTCAAGTGACATGCGATGATCAGCATACGGTGGTGAAACATACTGGTATTCTGTAAACAGTTATTTCTTGTATTAGATTACTATAGACTCTTACAACATTTAATCTCCTGCTTCTCAGGAGTAGGTGAAACACTGCTTCCCCTTTATTTTTCGCTTCCTCTGATCAGGGGCTGGCCAAGGCACTTGTACTGAGCTAAGTTTTTTATTTTCCTCAGTTTACAATGAAATTCATATATGGTGGAATTCTTCAAGTGAGCAAATAAAATGGTAGGAAAATGGAGAGTAAATTTCAGAATATCATTAGTAGGATAGGTTTACTTACCCCTAAATGCCTATTTAAGTAAAAGTTTATGTCTTGGCTAATGCTATTGTTTGGAGGTTAAAGACTATTATAATGAACAAAAGAAAAAAAAATAGTAGAAAAGAACATTCCATCAGTGCCATTTCTTTTAAGCAAAAGTATGAAGAGAAAGAAGCACATGTTACTAGGGTTATGATAGGAAAGATGTTAGAAAATTGGTAGTTCACCTTCTGAGTGTATTGATGCAGTGTTGCCTCTATATGGATACACACTGACATCCTAAAAAAACCCCGAGAAGCAGAGAGAGAGATGTCATTGTTATTGCTTCCATATCATTGACATATCTGATAAAATCTTTCAAACTTTTGAGTTAAAAAGGAATAATTAAGTGCGATCTTTTGCATGAGGATATTATACAAAGCAGAACTAACATGAGGAAATTTGAACGTAAAACCAGATTAGAAGAGCTGGGTGATGCTAATTGTTTTGTTCCACTTATTACTTTTTATTTATCGTGAACCAGATCTGGTTTTCTTACACTGTTATCAGTGCACTGACATGTGCCTTGAAATGCATTGATAGAGTCCAGGTGTAAAGTTCTGTGCTGCACTTGTACAAGGATCAGCAGGGAAATGTGTCTGCACAGCAGTAGCTGTTCAGCAGCAGCTCTAGCACATCTTTGTGCCTTCCAGTGCCTGCCTCTTTCAGCCTGTAGAAAGGCCCCTGCCAGAATTTAGACCTGTCTGCCACCTCTTACTTAAGGAGCCTTTCTGAGCTGTCTTATAGAATCATGGAATCACAATCATAGAATCACAGAATAGTTTGGGTTGGAAGGCACCTTTAAAGGTCATCTAGTCCAACCCCCCTGCAATAAGCAGGGACATATTCAACTAGATCAGGTTGCTCTGAGCCCCGTCCAGCCTGACCTTGAATGTTTCCAGGGATGAGGCATCTACCACCTCTTTGGGCAACCTGTTCCAGTGTCTCACCACCCTCATTGTAAAAAGTTTCATCCTTATATCTAGTCTGAATGTACCCTCTTCTAGCTTAAAACCATCACCTCTTGTCCTATCACTACAGGCCCTTCTAAAATGTTTGTCCCCATCTTTCTTATAAGACCCCTTTAAATATTGAAAGGCTGTTGCTTTTTAGATTCAAAATATTTACAGGCAGAATATAAATTCAGTTTGACAATCTACCTCTAAAAATGTGGCTCTCACAAGGGAAAATTAATCTCATAGGTTCTATTTATACTACTTCATAAATATTATTCCTGGAAAAAGTAGAAACCAAATTTGTTTTATCCAATTACTTAACAAAAAACCAAAACTGGGACTTCAGTTGTTCTTAATAGCTAGAAGATTCACATACTTTGTGTTAAGGACTGACTTTCAAATGAGATATGACATTCTGCTTTTACTGCTCAGTTTACATTTATTAAACTAAAGCATAGAAAACCAACTCTCAGGCAGCAAAAGTGAGATCCCTGTTGAAGGCAGCATCATTACAAACCATGCTGGTAAAGTAAACAAGTGAAATTCTCTTAAATAATTCATACACACAGCTCGTTGACATCAAAAGCCTTCTCTCAAACAGCACCACAGCAAAGTGTAACTGCTTGATTATTCTAGAAAAATATTAACTGCACACAAAGAATACAGTTAGCAGGAAGAGAGGGCAACAGAGGAGACAAAATAATGGCTAGTATTATAGGACGTGCAGTCATACTTCAGTTTAGTCAAGTCAACTTGAAGATTTGCAACAGAATAGGCACCCTAGTTATCAGGAAAGCAAAAGACATTTACAAAGAAATGACAACATACCAAAAGGATGTGCAAAGGAAATAAATGACTAGCACACTCTGAATGCGTTTGTAAAACATACACAGCAAGGACTTGCATCAGTCGTCTTAGTGCTGACACTGAGGTTTAGGAGCTGTAGGTCTGAACAGAACAAAAGCCTTTCACTACAAGGCTGATGATGTGAATTGTATGAACACATTGGGTTTCTGACTAGTTTGCCTAATCAGGCAGCATTTGCAATTCTTACACTGCATGGCAGGATTTTAACCCATATAGTTATGCTTTCTCAGCTAACTAAAAAAATAAGACCTCCAAGATTCATGTTTCTTGATGGTTCTCTGCAAAATTAAACTAATCTCTCTGTTAAGCTTCCTTAAACAGTTTCACAAAGGACATAGATTAATTGGGCCATTAGTCTTTATATTATATGTATTAACCTTTTCTCCAGATGGACGTATACCAGTCATATGACTTCCATGGACGTCTTATTAATTCTAAAAAATTCCAAAAGCAGAGGGGATCCTGAAAATGGATTTTTTCATTGTTTCAAGATTATGTTCAGCATGTTATTTTTCCCCAGACATGTGGGTTCTCCTCATCAAAGCAAAGACATTTTTAATAGATAGACAAGCAACATAGTAATATCAGAAGACCTGGAGAGGAGTTTCAAGGAAGGTGTAAAAGAATAAAGAAACAAGAAGTCTTAAAAAGATGAATATGAACACTATGAGGAACATGAAGACACTTGTTCACAATAGACTTGTGTTAAATTCTGCTGTGAGTTTATTGCAGCAAAGAAAAATTGAATGACTTCCAAACATTCTCTTCTTTCTAGTGCTAAAATGAAATGACTTACAGCCAGTCTGCTGGAGGACCATGGCTTATGACTTAACCTTATCTGCCTGCCATATGTAGTTCAAGGACTTGGGCATCAGACTGGAACAGACTATGTAACAAGTGGGATGGAATCTTTCAATTTGGTGTAAATATGTGCCTGTCCCTTTGACTTGACATGGAATGATGTTAATTTTCACTGAATCAGCATTTACATGGAAATAAATTCTTTGCATTATTCCTGACTGTACTAATAAGCCTAGACATAAGAGTTTCAATTTTAAAAGCCAAGCATGTGAAACTCTAGGTATTGATATTAAGGTATACAGTCTTACTGGCATTCAGTCTAGGCTCTCCACCCTAAATATGTCGCTGCTGTGCTTACTGCAATATTTCATACAAAAACTTCTGTGTAATTGCCACTGCATGGCTCCTGCATTCATTCTGGGAAGAAAAAAAAGTACTGAGGAGAGTGAAAGAAGTATAGAAACAGAAGAGGCAGAGTGAAATACCAGTGAGTGTGGTCTAGTTTGTCTTCTTTCCTTTCAGTATCTCTTTTCTTAGATCACACTAGTAGATAACAATTCTTCTGTGGCACAGTTGTCTCTAAAATTGTTAGCTCTCAGCTCTTATTTCATATTCTTTGGTGAGCAAGACAGAGAAAAAAAAAAAGGTTTTTCTTATGTTCATGGAAGCTTATTCTGCCTGCATATGAATGCTTGAGACTGTGTGAATCACCTGCCTTGAACATAGCGGTTCTAGCTTAGCAGGACACTTGAGTGTGTGTTTAATTGCACACAGCTGAGCTACTCCTTAAGCCTTGAATTTATGGGCCTGAAAACACATGTTCTACCACTTGAGGAAAAGGACTAACTTGATCATCTGTCACTAATGAGTCCTTCTCTGAGAAAACACAGATACTAAAAGAAGAAAACTTAATACAGATTAAATCACTGTTTTATTACCCAGGCATGTGAGGACAGAACTTGAAATATACTGATATTTATGGCTATGGCAAATAAACAGTTTCCCTTATTGGGTTGCCTCTTGCTCATATTGTTTCACATTGTTTGCAGAGTTGCTGGTGGCTAACTGAGAGGGAAGTCAAATTTCTAGGTTGAGACTGCGAATCTGTTGCATTAGTGTTTCAGTTGTACATCGATTTCAATGGACTGTTCAGTTACTGTGGCTATTTACTTAGAAACTACAGAATTCCCTGCCCTTTGACAGACGCCACTGCTTCAAGTTTTCCGTGAATAGTAAGATTTGCCTAATTCTCCTATGTGATTAAAAAAATTCTCCTGTGCAATTTAAAAAGGGAAGAGGAATGCATGAGCAGTGTTTGAAACACCATCTTTAAGTCTGTAGATAAAACATATCTGCACAATTTCAAGTGTTTTACAGTTGAATGCCAGCTAGTGGAGGCTGTCCAAGGTAGAGATATGAGGAAGGAAAGATATGAAGCTGACTTAACATAAAAAATCTGTATGTAATATGTGAGAGTTTGAGGAGAACTTAAAATGGGGCTTCCAGGTTATTTTCCTTTTGGAAACTGTTTTTCACCTGGGTAGGGTGATTAAATACATGTTAGAGGTTCTGGAAATAGTGTATTATGACTCTAAATCCACTGGTTCAAGACTCAGCTCTGAAGCTTGTGGGGTTTCAGATGTCTCTATTGGTTAGCAAAAAAAAAATACAGATCTGAGAAAATACAATGTACTTAATGAGATGAAGGCAAGTGCTATCCTGAGATCCATTCTGAAAAGGTATTGAGATACAGATCTTACCATCTGCCCCAACATGCAAATTTTTCAACATCATTTTGCATCATAGTTCTTTAACCATTCACTTAAAAGCAAATCTGAATGAAATGCTGAAAGAAGCTGATTGTGGTCAGATTTTCATTTTGTCTGTTTCTTGATTGTGCTTAATATCAATATGTTACATCTTCCAAAAGTAATTTATCCCCTGTTTCATACTTAGCCAGTTAGGATTATTCTGCCATAGCATATGATAGAATGAGGGATACTTTGGATTTACTTTTGCATAGAGAGAACAAATTTAAGACTGACATTTTACCAAGACTAAAATTACACCCAGTAATGAACCCCAACTAAAATGTGAATCAGCTTCTGACTGATTTACACCTGCAACTCAATGCTGTTTAATTAGAAGCATAAGTATCTGGAGCTGCACCTGTGCCTGAATTAAAGTTGCAGATATGTGTTTGCCTGCAGAAAAGGAGACAAACTGGTGAAATGATGGCATTTTAGCTCTGAGGCATAGACAGTGATGATATCTGGAGGGTGTTTGAATTGCTTTCCCCAGTTCTCAAAGCAAAATATTTTACATTTATCAGCTTTGTGTGCTTCAAACTGGATTAAGATCCTGAATGGATACTTGCCCTTTAGAAAACTTGAATAACGCTTCCACTTTTTTTACGAACAGCAGGATACACAGCAGTGCCTTCTCTCCGGCTGGTGGTGTGTGTTGCGGGTACCCCTTTGCGTATGTTTGGTTTGCACAAGTATAAAATCCAGGTGATTTACAGAAGATCAGATCAGACCATCAGTGCTCCTATCTGGCCTTGTACTCTGAAATCTCTCCTTTCTCATTAGTATTTTGGGTCTGTCTTTTAGCTATTCTATCGATGTTTTACCTTTTGCCAAATCTTGAGGCATCTTTACCAATTTATAAGCAGATTCGTCTCAAAATCTCTTACATAGAGAATACTCTAGCTATGATGTTAGCAGTAAAGTGAGAAACAGCTCTTCCACAGACACTAGAATGAAAATGCTTAAATACCTGCATAGCTTTGGTCATGAAGTTAAATTTTTATACAATTGTAAATTCCTTATAGTTAAGGTTTTGATCAGAATAGCTATGATGGGAAAAATCAAACTAATAAATATAGCTAATTTGATTGCAAATAATAACTCACAGTAAAGTAAGTCTTGATTTTTTTTTTTTAATTGCAGAGGTAAAATCCAATTTAGAAATCCACTGATCCTTGAGATTCCTTTATAATAACTGGGAATCACTGACCATCTCTGCCTACTTCTAATAGAAACATGAAACCGCAGTTTACCAGTCTGATTTTTAATGATTATTTTATTTCATTATTTTAGAACTGAAGATTCCTTTTGCACATTGCTATATGTGGTTTTCAAAGGTACTTTAGATTCTAATAATTGGAAGTTTGGAGAGCTTGATGAGATTGAAAGTCTGCAATATGCTTATTTTGAACTGGTTTGGAAAACAAATGGAAAATGCACAAATACTGTGTAGGTTGAAATGTAGAACTGCAGAGGCTTTTTTTGTTGACTTGGGAGTCAGTGGCTCTCAGTAAGTGAATAACATGGCAAATGCTGATTCCATGATGGCACTGTCTGTAGACTTCTCAGTGCACTCAACAGGAATTTTTCATTTCATGCATCATTTATAATCTGCTGCAATGATTTTGAGAAGTCTGTCTTTGCCTCTCTCTCTATGTGTGCATATATAAGCATATATATATATCCTTTTTTAAAAGGAAGAGAATATGCCTTATCAGCCTTCTCTAAACTGTGAGTCTAAACAGTCTTTTCCTGCATGTGAAATTTGATGGGATAAATTGTATCAATGCAAGATTCTACATGCACTTATCTCTGGAGGGGATGGGAAAGAACACTAAAATAGCTGATGCAATTTAGACATTTTATTATAGGATACCTTAGAGCATTTCAGTAACATCCCATCGGCTGCTCAACCACATCCAGAATTAATTCAGACCTGAACATGGAGACCATGAGGACTGACACTGTTAGCAAGGGTCTCCTTATCTCTAGAGCTTTTTATTGGGTTCCGTTTCAGAAAGACTAACTAGATGATCCTTTGCCATTAATGTTGCATAGAAGTTAGATGATGGGCTCTTTCAGATTGTGCTTTAGTTTGTTTATTAAATCACTGAAGTTTCAAAGTTCCTTGCTTGCTTGCTTTCCATTCAAATAATATGAGAAACTGTCACTTTGATCTCTCTTTTGTTGTGGCTGTTTCTGTAATTCTTTAGACATCTTGGTACATTGCAGAGGACTTTATCTGTCATCATTATTTGTGCATCTGGAAGGTGAATATGATAGATTTCTATACTTGTAGGTAGGTTTCTCCACTGGAATGCAATTAATATGGGAAGTTGAGTATTGACAAGAAGTCGCTATATACTCATTTAGGCTTCCCAGAATGTTAATTGAAAGAACATAGGGTTTGTTTGTTAGTATTTGTTCTTTCAAAATTTAGCAAAGTCCTAAAGTTTTTGTTGCAATCTAAAGTCCATTGCAGTTTTTACTGTGATAAAAATGTGCCACTTCTATTAGTGAAATAGTCCTTCATACTGACAAAAGCCAAAGTAAGAATTCTTGAGGTGCAAAACTAGTTCTTACCACGAAAACCAGGTATTTTTCAACTTGGCAAATGCAAATAAATCTAAGTAAACAAGAAAAAATGTTGACACAGGCAGGACTGATGGTGTGAATGGCCAGGTTAAACAGACCCAATTATGTCTTTTTGACTTCATGTTTGTTAAGACACTTGTGGGAGCCATAAGGAAAGAATAAGTCCACATTAGCTTCTCTTCTTGGTTTAATGAATGCTAAAGTTGCCTGTTTACAAACAAAAATTTTTTGAGGAAAAACCCCTCAGCCAGTGTAGTAATTATTCGCTTATTCGCTCCATTTAATGATTTATACAAGATGAAGGATCTTTTCAGGACTATGTGTGTCTGGCTGCTTCATTCTCTGATTCTGTATTCATCCTCTGTCAGAAGATTTTCAGTCCAGTATCTCCCTTTTTTCTGGTTTTGTTCAACTGGTTTGAGATGCTTTGACTCTTGTGGCTGCCTAGCTTTGATTGATCTCTGGGAATGCAGCCTTCTGAACAAGTTTGCTATAATTTACTACATGAACTGCTGTTTCATACTCAACTTTTTTCTTATCTGGCTGATATATTTGATGGCATATCAGTAAAATTGGAGAGAAACTGACCTGGGCAGAGGTGATAGACCTGAGAGGTGAAGGTGCACAAATGTCTTAAAGATGTCTCATTCTTGCCTGATCATCTGCTTTAGATTGATCCCTCTGACACTGTGTGACTTGAAATATAGCCCCTTCCAGATCCCAAAATGGGCACTAGACTACAGATTGCTGACAAACAGGGGCAGTATATTGTTTCTTTCTTTACTGTTTTTTAGTGTACTGCTCTAAGAGAATGAAACCAAGACACTGACTGTTACTCATGCTGTCTGTGTTTGGCTGCCTCTCTTTTCTCTCTCCTTTCCTGATGCCAGGAAAAAGGAAAAAGAGAGGTTATTAAAGATTCCAGTGTGGAAAGTGCTGAAAACTCCTCTGTAATCTACATAGAAGGAAAAAAATTGTTGACTATATGCAAAACAAGGCTTTGATTAGACAAAAAGAAGAAAAAAGTCCCCAGGCATCTAATAAACCCAGCTTGAAACAGGAAACTCCACAGGACACCATGGCTTGCAGAATCACCTTCTCTTCATCAAACCCATCCTACCAGTGAAAATATTAGAGGAGTTCACAGCTATGAGCACAACTTCTCTCTGGGCAAACAAGCTTCCTGTTGCCAGTGAAAATATATAACCCCATGCTTACTCACCCCAAAATATTCTATTTTACTTCAGTTTTAATACGACAGACAAAATGTATAGACAGGTTCTAGTCACCCATGCTTCGTTATGGCTTTTGCTGAATGACAGAAATAACCAATTTAATCCATTTTACTCTCCAAAGAAAGTGTACTGTAATCAATATTTCAGATGTTTCAGACTTAGAAGAGCTATGGTTCTTGTTTAGAAAACACAAGACTGTGTCGGAGAAATTAAATGAGATTGCTCAGTTTAGTTTTTTTATAATGAGAGCAGAACAACTCGGGCTTTAAAAAGTTCTATAAGAGTGCTATGTTTTCCCAGTACAATTGTAATTAAGGTTGATGGGTTGCCAGGGAGGCAAATAATAGTGAATTTTCTGCCTAATTTTAAGAGTTTGGATAGTAACCAGAAGCCACTAAACTATCCAGTTGGAAGAACCGTTAACGCCTACAGGTGGACAAAGCAGGCCAGACAGCACAAAAACAACTCTAACTTTTCCCACTAAATCAAATCCTTCTTGACCTTTGAAAAAACATATAACTAATCCTCTAAGAATTTTTCATGTTACTCTTCTCTGGACTTCAGATTGAGCCATTCATTTGCTTCAGCATGCCTGTGACCTCTCTGGTGTTCTCACATGCTCGATTTGGCTATTTTGAAGTTTTGCCTGTATCATCATAGGACTTCTGGCTGGCAAGTGAAACCTACTGAGCTGTTGTCACAAAAGGGCTAGAGGAATGTGGCTTTGGAAAACTGACAGTATAACTTTATCGATGCTCACTACCATAATGTTACTGGAAATTTCCGTAGTCAGGGAATTTCCAAGTACGGTCCCTCTGTTGCCTCACAGTTACAAAGGCAATTAAAGAAGTCAAAAGAATATGTTTCACCGTGTTGCATAAATGTAAAGGACGTTTTTTAAAGGTGCCCCAAATTTGCTCAAAGGCTGTATGGATTTAGGTCTATTCCATAAGACTCTCAAATATTCTCAGAAGATAGGTATTTGGTCTTCTGAATAAAGACTGTGCACAAGGCAGGAAAAAGGCTGCATACGTGCATATGTACATACATACGTGTGTTTTCTGCATGACGTTTAGTTTGCTAGTGTATTTGGCTGGACAAAAACTACTTCTGCCTGTGTATTTTAGCTGTGTACATTTTAAAGCTTTTTGCTCTAGTTTCTGATGAGTCCTGAAGAGCAAATACGCTGACATCTGTGATATTTGGCTCATCTTGGAAGTTCTTCATTTCCCTGAGTGATTTTCAGCTTGTTTTGAGGTAACTTGTGTTACCCACATCTTCGTGTTACCCACAAAGAAGGGGAAAGGGCATTTTTTTCTCTTTATAGGATTAAGTGTCTTTTTTCCCCCCCTTTTCTTTTTGCAGTAGTAAAAATGGCATTGTATAAGGCTTTATAGAGTTAGATTCATAAGAAGAGACATTTATGTAAGCTTGTCTGTAGTGCTAGTACAAGACTCTGGAGAGGAGTATAAATCAAATATGTACAAACATGCAGCATTTTAGTTTTTATGAATTATTCTATTCCATTGTGTTTAGCTTTGTTAGGAATATTACAGATCAGAGAAGTATAAAACTGCATGACTAAAAAGCATTATATATCCCAATATATTGAGACAGAATCACCTCACGGACATTTATTTTGTCTACTTAGCAAATAGTAACTTAAGCCAGATATTGCTGACTATGTAGAACTACTAGGTGTATTCATCATTCTCTCTCTGATGATAGACAAGTCACATCTGACTGCAGTAGTATGCAGATACATGTATTGATCGTCATATTCCACAATTAAACTGGCTGAGAATGTAAAGAGCTATAGAGTGGAAGATTTTATTCAATATCTAATGCTTGTACTATTGCTATGTTTTAGTAATGTGAGTGTTTTGCTTTATGTAAGATGAGGGTGCTCTTCTATGTTGAAAAATCATAAATCAAATTATGTGCATATTAAGCAACTTTTAATAGAATTAATATCAGTGCAATTCATCACCTCCAAGTTCCATGTGTGCCAATTCATCAAAACAACAATCCTGTAGGGTACTGTCCTAATAAATAATTATTTCTGCATCCAGTCCTTCTGAAAGGCTGTGAGGTTACTTGCTGATTCGCCAGTGCCAATGTTGAGGTAAACCTTTTGTGATCTTCAACAGAATTGTAGTTCATCTGGGTGATTTTATTTTCTTCCTTCGCAAGAGCAAAATTTACACATTTTCTTTCATTTATCACTGACAAAATGGAAGGGAATTACTTGTATGAACATTTGTGAACAACTTGTATGGATAAATACCATGGTTTTCATCTGCAAACTCCTTTTGTTTATAGTAAATCTTTGATAGTAATTTTTGGAAGCATGTTGTAGTTCAAAATGCTACTTACATTGCTCGGTCAGCAGCATGGGATTTAGGAGCTGGAGGTTCAAGTCTTGCTCTCACTTTGAGTTAGAGACTCAAAATGCTGAAAGAAAACCCCTTAAATATGTTGACACACCTTTTTCATAAAATATCATTTTTCAAACGAAAAAAAATTACCAAACTGCTGTGATCATCTCTGGATATAAGCTTTACAATGGTGGTTTTTTTTGGAAAAAAGTATATATATATGCAAAACACTTAAATACTCAACTCCAAGTGAATTGAAATTAAATGACCAAGCTAAGTATTCACTACTAGTTGATGCTTGAATAAATTGAAGCATGAGGGCATGTAATGTACTTGAGAGTACTCATCAAACTGCAAGTGGTACCTTCAAGCCCTGAAAAGCTGTGTGAGAGTAAATCATGTCCATATAATATATAGAACTAATAAACAATAGATGAGGGTTTTTTTTGTCAAAGTAGTTATAATAACCTGAGTATTTAAGACAAACTGAAAAACTGGATTTAAACTTTGAGGCACAATAAAGATACTTCCTTTCTATTCTGAATATTTTAAAGCTTCTTTCTTCTACAAGGGCATTAAAAGAAAATTCAGAGAGAAAAATCATGCTATGTTTCATATAACAAGAGCTCTTCATTTGCTGATTAATTCAGCAGTGGGAATAGCCCAGGGTTCATGTCCTGTAACTTTGAACTGAATTGTCCATTTGAAGTACTTATAGAGAGTGTTTTGGGATACTGAGCTCCAATTTGCAACATTGGTGAAGTGTTTGAGGTTAGATGAGGCTGGTCTAGACTTTACTCATCCTCTTCCCTGGCCAGACAAAGTAATGGGATGGAGGCAGCACTTTCAGCCAGTGTGTCAAGGTAGTGTGGTACAAAAGTGTGTGGTACAAAATCAAGGATGATACAGCAAGGCAGGAGTTGAGCATGCTTTGGGAATGAAGAGCCTGGGCCACTTAACTCTCACTAGATTTCTTAGCTGATCTACAGCAAGATCAGCTGTAGATAACTGATAGCTGATAACTGAAAGACTACAGCTGTTTTTCTGCTTATTAATCCTGTGTACTTATAAGCTTATGTTTCTATCCATATAATGAAGTGTTTCTCCAAAATACTGCATGTGCTTAAAGCAGATGAGTTCCTCAGACCTTTCATAACAAGATAAGGCATGATTAGATGCTGGATCAATACTTCATTTGCATATTAAGCTAACTGTAGCTGGAAATAATTCTCCATGTGGCTGGCTCAACAATTCCAAGTTGGTTTACACCCTGTTCAAAAAAGAAAAAGGAGATTATTGGCTACTGAGGTTGCAGAAATCTCAGAAAAGATGCCTGTGTAAGAAGTGTAACTTATCACAAAGGCTGCATATTTCTCCTCCCTGAATGCAAACACACATTCACATTCTTCTGTGTCTCATTGCTGTGTAGCTTTTAAAATGCCAGATAATGTGCCGCTTATTTTCCTACATGACATCAAGCATTTTCATTAGTGCTGGGCAAGCAGGAAAAAAGGTTGCACTTTGTACGTTAAATTAACACTAAATTTAAAAAACCTTCATATTTACCTGACTGATACTGAGAAGACACAAACTCGGAATGGCCTATGAAAATAAATACTGCGGGTGTTTTCAAAGTCCTTCCTGGAGATTTTGAACTTTCAGTTACTACTTTTGCTGTAGCTGTGAGGTTCATTTTGCAACCTTTCTTTTAATTTTTCTCATACTTGCTGTCTCTCTTACCTGGACAACAATTCTTTTTACTCCCTACTTCCCATTAAAAAAAAAAAACAAAAAAACCGACAAACTTCAAGGTGTGTGTTTCTGGCCACATCCATGCTTGGCAAATCCATCCAGGATTTGGCAAAACGTTTTCAGTCTCAGTGTACAGCTTCTGTGAAGTTCTCAGCATTGTAACTCTGATTCAGTTCATAGTCCTGCCTGAATAGTTTTGATAAATGAGTCTGAACCACCTCAGCTTTAGAGTACAGGAGATTTGGGTCTGGATCTCTGGGTGAAATACTTTGCTCCAGGTTATCTTTCAATACCAGGATAAACATACCTAATCTGGAAAGTAGCCTGGAGCTAGTCCAGAGGTGAATAGTGAAATTTAGGCCTGTTCTTTCTGTGGGCTGGTTTATTTGTAAGCTCTTTGGTCCAATTTTCATTGTCCATGGATATTGTAACCACTAATTTGGGGTGTTTATCCCAGAAAATGTTCTTTTTTTTTTTCTTTGGCTTTTCTTCTTTTTGTGCAAGAGGATATAATAATTCAGTTGGTTTAATACACCAAGTGTTCAGCTCACTCCCGTGAATGCAATATAATCATCCACCAAGACAAACAGGGATACTCACCTCTGGGCAAACACTCCATCATTTATCTTATGGTGCCGGTCTCTCTGCAATGATATAATCTGTTAATAGCTGATGTCTTCAAGCAAGTAGGCTTTTAACAGTCCATGGGTTGCTGGCATGGATTTGGTATTTTTATCTCTTTAGTTATAGTTTCATCCTCCATAATGGGTCTTATCAACCCGTTGTCCTGTGGAGAGGACAGAAATCTCTTCAGCTGAAGCTTTGATGGTCTTATTTGTCCAAATTTGCACTTCTGTCAGACTCTTGGCTGCAGCTCTACATTTCATATGTGAGGCTGTTATGATCCATTTAAATGCCTGTGGGGATCTCAACAAGCTTTTTGAAAAGATTAATGACTTAGCTGTGGTTTTTATGATAGTGTTTCTAAAGACAAGCTTGCATTCCTAATAAGGTTATTTCTACAAGCCAAAATTTGCATTGCTCACAATAAAAGACAAATAGATAGGCTTTGACTACAAAACATATGAAGGTTTGTTGCCCATTTTTGTCTTTTGGAGATCATTTTTGTACAAGAAAGGGGAAATAAAGAAGGGAAAAAGGAAATAAGAAATGCATCAACTTTAAAATGACAGGAGAGGAAGGATATGCATGTGAAGAATTCTTTACTTTAGAATATTGTACCATATGGGTATACCTTTGTTACTGTTATTGCCTACAGTCTTATGTTTTTATTTGGACATGACTATAAACAGGAGTAATTTAAAGTAATGTTTAAACTTTCATAACATCTATTCAAGATTTATGTGAGCGGTTAGAAAAAGATTAACTGAATCATTAGCTAAATTGTGTTTCCTAATGCAACCACCAAACAGCAGGCTGGAAGGGGAGAGGTTACATTTGTGCTTTTGTTAAACCGTTGACCTAATAGAGTACCATTGCTCAAGTGCATTTGAAACTTGTGTGTTATACTCTTTAGTGAGTGTTAGTTAAACATCTACCAAATATTAGGGATCATCTCACATGCAACAACTGGTTTTGGCTAAAATTTGACCGATATCTGTTCTGATTTTCAAAACGTGACGTGTATGCCTACCGTAAATCTTCATTTATTGTGAAGTGAGTGACTTAGTGTGGCAACAGCTTCATTTACGAGTGGTACCATGTTAATAAGATCAGACTTCTGGCCCTAACTTTGTCTAGTTTTTTGTCTCTTTTGTGTTACGTATTATTAGAGTTGATCATTTAAATGAGATTTTTCTTTTTCAAACTATAGAGAGTCTAAGCTTAATAGGTAGTTTTTATTAGCACTTCTTTTAAGCACATTCTACAGGTGTATTCATGTAGGACTAGTAGACAAACCTGAAATTAGAAAATTGAAAGTTTAGCATAAATTGAAACTTACAAAGGAAAATAATAATTTTAGACACTGTTGTCATGTATTTCCCTCACCTTAAGTATACAGAAATGTTAGTAAAATCTCTCCTCCTAAATGAATATGTGTTAGAAAAAATGCCTGCATTTTTGAGTAAATGAAGAAGCAGTGATCCTGATTATTCAGATATAAAACAGAGCAGAACAGATACACGATTCTGTGTCATCTATTGCTTTTTTCCTAAGTTGTATTTCTTTTTTTTCTAAATAGATAAACATTTATTCATTTAAGGTACATAGTCACTTCTATTATCATCTTCTGGTTGTTTCATAAGAAAAATGGAGAAATTATAATATTAGCTGCTGAAAATATCTTCCAGTATTTGCAGAGTAAATCTGTTTGGAACATAACACGTTGTCTGACTCTAGATGCTACACATCTGTTGTTTGATTTGCTGCTACAAACACTAGATGCAACAGAGAAGAGAAATATGGTTACAGACTCAGATGATATTGCAAGCCACTTTTCACAAATGCTGACTATGCCTGTGTTAAGACTTTGTCAGATGAACAGACTAACAGGAAGACACCGATGTGTGCCTGGAGCAAGTGCTGAGGAGCCATGGAGTCCTGTTTATTCTACAGCCTGCCCCAGTCAAAGGGCAAGAAACATCTGGACAGCTGTGCAGTTTGCCCAGGGCACTCTTCTGCAAGGCCAGAGTGGTGTTTGGTGTGGAAAACAGCAGAGACTGCTTAGAGCCCTTGGTAAGTAACACACATGATCACATTTGCATTGCATACAGATATTGCAAACCTGGGATATCACCACAAGACCTAGAAATGGACCTTAATCCTATCAATGATTCTCCAGCCTGTTTCCCACTGTGATACGTCAGTCGGTACTATGTGCTGGGAATTTATTTGCAGTTGTCCCAATGTGAATAAGTGATTCTGACAAATTCTGTGGAAAAGAGGGCTGCTTTGGCATGAATTCTTTTGACACCTGTAAGAGGAAGGACTTTCTCTGAAGCCCCCTGGCCCAGAGATGCCTGTGAGTTTTCATGTAAACTGTCTGAGTGGCAAAGCAGTTGATGCTTGCATGTAGAAAGGTGATTTTTAAAGGCAGATATCTTCTTATTTCCGTCTTATAGGGCTCATTTTATGATGGCCAGGGTTCTCTTCTGTTTTATATGAGGCTGTATGCACATATTTTTCTAATGAAGGTTCTCAGCATAATTTTTAATCTGAGTGCTAAACTGAACGAAGTAAAGAAACTGTGTATTATTCATCAAGATGATACCAAGGTCACAGAAACTTGACTGTACAGCTGCTTATGTGAGTTTTACATCAGTCTACATTTTCAATTATTCCTGATTTGCAATTTTGTCAAGAGAATTTCTCCCCTGAAGCACAGTGTGAATTTACAAAAGCAAAACGAGTACACCAGATTCAACTTGCAAAGTTTGGGGAGTAAATTAAGAGTCTTTGGTTTTGACTCTTTTGCATTATTTGCTTTTTTTGAAAAAAAAAAAAAACAAAAAACCCACAAAGAATAAAACCTGTTTTCCTTATTCCTAACGCTTAGAGGTTAGCTGTGTGTTTCTCCTTCAGGGTTACCATGGTGATGAGAGTAATTTTAAGGCCTAGCTAGGCAGGTACTAGATTAGGCTAAAATCATTTATCCTTCTTTTCACTTGCAAAATGCATGGCCAGAAGACAAATAGAGCCATTTAGAGTCCTGGCTTCTCTGACAGGCTGCTATAAGTGCAGCCCCAAGAGTTCACGTGAGAACATGGGTAGAAGTTTTGCAGGCCTCAATTGTACTGCAAGAGGAGCCTGACTTTCAAAATATATCTAAAATTACAAATATATCACTGGAATCAATAATAAAACTCAGCAACTGCAACAATAAAAGCCCCAGGTCTACCCTATCTGCCCAAGGAGAAAATGGAGAGGGGAGAATAAGCGGGCAGAAGCAGCTGAATGATTTCTTTTTTTTAGTGATGTTGAAACTCTTACTTACTGCAATGCCTCATTAGCTCTCCGAGGCAGGGCTCTCCCAGCTGCATAGGCTATTTCGCAGTCTTAATGCTAACTCTGATTCTGACAAAGTTGCCCCGTTGTGTAGTTGGGCTCAGGTGTATCTCCACAGCTTTCTCTGATCCACTTGCTATTCTGAGTAATGCTACTGATCTGCCAAAGAGGAACCACAAGCACACACTCCTATGAAAACTAGCCTCAAAAGACTTCAAAATTCTATTTTTTTTTCTGTGCTTCAGGCCAGTCATTTGTCTCCACAACAGGCAGGTGCTTATATACCATGCTCTCAAGACCTTCAGAAGATAGCTACAGCTACCTTACAGCTCCAGGTTGGAATTACTCTTCCTATTTTGGCTTCTTCTTTGAATACAAATTTCAATTTAACTTTCTTTACAATGTGCACATATATAATTAATATCAATCTTCATTTAATAATAAATAAGTGTGTATAATCTGGTTCTTCCATCACGCTCCAAAAAAAATTATTTTAGTACTTCATATCTTAAATTTACTCTCAAATAAACTGTGAGGTTTGTATTGGTACCTTAAAAATGTATTTAGATGCATATAGGCTGGTGTTCTTTATGTAATTGTTGAAAAACTATCTGCTTTGTGGTATATGCCTCTTAAGCAGAAGTGGAAAAATGTTATCGCTCTCCTTCATAGGTTTGTTTATTTATGGAATATGCAGTTAATGGAAATTTCTAATTCCTCTTATGCAGTAAGTAGATTACCTGATGCTAGCTATTTCATTTCAAATATCTCTCATTTTCTTATTTAGGATCATCAACATATTTTTGCATTAATTATTTAACTGCCATTTCCAATCTTTTTAGTCAGGCATGCTTCTGCCTACTCAGGGCACAATTAGTCACTGCATTATTATAGATTTAAACCAGTTTGAGTGAATAAAAAGTATTTGCTCATTTTGAGCACAGTAACATTTTGTTCTGAATATTTTTACCCTGAAGATTTGATTTCAATTTCACATTAAGACGCTTTTGTTTTTCAAAATGGGATAGCTAAGGCTTATGCAGTTGTTTTCTTATTTTAGATCCTCAATTACTTTTGAAAACTATACTTCCACTTGACTATTGACCCCCTTCTCATCCACCAATAGCAAAAAAACAGTTCAGAATTAATGTTAAGAGGTGTAATAAGTTGATTAATATACATAGTCTATCTACTGTACTTGTTCTTATTGGAAGCACAAAATGCATAGTTAACCCTCTTTTCTATAAATGTAGATTCATACCTATTTTATGTCACAACATGTGGTGCACTACAACCACCACTTCCAGCCTCTTAGCCAAATATTTTTTTTCTTAAATCGTGTTTATGGATGTTTGGTTCAATAGTTGGTTGCGCTGATGATTTTGGGAAGAATTGTGTATCAGAGGTTGGGAGGATGAAAGGCTGAAGCTCCATGTTTGAGACACAGTTAAGGTTTTGTTCCATGTTCTTGAGTCCTAGGTATTACTGTAACACTAATCATAAGAGAAGGTAAATTTATAAGCATTAGAATATCTGCCCTGATGCAACTTGAAAATGAAAAATAAAATATGGTCATGTTATCTTCTAAGCATTTTTGAGACCAGGAGACAGTAGAAGCACACTAAAGTAAATCAACACCTAAGAAAAATGTCTTGAGCTTGGGGGAGAGCACTTCCTCATCAGGAAACAGGTCAAGTCTCTTTTTCAACTTTAACAGGATTGTAAAATGAAAGGGGACTTATTTCAGGACGCCTGTGCATCTTTCTTATCTGCGTTTCTTTTTGCTATCTTGCAAAGCAACCTTTGACTCTTTTGAAATATTAACCTTGATTGTGCAGCTAGAGATACCTTTCTCCTTAATTAACCACTACGTGTGTATTTGGATCAAAAATATTCATGAGCAAAAGTTACAAATATTACAGGATCTTTAATGTGCTGCTTAGAGAGGTTTATTTTATTATAAAGCTTTCCCTAAATGTAAGAATGTAAGAAGGATCTATAATGGACATGAAAGAAAGTTACACTATGACATGTGAAGTGAAGATTTTCTATTTTATTCCCAGATGACTGAGTCTTTGAGTAATGTCATGAAGAAATAACTCCATCAGTGGACAAAGTTGAAATATATTTCTGATTTGTTATACTTAAAATATAAATAACCAGATGAGACTTATACAAGTACATACAAATTTCTCTTAATTTGTTCCTTTGTCCTCACACAAATGATAAGCCTTCCTTCATGAAGGGATATTCTTCTTATAAATGCAGGCTTAGAGAGCTGCTATTTGGCTTTCCATCTACCTTCTTTCAGAAGGAAAGTTGGTGGAACTTCTGTTAGTAACCTCTATCGTATTGTTCTAAAGTCTCCTAAAGTAAGAGTCAGCAAAACAGCAGATAACAAATGCCAATGAAGTGTCTCTTGTGAGGCTGCCAGCCCTTCAGGACTCTCACATGCTCTCTGAATTAAATGGGATGAGCACTGATTTACCACGACTCCGAAGGAGGGCTAACATTAAGCAGCACCGTTTGTGCCACCAATACTAGGAGTCCGTGCATCACTTTCATTTCCAAAACCTCATTTAATGTTGTAACTGCTTTTGCATAGAGGATGGCTGTGACTTCTTTTTTTTTGCTGCTATTGCAAAATCTGCTTGGCTTTTTTTAAATTTAAAATTGTTCAGTATCAACTAGCAAAAACTTGACCTTGTAAAACTACACTAACAGAAATACTCTCAATCATAAAAGCAGAGCTGTTTGTGTGTATAATTATACCTCATATGAGTAGAAATATGCAAGACTGATCTTTAAAACATGCTTTCTGGGCTATCGTAACAAGAAAAAGAAGAGTATTTTTTCCTTTTAATCTGTGTGGCAAAGCTAGCAAATAATTTACGATGTGAATTAATTACTTTTCCTTTTTTGAAAAACAAATCTTAATAATTGACTTGTTTTAACTTAAAAAGATATTATTCTGAATACAGAATATGTGCTTTTTCATGAAAAATTTAGTAAGGCTGTTTAATACTGTAAATGCATTCACTGTGTATCAGCAGCACCCACATTAACCCAGCAGGCTGAAACAGCTCCATCCATTGACTCAATGGGCTGTGAAATAAAAACCTTCTCTCCGTAAGCATTGACACACGAGACCTCAGTGGATTGAAGCTTCCAAGATGAGTTACCAAGTGAATGACACTCTAATAAGACCTTTTTTTAGGCCCTGACATGATAGATTTACAGTGCCAAAGAAATAGAATGAAGCCTCATTTTTTTCAGGGTTCTTCAGTTTAATGTATATTTGATAGTTAAAGTAGTTATATCTAGAGGTCATTTCAATGCTGTCCAAGCTTCATGTGAAATTTTCAAAAATGCTTTTTTTTTTTTTTTTTTACTTATGAGGCTAAATCTAATTTTCAGTAGACATTTGGGGGACAGACATGTTCCTATTGCTCACTGCAAATGGCTAGAGCAGATTTTACATGCTCCACCCTTCTGTCAGCTAGTAGTTACAGTCTCTCTGCAGGACTGGTGTGCAGCCAGGGAATGGATTGAATGAGTCCTATTCATACTTCAGTGTACGGTTGTCTTAATTAGAACTGCCAGCTAAGGTGGTTTGAGTGGCTGATGTTGCGCCGTAGAGGATAAGGGAGTCATATGTGTCCCATCCTTTTGTCTGAACCCTGGTAGTGACAGTCCTCAGCTTCTGCAGAGGACTTTTCTATGTGCCCTAGAAATAAAAAGTCAAATGTGCACTGACTTTTGAAAATCTGATCTTTAGATTTATTCTTACTCCCAACCAAAGCTCCAAACGCTTGATTCAGTTGTATCTCTGCTTCCTTTCTCGCTGTCGCTCACTTGGCTGCAGTGCTAGCCTGTCTGAGGGTAGAAATGTGCATGCAAATAATACAGCAAATTGTACAATGCAAAGCACATTTTACTGTGGATGCCAAGCATTTCTCAGCCAACATAGAGCACAGCATTCCTTCATGAAGGCAGGTGAATCTTTCTTGCTGAAAAGATTAATCTTTGCCCACTCCCTGCACTGGTCCAGTCACTCTGGGTCATTCTCAGACCACTCACTGCAATGGACTTAGGCACCTATAACAGTATCTAAATTCAAGAAATTGGTGAGAGCTGTGGATAGTCTGCTGCTTCTGCTGAATAGTCAGTGTGGGAAAGCTGTTAGGCATTCTGGAGGGTCTGCGTGCTCCATCTTTCTGCTGCCAGGGGCTTGGATGGGTGGACTCTTTGATGGGTTAAAAACTGGCTGGATGGCCGAGCCCAGAGAGTGGTGGTGAATGGGACAAAGTCCAACTGGCGGCCGGTCACTAGCGGTGTTCCCCAGGGCTCAGTTCTGGGGCCGGTGCTGTTCAATATCTTTATAGATGATCTAGACATAGGGATTGAGTGCACCCTCAGTAAATTTGCAGATGACACCAAGCTGGATGGGAGTGTCGATCTGCTGGAGGGTAGGAAGGCCCTACAGAGGGATCTGGACAGGTTAGATAGATGGGCCGAGACCAACGGCATGAGGTTCAACATGAACAAGTGCCGGGTCTCACACTTTGGCCACAACAACCCCATGCAGCGCTCCAGGCTGGGGGAAGAGTGGTTAGAAGGTGGCCCGGCGGAAAGAGACCTGGGGGTGCTGACTGACAGCTAAACATGAGCCAGCAGTGTGCCCAGGTGGCCAGGAAGGCCAGTGGCATCCTGGCCTCTATTAAGAATAGTGTAGCCAGCTGGTCTAGGGAAGAGATCGTCCCTCTGTACTCGGCACTGGTGAGGCCGCACCTTGAATCCTGTGTCCAGTTCTGGGCCCCGCACTTCAAGAAAGATGTTGAGGTGTTGGAGCGAGTCCAGAGGAGGGCGACCAAGCTGGTGAAGGGTCTGGAGGGTCTGACCTATGAGGAATGGCTGAGAGGGAGCTGGGGTTGTTTAGCCTGGAGAAGAGGAGGCTCAGGGGTGACCTTATTGCAGTCTACAACTACCTGAAGGGAGGTTGTAGTGAAGTGGGAGTCGGCCTCTTCTCCCAGGCAACTAGCGCTAGGACAAGAGGATGTAGCCTCAAGCTGCGCCAGGGGAGGTTCAGGTTGGACATTAGGAAGCATTTCTTCTCAGAAAGGGTCATTAGACATTGGAAGGGGCTGCCCAGGGAGGTGGTGGAGTCACCATCTCTGGATGTGTTTAAGAAAAGACTGGACATGGCGCTTAGTGCCATGGTCTAGTTGACATGGTGGTGTCAGGGCAATGGTTGGACTCGATGATCCCAGAGGTCTCTTCCAACCTGATTGATTCTGTGATTCTCAGGGTCTCTAGATGATTCGGCATTTTTTCCAGGATCATGGGTTATGAACATGTTGCCAAAGACTTTTATTGATACATATTTCCCATGGCTCTGGCTATCTTAGTTATTCCTTTGTTGCTTCATTCCTATTGGGAAGGGTAAGGAGAGAATTATGTTACTACCACATAGGGTGGATGCTGTCTACTGTAATATATAATTCATCCAAAGAATTTCATTTAAAAGGCAGGAGATCCCTGAAGATACCAAATCTTTCAAAACCAGATTTTCACATTTTGGCTTCAGAATTGCAGGTTATAGACTGGTAGGTTAGAAAAGATTATAAGTTTGAGTTGGTCGAGGTACTTGCTGCTGCACTGTGGTTTGTGTAATTACATGTAAAGCTGCGAGCACATATAAGAGCAGAAGTCCACCTGGGTTTGCTTGTTGTCACTTTCAGTTGCTTGCTCTTGACTGGGTTTCATTTTGATGGGACTGTCTGTTAGGATCAAGCTGACAAAGCCACATGACCAGTTCTTGCGATCCCTGTAAGGAGCTGCTAGGGCAAAGAACTCTTCCCAGTCTCTCTGAGGTCTGTTTCTGCTACTCTGCATTTTGATGTCAAGCATAGCCTGCGCAGCCAGACCTGTATTGACTCTTTCTGTGCACCTGAGATAGTAACAAGGCACCTTGATGGACTCTTACACTGCACCTACACATGCTGGCCCAGCTCACAGGTGATTCTGTTCCCAGCCACTGTGGCCAAGGAGCATGAGTGATCTAGAGCTGTGGAGCTCATCTGACCCCTGAAAACATGCAATAGTGAAAGTCCATCTGTATGCAACGTCTTATCAGTTGCTTTATATATTTTTAAAAATTATATCTTTTCAACAACTATATGGCTCCTAAAGGCAAAATCTTTTTAATCCAGATATGATCAGGATGTGAGGCACTGCAGGGAGCTGGCCATCAGCGATAATCGAGCTGCAAGCTTTTGTGTTAGTGGATACAGCAGGAAAGTGGCCACTTCTATATATGCCTGCTGCTAACCTTCTACTCTGGGGGATAATTGTTTATAATTAGGTCAAAGAAGAAAAGAGATCTAACTATTTCCTTGTCAATAAACAAGTTAGAGAACTTTTCAAAAGGATGCTGTGATTATGATGAGTTTGCTGTGAGCCAAGTTTATCTATACATAGCTAAAAAATAATAAAAAACTTCATGAGACAGACCAGATAAGTATCTCTAGAGAGAGATGAGTCCTGATTTCTAACTTCTCCACAGCGTCTCCATACTCCTGGAGGCTACGGGTTTATAAAATGAAAAGTAGCAGATAAAGAGTCAGCTTGCTGTGGAGATTGGAGATTATTTTATTAATTTAAAAATTATAATGT
Organism: Nyctibius grandis; assembly: GCF_013368605.1. Lineage (NCBI taxonomy): Eukaryota > Metazoa > Chordata > Aves > Nyctibiiformes > Nyctibiidae > Nyctibius > Nyctibius grandis. Next base: position 11,685,972 of record NC_090670.1, read on the forward strand.
CTTAAATTTTATCTGCTGTAAATTTAATGAATGAAACCATGATGCATTGAAGTGTTAATAAGCTTTCAATTAAACTTTGCCATAGTGTTCTTGCTCAGTTATTCTTTCCACTATGAGCTAGAAGGATCCCCTCTTATAATACAGCTGTAAATGTTGGATCCCAATTGCCACGTTATAATGGCATGATAATATGATGTGAATTCTGCAAAATATCTGTAATTATGTATTTGTTTGAGGCATCGTAATGTCTCCTCTAGTATTATATAGCTTTAAATCTTTATTTATATGGACGTTATTTCTTAGCATTCGTATTATTCTAACAGTAATTTGTATTTAATATCACACTCTGCCTGCTTTTGATTATATTTTATAATAAGACGCAACAGGATTAGTTATCAGATGATGCTTAATTTGCATAATGAGCTAATTGAATCTTCTGAATTTGGAAGCAATCATCCCAGAACCTTGTTTTTGAAAACTCATAGTCCCAAGTGCCAGGGACAAACACCATGCAAAGGAAGTATTTCCTGGAATGTAGGGCAATTCAAAGCAGGATTTATTGAACACCTTCTTTGGTAGATTCATGTGTCGGTTGTGAAAGAAACCAGACCTTTGATAGATGGCATATAGTGGTAACAAATTCCAGAATGTCCATTTTAAGCCGATCATCAAACAGTTCACCTTTCCTGAACTCTTGCTTTAACCAAACAATGTCCCTAATGTCAAAGTGAACTCCATGTCTGTGTGTGAAGTACATTGTGTATATGTATATATGTATACATGTGCACATTTGTGTATATGTCACATACTACATGTTTGTGTATATTAAATTAGATATTTATATACATATTGCATGTATTGTGTGCATACATTAAATTTCTCAAAGTGTATAATTAGCAACATTGGAAATTCTTATGCAGAGTGATTTATCTGACGTATAATAGTTGATTTTTAGACCCTGAGAATTTTCCACCTCTGTCCCTGAAGACTGAGCAGTTTCATACAGCTCACTTGTTAATTACAGGGTGCTGTCCTCTTTCTGAAGTAATTTATATAGGCTGGCAGTCATTCGAATACCCAGTATTCACAGCTGTTGGTTCTAGGGTAACTTTATTTAATGTACTTGTATTATGTGCTACACAGTATAATTAATGTAAGAAAAATATTTGTTTGAAAGCTATTATACTTGTAGATTTCACTGTTAAATGACCATTCTACCTCAGAGTCAGGTGCTGGCAGAATCTAACTCAATGGGTAACGCTTCCTGTTGTTTATTTAATCTTTTGTGTGTGTGTTTTCGTGTGATTGCTCTCTTTTTTGGAGAAAAAAATATAAATATATGATGTAATATAAAATATATTTCTATACATACATATATAATAAACATAGTGTGAAGTATATTTATATGTATATATACAAAGTTAGGCTTCTTAGACATCCTTCCTATTGAATGGAGAGCACTTCAGACCCATTTCACTTTGTATTTTGCCCCATGTGATCAGTTTTGGTCGTTCATGTGCAGTTGCAGCGCCAGCGTGGCAACACAGAAACCGTAATTTAAGGTCCACATAAACAAACATGCCCCAATCACAATGTTTAAAATGCTTTAAATAGGTGCTACCTCTACAGTGGCTTCTGTAAATTTGTATTTTATCTGGAGGACTGAAGACTACTCCTAAACTACTAAAGTATTAACAAAACGCGACAGTCCACTGTTTCTCTGTTGCATGCAATCTTAGAGCTGCTTGTATTTAAATTAAGTTGTGTTAAGGATCGTCTGCTCTAATGTGTATGGACAGCACCATTCCTGTGAATATTCCTCTTGCTAATCTCAGGGACCTAGGTCAATGATTTCTACAGAAGAAAATCACTAAGGGTTTAGGGAGGAATCAGACTTCACTGCTACTCCCCCTGTATTGCTATCTCAAGGTCTCCTTGTCAGACTGTGTGTGTGATAGAGTGGGCAAAGGCTTTATTCTCCTGATTCAAGTCCCTCGGATCTCCTTAAGTGTTCATTGAGATACTGTCTCTTTTACTCTGTTATATCTCTAAGTCACTGATCTAACCCTATGGAACCAAATTTCTGTTAAGCAGTGGAAAAGTACAGCTAGCAAATGCTGCCTTGTGGAAATCAAATCCCTGACTGTGCAAGGTGAATTCAAAAGACGTAATCTCATGGTTAGGGCGCTGCATTTGGGTCAGACCCTTAAATGTATGGGAGTCTATTTTTGCTAACACTAGTGAAGTTTATGCATTCAAGATGCAGATTCTTGGAATTATCTAGGGGTTTTTTTTGTTGATGATGTTGTTGTTGTCCAGTAACTCAGAATAATAGAGGCTATTCTGCTAGAAATAATTCTGCTGCTACCCTTGAAGAGGTATTATGGCCACAAGCATGTTCAAATATGATAGACCAGCAGAGACAAAATCAAATCAATCTGGGGAGGATACACATGCAAATAGAATCATAGAATCGTTTTGGCTGGAAAGGACCTTATAGATCATCAAGTCCAACCGTTAACCCAGCACTGCCAAGTCCACCACTAAACCATGTCCTAAGCACAGTATCTAGATGTCTTTTAAATACCTCCAGGGATGGTGACTCAACCACTTCCCTGAGCAGCCTGTTCCAATGTTTGACAACCCTTTCGGTGAAGAAATTTTTCCTAATCTCCAATCTAAACCTCCCCTGGCAAAGCTTGAGGCCATTTCCTCCTGTCCTATCACTTGTTACTTGGGAGAAACGATGGACACCCACCTCGCTACAACCTCTTTTCAGATCGTTGTAGAGAGTGATTAGATCTCCGCTGTCTTCCAGCTCAGGGGGCTGGGTACCTGGGCAATAACTGATCTTACTACTAAAGACTGAAATAGCTGTTAGATGATGTAGTCTTTAATGGTTGAAAGCACAACAAACCTTTAGTAGCCAAATTTGGTAGCTTTTCTTTAAATATGTAAAAGAGAATAAAAGTTTTTTGAACTGGGACATCTTATGTTCAGTTCTATTTCAAAATAGATAATATGTTGTAAGTAGCAGACCCCTAAAGAGAGTGCTGTCATGTCGCTAAGTATGTGTATTTTGCAAAGTTACAGGATTGCAAGAAAAGGGATTAGATAGATAATTAAAAAAAAAGTAGGAATGCCCTTCAAATAAATGTCTGAGGTTGTTTTCTGAAAATTGGCTGTTATCAGAAACATATTTTCTATTTTTGATGGTATTGGGGTTCTAGCAGTACTTGGCTATCAGGTCAACTGAGCAATCTTTCTCAGCATTCAGAACACCTCTTGCAAGTGCATAAGTTAGGCACCTTGACCAGGTTTCTCTGTTGAATGACAGGAAGCAAAAGCATCTGTAATTATTTTGAATTGCCAAGTTCTTCACTCTCTTGAATTTAGAAGCCAGTGCTATCGCAACTTATGAGTTACAAGTGTCCTATGCAGTTGATGTGTATTTTTAAAGATTTCCAACTGGATAGAATGTTGCCTTGACATATGTTTAAGAGATCTCTGGCACAGTGGGTTCCTCTCCAGAACAGTATCATGATAGAAGAGTTTTGAAAAGTTTAAACAAACATCTAGCCTGAAGACTTTATTGTCCAAACTGAAGTTACAAACTTCTCTGTATTCATTAGTGTTTTGTAGCTGTTAGTGTCTAGTCATCCAATGTTCAAATTAAGGATTTTTTGTCACAGCAGAAGCTTGCAGTCTGGGAACATGGTCCGGAGGAAGTGAAGCATGACTAAAACGCTGGCAGACAGATTATTGGCTGCTGTTGTGCAGGAGGAAGTCTCTAAACTAAGAATGCTCAATCAATAGAGACAGCCTGGATGCAGCTGGGACTGGGAGACTGAAAGTTTCTGAACCACAGCTGGTGGTGGGAGTTAGAGCCTAAAAGCTACAGCTAAAGATTTCTTTACTCTGTGGATTTTTGATCCTGAGATATAGCAGCTAAAATAAATCCTAGAATGTGTAATCAGCTCATGATTACATGCCTGCTGGATGTCTGAATCATATCTGTACGAATCAGCTGATGATGATGGATAGTTATATGCCCTCTCGGTGGGATGTAAATCACAGTGCCCTCAAATGACTTGCTTGAATCCCCTCCAAAACAGGGAGTAGAGTGTTGGCCATGTCAGCATTTGCCTGCTGGTCTGTAACAACTTCTGAAGTGATGCTGAAAGTAGTTCTACATCACTAACAGAAGAAGTGGAGACCTGGAGAAATCCTTTTCTTGTTTGGTGTCCTCACTTACTGGGAAGGCATTTGGGAGAGTGGTGAGTAAAGTGAAGGAGACTGCAGAAATTTTAGGCCAAGCCAGTGCTGTGGAAATCTGAGGTTTCTGATACACTGTGTAAAAGCACATTTTGGCAATTTGTACAGATAAGCTATTCCGTTTATTAGTGTAATGGTAGATGGGCCAGCGGATGCAACAGCTGCTAAATTTCAGGGCCAATCCCTAAAAAGTTTGCTTGTCCTTCTGGCCGTTTAGAAACACTTCATATGTGTCTTTTACTGTAGCTAACATGGGGCAGCACATGGTGAAAGTTCTTCTTAGGCTTAGATAGATAACCAAGTTACCCTGGTTTAAAATACTGCAGTGAATCAGCTGTCTTAATTAAATTAGCTTGCCATCAGTCTGCAGGAACTACAGCAACTGTGCTTTAGCCTCATCTCTCTCTATAAAGATTAAGCTACTTCTCCTTCCCTTGCATGTGATGTACTCTAGGAAGATGGACCACAGAGCACTCTTGTCTCGGGCAATAATGACCTCAGTAAATTGATTCTGTGATCGATAGCAAGTGCCCATTTACTTCGTAACTGATACAAACCAGAAAGTAAAATATGCTTCAGCTTCATACCCATAAAACATTGCTGGTGACCTCCTAGTCTTGTATGTAGGAAATCAATACCGGGTTCATTTACTTGAAAATGGTTGTGTTCTACCATTTCCCAAAGTCACTATGAAAGTTTTATATAAAGAGAAGGTGGTGCTCTGCTTATGATTGAATTAATGGTGAATTATTTCATTCAAAATATCTTAGAGTTAAGCAGTCCATAAACTACGTTTTTCAGACTGATCCTTCAACACAGACCACAGCATGTCTGTAGATCACTTCCATGCTGCAATACAAATCTGTCTGCAGACCAAGTAATGGCATGACCACTCGGGTGAATGCATCTTTCCAGACATTCTGAAGAGCTAAAGCACAGGGCATTAAACAATGAATACAGACAGAAAGCAATCTTTCACATCATTAGTAATAGATACTTTCTATGTTTTGCAATTTTAGTCAAATTGTGAGTCTGCATAATTAGGAAGGCATTTCCACAGATGTGAAGTAACCAGAATAAATTAGGTGAAGAAACAAAAATGCAAAAGCAAAAGTCTTGAATTATATAATATCCCTGCTTATAGTTCGGCTAATTTACTGTGGTAAATTACATGATAAACATATTATACTGAATTCTTATGTACTAGATATTTTTCTTCTGGGGTTTGCTAAGTGTTTGTGTATTCCTGTCGGGCAGCAAACAAGAATATTTAAGAATACAGTGTGGCACTGTCATCTTTCCAGTTACTACTGTTTATCATTTATATTGCAGTAACATCTATTGCCTGCCCACTGCTACAGATTCAGGGAATGTTTCAAGCCCAGCCTCTTAACTAAAATGTAGAAGTTGAGGAGAATCTCCAGTTTGATGAAAATGGAAATGTTTTGTGGCAAATAAGATTTTGTAGCCACTTATTTTTGTTTATCACCAGCCGCCTTTCCTTGGAAAACAAACAATGTTATTTTCAACTTGCAAAAAAGGTGAAGACAGCCCATGTTGTGACAAGTTGTCTCCAGAAAGTTGTGCTCGGGCTGGCTCAACGTCTTTGGTGATCAGGCTCAGTTTACTCCATGGTGAGATGTTCAGTTTAGTTGAGTTCAAATGTTTTGTTCAATTTTGTTGTTGTTTTTTGCTTCTGGGCTTAGAATCTGCAGATTTATATGCGTGTCCCTGAGTCAGTCATTCCTGCTGTCCAGGCTGCGTAAAAATAGCAGTAAAGGTTGTTTTGCTACATTAGAAAAAATTCTCCGTGACACAGGAGCCTTTTCCCTGTGGGTAGTCATGGAGCTGAGCAGAATGGGGTGAACCTGGAGAAGCTTAATACAAAAAACCCAGGAACGGTCCTCGTTTGGTTTTGGCATATTTTCTTTGTGTTCTTGGCAAGCTTTTTGGGTGGGTTTTTATTCCATGGTTCTTGCATTTTAGATGTGTTTTATTGGGTTTTTTTTTTGTGAGTTTTGGTGTCGTTTTTTGGCTTCTTTGTGGGTTTGGAGGGTTTTTTCAGTTTTGTGAGGTTTTTTGCATTCTTAATGCATTACTTTTGCAGTGTGGGTTTGGTATTTTTTTGTGTTATGGCACTTTTTTTTTCATTGTGGTGCTTTCTTGGGGGTTTTTGGTGCTTTCTTTGCATTTCTGGTGCATTTTTCACATTTTTCCCAGCTTGGGCTTTTTCTGTGAATTTAGTTTGTATTTTTGATTTTTTTTTTTCATTTTAGTGTGTCTTGATTATTGTTTTTTGTGGTTTTGCAGACTATAAGCATTTTTTCCTTTTTTTCATTTGATTCCGTTTTTGGGCTATTTTCATGTTGGGGCTGGTTGCTGTTTCTCAGGAATTTTGGAGGGTTTTTTTTTGCTTTTATTTGTATGGGTTTCTTTTGTGGTTTTTTTTTTTCTTTTTGGCACTGTTTCTCCTTATTGCATTTTCTTTTCCTTTTTAAAAATTTTTGGACTTTTTTTTCCCTTTCAAATTTTTTTCTTTTTTTTTTAGTTTTGGACGGTTTTGACATTGAGTGGCATTTTTCACTATTTGACATTTTTGGTGTTTTTAGGCATCTTTGGGTGCTTTTCGGTATTTTTGGTGTTTTCTGGCATTTTTTGTGGTTTTTGTGTTTTTTCTTTTTGGTATTTTGGAGCATTTTTGGTGCATTTGCCAATGGGTTTTGGACTTTTTTGGATGGTTTTGGCGGTTTTTGTGGGTTTTTTTGGTATTTTTTGCATTTTTAGTGTGTTTTTTTCAGCATTTGAGATATATTTCAGCATTTTGGGACATTTTGAGGGTCATTTTTTGGCAATTTTTTTTTCCTGCAATGTTTTTGCCATCTTGACAGTGCAGGTGATATTGTTTTTGGACACAGTGCTGAAGGCTCTAGTGAAACACCATTCTGGGGACACTGCTGCAGGTAGTGTGTGTTATGGGACTGGCCACCACGTCTTTTGCAATTCAGCCATTTGGAGAGAGGATCTAAAATAGTTGTTATGTGAGTAAGTGATGCTGGATTCTTTGCTTATGAGACAAAGTAATGTGACCTGATCCTGGACAAACTGTATACAGTTTTGGGTTGAACCTGCAAGAAGGATGCCAAGAAACCTGAAAGCATCCTCCACTCTGTTAAGTGCTTTTGAAAGCCTCTGGCACACACGTGGTCTGTGGGAAGTAAAGTGCTCTCTGCTGGACTCAAAAGAAATCTCATCTCTCATCTGGCTCTCAGAAGAGCTGTTTCCCCTCTACCCTCTACCAGTCACAGTGTCCTGCCTGAGAGGATGCTTAAAATGCTTGGAAAAATGGTATGGAGTCTCTGAAATAGTCACACTCTGGGTACTAACTGAAAAAAACACTTTTGGCGTGGAGTTTCTCAAGCCACATGAGGAGTTTTGTCCTTGTAAATACATCCGCTTTAAATCTGTTCCTCTCATTGCACTGATAACAGAGGAGATGCACTGGTGTGCTCTCATACACGGTATCTGTTTGAGCGGGGGGCTCGCTGGGATTGTGTGCAATTTCTGTGGCAATCAGTGGTTTTTACTGAAAAGCTTGGTCTGTCACACTGGTAATAGCTTTTATAATCTGTGCTGCAGAGGGTCATAATCTGACTGGGGACTCTCTGTGCCAGGCACTGCTTTGACATGGTGTAGCTACATTTACAATTAAATTAAACTAGCTAAAAATGGGAACCTCTCTTGCATGCACAGCAGGAGAGAAGGGAATTCCGAAGCCAGCTGGGGTAGCCCATCTTACCCATTAACGCAATCTTCAGTATTAATATAGCAGTGATCACAATAGAGGTGAGTCTCAGGACCCCAGGTGGGGGTGACATTGTTACTTGAATTGTAGTTAAAACAGCACAGATGTGAAATGCTTTAGGACCACAACCCGAGGGCCTGATTCTAAATGTAAACATGCCCAGCAGGAGGTGGCCCAGGATATTGGAAGACCATATAGATAAGACAGACAAATGGAAGCTATAGTTTCTCTGTTTGATGTGGAAAAGTGAAGAACAGTGAGAGTGAGAAGCCTCTGTTCGCAAAAGAAACATGCGGCAGAGATGGGAGCCCAGCAGCCCAAACCCTCAGCCAGAGTCACCCTTCCCAAGGTATATCTGCACTGTCCCGTGTTGCTGATATGCATGTAGCCATCAGTGCAGCCCTGAGCGAGGTGCAAGCTCAAGTCCTGCGAGCAGCCCGGCTGGTTCTTGCAGTGCTCTGCCCCAAAGCGGGGGAAGGTCACTCAAACCTCAGCACTGAGGGGCTGCAGTTCCCGATATGCTCAGTGACAGCCACTTCCCATGTGCATTTTTCAATGCTGACATGTCATTACTTTCAGTAAGAAAAACCACCCTGTAATTCCTTCTGAGAAGAGTGTGCAGGCTTGACTGTCGCATTGTGGAGGGATTGAGACTGGTGTTAATTCTGATGGACTAAAAGGACAGTTACTACAGTATATGTTCAAGCAGCATTTCCACTGAAACTACTGGGACTACAGAGTGCAGCCTGGGTTTCCAGATCTTAATTAAATGTGCAATGAACCAGAACAACAAAATAGCAGCTAAAGATGATGCAGGTTTATTTTCTTTTTTGTTGTGTTTTTAATCAGTAGCTATTGAAATGACGGATAGGAACTGTAATTCTGTAAATGCATGTGGTAACTAAATGACAACATGAGACTTCTTTCTGTTCCAGAACAGTTGTCTACAAAAATTCATCCACATTTTCACCGATTGTTTTGGAGAGATAGGTGAACACATTAATAATGCTGAAATCATGGTTAGAATCATTTATGGCCCACTGAGTTTAACCACCGGGTGTTGCATTCATGCCCTAGCAATTTATTTGATAATGTTTTCCCACCTTGAAACATACTGTACCATCCCAAATCATCTGTTTGAAATGGTTGTTTCAATTGCTCGGTTGGCTCTAGCTAGTATAATTTAACATTTTCATTAGCTCAGTAAAAGAAAGAATTTAAGGTCTTTTATGTTTCAAAGGCATAATGTGTGTAATGGTGGGAATCAGGTAGGAATTACTATTGTTTAATGAATACTTTACAGATCCTGTAAAGTAATTATATAGTGTAATTAAATTATTTGAAATTCAGTTTCTAACTTTGTTTCCTGAATAGACTTAATTTGATCTTTGGGTAGGGAATAACTTACTTTCAGTTAAGTCCCCTGTAGGCAGAACAGAGAATATGTCATTTGAAGATAGGTGGCTTGGGACTTCATGGGTAAGAAAAACAAAGAGCTTCCTTGTTTTGATCTATTCTCTGTTTGACAGCCTGTGTTCAGCATGGGGAAGTCACGTAATTGCTATCAACTACTCACTGAATTAGCTTATTTAAAACCTTTTTCAATAAATGTATTATACAGCTATTAACAATGGACCTGTAGGTGAAATAACACTCGTGCTTGGTTTCTCAACAGGAGTTTCCATTTACCACAGTAATGCATGCAAATCCTCCTACAGAAAATACAGCACATATAAGGATTCAAATATAAACCAAATATTTGCAGGGCCTGATCAATTAACTCTTACTGAGGCAAACTGACATGGAACTCAGTGAACACATTATTAATGTAGCAGGTGTGCTTTGGACATTCCGGCCCTTTTTTCACCCTCTTTTTGGAAGAATACAAGCTGAGACTTCGTGAATTCAAAAATTTCCAATCCTTTTGTTCAGTCACCTGGGAAAATAATTAAATTATTTATATCTTGGATTAAGTCAGAGGTTTTTTTCTGTTGGCTAGCAGGCCTTCCCAAGGACATCAGTTTCATCTTGCATTAACTTCATTACGGTTCCTTAGAGGACCCCATTCTGCCACAGACCACAGCCCCAAGACCCAGCAGATCACGCATACCACTGAACCTCTGCACTGCTTCTGTGACTGTCATAAATGGTATAAAAATTAAGCAGGTCTATATTTCTCATCTTTTAGGGTAAAAGAGAACTCTAGTCAGGAAACCTAGAACAAAACCTTAGAAAATTACATACTTGAAAGTCCCTAGCCACTGAACTATCACTGAATTAAAGCATAGGCACAGTTTTGGAGATGGAATTAAAAATATGTTCCACTGGTTAAAAATTTCCTTCTTTTCCTGCATGGAAGTAAGATTCAGCTCTGAGTCTTCAGTGTGAAAAGCTTCTGAACCTGAAGTCTTAGTTCAGGTCCATCTCTCACTGTGCTTAGCAGTAAATAAAAAGGTGTTTCATGGCTGATTTAAACAATAAGGAGGGCTGAGCCAGTGACTAAACAGTCAAGGTCTGAGTATATCACAAAATGTCAGGGAATGAACTGTACTTCTGAAGGAGGGAACCAGCAGCAGAGTGTGCACGCTCCGTGAGGAGTTAACCAGCTATTTACTGCAAAGTCTGCACCTTCGCTTCCAGAAAAATTAGTGCTTTAAAAACACATTTCAGTATAAACAACCCCGCTTTTTCATGGAAAATTAAATAATCATGTTTTAAGGGAAGATTGTTTATTTCTTTTTCCCTTTTTTTTTTGTAAGAGTTTTAAGTAGGCAGCCCAAATGAATTTCTTCTCTAATTCAAGTTTTAAAAATGTGACTGTGTTCAAGATGGACCATAAGAGAATGCAACCTGCCAGCTTAATTAAGTTTCTGGAATGCTTTTGGGCAAAATTAATATATGTGGATGAAAGCCAAAATCAGCCTGACTGAACAGATTTTAGCTAGCACACAACAACTCTGAGAAACACAGGGACCTTAAAGTACCCAGCCTAGCAATATTAATTACAGTGGTTAGAGAACTGTCTATCCTTTTTGTGGATGCCAGTCTGCATTTATTGTTGTTTATTTCCAAACCAATGTGGTTATCAGAACAATCTTTGAGTTAAATTAAAAATTAGAAAATGATTCACCATCATTTTCTGGCTTAAACTCTTAATAAACAGCAGCTGATGAAAATAGAAAGCTAGACTTACTCAAATAGCCTGATTGTGAAACTGAATTAGTTCGTAATGCAATAAAGGCCTCTGATATTAATGTCCTTTAGGAATGCGGACTCCTAACTCGGCCTTTATCTCTTCCTAGAATAGGGTCTCTGAATTAAATGCTTTCTTAGTCTTGTCGCCAGTCACTGCTCCAGAACATTGGGAATCTTTAGCAGTGCTTTGCGTAGGCTGCCTTCACTTGCCATGGAGAGAAGAAAACTTAACACATAGTGTCCTGCTATTTGATTCGCTAATTCTTCATGTCCGTGCCTTGCCATGGTGACAGCTCTACTGAAGTCCTCTGTACTCCAGTGTTTTATTTTGCAACATTAAAATGGAGGTAAGGTGGCAAAGATGATAGACTTTTTAGCTCAGAAAAATCAGAGAACTCATCCTGATGTCTTTACTGAAACACAGCTCCCATTGCTTGCAGAGGAAGGTTTACCCAAGAAAGAAGGTGAGGATCAGACCATTCGGGGAAAATTCTCACATATACCTCTTTTGCGTATTTCCAGCTTGTGTTATTGATCAGCTCTGGCGAGCAGCCGTGGGAGATTCACGTACTGAAAATACAGAATTGCACTGCATGATATGCACATGGTGGTAATTACAGAGAAACTGATTAACTGATGTGAATGCAGAACAGAGACATTCTGGTCTTTTAATTACCCCCTTGAAGGCAGGTAAACGTTCCCAATCTCTCTCCTGTTCTGTGAAATCTCCCCTCTTCTGTGAAAAGGGCTTTCACAAAAGCTCTGCTCCTAAGTATAAAGTGGCCTAGGGATGCTCTGAGTTAGTTCCCTTCAGGGACTGCTTTCACCATGCCTCTCCTGGAAAGGTGAAGAGGTCTTTGTGAGTGACAACCCCTTGGCATTTCTCTGGAGTATTTTTGATGATGAAGATCCCTTATCAGAGAAAATTACACTTAGAAAACATCCTAGAACCAGAAATTATATCTTCTGCTTTCCCTTTGCATTGTGGTTACCAGTAAGAGCTTGGTACTTATCAAGTTGAAAATGGATTCACCCAATTTTCTTCTATCATCAGTAGATTGTAAGCTTTAAAAGGTAACCACTGACTAATGGCCTATTCCTGACAACTCTGTTCTGTCACTCAGCAGTGGCAAAGGCTTGTCTGACTGAACCAGGTAGTTTCAAATGCAGGAGAAGCACCGGAGCCTGCTTTCCCATGCATTATAGTGCTTGTTTGGATTTTCTAACATCTAAGTAATGGGCTCTTAAGCACTCACCATCTGACAAATACACACAATGTAATCACAAACATTTCCTTGCCTTACAACGCTATGCTGAAAGTATGGGTCCAGTTGACCAATATGACAGTTCAACAGATTTAGTGATGCCAACTTGTTCTGCAACTGCCATAGTGAAATTTTGGTCAGATTTATAGCTGAACACTAAAAAGACTTCAAATAAGTTTTGAAGAAACAAAGATATATATTTTCCTTTCAAAGCCTTGTATCACCTTCTGGAGTACAAAAATAATACTTGCACATCATGTCAGATCCCTCTCACTTTTTCTGGGCTTTAGTGTGTCAATTGTTATGAATAATATAGGAAGGATATCTGTTTCCCAAAAAAATCTGTAACAAAACTCCTGCTGATTTCAAAAGGAAAGTCCTCTCCCTAAGCTGAGATCAACCAAGCTATGGCAGTATATCGCATACAGAATTTACAAATACATATACAAATATAAACCCCATGACATTATATAAAAATATTAAAAACAAGAGGTTGGTATTTTTATCTCATAATTTCTAATCACATTTCATTAAGCTTAATGGCACCTTTTTGCCCTTGTGTTCATGTCACGGTTGGTTTTAAATCACGTCTGTTATATAGCCTGACAACTTTTCATGCAATTACCTTTCAGGAATTAGTATAACTGAGCAATAAACTATTAGCATAATAGGCATTGATCTATCTAAATTAAATGTAAAAATGCAGTCTAAATCTGGTTATTTAGGTGCTTTGCTTATGACAAGATTATTTTAAAACTAGAAGGAATTCTGAACTTGGACTTTACTTAATATGCTATACTTTTGAGGTTCTTTTTGATTAGTGAAGGTTACATGTGGAGTTTCATAAAAGCATGAATAAAAATAAGTAACCTCAAGACATATGACCAAATTAATTTAGACAAAATGGAACAATTTATCCCTGGGGTAACTGCATGGAAGTTGGTGGCAGTAAGCCAGACACTGATTTGGACCATCAAATTTTGTATCATTTACTTAGAAGTTATTTTCAGTTGGAGCTGGTTTAGTCCAGGTTGGCCGTGTTGAAACTCATTCGGGGGAACTGCTGTCTGCAGATTTTGAGGGTCATGGTCTGCACTTCCACTGCAGTAATGTTCAGGATTACAGCCTTTGCATGGGAGATTTTACTAACTGGCTGAGACAGCTCCACTGTTCTTAATCGTTGTGAATATAAATGGATATAAATATTGGGGAACACGTTCTGCAGAGAGAAATAAGCTTCAGGCACAACAGACACAGTTATAAAATATTAGCTGTCTTCATAAGCAAAATGTTCCTCATTTTTTACATACTTTATTTGTGGCTGCTCCAGCTTCCTTTGAAGTCAGTTTTGCCTTTGATTTAAATGAGAACACTATGGGGCGCAGACAATTTTGGTCATCACTTTTTTACATTTCCACTGCTTCATTCTAACAACTCAGATCTTCCAACGCTGATATCAGAGGCTTTGAGAGAGCCATGTAACGTTTCTGCATCTATTCATCTCTTAGTGCTGACAGCTGCTTGGAAACTATGTCCAGGCTCAGAAACTTATATTTTGTTTGGTGCATCTCTTTAATGGTCCATGTCTGAAAGTTCTGAATTTTGGACAAAGTTTAGATTCACTGCCATATTTTCAGCCCCAGTAGACTGGAATGATGAAATTCAGAAAAGCCAGACATGATTCTAAATGCAGTTCTGAGGTGATGATAGAGCTCATATTGTTTCTCTGGAAAGCACTGATGTTTCTACTGTATCAGAACAGATTAAATATCATTTAATGTTTGTAAAGTGCTTTGAAGGTGAAATGTGCTATCCAAATGATACATTATCATTAATTATAATAATCCTAGAATATGCCTCAAGAAATAATCATGGAACTTAATAAGAAATTAATTTTGCCTAGGTTTTTTTTTCTAACATCCCATAAAAGTTAATAGAAAATTACAGTCCCGCTCTCAGAGTCTAACATAATGGTTCAAAAGACCTATAGGAAGGACATATTTCTCCCTTTGGAGAGTCTTATCTGAAACTTTCTAGAGAATCTTACAAGTTTCATGTTGGTTGAATTCTGCAGGATTATTTTTTTTAATTGTACAATACATAGAATGAGAGATTATTAATCCAGGAATCTGTTTTTCATGTGATTTCACTGCTTTGTGAAATTGTCAGTCCAAAATTTAAAGGCTTCTTATACTCTACAGAAGAAAGAGCAGCATTTACAATCAGATTTCTCAAGAGAAAAATGAAATTTCATTTCACCTGTGTATTCTAGCACATCAAGGGCTGCTGCAATGTGTTTAAAATATATTTATGTGGGGTTAGTTAACATGACTTCAGTGGAGAACCTTTGACGCCAATGGAACTAAATGGCATTTTACTAGTCAGCATTAGTTTCACCCATTTCCACAAAGCATAAAAGCAAATATATCAATTCTATTTGTAGGCTGTGGTCTCCATTTTCCTCTCTCTTCTCTTTCTGTATCTCTGTCTCTATTTTTAGATTCCTTGCCTGTATTTTTCCACTTCTCCTACTTGTTAATAGGAAAATATTTTACTGACAAAATGTAATATTACAACAATATCTTATTACTTGTGGAAGAAATATTCGGGAAAATAGAATAACATGTGGAAGTTACTGAAATGAGAAAAGTGAGAACATTGTCTGTTTAAGCAAAGTTCCATCTTCAGAACTGACTTACTGTTGATTTTCTCTGACAGCCCTTGCTTCTTTAACTAAAATAATCCCAAATTACATTTGAAATTCAAGGAGTTGGTTGAGTAGAATTAGGAGGAACTACTTTACATTTCTTATGAAGTTAAGAGGGAATGATAAGGAGTACTTCATTAATTTCAGTCCTTTGTGAAAAGTCATCAGCCTTGAGACTGTTGGTGCAGCAAAGAATTTGAGAAGTACAAATACTCAGAATACTCTGTGGAGAGTTTATATGCATATTGCTGTATCTGGTTTTATGGATGTGTGGAGGTCTATTGACACTTTTTTTGCCCAGCTTCAAATTGATTGAACTTTACCCCCACTAACTACCTCCCCAGAGCTGTAGTGCTAGCAGTCAGCTCCCAAAGGCCTGAGATACAAGAAAAGAGAAAACAAAAATGGTCAAAGCAGCTTTCATTTAGATAAAAATAAGCTTTTAGAAATAAGGAATGTATTGTGGAATTTACAGATTAACTAATCCCAGGATTTACCAGTCAGTACAAAAACCCCTGTATCACAAAGGGAAGAATGAGACTGTCACGCTGCATTTCAAAAGGCAGTTTAGCAGTAATGGAGTCTGAAAACAAAGGGATGGTGGTAGAAGCAGAGATCTGACTGGATTGGGTAAAAGTGTGGGTTGTGCTCAGTTTCTCACACAAGACAAGATCTACTTGTGATAGAATGAGACAGTATGAGCACACCTTCTAACACAAGTAAGCAAAAAGGATGTCTACATCCTCCTCAGGGTCTTGAATGATGCTTGGGACATGAAGGTCGAATGCAATGATGGGGTTGGACTGGTGACTGAATGAGCAGCTGGCTGTTGTGCCCACCTGCCACATGAAGCAGAGGAGCATTGGATGATTATGTGTATTATGAGCGCCAGAAGGGGCTCACAGGTAGAGATCAGAAAGGGGCCAGAAGTGGTGCCGTGAGGATTTGGAAGGAGCCTTGTGCCACAGAGCTCTTCACAGATTGTGGGAAGCAACCTCACACGGGACATACCCTTCTTTGCCTCCTCTCTGTGTGTGGAGCAGTATGGAGGAAAGAGCCAGCTTTCCTCCTACTGCTGAGTAAAGCCAGAATGTGAAATATCTTTATTAAGAAAAACAATAATGCTAAGCCTAAATGCAACACATTTGAGATGGATTTGGGATTCTTTATACCCCCATTCTCCAACATGGGGGTCGGTTTCCCAGCTGGGACATGCTAACCGAGGAGGATGCAGACGGGAAGGGTGCACCTGTCATCTCATAGTCAAGGGACTTACAATGGCATTTGCAGAGTGGAAGTATTTGACTTTCAGCAATAATGCCTTTTCCTATATATGTCCCTTTCATTTTTGATTATTTTGCCAAGTAATCCAACATTGCTGTGGGATGTTCCAACAAAAAATGGTTTCCTAATTTTTATCAAAAAATTCTACTCAGAAAAGTCCATTTTGGACTAGTCAAAACTATTATGTTCCCTCATCTTTCCCTACTTTAGGCCAGCAAGCAGCTAAAATTCCTTTATAGAATTTAAATTCAAGGAAATAAAAACACTGTTTTACAGAAACAGCTCTTTGGCCTGTGCTTCCTTTATTCTTTTACTTTAATTTCGAGTTATTATTTTGTTTATAGAATATTCCTACAATTCCTTCAGTCTTATTTCATCTCTCATCTGTGTAATTTCTAAAAGTCTCTCACATGCAAATAATGTAACGAGTGCAAGACAAAACTTGACTTGTGCTGTTGTTGAAAGGGCTTGTCAGTCAAGAATTCTTATGCCTTTTTCGACAAAAGCTGCACTACAACAACAATTTTGTCATTTTCAACAGCGAGAAATTTTTCCTTACAGAAGCAGCTGGGAAACCAGATGGAAAGTCTGTATTTCTTTTTTTTAATTTTTTTTTCTTCTTGCTTGTTTCCTTTTCTCAGGAAATAGATGTGGCTGACGTATATCCAGCATGAGGTTTGAACATTTCCTTCTCTTTAAGAAATTCCTGTTGTGTTGCAGAGTTGCCAGGTCAATGTTGAGTTTGTTCACCTTTTGGAACAAGTGCATACAGCGTACCCTGCGATAGCTGGGTGGTCACAAAGGATGCATGAAGAAGACAAATGAGAGTCAAATTCTGGCTCAAGACTACTGTCTCTGAACTGACCTTGAGTCATTTTTTGCAGGGTGGGCTCCCAGTAAAAGCAGCATGCCCCAAACTTTTACCTGAAATAAACGGATTTCTCTCTTCTAACCATTTTGTAGCTTAGAAGATGTAAGCAGGCTTGTTCCATTTGGTTCCTTAAGCTACCTAACAAAACAGAGGGAACTTCAATTCAAGAATATGCTCTTTCAAATAGTTTCCAGAGGGCATTTTCCAGCTTCAGAACTAGCACACCAATCTGGATCTGAGCCACGATTTAAAGTTTCTTTTTCTTTTTGATGGCACCAGTTAAGTCCTAAGCCTTTCATTTTCCCCCCTTTGATATGTCAGTGACAATTTGGAAAACAAAAATGTGTGTATACTTACCCTTCCTGACAAAGCTAAATAGTACCAAAGTCTGCAATACCAAATGTTTGTGTCTTATTTGTAGCTTTGGGTATTTCTGGCTCTGATATTTCTAACTTGGATCTGCTGAACTGCTGTCTTCAATTTTAACAAGCTACACGTGTAAATGTGCTGTTTCTGATATGTCTAAGTATCTCTACTGTCCTCTAGCCAACTGTATAGTCAAAACAGAGCAAATCTTGCATTAGAATTTTTAAATTTGTTAGAAGTGTAGAAAATTAAATAAGTTACTGCTTAAATAATTTTAACCCTATTCTTCCATTCATACAATTCTGCAAGAGGCTGTTTCCTCTATTTCAGTGGTCAAGTGACATTTCTGGTAGTTTTTTATTTAAGATGTTTTCCCTATGGAGCTCCTTATCATACTTCTTGTTGTGAGTACATGATTTTGCTGATTTTAGTTCAGCATGTGGTTAATTTTTCTGAGTGAAGTGTATCATATCCTTTGTTCTTCATAGCGGGGTGATAGCTCCTATAATTTTGAAGTAGTAGTATTAAAGAGCATCCTCATTTCACGTCTTGCAGTGCTATTCAGCAGGGATTGTTTTTCAGAAGATACTCTTCTTTGCCTGATGTATCAATCTTAGAAGTAAATTAATAAAATCTAATATTTATTGTATCTCAATAATTAATTATCATAATTTTAATTATTATAACCATACAGATTCACACGCACCTTTGCAAGCAATACTATCACCTTCTCTGGCCTTTTAATTGCTACCATGTTAAGCAGTATCTCAACCCTTATAAATTATTCCAAGACCTCTTTTTTTACTAACCTGTTCTTTTCTGACATTGTCGTGACACTGACAAAAAATATCTGCCTGTGCAGATGGGAGTTCAGCTGTGATCATCAGCAGATGGAGCAGATGTGGTCAGATTGTTGGCTGATTTTTGTCTCCATGAAAAGGGATATGGAAAATCAGCCCCTCTGTTTTGTCGAGCAGTTTCTGAGTCCATCAAAAATACACCATCCCAGAGTGATTAACATAGTGTGCAGACATGTACCAGCACAGCTATGCCAGGTACTTTGTAAAATGAGTGAGTACTTGTGGTAAGCACCACTCACAGTTTGTGGAGCGCTCATCTTTCTGTAGGACAGTGTCACAGGTGAGATAATACATGAACATTTGGAAAATCTCCAGTGTGCTGCATATCCACACAGAAATTGATGTGAGTGGCAGCATGCTTAGAGCAGGGTGTGGGGCTGTCCTGCAGCTCCTGATAAACCCCATGGCTGGTTCCTGTTAGACCCTACCCTCAAGGGACCATTGCTCTTGGTCATTAACTCCACACCAGAAAATGAAGCAAGAACTCATTTAAACACCATCAACGGCACCACCCTATTCAGAGTCAGAGAGCAGTGGTTTTTCTTGAATCTTACAGAACCAAATAAAAACCTGTTCATCCACTGCTGGTCAATCTTGCAACCTTGCCCACTGAAGTCTGTACTCTTTCTTCTCTAACTGGGTCCATCAGTGTTCTAGATGTCTGGAAATATGCCAGTCTGGAAGGGGTCTGTGTTGGCTTTTTTTTTTTTTTTTTTTTTTGCTGTGGAAGGTGCAGATGGCAGGATATTTATTTACCTTGACTGATATAAGAGGGTGCAGTATAGGAATTAGGCCTTTCAGTTTCTCTGTTTCAAAGGCAGAGAGTGAAACAGCAGAGATTCTGTTCTGCTAGTCAAGGCAACTTACCAAATCCTGTCTGAAGATAAAGGGATCGCTGACATGTTTGATCAGAACAATATGTCTTGGCATTGCTTCTTGACCCTTATTTAAGAGCCAGATGGTAAATGTTCTCTTGCCAGGGTGCTATGTAGAAAACAGGCAAGTTATTTTGCGAAGGAAATGGCAGGCATGTCAGAATCAATAGACTTGGAAAGCTCACAGTATGTGCCTCCTCCTGACAGATCGAGGGAAGTTGAGGATAGCAGTGAGCTGTAACAAGGCAGTCACAGTGAGAGGTGATTCTGTTCTGCAAGCAGGGCAATTTCTTAACAACATATTACACGCTTCTGCCTTCTGTTTAATGCTTACAAGGAACTGCTATAAAGTGGATTACAGTCTGTGGATTGCTCACCTTCAAATGTCTACGGATAGTCTGCAGACTCACATGGCAAAGATAGTCCGGCATTGTTTGTGTCTGGCCATGGGGATGCATTATAGTCTATCATACAGTGCTGCAACCACCTCTAAAACTGCTGATTGTTTCCATCATTTATGCAGGTGTCATGGTTAGAGATATGGAGAGAGATTCAGCTGTACCTCTCTGAACTTGATGATTTTCACATGCGGTCAGTGGCTCTGCTGCATGTCAGGAAGAAAGTGCCACGGGCAGTCCAGCTTATAGGAACTGCCTTCTTGTATTGTGCAAAAGGAAACACGAGAGGAGAAATAAAGCAAAGTGTAGAGGCAGATTTGACATTTAATATGGCCAGAGGATGCCACTGCATTGGGAGTTTTCTATGCTTTCCCCACTAATATAAGCACACGATAGATTTATGTTGGCTCCAATTTGAAACTCAACTAGCTTCTTTAAAACAAATTGCAGAGTCCCATAAAGCAGAAGAATAATGAATGGAAATGGTTTACATGTTTAAAGAGAAACTGGAGAGTACTTAAATGTGATAAAGCATTGTGGAATGATTTACAGGACTGTTTTGGGGTGGGAACATTTTAAATCACTTGAATCCTTATAGGATAATTAAACAGCTTACAGGACATGGTCTTTTCAAAGTAACTGATGTGACTGCAATCCTCTATTACTGGGTTTAGAAATATATTTAAACTCAATTCTTAGCCATGAAGAACATTTTAAACAGCCTATTTAACTATGGAAGCAAATGAGGAGATATGCCAAGTACTACACCCTCAGCCACACTAGCCAGGTTTGGAAGAAAAATACAGTCTTGGAAATGGGAGTGTGGATTTCATTTTAAAAGATTTACCAACTCATGAAACTAGGCAGAGAGATTTAATTAAACTCAGAGGACATGAGAGGTAGCTAGATTAATCTTGGAGGCTGGATTAGTTGATGAATGCAGCCCTTTTGTCTGTTCTTAGTTGATATTAATTTCTGGTGCTGTATTCTTTTTCCATAGAGATACACCATGTATTTTAAAGAATTCACACTGCCTGGGATAGGTAAACATCTTTTCATTACACCTACTTTGTTTTGTGATGTATTCTGTTAATGGTTTATGATCGTCATCTAAGTCAAAAGATAGATAGCCTCAGCAATTTCACAAGATAGCCTTACTAGTCTTTTACCTTAAATGGCTCTGTTTTCAAAACAAACCATTTTTAAAAGCATCCACCAAATGGAGAACACCAAGTATCAGATATAAAAGAATGTAATCCAAAAAAAAAGAAAAACAACCATTCAAAAAGAAAAAAATTCAAATAATGAGCCACTCAATCACATAAATATAAAAAGAAAATTCAGTCACCTCGATGTTAAGAGCAAAATAAATATAAAGACTAAAAACACGGCTGGATTTAACAGTTGTTTAGAATCAAACCAAATCCTCAGGAATCCAGAAACGAGTTTCCTTGAAACAAGCCCTGGATATGTCAAATGTTTTTAATATTTCTCATGGAGTCAAATGTCATTGTATGCCCTTGACAATGCAATACCGTTGTCAGACTAAGGTCAAAATCTGTCCTTATTTCTCTCAGAAGTGGTTCTATCTATCGTTTATAGTACTCATCGTCATTACGATGAAAAACTATTTCAATGCGTGGCCAGCAATAGAAGCACTATCTGGATGAGAGTTCTTTTATAGTAACATGAATGTCAGTTCTTTTAGGATTCAGACTTGTTTGTGAGGTAGGAAGCACACCTATTCTAAAGATGTCTAATGAATGTATGTTTTAAAAAAGAACTTTTTTTATAAGCCCAAACACTTTTTCATTGACAGCTCATAACCTTTGTTTAAAAACATCCCTAACACATACACTTTAGTTTTTGTCCCTCTAAATCTTTTGTTCTCCTTAGAAAAGAAGGCTTTTCTTCATGTTTTTAAATTAAAGAGTAGTCGTTTTCTTATATTGCTAAAAGTTCCATTTCCATATTTTTCCCACTTTCAGCTACTGTAGAACTTTTCCAAAACAAGCACAAAAACCAGATGTTTTCATATCAAGATCCATAAATCCCCTAATTTTAAAAGCTTGGGGAGATTATCAGATAGGCTTAGTGTTTCTATCTTACTGGGGTTTTGGAAGGCTCTGCTGTTTGAGTATGCTGTTTTAATTGATCCCTGTTTGGCATCCTGAATGATGAGACGTATTCTCATCAATATGGACCTCCGTTATTTATATAACAGCTAATCTGACCCACCTGGTTGATTTTAGCAATGATTTTCAAGGAGGAAGGCTACCTTTTGCATGTTTATGTAAATGGTAAGCATAAAGCCGTTATTCTATGCATATTACAAGAAAATATGTAGGAGCAGTAGATTCTTTTATTTTGCAGACTTCTCATTCATGCTGAATGTATTTCAGCTCTGAAGCAGGATATGGACAACTGAAAAAATATTACTAAATGAAAGAACTCTCTCAGAATGTTTTAAAGCAATGCAGTCATTCCCTTGTTCTTTTGTAGTAACTCCTACTTCTTTATTTTTTCTTGTTTTGTGTAGAGGACACCATATAACAGATATGTTGGCAGGGGTGGGAATTAATAAATACCTTAAGTCTAGAAGTTGTCAAGAAAATAAGAAGAGACAAAGAACTAGGGATAATTCACGTAGTAAGTTACCTACTGCCTAAAGAACCAGAAATGCTGCATGTTAGAACCATGTTTATACCACAAACAGAACTTTTAGATTAACTACCAATTTATATTAATTATTCTGTCCTTGTCACAGTAGATATATTGTCCTTTAGCAAATCTTTCTGAATACACTCTGCTTGCTTATGTACAATAATCATTTTGTACTTTTATTAGTACTTTCATTGCTTGCTAAGGACTAAGGATCCAAGAATGTTTTTTTATGGGATATTTTCAGACGGTGCTCTAAATTTGTGCATTTTTATGTTCCATGGTGTCACAGTTAAGCAGAAGGAAAATATGGGTTTCTGAAACTAGTATGTTAACTTTTCAGTATTGCTAGTTATATTTCAAACATAGACATGCTTAAGCTTATGCTAATAAATGTGTGTGTATGCATACTAATTATAATAATTTCTCGAAGTCAAGAAGAGCTTATGTCTGGAGTGATGTTTCCCATTCTTCTATCATCTCTGGCTTTACCAGAGGGAATTGGCTAAAAGTAAGACAAAGGTCAGGCTTCTGTTAAAACTAACCAGTCTTGTTGGTGTATAATTACATACATTGGAATATATTAGAAACTGGCCTTCCCTAATATTTCTAAATTTGTTGGTGGTGGCACAGCACAGTCAGGAACATCAGTATTTGTTAGACTCCATTACCAAACTTCTTCTCAGTGACTGGTAACACTGAAATCTAATAAATAGGAACAGGAATATTCTTCTCTCCCTGTCATTTGTTCGTTTCTATTTTCTGCCTTTACTTCATTAGTTTTATGCTTAGCAATGCCCAACAAAGGTTTTAAAGCATAAACATGTTGATTTTAGTGGAATATTGACAAAGCATTAGGATAAGTAATGAATTTTATATGATAACCTCCACTCTGGCATTACAGTGTAGTCGGAATGAATAGATTTTTCAGCTGGGACAGAGGTTGTAGCCTTAGAGCTTCTCTGCTTCAATGGTTGCCAAAGCTCCTGCCTTTTTCTCAAATGATCTTTTTCCAGTGGGCATGTGAAGCACTACTTAGCAAGATAGCCCACGGTCTATGACTTCCATTTCATGCTTCAGTGTTTAACTGTTATGTGCACACTTAAAGTGCAACGAATGCTCCTTGTTAACACTCAGATGGTGATATAGTATAAGAGTATCTGTTAAAGATTTCATTTAAACTCTATGTGCTTTTCACTAAGAACATTACACATGCCAGCTGATTGCAAGTGATGAGATGTGCTATGCCTACTTTTATTTATTTTATTTTATTTTATTTTATTTTATTTTATTTTATTTTATTTTATTTTATTTTATTTTATTTTTGCTGGTGCTAAAAGGAGGTTAGCCAGAAGTACCGCGGTATTTGGGTTTAACATCCCTCTGCAACTGGGCATTTGACATACGTGTGACTCTTTTTCTTTGATGCTTATTTGGCTACCAGGCCCTCAGATTTCAGAGCAGTCAGACCTACTGCTTTTGGGCAACTCCACAGGATGGGTAAAGACTGTGCCTTCCTGTAGCAGTGCTGGTGTGCATTTAATGGGCAAGCATGTATGACAGGCAAGAGTCATAGGTAACAGGCAAAAGGATTTTGTTAGAGTAAATTATGTGGCTGGGAAAAATTAACTTTTTCTCCTGCAGATACCTACTCTTTGTTTCATGTGTTAGACAGAAGCAGCAACCTTCAAAGCAAAGGACAGGTTAAGGACAGTTCTTAGAAGCTTCACTGGATTTGTGTTTCTGGACTTAGGTAGCTATGCAGGCAAATACTTTGTAATTTTAGACTTGTAAATCTTTCAAACATACTGCATCTATCTAGGACATGAAGCTAGTTCTCTTGTCTGCCTTTAAGTCTCTTTGCTCCTATTGCCGTAGCACCAAAAATTATGCTTAATTGCCAGCGATGAAGTATGGCTAGGATCATTTTACTTTCATAAAGTGGATGTTTCTGGTTCATTTTGTTCTGAGAATTGCCCTTCCTCAGCCCTTTTGTTTAAGATTGGAGAATGAGGTGACAAAAACTGATATTCAATATATTTTAAAATCCTTAAGACTGAGGTGTAAGAGACTGTGATGTGGAAACCGTAGTGTAAATGAATATAATTGTAGTGACTTCACCACAGCCTTGTTTATCTGTACTTGAAGAAAGTTTACTGCTTTACTAGTAAGGAACTACACTAGCAGGAATCTATATTCCGAAGAGGAAGTAGCAATTTTACTAGTAAAAATACTCCAAAAATCTTAAGTGTGGTGCTCAAGAGCTACTGTGACTATTCAGTATTATATAGTAAACTTTAATATAAGGCATAGAAAGAAAAAAATATTCTTCTACCTTCTATCTTTGTATTCTCTGGCTCTGAAGCAGTAAGTGTCAGCTTGACTAGGTCTCTTAAAGAGCAGAAAGAAAAAGAAAGCAGTATTCCTTGAGAATGCAGGGAATAAAAATGGTACTGTTTTAACTGATGTATTTAGCAGCAAGAACATTTTATTTCTCCTGTGCTGTAAAACTGTTTTACAACTGCTGTCTCTTGTCTTGGAACTTATTTTCAATTCTATCTTTTTGGTGGACTATAGAGGCTATAAAAGACCAACGTTTCTATGAATTTGAGCCTCTGCACCCAGCAGAAACACAATCAATGATCAAGGCTAAGCATCAAGCAAATAATGAATGTTGCAGTTAACATTAGAAAGCATTTTGCAATATATTAATCCAGCCCTATAGTCCAGGAAGTCTTGGAAACCAAAGCCAGGAGCTTCCCAGGGTGCAAGATGGAAAGCAGAATATTTTTAAGTTACAAGGGCAAGTAGTGACAGGATGAGGTGGAATGGTTTTAAACTGAGAGAGGGTAGATTTAGATTAGATCTTAGGAAGAAATTCTTGACGGTGAGGGTGGTGAGACACTGGAACAGGTTGCCCAGAGAAGCTGTGGATGCCCCTTCTCTGGCAGTGCTCAAGGCCAGGTTGGATGGGGCTTTGAGCAACCTGGTCTGGTGGAAGGTCCCTGCCTGTGTCAAGGGGGTTGGAACTAGATGATCTTTCAGGTCCCTTCCAACCCAAACCATTCTATGATTCTATGATAACTTACTAAATACTAATTAGTGTAGTAATAGTACACTATTCACTTTCCTACTACAGGACCTCATTTGCTATGGACTTACATAAAAAGAGGGATGTGGGCTGTGGATGATCCATTACAGATATTTACCCTGGATATTGTCAATATGACATTTGAAAGTTATATGTGTAATAATCACCTTTTAGTATGTATGCTTTTTCTCAGTATCTATCTATCTATCCATCTTTAATGTGCAATTTTGCAAACATCTAGCCTCTTTGGTACATTTAGCAGCATAGAGGAAATGTGTGGTTGCTGTCTCACATGATGCGATAATTGTAATGAGATCACTTCTTAGTTATCTATCATTCTACATCCATAAATTGAGACTCACTTGCACCTAATGCAGCAGCCTTTTATTGCATAAAAGTGTTAAACATTACACTGCCTAAGCACATGCTAGTAAGAATATCACAGGTCATAATAAAGGCAATAGTTCTAATACTAGGCAGATATTTCATAGGAATGTTTTAATATTCATTATGCATGTGCCTAAAATGTCAGTACATACTCTTAAAATTTTGCTACTCAGGTTTTTAAGGTCCTAATTAAAATAGGCATATGCGGTAGCTGATATCTTCTCTTTCTATACTTAACATATTCCTACATTATAGCTGCAGTAATTTGAATCATGCTATAAGAAAGGAGAATGAGTTCTATTGCTACGTGACAGCATTTTGTAAAACCTGCATTATTGCTGGATGAGGAATACAAAGCAGTGCCAGCTTGCTTTCTTCCTTGGGCATGACATGCATTTCCTTCAGTAATTTGTTTCTTATTGCTATTAGCTTTTAAGGCCACTTGGACTTGAAAAAGAAGGACTACACCTACCAGTTACTTAAAAAAATGCAAAAGAAGGAAGGGAAAAAATATTTTGTTGCTCTTAACTGTGCATTTTCTCTACATTGATGCAGAAGGAGATAAGAGATGGTGAAAACAGAACATACACGTATGAAGCATCTCATCCCTGCTAGGCAAAGTATAGGGCTCTGTAGCATCACAAAGGACTGTCACTGTCCTGACAGCAATTTGAAGATTTTCCTCTGGGATGACTAGATTTCAAAATAAACTCAAAGCATTTTTAAACTTCAAAAAGAGCCTCAGAGGCTTGGTCCGTGACAGAGTGAGTCCCATGTGGCAGCCACAAGCAATGTTTGTGGGATTTGAGGACCTGCCATGTCATCTTAAGGGAGTAGTAAAGGTTCCAGGGGTTGGTGTAGGAAAGGAGGGTGAGGTAACAGGTGAAGGACAGTACTGCCATGTTAAAAATCTAAATGTCATAAAAACAAGCAAACAATATTACCCCAAAATCTTCTTTGAAACTCTTCAAAAATCTTTGTCTTTTGATTACCTCAGAATTACTTATTTTTCAGCAGTATCTGAGATAGTCTCTCATCCAGGCGGCTCCCAAGCCATTCGGAGCACATATAATGCTGTGCGATGTAGCACTGGGCAGTTGTACCTTGACTGGTGCTGAGTGAGATACCCCCAGGACTGCGCAATTACAGCGCAGGTCCTGCGCTAATTCAACATTCAGGGAACTGTTCTCTTGCAAGGGCTGCATTCTGCTACAATGATTGGTGGCAACTTGTTTGGGTGTCTCTAACTCAGTGGGATTCTGGAGTACTTGCACCCTGGATGCTTCTTTGGTCATAGCCAAAACCTATATCTCTACATGGGGACCAATTGCTACCCTCTGTAGTAAACCAAATCCTTTTTTCTACATAATAAACAAATGTGTGTTTTCCACGTTGACTTAGATCTCTGGAGCAAGCCAAGCATTAGGTATCTAATCCTACTGCTGCTGCAAAGCGCTGCAAAGTTCCAGAAGGCAGCAACATTGGTCCCTGGTGCTGGAAGAGTTGCTAATGGAAACGTGGAATTCTGTTAAGAGCTGTTCCAGTCTGTTAAAAATCATTTAAAAGACTAAATACAAATTTGAGGCCCATCATTATGCTTCCATTTTTTTTGCTCAACATGCCCACATTTGCCTTTTTTTCACTTAGGATGTATTTATCTACCAGATGAATCCTATTGTGAATGCAAATTTTCCAAATCTTGGCTTATTCCAGCCACAGGACTCGTGGACCTTCTACCTTTCCCAGTGTGTTCAGATAATACACTGATAGTCTGTTGTCAGATGGGATTAATATTACCTTTAAAAAAGGTAATAAATTTATTAGTCATTGACTTAAATATTAGTGCAATTACATGTTTTAAGAAGCCATTTCGGATAAAGTTATTGTTACTTGTCAACAGCAATTTGATTGCTGCTGGAGGCAGGTGCGATTCCCCCGTGCTGTCAGAGCACTCCGGGGCTGTCAGGGTTTTGAATAAGCTGAGTCCCATGAGAAATGGGCTGGATCAGGGCTGTTGTAATGTGAGCAACAAGGAACGAGCTTGAGTGTCTCTTCCTGAATGAGAGTAAAAGAGGAAAGAAACCCTCTTTTTTTCCCCACATTCTGAGGATGGCAGGCAGAGATACATGCATCTGAGTGACAGAGAAGCATAAGCCTGTTTTTTTCACCTCTCCTCTCTGAGCAACAGAATTGCTTGACACTTAGTGATGGCTGATTTATTAACTGGGTTTGACCTGCATTTATTGAGTTAGCACAAGCAAAATCACATCTGCCAGCTTCTGCCACTGTGGATGAAAGTTAATGTTTTAATGTGGGTACCTTATCCACAAACATCCTGAATCTTTCAATTTCAAGACTTGCCCATTTCTGCAAATTACACTATTCCTTATTATACATGGTTTGGTTTTCCCTAATGTTTATTTAAATATATTTATTCATAAATGTGGTGTCTAGTTCTATATATAGTATATTTTAAAAATATATAAATATATATATATATGCAGCCTGGTACAGAATCACAGAGCTGTTGATAGCGAGCAGTACAAATATTTACAATCCAAATGAGCAGGCAAAGCATGTTGTGCTGTTATGTGAAGTTACCATTGGAAGCGTGTCATGCATGGAAACAACCAAGTATTAAAAGCTGAGAAAATGCTAAATGGTGCTGATGAACAAAAAGGTCCCTAAAGGGCAAAGACTCAAACAGATTTATTCCATGAAAAATACAAGCCGTGTCCAGACCCTTGTACAACAGGAGCTTTAATCTGTTAATCAATAAGACTTAAATAATTATTTTTATTTATGACAGCACCCAAAATGTTTAGGCTGTGTTCAGCCATATGGAGGCATAGTATTTAAAGACATCGCTGACTTCATAGATTCCACGTGGGAGGAGGATAGTACAAAGAAAAGCGGACAAATACAGGAAGGTGTGAAGGGTAACTGTGAGTGTGCATCATGTGTTAAGCTAAATGCTAAGAGTAAGAGTTGGTTCTGGAAAATGTACTGGACTGTGAGACAATAGACCTGAATTTTGTTCCCTTCTCTCCTAGCAGTATAACTAAGTTCTCTGATTTTCTGCAATTTCATATCTTCCTAGCCCTTCTCTATTTTGTAAGCTTTCTGTAGCAAAGTCTGTCTCACACCCTGTGTGTGTGTGCTTTCTCCAAGTCAAACTGAAACTACATTTTCAGTGGGGCTGTTGGTGCTACTGTATTTCTATTGGGAGAACTGTCTGCAGTAACAGTATATCTTACAGAAAGTATCTTCTGCTGAAATACCCCTGTCCTAGTGTTCCCAGTCTTAATGAAAACTCTGCAAATTGGTGTTTAGTGAGCACTATTTGTAATCAAAATGAAAAATGAGTTTAGTTTGGAGTACTGCAGATAAAACTAATTATAACACCATCCAGGAAAGCCAAAATGAAAACAAGTTTTGGTAAAGGTTCCCAACTTAAGATGGCATATCTGCAAACCAGAGCTGGTAATAGGTAGCTGAGATTTCCATAGCTGCCATGGATAAATAATACAAGTCTTCTGTATGTGTTTGTTCTAAATTCCTAGACTGCTTTGCAAACCTCAGGCTGGTTTCTTGAGTACTATGGTCTTATCACCCTTACCCACTGCAGGAGAAAAGGTTAAATTTTAAAAGAAAAGGCAACTAAGTTTCTCTTCATATGTTTGACAAATGAAGTGAGAGGCAGCGGGGACTGTTACCTATTTCATAGGTTAAAAATATATAGAAGTAGTAAGTGAGTATTTAACCTCTTAAGTAAGGGATGGGATTTGTTTGTTCTTCTCAATAATATTAGAAAACCCCTTTTCTAGAACCAGGGAACAAGACCAAAATAAAGTGGTCACATATTATTATGTAGGAAAATTTAAAACATCTTTTCCTTTGGTTTGGCAGGGTTTACTAGAGACACAACAAAATGAAAAGCATTTCTGTCAAGACCAATATCCTTTCTGAGCTCTAGATAGGATTTTTTTTGTGAGTTTAACTGAAAGGAGAAGTTGTCGAAAGTCATTCCATATTTAGGTATTGAAAAATCAAATCCGCCTCTCATTTTCTAGTATGTACCAGATGATTGATATGTTGTTGCAAAGTACTGAGTGTTCGACTTTCATGTTGCAATGCCATTACTTTTCCTTTATTGCCAAATACCAAGAAGCTGTGGTTGTCTGTCTGAACATAGCTGAGGCTTTCTGGCATCCAGTGTCATGTTTTTCATGTGATAAATCTACCATTTTTACATAAAGACTGAGTAAGGTTG
This sequence comes from Nyctibius grandis, assembly GCF_013368605.1. Lineage (NCBI taxonomy): Eukaryota > Metazoa > Chordata > Aves > Nyctibiiformes > Nyctibiidae > Nyctibius > Nyctibius grandis. Next base: position 11,716,282 of record NC_090670.1, read on the forward strand.
CTATATCTCATTTCAAGTGTTTAAATGTTTTATTTAAACTCAGATGTGAAGGGATTTATGTTAAATGAAAAGACATTCCTATGGTACAAGGTAAAGAGGAAAAACACAAGGATGGTGGGAGGTGAAGTGCTGCATAGTCAGAATGAAAAACAGGAAAACAGCTCAGAAATGTTAAAGGCCAGTAACACATTGCATACACTTTTCCTGTCTACCAGGTTGTTTTCTTTAACTAGAAAAAGCTATGACTATGTTTAAAGCAAATACCTTTAGAAAATCCAGAGTTCAAATCACAAGAGAGAAGCATTATCATGAATTGCCATTTTGTAATAAAAAGGGATTTTTTCTTTTTTCTTTTTTTTTCTTTTTTTTCTTTTTTTCTTTTTTTAATAAACAAAATGTCAATCGCCTGAGGGCTCACCTGTTCCATCACTGGGAATCCACCCCACTAGTACTGGAGATGGCCATCTCACAGTACGCAATGAGCTTCAGAGGAGGAGACAATAGAGAAAAATCAAAACTGGCCAAGACCACTAAAACCACCTCTGCTTCTTTGAGTCACAGTGCCAAATTAGTGACCAAAAGTTCACACAAAGGCTACTCAGCCCTCACTTTTCAGACTATCTTCTTACAGCCAAAGAAGTATTTTCAATTTTGTTTGAATATTTTAAGGTGAGGTTGGCTTTTTTTGCAACATTGCACAAATAAGTGCTTCCTGTTTACATGGCTTATCTGATTTAATTCGTGTTGGGCCACACAGATGATTTAATTAGAAAATATGTCACATGTATTCCAGTTAGTGTCAACGAACTCCAAACCCATTACTATTGTGTTTATGACTACTAACACATTATGTTGTAATTAGCAATAAACTGTCTTCTGCAGAGGGTACAGGTGTGATGTGCCTGCCTTTGCATGAAATGACCTGAAATTAGTTATACTGCTGGATAAAGTAATTTCAAGTTCCATCCCTTGAACAGGGTAGGTATGTTGTGTTATGAAGTTGTCAGAACTGCTAGATGGTTTCATTTATTTTCTTTGTGGTATCTGAAAGTCATGTCTGTGTTTGCTATTATAGCTTAGTTTCTGCATAGCTCTTTAATGTATTTATAGAAGTCTCATCGACAGCAAGAAAAATTAATGCTGGAGCCAGCTGAATGCATAATGCCTACCTGCAAAAGGATGACTCATTGCATTCAAACAAAGGTTGGAAGATGTTTGACCAAAGTAGGCTGTGAGGGGAGGATAGTGATGGGAGAGATTATAATTCCCCAGGATAATAAACTGTCTGAATTGGATAATGGAAATGTTCATGGTTAAAATAAGAAGAGTGTTGCCCTCAGTGCTATAATAAGGTTTCACATAAACTTTGTGATAAAACTATGCTTGTAGGAGGAATTTGGATGTATTTAGGGCATTATGCATGTAAAGCCTGTTTGATTAAGATTGAAATGTGTATGTGAGAACCTGATAAATGTGAGTCCCATGTGACTGGAGGGAAGAAAGAGGGACAGTGTCAGAAAAGAACAGTATAAAAAAGGAAAAGCAAAATGGATAAATACTGAAATGAATAATGTAATGCTTTGAAGAAGCCAAAAAAGTGAGAAAAATAAGTGCAAGGGTTCTCAAAAGTGGATAGTGTTGTCATATTTCATCAAGGCAGACAGGGAAAAACAGACTTTCAAGTTGCAGCAATCAGGTTCAGTAAATGTTTACTGGAATGTTGCAATATTTATATAAAACCATCTATGGGATAATTAAAAAGGTCTTTTCAACTAACTCTTAAATAAAACCCTCCTTGACCTGTTTGAATGGATGGGGAGAGAGAATTGTAGAGTAAGTAAGGAACATGCCCATGACTCCTGAAAATGTAAATGGAAGAGCAGAGAGCACAGGTACCATTACTTGCCTGGGACTTTGTCTTCAAGAGTTTGCCAGCCCCTGGCCATCTGTGAGCAGAACAATTCAGAGTAAAGACTTACAAAAGTTGAGGTGAGGCTTTTTTACACATCCATGCTTATTAGGGATCCTAAAATTCTAATTATATTTTTGACACAGGAGGGTTTCTTTTACCTTTTTCTGGGGCATGTAGTGATGGCTTCTGTTGACAGCTTGCTAGAATAACTGGATTAAGAAGGTGAACCACTGTACTCATGTTCCATTGAATAAATATTTTCAAAGCCTGCCCAAGGTATTGCTCCATCTGGTTCCACCTGACATTTTGAAACATGTTTCATTTAATGTATTTAGTATAGATTTACAATCGTAAGGCCAAAAGCAAAAGTGAGACTAAACTGGTGAGTAATTCACATCTCTTGCTACCATGTAGGCTATGCCCTTCGGCTCAGAGCTGATTTTGGTGTGGAGAATTTGAACTGTGTATGTGCTGTATATGTTGCAGTGTGTTGACAAACCCAAATGTTGCTTGAAAATGTGCACAAATCAAAGCAAGCTGGAAATTACCTAAGAAGACCAAGTAGGCACCGATATTGCTGAATTTATATTAAATTTCCTGCTTATTTATTTATTTTAAAACCCAACATGATTCACTGTATTCAAATCAGTTTGCCTCAAAGCCTGCACTCAGGAATAATATATTTCTAAATAAACAAATTTTTTAGAATGATTTAATGATTTCATGGCTCTCTCACTTGGTTTATTTGCAAAAATAAAATTATTTGCTTCTGAGCTCCAAGTGTTTTAACTGCACTCCATGGCCTATCTCCCTTTAGCACTAAATTACAATTGTATATGTGTAGTAAAAATATTTATCAGTGTTTACATAGCACTTCTCATTCAGAAGTACTCAATAACCTTGAAAAATTATAATACAAACTGCGTCAAGGCATACTTTCCCCCATCATTGAAATGCAGGCAGGATGCTGGACTTGATAGAGCAATCATCTGCTCTGATACAGCGTGTCCTGCATTCCTGTGTTATTGTAGGCTGCTCTGGGGAGTATATGCATAGAATTGGAAATGATGTATTGTACTTTGTATGTAACTTTTTATTTGGCGTTGTTAAATATAAATATTGCAAAGCCATTTCTGTCATAAGCTTTCTATACTATAATCGTTTCCTCTACTTGACTAGAATAGTGTTTGGCTGGAAGTAGTACAGGTCATTTGCAGTTTCTGGACCAGTTAGATACGATGCTGACCTTCATCTAGTGATTCCCTCCTTCAGCCACAAGCAAACACCTGTGGAGTGTAAAGAGATTAATGAGAACTGTCTGTCACCTTTCTCTGAAGTACTACAGAATTGTTTTCATAGAGTGAAATTGTTTTATAGGCTGCATTACTGGCTTTAGATGAAGCATCCTCTCAACCTGCTAGAATTAGGACTCCGGTGTGAATTTGAGGTGTTCTTATTAATATGTATTTCAGTGGACCTACGTGCTCCAATGAGACAGTGAATGTCCTGTAGTAGTTCCTGTACAGATTCAGTATAGAAGTTTGTCCATGTCCTAAGATTATAATCCAAATAGGTTAGACACTTAAGAAAATAAGTCAATATTTAGATAGATTGTATACAGATGATATGTTAAATAACTGTTCTTGACACTTATAGTGGTTTATTTTTGTTTATTTCTTCCTCTTCCTATGTTTCCATAATCTCTGTGTGATTGCAGAGTTAACTTTCCCCATGATTACTCCAAGAAAAAGTAATGAAAGAGAAATTAAAACGATGAAGACAGGCATAAATTACAGACAGTGTCAACTCATTCTTTCAGATATCAGTCATCTATTCTGAGTACCCCAAAGATGACATGCTTTGGGTGAGTAGTAGTACCTCATTTTTTTCCTCACTTTCCATGGAGTTTCCTTTGGGTAAAAAAAGCCGAGACAGAAATAACAGAGTACAAATGGACACTTGCACCCTTCCTGAGGGCTTGACCTGCCTCCTTGGTGAGTAACCTCTCTGTGGTACAGCGGAGCTGTAAGGGTTTATACATGACAATGAACAAATATAAAAATGAATGGAAACTCTGTGTTCTGAGGCACTCTACATTTTCCTGGGGGCTGTTAGATAGCAGGAGCAATGTTCTATTGCAATTGCTTCCTGTGGGAGTTTTCCAGAAAGGGTCTGTATGCTTGGGATTCTCAGTAGGTCTAGGTTTTACCAAACTGTCTGTGATTTCATTTAGGCAAAGGTATTTCTAAATTCAGTTTTATGTACCTTCAGTTTCACTAATGGTGTTAGAGATGACTTGGGACCAAGCAAGTGGTCTGGGACTCCCAGTTTTGGGAGGTTTTTTTTTTCAGTTCTTTGTTCTGCCGAATCACCCCTTCTGACCCTGGGCAAGTCTTCTAACCTCTCTGGCTTCGATGTATCCCACCTAACTTCTGATATTTAATGAGACACGAAATAGTCATGCTGTTGCCTAAGGCTTCCTGAATAGTTAATGGACAAAGTGTAGCATTTCTACACAGCTGTACCAATCTCTTCTCCTTGAATATACAAAAAGCTTCAAGCGTCTGTGTTCTTAACTAAGGCATTTCAATTAGTTTGACTGTATTTAGATGGTATGAAACCACTGAATTCCTTGCCTTTGCTAGTGTTTATAAAATGAAGAATGCTTGCTTTTTCTCTTCTCCTTTTCCTCATTGTTATTCTCTCAGGCAAGTATTGTCTGCAACAATACAGGTCTGTACAAATGCAGCCTTGATTTTCATTCTCTAAATACAGTAGGAAGGCCCTTTGGTTGCTGTAATAATACAAATAATAAGAGAAAATCTCACTGTTTCTGTTTTGCATCAATTGGATTATATTTCCTCTGCCAAACTATGGGGCTATCTAGTTTGGTTTAACACAGGGGAAGCTGTTAACTATGATTTTGGAATTAAATATAGCACCTTATTTCCAGATTAAAGTTAATGTATACCCCTGGCGGAACTTTGAGTGATAGAAATCTGTCCAAGAGAATGATTGGCATGTGCATTACGTGAAAGCGGTCTTATTCTACGTGCATTGATTCCTTCCATGCTAAGTAGCCTTCAGTCTCTGTTCAAACTAAGCCTCTGTTCCTACTGCAGATTCATTCTTGTTACTGGGTGCCGAGTGTTGAGCTCTTTCAAAAGATGTGAGTGCCTGAGAAGATATTGCCTGCCACTCTACGTAAGCTTTGCTCTCATGGGAATAAATAAAATAGGTGAAGCAGACTACCTGTAGAGTTCATAAGTTTGCTGGATTTCAAACTGTTTGTTATTTCCAAGGTGTCTTCTCAACATGCAAATTAAGAGTTATATTAGCTGGAATTGCTCCTCACAGTCCATCTCTGTCCCTGCCCCCCCATTCTAGCTAGGGTTAGTTCAGGTAGTAGTGCGTTGTTTTTCAGCATTCTGATTCAGGAATTTCTCTGTTTGTTTTTTTTTTTTTTTAATTAACTCAGTTTTCTTATATTTTTCTGTATCTATTTAAGTACAAGAGTCTCTGCATCTTGTCCACACTCTCATCATGCCTAAGAGCTCAAAAAAAAACCAATAGAAATTTACAGCACTTACATTGACACAACAAACTATTTCCCTTTCAAATGTCACCTTCCCTCAACAAAATGATCCAAACTATGTGATTCTAAATGTTTGGTTATTGCTGCCTTGCACTGATCTTTTCTCCTAGTTTTTGTGGGGAGAATGTAATGCCATGGCTCTCTGTGGATGACAATGCAGAAAATGACTGTTTAACCTGCAGCTTTTGTCTTCAGACAAGGCTAACCTCTAGACTCTGTTGTCAGGAATAAATAATATGGTAGCATTTTTGTAGACTGAGCCAGAAAGATTCTCTTATTTTAAGACAAAGGAGAATGACAGCTACTGCTCTCAGAAGGAAAGCTTAATCAAAGCTTAATTCCCTCTTATAATTAAGTCTTCAAAATTGATATATGACACATTCAAGCATGGCATTTTTAATTTAATTAATTTTCTAAGGACTAAAAGACTAACTCTAATTAAAAAAGTACAGTATGCCAAGCAAAACTTCCAGAACCATACCAAGAATTCTCTGCCTGTGATGCTGCAGAAGCCATGTAGGCCCTGGAAGTTACGGCAGTGCTACAGGAGGAACAAAATATGACCTTATGAATGTCAGGCTGGTTCCCCTCTCTGCATTTCTTTGCAAAGGGAGTTGGGGCACAGGGCTGAAGGTTGCATGAAGGAGGACTGGAACGAGACCTTGAGTTATTACATCATGTTGAATTATCCCTGTTTGAAAAGAGGTTCACACTGGTGTTGTACTAGATATCATCCTTGTATAAGGGAGAATAGACCTTGGTAAAAATAATTCCCAAGGATGGATTTGTCTGTATTTTCTCACTGGCATAGTAAAACAAAGCACACATTTTACCCCTGTGGTTCTGATGTTTGCTGTGCTCATGCTTACTGTCTGTTGAAACAGCAAAGTGAGGATCAAGTAAAAAAATTAAAGGTACAAACTATATGATACAAACCATATGTTAGCATGCAATGTTCAGAGGTGTTGTTGCCTGAGTATTTGTCTCCAAAAGTTCTCCATCTACTCTCAAGCACTTTCCATCCTGTCCCACAGCTAGGTTGGGTATTTTGGTGCTTGTCACATCACGAAGACAGTACAAGGAGAAGAGCGGTGGAGAGAATGAATTAAACCGGACTCTATTTTTGCATTTCTTGTGATAAGCTTTATAAAGCTTAGTACATGTAAGACAAACAGCCCGTCTTTTTAATTAGAGAGCACTGTATGGGGTCACGGCAAAACTGTACACATTAGAAAGAGTCATGTGGAAGCACCTTTAGCTCACCTATCCTCACTTTAATAATCTCTGTACCTCTCCAGCAGGTGTGCCCATGCGGTAATTACCAAAATAAGAAAGGAGCAGGTGTTGGAATTGCTATACTGAATTCAACAGAGCTGATGCAGGCTTGTCGTAAATGAAGTGTAGGAAGAAACTGTTAGGGATCATACTGTTACCAGTTCTCCATGTGACATCAAATCAAATAAATTATTTCACTAGAAAATTTGAAGAAAAATTTGAGAGAACAGCCAACAGCTGGCTGAGCAGATTCCTTTCTTCTAGATTCTGGCAAATTTCAAGCATAATTGTGTTTCTTTTGAGAACTCTTGTAATATTTGGTGTTTCCATTAATCATAAGGTTTTCTACATTATTTAGAACAGATATCAGGTGCATATTCTCACCAGAATTGTTTCAGGGATGTCTTCTGTATACTCTGCCCACTGCTTTGAAAAGTTTCTGCTTTAGAACTAGACTGTACAGATGGGTGACAGTGCTGAAATGAAACAAAATGCTTTCCCAAAGTTTCTCTAAGATGATTCATGCAGTAAGATGTATAGTTTATTCTTAAACAAGATAAATAAGAACATTTGGGTCACAATTTATTGGAAAGCACTGAAGAATTAGATATCCAGCATAAAACATTGGTTGCTTGTTGTTCTTGACAAGCCCACGTATCTGTTTGTACACTTGTCTCACTTTTTCTGATGCCTGAACTTCCTTTTCTTGAGTTACAGACAATTGAGCATCTCTGACTTTATCAGCTCCTTTCAGCGGAGATAATTTGTGTTTCGGTGCTACACCCTCTGAACAACAGCAGAGTCTGTTAAATTGCTGGAAAAAAGTCTTTTGACTAAGTGATATTTTCCAGTTGTAGTAGTCCCTTTCAATTTAAGCCATCCTTCATATTTTCAGGGTGTGTGTGATATGAGAGCTCTCAAATAAAGCTATGTGCTGTTTGTGTTCTTGGAAACCCTAGAATCAGTTTCAGATGATAATCAGAGAAGAACAGACCAGTTTTACAGAAAGGAACAAAAATACTTTGACTTGAGTCATGTGTGCATGTGACTGTACTCTCATAGAAGAATGTTACTGATGTCCTTCCTGGCCAAATAGTGGTTTTATGCTTGCAGCTTACACTGCTGCTTGCATCTGGCCTGATTCTTTGTAAGAGCAGCAGTTGGTGTAAACTAATGGCCACAGTTAGACAACGTCGTCATCGTTGCCAGCGTGGATACTGTGTTGTGCTTGAAGGTTCTGCAGCTGCTGGTGAGTGAGAAGAGCTGCAAATACCTTGTGATCAGTCTCTGACAAGCAGTTAGATTCTGTACAGCCACCTTATAGTACTACAATTCAGTCACTATTGTCAGTTGTTACAATTCAGCTGACTTTTTTTTTGGGAGAGGAGACCTCTTGCTTCTGTTGCAGGCACCTCTTCCTAACTGGTTAACTCTTTTCATAGTAAATTTCTCAGGACACACCTTTTTATTTTTGAGGCATCTGAGCCTAAGTTTTTTACAATCAGAAGCAAAAACTTGTTATAATTACTTGAATTTTTGAAAACTAAATGCTAGCTTGGAATCTTTGTCCATGTTTTTGTTCACTTAAATCCCGAGTAGCTCATAAGCCGTGTTGATGTTACTGAGAAACGAAACAAGAGCGACGCTCAAACTCTGAACCCCTAGTGCAAATCAGAGTCTTTTCAGACCTCAGAAACATGTGCCTCAGAAACATGTGCCAGCAGATTTACTTTCTTTTGCCACACCTGGACCTGAGATTCTTCACTTAGATTGGGCTAGGCAGGTAAATATGTTGTGTATAATTTTTTTTCTCATTTTCTAGCAATCGGCAACACTGTAGAAAGTTAAAATATTGAATAGAGGTTTCCCCATTCCATCTCACCTAGCTGGGGTCTCTGCAAAAGGGATATCTTTTATTTTTCCATCCTAAAGTAATTCTGATTCTTGCTGACAGGATGCATTCACTCTCCTGCAGCACAGTAGCTCTGGTCCAAATCATTTTACAGCTGCATAGACCTTGTTCTTGCTGAATGGCTGGAAAATGCTCCATGTAGCAGAAAGCAAATTCAGTCTGGATCTAGTATCCACACTACCAGCACAGTGCAGATTTAAATTATTGTTTAGTAATTCTGAGCTCATAATAAAGATGTGGCATAAATGCAGAATGCATTTAAGTGCCAGTATATCTCAGTAATAGTAGTTTCATTACATGACACGTGTATCCCTCATAATTCTGCTCGGAGCTGCAGAAAAGAGGTTTTGTGCAGAGGTCCAGAGGAATTCTCTTAACTCCAAGGGGCTTGAATTTGGAAGCAGTTGGAAAGGAATGAAGAAAGAAATATTTTTCCAAATATACTCCTGAAATATGGCCCCTTTTATTAATTACAAAAAATGATATTAGAACAATGAATAGAGGTTAAAATCAGGTACGTTAACATGAAAGTAAAGCCCCATCAAAGAGAAGATAAAATTTTAGCTGTTTGCTGGGATTTGCTATGACAAAATGTATTTGGACAACAAAGATCATGAACTGCTTCTGGCATTTGTAGAAATTACAATGAGTGAATCAGCCGTTAATCTAGAGCTTGAGGCAATCTGATTGTACAGATGGCATTTTGAATAAGTGACACTCATGTTTAAACCACATGGGCTGCAGGGGACTTTCCTATGGAATCTTTTTCCAAATACTTTGCTCACCTTGCTGTAATCCACTGTCATTGTGAATATAGCTCGATTTCACCGAGATCCAGACAACCACCTGTTTTTTTCCACTAACTTTTCCATATGAAAGGATGCAAGACAATTACTGGGGTCTAATTATTAGTCCTGTTACAGATAAAAATTATACAGGGGCTAGCTATTAATATATGTTTAAATATGCCTTCATTCATGCACAAATTCCTTTTAATATCAGCCTTACTCCAAAGTCAACTAGAGCCTTTCTGGCATCATTAAATAGTAGGTTAACTTTAGTGTTTTAGGACCAGGTTTTTGAATAGTTGTTTACATTAAAAATTCTTGCCATATTTGAACCAATGGCAAACTGTTCTTTGTTTTAAAAAGGGAAAGGGCTTTCAGTCTGCCCTTTGTATTTTGCAGAGAGGATTGAGGATTGTGTCTTTGGTTTGAGGAGCAAAAGGCTCCTAAGTCAAAAATGCATGCTTACTTGCAAGCAGTTTCCACTTAGAATGAATTCAGACAAAAATTCATAAACTTGTGATGTGATTAATTATTAATAACGTTGCATAGTAATGTCTCTTTCATACGTCTTTTTTTAGTATTTTTGTTGAATTATAATGTTTTTCAATAAAACCACTTTTCTTACTTTTTGAATCAAAGCTGAAAATTAAAAGAACACATTTGCTTGAAATTGTTAAGGTTTATATAACAGGTTTCTGATCCTTAGAACTTCTGACACAGTTGCGTGAGAAAATCTTGAAGTAGGCTTGAAATATGTTTTGAATTAAAACTGTCTAAGTCAAAAGGAGGTCAGTTGTGTGCTTACTGAACAGCTTTTTTATGCATAAAAGACTAAGCAATTAAGGAAAATACATACCCTCCTTTGTAAATACTGAATTCTTTCATATTCTTAAATTACTGTGTCTCCATTTGTTATATCTCCAAGAATGCATTTGTTTACATGGACAAAATAAATGTAATATAATCAGATTATGAAAATGAAATGAAATATAAACTCTTCTACATTTATTAACTTTAAGTAGCGTAACTCAAATGATAAAAATATTCTTCTAGTCTTAGATTAAACATATATTGCCTGCTTATCAATTTGGTTTTGTACAAATGCAGAGTCAATTTTGAACTTACATACTCCCCCATAGACTCCAGAATAGACTTTGCTTCCACACTTTCAGTGCTGAAAAAAACTTTTCCTCTATTTTTTTAAAAAAGTGCTGTCTCAGTGGTTGCCAGGCTTTTGTGATTCTAACTTGGCTAAATACTACATCAAACAGCAGAGCATATAAATGATTGCAAAGCACTGTCTGTAAATTCTTTTTCAGCTGGCTGGGCAGGGGTTTCTCATTTCATACATCATTCACAACTTGCTGCAGTGATTCCACAAAGTCACCCAGGAGGCTTAAAACAGTTAATGGAAAAGAAAAAACTTCCTTTTGGTTTGGGATACTTTTCTCCTCTCCTTTTAGCTCTGCAATTTGCTCTGCTCTGTGCCTGCCTCTGTTGGCAACACTGGTAGAGCTTCAAGAGAGTGTTTATGGCAGTTGTATCTGCTGGAAATCTTCCCAGGCTGCTTCTTAGTAGCAAGTGGTTATAGCAAGAGCAGCAGCAAGTAGGAGTAGCTTGCTCTCTGTAGAGGGAAAAGAGCCCAAACAGCATTTGATTCTGACAAGAAGGTTAGGTGAGTGGTTTGGGCAACTACCTCCAAGCTTGCCTCCATGGCCCAGGACAGCCAAACTTTTCATTGTGGAACAAGGGTCTGCCTCCAAACAGTGTGTTTGTACAGAGTTGGTAAACAGCAGAGCTAAGTTGTATAGTGTATGCCTCCTCATAGAAAACACTGAATTGGTTGGAAACCAAAGACATTTTACATCTTACAGGAGGTACAGCATTAAACCCACTAACTCTCCCCCTGTACTCTGGTATGTCATTCACTTTCTGGTCCATAGTGCTTTCTATTTCAGCTTTACTAAAAATTGCATTTAGCAGTTTATAGACTGTATTTTAATTTTGCTAATGTAAGTAAGTTATGAACAAGCAGCTGAATATCTGTCTTACAGATATTAAAGATTACAGAAAGGATATACAGCATTAGGAACTACAGGTAACATAATTAATAGATTTCTTGCCACCCACATCTGTGAAAATTCTGTCTACAGTAGGGACTAAAGCAGGGTTTTGCTGGATGTAAAGAAACAGTAAATCCTTTAAAGTTGGAATTTAAAAGTTAGTGATTCAGAATTTGACCTAAATTATGCCAGCGTAGAAGTGGAATGATTTCATTGAAGCTAATGGGCTTTTCTGGAATTATACTACTGTAAATGAATTCAGTATTTCTAGGTAGGCAGTTAACTTGGAGATATTTTCTTCTTAAAAGAAAAAAAAAGAAGTCTCAGGCTTGATTCTGTACTGCAGTGCTACCTTTTCTTCTTTCCAAGGCCTAGTATCAAGTGGCACTAACTTTGCAATCTCAGTTCAGCCAAGGGACTCTAAAAGCAATGCTCTTGTTTGTTATTAGCACAACACACCCATGGTCAGATGGGTGCCTCTTCAGTTCAGTCATTACAGGACTTTGAATAGGTCCCTTGTAGCTACTCATAGTAGTTGAAGTGTCAAATGAACTTCATTTATGTCAGAGGATCGTTCCTAGATGTTTCTGCAAACCTGTGATATCTCTGTATACTTAGAGACGGTGCAGTAATGCAGTAATTACACAGTAGCTAGCACTGTGGTTCCAGCAGTTTTATATTCCAGTCTGTTTTACATTCCCTCTTTCTGAAGCTGTTCCACCAGATCACCTCCCTGTGGATAATAAACGGCTGATAAATTGTTATAGATTGCTGTAAGGGCTAACGGGTTGCTGACAGACATGGACCATCTTTAGCATCCGCCGACTGTGTATTTATAATCATCAAAAATGCATAGCAGTCAAATTTTGCATGACCTGTTATCAGCTATTAATCCTTTATTAAACCTCCAGATGACATGTTCTTTGAAATGAGATGTAACAAAGCAGGAGAATTTTTTTTCCCTTTCAGTCTGACATGCTAGCGTTGTGATTGCTTTTAGTCTTATTTTTATCTGTCTGGAGAATTTTAGGTTTTAACTTGAAATGCTTGAAATCAAGTGGTTTAATTTAGTTGATGAGTAAGATCATTGAGCTCCTCCCCTAGATTTCATTCATGAATGTTCACATCCAGTGTGCTTTACTTTCTTTTCCTTTACCTTGTTGGAGTTTTAAGTAGTGCAACACCCTGATATTTAGCACTATAAAGTTACTGCCTCATTGAACTCAGCTGACAGATATTCATTTGTAAGCCAATGACATACCAGTGCCAAATTCAGGAGTATTGATGCTAATGTGTCTTTATTTCGTCTGTTCTTATTGCCAAAATAATTAAGGTTAAAATAACAATCCATTGTACATAACATATATACCTTAGTATCAAAGCTGTCCTGCAGGACAACAGTCATCTTTATGACTGATTGTATCATTCTATGATTTATTTTATGTATGTATCCATATGTCTTTTTTAAATCATAATTAGTCTGCACCATTTACAGATGTACATTGTTTAAATTCTATCCTTGTGTACAGATTTGTTAGGAACACGGTAAAAGCCAGGCATAGGATGCTCAGAGTTTGTATGCTGCAGAAATTTGCCAGAACTAAAAGAAGAAAGATCACTGTAAAATTTATGAATTTATTTTGGCAACGTATTTTACAGCAGTTAATTATTCATATAAATGAGGCAGAATTATTGTGAAAAATCCAATAAAAAAGTTCAATTAAAAACCTAAATTATAAGTTTAATCAGAATCTTCAACAGCACAAAACCTGATTTGCATATAGTCTCACTGAAAAATGCTTTGTGTAAGATGAACATTGCACTTTTGTGCAGTCTCAGCTCTATTAGTTATTTCTGCTGCATAAATGATCATATATCATTTTATTGATGGCAATTTTCTCTGCAGCTGCAGTTCCTTTTAAAAAAACTGTAGGTCTCCATCTTCATACCGAGAATTCAGTAGGTTCCTCTTTTTTGTAATGAGCAGTATCTAAACCAACACAAATTAGGAAATCCGGAGTGTTCCAAGGGAAAGCTGTCCCTACCCAACTATGTCCTGTTTAGTTCTACTGAACCGTTGGCCTGCCATCACAAAAATCACATTACTACATTAATAGCAAGTTTCAGAAAAGCTTTCTTCTTTTGACTAAAAGCACATAAATCTCAAAAAGTATCAACCGTAACACAGACTGAGGAGGTTAGTTTAGTCAGGCTAACAGTGTAACTGAAGTGAGACCTCCCAAGAAAACTAATGTTATTGACTATGGAGGAAAATTACATTCAAAAACTCCACCTCGCTTGACGCCTCCTTCTGTTTGTTTAGAAGGAGGTGCGAGGTCCATGCAAGAGAGGATTCAAACCCAAAATGGTTGAGTGGCATTGGCTGAACTCTGCAAGTAAAGCAGCTTTGAGCACATCAGGATCTTCAGAATGATCAGTGAATATAAGCTGCTGCTCTGAGAGAATATTCTCTGAGAGAATATGTATGTTCTGTAAATTCGCATCCTCATATTCAGATGTAAGTGGTTTTTTTTCATCTTCCTTCTCGTGCAGTATCCTCAAGCTTAATGTTGAGATCTCAGTTATGTAAATGTAAGTTTCTCAAGAATGAGAAGAGTGAGTTGATGGAGATCTTGTTACACCGATTGCTATACATGAATTTTTTTCCTATCATACTTGTGATAGGAAAGTGTTCTTCTTAAGAAAAACATTTGACTGATAATAAAGATTTGTGAACAGAATAAGCATAATGCAATAAGTGAAAAGAAAAATATATTATGTGAGAAATTGTTTATTTCAGGATGAAAAACTGTTTGCTCTACAGTCATTGCGGTTTTGTGTGGCAGAACTCACTGCATTCATTCTCCAAGGCGAAGTCACCAAGGAACACTGATCACTAGGGCCTCCTTTTTTTGTACAGCCCTATGTCCCATCATTCAAATAATTCCACAACTCCCATAGATAAGTTGCTGAGCAGGAGAGAGAATATCACTCTCATCTTTTTTCATGTGGCAGCAATGCAGAAGGCTTGGTTGATCAACGTCTGTAATGAGGGCTATAAGAGTGCACAGATATTTGGATCAAAGGGTAATCTCTCTCTTTTATGTAACTGCGAAGCCTCACATATCACTAGATTATTCTCTGCACTTGGTGTAAATAATTCTCCCCATCAGACCTAAACACTTTGCAACCATTGCCTCTAAATTATAAGATGATCTATACCACCTCCACCTCTGTGCCGTTCCCTGACCTGAAGTTGCTTATTTTCACTCAGCTCCAGCTGCAGATTTATGGCCATGGTATTATATTTTCTCTCAAGGGGACAATGCATTTTTCATATCACTTAGAATTTGTTTTTAATGCAACATTTCATCATCACCTATTACTATTATACCTCGGAAAGTGTAGCGCCCAGCTGAAAATATGAACTTATCTTTATTTATTCATTGGAAAGCTTAGTGCCGTAGCATGGGTGGGACCAGGTGCAGTTTCCTTTGAAGGGGTTTCAAATAGAACTGGCATATCCATGTTGTTTGTGTGCTCTGTTGCCTCTTTGGGTGGCCTCTGATTGACACATAAGGCGGAGGATGGAGGCTTGACCTCAAAATCTTTGTTTACAGCTGTGGGTACCTGGATGCTATGAGACAGAATCTATAGACATTCAAGGATGGCTGGAAAGCCCTCAACACCTTAGTGTCTGAAGAAGTACTCAAGGTTGTGCATTACCCTGTGAACCCTGACTTAGAGCCCACCCCTGTAGCTGTATAGCTGTAGAGTCCAAAATGAGTACTGCGCTATAGTGATGTTACACCACAAAGGAAAATAATATCTGGAAATGTGGATACAACAAAGGATTCTGGGAAAAGAGGATTACTGAAGGTCCATGAGGTGATGCCAGAAAATCTAGAAATCTGTTTTAACCTACCCAAGTAGCAGCATTACTCTCCTTTAGAAAAAGGATGAAATCCATTAGGAAAAAACGAGCATAAAACAGCTATTGGTGTATGGCCAGTGTCATACACCAGAAATAATCTTATCTGTCCGAAATAAGAGACATAACAGGGCTACTTGACTATAGCTCCTGTTCAAGGTTCAGCATGCATCAGGGATAAATGAGATACTTTTCACAGCTAAGCTTTCCCTTAGCTCATTCCATAAGAGCAGATACCCAAGAGAAGACGTGTTCTGATTATATCACGTGCCTGGGAGAAATGCGGCCTTTTCCAAAGTAGCAGAGTAGTAAAAGTCTTCAAGAGCAATAGCACATGCACAGTATCCTAGTCAAGGTTAATGAGCTCTTCTGCTTGATTTATATATACCTTTGAAAATTACTGAAGTGCAAAGTAATATAACATGAACTGGTTGAAAAGAAGCTCAACAGGAGCCGGCAATGTGCACTTGCAGCCCAGAAAGCCAACTGTATTCTGGGCTGCATCAAAAGCAGCATGGCCAGCAGGTCGAGGGAGGTGATTCTGTCCCTCTACTCTGCTCTTGTGAGACCCCACCTGGAGTTCTGCATCCAGCTCTGAGGGCCCCAACACAACAAGGACATGGAGCTGTTGGAACGAGTCCAGAGGAGGGCCACGAAGATGATCAGAGGGCTGGAGTACCTCTCCTATGAAGACAGGCTGAGAGAGTTGGGCTTGTTCAGCCTGCAGAAGAGAAGGCTCTGGGGAGACCTTTTAGCAGCCTTCCAGTACCTGAAGGGGCTACAGGAAAGTGGGAGAGGGGGCTTTTTACAAGGGCATGTAGTGACAGGACGAGGGGGAATGGTTTTAAACTGCAAGAGGGTAGATTTAGATTAGATAATAGGAAGAAATTCTTTACTGTGAGGGTGGTGAGACACTGGAACAGGTTGCCCAGAGAAGCTGTGGCTGCCCCCTCCCTGGCAGTGTTTAAGGTCAGGCTGGGTGAGGCTTTGAGCAACCTGGTCTAGTGGAAGGTGTCCCTGCCCGTGGCAGGGATATTGGAACTAGATGATCTTTCCGGTCCCTTCCAACCCAAACCATTCTATGATTCTATGATTCTATGAACTGCTTGCTTGGCAAACATGATTTAAAAAATAAAATAATAGAAAATTAGCAATGGTATCTTTTTTTCCTTAGTTTCAAATCTCAGAAACAATGCAAAAATTGAAATAGTTTGAGAACTATTTTCCTGTCTCTCTCACGTGTAGCAGCTTGTTCTTTTACGTGTCATATTGTTTAAAACAGAGATGCCAGAAGGGTGATTCCAGCTTATAGTTGTTCTCTTTTCACCAGACATTCCTGCATCCCTTCATCTCCCCGTCTCTGGAGGCAAGATTCAATCTAATGTTTCAATTAGAAAACACCATTTGCCCTCATGCATATCCTTTTCCCACAGTATATTAGTTTTTTCTCTGGATCTAGCTCCAGCAATCTGTTACCATTCTGTTACCGCTGCCTGTTATACCTTTTAGTTTGACATCTAGGGTATCAGCATCACCCTGCTTTTTTGTAGGAGGAGAATATAAATTGGTCTGTGTGTCATTTTACCTGTCTTATTCCCAGCCCTGAAAGTCTGTAAGAATATGTGAACTTTACTGCACCTATAAATCATTCACTGATAGACAGAGAAAACACCTGAACACAGCCTGTCCCCAGCACAGAAAGCTCCATGTCCTGCTGATCTCATGTTGGGGATGCTGACAACTGACTGGTGTATGTGTCCTTGTCCTTAGGTGCTGAGCAGTGTCGGGAGCTGCTTGTCTGTGTGTCAGTCGGCTGTGATGGAGACGTTGTGAATGGTAAGCACACAGACCACTGTATTTAACACCTCGGAGATGACAGTTTTATAACGTGTATTTTCAGAGCGAGTGTTGGAGGTGAGAATGAACACAGTAGCACTGAGCCTTGTAGCTGTCTTTCCTTTGGTTGTATTCTCTTCTTTTAGCAGTACTTAGCACATCCGTTATCATCCACACCGAACAGTCCACCTCTGCCATGCCCTGGACATCATGCCCGTTTTCAATCAGGTACATTATGATAGTCACCTGCTGCAGTGAATTACCTCCAAACACATCTTTATGTGTCAGGTCTTGCTATGCAGTTTCAGATGTCATTAGCCTCTTGTGATAGGCACTGTGGTAACGAGACAGATAAAGGGCAGAGTAGAGCATTCAAAGGGTAATGAAAAGAGTGAAATACAGAGCATACACTTCATAAAAGGAGTAAGGCAGTTTCTGTTATGATAGAAGGAATGTACTGACAGGCAAAATAGAGATGAACCTCTTAATGCTTCATCTCTAGTGGAGCTGAATGGTCATGATTGCTAGTGTTCTGTTAACTTACCTCTTACTGAGAACAGATGCACTTAGTAGTCCTGCTTTTGTCTATTGACAGAAGTGTCAGTGTGTGTGTGGAAGAGGCGGGGCTTCTGAATAATGCATACCCAGAAATGGTGCAGAGTCTTTTATGCATTAATCTGGGTACCAGAATATAGCGGGGACATATTTACCACAAAGACACTGAGACAGAAATACTTGTGACAAAATTTCAAAACAGGAATAAATTCAGGAGGAACACAAAGAACTGAAAACTCTGTAAATTGAAACTGATGAAGCATTTGATAAGTTATAAAGAAAAATAGAATTTGCTCAGTGAGCAGTTTAGCTGAGGTGAAACTAGAGATGCTCTTCTCTGCAATTGGTTAAGGATATGTAAGAAATGAACGTAAGAGCTTACTCATCAATGTGCTACTTAGGATAGATGAAGAAGGGATAGACAAAAATCTATGGAGAGAAACATAATGCTTACTTAGGGCATCTCATTAGGTGTTTTAAATTACACTCCTGGAGGTCCCTACCTGACTCCATGGATGGAACATAGGCTTTTAACTGTGGTTCATGGAATTCTAAATTCAATGTCTGAAGTAGACTACAGTCTGCACAAATACCAGCCATACATACTGAACAACTTAGTAAACATTAAAATTCAGTATGGCAAACCAATCTAACAGCCCCCAGTAGAGTGGTGTACAATTTATGTCACAAATGTCCAGCAAGTGTTCTACCAACCAAGAAGACTCACACTACCCAAGCTCTTGTTCTGAATCACCTCCAATCCAAAATTCAAGACTTTAGACTAGAAACCCACCAGAGCTGATGCAAGGGAGGAAGCAGGAACCAGAGAAAATGGTCAGATATGAAAGATGAGGAAGGGAGAATTAAACTCCAAATTACTGTTCTCCAAATAGCTACTACCAATGAGCTGCAAACATCTCAAACAAAAAAATCCGGAGTACAAAACTAAAAGCTTCTATGGGAAGGTACAAACGTAAAGTTGGAGTTCTGGAGATTAGCCTGGTGTAACCAAACTCCTGACTGGCCAAGGGACCTCTTGAGTCTTTCTGGGACTGTGTTTCTGCATTGACAGTGAAAGGATAGTAATCTTTGTCTGGAGTGCAAGAGAGTGGCTAGTGCTCATACAATGTTCTGAAAATTTGCTATATTCCTACAATTTAATTCTCAAACATGGTAAGGCATGTAAATATTGCTGAACTCAGGTTGACCTGGTTCTCACTGGAGATACTCGCTAGTCAGTGGTGATAACACCATACTGGCAGGAGCTACGCTATGCCATTGGTCACAGAAATAGCAGAATCAGGCCATTCTGCATTGGTTTGGAGTTGTACAAAGTTATACAATCTTGAGAGAAAATTATTAAGGAAAATAGTTGAGATTTGAGGGATGGTATGATGCTGCCAAGTGCACTGAATTTTTTAGTTTATTATTAAATTGGATTCCTTTACACTTCAAAGATTTTAAAAAAACATTAAAAAAAAAGAATCACTGAGCTTGAACCTAAAAAGCTTACCTGTGCACATAGTTGTTAGTTATGCCAGCAGTGACACTGGCCTTTCCTGAAAATACAACTGATAGTAGAGTGTGCAAGCTGTCAGTGCATTATCAGACTCTGCTGAAATCTTCTAGTATATAGGTATATTTTTTAGTATATTAAAAAAACAGGTGGGGATTTTAAGGTGTTGGAAATTAAGCCCAGTGAGCTGAAAGGAGAAAATAAGACAAAGGCTGTAGCTGAGAAACATTCTCAAGATATCATAAGTCAAGGTCCTACACGTCTGAAATCTATTCCTAATGAATTCACCAACCCATGATAAAATATTACATGTTTAGAGTAACTCTTATGATTAGGGATGGTCAGTATATTTCTTCCTTAATTTTTTAAAAGAAAATCTGAAGGGACAGCTTCTTTTTCCTTTTAATTCCATCTTCTTTGTAGCTTCTTATTATCTTTTCTTCTCTTTCTTTTCTGTATTTTCCTCTTTTACTCCAATTCAGGGAGCTTAATATTCCAAGTTTATTGTTGTAAAGTGGTTTCTTTAATAACAGCTGCTGCTGCATTGTATACTTTATTGTATGCTTTCCTTCCATCCATCAGTATAGACTGAAGAACTGTATAGCTAAAACCTGACAAAATTATACATTAAAAATCAAAAGCTCTGGTAAGACAGATCAGAAGCATAGCTTTTGCGGTTAAGTAAAGCTGACAACATTCATTTGCGAAGTTCAAATGGCAAATGAAAAACATCTACAGTGAAGTAAAAGGAGGAGACCCATCTTTCGTATATGATTGGAATACCTGAAGTTGTAATGCTCAGACAAGAGGAAATGAAACAAAATGCCAAAAGTAAGGAATATTACTGATGACTTTGCATCACCAGATGAAGAATTAATACGAACAAAAGGGTGTCACGGTTTAAAGCTGGGCCGGCTATTAAACCTGAGGCAGACGCTCTCTGTTAACCCTCCCCCCCCACCCGAAGGGAAAGGGAAAGGGAAAAGGGAGAGAGACTTCTGGGCTGGAAAGTTAAAACAGTTTTAATAAACTATAATAATGACAAAAAAAGTATAATAATAATATTGGAATAATCAAATATATACAAATATATACAAAACCAAGACTGAGCTCCCCCGATGTCAGCCACGTCACCACCGGCACTGCAGGGCAGGCTCCGGGAAGGCCCAGGCTGGGCCCAGCGACGGTCGAGAGCTGGATTCAGGGATGCACGGCTTGGGATCGGGGGCAGCAGGAAAAAGGACAGAGTCCTCTTTGGACACTGGCCAAAAGCTCAAGCTGCAGAAGCAGCTCGAAGCAGCAGAAGCACCCAAACACAGCAGAGGAAGCAAGGGAAGGCGGAAGGGGCAAGAGAAGGCAAGGGGCGAAGGAGCGAGACCCTCGTGATCCCCCCGCTTTATACTGAGAATGACGTGTATGGGATGGAATAACTTCGTTGGTCAGTTTTGGGTCACCTGCCCTGTCTTCTCCTCCCTGCAGGTGCGACCCCCCTTCAGCTCTTCACTCGTAAGCAGTGAGGAATTTAGCAGTGACCTTGGTTTCTCTAAGAACAAGTACAGCAAGAGCCTTTCTGCATAACATCCCTACCAGTGCCTCAGTGATAACTACAAACTTCGAGCGTTATCAGTTCTAGAAGCAGACACTGTCTGCAAAAGATGCAGTTACTTTCATAAAGTGCAGTTACTTAGAAGAGACTTAGCTGAAAGTAAAAATCACTGAAAGGAAAATTGGCCTCTTTTAGGCCAAACCAGGACAAGGGAAAACTAAGTCATGGACAAATTCAGTTCAATATTTCCACATGTATAAATGGTGCTGAATTTTGCTGATTAAGGTGGTGATGTCACGTTTATTTTTTTGCTTTCTTTTATTTGATAAAATGATGACTTTGTGGTACAATATATATACGTTAGGCTTTGAGCTAGCAGAGTTTTCTAAGCCTACATGTAACATTAGACACAGTTTTCGGATCTTACTGAGAAACGACGTGCCATAACCGACTGCAAAGCAAAGAAATGCATTTGTTTCTGAATTTGGGGACTTTATTCCTGCACCCTTAGCATTTCCATGCCTGTCCAACCTCAGTAACACAGGAACGAGCCTGCGAGGCTTACTCTCTTACAAAGGGCCACCAGCCACCGAGGCCTATAATTTCAAAAGAATACCCTATAGTTTTCATCTCCTCATTTTCAAGTGCCTGGTTTTGGCCTTTGGGGAGCTGACCATTAGAGATGTTGAACCCGCTGCACTGGGTAGCACAGGAGCACAGAGTTGTTCTGGAGAGAGCTTAGACTAGGCCTAAACAATCCAGAGCAGTGGAGGAGAGCAGGAAGGTACAAGTGAGCCTCACACAGTGTTTTTCAACCGCCGTGCTGATGTTGCTGGCTTGGAGCCCTCTGTGCTGAGTACTGGGGACAACAGTATTTGCATAAACATGTGTCTGCACCGCGAAGGGCTCTCCATGCAATTGAGGAGAATTGCATGGGCTGTTTTGTAAGGGCCTCTCCACGCAGCTGTAATTGGGAATTTAAACACAAAAGCCAGTTCCTGCTGTCATTGCACATTGCATATCCTGCGAGTTTTTCATGGAAGTATAAAGGAAACAGTTCAGTGTCTGCTTAACAAGTACTTTTTTGGGACTGCTTGTGCAATTACTATTGCCCAGTGGATGATGCCACCTGATTCAAAGTGTCTGAAAGGTTTAAATGATACAGAAACTGCAAGAGCAAAATGTTAGACAAAACAGGCTCTCTAACTGAAGTGGTGAACGTAAAATTTTAATATTTTTGAATATTAATAAAGGATGGAACGGGGAAGGATAAAAGGACAAAGGAAACATTCAGTCTGGATAAAACTCACCCCAGAACAAGTGAAAAATACAGCACCCATGAGCCATATGAGCTATCAAAACAGCAGACAGGCCAGCTGTCTCTTGGGACAAGAGTCTTACATCTTGTCACTCGAAAAGAAATTATCTTCGCCTTTCACCGTATTCAGAATACATCCATACACAATGGTCTAGCTGGTGAAGGACACAGACGTATGGAAGGTCTGCCTTAATCTCTCCTTCCTTTCAGTACAGAATCAGGTTGGACAATTTTGAAAGTCTGTCTGTCTTCATTTCGTTAATGCAATGAAATTTTGTGTCATACAAGTTGCTCCTGAAGATATGATTTGAGCTTAGGCATGCTTAAATTACTTACAGCCAAACTGATTTTATCTGTCAGTCAGGAATACTTTATAATTGCTATCTGTTTCATATTTTTTAGCAAATATCAAGTAGAATCAATACTTTTTCCCTTCAGATATTAGTCCAATGTGTCTTTGATATTTCTGATTGCATAACTTTCTGTTGTTAATTAGTATGCAAATTCACACTTCAGCACTCTGTAGCCTGCCACTGAATTTTAATGGAGTCCATCTAACACTTCATGATAAAGTACTAAGTTAATAAAAGTATACAAGTACGGAGGAAGATTTTTCATATGCTTTTGCAGGTGCTTGGATTTTACTTAGCTATATCCTAGTATTTCTGTATGTTGTGAATTGTATGCAGGTGATGCGGCTGGTTTTACTGTTCCTTGTCCCTTAGAGGAGACTGAGAGGAGATAAATATGCTTTAATAGCACAGCAATCAGAGTATATCACAGCAGCCATCAGCTGCAGACTCTCCCCCATAAAAACACTGTGTCTATCAGTCTGAATGTTGATGTTACATCCTATATGACCAGACACTGCTGGCCTGCCTTCAGTGTCTGTTCAACATTAGATATAGCATTATTACAAATGTTTGAGAAACCTCATGTCTCACATGTATTTTATCTGCCAGAAATGTTCGGTAATTTCCATCCCGATGAGATGGGCAGAGGTTAATCCTTCAAGAGAAGACTCTGGCTAATGTATAAATCTATCAACAAAATATGTAGGAATATATTTTATGTGTTTTGGTGTAATTTTCATAATCTTAACCAGATTTCAGACACAGAATATTTATGTGTAGGTGTCCGTTAGAAAGTCAAAAATAATCCATGCTCATATATATTAACTTCTGAAGGTTTGGTGTGTGCGGACTGCAAAAGTTGCATGCTAAACTTTAGGCAAGGTAATACATTGCTTGGTTGAAAAGCTGCTGCAGGGCTCTTCAGAATAATGTCTAATGGTAAGGGAGAGGCTGTATAAGGTGGATTTCAGTCACTTGTGAATGAAAAATGGAAATAGCTCAAGAGCTGAATTTGACCTTAGCTCTTAGAAATCTGACGAAAAATGAGGCTCAACCTCATTTGTGATGTGTAACAAGGATACATTTTGTTACAGTTGTCAGTAATGAGAAGTGAAGTAAAATGAAGTTTATCTTACCAAGTGTTCTCACTCTTTAAGATCTTCTCTAAGCCCTTAACTAGTACCCTTAATTGAGAGGGTCCTGAGAAGTTTCAGAAATTTTCTCTCTTTCTGAGAAGAGCAAGTCTTCAGCCTTCTTAATGTCCTCTGGGTTTTCTAGATTTTACAATACATTGAACTCAGATTCTTAAGGGTACAGCCATTGTGAATTTATTATTCTGCTGTCAACTGCTGTCTTTCAAAAGTGATGATTGATAGTTTCAAATTTTTGTGGTGGACTTAACTGCATCCAGGGTAGGTGTTTGAACATTCAGGATTTAAGTTTTCAAACACTGTCTTGTAAGAATAGAACATTTTTCTCTTAAAAGAAAGCAAAAATTCTTGCACAGTTTTTATGACCCCCAAAAAGACACTCTTCAAGAGAAAAAAACAGTATGTTTTGAAGATTTGCAATAAAAATGTTGGCTGTATATTTTTCAGTGTTTAGTACAATGGGACTGTGATTGGAGCCACCCGGTCCTTTTTTTCCCCAAAGATATAAAGACAGAATGTTTGTATTTTCCTGATACCATTTTCTTATTTTCCTTTCTGCCTGTCTCTTTCTATATGTATATACAGGAACAGACTTTTGGGGGTGGAGGGGGTGAATAGTCTGGAAGCTGTTCTCTCCTTTTTAGAATTAAGTGTTATGATCACAGCAATGAAAATGAGGAAGCAATTACTAATATTTGCTTCTCTCTGCATTAAACCAGATGTGTTTAAACAAGCCCAGTGCAGTGGGGATACTATAGCTTAATCTGCAAAAGATATACCAGCTTGAGTACTAGAAGCTGTAGAGCCATTTTAGCATGCCTCCACCTATGCTGATTTACCAGGTATCTCACCAGAGCTGATGAACTGAGACACAGCACTATGCTAACAGGGAGGCACTACTTCCAGTATCCAGCCAAACTTATTTACCTTTAGTCTGAACATCTCTATGCAATGCTGTGTTGTACAGACATATCATGAAGCAGATATTACGTGCTTTTAATGGACTAGCAGAGAAAAGAGGGGGAGGAAAAAACCTTTCTGCCTGCACGTGATCTAAAATTTTTGCTCTGTGCTTTTTTAAATGCAAAACAGCTCTTTGAGAGCCCAGGAATTACTTTAAAACAATTGGCTTTTTGGTATGAAAAATACGCAAGCAGACAAAAAGGCTTTTTTTTTTCATTGACAAAAGCTGTTAAAAAGTGGTACATTTTGAAAGAAAATGAAAAAAGAAATCAATGATTTGTTTTGGTTAGAAGACTATACAATTAATCTACTCTCAAGGTCAATTGGATGTGTGCGCAGAAAATAAACTCCTGAAATGTAATAAAAATTCTGGTACTACCTTCCCCTGTAGCATTTACTGTCTCCCCTACCGGGAAGTCATGATTTACATGTCTATTAAAAACCAGTAAATTTATCTGAATTTATCTCAAAACTTGCTGTATAACTGGAAAGTAGTTTAAAAAAAGACTACTCTGGAACTTTTCAGGAAGTTTACTATATTATGGAATAACTTTTACCAGTTGGAAGAATTTTACTGATTTTTTGCAAGAATAACCAGATAAATCGCATTACTTTTGCAGGAATAACCAGATAAATTGGATTAACCAGATAAACTGATAAAAGGCAGTCCCAGCCTTCTCACAATGCCTAGGGTTTTCCTGTTGACATCTCTGTTCCCATTAATATCTTCCTCTTCTCCATTGTTTGAGAACCGGTGTGGAAGTGTTTCTCAAATTGTGTTGTGAAGTGGCAGCAGATTGTAATTTGGGTGGTGTATGATAAAAAAGCTTGATAACTCCTGCTCTAGGATATGGGGAAAAGCAGGGATCCATTTCCCTTGCTCCTCAATGTCACCCACCTATAATAGGTGGCCTTAAAGAATGTCAACCAGCTTTTCCCTGTTCATCCCTTGCTGTCCATCCTCCCTTCATGACCATAACAGGACTTGTTCCCCACCTCTGGCAGGTCCTGGAGCCTTAAAATTCCCTCTGCCTAAGAGCTGGCAGAATGTCCTTTTTTTTTTTTCCTTCCTGTTTAATGAAACTCGTTACAGTTAAGTGAGACTGAAGGGAAGAAGGAGTTATAGCTGTCTCTTGGAGTTTTACATTCCTGGCCAGTGTAAGAAAGTTTTAAACCATGTAATGATAAAACCTACAGCATGCCAAGTCACTTAGGAATTTGAACAGATCACAGACCACAGATATAATAATATGCTTTCAATGAGAAGCACCATTAAGTGAGTGGGCTGCTTTATCACGCACTAAAGCTTTAACACTCCACTTGTTAAGGCTAACAGCAACATTCCCAGTACATTCAGTGGTGCACACCTCTCTGAAGTGACTTTAGGTGTGGTTCCTTGGAAAGGCATGTAAAACAATTCTGTCCTGGGTGTATTTTATTGTACCTGCAGTGATGTAACCTTAAAGGTAGGAAAGAACTAGGGAACGACAGCTAGGACTACACAGAAGTATAGTTTTAAATTTTTGAGACTTCCTCCTTCTGTTTGAAATGCTATGCAAAACCCTGAGTTGCTACTTACAGAATAAGATATTAGCCCTTTTGTTCATCCTTTGTTCTCTCAAAAGCATTTCTATTATCCATTCACCTATGTGTTCACCCTCTATTTCACAGTTTTTCTGCAGGGACGAGGCCTTTCACAACAAAATCTTTTCCAGAGAGCAGCACAATTTACTCTTACAGCACAAGGTGAAAACTGATCTTCACATTTTCATATTCAAGTCATGATCGGACTAAATTAAGACTACAGAAGGAGAATGAATAAATTTTAATGTTTGTTTTCCTTCATAGTAGTCTGATGGGATAGATGGAAGTGTTTGAAGTTTGAAATCCATAACAGGATAATGTGCTAAGTACATGTTGCTCTTATAATTGTCTCAGCCCCACATTTAGATTGTTGGTTGTTTGGGGACTGTAATTTTTTTCTCTGCTCTGTGACAGAGTCATTGTATTTGTTATTTGGCTTAATAATAATGTTCAGAATTTAAATATAAGAAAAACTTTGTGCACATTGTGAGCTACCTAAGCATCTTTGTTTACTGAGTTCTGGGTTTACGGTACGGTATGTCAGATGGTACCTGCAGCTTACATATCACTTTTATCTTTTTTTTAAGTTGAACCCTTCAGAAACCTGAAGGTCTTCTAGCAGAGCTTCACTGAAAGCTGTTTGGCTAGGGGGATTCTTTCACTGCCACATATTACATCCTTCAATAGAAATATAGCCCTGTCATTGCAATTTGTCTTCCGTATATTTGTGTGTCTCCTGTATCAGTGTAGGCTTGTCTCTTAAATCTGTTGTCACTAAGTGCTGGTCTGGACCAAAACCCAGTTCCCCACACAAGCCATGCAAGACCAGGTAATAATAGTTTAGGAAGTGACACAAGATCTCCAGGTTAGTTTTCACTAGACTAACTTCCTCCCAGTCTTCATGGCTCTCCCCAGTTATTATGCAGTTATCAAAGGCCTCCATTTGTTCTCCCTTCCACATTCTCTTTCCTTTGTTCTTTATGTCTTTCTCATCCTCTTGTTTCACTATTGTCTTCTTTTGACATCTCCTTTCACTCTGAAGTGCCTACAGATTCCTGATGCCTCTTTACCTCACTATGCTTTGAAATGAGCAATTATTTCCTCCTAAGGCTGTGGGGAAAAAAGAGCACATTTGGTTTTAAGACCAGCTTGTGAGGGTGTGGATTGAGAAGCCAAATGCATGACAGAATTGGAGAAGACTGGAAAACTACTGAGTGCTTTCCTTACACATTTGATCCCTTGAGTACATATTACTGCTTTACAGCCATATTACACTCCTAACTTGCCTCTCCCTGCCCTATAAAATGCCACATTTTAAAGTGTTTGATAAAAAGCAAACTACAAAGTTAGAAACTGGAGGATTCCATGTCATTATGCTTAAGTTGCCTTAAAGTTAGGTATTTAGTCTCTGCTGGCTGTCTTCAGCCACCTGTTTTTCTGTGAATATCCCATCCTTAGATTGGTTTGCAGAGAAATGAAACGAGCTGCCCCCGCAATCTGGTTTTGATGTGAACAAAGTAAGAGTCAAACATACTTGCTAGGAGTATTTCCCATACTCTGAAATATAAGTTAGTGTTTCCCTCCCTAGCTTAGTGACTCAAATCCAGTTTGACATCTGTTTCTGTGCATCGCATTGTTTACAGTATTTGCTGGCAGGTAATGGGATTATTTAGATAAACAAGCAAATGTGTTTTATGCAAGTTTCCTGCCAGTCTGGCCATGTACATATGACAGGTACTAGACACATGATTTTCTTTGGTTGAGATGAAAGGAAAAGCTGTACAAATGGTTTCTCTCACCAAGCAAAAATGCAAAGCAAAAACATTGTATTACAATATTTTAGAAACTTGTAGAAAAAGTACTCTCAGAATGTTGCTTTGCTTTTGCTGAAACACCTGAGGACACAGAGAGATGAAAATCCAGGTTAACTTCCATTTTCTCCTGCATGTTTTAATAGACCAAATGTTAGCTGGAAGATCAAGCCTGGGAGGGAAGAAGTAGATACCCGGGAATTTAAAGAGAGAGATCCAGTGAGCAATTTAAGAGCCATTGTTTGAGAAATCAATGACAAGGCTATCAGAGGCTCAGAAGATATTGTTGCCTTTATTTGGTAGTAACTTTGTTTCATCCATTGTTTATAAGATGGAAAAATGGAGGAAATAAATTAGACAGGGAGTATTACAGGGGATATACTAAAAGCTCTCTGAGAGAAAAGAGGGAGGCAGACATACAGTGATGGTTTGGTTTACGTAAGCATTTGTTACTTAAGAGAAAGTGGTTCTGAACAATCTGCGACTGGTGATATGAGGAGAGAGGGTTGGAAGATTCATTCTGCACGTTTTTTTATGTTCATTTTTTGATACTGAAAAAGTCATTTCAGGAGAAGGAAACAAGAATGATTCCATTAAAGAAGGGCAAAGTAGGGGAAAAAGAAATGTGATGCTAAAGCAACAGGCTTTTGCAGCGTCTTCTGTAGTCGAAGTGCTCTAAGGGGAAGCTCAGGCAATACGTCAGCAAGACCTGAAGACACTGTGACAGCACTGATGGCAGTGATACATGAGAGAAGCAGGTATGGCTGTTCAGAGAGTTTTTGTCTAATTCTGATATAATTCATAGCAGCATATGATAGAAACTGCTCCACATGAGTCAGAGGAATTGCACAGCTTAAAACTGGTGTGGGATTTAGGACTTTCGTCTTGTGGCTAAAAAGAAATGTCCTGACTCAAATCTAAATCCCTGGAAGTGAATTTAAACAGGAATGATGGCTCACATTTAGAAATAGTACTGTGGATGCTGCAGGGGTATTGACATGTGGCTATACGATATCTTTTTTCCTATTATTGTCATGATGACCTAAAAGCTGCCATGAAACCATTATGCATGGTATTGATAATTAATCAGGTGACACTTTAGGAGTTACGCACATTTTACTGATATTAGTATATGATATGCAGTGAAACTGCAGCTGGAGCAGGGAGGCTATGTAATCACTGGAACTGCTGTTCTTCAGAATGTCATCTCTGACATTCTTGGGGCTGCATGGATATCTGCTAGGGCACTTGAATATGAATGCCAGTGAAAGAGGAAATTATCACAGACAGATCTGTAGGTTACAGGACAACAGCTCATCTGAGAATTAGAGACATTCATATTCTGTAATGCCGTCATTATTACAGTGCTATCCTAGCTAACTTTTGCTGGAGTAACTAGTAGCAATTATTACACTTAAGCCACCTGCCACTTCTTATTATAGAGGGCTCTTGTAACCTTTATCTGAACATTTTCAACACCTCAACTGCTTGCAAAAGCCCTTTGAAGTTCAGTAGGGTGGAAGCCCTCAGGGTAATAAATGTTCACAACTAGAATCAGCTGGGAACGTTCTGTAAAAGACTTAGAGGTTTTCTGTTTGAAAAATGCTGATTCCCCTAAACTGAATCTTCCCTGATCCCAAGCTTTGGACAGATGCAGAATGGAAGATCTGGTCAAAATGAGAGATAAAGACAGACACACACACAAAATGGCCAATATCCACAATCAATATGAGACAGAAAACCACCTACCTGAGAACAGCCAGGCACCAGGCTCTTAAAATACTTAGAATCTGTCATATGGGAGGCTCAAATTTTAATTACTGTTCTAAATTATTAGCTTGAACCTGTACTTTTAATGTGCTAGATGAATCGCAGAATCACAGAATCAATCAGGTTGGAAGAGACCTCTGGGATCGAGTCCAACCATTGCCCTGACACCACCATGTCAACTAGACCATGGCACTAAGTGCCATGTCCAGTCTTTTCTTAAACACCTCCAGAGATGGTGACTCCACCACCTCCCTGGGCAGCCCCTTCCGGTGTCTAATGACCCTTTCTGAGAAGAAATGCTTCCTAATGTGAACCATGTCATCTCATCAGAACCAATTTAAAACCAGCGTGACTCTGAAGTTGGAGTTATTGCAGGACTGGAAGGACTGCAGTTTGTAATGCATGTGGCATGTTCATCCCCAGACTGGATAGTTTTATTTTCAGCATAGAGAGTATAGTTTCTTCTGTGACAGGATGTTTTCAAAACATCTTCATCTGAAAGATGAAGGTATTCTGTAACTCAGTCACCAGCAGGGGAAGGTCTGCCAGTTTGTAAAAGGTGTTACTTCTAAACTCCGGATTATATGGCTTTTAAGGTGGCTGAGTCTATTCATTATTGATTACAAAGTGTCTTCCTCTACAAGTACTTGGATAGTTACACTTTAGTAGTGTTTCTCAGATAATAAATGAAATGGACATTTCTCCAATTGCTCTTTTGCAGCAGGTAAAATCATTAATCACCTGCAGTGCTCTCACACTGCAGCATGCCTGGGGATCATAAACACCCATTAGAAAACAGCAGTAACAGACCATTCTTTTCTGAGCTGTATGGTGCTATGTAATGAAAATGTTAGTCAATAAAGGCTATTTTACCCCATTGAATTTCTTTTCTATTTGGGGAGTGAATTTAATGGTCATGGAAAGTGTTCAGATGATGCCTCTATGAACTCACATGCTCTATTATTCCACTGTAACGATATAGCAAGGGGTTTTATTACTTCAGGTCTGGTAGACCAGCTTCATAAGTAAATTTTTGGTGCAGCTGACACATCTGGTCAGCCCTGAGAAAAAGACAAAGGAATATTACTAAGAGGAGAGGGGACTCTTGTCTATTGGGAACAGACTGCAATCTTTCAAATCACTCAACAAGCAGAAGGGAAGCTGAAATGAAATTAGTTGTGATTTTTATTTCTATCATTTACTTTATCTAGGGAGTCACAGGTTCAAGTCAGTACTCAAGAGTGATATTGATGCTTCCAAGTAATTTTTCCATGTAGTGCTTCAATTCATCCTCTATAAAATGGAAGAAATGGCATTTCCTTACTTTGCAAAGTTTGAAAGAGTAACTACATCAGTGAAACACTACAGCAATTTGAGGCTGAAGAGCAGCATATTTCTTCCATTATGAAAACTATTTTCCCCAAATTTATTCCATTTAATCCCACTCTTTGTTTTATAGCTTTTATTATTTTCAATACAGATTACACAAGATTACATGTAAGACCCTCTAAAATCCTTTCCCAATCAGATCCTGCTTCCTCTGAACAGTACTCAGTGAAACAAGGGTCTGAAAGCAAGATAAATGAGGAAGACCGAGGCAAAATGTCGCTAGAAACATTTGCAGACCAACGGGTATTTACACCATAGTGCTGATGGTTTCAGGATAAGTGGAACGAACAGATGATCACAACAATTAACAAATTGTTGATTATCAATAAAGTGTATGCATGTTACCAGTATATATGCCTGTATTTAGCTCATCTCATATGAGGAAAAATATCTTAAAACAAATGTTAACATGTTTTGCTTCACACTAGGGCATCCTGGAGGCATGCCCAATTACACTCGTAACACCTTAATTTGCAACAACTTAGTTTCTCGACTAAGTTTCTTTCCTCTGTCTGTATCTTCCAACTGTTGCTTGTTTTATTGAAACCAGAAAGCTACAAGGGTAAGTCTTTACATATAAATGCTCTTTGTACTGCCTGTTAAGTGATTTTCTCATTATCCTTTCAGTAAAGGTCACTCATGCTATTGTCTTTTAAATGGTTCACTGCAGACACATTTTAATATTTCAAACAATTTCCTCTCCATCTTTGTTTCTTTTAGAGAGCAGAAGTTTCTCTTTTTTTCAGAAAATAATAATAATACTGCTTTGATGACATTTCAAGTTGCCTTTAAAGGCCAGAGCTTTAATGAAAGTTGGTGAATTATTTTTGCAGTAGGAGTAAGTGTAGCTAAAAGAATTTCAACTGAATAAAAAAAGAAGACATAAAGACAAAATATTAAAATATAGAAGTGAAATTATAAACTTTTCATGTTGTAATCGTAGGGTAATAATAGCTAACTCCCTAAGTAAGCTTAGTGAACAAAAATTGGATATAGATGCCAGTTAAGTGCTGGCAAAACTTAGATGCTTGCAGTTCTAACATTTAGCACTTAAACTTGAAGGCACCGGAAATTCGCAGGCACCTATGTTTAATGTATGCCTATGGCTCCATTTTGGGACATGCCCCGTACCAGTGCTGTGACTGCAATGCCAGTCAGTGGTCCCAAAGCAGATGTGGCTGCCACAACACTGGGCACTGTGGCAGTCAGCTGCAGGTGTCTCTGGTGCAGCGAGAGAACTGAAGACCTGCACGCTTTATACAACACATGGAAAAATTTATGTAGTTTAGGCAGGTGTCCCCAACACTCAAAAACCTTTCCAGGGATGCACCTTAGTTAACAGATAGGATACACTAAGGACAGGGGACAATGAAACCCTCTTGTGAATCAAGAAAGGTTGAACATCTGTGGTACATAAACAAACACTGTGAAATGAAAGTAGAAGCCCTATTGCTGATCTTTTTAGGTCAGGGAATGGTCTCAGAAACCTGCTAAGGACTTATTTTTTTCTCAAATATTTAAGAGTGTGAATTTACTCATAAAACCGTCTGTCTATAATTTTGTACCTATAAATTCTGAAGCCTCAAAACTGTAGGTTGAAAGCTTGTTTATAAAAATTTCTTATATCTTTGCAAATTGTTCACCTTTTTGTAGATTCACTGGCATAAATCGAGTGAACTATATATTTATAATTGCAAGTAGATTTAAAAAAATCGTATCAATGATACTTTTGTTAGGAAATTGTAAAGACCTAGGACTAAATTCCAGTTTTCCTTGCTCTTTGAAAATTGATTAGAAAAATAGTTTACAGTGTTCGATGATTTGCTTTCTCTTTCATCTAATAACTTTTAACATGCTTGCTCAGAAAATAGAAAACATGAATCATACAGTATCAAGATTGCTTTGCAGGTAGAACTAATAACTTTTAAAAAATGCATTTTACTATAGATGTATTTCCAATGAAAATTATTATACTCTTCCACCAAAATTATGTGTTCCAGTTTCCCCATTTCTGTTATTTCTCTTGGCCTTTCTTTTTCACCCAGGAACAAAATGAAATGTAGATTAAATATATAGTGGAAAGTAATCTTTTGCCCCCATCTCCTAGTTCACTTAGCTACAGTGCACAATATTAGCAAATTTCTTTCTGTACCTAGATTTATCAAGCCAGACTGTATTGGTTAGAACCTTTATTTTTGGCAGTTTTTATTTCTTTTAAAGAAGTTCTGCCTCTAGATGAAAAACCTCCAGTACAGCACTGCATTTGAATGTTTTAGGAGCTAAAATGTAGACTACAGGCAGATTTCAGCTGATATAAATCTTTTTTAGCTCCACAGAAGTGATAGGTTAGGTTATTTCAACCAGGTATCAGGCAAAGAATGTTTTGGATGGGGAAAAGAAAGATGAATTGTTTTTAGCATATAATTTTGCATATATAAACTATTTGTCTAGGAAGACTGTCCATCTTAACCCATTAGTTTAAGAGAAGGTTACTCTGATAAAGAATCAATAAAGTTTGCTTAAAATGCAAAGATGTACAGGGAATATGCAGACAAGATCAACATCGTCACTTTTTAAACCCCTACCTGATATTAAGCACCTTTAAGAATGTGCTGGCATCTCCTAGCTCTGGCTGGCTTCAGCAGCAGCACTTGTTTTTCATGGGGTACAAGGAGACCTGAGAAGTCCCTAATGTGATTGCCATGGGACCAAGGTGTATGTACATGAAACAGACATGTTTTCCAAGGCAAAAACCATCCTCTTCCCATCCTCCTGGTGCCTGCCAGGATGGAGCTGACACCATTTGGTAGTGAAGGAGACTGCTTTCTGTAGGACAGCATTTTTCCAGGGCCGTGAGCCCACTAACAAGCCTTGATTGCCTGGAGCAGCCTCACCTGGGACCATCACCCACACACCTTCTGCTCTCCTCCTTCTTTAGGAGCTACATTTAAGCTGTGGCCATGGCTTCTACTCCTTTCCTGAGCTGTATAGTAGCTAGTCCTGTCTCCTGCTGTCCTGACTTGCCAGATGGGGTTCCAGGATTTACCTTGGACTGGGTTTATTACCTGGTCTTGTTTGATGATCTCTGGATAGCCACAAGAACATGTTGCTATCAGCAGCCTAGCCCTGTGTTTGGATACTGTGGCACTGCACCCTAGCAGGTAAGATTGCTGCTTCTGCCATGCTGTGGTCAACCTCAGCTCTTGGTCTGTCCACGCTTGTGGAGCAATCCCGGTTCTGCTGTTCACTGACATGTCCATCAGCTGTTTCCAAATTGCATTTACAGTGGGAAGAAGATAACCTCTTGCATCCCTTGCTGAGCATAAAGTGTTATCTTCTCTGTACTGCAAAGTGCATATCAGGTGCAAGTGGTTTTGTCTCACTTCTAAGAGTGTACTGATAGAGTTATGGTTTGCCACTGAAGGAATGAGTTTTGCATTTGCTAGACAATTTAGAGAATGCTTTGCTACTAAATTTGGGGTTATTGGACAGTTAGATTACCTTTAGAAAGTACAGGCTGCTCTGTTGACCCTCTGTTCCTGTTTGTTTGTTTGATATAAAACTACATAGATAGTTTTCATCCACTCCATCTGAGTGGGAAGAAGGGGTCTTTCAGGGGATCCAGCAGAGGGTAGTTCCAAACCCTTGTTGCCAGGATAGAGGGGAAAAGAAGGGTTTATGTGTGAGTATAATGTAGTTGGGAGGGACTAAATGAAGGAGAGAGATGCAGAGTAAAACCTACAACTGCAATCTAGAACTAGCTACAAAGAGAAGGCTGGGCAGCAGTAGGAAAGGGTTGTTGAAGTGGAAGAGTTTACGTGAAAAGCAACTGTATGTTTTCATAAAGAATCATTGGACAATTGGTTGTTGAAATATGTGATAATTCCTGAAGTCAGAAACAGAAACCCAAGATGTGCCCTCATAGCTACTAGGAGAGTTTTCTATCTTATAAACCTATGCTATTTTGCCTTATTTTCACTAACTCAGAATCTTACGCTGAATACATATCAGCCCTGCTTCAAAAGAAAGGGTGGACAACAATTTCATCCTACTTAGTCCGTTGACTGTAGGATATCTGGAAGAGTGGGAAATATGGGCTTGAAGAAGCATAAGAAAGCATCATATGTGGGTAATCTGATTATATATAGGCCTAAACATAAGCAGCACCATCACAAAATGGTCTTTAAAGGGAACCACATGTTTGCTAAGCTTTTGACTTGTGCCTCAAAGTTATGAGCCCAGAGTTCTTGTGGAACTCTCAAGGAATTAAGTTAATATTTTCACAGTTCTTTTTTTTTCCAGTGTCTGCTATGAGATAAGTGTGTTTCTATTCTGTTATATAGAGTAACAGTTTGTCTTTCTAAGGAGTTTTGTAATGTTAATTTGTATTCACTGCCACTGGAACCGTATATTAGAGAAGTGATTCATTTATATACCCTTTTTTACAAAGTGTTTATGATATTGAAAGACAAGCTTTACAGCTTCATCTAGATTCCCTTCGTAAGAGTTAATTGTTTGTTATCAACAGCCTGAAACGCTGCCTTTGTTAGACAGGAATCTGTATCCAAACAATGCTCTTGATATTCCGTGGAAAGGTAGTGGAAAACTGTCTGAGTCTTTAAGTTCACTAGTGTTTTGTTTAGTGATTATAAGATTACTGCTGTTTTTAAGATGGCAGGTTTAATTATGTAGTTTTCATGAGTATGAAGTTACCTCCTGTAACTGTTCAAAATCCACTGTATTCTGGACTTTTAAATTCAATTTGTCAATACTTTTTTTATCTCCTAATATACAGTTTTATTAGGAATTGCAAGAGACAAAATGAATTTTGCAGGATAGGTTCAATTGGCAACAATAATATTATTCCACTGCAGTTACAGAACAACATGTTGCCCTTGACAAGAGAACTTTGACAGGTTTGTTCAATCCATCAAAAGAAACAAGGGACAATAATTTCCACAGGTATGTGATGACCTGAGAATGCAGTAGGAAATTTTACACTAATTATCTTCCAAGATAAGTCCCTCCACTGTGTAGAAAAAAATTGTTTTCTGAAAAACTTTAATATGTATAGAAAGTCAACACTGATCTAGTTACACTGGTAGGCATTGTCCTGAATATAGGACTAGCTGATAATACATTTTCCTGATCTTTTATTAATTTATTGTTATACAGTAGGAAAACTTCTTTAAAATGTTCAGTTTTGCTGATTTACTGCCTCTTACAATGACACAGTGCTGTCTGTTCTAAAAAGAAAAGAATAAAGATTTTTTCAGTCTTCTTGCATGTCCAGTTTTGTACTCAGGGTGCTAGGAAAGCCACCGTTCCAATCTGTCTGATCTCTTATAACTGTACAATTGCTAAATTCTCTCACAATTGCTTTGGTATTAATAATTAATAAGTTCTTTCAGCAGGTTTCATAGCATTTCATAGAATTTTGAAATGGTTAGTTGAAATCCAGCTTTGTGAAAACTTCCAAGACCATGTATTTTATCAAACTGAACTTATCTGTAGAAGATCAGAGAGAGTTTAATACAAATAATTGTGTTAGTATCTGAGTTAATTTCCCAGAGGATTTATCAAGAAGAGTAGATCACACCAAAATTAATTACAGTCTTCTATAACTTATTTAGCAAAGCCTCTGCTTATTTGCAAATAACAATTGGGGTACTACCAATAATAGGACAATCTGAAGTCATTGAAAAAACTAATTAAAAAATTGTTTACATTTAGTGAAACAGCAGTTCAGATCAAAATTGCCTTCCCAAGTGATAACTCATTGTCAAGCTTTTTTCTTTCATATGCTAGTTAATGCATGTAGTGAATGATTCAAGCTAACTCTAGCTTCCTTTGAAATCCATCTGTAGCTGTAACCAGGGTAACCTGTAATTCTCATCTTAGTTCACTATAAAGTCTTATGTGGTTTTTATCAGATGTTATGATGAACTCTTCATTTATGTGTTAGACATTCATTAAATCAACGACTCCCCTGTCCACAGAGCTGTCAGTTTTCCGCAACGTACAGCGGTGCTGTCTCTAGATTGTAATTGTTGGGGCTTTTGAGGTGTGTGTTTTGTTTTTAGTTAGTTTTTCATTACATGCAAACAATGTTTTCCAATATATTAGTTTGGTAATAACTGAATGAAAAAATATCTTTTCCTGTTTTCTCAGTATGAGAAAGTGAATGCCAGAAGTTGTTATATTTAGACTGGAAACTGAGGCATAATAATTGATAAATTTGGAAATGCAAATAATGCTCCCCATGCTCTTTGTTCCGATGTTAGTGTTTTGAGCCATGTAAGTAATTCCTTGTGTCAGTTCAGTTACGG
This sequence comes from Nyctibius grandis, assembly GCF_013368605.1. Lineage (NCBI taxonomy): Eukaryota > Metazoa > Chordata > Aves > Nyctibiiformes > Nyctibiidae > Nyctibius > Nyctibius grandis. Next base: position 11,753,879 of record NC_090670.1, read on the forward strand.
GATGGATGTTGTGTGTCAGGGATATGCATGTCTTTGCATGGCTCAACACTGAGTGCACAGGGCCCTGTGGAGTTGATAGGAGTAAGTGTGTCTCACTGGCATATAAGTAATTATACAGTGGGGAAGCAGAAGTGCTAGTGTGCATATATAGGGTGTTTCAGAAGGACACTGTAGCTAGTAGAATGACTGTGTGTTAAGAATATATCAGAAATTTGTTTATCTCCTAGCAAGCAAGGCTTGCATAGACATAGAGAAGCTGTCGAAAAGTAACCTTCCTATAACGACTTGGTCTTTTGGGGAAGTAGCAGTCTTCTATTTTTCATCCCTTGGTGGGGAGACTTGCTCATGAGCATCTTGATAATTAGATGGATGTCAGTATAATTTAAGATGGCAAGAATATATTTTTTTCTTAGTATGGATGATTACCTTGTGTTTTCAATATTTATTTTTAGCTAAATGAAAAAAGCAGTTGTGATTATCCAAAGTTGTTACACTGCTTGAGCATGATGAATCTGCTATATAGAACACAGTTAATTTTCTTTCTAACTGCATATTGTACTTCCTGCAGTGTCAGTTATATTGAATGATAAAGTTAGATTTACTTTGGGATTTCATCTTTTTTATTAAAATTGTCAGCCTCACAAGAGGGAACAATCAAAATTCTATCAGCATCAATGGAACCTGTACTGGTCCCAACTGCATGATTTTTGTGTCCTCTTCTGGTATATCATGCATATTGCTGAGTAGGTGCTACATAAAGTCATGCATCCCATGTGAAAGTGAAATCCCGTAAATATCAAGAAAGACTCCTCCTGCCAGGACTAGTCATTGAATTCTATGTACTGTTAAGTCAGCTAAATAGAACAGGAAGAGAGAAAGAGTAACTCTAACATTTACACAGAATATATACTGCATCATTAGCTTTCTTTCCATATTCCTAATCGGCTGTTCTGGCTTCTTTTAATTCATGCTAAATGTCTTTTTTATTTTTTATTTTTTTTTTCCTTTCAGGGAATAGCTCAGCTAATTTCTCTTAAGATGTAGCTTTAATTATGTGCTGTTTAGTATAGGTAAGACTTGGAAAACTAGTTTTAATTCTATGCATTTAAAAGCTTTCATTGTTGGTGGTGTTGTAGAAGTGAAGAATGCAGCCCACTGTGGACTAATGTGTAAGACTGGGATAACTGATTTTTTTACTTTTTGTAAGTTCAAGGTCTAGAACTTCCAGTTGTGACTTTCCTAGGAGGCCTGAGATGCTCATTCGAAGTCAGCCTTATTATGCTGGAACACAATGAAAACTGTGGAGACCCACACTCAGGCAACAGTCACCCCTCTGCAGGGACAATTAAATTGGCACATGGCCAAGGCCTCACTTCTTAGGTGATGGTTGCTTAATCTCTCTCTCAGGTGATGAACTGCTATGCTGTTCACAAATATCTGAATCTCTTCCTGCAGTAGAATCCATTTACTATTATGCAAATGTTCTGTATTTATGCTAGACCACACTCAGATCTGAGTGACATCAGAGTAAGACTGCAGTAATCCCAATTAATTTCAGAAGGCTTATTCCAGATTTATCCTACTCAGAGTTAAAAATATGTGTATTTATCTTTGAATTGCATGGCACAGAGTATAATGATGAGATGCATTGAGCTCCATTCTCAGTTAGCATAAATTAGTTTGGGATAGTCAGTGGAAAAATGTTGGTGTATATCAGATTGGCAAACTAGGTGGTCCATTATCACTTTAGTTAAGCAAAATACAAATGCTAATGAATCTAATTTGTTCTATCATGACTTCTGAAAATAAAAGAAACTTCTAACTCCTGTGGGTTTTTCTTTTTTCTATTTTAATTGGTTAGGGAGCACTGAGGATACTGGCATTTGTAGGAAAGCAAAATTAAATTCTAACTGGTTGGACAGTTTTCTGGTGTATTAGCTTTCGGTTGATAGGAGTTGGGTTCTTTCAATGGAAGATTTCTACATTACTTAAAAAAATGGAGTGCCCTCAAATGTGCATTGTGTTGGTCTTCACCTATAATTTTTTTGGCAGAAAGTATCAGTGATACATCCTTCTGTACTCAAATTTTTGGGGCAGATCCTTCACTTACGTTCCGTGGTACTTTACCATTACAGCCCCAGCTGATGCAAAGGCAACATGGTCCAGCTACAGTGGAAGCACATGCTTGTCCCCAAAGCACTGTTGTGATACACAATTGTATGCCTTCCGAAATAAAAAGAACTTTTCTGGAGAAAATTGTCAGAGTTTAGGTGAAAAGACTTTTTTTTTTTTTTTTTCCTTTTTCATGTACATCAGTGCATTCACGTGGCGATTAAAAGGAACCTGTGTGACTTCTTTCTCCATGGTCTTCTCCATGACCCTCTCATGGAAATAGCTTTGCAATCTGACCTGAGTGACATCTTTCCTCATTGCATGGAAAGGATTCATTGCACACACCATAGACGGTACAGTCAAGATACTCTGTAGTATACAGTTCCTTCTACTGGATCTTTTGTGCATGGTCCCATCTTCTCTCTTGTTTTCAAACAATGAAAAAACTATTTGCAGTTTATGAAGGCAAATATCCTGGCCTCACCGTGTTGGGAGGTTTTTATATGAATGGTGACGAAATTGTGATTTCACTCACTGTTTTTATTTTTTTAATCTAGAATTTTTATTTTCAGCTATATTTTATTTTGAATTTCATCATGTTTCATTACTTGCATTTGGATTGTGGAATAGGCGTCTGTTCTGTTTCAGGCTTGGCAAAGTGTTGCACGAAGTTATGGAGCTATAGAACTGTGTAATGTCTCATTTTAATAATAATATTGCCTTTGGTTCAGATAATGTTATTATTTCAATAAATATGCATTATATGAAATTGGTGCCTTTTTGACCATGGATGTTATGTTATGACCTTTGAATAATCAGAAGTTTTAGAAAAGGAAAATAAAACTACAATGCAGTACAGTAGCCCTCTTCACCTCTCTGTTTTATACTATCAGTTTGCTTATTTAATGGTTTTAAATCCAACTGATGGTCAGATATGTCTTCTGAAATCTTCTTTGGTGTTCAGGGAAATTTAGGAAAGAATAGCATTTGACATTTTAATAAAGTGTGGCTTTATGCTGCAGTCAGCATGCTTGCCTAGAAAACAGCCAGCCGTGCAGAGAAGGTAAAGATTTTTTTTTTTAATGTCCTTTAACTTGAATTCTGTAATCAGAAGAATGATGTAGTTCTAAGACCTAATTTGAAGGTAAAATTGTGTTATTGAAAGCTTTTGTAGTTTCCTATTTTAATCCATAGGGTTCAGTCTGCTCTCAAAATGATGTTGTCATTGATCTATTATACCTGAATATTCCAAGTGCTGGAACAAATTTTGATTTATGACCATTGAAGAGAGGAAAAACCAAAACCCAAATCAACCCCACCTTGTTGCATTTATTGTAGTCTAACCATGTCCATTATTCCAGATATCTTTCTCTTTCAGTTATGGAAGTATATAGGTTTTAAGAACTGGGTTATGTTCAACAAACAGGTTCTGCTCTCAGCGTATACTCTGGAGCACGAAATGAAAACTCAGTTTTAAGACAAGCTCAGTGCCATTTAGTAAAGTAAACATATTATAAAATAAAGCTCTTAACATCTGTTCTACCAAGAACATATCCTCATATATCAGAACTTCAATTAGCTCTTTCAGTTATGATGATGATCTGCATAGGCTTAAAAAACTTCATGAGAGCGTTGAAAGTTTGCACTAAAACAATCCTTTTAATAGGTTTTCAAGATGGATTTTTTTTTTTTAAAGAGCAGCCGTTTACAATTTTTATTCAACATCTACGTAGATCACAGGGGTAATATTTTTAGGTGTTGAAGTTCAACATATATAGGCCCTACAACTTAGAGGATGCCAGCCTCATGGGAGGTCAGAGGGAGTCTGCTCTGCTCAACATTTATAGGTGTTTTGTAAATCATAATTTCTAAACTGTGGGATGATGTTCAGCGATCTTGAGATCACATAGGTTCTGTCAGGTACTGCAGGAAGATAAGAAAAGGGAAGAGATGGTGGCTACTCAGTATCTAACCAAATTGGTCTGATTTTAATAATAATGATCTAAATATGGGTCTTATCCTTCAGCCTCAATGACCTAGGTCAATATTTTCTGAAGTTGAATGGACTTGCTGCTGGGGTTCTGGATTTTGCTTGTTTGTTACAAGGAAACGTGAAATTTTCTTCCCTGCAGATTATTTTTAATGCGTTTTCTTTGTGGGCAGGGGGAATTATTGTCATTTTCACCGCCAGTCCTTAAATGCTTTATGGATGCTTCATGTGCAATGACAATCAGCTCTAACTGTGCTAGCAAGAGCCTTTACCTAGATTAGAGATCAGGGAGCTGGACAACAAATGGTTTCATTTTTAAACAGAATTTTAAGAAAAAGACTAGATATTCCATGTATGTCAGACTGGGCTGGTTTTGGCTGGGATAGAGTTGATGTTCTTCACAGTAGCTGGTATGGGGCTATGTTTTGGATTTGTGCTGGAAACAGTGTTGATAATGCAGGGATGTTTTTGTTATTGCTGAGCAGCACTTACACAGAGTCAAGGACTTTTCAGTTTCTCACACAACCCCACCAGCGGGGAGGCTGGCGGTGCATGAGAAGTTGGGAGGGGACACAGCCAGGACAGCTGACCCCAACTGACCCAAGGGATATCCCACACCATATGGTGTCATGCTCAGCATATAAAGGTGGGGGAAGAAGAGAGAAGGGGGGGACGTTTGGAGTGATGACGTTTGTCTTCCCAAGTCACCGTTACGTGTGATGGAGCCCTGCTTTCCTGGGGATGGCTGAACACCTGCCTGCCCACAGGAAGGAGTGAATGAATTCCTTGTTGTGCTTTGCTTGCGTGTATGGATTTTGCTTTACCTGTTAAACTGCCTTTATCTCAACCCAAGAGTTTTTTCACTTTTAGCCTTCCTATTCTCTCCTTCATCCCACGGCAGGGGGGAGTAAGTAAGTGGCTCTATGGTGCTTAGTTGCCAGCTGGTGTTAAAGCATGACACAGACTAATCCACTTCATCATGCAGGGATTTTTTTGTAAATGCTCAGCATCTAGTAGCATGGGTTATTTTACAGTTTGCATGTTTGTGAATGGTGTCAGAATGATCATATGTTTTTTAGACATGAGAAAGCCAGCAAAACAAGGTGAATTAAAGTTGGCAAGTAATTCTTATGTTTGAATGCTCTTGAATTTGCAGGTTTATTGCATTTCTGTTGATTTGGTGAAGTATTACAAAAATACTGCTCTCGAGGTTTTTTGTTTCTTTCTACATTAATGTATCTGGGAGTTTAATATGATACTTTTTTTGAAATGGGAGTTTTGCCACACAGTCTTATTTGGAAGAACAGAAGGTGAAGCTTGAGTTAACGCTCTTTCAATCATCTTTCAAATTAATGAGAAAATGTTTCCCATTAAAATCAGTATTTGATTAATTAGTAGTTGACTTACTAGGAAGGAGACAAAGTCAGGAATGTTCTTAGCATGCATTCAATGCAAATCATGGGAGGATAGTGTCAGAGGAAAGAAACCATCAGTGCCTCAAAGGATACTGGTTGTTTCGTTGTAGCACATACTCCAGCAGTCTGTTCAAGTTGGTTTGAATGAACTAATAAAGAAAACAGTTGTAACTTGTAAGTAATTTGAGGCTAATAAGAGCAAACATCCTTGAGCATAAGCATTACGTGGTGTTGCACATAATATGTTGCAGATGGCAGACTACCACATCAAAATAAATGTCAAGGACGTGTGCACATCCTCAGACAATCAGTCTGAGTAACAAATAAATTAGTTTAATTTTATCGTCTTATGTCAAGAGATATGCGGTCCCTGCTGGACCAAAGGAGAGAATGAAAATATATTATTTTTGAAAATGACACAGAGAAATAGGTATCAGTTAGACTTAGTTTTAGAACTTCTGTGTACTGGAGACACTCTTATAAATGGGTACAACACTGACTTTTGGGTGAATTTGACCCCACAACACATTCATTCTTTTCAGACTCTTCTAGTCCAAATCAGAGTTCTAACACAAAGGCAGCATTGCTTATGTTTTCACAGTAGTATTTTAGCAAAGCCTACACATGTAGCGTGCCTGTCACCTTCTCTCTCTTTCACATGCATACATAGTTTCCTGCATCTTGCTGCTTCATAAAAAGATGAACTGTATTTATCTCTATCCAATTTATTGATCTGTCAGACAGCAGCAGAACCATTCAAAAACCTTTCATGTAGTGTATCACTTGCTCATTTATGTGCCCTATAATATCACTGTCTTAATGTTACTAATAGTGTGAATAACACAAAGCAGGTTTATGGTTTCTATTTAATCTGAAATATCAGTGCAAAATGGCCTCAGCTCTAAGGGAAGCAAATGATTGACTGCTTGGTTCTGGTTATTTAAATTAAAATTTTCAAGTGGAAGTAGCAAAGATTGTTGATATATTATCCAGAATTCAGAGGAAATCAATACAAGCCTTAATGGCCTCCCTCCACTGCTCTTTAGCTTGCATTAGTCACATCTTGGGAGAGCATTGTGGCCATCAATCAAGCAAACAAATTACTTTATTTTCATATTGTGAACTTAATCGCAACTCTTGCATAATCTTTCCAAGCTAGTTCTGAAAATCAGCATGAAAAATACAAGAGGAAAAGGCTTCTGAAAGGGTGATAAACTTTAAAGAATATACAACCTGTAATTCAGACACGAGATAAACTTTAGAAAGACAATTTTTGTTCTTTCCAAGAATAGAATGATCTAGATATGTGACCATGCATGTTATTGTGTTGAAACAGGACACCATATATAATGGGAAGAGTTATGCAATAGCAGCCATACAAGAGTAGACTAAGTAGACTTGCTGTCCGATCTCTGAGATCCCTGTGTGTTACAATATAAATACAATACTTACTTGCTTAGAATAAGAAATAGTTTTTTTTAAAATCCAAACCTTTGATCTAATTCATGGCTTACTAGTGACCCTTCATAAACTCATCTATACAGAGTAAAGACGCATTTCAGATTAGTTCTTATAACACTAATGGATCCATCCCAATAAGGTTTTGTTCACTTATTTGCCCAGATTCCTACAATGTGTTTGTAGGGCAGCTGAAGACTGAGCTCATAGCTCCCAGAATGTTGGAAATTATTAGAAGAGGAATAGAGAAGCAGCAGGTCAACACTGTTTCACCACTGTGTTAGTGCTTAATTTATACATTGAATTTTGAGTAACTTGCTAGCAATGAAACGTTTAGCAGCAGGTTTAAAACAAAAGAAATGCAGAGCTGTCTTACACAGTGTAAATTAAGTTGGAGGGTACAATTGTAAGTTGTTAGAAGATTAGACAAGTTTATGGATACCAGGTCCATCAGTGATCATTAAACACGATGATTTGAATGGTGCCTTTACTTCATGGTGACCTTAAGGCACTGCTTTCTCAGGATGGAGGCTATACTTGAAGAAGGATCACCTTATATTTATCTGTATTTCTTATGCTCTTTAAGTGTGGGTTAGCTATTGTCAGAGAGAAAATAAAAGTAGAAGGCTGTTTGGTTTATCTCTGAAACTTACAGCCTTTGGTCCATTTTCTTCTCCATCTATAAAAAATCTTTATCTATGGTAAAAGATATGCCAAGAAAGTAAAACCTTTGGATTTGAGAGGCCAAGATTTGATTTCGAGGTTTAAAGGCGGTTAAGTTCATATTCTGTGGCTGGCTTCTATTTAGACATGTGGAAACTAAAGTTATGTTAAGAAAGATAGCAAGGTTTTGATGTGTATTGCTATTTCCACCCCCCTTCACCCCACCCCAAGTGTTTTATCCAAGAAGTTCAGTATCATAAGACAGCTGAGTTGCATCTGCTCTTAACAGAGCTATGCAGGAAAATAATTTGTTGTATTATCTACAAAATCAATGTCTAATAAAGGACTTCATGTGTATTCAGGTTACTAAGAGAATCTCAAAGTCATTAATCCTGTACCTAGCCGCCTCTGCCCAGATCCTGACAATGATTTTGCGTGAATCTCACTGTCTGTGTCTGTAAGCACAGAGTGTAATACTTCCTAATATTTAAACACCTTGTAGCTTTATGGTGTCCCTCATAGGAACACTCATGTTCTTTGTATGAAGACTGGACGAGAAGTATCTACCAAAACCTTGTTTCGTTTCTGAAAAGGAGAGGAACCTGTGCCAGGGAACCAGGTAGAAGAGGAGATTCCTGGAGCACCAATATCTGGCACATGAGCTCCTGAATTGTGCTCTGAGTTGGGCAGCACTTTCCCTAGACTGGCAGAGATGGAAAAACAAGTAGGCTGTAACCCAATGAGGGGATCTGACCCTCACTTCAGTTTCTTTCCAAAACATTTTTGGGGCAGAATGAGTCTGTATTATGAGCTTCTCATCAACCATCACCCCCAAGACCTTCTCCTCAGGGCTGCTCTCAATCCATTCTTTGCCCAGCCTGTATTTGTGCTTGGGATTGCCCCAACCCACATGCAGGACCTTACACTTGGCCTTGTTGAACTTCATGCAGTTCACGCAGGCCCAGCTCTCAATCCTGTCAAGGTCCGTCTGGATGGCATCCTTCCCTTCAGCGTGTTGACTGCACTACACAGCTTGGTGTTGTTGGCAAACTGATATTTATCTTGGATATTAATGTAAGAAAATAAGCATGAATAATAAAAGCCAAAGCTGCATCTACCATTTTACTTTAGTCCCTAACACTGGGGAAAAGATTGTAAACTGCTTACTCTAGAAAATGAGTATGACCTTCAGAAACTGAACCATGTCCTAAACATAACATGAAGTGACAAGATAAAAGATGAAGAAATGCATTCTGAACAGCACCAGAAATACAAATAATAATATGGGGTTCATTTGTTAATAGTCTGTCCTGCCGTTAAACACAGTTAGTCCTGTTTATATTAAAACTTAAATGTGCAGAAAATGGACCTGTTAATAAATTAAGGTCAGCATAATTTAGTAGTATTGTTTGCTATACACTTGGTTTCCTTGCTAAAAGAAAAAAAAAAAAAAAAACAAACCACAACCCAAAACTCAAAAAAGCAGTGATTTTTTGCAGGACTAAGTGTACTCTCAGCATTGCATTATGGCACAGTGATACTAATATACCTTGGAATCGGAGAGGAATGGCCTTAATCAAATTCCTTCTTTAAACACAACATTTGGTTTGACCATAGTAGTAAGCTAAGGTTAGTGTCATAATAACAAAGTTGTATTTATTTTGTTTGCTGCCCAACCAGAAAGTCCCAAATAAACATTACATATTTAGGATACTATCCTACTTTCACTAAAGTAAACAAATTAGTCTTTTTTTTTTCCTCTGTGAAGAAATGGTGGCATATCAGCATGTTACTCTGGGATCAAAATAGAGATCTTGTCTTTGGTCCTGGGGGACTGATTACCCAAATTTGACTGCACAAAATGTTCAGTTTCTAACAAGAGTTATGCATTATGGTCACATTCCAAATTCCTGATTTAACTAGGTGACTGTTTCTTCCTATTTACCAGTGTAGGTCTATTTTGCAACTGCAATGATATTTTTCATGGCTGTTTTAACTAAGGAAGAAGAAAACTGGTAGAGCAGTATTTTTCCCTGTGAGATTTCTTCTGCTTTTGGTTCTGTCTTTGGTATTTAATTTAGTCATCCTGTTTTGCTGTCAAAGCTGTTATGAGTCTGCTGGGTAAAGTCTTTCTGTCATTTATACTCAAAAAATATAAAAGTGATAAAAAATCCCTCTCTCTCTGGTAATCAGTTTCCCAGATCACATAATAATCTGTGTTAATTATCCCCAACCTTCCCTGCACCTTTACTCTACTGCTACTACATGGTTTAGCCTGTCATAGGCAACTTACGCTGAACTCATAAATTGCAGCAATCTCTCCGTTAGTTTGTACCAGAGGAGTTGCCTGTCACAGCATTTGGCACACCCAGCAGAAATTCTTTGGGGTCTTTTTGTGGTGTCTGAAGAGTATTTTATGCTGTGTTCTGTTCTCTTGCTGTTGCAAAAAAAAAAATAATGGTATTAATAGCTATTGTATCCAGCATAACGACAGAACCATTCGACTCCATTTATTATTACCCATATTACACTGAAAGAACTATATAATTCATTTTCTCTTCAACTTTATTCCAGCACAAGCTTTTACTATGGTGTAAGAAAGGAAGATTTACCCATCTTATCCAGAGAGACGGGTGAAATTCTTAGATTACAAAGAAATTTTGATCTAGCTACAATGATTAATGGCTACACTTTTGCAGTTCCTATATGCTCCAGTGACCTTCAGCCATGCCTGAACCTGTTCTTGGGGTTTTCTGTATGTGAAATGATTTGGGTCTTGAGGACAGTTTTAGAGATAGTCTTTTACACTGAAAATCAAAAACATATTCTTACTTCTCCATCTGTAAAACATGTTAAAAATGCCTCTGGTTTTCATGTGTATTTAAATTCAACAGACGAAAAAAAATGATCACAATATAAAAGCTGTGCCATTACTATCATAACAAAGAGGATGGGTGCCACAGCCACACTCTACACCCTCTTTTGCATATTAGGTTTATTTTCCCTGTAGGCTTTAGTAGATCATTCTGTAGTTAAGGACTGTATCTCTAATTATGAAAGAGAGCTGCAACTCAGCTATTTAAAAGCTTTTTCCTTTTTTTGACATTCTTCAGCCTCTTGTTTCACCTGCAAGAAAATTGATTTGGAAAGACAGTTATTTCTGTCACGATTTCTTACACTCATGATTTAGTGTAGCAAGTAGCATGCTGAGACAAAGTTAACCAGTTATCTACTGCAAACTGTGTGTCTGAATTGACTTAAAAAGCATAAAGCAGTTCAATTGTAATAACTTATCCATGTTTTTCATGACTGAGCATTGTATCCTGTGTATGTGCTTTGTAGATTTTTTTTTTTTTTCCCTCTTTAGGTCATTTTAAATAGTTGATGTAAAAAGCCATTGACTTGACCTCCACATATGTTGGGTTTGAGTATCTGAGTAGATGTGAAATTTGAGTATTTCTTTCACTTAGTGGTAACAGGCATGCGGTAGCTTGTCACAAATAGTCCGAAGAAACCAATTCCATGTCGTCATACCTTCAGCTTCAGAAATAATGCCACTTCTCTGCATTTCTTTTGCCACTCGTTATAGTTACACTCTCTATTCCTGAGTGCTGCAAACTAAAAGGCAAGTTTATTGCTTAGTACCAGTCAAATATGTGTATACACAATAAAATCAAACACATTTCATTCCCTTCCCTCTATACCCCCCAAATGCAGGTGAAAGTTTATTTTTTCAATGTTGAGAGTTAAATAGAATCACAGTGAAAAGCTCTAAGTGAGCCAAAGGATCTAATAAACAAGCAGTCAGTATAACTGTGAAAATTTGGGGGAAGCATGGAGAATATACGCTGCCTAATTTAGTTTCTTAAATGGTGAGGTAAATTCCCTAGGATTATGATAGACCCAAAAGAGGGGGTGAAAGAGAGAGATTCCCTCACAAAGCAGCTTAGAGCAGAGTCTAACTGAAAGATGACAGCAGCAATGATGACAAAAATCTTCATGGATTTTTGTTCCAGTGATTTTGTCAGTATGATTTCCTCTTTACGTACTCTTCTGGTTTACTGGGAGCTCTGACAGCTTGCACGTTTGAAAATGTCTGTTGTTCTGACAAGCTGGATCCCTTGAATACATTACTATGGAGGTAGCTTTCATTTATCTGAGAGAAGTTATAATCAAGTTGATAATTTCTTCCTCTGTAACTGTTACCAGTATGATCGCTATGTTTTCTCATCCTTGGGATGACATTTCAAGGAGACAGGTATTTCACAAGAATCTGAGAAAAGTGTTAGTCATTTTTCTCATTTACAAGGTGGTCTATAATTTGAAAATAGAAGCTTTCCAAGCTAAATTCTTGCATAAGGTTCTATGAACTAGGTAGATTTTTCCCAACCAAATTTAAATATATTAATTAGAAAGCATCTGGAAGCTAGCTCATGAAAATTCTGTTGACAGAAAGCTGAGTGAGACTTTTGCATGTTTGGCTTTGTAAAGCAGAGATGACAAAGGATCCATTTGTGCTCAGTCTGAATGCCAGGTTTCAGAATTAAGCAAATAATAATGTGAAGCCAAACTGAATTGATTATCATTTAGTGTCCTTAGTATGATATGATATTTGTGTGTTTCTTTCACTACCATTTGATTCACAAATCAAATTTTACAGTGTTCTTCCAGAAGCACTTGCAGTCCTTAGTATCAGCCAGAATGATGACCCCAAGCAGCTGGGGAAAAGGTGAGATTCTTGGGGCCAGTGGAATACAGCTGTGCACTGCAGAGAGTGTTTGGTGCCGATTGCCTCCTCAGGGTTTCTAGTCTTAATGTTGTACCACTGAAGTGAAGCACTTCTGATAGAGAGCTTTTAGTGAACCCTAGTTTGTATTTCTGGCCATCTCTGATGGCTGCTGTGGATAATACTTCTTGCTCCTTTGTATGCTATTAAAAAAGTGGCCTTTTTATGACTCGCACTCAGGGGAAAAAAAACAAAACAATTCAGAAAATAGATTCATTCAATTTCTTAATATCTCTGCATCCTGGAAGCTGAAAGAACAGTCCTCCCTGTTTACTGCACCCAGCTCTACAGCACAAACCTATCTGGCCTGAATTTAGTGTTTTGACCTGATAGATAACAATATGCAAATCTCTTACAAATGAAAAATGATACATTCTTTTTAAGCATCATTGGGTATGCCAGTATGTGAAATACCTAGGGATAATTAAACACAGTTTCCTGTCTCCAGAAGTAGAGTTAACCAAGTGGGGGCCAAAGTAGCATGTGAGCTTCTCAAATGACCTTAATTTGAACTCTAAATGCATGGCAGGCTCAGAACATTTCAAGATAAGGTAGTCAACCAAGACTGTTCCTCCCCAGTGCAAGTGAATAGTGTGCAGACATTGAAAGTACATCAAGCAGTCCAGTACTAACTCAGAAAGTCAGGTCAAGTTGGAAACAATTCTACTTTTGAATGTGGTTCAGACTGAAGATAAGTATTTTATACAGCTGTAATTGAAATACCAAACTTTAAGAAGTCAGTCATCAAGAAACCTAATACCATGAATCAAGAACAGAGCAGGATTCTTTCATGGACTTAAATCCTCCTTGAGCTTTTACCATAAGTGAATTTTGTGAGTTCAGCTTCACATCAGGGTGTTCCACTCTTGCTCAGAAGAATACCTGTCCCTGTAAGTTACAGGACCAATTCAGGGACTAAAACAAAGTCTCATTCAGAGTCACTCAACTCCAAAGGAAGTCTGAGTTTGACCATCGATTTCTGTGTGAGCTGGCTCAGACTCTGTGCAATGTGCTGATATGACCATTTAATTGTCAGATTCTGACAGGTGGTCTACATAATACATGCACATCCCCCACAAACCTATCACGTAAAAAATACAAATAGTTGCAGTGTGGTTGCCCCCAGATTTACAGCTTTTGCTGAATGCTAGCAAATTCAGTAAGACTTCTTCCATTGACCTCAACTGATTTGAATTAAGTGCAGAAAGTTATGCCACATAAAATGGCGTGCACTGATATGCCTATGAGTCCAGGTAATTATACGCTGATAGTGATTCTATTCCATTCAGTGTTTATATCTTTTCCTTCCCACCTAGCTCAGTCATTCTAGAACAAAATAATTTTCTCCTGGATTCTGTAACCTTCTTCCTCCTTTCTCATAGAGCTTTTCTGGGGTGACAAGTAGTTAAAATGTAAGTCACCTTTACTATCAAAGAGTTAGGTGTTTTTTCATAGTTACCTGTGTCACGTATTACCACAGAAGTGTGAGTCCAGGTATTTAATGTTCACACAAAAGAAAGCACATTGACTTACCTAGCGTTGGATCAAGCATTATCTCATTAGCATTAAACAGCTATAATGGGAGAAAGATGAAAATAACTGCAGAAACATAAGGAACAACAAAGATGAAAAGGAAGATGTGAGAATGGGACAAAAACGTGGTTCCTTATTTATAGGGTGAACTTAAAAGGTACCCTTCTCAACCTGCCTGGCTTACAATGTATTCAGAAATGGAAGTTAATCAGCAGTTTTTTACATCTGTGCAAGTCTGTCACAGGGATCTGTTATGATAGGTAGCAACTGGCAGGCTTTGAGACTTAAGCGGCAGCTCTTCCATAGAGATGGCTTTTCCCACTAATTCTACTCCATAGCCTCAGTATCTAAGCTTTTCCCCTTGACTCTGATGTATGAACATATTCTTCACTCTCGCTGCTTGAAGTATAAAGATATTATTCCTTTATATTTGGATCAGTTCAAAAATTTTTTGCACCTGATGTGCTTTTCTCTATTACAAAATGTGCCTCATATTGATAACTTCTATTATTTTCCTCTTCTAAGATTAAAAAATGAAATATTCAAAGGCAAAATGGTCCAATCAAAGCTCCGTTCAGTCAAGTAGATGTGTTTTATTGCAATGGTTTGTCAGCTAGTTTGTGTCTGTCTTTAACTTGATTCAGCTTCTGTTTGGTCCTGTTATGAACTAGAAACTTGCTTAATGTTGAGACACTAGTCAATGTGACTCCATTATCTCAAACATCCTCACAACTATTCTAAAATATGCAGTTTCTTTATCACTTTCAGGGTTTTGTAGATGGAAAAGAGTTATTATATTTCTCCCAGAATGGAGAAAATCTAAATGGTGTGAAAGCTGAAGGATTGATTATTGTTCTCAGATTCACTTATATCAATAGTCTCAGAGTTGTTTCAGGAAAGGCATTTGTCTCTTCAGGTTGGATTAGTTTTTTAAGTCCTTAAATTTGAAGAGTCAGTGCAAACAAATCTTCTGCTGATTTCTCATGGATATTAATTTGCAGAATGGTGGCAAAGACATTAATCCAGTGGGATCACTTAGAAATTTCATCTGGATTTGCTGCCATTTTGCTTTGACTTCTTCCTGATCTCAGTCATATTCTGATACGTAGTCTCACTCTAAGAGGAAAGTCAAAAGTATATGAATCAAGGGGCCGCTGGTCAGCTGTTGTATGATTGGAATGTTACAAAGCAAAAGATGTGGTCTCTCTCTAAAACAAGCCAGGTATGGCAGAGTATTTTCTTTATTAGCCTCTGCCAGTCTGATCATTAAGAACTGTCATTAAGAACACTAGTAATTCTGCCAGTGACATTGAGAAGATCTGGGTCAGAAATCAAAAGAATAATCTTCATAATTTCTCTGTATTTGAACACATTATTTGTATGACAACTGAATAATTGCTAGTTTACATTGGTAGACGTGTTATTTTAGGTCAAGCTTGTTGTGTATTCCACTATAATTGAGTAACTCTGTTCCTTTTATTTTAGTTAATTGGAGACATCTACTTTGAGGTAGAAAATGAGTAGAAAATGTTTTTCTCAGTGCTGTGTTGAATGTTTTAGTAAATGACATTCTTGGCAGAAGTTCTTTAACCCTCCACGCTTTCATAACTATTGATCTGTTTTTACAGCATGGAAATTCTGCTGTGGTGATGTTACGTACACAAAAACTCGTGTCATGATCTCTAAGCCATTACTTCTTTTCGCTTAGTTTGTATAAAAGTCATTTGGAATATCTAACTTCAGCTGTTCATGATGTTTGCCTCAGATAACGCTGAGTGATTTAAACACGTTTCAATATTGTAAAGAAAAATATTTAACAGAAATGTACTTGTACAGTATTATATCTGACTTGTCACGCATATTTCCTTGAACTCATTTACTGCGATTCTGGTGGTTTTTTTCTCAGCCATGTTTCACATATTGTGATTTTCCTCTGAATAAAAGAATATTAGCAATTCACATGCATATTTAATATATACAGCTGAATCAATTAATAGGACATTATAAATACTTGAAAATCACCATGAGTTATTTTGAAGTGATGAGAAAGAGGGTAGGAAATCTGTGGCATAATGTGCAAGGGAGAAATGGATTTGTGTGGATTGACTGCTCCCTTCCAGGTACGTTACAGTGTGATATCATCTCTCCAGGCTATACGTGGCAGTTGAGACTTGTTAGTGTTCATAAAGTTGTATCTAGACTTACTGTTTGCCGGTGTGCAGTATTTGTCACTGTTTTTCCTTGTGGTAGCTGTTTTGCAGTACATGTTGTTGAGTAACTCACTGACCTAGAAATCATCCACATGATGCTTGGTGCAATTTGATGACAGAGACTGAGAAAAGTGTGATGTGGGAGAACTCAGGGAGCAAAAGGTCAAACTGATAGTGTTGTGACTTTCACAAATGCCTTCTGGTTTTGGGGTGTACAAAGCTTGTACAAAGGATTTAGTCTGAAGTTAAGATTTCCAAGATGCTAAAGGGCATTAGACATCTTTTATTCATTTTCAAGGAATAGATATAAATCCTGTTAACTGCTTGTTATATTTAAATTTAGATGTCTAGTTCATAACTGTTCTTTGAGAAGTATATTCTAGATGCTTAATATACCTAGATAGTACTAGATGTTAGAATAAAGGTAAAGCATTCTTGAGTTTGTAAAGAAGGTGATTAGGGACTAGGTTGTAAATCTAATCTTAGAGACATGGAAGGTTCCTAGGAATAGTGTTAAGACAAACACAAATTCTTTCACTTATTCCATTTGATTTTTTTTTTTTAAATAGAAAAATTGTTCCCCCTACATTTTTCTAACATCCAAGTGAGTGATTGAGTTGATAGAGAGCTGGCAGGAATACGCTGATGCTTCTTTAAATAGTAGACATTCTGCTACCTCTGTGGCTGTAAGGATTGTGTGAAGGAAATACTAGAATTCTTTTTCAAGACAATATGATTCATGGATCTTTGACAGCCTCTCATGCTCTGCAGCCACTGAATATTCTCCTTTTATGAATAGGAAAGCTAAGCTGAGAAGAATTGTCATGTTGCATCTTTGCCACTTTCGTTCAGAGGAATAATGTGCTTACATTGAGAATACTTACTGAGCTTCCAGATGTATGAAAGGTGATGCATTCCTTCTTAGCATTCCTTCTTGAGATCACTGCTTTGAATTTCAGAGGATATCTGGAATATTAATGAGACCAGAATTTCATGCTCAGTATCTCAAGTTTGGATTCACTGCTCAAGCAGTTATAGTAAACAGTGTGTTTGTTTAGCTGAAGGACACATACCAGTCATAGTTTTCTTGACCAGTGTCATGTTCTATCGCAAGGACACAAGCTTTGGATCCACAGAACAGGCCTTAGTGAAGGGTTTATTTTCCTCTTTGTCAGTTCTATCTCATTTCTCTTTCCTTCATTCAACAACATTTACCTCCATAAATGTCTTTTCTTGGAGACCATGAACCTGCACCAGCTGAGTCAGCCAGTGGTCTTCTGAAGTGTATAGCAGATGAAGAAGTCCATTAAAAGAAGAGCATTCATCATTTCTGAGCACATTCCTTCATGCCAAATAAGAATTGTGTAAACGGGGAAGATTGTTTTTGATGTTTGACCGCCTCATGGTTTTTTAACTGTCAGGCCATTTTTCTCTCTTGGATCACTGAGTATTTATAACATCTAAATATAAAGCAAAAAAATTGCTTCCAAACATATGTTTATATGTGTGTCTGTATTTGTATGCATACAGTAGCTTATGCTGTTGTCACGTAAACAGACTATTCAGCTATCATATTATGCAGTTGAACGATAATTGCAGTGCCAGGAATTAGGGGTTATTTAAAAGGTGAACGGGTAATGGTGAAATGGCTTAGAAGAGCATGTTAAATTCATAATGGTCATTCACATAAATAACACTTTACCATTTCCTATCTGTCATCCTCTGTGAAAATTTGTGGTACCCTTTGATCAGATGACTTGTCCTTGAAGTACAGTTAGCATTCTAGTGTGAAATATCAACTATTCTGCTGACAGAATGAGTTCAGTCAGCAAGCATCAAACACTCTGTATAGCACTCATCATGGGAACCGAGAATAAAATAGTTTCAGCCCTCAGGCAGAGCAACTTGCGCTAGTAAGTGTTGTATAAGGATTATGAAAGCCTTAATATGTAAAAATTAATTAATGATGGTGGCACCAATATTATTAGTTAATTTATTTTATCAACCAAAGCAATGAATTGTGGTTACCTGACAATCTTGCCAAAGTAGTCACCTCATTGTTTAGGAAACTGCTTTATTCCTCTCCCCCTCCTTATTTTTTTATTAGAGTAATTTTTGCAAGTAATTCCTGACATTAATTTTAAACATATTATTCTCCCCAATTTTACATTTTTATATAGTTAGATCTGTATTGTAAAGGGAAAAACTGACTGATAGTGCTGATTGCTATTATGGTAAAAGATTTGAAATGAAAGAAAATTAACATAACATTTGTATCTTTTCTAATAGAATATATAAATAAGTTGGGTGATATCTGTTCAGGTTTTAGAGTTCTGACAGTTGAACGAAATGAGTATCCATTCCCCACCCATCAGTCAGAGAATATCTCTGTAGAAGCTCTCCAGTCCTATCATGTGGGTATAAATTTGGTTGAATTGATTGACCTTTCCTATGAAGACAGGCTGAGAGAGTTGGGGCTCTTCAGCCTGGAGAAGAGAAGGCTCTGGGGAGACCTTCTAGCAGCCTTCCAGTACCTGAAGGGGCTACAGGAAAGCTGGAGAAGGACTTTTTACAAGGGCATGTAGTGACAAGACGACGGGGAATGGTTTTAAACTGAAAGAGGGTAGATTTAGATTAGATATTAGGAAGAAATTCTTGACTGTGAGGGTGGTGAGACACATGAACAGGTTGCCCAGAGAAGCTGTGGCTGCCCCCTCCCTGGCAGTGTTTAAGGCCAGGCTGGATGGGGCTTTGAGCAACCTGGTCTAGTGGAAAGGTGTCGCTGCCCATGGCAGGAGGATTGGAACTAGATGATCTTTAAGGTCCCTTCCAACCCAAACTATTCTATGACTTCAGGCAGAACAGTGTCATCTTGATGCATGTAGGCCCCGACTATGCTGTGGAGCAGCTGAACTCTGCACGTTACCTCATAGCTTTCATGCTTTCATCTTTCACAAGTACCTTCTGGCTCAAATATCTGATCTGCCTTTGTGTGAAAATGAAGGCACACACACTGTATAATCCTGACTCTTACTTCCCAACATGGAAACAAAAGTAGCTCCAGCAAACATTTGGAGTCAGGAAACGCTTCAACTACCTACGGTGTAGCCTTATCCTTAAAGTTTGTTCTGTCCCTTTACTTTTTCTAAAATAGATTTTAGACTGATGACAATTAAAGCTGGCTGAGGACTGAGCTTGAGGAAGCCTATGCTGCTGCTTGTATGGAACAAGGAATGCTCAGAACACAAAGAATTTGGTTGTTTGAATACAAAGTAAGGATGATTGTGTTTTAAGTAGAGAATCAGTTACTCCCTTAATGGAATTGGAAGACTTTCATATATACTCCTTCTACAAGCATTTAAAAAGGGAGATTTCTTGACTACGTAGAATACTTTGCATGAATGCAGACCATGTGTCAAAGCATAAACACTTCAATGGGAGCTATGCTGCTTTCAAGACTGAATGCAGGCTGTTGTGGATTACTGAAGATTTTATTCTTCCATCACTGTTCAATCAAACATGAAATGAGAAAAAATTCTCTTGAATTGTTGAAATCATTATTCTGTTACATGCAATGAACTTTTATTCTGATATGAGCTCCAGTTCTTCTTTTGTATGGTGAAGTAAGAATTGAGTAACGACTTTATGCATAAGCTCTTACAAATTAAAAACATAACAAATGCAAGTAGATCAAAATATACCCTTCACTTTATTAATTCAATAGACGTTTACTTGTTATGCTGATACAGATACATACATTAGAAGGTCTAAATATCTGAGGGTGCACTTTTCTATCAAGTATGAAATGGACTTAGATATTATGAATATGTTAAATCCTCCAACTTCACGTTCAGCTAATGAATAGATCTTAGATGAGCTCTATGAATTTTGCCACCAGCAAACAGATCCCTTTCTTTAGATGCGTGGATGACCCTTAGCAGAAAGTTGTTTTTTTTTTTAAAACAGTCATCAATTTCTATAATAGGTTAATAAACTTATGTTGATAAAATAAAATAAATAATCTATTGATTTTATGCATTAGAAGTGTATTCGTCTTAGTTTTTTGTTCCATTTTCAGAAAATGAAAGAACAGTTTATGAGCTTACTCAGTAGGGTATTGGTACATTGTTTCTACTGAGACTTAATTTTATTTTAAGGAATGACACGTATATCTGTGACACTACTCGGATATCAGGAGCCCATCCAATTGTTCCCATAATTCCTAGATGGCATGAGACATTCTGCTGATACTGATTTTTCAGGTTTTTTTCCTCTTCCTTCCACAGTAGCAATTGAAGTGAGGAACAAAACTAAGATCTGACAGTTCCCACAAAAATTCGTTGCCTGCTTTCCTAGTGACTCTCCCCCAAAAAGTCTATAATAGAGATGAAAAGGGACGCACTAACTAGCGTGACTATGCTCAGCTCCCTGTGATGCTAATCACAATTATCATCATGTCTTTGAAAGGATAGTTACAGGGCTGAAAGGATGTGTCAATCCCCACTCAGATACAATAGCTGTGAAATTAACAATGGATAGAAATTATTTTCTTAAATCATAACATATTCATTATTCATGTTATTCGTCATAGTGAGATGAACTTAAGTAACAATTTATTGTTGGAATAGTTTTCTGTGGAGGCAAGATATAATTTTGGCCACTCTTTTAAACAACAATATCTTTCTTTAGTGACTGCCGATAGTTGAATTGCTTAAACTTCAGTTCCTCATAGTCTGAAACAGTCCAGGTCTGGGGAAATTTTCAGGAATGAAGCAAGACTTCTGTTTTATAGGTAACTTTCCACATGATTAAGGGACAACAGAAGCTTGTTTTTCCTCTTGTAAGAGGCTAATTCCACTGCAGTAATGCTGATTATTTTAATACTGTTAATATTTAATAAGTGTTAAGTGTTTTAGAAATTTAAAGCCTGGAGTATGTGTCCTTTTAGCTAGATTTCATGTACATAAGCCAGTCTTATTACTACAACAATTATAATAATATATGGGTCAGATTCTGCATTCATTCAGGCAAAGCTCCCATTGACTTAGTGGTATGGGTTCAGACTCTGTGTATGGTATGTGTGTAAGATTAATACCTGTATAGTTTTTTCGGACAAAAGCTCCATTAAATTTTCCTGGTGTGACTTAAGCTCACAAAAGGATGAAAATTCTCAGTGTTAAGCTTCTAAGACTTTGCTGCAAAAGGGTGACTTGAAGTTAAGTTGAAGTGGTTCCCTATTGTGCCTTGATCCTGCTTGTGAATGTCTGTGTTTTTGTTGGTGCAGACAAAAGTTAAAGTGAAGCCCTTTTAAAAGTTGGGAGGGAGAAAAGAAACCCTAAACTTTTCTAGGGCTATGAAAGTAAAAATGTCCACACTGGCTGAGGTTTTCAGAATCAGAAAATTTCACAGAATCACAGAATCACAGAATGTTAGGGATTGGAAGGGACCTCGAAAGATCATCTAGTCCAATCCCCCTGCCGGAGCAGGATTGCCTAGACCATATCACACAGGAATGCATCCAGGCGGGTTTTGAATGTCTCCAGAGAAGGAGACTCCACAACCTCTCTGGGCAGCCTGTTCCAGTGTTCAGTCACCCTCACCGTAAAGAAGTTTTTCCTCATATTTATGTGGAACCTCCTGTGTTCCAGCTTGCACCCATTGCCCCTTGTCCTGTCAATGGATGTCACTGAGAAGAGCCTGGCTCCATCCTCATGACACTTGCCCTTTACATATTTATAAACATTAATGAGGTCACCCATCAGTCTCCCCTTCTCTAAGCTAAAGAGACCCAGCTCCCTCAGCCTCTCCTCATAAGGGAGATGTTCCACCTCCTTAATCATCTTCGTGGCTCTGCGCTGGACTCTCTCTAGCAGTTCCCTGTCCTTCTTGAACTGAGGGCCCCAGAACTGGACACAATATTCCAGATGTGGCCTCACCAGGGCAGAGTAGAGGGGGAGGAGAACCTCTCTTGACCTGCTAACCACACCCCTTCTAATACACCCCAGGATGCCATTGGCCTTCTTGGCCACAAGGGCACACTGCTGGCTCATGGTCATCCTGCTGTCCACTAGGACCCCCAGGTCCCTTTCCCCTACGCTGCTCTCCAACAAGTCTGTCCCCAACTTGTACTCATACATGGGGTTGTTCTTGCCCAGATGCAGGACTCTACACTTGCCCTTGTTATATTTCATTAAATTTCTCCCCGCCCAACTCTCCAGCCTGTCCAGGTCTCTCTGAATGGCTGCGCAGCCTTCCGGCGCATCAGCCACTCCTCCCAGTTTTGTGTCATCAGCGAACTTGCTGACAGTGCACTCTATTCCCTCATCCAAGTCATTAATGAATACATTGAATAGTACTGGTCCCAGTACCGACCCTTGAGGGACTCCGCTAGACACAGGCCTCCAACTGGACTCTGTCCCATTGACCACCACTCTCTGGCTTCTTTCCTTCAGCCACTTCACAATCCACCTCACTACCCGATCATCCAGACCACACTTCCTCAGTTTAGCTGCGAGGATGCTGTGGGAGACCGTGTCAAACGCTTTACTGAAATCGAGATAGACCACATCCACAGCTTTACCATCATCTATCCACCGGGTTATGTCCTCATAAAAGGCTATCAGGTTGGTTAAGCATGACTTCCCCTTGGTGAAGCCATGCTGAGTGCCCCTAATGATCCCCCTATCCTTGATGTGCCTAGAGCCAGCACCAAGAACAAGTTGTTCCATCACCTTTCCGGGGATGGAGGTGAGGCTGACCGGTCTATAGTTCCCCGGGTCCTCCTTCTTGCCCTTTTTGAAGACTGGAGTGACATTCACTTTCCTCCAGTCCTCAGGCACCTCTCCCATTGCCCACGGCTTAGCAAAGATGATGGAGAGTGGCCTAGCAATGACTTCCGCCAGCTCCCTCAGCACCCGCGGGTGCATCCCATCAGGGCCCATGGATTTATGGACATCCAGGTTGCTTAATTGGTCCCTGACCCAGCCCTCATCTACCAAGACAGATTCCTCCTCTATCCTGACTTCTTCTGGGGCCTCAGGGGTCCGGGGCTCCTCAGGACAGCCAGTAGTAGTTGGTAGGTACTGAGGTAACAGTAGCTTGTTCGTAGGGTCGTCTTATAAATATTTATACTTTCATAAATAGTTCAGAGGAAGTTGCTGTGGAACCAATCAGTAGAAATTGATACAGGGAAGAATTTTTAATTCATCCCATTTAAGTGAAGCTCCTCCATCCCTACTACAGTTAAGGAACAGAATTTCTTTTTAAATCAGATATAATTACATTGTATCAGTTTGAAATGGCTGTGCCATGAAGACTGCATTAGGAGTTCAGTGTTGCATCTAACCTAAAAAGTGATTCTATACATTCAGAATATATTAGATAGAATAGAATAGAAAATAATATAGTGTTTAAGATATCTCACAGTTACTGATTCAAACTCATCCTCACATTCAAACAAAGTTAGAATTTAATTTTATTTTTACTTTTTCTTCCCAGTCTCCTTTTGAAAACATATACTGTGAGCTTACAATTGAGCAAATGAAATGCGCTTTGACAACCTGTGAGTCAAACTAAAGGGATGCTTATTATGTTGCACATGAAAAATCATTCTTAATAGATTTTTCATCAAGAATACCAAAGTGACAACTGTGACTCAACCTTAAAAGCAGAAGTAGAGAGAATACAGGGAAAAAACATAATGCTAAGTGCAAAATGCTCTTTCATGCTGCTGGAAATAGCTTCTCCACTTCTCCTTTTTAAAATAGCTCATCTGTTGGAAAGAACAATTTGAGTATTCAACCTTTAAGCCGATGCTTCTTTTCACGTAGAAGCAATCAATTGATTGGATTAATTTAATTTAATTTAGAGCCATTAATTGTTTAAGGGGTCTCATTTTATGATCTAGAACATTATTTTCATATTCTAAAACAGATTGTCATTGACTTCTTTATGATGAGGAATTTGTCTTAGTGTCAATTCATCCAGCTGACTTAAATTGCCTATGCTGGATTGACATATGGCCTCCTAAAATTATTTTACTTGTCTGATGACATTATTTCCTAATTTGCACTTGGGAAAATTTGGAGAATAGATTCTGATATCTTAGAAATGCTTTGGAGTCCCAGTACGCTTCAGCTGTTGCATGGAAATTACAGACAGTTGCAAATAAACTTGACTGTGTCCTGAAAACTGCAAAATGAGAACAATCAGGCACCCTTTATTTTGTTTGCTTCTTCAGCAAAACCTGAGAAATAAAAAAAGAACTTTGATGTTCAGCAGCTTAGTGAATATGACATTAAAATCACTGTTTATATGCAAAGATAAGCATAGCGAAGTTTCTGTTCTTTCCAGTAAACAAATGAAGAGCCTGAGTTTAGCTCTGTTGCATCAGTAACCTGAAATACCATTAATTTATTTCTTTGTGTAATAGTATAGGTATCTTTCTAACTAGGCTGGAGAACAGCTGCTATGATGTTCATTATTACTGAGTATTGAAATCTGAATGAGTCTTCCACATGCTACAAATGCTAACCGACTTCATAAACCATGTATATTACTGGAGCTAGTGGCTCCACCATTTTTCTGCGGTCACACTTCAAGTCTTGAACCACAGCCAAAGTATGTGTTGAGTTAATATATAATAATAAGTAATGCTGCTTGTACTTCAAACTATATAAAACCATCTAAAACAAGCTAAAGAAGATCATACTATGTCTCACTTTATCACTTACTGCTATCGATTGTTGTAAAATAAAGAAGTAGTAAGTGCAATTTCTGGAGATGAAAATATATCCTAAAAGATTTCATTGGCCAATACTTGTCAAATATCAGGATAATGCTTCCATTAGATGGATTTTTTTTTTATTATTTCTTTTATGAAAACTACATTTTCTTGAAATATATAATGAATTTACTTCAATGTGTTTGAGTAGAAATGCAATTTTCTGAGACTCTGTCCCAAAAATTTTAATACTCACAAGATTCACCTTAAAAATCCCAAGGTTTTAGACATATTAATTGAAGTTCTTCAGAATGAAACAACCTCATTGAAAGCTTTTATTAAAGATCACTAAATTATAAGATAAATACTGTCAGTACGTCCTTTTTATAAAAGTACTTCTTAAAGTGAGATAAAGACCATTTGATGGCAAAGTCTGGAAGCCCTGTACAGAATAAGAAAAGAAGAAATAAATGTGGTTTGACCATTCATTTTTCCACCTTCTTGTGGCAAGTTCTTGCATAAAGCTTAAGGGACAGATCCTGCACTTCCTTACACAGGTAGTTTTCATTCATGGAAGAATTTCTTTTCATGTCATGGGAGCTACTAATTTGAATGAAGGCTATTTTGTCTTTTATGTGAAAGGTTTTCCGTGGATGAAATATCTTTGGAAGCAGGACAGGTTGAGAAATACTTTTACCTCATTATTGTCTTGGGAGAGACAAAATTAAAGGTTCTGATATTGTGACTTTGAGTGCAGGAATAATGGCATTAAGAGTGCCAGGCATAAAGTATCATATTTGGACACGCTCCTGAGAATGACAAAAATGAAAGTCAGAGCCTGGATGGATAAAGCACATGGCCTGTGATTTGGCTATGGAGAACTAGATAAATGAAGTTTGTGAAATGGTTTAGTTAATTTATTAATAGATAAATAAAATAATTTAAAAACCTTGATTACTTTTTTACCTTTGCATTAAAGTGAACTTAATTGTATTGGCATCAGGAGTGAAAAGAAGATTGTCATATCTAAATATTACATGGCTAATCAGACCCTCACAAAACTGTCCTTGTCTGATAACCAGTCCAGAGAGATACTTAAGTAGGGGTCACAGCCGAAGTTGTAGCCAGACCTCTGATCTGCTGATTGACAACCCTGTGGTAGAAAATAATTACATTATGTAAGCATAGAATAAAGTATAAACACTGCTCAGTGTATTTATAATTATATCTTGACCCTTAACATAAGAGTAGGAAGAGAAATTGTGTCCTGTCTCACAAAGCTTCTGATAAATATCTACAAAACCTGAAACTAAAAGAGTTTTAAAGAAACGTGTGTGCTGGAGGAAGATGGATGGAACAGAAGACAGAAAGGAAAAAAGAAACAAACTGGTTTGTACACATGCAAACTTTGCTGTAATAAGACTCTACACCGTGATATATTGAACTATATTTGGGTTGTATCTGTGTGGACAGCTGCAGAAACTGAGTTCTGCTGCTCCCATTTTAAGCAGCCTGGATGAAAGACAGCTGCAGTCTCAAAGACACCTATGTTTCTGTGCTTGAAGTAACAGCTTTGTAATAAGTATTCTGAAATATAGGACTCATGTCTGAGCTCTATAAAGCTATTCCTAATCTATGCAAATAGTATACCTTGGACTGTAAACAGTATCCCCTTAAGTAGTATTTGAGACTATGAATTTCATAATATAAACAGGTCTATGTAAATCCCTCATTACTATTAATTTTGTGCATGTATCTTTTAATTTTCCTTTTTTAATTCCTCAGAGCTTGCATAAGACAGTGCATGTTTATTGAGCTTCTATGTAGATAAATCTAAATTAGAAAGTGCTTTGTATCCCACAACAGTGTTCATTTTCTTCAAAATGTTTTTGGATATGCATGCTCAAAGAATAGTCATTCTTTTTTAATCAGGAAATAATTTAAAAATAACATTCTGATTCTAATAAGTTGTACAAATGAATTACTACCTTTTGCCCTTTGTGGTAAGATTCATGGGTTTAGATTCTTTTTTGTCAATGATATCCCATCATTGTAGCAGTCAATTTTGCTTCTTTAGTGTTAGTGTTTCATGGGGCATGATTTTTACCTGTAGTTACCAAATCCAAAATCCTACAGCTTCCATCGTAGAAAGCACTACATGACCAAACATGGGTCTATGGCAACTTAATTAGTAACAGTGAAAGAATGATGTCTGATGTAGATATGAAGGTTTGCAGTAAAGGGAGAATAAGTAGGCTCCAGTGATATAATATGCACTTCAAACTGAATAGAGTATTTTTAAATAAAATTTTACTTTGGGTTTTTATTTTCTCAGTTAGGTCTATTTTTATTTATTACTTTCAGATATTTCTAATTAAAGTTTAGTTCTATTTAACTGCAATTCAAGAATTGATTCGAAGCACTTAATATGTTAATTACCAAATCTGGTCAACTTTAGTATCAGGGTGTGATATATTTATACTGTGAGTTTTGTGCTAGATTGTACTTCATACAGTCCTGATATAAGTACTGTAGCAACAGGGAAATATATACCCAAAGTAAAATAACCAGAGACACAGCGAGGATAAATGACTTAACCAAAATTATCTGTGGTGGGCATGATAAATATAGTTCTTTACTCTTTTTTTGACTATATATAAGGTCTCTTTAAGAGTCTAGTCTTCCCCTCCAAACATTTTTAAATTATGTAGTGAAATCTGTTTTCCACATTTATCTTTCTGTCCTTCTCTCTCAGCATAGGAAATGGCCTATAGTTTGGTCAAGTTGGCTTTTGCAGCTTCCTGGGTGTAAACAATATGCAGGAAAGGAGGACCGGGATCCCTGGACAGGCTTTCTGCCAGAGCTGGTGGAGTAGATGGACCTCCTGGCTTCACTCGCATTCCTAAGGGAGGCTTGTATTCAAGCTGCGTGCTCTAGCCTGGAAGCTCCATCCCTTGCCAAAGTGAGACAATATTTTGAGATCCAGTTATGATGAAACTAAATTATCTCCCCTGATCTCGCTAAAGTGTGTCATCCTAAATCAGAAAAGATAAATTTGGCCACGTCCTATAATTGTAGTTTTTAGCTCTGATACTTTTATCGGCCTCAGATAAAACAGAGGGAACATTTTCATCTCCTTCTCTGAGAAAATGAAATGTCCTTGAAAGCATTTTCATTAGTGCTCTTCCTTCTTTCCCCTTCATGCATTTAAACAAGCTGACACCTTACGGAGTTCTGCTCTCAGTAGGGGGATTAGAATGGCTCCCAGATTCCACATCTGCACTGCAATCCTCCTGCAGCTGAAACGTTTGCCACACTTTTTACCAGACATCAGAAGAAAAGCCCATAATCAACTTTCAGTGACACAGGAAAGTGAAG
The DNA here is from genome assembly GCF_013368605.1 of Nyctibius grandis. Classification (NCBI taxonomy): domain Eukaryota; kingdom Metazoa; phylum Chordata; class Aves; order Nyctibiiformes; family Nyctibiidae; genus Nyctibius; species Nyctibius grandis. The sequence continues at coordinate 11,782,146 of NC_090670.1, forward strand.
AGTGAGCCTGATTCAGATATCCTTAAGTCTTTTGCTGCATACAGCTTCCACCGGATCCTTTTGGACAAGGTTTTGTGACAGAGGGTGTCAGATGCCAGGGCTCCCTTAGTCTTTCTGAGTAGCTATGGGCAAGTGATCACCATTTGCAGAGAAATGACATCTTGAATTTTTGTATCTGGCTTGACTATTCTCCTTGTGTCTCCCACTGACTTGACACATCCACTATTGTTATTTCATAAGCTGCACAGTTTAGCATATAAATAGAAAATAGTTTTTCAATGTACCTTTGTTCATTAATGAGCCAATTAATCATTAAACAGCTTTTCTCCCCTTAGTAAAATAGGAGCATTGAGATATCTACCTCTGGCTTTGTTGGGAGCTGCCCCAGATATGTTCATAACATTTTATTTACAACATCCTTTACAGCTGATAGTGCAATAAGGCATTGCTACATTTTGTTTTATTAGTCCACTAATCTGGCAGTTCTCAAGCATGATTCACACCATTTCTTGGCAGTGGGTTAGTAGATAGGTCTATCAGCAAGGCTTCATTTGCTTTTCTCAAATCTGCCGCAGTGCATATATTACGTACTATGGAATATTACAGATAGCAGAACTCTCCCACTAGCTCAGGTTTCATGCCTCACGTAGCTGTTCACCTCTCTGAATTCTTGTTAAACTTTGGAATTTTGCTGTAGGCTTCCATGGGTTTAATTACGTGTTTCACAATCTGCGTCATAAACAAGATTCCCAGAATATCGTTGGAGTAATGAAATGGCTCACATGGGAGGGATCCCACTGAAGGTGGGTTGATTCTGGTAGTCTGCCTCTGGGCCAACAGCACACAAAACCATGATATTTTTCCAACTCTGTTATCAAGGGTCCTGACCTCTCCAACTATTTATTGCTCTTGGGAGGTATTATGATCTGTTTCTAACCTAGTTAACTAAAGACAAAGAGGAACTGGGATGAAAACTTCAGGTGGCCAAGACGCATTACAGTAAATTGGAGTTTACTCCAAAGAATGCAGACCTGGTGATAACTTTTAATCTTTCTTCTCATGTTTCCTTCTTTTCCTTAATGCCACCTTCTGAACTGCTGCAGGGCTGAGATGGCAGCAGAAGGTGCCATCATGTGCTTGGTTTGCTGATGCTTCATCATGGGGGAGCAGTGGAGAAGTAGGGGTCAGCAAGCTGGGTCCCAGGCGCTGTGGGGCTCTCGGCAGGAGCTGCTCAGCGGCAGTTAGGAGGGCCGGGCCCTCAGGCAGGAGGGCAGCAGCCCAGGCAGGTGGGCTGTTGGCATGCATTTGGGGTGACAGAAGAGGGAGGCTTTGGCAGGAGATCAGAAGAGCCTCTGTGGTTCCAGAAGCTTTCCTGAGCCTGGGCTGGTCTGACTGGTGGGCACAGAGCAGTGAGCGCCTCTCTTGAAACCTTTTATTTATCTGGGCTTACATGTTGCATCTGATGTATCTTATTCTAATCTGCTGGTTTACGTTCTGTTAAAACGCAGCTTTAGTGGTATAGAGCCTATAGGCTTGTGGTTAGAAGTTTTTCCTTAAAGAGGTAGGTGGGAGTACTGGGTGCCTGGTGATCCTGTCATGAAGAGAGGGTCCCAAAATAAATATTCTTTCTTCCTTCTCTGTAATAACGATGATAATAAAGCTGCTTTTTTTTCTGTGATTTCAGGTCTCTTATCTAAGAAATCTATCTGTGAAGTAGTCAGTCTGTTATCAGACAGAAATCTCTTTTGATCAATTAATTTTTTTATCAAAAGATAGTTATTCTGGGGCAGACTGTCTATCTTTTAATTAGCAGAAAAAACATCAAAGGTTTTGGACTCCATCCAGCATAGAATAAGGGCATTCTGAAATCTCAGAGAATTTAGCAAGAAAACTGCCTCAGTCCAAAGGGAAATTCATGGCCAAATGAACGTGCTGACTGAGGAATGGCACAACTCGCTGGGAGGAATCAAGGGGAGAGGAAGACTTCTGAGGAGGAAGGATGATGTGAGTTAGAGCATATATCCTTCCCATGGCAGAAGTTTTGCCTGAGGAGCTGAACTTCAAAGACATTTCCTGTAGATAGCCTTCCACGTCAGGCAGTGGCTGAGGAAAAATCCTGGGAGGAAGTTGAAAGAAAATAATCTTTTTCAGGGGTAAGAGAGTCAATGGCAGCTCTGACTCACTGAGTCTGAGTTTTTTATTTGTTTGTGAAGAATAGCTTACATAATAATGAAATTGATTTTGTGTCACTTTTTTTTTTGTCTTCTGGCACTTTGGGCAGTAGTTCTTCAGACTGTAACAAAATCACATATACTTTTCCAGGAATTAGTAATTAGAGCTGCTCAAATGGTGGTGAGGATAGAAGTTGTTTTGGAACATCTTGATTATTCTGAGAAGAAGGCAAGCTCATAATTGAAATAATTTGCAAATATAAAAATAAATAAATCCTGTCAATGGCCCAGGGAATATTGACTTAGTAGCTCAGTTTAATGATAGAGCGATTTAGGCTAAAGTTGAAAAGTTGATCAGCAACAGCTAATGGAATCAGCAAGCTGAGAGAATGAAACAAGGAGTTTTTGGGAAATGTATACAAGTTTCATTTCATTTGTTTAAAGATAGTGACTGGCCTGGAAATGTGATACCTACTGATTCAGCAGCAATGATGATCAGAGATGGAAGCAAAAAAATGAACTATTACACAAATCTCAGGAAACATTTATGAAGTTATTTGGAAAAGAAAGTGCATCTATAAGAGTTATGGAATGAGAATGGTTTTTCTAAGATTCATCAGTAGAGTTAGAATTGATGAGTTCAGATAGGGACTTGAGGACGTGCCTGTGCAGACTACATTCACAGCTCACAATGGGCAAGGTTGGGGTTTTTTCTTTTAATGATTTTGTCACACAGAGGCAACAAGGAAAAAGTTTAGTTGAGTTATAAGAAAAAAGGGGCTTATTTTATTAGGGAATAAAATAACTGAAAGAGGCAGAAAAAGGAAATGAAGAGAAAACACCTAAACCCTTCAGACAGTGGGGTTACTTCCTCATAGGAAACAACTATGAGAGTTAAAGTGTATCAGTTGTATACAGGAAGAGTGAGAGTCCCCGAAGAGGCCAAACTCTACTCTCCTGAAGTCCATTATCAATATAATTCTAGCTTCTGTGTCACTTCTGACCCCCCTGCTCTAAGTTGTAAAGCAATATCTTGTAGAACATACCCTTGTGGGTTTTATTACGGACTTTCGATACAAACTGTTAACATCTCTTATTTAGTTGTTTGGATTTGGTTGTCTTCAATCTACTGTTGTTTTCTTAGGAGGATGTTTATTCTAGGTAATTATATTCTCATTTTATGAGAGAACACATGGGTAAGACCAGATCAGGACTACTGCATCCAAGCTAAGACATCTCTACCTGGTAGTGACATATTTTTTTGAAAGTAGTCAAGCAAAATCTGAAGAGAACTGAGGCCTTTATTAATGTTATAGAGACTCTGGCCATGCTCCAAGAAACAAAACACCATTAAAGAAAGGCCCATGTGACTTTCCAAGGTTTTCAAATTTCTATGTGCCTGTTGTGTACCAGTGGACATTTGATGAATGAGAGAAAGTGGACAAATTCCCCAAAACAGGCATTGGTTAGAGGGAAAAATGCCATTAGTAAGGCTTTAGTATTAAAATGTTGTACCTCTGCAGAGCAAATAGAAAAATGGTGTGCTATTCTACAAGGGTGCAGAGATGCAGTGTTAATGCAGAGGCAGAATGGAGCTGTCACAGTCGCAGAAAAGTCATAGCTGTGGTAAAAGGCAGACTGTTACATTTTTTGGACTAGAATGATTCCATTCATTTACCTTTTTGTAATGGGGACATGCTGCCTGATCACAAGTTACTAAAAAGCATGACAAAGAAGCCACTACAAAATTCCAGTAACCAACTAAATAACTTGCTGGTGGTGCTGCAAGTTCACAGTGATAGGGTAGGGTATTGCCTTAGATGATCACTTTTAACGATGAATAAACTGAGTTGGATATGCCTTCCAGAGTATATAACAGATAGAACTCAAAGATGGTACACATCAGCTTGTCACAGTACATTTGTGTCTTTAAATGAGACATTTTAATCAATCACTGCCATAAACAGGATAGGGTGTTACAAGCAGTGAAATCATTCAAATGTGAAAGCTGGCCACAGCAAATGACAGGATGTTTTCTGTCTTGATGTCAAGAGATGAATAGTCTGTGGCTGCAGAATAGGATGTGTTGTAAACTGGGTAATGCTAGTAGATTTAAGAGCTCACAGTGTAGAGAAATACATTTCACAGATGGCCAGGACTAAGGTGAGTCAAGGAGTATATCTTACGGCTAGCTGTGAATCCCTAAGGGCATGCATAAAGCAGTATGACTCGTATAAAAATTACAGACTGATGGGGAAAGAGATCATCCAATCCCATAAAATACTGTCCTAAGTTTGAGTCTAATCTTTTTCCTCTTTGTTCTCTTTTAATGATGGAATCTATGTTCTGGAACATTACTTCTCCCATTTCTGGAAGAGGAATTGTCACTCAGACAATGCTATGATTAGAAAACTAGAAGTGTGTATTGCAGTATAAAAGTTAGCTGACACTGACTATTTAGACAATGAGCTACAGTTCGCTGAAGCAGAGTTCAAACAATTCAGTGCCAACAAGGAGGTAAGATGACTTCCTATGAGTACCCACAGAGCAATGCGAAGAGAGATTGTCAGCAAAAGCCATTCAGACAGCTGATGGAAATGTCAAAATAGAAAGTAAGCCCTACTGCCTTGTTGGACCACACCTTCTGCCCCCAGGTCACAGAGATTTAACAGTCTGGAGAACATTAAAACCTAGTACACAGATGCATGAGTGAAACCTACTCAGACAAGGAACCTGATTTAGCCTGGATCCCTGGCCATCACAGATGGGAGAGAAAGTTTAGGTTAAATACTCGAGTTGGGACATGAAACAGTAACAAATATTATCACAGAATCACAGAATGTTAGGGATTGGAAGGGACCTCGAAAGATCATCTAGTCCAATCCCCCTGCTGGAGCAGGATTACCTAGATCATGTCACACAGGAACGTGTCCAGGCGGGTTTTGAATGTCTCCAGAGAAGGAGACTCCACAACCTCTCTGGGCAGCCTGTTCCAGTGTTTGGTTACCCTCACCGTAAAGAAGTTTTTCCTCAAATTTATGTGGAACCTCCTGAATGTTATGTATAGGAAGATGTAGATCAGATCATAAGAGGGTACTTGTCAACTCAAGACTGTAATGGAGATGAAAATGAGGACAGCTGTGAAGTACTGTTGTACAGCTGATACACCCAAACAGAGAAGACTGATGCCAGGATCAGAATAAGTCTTAGCCTTCGGTTGATTTGAAGAAAAACTGGTTGATTTGAAGTAAGACTCGCATAAGCAGCAGTGATGGAAACTAGAAACCGATTCTAAACCAGTGTTTTAGAGACTGTGATGCCTATCAAGCCATACTAAGGATCATATAGTTCAAATATGTATTGTAATAATAATCTCTGACAATCCCTGAACAAGCAAATCAGCTTTTTAAGTAGCTGCTATTTACATTGTTGAAAGATGAAGGGACCTTAAATGTCAGAAAAGATGAAGGAGCAGTCAGGAACTTTGTTGGTATGCACGTTGCTTAGCCAGTAGCTACACTGTCATATGCAGACAGCTAAATTTTATGAGCAAGGCATTCTTTCTCATTGTGACTAGCAGCACAGGTAACAAAGCCTTACTTTGAGTTGGTTTTTGGGAGGAGTTTCAGTAACCCAGCCTACAACTGTTTGTTTTTTGGTTTGGTTTGTTTGTTTGTTTGGGTTTTTTTGTTTGTTTGTTTTTTAAAATTAATTGTATTTTTGCCTCTGGCCTATATGTGTGCATTTTTGAGGGAAAAGACTTAGCCATGCTCCATGTGTTTGTACAGGAGAAATATCTGTAACTGATAGTACTCTGAAGTACTCATTTGTACTTCATACAGAATACAGTGTGTATTTAAATGTACACATAATGTAATTTGCAAATTCTAATCAAGAATGTAAACTTTAGGTTAGTGTGCATGTCAGATGTCATCTGAATGTTTAATGGGATTCCTATTTATGACATTATAAAATTGATCTTAAAATAATAAAGTTGAAGAGAACAATTTTTAGTTTAGTAAACAGAACAAAATTGTCAGCAGTTATGCAGACATAAGGAAGACATCACAATTTGTGTGTATGAACTTGTATTTGTATACATGTCATGTACATTGAATTGCTCTGGAAATATTGCCTCAGAATTAGAAAGTGAAGGTATGGTCTTGTGATGCCAATATAGGTGAAATAACACCACTAACAGAGAGTGATATTGAAAATCTAGTAGTAGATAAGAGTGTAGTGATTTTTTTTCTTCTGAGTTTATCCTCTCTCTGTTCATTTCTTTTCAGGGCATTAGAAGAGCAATTGTAGCAGAAAACTAGGGGAGAAGAAAACTGGTAAGATGACAGTCACTCTTCTTTCGGTGTTTCACATATATATGTGTACGCACATGTATGTATATATGAAATGCTGTGTACACATATATAAAAAAATTAAGTTTATAAGTGGTGTTAGAAATGATTTCTGATCTCATGCCAGTAAAAAAAACAGTTAACCCATGATATTCTTTGACTAGTGTAAATGAGAATACAGTCTTATGCAGCTGAGTTTTAGTTCATTCTACTTTTGACTGTCACTTTGAATCTGTAGTTTTGAAAAAACTTGGCATTCATATGCAACCTTATTTTAATAAAGGGCATTCTTTTTGCTTCATTTGGTAATACAGTTTACTTAGTGGAAATGTAACCATTTTGCCACTACTCTATTCTTCCAGTGTTCACTTTATGATAAAGATGATTGCCGCAAAAAATAGGGCCAAAGTGATTGTTCAGTTCTCCCTTTCCAGGCCTGTTGTTAAATACTGTTTCCAAATTTGAAACAAAGACATGTTTATGTTATACAGTACTGTTAATCTAACAATTCATTAATAGATATATTTCAAAATTATTTACAATTGTTATAAGGCTGATCAGTCTGGAGAGAAGAGGAAAAGATATTAAAAAAAAAAAAGTAGTAAAAGGATGTCTGTCTTGCTATGTCTATTTGAAAGAACAAGCATATTTTACAAACAATTTGAAAAAGCTGAAAAGTGTTTCTAACTAATCACACTGATGAAAGCTTTAAAAACCAAAATGCATTTATAAATTTTGAAGATATCCTTAAAGGGGAGCTGTGAATTATGTTTTGTTTATTTTCTTTGAATTTGATCTTTTTGTAACTGTAATGCAAGTTAACAGGTCATGTTTTGCAACAGCTTTCAGCCATTTCTGTGTAGAAGAATGGATTTGTGTTTATGCAAAGTATAAGATATTTTCACAAACCGAAAGTGAACAGGATCTTGATCTTTAAATAGTCTGGTTACATCATCGGATCTATTTTTAGAAGAGAGTCCCAATTTGACTCATTCAGTGCTTCTTAAGTGCAATATGGGATTTAATTTTTACCTGTGTTCTATTAGGAGATAAAAATAATGAGATCCCAACATTTTTTCAGTAAGTATCAAAGCAGAATCTGGACATCTTACAAGCCCTTAGCATGGATAGGCTGAACACCTCCTGTGCAAGGACCCAGGCAAGCACAGTAAAAGAAGTCCTCGGAGGCAAAGCACTGGGTCTTGCACTGAGTCAAGGGCTTTCAGTTCTCCTGGAAATCATGGCTGTATCCTGTAACAGCCCTGCTAAGCTTACTGCAGCATGATTCTTTTGCTGCTGCAAAAAGGATCTGTGCCTGATGACTAATTTTTAAGCTCCAGTTAAACAAATCAATGAAATGTAAAATTCTTAAGACATATTCAGTCCCATGGAGAGAGGGAAATGATGCTTCTGTCCTGACTGCATGACTGTATTATCTTCTGATAATTGGCTTTTTGGCTAGGTAATAAAATACATTTTTCTTCCTGCTCTGTGCACAGTCTGACTTTCTGAAAGGAAGTGTAACAGCAGTTCAGAACACAAGATGTAGTGGAAAAAAAAGCTGTGAAAGGCAGGGCAGCAACAAATATGGTGTGCTAGCAAAAATAGTTTACAAGAAGTAACATGAGAAAAATCAAGAAACGCATGTTTGGGATCTGATGCTTATAATATTGCTTGAGTGGGGGGAGCTTTACTTGGCAAACTAATTTGATTTCAAAGCTGGTTACCCCCAGGTTTAACAGTCATCAAAGAAATGTTTGGTGCCATTCTTCATATCAGCGCATACACTCTGAGACTTCTGCAGTCAAGTTCTTTAGGACTAATTTCATGAAAACGAAAATGTTTTCTTATTTCCCTAAGTGCATAATAGTACTGCAATGTCTTTACAATAGGTAGCTGCTGGTACTCGTTTATCCAATTAAAAGCTAATAACTCTGTCCAGTTCTGGGCCCCTCACTTCAAGAAAGACATTGAGGTGCCGGAGCGAGTCCAGAGGAGGGCAACAAGTCTGGTGAAGGGTCTAGAGGGGTATGTCCTATGAGGAGCAGCTGGGGGAACTGGGATGGTTTAGCCTCGAGAAAAGGAGGCTGAGGAGAGACCTTACCGTTCTCTACACCTGCCTGAAAGGAGGTTGTAGTGAGGTGGGGGTCGACCTCTTCTCCCAGGCAACTAGCAACAGGACTAGAGGGCATAGCCTCAAGCTGCACCAGGGGAGGTTCAGGTTAGACATTAGGAAAAATTTCTTCACAGAAAGGGTTATTAGGCTTTGGAATGGGCTACCCAGGGAGGTGGTGGAATCACCATCCCTGGAGGTGTTTAAGAAAAGACTAGATGTGGCACTTAGTGCCATGGTCTAGTTGACACAGTGGTGTTAGGTCAAAGGTTGGACTGAATGATCCCAGAGGTCTCTTCCAGCCTAGTTGATTCTGTGATTTGACACATCACCCTATCTTTATGAGACAGAGGAAGAGAAGGATACCTTTTCTTGTATTTTGGTCACATATATTATAAAACGCTCCTCTGTGTTTGTTTTGTTCTTTGTTTTGTTTTAAAGATGCTGATGAAATCATCTGTGCTTTTGTTGATTTACATTTGACTCTGAAGGAAAAATGAAGGAAAAAAGTAATAGCATTTAGTTCTTTATTTTTGTGTATTGGTATTTGAGAATAAAATGCTCACATACAACTCTGAGGATTCAATCAACTGTAGTAACTGATTTTTTTCTTTGTGTCTGGAAATGGGTGAGTTACTACAGCTGTTTTCCTACCTTAACTCCTTATTCCATTCCCTGTAAAAGGCTGTATGTGTTCTGTTATGCATATACTAAGTTTTAGTGATGGATTTTTTCAGGTATGTTAAATGCCTTCTAGAATCACACAGAGTTCATAAATATTGTGCTTGTAATCTGTCCTACAAGGAAATAACAGATTATTCCTCAGTTGAAAAATTAGCTGTATTCTGTATTTAATACAAGACCTTCCCTAGATTCTAAAGGTAACCAGCAACTGCTGGAGCCAAATTCTGGCAATTTTACAAGGATTTAATAATTTTTTTCTCTCTCTTCCCATCTCAAATGCAGTGCACATAGAGAGTACAGTGCAATATAGTGATACTTTCAATATCACATTATAAAGACAGGCATATATACAGAAACACAAATTTTAAGTATCAGTACAGTCACCAACTAATGTATATTTTATTTCACTCTTAAATATTTGCTGAAAATGGTTTGTGTATGCAACATGCAACTTTTGTTGTTAGTGGCCCCCTGCCTCGATACACATAAGTGGAAAATCTAGTGTATTATTCAGCAGTGAAAAGCTGAGCATAAGATTTTGGATCTTTGTTATGCATCAGGACTGTCCTTAGCTAGAGGATGTATAGTGGCACAGACGAATGAAAGCCAGGTATTTAGGTGCTTTGAGAACATACTTTAAGCATAGTCTAGTATTTAGGCTGCAAATCTTGAGACTCAGAAGAGGTATTTTCTAAGTATGTAGATATAATTTGCTTTTTTTTTTCTAGTATAAGAAAACCATTTGACAAAAAGTACTCTATGGAATGTGTCTGGCGTTTGTGCTTTTATGCCACATTGCTTTTAAAATTCTTTAATGTAAAGAGGACCTGAAATTAAGAGACTTATTTTCCAGCTGTTAGGTCATTCTTGAAATCACCTGTTTGGGAGACAAGTCAGTGCTGATTCGGTAAGTGCTTGCCTCTGTCTTGTGTGATTTATAGTAGAAGGATGTAATCGATCTGAAGTTAAGTTAAATCACTGGCAGTCTCTTCCATCTGTAATGCTGGTTAAACCCTAAATCAACATGGTTTGATTTTTTTGAAAGCATAAGTGATTCCAGAATATGTGTGTGTTCCTGCATGCTGTAGTTGCATATGAATGTATTTACCTCAGTGCCACTTACTAAAATCAAGACACTCTATTTTTTCCATTTCTAAAATAAAGTAACAGTGCTTACAGTTGTTGCTGGAATGGGCAGTTAAGGATGCTTTTAGCTTAACCAGATAACGTCCTACCTAGTGAAGTCTCGTTATTTTATCATAAAGGCTTTGTATCTTTTCTATCCATGTCTTAAGCATTGATAGGTGACCTTGTTTTAGTGAAAGGAATAACTGATCTCCTTAGAGTAAAAGATGTTAACCTAGCCTCAAGTATAGTGTTAAAATCCATCAGGAAGACTCAGGTGAATACACACACAAAGGAGAAGTGTTCCTAGGAAACGGATATTTGCTGCTTGCCACTAAAGTTTATCAGAATTTAGAAGAAAAATACAGAACTGAAAAACGATCAGGTTTTGTCATGATTCTGTGATACTTCACACTTTGTTTTCTGTTGTTAACTGTGTTCATGAGAATCTCAGTTTTCATTTTCAGTGAAATTGTTTCTGACTGTTGTTTGGAGAAAGCCTTGAAAACGTGAAGTAAGGACAACTAATAGCCTCAGAAAAGCAGGAGGCAGGGAATAAAGTTCACAGTTTTTCTTCAAATGAAGTCTCATAGCTTTTAAGGCAATATTTTTTCAGGGCACTAAATTAGATTTTTTTTTTTGATGTTTATGCTTGGCAGTGCTAAAAAATGTCTGAGACATATTTAAGCACATTCTGGGAATAAACCATAAGGGGATTTTGAAGCTGCAACAACCAGTGTTCAACTCTATTCTGGCTTTTCAGTCTGCGTGTGAGAACAACACCTTTTAAAAAGCAACAGTGATGTTGTATATCATGCAAAAATACACCCATGATTTTAGACATAATTGGATGTGCATGCGGAGTTCTTCTGCTGTTCAGTGTCGGTGCACCTATTGTATAGATCTAGTGGATATCAATGTTAATCTTTTCCTATATGAAAAGCGTGACCTTGATAAAATCAAGTTTCAGCAGCCAAACTTTTGGCCTTAGGTTGATCGTGTTCTTTAGTTTATAGTTTTTAGTACTAGAAGGAACTACTATGATCTTTGCCATGTGTTTGTTTTGGTAGTTGTTATGGAGAGTTGTTCCTTCTCTTATTGAGGCTGTCAGGATTTATCTCACTAGAAACCTGTAGACTTGTACTAGCTGTAATATAAATGAATGTAAACCCCTGATGTGTTGTTTGCCTTTGTAATTCATTATACTTTAGCTTTGTGTGAACTTTTAGTAAATCCACATTGGAACTTCTTTATATCATTAATAAATCACTTCTTCCCAGCTGTATGTTTGCCAGCTAGTTGTTGCGAGATAATCATTCAGCACAAAGAACATCTGAATAGCTTGAGATGTCCTTTCAGCTGAGGGATGTGTTAGCTGTAAACACATGATTTTCTGCAGATTTCAAGCATTCTATTCACGGAAGTTAAGAGTTATTTGGTGTCAAATAAGATTACTTTCAAGTATAGGATTGCAGGGAAAGAAAGGGGGAGGGGGGAAGAAACAGTATGTTCTTGTTGGTTTACATTTATGTGCTTGGATCTCCTGTGCAGCACCTCTCTATAATTGGGATCAAGTGAATCTTAACTATACTTCTAAATGATTCTTCAGTAATAGAGAAAATAGGCTTGAAATTTTCAAGATCAGCATAGAGTTATTGAAGAGTTATAATGCCTGACTAGTGAAAACTTTATCCCACGGCATAAAATAGAATCTTTTCCAGTGTTTGCAAGCTGAATAATCACATTGAAACAGCTTATAAAAAGTATTTTTAATGACTGAGGAAAGTTATTCATTGTGGATAAGAGCTGGAAAGTTGCACAATGTAATTCTAAAAGAAGTCAAATCTGTAGCAGGATAAAGATACTTGATTTCCATCACAGCCCTGGCTATGCTTTTTTCAGAGTAGACTGGATGGCTTTTGCTAAATGGAAAGTCATCTATTAGAAGGAGGTATCAGAATAAAATGGAATAATGTTTGTGTAGGTTCAATGCACTCCAGTAATCATTTGAGGTCAATTATTTTAGAGAAAATAAACTGAGTTCTCTGACAAACTTCAGTGTCTGTTGTAACCCTAGGAAGTTCCTAAGCCACCATATCCCATATGCCTTCCTTTCCATTTCCTCCCAGTCTAAACTCCTTTCTCATATGATTTGTTTATGAATATATGACATTTATTCTTCCCTAAGTATTTGTACGGATTTGCAAAGTTTTTCTTGTGATAGCTGCTGATGAAGTGCAGGCCCTCGATGTAAAAGTTTTTAAATGCAAGAATTCCAGCTCTAATAACTGTTCTGTCCCGTAGTTCATTTTTGGATGTCTTACTCGTAATTTGCATTCTGATTTCTGCACTCATTATTTTACTATAATATAGGGAGATTACCAGCACAAATGCGTTTAACAGGATTTTGTTTGTTTCACAGAATGAATCTTCCAAATCCCTGAGGCTCTTTAGAATATTGCATTAAGTACTATTCACTGTATTAAATATCAGTAGAACACATGCAGCGCTGGTGTGCAAGATATTAGTAAGATACATTGTTTTTCTTTCCCTGTCTTGTATCATCTAATAAATTATATGGATGCCTTTCACCACATTTCCTTAGAAGTTAAGAACTCCTAAGTAAGTGGCATTTTGAGTTAAGTAGTCACTTAACACATTCCAGAAAGAACTCCGGGCTGTTGGGGAAACATAGTGTACAGTTCAAGGAAGTTAAAGCTCAGTCAGTTACAGTTCATACTGGCTGCACGTTGTAAGCATTGAGCAAAGTGTGGATGTATGAAAATAGGGTAGGCCTAGAGTAGGCCTAGATCAACAAGAGATTTCTATACCTGATTGTAATACCCATGTTTAAATCAACACTGACACTCATACTTATCTATACCTAGTACTGAATGCATAAGTGCTTTTATGTGTAAAATCTCTGGTTTGCTAGATAATTCTGGAAGTGCCACAGCCTTAATGCTGCTGAGCTACTCAATGCTCTGTTGTATTCAAACCATACCAAGATTAACAGTGTAGGAGGGTTCTTGCAGCAACACCTGATCTGGTGTTTTGGAGATACCATTACTGTCTGGAGCTCGAGTGGTTTAGGGTGCAGGAGTTTTCTGTTACAAATTTACCTTGTGACTCCACTTGTGCTTGCTTGTGTGTATACCGCATGACTCCAGCACTGGTACTGTCCTCACAGTCTCACTCGTAGTGAAATCAAGACCAAACTTACATGTAGGAGTGCCATCCAGAGCTCCCTGTTTGCAATACAAATGCAAGGTCCTCCAGCAGTTAATGCTCTAGCCATGTGCAGCACATGCTTAGGGTAGGCAACTGGCACAAACTTTATTGCTGGTAAAAACTTTCTTGTTCCTTTTTAAGTATAGCTATCTTCTGCACCTTATAGACAGCACAGAAGGTCTACAAGTGCCTAAAATATAAGGCCTCATAGCTTCCCAGTCATTTTATGAACTTAGTCCCAAGAACTGTGCTCATTCAATTCGAGTCTGCTCTAGCTCATGTGCCTTCATGCATACGGTAGTAATTATGGTGCTTTAAGGATGTGTTGCAATGACATTATGGTTTGTCAGCAGGGTACTACTACTGACTGTTGTCACGGAAAATTTATATTAGCGACATTGTTAAGTAGGATGTTTACCGATTTCTTAGTGAACTGTAACAAACAATGTCACTGTACCTTGTACTGCTGTTTAATAGAGGACATAATGTTAGTGGGGAGTTACATCATATCAAAACACAGTATCACCACGAAAAAGAACCCTGCCCATGCTTATATCTCGTACAACTTTCAGTAATTTTCTTTGCTATGATAGACACGTGCATTTACATCAGCTAAGAATCTGTCAAAATACAATTTTATAGCTATTCTAATCATAATTGTACTATATGTATTGGTATTAACTTTATCTCAGTCTTTCTGAAGTCACCAAAAAAAACCTGTGTTCAGAAGATGCGTGCGAGATGCTCTGTTTCACTGCTGAGGAGCGTAAAGCTGTGGCTCAGATCTACGTGCTCAGACCTGCTAAGAAGTAGGTGCCTCAGGCTGAATTAGGGGGCTTATGGAAGCTGCGGAGTCCTTTGCTTAATGAAAATAGACTTTCCAAAGTCGAGGGCCGGCTCCTATTAAAATCGTTGAGTCTCCATCCAACTTTAATGGACTGGGTCAAATCATGGAGAGAGCTGATGGTGTGTGTTGAAAACATAGCTTTTAAAAGAAAAACAGCCACCTTTTCACATTTAAAATTTTCAGATATGGCTAGGGAGGAGATTTTGAGTGCTTGTACTGTTGGCATCAGGAGATGAGGAAAAACGTGGAAGGACGTTAGGATCAAAAATGGAAGCAAAAGTGTATACAGAGGAATTGTGAATCCAGTCCTAAGAAGAAATCAAAAGCAACCTGTACACAGGGACCCACCTGATGCTGGAGAATGCAGTAGTGTTTATATATAGGCTATTAGGTACAGAAAAGTAGAGGAGCGAGGGGGTGGAAATGGTTCTTCCTGAGCCGAAGTGTTTTCTGTTGCTGATAATAAACATGATTATTAAATTTACTGTCAATGGCAATGGCTATAGGAGCAAACAATCTAAATATATTTGTGTATTATTGTGTTTCTAGCTTTTTTCCTAAAAACTGGTTTGATCTTAGGAACATTAAGCAGTAAAAATTCACTATTTATCTCTTCTCCCACTCATAAGGGTGGCTTAAAACATAATGAGATTTTAAAAAACAATGAATCTTTATTGCTTTTTATTTGCCTTCTAGTTTTTGAGCCTTTAGGTCCAACTAGATGTTGAGAAACATATTCATTAAATATAAGCTGGGAAAAAATTTTTACTTAGGCTTATGAATTCAGGAACCAGAGAAGCAGCTGCATGGCTTGGAGTGTGTCATCATTTAACATCATGATTTGCTGAAGTTGATCACTTGCATATATTTCCAGCAGTCCCAATGAATTTTGAAGAGCTGTGTTTCTTAGTTTTGATTTGCATTATATGTGTTTACTGTTCATATAGGAAGATTAACACTTTCTCAAAATTGTGCTGCTCTAAGAGGCCTCTGTGGTCATTCACAGCTAACTAGAACCATTAGTCTCTTAAAAAAATAGGTCATTTGAGTTCCAGAACGAAGACATTTTTGAAAACTGCTCTTTATCTGAAACTGTAGTTATGATGTTGTGCTATGATGAGCTGTCACATTATCCTCTTGTTGCAAGGCGTCTGCACTGTTATAACTTCAGTGAAAGATTCTATTTCAAGTTCTGAAATGTTGGACTTGATGATCCCAGAGGTCTTTTCCAACCTAGTTGTTTCTGTGTGATTCTTATTCCACTAAAATCAAGAAGTGTTCCTTTCAAAGTTTGCTGAGCTCTTCTGAATATGATCATATTCATGAATATGATCAATATCCCTCAGATCAGGACTAGCTGACCAATTGGTTCACTCCTTTACACATCTTGTCATATGTTACGCTTATTTTAACTCTGTGTGATGTACCTTTGCTGAAAGGCTGGATGACCTCATAGCAGCCTTCCAGTATCTGAAGGGGCTACAGGAAAGCAGGAGAGGGGCTTTTTACAAGGGCAAGTAGTGACAGGACGAGGGGGAATGGTTTTAAACTGAAATAGGGTAGATTTAGATTAAATATTAGGAAGAAATTCTTTACTGTGAGGGTAGTGAGACATGGGCACAGGTTGCCCAGAGAAGCTGTGGATGCCCCCCTCCAGCACTGTTCAAGGCCAGGTTGGATGAGGCTTTGAGCAACCTGGTCTAGTGGAAAGGTGTCCCTGCCCATGGCAGGGGGGTTGGAACTAGATGATCTTTAAGGTCCCTTCCAACCCAAACCATTCTGTGATTCTATGAATTATGCCATCAACTCCTCATACAGAAAAGAGTCAAGCTGGAATGAAGTACAACAAATATTGCAGTAGCTCTGTTAAAATCTTCATTGCTGATCTCTTCTTCAATCTCTACAACCTAATATTAAGCACCAACTGCATCACAACTGGCTTTTGAGTCAAGGGGATAAGCAAAAAGCTCTGTGTTACTTCCTCTATTTTAATTCTCTTTGGAGAAATCTAGAGTGTAGGTGGTGAAGTAGTGTTTGGGTGTACTAGTCAGCTAAAACATTGAGTGGAAGAGACCCAGTGTTGTTGGAGTACAGAAGAAAATATATATGAAGCTTTAAGACAAAGTTGTTAAATATGCCAATTTATGAAAGTAACATGAGTCTTGGATGTTATCTCTTACTGTCTGATACCTGCTTGGCAGTGCTTGAGCTGTGCTATCACTAATTATGGAGTAAGAAAGTAGAGGCAGATAGTTAAAGAAATGTTTGAAGACGTGCTCCTCATCACAGGTTAAATTCTGTCTCAAGGTATGCAAGATCAATGTATTCATTTGGCAATCTAATCTTCTATAAGCATTCTGCCTCTTCAGGGAGGATGCTTTTCAGTTAGTAAGTATTTATCAATGCTAATGTCTTTTTAAAGCTGCATCCTTATCTTTATTCTTTAAAGATAACATTTACTGGCCTGGGGGAGAGGGACATGAGGGAACTGATTGTGTTCTTTTATTTCTCCCAAGATTCAGGCAGAAATTATTTATAATGTATTCCTAGATTTTGCTGTTACAGAAAGAACTTTTGTTCTCTTAAAAATGATATTTGGATGTGTAATTAAATTTGGTGTAGCTACAAGTTCTCCCAAAGTCTGCAAAATAGTCTTTCCAGCACCTTGATGCAGATTATATAATATAGCTATTAAACATGGATTATCCTTTGAAGGAAAGGCGAAGATTAATGACTCAAACTAAAATGACAAATTAAATGTGTGTGATGAGATGCAGGTTTGCAGTGATGTAGGAAATGGAACAAGAGAAGGCAAAAACATTAAAATGAGATTAATAGAGCCATGTACTTAAGTAAAAAAACTTAGCTACCCATTTTTCTGGAGGGGGGAAAAAAAATAAATGGCTTGCACATATTAAATAGGCATATAATGACTTTTTAGAATAGCCTGACTGGCAATTGCAGTCTTACTTATTTTGTAGTAAGCCTGTCTGCAACTTTGTCAAAACAAAGTCTTCCTAGGAAGAGACTCTGCAAAGTCTGTTCTGTAGAGTATTACTGGTAATTTTTAGAAATAACTGTAGATACAAATAAATTTTATTGGTAAAGCTTATTTATGCAGAGCTAAATCAATTGCCATTTGTGGTGTGTGGAAGGAATTTCTCCCCAGTCAGTTTGGTAATGACTTCTTGGCTTTTATTTTTCTCTCCTATATAAAATAAGTTTCAGTCCACTTCCTGGAGTCACCTGGGCATTGTGTTCAACAGATTTCTCTCCTTATGGGTAATGCAGGTCAGATGATCCCACCTCTGTGGCTGTGAGAGCTGGAGCCCAGCAGAGGGCTTTGCCTTGCAGCCTGTGGTGTTAAAGGAGCAATAGCAGCTGCTTGTATCACGCAGCAGTTCAGGAGACAGGGCCTCAGCTTCATTTTGTATGAACAGAACCATGTCCTGGGTTTCAAACATCAGATGACAGGTGCTGGGAGAGGCCTCTGCTTTTGTGCTGGCTCCACTGTCTGAGCAGCTGTTTCCAGTCTCCTAGTGTGACAGGGCAGCAGACCAGCCCTGGTCCCCACCCATTGGCCTGCTGACTGAAATGCTGGCAGTAAGTGGCATCTTTTTCAGAAGTGGTTCAGATCTGATGTACCTGCAGACTTATAGAAATCTGGACTTGTGTTGGTGCTCTTATAGAAGTTAACCTTCTCTAAAGATCTGTGCTGTTTTCTCCCTCTCTGGGAGCAATGTATTAGTACTAATCCTTGGATAACCCACCACTACAGAAGGTACTCTGTCCTAAATGTGATGTGCATGGTTATCTGGTTGCGTGCTCTGCTTGGATGACAGGATGGTGTGGTTTTTTTTGGTTTTTTTTCATAAGGAAGAGTTACAGGAAGATAAGCAGTTTTTTTATCTTTGTTCTTATGTATAAGTCATCTTTCTGGCAGGCCTATTTTGAATGAAAAAGCTGCTTTAATTTCTAAGTTGGTTGAAAATGAGACCAATTAATGTAATGTAAATTCATACTGTAGATACAAATTAAGACAGTTTAATCCTTAGATAAATCAGGTTGTAGACAGGGCTTCTGTGCTTATCTATGTCACAGGAAGAGGTTACCATGATCAGCTGTCACCACCCTTCTGTGGATGCTTGCTAAAAGAGCTGCTTTCTAAAACTCCCCTTAAATGTTTAGGTTTAAGCAGTTGAAATTAGTGGGCTGATTTAGCTCATTAGTTTCTTGACTGAATTAGGTGAATCTGGGAGCACTTACACAAGCAGTGTCTGCCAGCAGATTAGTTGTGTGTCCTGACTACTGGAAAATACTGCCAAGTAGATGAGTATTACACCTTCTTACACTGAGTTAGCTAGATCTGGAAGAGGGTATCTGTCTGCAACCTTTTTTTTTTTTTTCCTTCCCACTTCTGTTGGTAATTTTGACCTTTTAGATATATATTGTCTTCCTTTCTTCAAAATGGGAGCGATGTGAATGAACACTTCCTTAAGTTGTCTTGAACTTCATTACCTGCTGTGGGCCTAACTCACGAATAGTGTGTAATATAAGTGGTATGATTACGGAAGCCCAGAAAGGCAGGTTTAAATATATGTTAGGTCTGTTTAAGTCTGTGGTTAATGTTGTGAAATCTAGCAGGTGTAAATAAAAAAAATTTAACTTTCTCTACACTTGTTTTATTCTCAGGCAAGTTTCTCAAGCCAACAGAAGATTATCAAGCCTACTAAGTTCACCCATCCCCATAGTTTGCCGATTGCATGTTGAATATGTCTGATTGGAGAATACTCTATACACTCTACAGTGATTCAGTGACTAATTACTACTCGTTCCTTTCTTGCTAATTGTTTCATATTAATTTTCTGAATGTATTCCTAAAATCAAAATAATTGATTTCCAGTATATGTCATTTAGTTTAGTTCCTCCTTCACTGTGCATAGCAGGTATATCATGAGAAAACTTCCATTAGATGGTTGGACGGCCTAGCATTTCTCTGGGTAACTGTAGGCTTAAAATGTCATTAAAGTGTATTCTAAGTTGCTCGTGTTTTAATGACCATTCATTTGACTTTCTGCTGAAGGTGGGGAACAACTTTCTTCCCTACTGCTTCATGGCTCTCTAAGGCAGAGAGGCTGAGTGACTTCAGAAATATTGTACCCATCTGTTGTGCTTGGTACCTCTGCCTCCCCACTTTTTTTTCAGTGACGTCCTTCTGTCAGCACAAAGTAATTTGCTTGCTCTTACTGGCCCAGAAAAAGAGCCTTTCCCCTCTTTTCTGCTCCATGTTGCACCCACCTACATATACACACAGACCATACTCAAATATATGTTGAAGTCTGGAGTAAAACAGAACTTAACATTGCTTCAACACATCTAAAGGGAGAATTCTAAACAATATCTGGAATTAATCATGTTTTGTTAGTGTAGATACATTTTCTGCATGGCTCTAACAGCAAAATCAAGATTTGAGTATTTCAGGAACTGAGGTTACTGGGCCAATTTAGAGGCAATGCAGACATAGGTTTTGCGATTGGTATTTTGTCAAAAATGCATTTCTTTTTGCAGCAGGCTAATAGTATTAGAACCTTAGTGGTGGGCCTACTCTTCAAATAGAGTGTAGGCTTTTCCTGCTCAAATGCTTCCTCCTTGCACTACCTCCATGTCCGATGTATAGTGGTTACATTGCCATATATTTTAGTCCTGCGTATATAAAAGCTGAAGTGGTAGTAAAGATAAGTGTTCAAATATTTTTGTTTAGCTTGTTGGCACAGAGGCAAGTGGTGTAGGATAGTACTGGGATGTTTGAAAACTGCGTTCTTTAGTAAATGAGTATTTTTTTCAAGTGAGGATTGAGACCTATTTTAGGGTTGTGGAAAGATCAGCAGTTCGATTCCATTAAGATGTGGGAGTGAGTAAATACTTGCAGATAGTAATTACAGCTTAGTTTTGTTCCCCTGCTGAGGAGAAATGGAGGTACTGATGCCTGAGGAGGAGGAGGGCTGGAGGGAATGGAAGGGTGGCAGGAAGATAGATGAGGAAAAAGGGGTTGAGTTTTAAAATGTTTGAAAAATGCTGTCATAAGTGGTTAGATAAAGTTTAATGTTAGCTTGCAATAGAGGAAAAACAGCATGGAATAGCTCAGTGATTGATGACTCAAGATTCAGTTAGGAAAAAAAAATAATCTTTAAATAAACTACAGAGCACTTGAGATGCTCTGATACTGCACTACTTCAGGTACAGAGAAAATACTGCGCAGGGTTCCAGTTTGGGATGAGATTGCTCTGAAAACTTGGTCACTGCTGGCAGTTCATTTCTGGCCAAAGCTCACTGGTTCAAATCATCATGTTGTTCATATATTCTCATTCCAGAGCTTTGTATGTAGCCAGAAGGGTGCTTAGCTTTTCTGTTTGAGAGTAATGCATTGACCATCTGCACTCTCTGCTCCTGCAGACTGAATACAGCTTTTGCCTAACGGTTTCCTCTCAAGAAGAACTTAAAATCTGCAATAGATGAAACAGTGAGTCACAGTTGCGCAGTTTAGCACATACTGTGCTTATCTCACAAACAATAGGATGCCTTGGTCTGGTTTAGGATTTGGCTCAATATGGCTATCATCCATTATTTTTAATACGGGGCTCCTGTTGCCTACAGTGGGACTTCTCCATACAGGATGATGGCAGAACATGTATAATACTCTGAAACATCCTGAAAATACCTACATGCTGTCCTGGTTTGGCTTAAACCAGACCAATTTTCCTTTCAGTGATTTTCACTTTCAGCTATGTCTCTTCTAAGTAACTGCACTTTCTGAAACGAACTGCATGTTTTGCAGACAGTGTCTGCTTCCAGGACTGATAATGCTCAAAGTTCATAGTTATCGCTGAGGCACCATTAGGGATGTTATGCAGAAAGGCTCTTGCTGTACTTAGTCTTAGAGAAACCGAGGTCACTGATAAATTCCTCACTGCTAACGAGTGAAGAGCCGAAGGGAGGTCACACCTGCAGGGAGGAGCAGACAGGGCAGGTGACCCAAAACTGACCAACGAAGGTATTCCATCCCATACAGGTCATTCTTAGTATAAAGCGGGGGGATCACGAGGGTCTCGCTCTCTTTCTGCTATGGCCGGTGTCCGAAGAGGACTCTGTCCGTTTTCCTGCTGCCCCCGATCCCAATCCGTGCATCCCTGAATCCAGCTCTTGACTGTCACTAGGCCCAGGCTGGGCCTTCCCGGAGCCTGCCCTGCAGTGCCGGTGCTGATGTGGCCGACATCGGGGGAGCTCGATCTTGGGTTTGTATATATTTGTATATATTTGATTATTCCAATATTATTATTATACTCTTTTTCATTATTATAGTTTATTAAAACTGTTTTAACTTTCCAATCCATAAGTCTCTCTCCCTTTTCCCTTTGTGGGGGGCGGGGTTAACAGAGAGCATCTGCCAGAGGTTTAATAGCCGGCCCAGCTTTAAACTGTGACACATGCCAAGTGCTTTGTTTCATATTAAGTGCTCACTTCTGAAGAGGGCACTGGACCTACTCCAGCAAAGCACTCAAACATGGACTTAATTGTAGGCACACAAATAGCTTCTGTTCATGCAGTATGGCTTGGCATAAATCCAGAAATTAAGTACCTGCCCACAGAGGGACTAGGTTGGAACTACTGAGGGCTATTGAAGTCAATAGGAACGTGTTAGTATGCTTAATGGTAAACAAATGGATAAGTGTTGGCTTAGTCCACAATGTTTGACATCTTCAGAACAGATTTTTCTGTTACTCACTGAACCCTCTCTCCTTTCATGCAAGACAATGGTTCTCTGGTTTTCAGTCACCTGTGTTGAAGCTCAGCGTCCTGTCTTCACATGACCATTGCTTTGAGAGCTGTAATGACACCATCAATTTTAGCAGCAATGCCATCCTAATCCTCTGGGTTATAACTGCTGGGATTTTTTCAGTTTTAGCACTCAACTTCAACCTCCTTACTGGGGAGATTCCTTATAATAAAAGTACTTGTATGAGCATGTGCATATTCTGAGGCCTAGTGAATAAATATGGGGTTTAAAGGTCTTAGTTCTGTTGCTCGCTTTCATACTGACTTTGTATCTATGAACTTAAGACAAGACAGTTTAGCTCCTTTGTGGATCAGTGCTTCTTGTGGTACAATGAGGAACAAGAAACATACCTTTTGAGTATTATAGTCATGTTTGCCCAGCTGTCTCTACTGGTAAGCTGTGATACCTTTGTTGGACAATGATGTCAAGCACAGCTGTCGTATGAATGGGACTGAACAGGGTGATTTTATGTGTCTGTCTATTTGTAAGTGGAACGTTAAACACAGAAAACCACAGTCTTCATGTCTTTTAGCAGGAAGGACAGGAGGAAAGGGAATTTTACCAGGCATATGGAAACTATGAAGATTCTGAATGAGTTGTTATAGGTTCTGCTTAAAAACAAAACAAAGCAAACAACCCACAAACTGCTAAAAGTGCACTCATGTAATTTCACAAGTCTGCCACGGTTTCAGGGCTAGTTTTGTGATGAAAATCTCTTGCAACAACAGGTAGAGCTGGGAAATTGGTATGGAAAGTGCTTTGAATGCAGATCTCTACTAATAGTTAATGAATCAACATAAATTTGGCATCTTGGTATACTGGGTTTTTTGTTAGTTCTGTTGCTGATCTGTGCCTTACAGACAAGTTCTGAGCTATATGGTATTGTAGACAAAGAATAAGAGAAAATTCCCATTAAAGAGGATTACAGACTAAGTAGAAAAGATGGGTAAAATGATGGGAAGATGAAAGTATTTCCATTTTACAGGTGAAGTTGTGAAGTTTGGAAAGCTTGTTTAGGAATACACAGAATGCCAGTAGTCCTACTGAGAACTGAATCAAGCTTGAGATCCAGCTTTTTTTATCCTACATGTTGTGGAACCAGGTCATGATATATTTCCAGATCCCTTCAGAAAGCCGAACTAAAGCTTTTTGCTACAGGATATCATCTGTTTCCCGTCTGATGTAGTGGTGGTATTAAAGCTCATTAGAATAAGTTGTCAGTTTAATTGCTTCACCACTTAATCCCAGAGAGTGTCACCTCCGGGATGCATGCTTTTGAATCTCATGTTTTCTTGCTGTGACTTTTGGAGAGTTCCCCCCAAGGTTTATTGTCAGAAAGGCTAAATGATTCCCGTGGTGCATCATGAAGTCGAATGTGCAACATTGCTAAACTTTGCGAATACTCTCTTCAGAACCTCTCCACAAAACCTCGTTGAGGGTATTCCAGATTCGGGCATGTGCAACAGAGAAGGGGCAGGTGGCAGTTTGCCGTCATAGTTTTGTGACATGCATGGTTCTGAAGAATGGGGGACTCCATTGAGGAGGAGGCTGAATCATAAACTGTTGAAGTGTTTAGTGAGATGATTCTGATTCAGCTGGTAACAGTGGTGAGTTTTTTCTCTCCTTTGAAGTGTTAGTGCTCTTTGCGCTTGATAAACAGCAATAGAATTATCCTACTCTGTGTTTTTGAAATGTTTTAGTGCCTACAAAGAAGAATGTTGCTCTGCTTTTCCAGGATGTTGTATCTGTACAAAGATGCAACTGTATCTTGGAGCCTGAGACAAAGGGAAGGGTTGTGTCAAAGAACTAAGGGAAAGAATTCGTAAAGGGATCTGCTCTTGCTGTCTTGGATTTGGTGGATATATTGTTCTGTTACGAAACCTGGAAGAGACTTCCTGCCCCTTCAAATAAGAGTTTTATTTTCAATTTATAAATACAGGGTTTTTTTTAGAGCTAATGGCTTCTATCCAACAAATTTTGGATGGTCTTTTAAATAAAAATAAACCACATTCTTTTAAATAGTCTTGTTACGGCACAAATCTTTTGCTTACATTAAGCAGATGGATTGGAGTAAGAAATCATTTCAATCTGATGGTCAAGGTCAGTATCAGGTTTTCAAAAACTAGTCTCTGGAAGAAAAGCAAATTGGTGAATATTGCAAGGAAACAGCAGTTTTTCTGGGTCTGAATATAGACCAATTAATGTGATATAATGCATGTGGACTCCATTTTGATTAATGATCAAGTCCCATCATTGAAATAGTCTGGGATGTTATGACTTATTAGTGCTTCTCCACCTATATTTTTGATGTATCAAAATTATACAGGCTAACCAGAGAAAAGGCTGTGAATTTCAAAACAACAGTGCAGTGGGGGGGGGGGGGCGGCGAGAATATTGCGCCTTTATAATTTTCCTAGAGTTTCTTTTTTTTTTTTCCCCCCCTACTGTTAGCTTCCAGCACCATCCAATAGTAACAGCCTTCCTCATAAGGAAAAAATATTAATTAAAGTCAATGATCTCCTCAATTAAATTGTCAGATTACTTGGAACAAGTCTCTGAGTAACAGAGAAGATGCTAATTAATACAATAAAATGTTTTAATATCTATCTCTTAAACAGATCGCCACATTGTTACCATTGTGACTAAGATGTGAATTATTGGAAAACCATTGTTCGAAACCTATTAAAGCATGCTAAATGAGCTCGATAAGAGACTTTATACTGAACACATAACTGAAGATTCATGTTGTACATTATAGCGATGAATGTTTTTCCGTGGAGGTGCAAGAAGCTCAGCCTCTTATGCAGTGCCATTTATTGGAAATTTTCAATGATTTTAACCTGACATCCATTTTCCGTGTGCAGAAGCTACATTTACACACATTTGTGCATATAAATAACCAAGAAAATATATGTGCAGTCCTAAGTATTGTTTGCACTGGCAGAAGTTGATGTGTGCAAACATTTTTATCTGTGTTGAAATAGAAACCACCCTTTTTTTTTCTAATTTTGATTTCCTGCCTGGCTTGACAAACTTCCCTCAGCCAGCCAAAATTTCTGTAATAGGTGAGAACATCCTGGATAGTGCATGTAACAGATTTTTGCCTTTGGGGCATGTAACATTAACCTTCCTCTGCCTTTCAGATGAGTTAGGACACTGTCCTGCTTTAATTGGGCCAGATGTTTCAAAGTAGCAATAGAGATTCTGCCTAAACAGCATGATTTAGATGACAAAGCAGTTCTAGCTTCTGTACTTCTGTACTGCCAAGTCAATTAAGAAGATGCTACTCTTCCATCATGGCATGCTGTAGTCTGTCAGCCAAGTAACAGAATGACTACAACTAGGAAAGATAAATTTGTGAGTTTTGAGCTTGGGGGTTTTCTTTGAGGGAAGAAGGGGCTGGGAGTTTGTTTGTATTAAGCCAGAAGCATGTCCAAACTATGGGGGAAGAGACTCATTTTGGACAGTTGCTAAATATCCAGTTCAGGCTTTTTTTTTTTTTTTAATATATAAAGAAAAGAGAAGCTAAAGAAGCAAATTGCTCCTACCGCATATCCAATATCAAAATCTCTTAACAATACAGTGCCAAGGCATTTTGGTCCAAATATTACTTGAAATGATTTATCTACTTCAGACCTTGTAAGTCAGGACATTTATACTAGTGATATACAATTAAAGAACATTCTTAACTTGATGTGCAACTTCTGTTGATTTTAGCAGGATAACATTATTTCTTGAAATAAGTTAATGATAAATATTTTTTTTTTTCCTGAGTAAGCCCTCTGCTCTGTCCAGATAATATTTATGCTTTTTGGGCAGCATTTCATTTAGGTTCTACTAATCCATATTTGTCACAGATGTTGGAAGAGCTTCATCATCCAGGCTTGATGAAAGAAACACATAAATGAATATTCTCTTTTAACTGAGGACAGCATGATGATGAATTTCTCCCAATCTCTTGAAGAAGGTTTGGTGTCCTGACTGTTTTTTTTTTTTCTTTTTTCATTTGTGATATAAATTTACCCAGAAGTTTGAAAAGGTGTGGATGTTTATTGCTCTTTATTTTTGAAGTTCTCTAAAGAAAGGGTAAAGATATTTATATGTTTATATAGTCCTTGCATAACCATAGGTAGTATAAATATAACTAGAATCCCCCAAACACCTGGGGCTTAAAAAAAAAAACTGTGCAAGAACATTAAGCCCAGGTATAGGTGTAGATTTCCTGTGTGCAAGGTAATTTTGCAGAATTCCTCTGGGGTAGGGAAGGTGCTACGTATAGATGCCCCATCAATACTGCATTTAGTTCTGCTCTGAGACTTCTTAGCTTGCTTTCCCTTAGGTTTTTGTGGTATGATAATATAAATTAAAAATGGAATTTGCTAACCCCATCCAGAATGCCTTCTTTGCTTCGTCTGGCCAGGAGGAAAGAGAACGGAGCATATCCCTTTTTTATCTTCTGATGCATTAGTTTCTCCGTTTCTATAGTAATTACCAAGCTGGAGCTAGACAAATTGATGGGGGTTTTTGCTATCTAAAGCAACCAGTAAGTGGTGAAATGATACAGCAACTGCATTGCCCATGGCCTAAGTCCATTCCCCTAAGGTAGGACTACACTGTGACCTATGGCTACAGTGTTCTGGACATTCTCTGTTGCTTTATAATTTTTCTGAAAGTTTGTGTAAACTTCAACTAATAATTTAACTTTTGGTAGTATTTCATGCTAAATTTGCCCTGAGATAAAAAATTGTGAAGTGGAAGATGAGAAAAATCAGTCATTTGCTTTAAGTTTTCATGCTACCCCTCAGCCCAACACATGGCATTACGTGTGAGTAATCTGCGTTTTGCCTTGTTTGAAGCAGTTGGTTTTGAAATTACAAAGCTATGCGAACTTGAAAATACCTGTTTGTGGGAGACTGGCAATATATTAATTTCCTTGACATCAGAGAGAGAAACAAGCACAGAAATGCTGTTAAATTTTCTTAAGTGCTGAAGTGATGGTGAGGAATTGAAGTCCTTTTCTTACGGGATTATTGACCACTTTAAGTTATACAAACTCCTTCCATACTGTGTGCTTACAATAATGCGATCATTGACGGAAAATTTAATATTTAATTAATTTATTATGATATGTCCCTAGGCACTGATTAATGACAGGTTCTGTATGACTTGTTGTGGAACATACTTTAAGATTCCATATGGACGTTGCCTTAAATCCTTCAATAAAGAGCAGATCGACTCCTATTGTAAAAACTGGCATGTATGTTTAGAAGTTAGACCAACCCCTTTGATTTGTCTGTTTGTGATTTTGCTAAAATGCAAAACCTGATTGTCTTGATTGGACAAGAAAGTTTCTCCACCTGTTCATTAGGGTGTTTTCCCAATATACTATAAAATTATGCATGAAATAAACTGCTTCAGAGCTAGGGAATGATGTGATGCTATAACAAGTAGTACAGGCAGTGCATTGCTCAGCATGAGTTTGGGATGGCTTCACAAGTGGGTGTGCTGAAAGCATGTTAATGTGGTTAGAAGTTATGTATCTGTTAAGCACCTGGATTCATGTAATAATTCTTCCATTGAAAACTGCTGTGAACTCAGTGAAGCAAGACCTTGTAAGGAGAGGTAATATCTTCCTTTTTCAGTAAGAGGTTAAAGATGGCCCTCTAAGTATTACTGAATGTTGTTAGGAAAGAAGAAAATAAAAGTAGGTCACTGGGTAGTCTACAGCATCTTGTCATGTATCATTGCCTTTTATTCATTTTGCTGAGAATCTGAAAAATCATCTGAGCCATCATATGAACGGCAGGATAACCCCAAAAGATTGCATACCGTTGTGAACGTGCTGGTATTTCCTCTTCACTGAGTCACATTCAGTCGTGGAATAACTAGAAAATTTTGCTGGACATTGACCAGCCATCATTATGGAAGGTATTTCCTTTTCATTGCTAAATCTTTAAATTATAAAGTAATTATTAAGCAATACCTATCAATACTATCCTATACAAGCAGATATTTTTTTCCTGTTTACTTTCATTTAAAAGTTGGTATCTGAGTCTCTCGAGTATGGTGAACTCATTTATTTTGAAGTTGTGATGAGGCACTTGCTGAGTTTCTTTATATTATTGTCAACATATCTTAACACATAGAAAAAGACATCTCTTTCTATTAGCTAAAATTGCATCTATCAGACCATAGGACAAGAGGCAAAAACATTAATGCTGAGAGATAAATAATTACATAATATTGTTTGGCCGATATCACGCCCATTATGTATCGTCAATAAGATATAGAATCATGAATCTTTTCAGTTTTCGTTGCTGTCATTCCTAAAAGTGTTCATTCTGCTAGAAATTTGTCTTCCTAAGAGAGATTCTCTTCTACTATTAACAGTGCCATATTGGTTGGCCACTGCCTGGATATTGTTCTTTCAAGTGCCTTCTAGGGCTTGTATTTCTAGAGGTTAAAACTTATGGAGCTGGATCAGTGAGAACAAGTGTGGAATACAGAAAGTGCGAACTTCAATATCATAAAAGCAAATAGAAAATAATGAAAACTCACTGCAAGTTATTCTGTTTCTGCAGTGAAACCAGAGAAGCTCCTTCTAGTTTTTATAAGACTTAGTTTCTCAATTTTTTTTCTGACTTCTGTATCTCTGAATACTGAGAAATCTGAGTTCTTAATGTAGAGACATAAAAATGCATCCTTGGGTAAATGTAATGCCACATGCAGTCTAGTATTCTTTTTCAAGCAATGTGCAGAACCAAATCTATTGAAGGTGGTAGAGGTTGTCTTGCAGATAAACTGCCCCAACATGTTAATTTTTTTTTTTTTTTTTTGCTGTCATCTTTTGAGATTGACTTCTGCTTTGTAACAAGATTTTGAATAACACAAACTAATTTTTTATGGAAACAGGAAGAAAGGCATAAAAAACACTACTGACAAAGACTGGAATTTGCAACACAATTTAGGAGATTCAGGCAATATTACTAAAATAACAGTGTTAAGGAACTTCATATTATTACTGCTTGCTGTACTATGCTTCCACTGTGATTCACAGAAATTGAACTGGGACGCAAGCACTCAAGTAACAGCATGTCTGCACTGTGAACAATTGCCTATCTAGGCAAATCTGACTGCAAAAGAAGAAGAATGATGACCATTAAAATGGGAAACTCAGTAATTCGCAGAATAACCCAGTCAGAATAACTAAAAAGCAGAAAACCCTAAGGCAAAGCAAAAACATAAAAGATGAACAACAAAAATGTCTAGGGGTGAAACCATGAAAAGTATGGCTATAATTTTGATGATTCATCACCAGACTTAAGTCCCAGATATGATTTATTAATGCATATTGTACTAGGTGTTGATTAAAGCCAATAGCGAAGAATATACCACATGAGAATAAGTCTTAATCATGTTTTCAAGGTAATCTGAAGCCTCACAGCAAAACCAGAAAGTCCTCCAGGTGTAGCATATAGTGTAACTAGATCAAAAGATAAAACTTGTTTGAGTGCCAAGCAAAAGATACACACTAACTACTGTTGAACATATAACATTTCCTAGATGGTACTTACTTCAAAGACTTCTGAGGATTGTGGTGATGTGTGTGCTGTCTCCTCAGTGATCAGTGTTACTCCATTTAAACTCCAGGAAAAAATGACACTCCAACACTAATTTGTGCCCAAGTTGAGGGCTCTGCCTATGTGGGTTCTCACACAAAACTATATTTCATTATAAACTTGTTAATATTAAATGAGTGTTGAGGGGATAGGACAGAGGCCCTGGAAACCCATATTAGTATTCAACAAGATTTGTATACTCTTCTAGTAGTCTGAATGGCTAAAGAACTGGAGTCAAGCTGGAAAATTGAATACTATTCAAGGGATTTCGTGCAACCTGTTGCTTGCAAGAAGCTGAAAGACAGATTGGATAAAAGCTTTCTGTAATATAAACAAGACTAGCTGAAACTTGAATATTTGAGGCTTTTGATTCTGAAGCCTTACATTCCTATACCACCTGCTCTTTAAAGCCCAAAGTGGCTGGATGCGAACGTGCATGAAGTCCTATGACATTTGTACTGCCTGTGTTTCCTTCCCTAATTACTTTTGAAATTTTTTGTCTATCCTTTGCATATTACTTTAAGCTGTTTGGTGAAATAGTAATCATTCAGATTTCATTCTTAACGCATATTGGATAGAATTTAAGTACCTTTGTATAAAATTCTCCATGAAAAAACATCAGTGTGTTTGTCTTGGTATTTTTCAATCCCAGTTAAAACAACAAAAAAAACCCCAAACAAAATATTTGATCTTCTCCTTACACATTTTTTTGGAAGTCATATCACATCTCAGGATAGAAAACACCATTTAAGAAATACTGAAACCAAATCTCTAAATGTTCCTTCAATCTATGATGTGGTTTACATACTTTTAAATCATTTTATCAACTTTTGAAATAAATCATGATTCACTAATATGCTTAGTGTAACTCAAATCTAGTTAACAGTTATCATATCATTCTGTCCTGTCACTCAGTTCTTTTACAGACAGGAAAAAAGTGCCATATTTGAACACATGATCTTGAAGAGTAAATGGCTTAAGAGTTAAATGTATTAATTTCCTGTTGTCAGATCACCTAAGGTATAATTGAATTTCAAGTATAAGTTGAGACTTCATTAGGAAAGTTTCCTAAAAGGCTATTTATAGAGGCAATGTAAAATTAATGCCTTTTATGATACAGTCTTCTTTTTCCCTCATATTTCTCTTGTATATTTAGGTGTTCCTTGACTGTGGACATAGGCAGTATACATTAAAAATTCGCTCATTTTTCTGGCACAAGGTTCCAAATGTCCGTTATCTAAGAACTGTGAGTTTGTCATGGTGAGCCAATAGAACTGAACTGGGCAGGCAATCCTCTGGTGTGTTTAAAATGAGTTTTCCTTTGTACTCTCAGAAGTATCTGAACTTAATGTATACTTTTATGGAGCAATAAGATTTCTATGTGAAAGGAGACAATCACAAAGGATGTGAATCTTCTGCCGACACTGGAATGAACAGAAGTTAACAATTCAGGCTGGAGTCTCTGAAAAAAAAAAAAAGGGTAAAATTGTCTGCCCTCACTGAGATATTTGAGAGAGGAAAGGGAGATATTAGGGTGTAGGATTTCCCTCCCCTTTAAGCTCACTGAACAACAGAAGGATGTCTAGTTCCTCCTTCCCCCCACTCCCCATCCCCAATAATGGGGTAACATCTGAACATCAAGGCTGCTGATTTTACATATGGTGGAGGTCAGCATGTATTGTCAGTCTACTTTGTTAAGTGCTCCTTTCCATTTCTGGATATCTGTATGTTTGCTTTCTTTCTCTTTCTCCTTTTCTCATTGATGTCATTCTCTATTAGACAACAAATACTGAGTACCTCCCTTTCTCATCTCTTATTTTGATTAGCCATAACTATTCTGTGGTGAAATACTGTGGAAATAGCCATCTCTGGAAATATTTTTAAAAAGCCCCAA
The DNA here is from genome assembly GCF_013368605.1 of Nyctibius grandis. NCBI lineage: Eukaryota > Metazoa > Chordata > Aves > Nyctibiiformes > Nyctibiidae > Nyctibius > Nyctibius grandis. Next base: position 11,814,016 of record NC_090670.1, read on the forward strand.
AAAATAATCTGCAAAGATGCAATAATATTGCCTTACATCTGTCTCACAACTTTTACCTTGATAATCAAATGACAAATATTGAGAAAAGGAGGACCTGATAGGAACAGTTCCACTTTTATTTGAATTGACTTTCAGTCAGGAACTGATTCCCCATATAGTTAGCATTAAAATATGTCGAGTATTTCACTTAAATGTAAGCCAATTATGCAGATGACAATCACAGTACCAAAAGACAGCATATGGATCCACACTGAGATGAAAATACCAGAACTCACCAAATGCATGTTAAAATCGACTGAAAACAACTGTTTTTCCCTGAGTGTAGGAATGCTGGAGGGCTTTTCTTATGCTACTACAGAGAATATTAATGACAGTAGAATCAGGACTAAGTATGTTCCTTGATATTTTAAGCAACAACAATTCTAGGAATAGATACAAAAGGCTGGGGTTTAACATTAAACTTTATCCATCTTATTTGATCTTCTTTGGTTTTTTATTTTTCCCCTGATTCTTTTCCATGACACTTCCTTTATCCTCTGATCTTTTTCATGCTTTCATTCTGGCCCCAGCCTATTGATTTGTTACACTTCTGTGTCTTCAGGTCCTATTTTGCTTCTTGCCTAAAGGACCTTCATTTTGATCTAGAAGGGAGAGAGGAGAATGAGGAAAGGTTTCCTTTCAGTTTTAAAAACTTACCGACAGGAGATCTGAAAACTTCAAACAAGCCTCTTTCACTGTTCTTTGCAGTTAGTTTTCTTCTGATCTCATAGTACTTTGAAAATTAACAAAAAGATATGAGATAATGGCAGTGGAACAAATGTTGTGTTACCTTTGTTCCATGCCCCCCCCACCCCTTCCTTCTTTACTCCACAGTCATGTCTGGGTTTAGTTTAAGAGAAATGGGAAGAACACTGTTTTAGAGTATGTGTGTGTATATAATTATATATATGTATATAAATATATATATGTATATATATGTTTCTTTGTGCACAGAAACATACACAGAATAAATTTAGTGGGCAGAGCAGCAATCAGTAAACTTAAAAGATTTAAATGTAGCCAGATTATAGTTTCTTAATTTCAGGAATTTAGATGTCACAAGTGATAGGGACGTTTAGTATTTTAAGCCTCAAATTGACAACAGACCACCTGTAATTTAATAAATAATTTAATAAACTTTTGTGGTTAATACAGTATATATTTAAGACAAATACTGTGGAGAAAAAAACACACTTTTTTTCCCCAACTTGCTGCTTCTTTTTCATTTTAGAAGTCATTACAGCTAATTACAAATGAGGATTAGCTTTTTCAGTAGGTTATTCTTACAGTGTGTCATTTTGAGCTCAACTCTGACTTTGAACAAATGAAATCATCTAAAAAAGAAAGCAGAAATTAACTCATAGTGAAAGAAACTTGATTACACAAAAGTGGCAAAGCATAAAACCCCTTGCATTTGCAACCCATAAAATATTAATTAAAATAATTAAGATTAGGGGATAGTGACTGTAAAAACTTTGTTTCCTACTCCACTTTTATTTTAAAGTGTCTTGATTTGCTTTGCCTGAAGAGACTCTTGAACTTTACGGTTGAGTTTGAGATAATCTGAGTTCTGTTGTTCTTAGCTACTATAAGTAATACCTTGGAAGGTGTCATCCAGGACTTGGTTGTTTTCTCTGCTTTTCAATTGTGCAGGGATTTTAGTGTTAATACTGTGAGGAGATGAGAACTGGACCAGGTGAGGAAACAGATTTGCTGTGGGTCAGGACTGTGTGACAATTACGTGCAATTATCTTTTAAAAAACACCACAAAAAAAACCCCAAAAACCAAAAAAAACCTCCCCACACATGCCCTCAAAAAAATACCCCACAAATCCCAAACACCCTCACGAAACCCTGTTCACACCTACATTGTTGTTCTCCTCACTTTGTGGAAGAAATAGAATGTAGATTTCCTATAGAACAGAAAAAGGACCCAATTTTATGCTCCTGGGGTGAAGAAATACTTCTTTAAAACGTGATGCCCAAGAAGCAGAAGGCAGAGAGAAGAGAAAACCATGGGTAAAAGGGAACTGAATCAAGGCAGTTGATCAGAGACCAGTATTTCCAAATGTTTTCTAGACTGCAGTCTGCATTTCTCTCTGCTGCTGTTCTAGTGCCTGGGAGTGGAGAGCAAGCCCCATCTCAGACAGCACCCATCAGCTCAGGAGGTCTGGGTCACTGAGCAGCACAAATCAGTGCAGAATGTAAACATGGCAAGGTCAAAGAGGTAGAAAGGAGAGATTTGAATTCCTCCTTTACATGGACGTTTTCTGAGTGAATGTTTTTTCCTCAGGAAGATTTCTCCTCAGGAGCTTTAAGGATCATTATGGAGAGCTTAATACAGATTTCAGCTAAGTTCACAGCAATGGAAAATAAAATAATGAGCTCTGCTTAAGAAGGAAACAGGTTGTTTTATGCATTATCCTCTAATACTTTAGTGTAAACTGATATTTTCTTTCCTGGTAATTATATAATTTAGATTTTGTTGTTTCAGAGGGAGAAAACAAACTGTACAATACCCCAGACGTTCTGGAAGAGCAAAAGCTGAGGGAAAGGACAATAAAAACATTACAGGTGTAGACTAGAAGGGAAGGAAGTGGCAAAATTGGCATATAAAGGAAGAGAGAAAAAAGACATGTTGTATGATAGTTGTGCAGGATTGATGACACAGAAGCTCATAACAGCTTAGAATATATTCACAATTTTTAAAAAGAGATTTACTCCAAAGTCTATTTTTTTTTTCTTACAAGGAAGATTCATGATACTACTTTAAAATGATCTCTAAATGAGTTTTAACATTGAATCTCTTAGGAGAGTGAGAGGAAGAGAAATTTCCTTCATAGATATGTTTTCAGTCCATTTCTTTTTCAAAACCACTTCTGCCTTCAACAGAGATTTTTGTGTAATGTTTTATGTCTACAAATTATGATTTGTTCTCTAGAGTAAAAAAAATTAACCAGGTGCCTCTTCTTCTGTATTATTTACCAATTAAATCCTCAGATATGGGAGAGTCTCTCCATTCAACTCCATTGGCATTAACTGAGACCCTCCAGGCCAGTTTTTATTGCTTAACTGCTGTTCATGTCAAACAGGGCCTAATAGATTAGTTTTACAGTTAATGATATGTCATTTCATCTTTGGCTTTATAGAGAAAAATATTGAACTGTTTCAGTATTAAGATATTTATTTGTAGAAACGTTGATGTGTTTATGATCTCACCAGTGAATTTGTTATCAAAACCCAAGCTAGCCATTACACTTAAAGGTTGATTAAGAGCTGTTATTTTGTTAAATACCAGCAGGTTTTCACAGACAGAAAATTAACTGGAGCAGAGCTCTGCTGCATATTTAAGTAACACTTAGATACGTTGTGTAATTCATTACATAACAACAACAAAAAAAAAGACACCAAATGTTTAACTTTTCTGGAAAACAAACACAGAGATAATTGGAACTTGATATATTGTTGGTGTAAGTAGAGGAGCTATTATCTAAAGACATAAAACTTGTATTTTTCACACTCCAGCATAGCTTTTTTTTTAAACTTGTATTATAGCTTTATACTTCACTGACAGAACGTGATATCCAGCAGATGTGCCTAACTAGAAACACAATAGAGCTGGTAGAACTAGCTTCTCCCCCTGCCCCCCCTTTTTTATCTTCTTTTTTTTTTTTTTTAAATAATGAAGTAGTCTACATTGGATAAATTACTCTAAAATAAAGTTATGTAACATGTATCTATTTTTTTGAAACATCCAGTAGAAAAAGTCGAGTATTTTTTTCTTCATTTACATTTATTTGTAATTGAATGTAATAGATTTGTTATATACACTGTATGTATTGCTCCATTTTTACTAAGTGAGGCTAGGAGGTGGCAGTTTCAAAACAAGAAAAAAAATATGTTAGTTCCTTATTGTATTATGAACCCTTTGTGGAATTACTTTCTGCAGAATGCTGTGGATGAGGAAAAATTTTCAGAGGCTCAGTGAAAGAATAGACAAGTGTATGGAAGAGAAATTCCTTCACAGTTACTAAATCCATGGAAACAACTTCAGGTCAAGCAGTCTCTAGGCTGCAAACAGAGGTTTGAGAATACTTGGAGAAAGTATCACGTAAGCCTGTATTAGTTTTACATTCCTGTTTTTTATCTGTTTTAGTACTGTCACAGGCAGTGGACCGGACTGAATTAGACAAAACTTTCAACTGCTTTGGTTCAGTCAGTCCTATGTTCAAAATATTTTGCTTTTGTCCTACTGGAACTTTTGAAGTTGAACTTTTCAGAAATGTTGTGCTATAATTTTGAAAACACACTATACTGTTGAAATTCCCTGATAGCTAGGAGCTCTAGTGTCGGTCATGAGACTGCTATGCTGTCATGCACATATAAAACCTCTAAAAGTAAGGCTTACCAGCCTCGGATTATGTCCTTACATACTAGGAAATAGAAAACACCTAATTTTTGAGGAGAAATGAATTTCGGATAGTCTCTTTTTCTTTGCCCAAATATGGCTTCCAACAAATAACAAAAACAGCCACTTTGTGCCACATTTTCCTTTATGATTTTTGCTGGTTATGGGTACTCAAATAGATGCATTTAATAAAATCTGCCTTGGTTCTGCATTCTTTTTAATAGATACAAGTTTTAAGTTTAGCTTACCATGCCCAGAATTTTGGTCCCCCTCTCTTTTCTTCTAATGTTATTATCAATGTGTAGTGGAAACTAATAGTCCCCCAAATGTATTCGGTGTAGCTACCTTACAAAAAAAAAAACACCGCAGGGGATAAGAAGATTTGTTTGTGATTCTCCTTGTACCTCTTTCCTTGGATATTAATATTTTTTCTTATTTCTGTATTTGCTAGGCAGTTTATATTCTCATTTTGAAACAGTGTATTATTGCTTAAGAGGTTTTTTTTATACTGGAGATACATAGTCTGATTCTGTTGTCACATGAATAGAGTCAGTGTACATCAGCTTGGAATTAGACTGCAATGGAAAGATCCCTTGGTGCTGTGGACGTAACCGCCTATTCTTTAGCCAATTGGTGTGCAGCCCCAAATGGGCTTGGGAATAAATTACTAGCTGTCCTAGATGTGAACCTCTCATGCTATTGGTTTTGCATGGTGCCAGCTGCACCACTTTATTATAGAAACATGCTCTCTTCTATTTAGATAAACAGTGCATTGGAATTTAACAGAAAACTTAGGAGAAAATCCATGTGTTTGAGCTGAAAAGTGGTTCTTTTTACTTTATGATTTTTAAATTGAAATCTTTGACCAAAGTTAGAGAGAAAGTTTTCCTGCCTGTTTTCTGCCTTTTCTCCTGAACAGAGAAGAGTGACTCTGGCGTGACTCAGTGGTCCTTTTCTTGCTGCAGTGACTCAGCCAATGACTCTCTGCATGTCAGTAGGAGCATATTAACCCATTCTATTAACTTCATGACCGCTGGGAGTGCCTTCCCAGACAGACCTGTGGTCAGGGAAACAAAAGCTGACATTTTTTTTTTAATGTAGGAAAGGTTTAGGGCTTTGTCCATGGAGGCTTTACTTTCTGAAGTCTGGTTATTTAGCCCAGGAACTAGTTAGAAATGAAATGGTGGGCTCTGAAGAGAGTTAAAGTCATGATAACCGTGCTCTAAATTAAACACTTCAGGTTAGCAGAAGTGAGTGAAAGTACTTTCAGTGACTAACTAAGAAGGAAGAAGAAAGCCTTTTTTTTTTTTTTTTTTCCTCATCTTGGAGGATGCTGTATAGACAGAACAGGTTGGGATTTGAGTGTATAGCTTATGCTATGGGGACAAAAAGGAGATAATTTACACGTGTACTGTACTACCTTGTCATTTCTTACACAGATTTTCCTCTCCAGGGAGAGTAGTCCTTTACTTGAAGAGCAATGAACAAAGGATAAACCTGTTTCTCCTTACATGCTTAGACAGCTAAAGATTGCTCAAATTATAGTTCTGCTCAACACCTCCTCATGGGATGAATGAGTGGAAAAGACAAAGCTAGTCACCAGAGGAAGGAAAAACAGGAATGCAGAACCTCTAGACACACAAGTTCTAGCAGACTTTCCATGGATGTTCAAAACCCAAATCTATGTTTAAATGCTCATTATCTTGGCCTGCTGTAGTTTTTTGGAGCCATAGCCTGGGGTGAATATACAGTGTGCATGTATCTGAATAAGCTAACTGATGGTTAATCTATTCTTGGGTCACCCACAGGCCTTTTTTAGCTGATTTTTTTTCTAAATCTCTACTGCTGTCACTCATGCGTGCCCTTGGAGAACAGGATTTTTCAGCCTTACCTATACTGATACTCCCTGCGCAAGTTGTGAAATTAATGTTTCAAGCAGTGAAAAATCTACAAAGTCTGTACAGAAATTCTGTTTATTATTAACAAATACCTTAAAATTAGCACTTGTCTTTTTTTACCACCTTAAGCTAGCATTTTATTGATCACAAAAAAAAAACCTTAGGCAATGTTAAACAGGAAGCTGTCACTAATGGTTAAAAAAACAATTTCATGTAGTGCAATGTAATCTCCAAATCCCTGTCCTCCTATGATGATTGACCATTCTTCATCCCATGGCTGGCTGAACAGTTACTGATCTTTTTGTCTCAGTCAGCAGGATGCTTCCTTGCTGTAGCTGGGATCATAAGACTTTGTAGCAGAAGGCATTAGCGTGCCTTTGTAAATCAAAAAATGTGTTACCTATCTCCCTGAATACAGAGGGGCTAGGTTTTAAAGTGTCATTGCAGAAAAAAATAGTCTATGGCAACAAACGTGGGGACTGCATATGCAGTGTACATGCCACCGTTCACCCTCCAATGCGCTCCAGCAGCAGCATTTTGGCATACCATTTTCAATGTAATGAGATTTTGAAGTTGCATCCAAATCTAGCATTTTTCACTTTCAGAAATATTTGATATTTCATTTGCCTTTATCTCCCTCCCTCTTGTTCTATTCAACTTTAACAGTGAAAGGTAAAGACTGGCCAAAGTAGATGACCTGCCAGACATTATAAAGAATGATGTCAGCTGCAGAAATATTATGTTTATTTTACCCTTACCTTGTGGTGCATGGGTTTTTGCTTTCGTCTTTTACACTCTGTGCCCCCATCATCCCCTCTGCAGCAGTTCTAGAGGAATCTCTGGAGTTCTGCAAATTCCAAGGTTTTATCCAGTTTCTTACTTGCTACAAATAGCTTAAGATTGTGGGTTTAGGGATTCCCTGTTTAAACGAATGACTGAGATAACTCTGAACATTTGTTAAAGGTTTTGATCTGTTTCCAGCTGAGCTGTCTTTGGCTTGGAGGTGTGGTTGTCTTGCTGACTGGATCATGCCTGTTTTTCCCCTCTGTCCTGACAAGCTGTCAGTTCTGTGGTGATATCTCTATTTAGTCACTTTCTGGTTTCTTTTTTTTAGAACTTAATTTAGCTTTTCCTTTCACTGTTCCATCTCACTTTAGGCCAGCAAGTTTTTTTACTGCAAGGCATAAAAATCTGATATGATAGAATATATGTAATGGTATTTTTTCCTGTATCTTACCCAGCTTGGGTTATGCTTATAACAGTATTCAGCACATTTATACAGCTTGAAATAATTGCACAGAGATTAACTAATTATTCAGCACAGAGAAGTAAATGGAGGAAGAATTATCATTTGTTTTTTAAATAGAATGAAAGCTGAAGCGACTCACTCAAGCTCTATAATGAGTTGGGGTAAAAGTAGGTGGAGGACTTGCAACTTTTTTTTTTTAGAAATAACCTTATAATGCCTTTCAAGATGCAATGTATTTTAGTAACCTAATATATCAAGATAGTCTTGATAAATGTATTTCTCATTACAATACCAGTGTCATTTTACATGAGCATCTATGAAGTATGAATGTTTTCTATATTCAAATCTGTGAGCATCTAATGCAAAAATTACTAGATAGATCAGATTCACTTCAATATGAAGGAAGTTTAGGCTATGCCAGTACAGGTTGGTTGTATAAGTAATAACTTATGTAAATTATTGATTGGTTCTATTTTCTGCTTTCTCTGTACCAGAAAATTTCAGCCTTATGCTTCAGTATGGCACAGCCACTAATTCAAAATTTTTAAAAAAAAGCGCTTCAGAAAAATATAAATACAATTCAATCTAGGATATTGCTGAAAGAAGTCACGAAGTGAAGGAAAGGTCATATGAAGGGTTCTAAAATAAAACAAACTGTCCTTCAAGTCCATTTCCTGTGGCTGCTGCTTTAGGACAGTAGAAACATTTAATAACTATTGAACAAAATTAGTTAATTTAATATGAACATGTAAGAAAAAGTACAAAGTTTTATGCGGACTTGCCTGAAGGCAAAAAGCAGGACTTGATGGTCCTCAGACCAGTCTTGTATTCTCAAAGGTTATGGAAAATTATTCTACACTGCTGTTTTGCTGCAAAATAATGTTTTGGACATCTTCCTAACCATAGTGGTTTGTGAAATTGCTACAGCTGATTTTTTTTTTTTTTTTTAATCCATTTGGCTCTCTATCCTGTTATTCAGTTATATGAAACTCAAAGAGTGTTCACTGTCAAAGAATGAACACTTAAAGTATTTACTCTATCCCATCATTCAAGTCATGATTGAAAATATTTGTAGAACTGGGCCCAGGCCTCTTGAACTCTGCTTAAAATGCAATTCTAGTTGGCAGTAAACTGTTGATTACTGCACTTACATGAAGTTTTGTGCCCATCCTCTGTTGTCTTCATCAAAACCAAATTTCCTAGTTTACTCATGAGAGTGTCTCGAGGTACAGCATCAAGTGCATTACTAAAGTCAAGATAGATTGTCTCTAATGCCTCCCCCTTATCTGCTAGGCCCATTATCCTGTCACAGAAGGAAATTGGATCATTTTGATGTGATTTGTTCTTGACAGATCCATGTTGGCTGCTTTTTATCACCTTTATTATCCTGTAGGTGCTTTTAAATTGACTCTTAAGTGATTTGTTCTAGTATCTTTCTGAACATTGAAGTTAGACTGGCTGATATATAATTTTCCAGGCCCTTTTCCTCATTTTGAAAATACCCATGAAGTTTGCCCTTCACCAGTCCTTTAGAAACTTCTTGTTATATCTTCAACATATTCTCAAAAATAAGCATTAATGACTCACGCGTTGCATTGGCTAGTTTCCTGCGTACCCGAGGGTGAACTGCATCAGGTCCTGTCAACTTGAATGCATTTAATTTATCCAAATATTTTTTCACCGCTTCTTTTTTTTCTTCTCTTTTTTCAGCACTGTGGCCTAATTATCATGTATTCTGCTCTAATGCACAAATTTTTTTAAACCAATGACTGATATACTTCTTTAGAGGTTTACATGAATATATTATAAACATCCCATTTTCCATGTACATCCTGTTTTATGGATGTTATTAATGTACCTCCCATTTAAACCCTCAAGATGATCTTTAGAAGTGACTTGAATGGTTTTCAAATCTTACAGTTACACTCAGGAACAAAGAAATTACATTACTGGGAAAATTTCAGTTACTGAAATTCATCTGTGATCTAATAGTAGCTGACAATACATTTTAAACAGGAGTGCAAGTGGAGAGATGGTATACCCTCCATCTCTGAAGCTTTTTCATGGTATCTGAGAAGTAAGCTTAATTCTGAGCATGATTTTTTTTTTTTTTTAAAATCAAAACCCAAACCATTCACTTTTAAATGTCTGAGTTTTTCTCTGTAAATTGTAAAGGTGGATTCTCTTTGAACCTTAGTAAAATGTTGACAATTTGGATTTAAGCTTTAACTGTATCTTTGTGGTGTGTATTTTTTTTCTTTAAATCCGAGCAGTATTTACGGTGATTTTAAAATTTTGGTATAGTTTTTACTTCTGAAGAGCTAATAGCAGTGAGTACTTTGTAACGTGTTATTTTGTGGGATTTTTTCCTTTGTTTTCTATATGCAGAAGGGATTTTTATCTCTCTGTGGGTCTTCAGATGCATTCTGTATTGCTCAAACTATCTGTTACTATGGATTTTCAAAATTGCTCAATTTTCTAGACTTGTACAAGAATCTCTCCCTTCAACCTGAGCTAGTTTTTCTGCATTTCTCATCCAATATGCAATGCGTCATTTCATTTAATGGTAGCAAGGAGAGTGTGCAGTGTTCCTAACAGTCCCAGAGATACTTTATGGAACAATCAAAATCCTCAAGGACAATTTGCGTGCAGCCAATACTGACTCAGCAGAGTTCAAGGCATCTTTTAAAAGTATATGTAATTACTGTGTATTTTGGGCACATTTGCTTGCACAATGGTTTGCAAAGGCAACATAATTTGAGGAGGACATCTTTGGTTTTGTGGTGTTATCTAAAGTTTTCAACATAGATACATAGTCTGGGATGTAGAATTCATTTATGAATTTAAGCTCTGTTACTTTGAGAACTGATTTAAAAGTAATGCTTGTATGTGTGGTTATAGGTGAAAGGTTCTTGCTCTGAATTGACTCTTGAGCACCTGTACCGTGTAACTGTTTGAAAAATAAGAGTTTATTACAATTCAAGTCCCATGAGAAGAGAAACTGATGCAACCATTTCTCCCCTCACTGCATTTTGTCTTACAGCAGTAGAAAACTCAACAGCACAATGTTGCCTAAACTGTGGACAAATTAACCATAGCATTGCTAGGTTTAGAGGTAACATTTTAAAGGGGAATTCTCTCAGGCCTTTGAAGGCCTCTTTTGTGATTAGCAACTATTTAGGTGAAAATAACAATATGAACCATCACACTTCAGTACCTTTAATGCCCATTCTGTATTTTTTCTGGACTACATAGCCCTGACTGTGAAAATACATCTTGCAATTTTTAACATATCCTTTGTATGCTGTAGACTGACTCAGCAAAGGCCATTGGTTAACCTGAACCCTCTGCACCGTGACTCAAAGCTGTTCATCTGGTGCATCTATTTAACTTTTAGATTTCTAGCTGATTATGTCAGGATGGGGTCTTCCTGAGACAGCTGAGTTATTCTGCTTCGCAGCATGTTCTGGAGCTTTGCGGTTTTGTTTTCATTAGCACTAAACTAGAAAAAAAACTTCTGAATGTTTTACTGTGAGAATGGTGGCTGGCTGAAGAAAGCTGTGGGTACTGACTGGCTGTGGATGTGAGAGATGCAGATTTAAGGCTTGACTCAGAAAGATCTGGAATAGGATACTCTGGCTGAGATACAGCGGGGTATTTCATCCATATCATTCTAAATAAGGAACTTGAACCTGGCTTTCACCCAGTCTGTGCTATGTTTTATCTTTTATAGTGTCTTTCTTCCATTTTTTTGCCCGGCAATCCATATGTGCTATTGAAATAGAAATGTTTTAGCTCCAGTGACATTTCACTGTGGCAGAAATGGTTCTGTCAGTATTTCCTCTTTATTTGTCAGCAGTCCTGCACTCTGTGGGGAATCCTAGCTATAGAAGTATCTCATCTGTTGTTCAGTGCTGTAGTCTCTGTTAGGCTGTTACTGCAGTCTGTTTTAAAACTTTAATGCAAAGTCTGGCAGTCAGTTTTGTATGCTTCAGTAGTGAGTTAGAGACCTCTAAAATATTGAGAATCAAAAATGTTTAGGGATGTGTTTGCAAAGAGAGCGAGAGTATGAATACCTGAATTCCTGTGGAAATAACAGTACCGTAGGCTAAAAGATTTTTCACTTAAATACTGATATTTAAAAAAATTATTATTTCATATTCTACTTGAAAGGTAAGCAGTACTTACAAGCTTATAAGTGGTGCAGTTGTCTTAAGTGACATATCACTAAGGGCATTTTTTATTTCATATGCAGTGGTTTCCTTACCTTTTCTAGATGGGAAAGAGAGCGTCCATGGAAAGAAACTCTGGCATACCTTTTGCTGTCTGCATACTTGTAAAGATCAATTCACTGACGTTCTGTGTTGTGGGAGTGCAGATTCGACCTACAGCATGGCAGATCTATATATAGTGGGTCTTTCACCTTGCTGTATATTCACCCAAAACCTACACCACATCATATTACAGTCAGTAAGGAAAATACTGTCCTGACCACTTATCACATTGGTTGGGAAGGCAGTAAGGTTAGTATGAGTTTAAATGTGTGAATCCAGGAAACTCACAGTGTGTGTGACATCATCGCTTAATTCTGTAACTCAGAACATATAAGTGACATATGTGATTCTGTAATAAGTCTCTGGTCCAATATGCTTTGAAAATTGCAGCCTTATCTCTCAATACGTCCTTATTTAGTTGCAACTTGTTGAGCCTATTCTTACTGGAGGTAGACCCCTCCACATTCACCCACTTACTCTGAAAAATGAGCAGAAAGTTGTGTTTTAATAACTAGTTATCCCTCTGTAGTCTGTTAGAGAATTCAGTTTTCCTCACTATTGCCACGCTGTTCATTTCCGGTTTGTACTAGCAGTCAAAATTACAGGTTTACCTTGTCTCCTATGTGCAAAATACGAATTGTGTATCAAATCCATTTGAATCAGTCATGGGTAATGAGTAGCAGGGGAATGGAGTGGTAAGAGGAGTATTCAGGAGACAGAAAATGCAAGGGGATGTGGTAATCAGGATGTAAAGAATAGAAGTCTAAGGGTGAGGGTAGAAATAGAAGTACCTAAAACTTGTATGTTTTGATTGGATCTCCTCTGTTTTTATTACTTCTTTTTTTAATCATTGAACCTTGAAAAAGTCAATTTGTGTTGTTAGTTGTTCATGTGCGACATTAAGACACTTGTCTAACATTGCATACTCAGAAAATCTAATTAAGTTAAATTCTTGTTCACATGGTCTCCATGCCAGTTCTGCTTTCACCTTTATCTGCTGTAAATAAGCTGGAGTTGAAGTAAATATTAATACAGTGAGACCATTGGCATGTACCAGGTTTTTATACATACACCAATGCTGTCCATCATGTCTAGGAATGCTTTCCTTGAAAAATGTGGTGGATGGCTGCTATAAAGATACAGGTTTAGGAGCATGCAGGGAGAGGAAAACAGAATTCTACTGGTAAATGCAGCCATCAAGATTGACCCTTTCCCAAGTATTTCTTTTAATGATATTTTCTTATCTAAAACTGGTCACCAGCCTTTGCTGCAATATAAGGATTTATGATATTAGATTGAATAGTATTATTTCCTTGTCTTTCCCTTATTGTTGTCTTTTTGTGCCAGTTTTTTTCCTTCTGCTAGCAGAACAGATTCTTATTTTAGTCTAGCTTGTCTCAAGTGTTCACTCAAATATTAAATTACTTTGTTCAAAAACCTGATCTTTTTTTTTTTTTTTTTCCATGGAAGAGAAGGAATAAACCTTAATTTATGAAGACTATATTTCATGCCAGGACAAAGGGAATGTTCACCTTTTTCAACTAATTAGAAGTTTGTTCTGGGATACGTAACATGAGTGAGTGTTGAGTGTTGGACTCATTCTGCCATACTGATTATGTAGAGAATTGTTGGATAAGATGTCAGGAGACAGGGCTGCTGTGCCTTTTTGTAAGGGTTAACAGAGAGTAAAAATTTGTGTAATAAGCTAGCTATTATAAAGAACAAAATTCCAAGTTGAGATACTGTGACTTTATGATACATATTGCAAATCTTTTGTATTGAAATACCTGTATTTAACATTGAACAGCTAATACTTTATTAAATATAATTTTTAACATATGCCACATAATGGATGTTGTAGTAAGAAAGTAACAGCTGAAAACTTCACTCACAAAGCAAAGTTTCAAGGACATGCAGCTCTGGCAAATTCCCATTCCTTCTTGAAAATTAGTAAATTCTTTTAATGTGAGTGGGAAGCAAAGAGGAGCATCTTCTGAGAATCCACAGCTTTTCTAGCCCACGTCTCCTGCATAAGCATCTTGGGAGACATATATGCAGAACAAGAAGTAAGGATTATTGCCCAAACTACACGATAAAAGTGCTAACGTAATCAAAGTGATTCAATAGTATATTTCTGAGTGAAGGGAGAGGCTCATATGCATGAAATTTTGTTTCAAACGAAACATATTCCTCTTTGTTGTTCCCTTCACCTCCATCCACTTACTCGTGTGTTCTCAGCAAGCTCCTTAGGCAAGAAATTATCTGTCAAGCAACAAATTCATAGACACAGATTAAATGTCATTAACCTCTTTGTCTTTAACTGCAACTCTATATCCACTAACAACTTCAAGCTCTTTAATAAGCAGTTTGTATTCTTTTTAATACTGTCACATTTTCAAGAGTAACTTAAGAGCCCTAGGGCAAGATTTTTCCAGTATCAATTTCAAAGAGAGACAAGTCTCTAAGGTTTTTCAAAGTCTTGCTATAGAATCATAGAATCATTTAGGTTGGAAAGGACCTTATAGATCATGAAGTCCAACCGTTAACTTAGCACTGCCAAGTCCACCACTGAACCATGTCTCTAAGCACCACATCTACATGTCTTTTAAATACCTCTAGGGATGGTGTCTCAACCACTTCCCTGTGCAGCCTGTTCCAATGCTTGATAACCCTTTCAGTGAAGAAATTTTTCCTGATGTCCAATCTAAACCTTCTCTGGCACAACTTGAGGCTGTTTCCTCTTGTCCTGTCACTTCTTACTTGGGAGAAGAGACTGACACCCACCTTGCTACAACTTACTTTCAGGTAGTTGTAGAGAGTGATAAGGTCTCCCCTCAGCCTCCTTTTCTCTAGGCTAAACAACACCAGTTCCCTCAGCCGCTCCTCATAAGACTTGTGCTCTAGACCCTTCACCAGCTTCATTGCTCTTCTTTGGACTCGCTCCAGCACCCCAATGGCTTTCTTGCAGTGAGGGGCCCAAAACTGAACCAGTATTTGAGGTGTGGCCTCTCCAGTGCCAAGTACAGGGAGACGATCCCTGCCCTCGTCCTGCTGGCCACACTGTTTCTGATACAAGCCAGGATGCTCTTGGCCTTCTTGGCCACCTGGGCACACTGCTGGCTCGTATTCAGCTGGCTGTTGACCAACACCCCCAGGTCCTTTTCCGTTGGGTGGCTTTCCAGCCACTCTTCCTCAAGCCTGTAGCATTACATGGGGTTGTTTTGACCCAAGTGCAGAAGGCAATACTTAGCTGTGTTGAACCTTACACAGTTGGCCTCAGCCCATTGATCCAGCCTGTCCAGATCCCTCTGTAGAGCCTTTCTACCCTTAAGCAGATCAACACTCCCACCCAACTTGGTGGCATCTGCAAACTTATGGAGGGTGCACTTGATCCCCTGGTGAGGATCATTGATAAAGATATTGAACAGAACTGGCCCCAATACTGAGCCCTGGGGAACACCACTTGTGATTGGCTGCCAACTGGATTTAAATCCATTCACCAGCCATCCAGCCAGTTTTTTACCCAGCAAAGAGTACACCCATCCATGCCATGGGCAGCCAGTTTCTCCAGGAGAATGCTGTGGGAAATGCTGTCAAAGGCTTTACTAAAGTCTAGATAGACAACATCCGCAGCCTTTCCCTCACCCACTAAGCAGGTCACCTTGTCATAGAAAGAGATCAGGTTAGTCAAGCAGGACCTGCCTTTCATAAACCCATGCTGACTGGGCCTGATCACCTGGTTGTCCTGTACATGCTGTTTGATGGCACTCAAGATGATCTGCTCCATAACCTCCTCTGGCACTGAGGTCAGGCTGACAGGCCTGTAGTTCCCTGGATCCTCCTTCTGGCCCTTTTTGTAGATGGACATCACATTTGGCAACCTTCAGTCAACTGGGACCTCCCTGGTAAGCCAGGACTGCTGGTAAATGATGAAAAGTGGCTTGGTGAGCACTTCCGCCAGCTCTCTCAGTACTCTTTGGATCTTATCCAGCCCTGTAGACTTGTGGATTTCTAAGTGTCGTAGCAGGTTGCTAACCATTTCCCCTTGGGTTATGGGGGCTTCATTCTGCTCCCAGCCCCTGTCATCCAGCTCAGGGGGCTTGGTACCCAGAGAACAATTGGTCTTACTATTAAAGATATCTTTAGGTGAAAAAGAACTTGGGAAACATTAATGTAAGTCTATTTTTAAAAGTTAATACGTTGATCCTAAATCACTTTTCTAAAGTACTGTTTTCTTTTTAGTATTTGAACTATATTCTTTCTTTTGAAATGAAATACAAATATCTGCGAATTAGCTCATTTTGCTGTTTAAGTATTTTTTCTTTTTAAATGTCAAAGATTTCAACAGAATGGTACCTGAAACTTTAAGAAAAATAGAGTTTAAATTATGAATATGACTGTTAGGGAAGTCAGCTATTAAAAATAGGAGACAGTTACTGAAATGTTGTTTAGAGAGCACTATAAACTGCGAAGGACTTCACAGGAAGAATACTAGGACAAACTTGTGTTAGGTAACAGAAGCCCAAAGGCAGAAGCTGATATATTACAAAAGACAGTATTTATGGCTCATTAGATAAAGTCACAATTCAACCCAGTGTTCAAACACGTGATGCTGATGGAGAAAAAGGCATGTAATTAATCAGGTTATATAGGAGAAGGCAGACAATTAAAAGAAAGCGCAGATCTAAAGTTGACTGTGTAAAAGTTTGGCAATGGAAGTACTGGCTCCGTCCTATTCTGTTTGGAGAGGAGTGCGGTATGTGAAAACCACAGGGCGCACGAGTCATTTCAGAACAGGTCAGCACAGTAATGGTAAAGAAAGATGTTGAAGGGGCACAGCGGGCTAAGGGGATGCAGCAGAACAGTGGCAAAGTGAGATGTAAACTTCAGGTTGCAGATAGATCCTCATCAGTTATCTCAGCAGCTAGTACAAGCTGCTTTGTTTATTTTGTTCCCATACTGACAGACATAGGCTGCCCGATACAGGCCTTGCTCTGAGTGCACTGGCTGGGAATTCAAAATTAATAGGTCCTTTGAGCTTTGAACCTTTGCCTGGGATGTTTAGTGTCTGTTCAGGAGAAGTGAGGGAAAATGCATTGTTCGATATAGGAAATCGTGGGAAAAAACTGCTTTCTGGCTGCTGCACTTGATATCAAGTAACAAACAACACTGCAGCCTTATTCTTTTTCATGACTCTCATGTTTGTGCCTGTTGCTGAGGTTATTTTTGAACATTAACTGGCAATTAAAGTAACCTTGTCCAATGCTCTTTTGCTGCTTCTTTTCCCTTGATTGCTTTTCTCTTCTCATTCTCTACACTTCTAATAAATATTTCAAATTCAGTTGTTGCTTTTTATTGCACTTTGGTCATAGAAGACAGAGACCTTGGCTTAATCTGCACTCTGGAAGGTAGATAAGCAGAAAGAATGGGAGCAGAGAATTCCTGGGTCAATGGCCTTGGGAATAATGGCATGAAGACAATGCTGTAAAAACTCTTCTATAACTCTAACTTCAGTGAAGCTGCAATGGTGAATTCTGATTTCTTTGGCAATGTATACATTTATATAAAAAAAGACGACAGAAATATCAGAGAGAAGATGGAGGTGGGAATTGTGATGTAGTGCAAAAGAGAATACAATGAGGATTACTTCTCTTTTCAACATACTTCTTAAAATCGCCTTAATATTTTTAAGGGTTTTTTTGGCCTTTTGGCAACTGGTATAGTATTAGATAATTAAGAAATGAGGCTCACAGATGTATTTGGTATTTTAGAAAAGGACTAAAATCTGTGCATGGAGGGGTGGGATTTGGGGGATGGGTAAATTTGGTGTTTATTGCTCCAGCGCAGTATTCAGAAGCAGGTGGTGGGCAGGGATACAATGCTAGGTTCAAAGTGCTCCTATTGCAACAGAGCTGCTGTGTTACCACCAATGCAGAGCAACACCAAAATACCCTTATTCCATATCTTCCTGAACTTCCTTTTAATCTTCCTGAATAAGTATCTCTACATTCTCTGACATAATCACTCTTTTCAGTAATACAAACACAATTACTTGACTAACATTATTAAATGCAGTGGCTTTTTCCTTCACCCCTCAGCTCACATTCCTGTTTCCTCAGATGCAATTTTACCTGAAAAACATCAAACAAACATACCCTCACACTCTCTAGACCAATAGTGAATTCTTATCTTTATTTGTTATTCACTTTTTATTTCTCAGATTTGGTGTTTTTGCATATTTTTAGATTAGGGAATATATTTACACTTTAATATCTGAATAAATTAAGTGTTTTTAAATTGCAATTTTATTTTATAAATTCATGCATGTCCCACAAAAATGCAATCCTTATGCCTGATAACTTTTAGAAATTCATAAAAATACTTGGATGCAATTCCTGTAACTCTCAAAGAGTAATTGTGAGTTATTTGGAAAGCATAATACACTGAAAAGAAGAATGATACAATAAATCACTAAACAGTAGCTCATGATATATTTAATAAGATGACATTGCTCTGATTATCATCTCACTTGTTACATCTATGATGTAAAACATACACCAAACATTTCTGTCCCAGGCAGAAACTGTGATTGTGTTTGGTTCCCATGTAAAGGAAGAACTTCTTCCTGTTAGAAAATTCTGGAATATGTTACTGAGTTAATTCATGTAATAGTCAAGAAATGGTAATGAGATATATATATATGTATGTGTATATGCAAATTAATAAAAAACAGGAAAAAAATATAATTGCTGGTTCAGTGCTCGGGAGCTATGTGGAGATTCAAAGAGCTTACAGTGGCACAGAGAAAGTTTTTTCCTGCCTCATTTGTGTCTTGTACGCTCTACTGCAGGCATTTCATGGCTTCAAAGGACCAAGTCATTTTAACATGGCATTGAGACTCAGATACTGCTGATGCTATTGTCATGTGCTTCTCTCTTCCATGGATAATTATGATGTATTTACTTCAGTCAGAGTGGTTTGGTGATTCTGGTGGTGGGGAGGTTAGTGGTGATGAATGATCATTCAAGCTTCCTTAAAATTACAAAATTATAAAAAGATCAATTATTTTGTCAGGAGTTCCATTTTGTCAGGAAATTTATCTGAAAGCCTACAGGCTAAAACCATGTGTCAACTGAGATGTGCAACATGAGCACAATGTTTGTCTCCATTTTCATGTAGGCTTCTCTTGGTAGGCTTCTGTTCAGAGACAGAAGATACAGAGTCATGTGCTCAGTGACTATGCCAAAGGAGCCCTACCCTCTGCACAAAGTCAGAAGGGTCATCCTAGTTGAACTGACTCCTAGATGGAAGTGATTCTTGGTGCAATCTTCCTAACAGGAAGACTACAGCTTGCTTTGAATAGATTTTATTATGTATACTACACACCAAAAGGTGATGGGAGAGTGGTATGTGTATAAGCTGTGTGTACCCACACAAAGTTAAGTTGTTCTTGATCTCTCTCAAGTACGTTACTTACTTTGCCTGGAATCTAGACACATGCATCCTAGCTTGCAAAATACGTGAACCCTGAAGATTAATCTCTGGCCCTCTGGAAGACAAGCTCTGAAAGCTTTGACCTTGGTTCTTCATTGATCCTCAAGACAGGAGAGTTGTAGCTTGCTGTTGGGTCACGCATTTCTGCTTCAGTCACCTTAGCCTACTAAAGCTTATGTTTTTCCTTCCTGTTCTCCAGCTGTTTACTCTTAGATGAAATATATTATCTCACTTGCTCCATGTCCCTGAATACAGACAGCCCACAAGGGAGTGTGTGTAGTGGGGGAGATCACCCCTGAGCAGATCTGTGAGTTTAACTCAAATTTTTACATGTTTTATTATCCTACTAGATGCTGTGCCACAATGACCTTGTTCTACAAACTCAGGAGCTGGCACTCTCCTATTGCCTATTCAAATTCAAAACCCTTGCTGCCTGTATTTTTCTACACAACTAGCACAACTTTCGACAGTCAGAGTAGCACTTAATCTCTCTTCTGATGTGGAGGTGCTGTTGAATTCAGGCTTGCAATTTTCCAGAAGTAGTTTTGTGAGTCAGTTCTCATCATGCTATTATCTAAATTGAATGAATAGAGCAAAAAGAGACCCTTAGTGAAGTCAGTGGTCTAGCTGTGGGTGTAGGACTCTAAGATATCCTTGTGTTATTATGCAAGTCATTTCCTGGGGATCATCTGATACTTGTCATTTTCAAGTAAAGTAAAATACTGTATTTCCAGCATGATCTCTTGTGAGTCAGTTGCTAGCACCTCATGGTGATAGCTTGCATAGACAGAATTTTCTTTCATGCTTTCATGCGAAGGCAAATCAAGACACTACTTGTGTGTGAGGCAGAAACCTTGATATCGCCTTGAATGGTTGCAGTATGCTGAAAAAAAAGGAATTTTGTGCTGTGAAATAGGGGGGAAACCCTCTGGATAGCATCATTATCAATTGTGCGTGATTCAATTGAGATCGCTGGTGTAATGTAATGGAAAGCTTGCTATGGTACAATTATGTGTAAATAAACTCAATACGCTGTGACATGAATGATCACTCAGTGTCACAGCTGTAACTGGGAAATTATTAGACTGCTTTGCAATTGTGAACAAAGGCTGGCAAAAGCTGTGAGAATGAAGGCAAAGGCTCTGAGCATGAAAATAGAAAATAGTTTAAGAAGAAAATATCAAGATACATTAAAAACAATTTTACTGCACAGGAAACATTTCAAAAATAATTGCTTCACTTCAACATGATTAATGAAACCACAACATGCTACAGAATAACAAGTGATGCTGGAATAAGAGGCACTTATTTGACATATCTTGTCTTGGACGTAAAATATTACCATGAGTCCAGTTACATTAATGATAGGATTAAGTATCCTCTATATAGATACATTCTACTCAAATCCTTTAAGCTAGCTTTAAAGAAATTTTTACCTGAAGAGCATTTCTCAATTTCTTTAAGAAAAAATACTTGATTGCTTTAAGAGAAGAAATTTGGCCTTAGATTATTCTCCAATGTCAAATTTTGTGGTTTTATTTTGTTTTGAGTTTTTTGTTGGGTGGATTTTTTTTGTTTTGCTTAAATGCAAATTGTGAAATTTAAAAAAAAATATGTTTATAGATTTCTATGCTTTCTGTTTGATGTATCAACACTGTAAGGAGAAAGATGAACATCTATAAGGGTGTAACCAACCCTGTAAGAGGTTTGGAATGAAATATGACGTGAATCTGTTAGTATGAATTTGTGATCAGTCCCAGACACAGAGGCAGGGTTGTTCTCCTTCTCTCTGTACTGTGTTCTTCTGATCTTTGTTTAATCATTGATGTTACGTTCTGATTTGGGTAAATAAATTACTAGTTCAAACTTGGAGTTCTTCCTTACCACCTAAACAACACAACCTACTTTTATACAGAATCACTTAATTTTGTTTAGGTTCTGTTCCAGTTCAGATTTGGAGAAGGAAGACCATTAATCCAGATCCATTGAATCTAAAACATGGTGCCTTGTTCTACAGAGTCTACCCCAAGTGTTTAGCTGCATTGCTACGTCATGCTAATATGGCTAGATATCAAGAAGGCTTTAGTCAGATACTGGACAAATGATTTCTGCTTTGTTTGCAACTACAGTTCTGCCTTTTTTCCCCTTTTCATTTTCACCTTTGCAAATTCTCAGGTTTAATATTACTTCTGTCATTGCCAGACTGTAGCAACAGATTTCCTAGGCAGATATACAAAAGATAGTAGTGCTAGAGATACTGCCGCAAACTGTGTTTTGAGAACATCGTTTGTCTTTTGCATTTTTAATTTTCAATGTATATACGCCCGCAACAGTATTATTTTTACGTCACAGTTTCTTGTCTCTTCTGATAGCTGCAATAGTTTGATAATATAATTAAGGAAGAAAGATTCTACAGGCAGCTTGAAATGATGCTAAACGTTTTTAACTCCTGCTGAAAAAGAAAAAATGATGCCACGCTATGAAAAGTAAAAATTCCACGAGCGAGATTATGTCTTCCAAGAGGAAAAAATCACTGAAGTATACAAGTTTGAAGGCAGTCTGCTAACCTCTTGTGCTTAACTCCCAAAGTAAGAGGCCAAGAAGAGCAGACTGATCTGGTCATCAGTATCTGGAGAAGATCCTCTGTATTCTGTGCCTCTTAAGTGAGAAGGACAGTGTTTTATAGTAATGAACAAGTGCTTGGAGAAAGATGGTTTCAGGTTACCCTCACACCCAAATAGGAGCTTCAGAGCATTAGTTTCTTAGGCATATCCATATAAAATGGGGACAGGGATCATTTCTTGTTGCTTGTGTATGTGTACAGATTATAAGCTCTTTCTGCTTGTATTTTTGTCATCAGTTGATTATAGCTTTTTTTCTTTTCTTTCTTTTCCGATGACTTAGGAGAAGGTTTTCCACACTGCCTTTGTGTATGTTGCAGCAGAAATGGAGATGATATGAGTAGTCATTTAGCAGGGGACAGCTAGTGCCGCATTTTCGCACTTCAAGATGTTGAGGTGTTGGGAGAGAGTCCAGAGGAGGACGACCAAGCTGGTGAAGGGTCTGGAGGGTCTGACCTATGAGGAACGGCTGAGGGAGCTGGGGTTGTTTAGCCTGGAGAAGAGGAGGCTCCGAGGTGACCTTATTGCAGTCTACAACTACCTGAAGGGAGGTTGTAGTGAAGTGGGAGTTGGCCTCTTCTCCCAGGCAACTAGCGATAGGACAAGAGGACACAGCCTCGAGCTTCGCCAGGGGAGGTTCAGGTTGGACATTAGGAAGAATTTCTTTTCAGAAAGGGTTATTAGACATTGGAATGGGCTGCCCAGGGAGGTGGTGGAGTCACCATCTCTGGATGTGTTTAAGAAAAGACTGGACATGGCACTTAGTGCCATGGTCTAGGTGACATGGTGGTGTCAGGGCAATGGTTGGACTCGATGATCCCAGAGGTCTCTTCCAACCTGGTTGGTTGATTCTGTGATTTTGCGTCCTCTTCTCATATGTTTAAAACGTAGGCATATCAGCTTGATACTTTCCTAGTATTCTAGTCCAAACAAGGTCTAATATAGGCAAATGGTAAATGTGTGCATCACTAGCATTAGGGTCTGTTTGGCAATTAAAAAAAGAGTGTGTTTTTAAAACATAATGCTACCTTTAAAAGGTCTACATATAGAGTATATTCAGGTATCATACAGCAAGTAAGTTGGTTGTGGTTGCTTACATGTAACTCTGTGGGAAGACATGGGAAAAGTGTGGTTTGGGTTGTTATCAGTGTCCTTCCATATAAAAAGCAGTGAATTACAGTTTAGAGTATGCTTATGATTTTTCATGTCTCTAGAATCTTCAAGAGAAAAAAAATACTAACAAAATTGCTAGTGTCCATTAGGAGAATATTTGCTAGCTTATTACTGTAATTGCCAGCGTCTAGTCTGTTCTTTTATTTTGTGCCCTCTGCTCTTAGAATTTTTATCTAAAATTAACGGTTGAGAGATAGTAAGCATATGTAATTCTATGAACATTTATCAGGTCTTTAAGGGACAAATCAGTTATACTTTTTAGATTACACCAGCAATGATCTGAGCTGGCTTCAAAAAAGGCCATGTAGCATACCGTATTTATCTGTGGAACATTGTTTCTAGCATAGAATTTTTCCAATGGCAAATATGGCCATAGACTTCTGAATGAAGGGCCTCAGTTGGCGGTTAGCATGTCTTACAGGCATAAAATCACTGCTGATAATGGTCTGGAATAGTTTACTTAAGCTAAGCAACCCAAGTTAGTTTACAAGACTGCTCTAACATAAATGTTTTCACAGAGTGTATGATTTCTTTATTTTCTTACTTGGTATGTTGTGAAGTTAACAGTTTTCTGACAGTCTTCATTTCCCAAACACCAGAAAAAACTTTCTGTAGCAAGTTGCAACATACTGTTAAATACAATCTTTTAGTTGATGTTTATTCACGTGCTCAGAAATGTGTATTCTAGATAGTGATGTTTTTTTGGTGTAGCACTCCCATAAATCCTTTCTATTTCTTTCTATTCTACGGTTCTCTGATCTCTAAGGCGGCAATCGTAGCTGTTATCCAAAATTCTCAAGTACATATCACCTTTCTTCATTTTTTAATCCAAGCATTAATCTGAAGGGTGCTGAAAATACTTAACTGGTTGAATAAAAGCCTTGCAGTTATTACACTCTAATCATCTCTTTCTTAAACAACAAGGCATGAATTATAAAATAATAACTTATAGCTAACATGGTTTAAGCACGAGGCTGAAAGCCAAGTGTCATCAAGAGTGCCATGCCTGAGTTGTTACATCGTCATTCAAACTCTGAGGCTGCTTGTGTGCTCATAATATGATTATCAAAAAGAATGAAAAGCATATTCATCAATATAATTAGTTTATTTTTTAAAACGTAATGTACATGGAAATATGCATTCTACTACATCCTCTTGCACTATGGGAATAAAGTTTATTTCTGTTTCTGAAGACTAAATTACACAGTGCTTGAGGAATTTCTGTGTTTCTGGAAATCATCAGCTCACATAGTTATTTTCCATTCAGACAAGGTTTGTTCAGCTATTTCTAATAAGAAAGAATGAGAGAGAAAAAGATTCAGAATTTGAACAACGAATTAAAATTTGTGAAAGCATCATCACTTTTAAATTTTAATAGTGTCTCAATAGTAGTAATAAGTAGATAGGCCCAAGGACAATAAAACAACAAGGTGCATGGTTATTTCGGACAAATGTCTAAGAAAATCTGTATATCAATAAGCATGGACCTCTGTGTTACAAATGTTTTTCAAACTGCTGATTTAACATACTTCAGCGGTTCTTATTAGAGCTGTTCAAGAAGTGACCAATTCCTTTATAGGGCTGAGAGAACAGAAAATTCTCATTCACCTCGGTCTAAACTTTATCCCTTTTGTCATTGGGCAGGACCTATAGGTTTTGCTTTGAAATGACATCTGTTTCATTGCATTGCTCCTTCTGTGAGAACAAATGCCTTTTTTTTTAAGACACTTCAGACATTTCAAAAAGTTCCTTAAAGCACATTATGTGTTTCTTTCATCCCAATATTTTTTCTTCTGTTTCTTTCTTGATTAGGTTAGGAAACCCTCTTCTGCGGGTGTGATTTCTCTTTCTGGTCCTGAAGTGTTCCTTTTGATTCACTGGTCAGGGTGCTTATAACAAGCAGCTTTGAGTTGTTGCATCTTCCTTCGTTATGCATTCTGAGCTAGATTCTGTTCCTCCAGAGATGAATGAAAACTCAATCATCCTCCCTTTGATTTAAGGAGTAGTGAATCTCCTGTGCATTTGCTTTTGTTGAAAGGTTCAAAACATTTTCAAACCATTATAAGGAAGCTAAGATTCCTCCTCCTGTTTGAAATACGTATTAGCTCAATCCTACTTCAGGAAGAGCCTGAAAAATAAATGTAGGAAATATCAGTGAATTTTCTTTGTCACTTGGTACGATAACTATCAGGTGTCAACTTCAAGCTGACCTGTGTTAAAATGAGGGTGTGTCTGGTGGAGATTTTTAAAACAGCTAAAAGGAGGATTAACTACAGGGTCTAGAAAATGTCAAGGAAAAAAGGTCTCCAGCAAATTTATGACCTTAGAGCATTTGATGATGGCCGTTGGTGCATGAGATCTTGCACATCTTTTAAATTAAGAGATGATGAAAGATCTTAACTGAAAAGTTTTCTTCTTGGAATTATATTTGAGTAATAACTGCAGTGATGACAGAGCAAGCACATGGGTATAAACGACAAGTAACTTTTCTGCAGTCAGTGACATTACGTAGTCATGCCTTTGCTTTGTAATTAGAAGTGGACTCCTTGACGTGTGCATGTGTCTACAAAAATCAAGATTATTCAGTTGCACTTACATATGTTATCTGTAGGGGAGGCTCTAGCCTAAGTGATATGGGTATTTAGACTTCAAGTGCTATGGTTAATATACAGCATTTGCAGTCAAACTTTGAGTAATCAGAAGAAAGAAAATCCCTGTCACATTGGTTTCACTGAAACTGTGATTTCACTTTAAAGATTTTACTTGTCAATAAAGGTTAAACAAGTAGAAAGTGTTCTGCTTTCAGTGTACAAGGAAGAGAGAAAGAGGGAGGGTATTAAGGAATTCTTATTAATCCTTAGAAATTACATATTTAATAAAGTGGTAAGGATCTTTATTCTATTAAGAAACCCTCAACAAAAAAAGAAAAAGAGATGATGAAAGAGAGTGTAGATGAAAGAGGCTAGAACAAGAGTTCTTGACGTATGAGATCTCTATTTTGGTCAAGACTACTCATGAAACTAATCTGTGGTGTATGACTTTTTATCAAAGTTTTCATTTTGTGACACATTTGCTTCTTATATAAATTGCTCTCCCTTTATAAAAGTGCTAAGAGACAAATATTACCAAACTATGTTATTAATTTTAAGTAAAAGTAAGAATAGAACAGGCACAAAAAAAAAATCTTTTTGACTTAACTGAAACTGCTTGGAAAAAACATGCATGTAAACTGACTGAATGCATTGAGACTCTAAATTTGAAATGTGGTAATTGTGTAATCACAATTTCAAAGGTCCTGTATTAGAGCAAAGTTGTTCAGAGTGCATTGGAAGTAATGATAGCTTGAGATAAAATGTAAAAAAAAAAAAAAAAAAATTGGAAATAAAAGATGTAAGGCAAAATAAAACTCAAAAAGAGCAGCCCTTCGTATATTGCTATCTAATTAGCCTATCCTTTTATTCCTTCCTTTATTTTTGAGTCTGTGGGTGTCAGTAGCTTAATGTACAGCTAAGCATCCAACACCTTATTTTCTGCTTGGTTTTATACATGGCAATTGGATAGATAGTCCCAAAGGGTTCCTTTTCATTATGGATTATTCCCAGTGAACGCCCTGGCTGTAAGCACTCTATGACAGCAAGGTTATTGTAAAATGGCTTTTTTTTGCCCTTTGAAGTAGAGCTGTAACACTGAGAATAACTTTTATGAGGCCTTGTGGGAATCTTGTTCTTTATGAAACTCAGTGATTATGTTCAGAGGCTGGAATAAATGTTCCTGTGAACTTTTTAAAAATAAAAGAAGAGAGGAAAAGAAATGAGAGCATTTGCAGTTCTAAGGGTCAGGTACTCTATCAAATGTAGTTTACTGGATTCCCTGCCCTAGCTCTCACCCTAAACTAGGATTAGTCATGCCTAGGGACTGCTCTATAGAGCAGGAATTAACTGATACTCTGTACTAGCAAGGAATTATCAAGTCGTATACCATGTTCCAGCCATTTTCTGTCTCCTGTTGTGAGTGATGAAGGCAGAGCACCAAGAATCTAAAAAGAGAATTTTTTGCAAGGTTTTTAAAAGAGAAAGTTCAGGGTCTTTTTTTTTTTTTTTTTTTTTTTTTTTTTAAATACATAAAAATAGTGGAATGAGTGAATGAGTGCCATAATCATGCCCTTATTGATTTCAGTTTGTGAGATAATGCTGAATAGCTGAATAACAAAGAAAGGCTAGGTAACTAGCCTCTTGTAAATTCATACTATAACCTTCTTCAGAGTTCTAGATTATTAAGTATAACTTTCCTCTTGCCCAGACTTTTATGCTTGTAAAGGCACAGAAGCAGAGATCCTAAGACACTGTGCTGCTTCTGGATCTGGTATGAAGTAGTTTCAGGAAGGCCTGTGTTTCCAAATATGTGGAATGCATGAGGATATCCAAGTTCACAGTCAGGCCCCTGGCAGCAGTCATGAACTGCAGTTATACATGATCCCTCCAGATATTATCCAACCTTTCCCTCAAATACATGTAGTTTTTTCCCAGAACTGAATACTCTTCCTCGGTGGCACGCACTGGAATTCTGTTTCCCTCTTGTCTTACATACCTGAGCTCCTAACAAAGCTTTTTCACAATCGTGGAGAATTTTCTCTGATGGTAGGTGAAACAACTGAATTTGAATCTGGGTCGTTACTGCCCTGTGATTCACCAAAAGTAGAATCCAAATAAAATATGTGAGAAAAGCAAGCCATGGGTTACATGACAGCAACACAAGAAGAGCCTTTGAGATCAGTGTGGCAGAAGGGAGAGATGTGCAGGGAAGATACAGCTATTTCATTGTCATGCAGCTTATCAGCCATCTCCATCCTCCTCTGCCTGAACGGAATTTTATCCTTTTAGCCCCTCTTCATGCTATGTGAACATATGAAAGCTCTAAAGAAGTAGAGAACAATACAGGACTGAAAAGAGATTTGTTTTTGAGATGTTAGATTTCAATTTTTCCTAGAATTCACAAAGATTAATTGAAATACAAAGCCAGCAAAAACAATATGGGACCCTGAAAAGTACTCTTCAGAAAAATAAATGCAGAAATGTTTAGTTACAGGGCTATAAGACTTTGTTTCCTGACTATATAACACATGGAAAAAAATACAAGGAAAGAGGTGGGAGAAAAAAAAAGGCACTTATACTGAAAATCTTTTTAACTTCTTGTCATGCTCACCTTTTTTTCTGGCACTGGTGGAAAATAAAATATTTGCTGAGCTGAGGAAGACCACTGAGTTCAATGCTGAAAGAATATGCTGACGAGTCACATAGTTACAGGGCTGCAAAGGCAGGATGGTTAAACACCCAGTGGGGTGTATTTTCAGATTCCAGTTATATATGGGTTTGCATTTTCATGGGAGATCTTAAAAAGGCAGGAAGGCAGACAGAGGAGAGAATGTTAACACTATCTACCAGAAAATTTAAAGAGTTTTATTTTTAGTTTACTTTTTAAGAGAAGGATGTGTTCTTTTGTTTTTAAATATAACACAAACAGAGGATATTATCTGTCTGTGAAAGGCACTGACAGCAGTTACGGATGGGACAGATCACCAGTCACTCATTTAGGTGCTAAGAGTCAGTCGTGGTATCCCTCAACCCTGTTTTTCTCCATGCAGAAATTCTGACTTAAAATTTTGTCCTGAGAACAGACACTTCTCCCTCGTTTTATTTTTACAAGCCAGTTAACAGGGGAGTTAACAGTTAGAGAGTACAGTTAGGAATATAAGTTGTGTTGTGTTAGTGCTGGTGAACATTGTTGCAGTTATGACTTAAAGGACTGATTCCCTCTGTTCACTCAGAGATGTATAGCAGCAAGGCAGTTTTCCTGCCTACAGCCTCAGTTATGTCCCATTGAAGTTGATGTATTTTAATGCCACATTGAAAGTTAAACATGTGCTTAAAAGTCTGAGGATCAATGTGTTTCAAGCCATCAATTCTGAGGGAGTGAGGCCCTTAAATCAGACATAATTTCTTTGTCAGCCTGTTCACTGGATGTAAGATGAGGAATATGGATTTCGCTAGTTAGTTGAAGCATGTACTGCTGAACAGCTGGCATCTGTGCCATGCATTAGCTATATAAGAGTAGCTCTCTATCTGGAAGTTGCTGTATCAAGAGCTTTTAGAAGGGAAAATGTGCTTTACATTGTGTGCATTCACATATATGAGAGAGAAAAGTTTGGCTATGAAGCTTTGCACAGGAGACACACAGAAGTCTAGAATCCTGTAGATTTCATTATTGCTGTGATACAGCAAAACTGTTCTCCACATCAGCTGCTGATAAATGCTGCTGCAGGCCTTTAGGTGATGCATCACTGGTCACCCTCTGTGTCTTCATATTTGTGAGCTGATGAGGCCCTAATTCATTGAGTCCTCAAGAGAGGGAGCCATTGGTGCAGAAAGTTACTAAATTCTGCTGCTTGCTTGACAGCACCAATCTTGGAATACCCCGTTGTTGGAGGAGAAAAGAAACAGCAAAACAGCGAAGGAAGATCATAAACTATAAGTTATTCTTATGCTAGAAGCAAAGTTTTGGGTCTTCTAAAATATGTGGCATATTTTTGCACTTTTTCTAACAGAAGTGGGAGTTTGCAATGATGTATTTGCTTTCTTAATAGGACTTGCACTTTGCAAGAATGAATCAGTTATGTGCATGTATTTCCTCAATGGCTAAGTTGGTATATGAGACTGATTTTAGGTTCATGGTGTTTTAAAGACAGCCTGTGGGACAGATATGTTTCTATGCATTTCTATAGAGCCTCTGAAGAGAATCTTCCAATATTTTTGTTTATTGTTTATCCTTTTGTTCTCTATTATGCCCGTATCTGTATATTTTTTATAGAGGTTATTTTTTTTTAAAGTACATGCTCTTGATATTTATGATATAGAGAAGTACCCATACAGCGTTCTGCACTATTATTCACTGTTACCATATTAGTCTCACAGTGTGTGATTTGGGGAATGCCAGGTGAGCATCGTATTCAAGGTGTGAGCATGAGTTTGTTATTGTTCCCAATAATAATAACATTGTCCTATTCTCCAACGTATAAACCTTTCCTGAAAACTCTTTGTTTGTATTCTCTTTGCTTCTCTCATCCTCTTTGGGGCAACTAATATTTACCAAACAACCATCCCAGTATAAGTTAATATCTAGTGAAATTACACCCTCTGCTTCGATTGGCTATGAAATGTACAGCTATAGGTTATATTGAAATCATATCAAGAGAAGTTTTTGCTGTTAATGGGAATGTTGTTGGCCTTTGACCTTGATTTGAGATTTGGAAATCACTTCCTTATGAAGCATTGTAATTATTACCATACTTTGGGTTTTAATCACAGAATCAATCAGGTTGGAAGAGACCTCTGGGATCATCGAGTCCAACCGTCGAAACACTGCTAACGACAATAATATTATCAGAAGGGTATAACTTGTGCTTCATTAGAAATTCCATCTAGAGACCATGGCAGTTTGCGTTAAAAATCTGTTTTAATAATTTCTTCATCACAACAAGGAGTCTCTTTCATATGTTGTCACTTGTTTAAAATGGTCTTTTTCCACTCAGCTTTTAGATGCTCTGTGATATAAAATCATTCCTCATTTTCATTAGGTGCAAACATAATATTATCTTTTGGTAAACTATTATTACTATTGAAACAATTTTTTTTTAATCAGTTCGTGCATTTGATTTACCAAAGGTTATGTGCTTAGAATTACTTTACATTTTAATTAGA